>NC_136924.1:89828086-92228086 GCF_949752795.1 Hyperoodon ampullatus
ACATGCAAGTACATATTTTTCATTACATTTTAATTTATAAAAACACTACAGAAAATAGGAAGATATTATCTCAATAAACGGTAGATTTATTGAGTTATTGCGGGTTAAAACTCCACCATAGAAAAACATCTTTGAGGTTACTTTAAGCAAAAGGTATAATCCCACACAACTGTGCATATTCACTAAGTTTTTGGACAGATAATTTCAAAATTTCCAACTGAATTAAAACTTGTAGATTCATAGTTTGGTCTCAAGTCACCCTAAATACCTGAAAAGCTTACCAGCTTAATGGAATGAATCTACATTAAAAAAAAAGTGGATCATAATTTTTTTGTCCTGGCATAAAATCTTTTTATAACCTACCAGAAAAGTTTAAAAGCCATATTCATAAGATATTTGCTATCATTTGCTTGTGTGTTTCTAATTATTTCCATATCTTGGAACCAGTTTGTCTCCTGCAATCACATAAAATAAACAGCAAAACATGGTTTTTATTTGTTCAGATTTGAGCTGTAGACATTGCTTCTTAGTAATATTAAATAAGTTATTTAATTCGCTTCTGTTTAAATATTGATAAAGTTCATTATTTGTACTCCAGATTCTTCCACAACCTAGAATAATTTAGATAATTAATAGAATTTTTGATACATTTTAGAATAATTTAAATTAATATTTAATTCACAGTTCTGTTTGATATCATAAAAAGTAATGATAAATATGAGTATTTTGGTAACCCGTAATTCTTTAATAGCATTCTCTTATGGAGATAAAATGTTTAAATATTAATTAATTTAGTACTATCAGAACTGCATAGTTATTAGGCATTTCCAAATTTGGAAGAATTTTCATTACACAGGAACTGGATAATGAAAAAAGAAAACGAAAAGTCCTCCTCTAGTCCTTATAGGGGACAGATCAAATGAAATTTTCTAATAATCTGGAGATGTTTCATAATTGAACACTTAGTAGCCATTTCCAAAATAACAAATATAATGCTTCATTATGGCCTAGGATTTTCAAGTACATCCACGTCTGTCTCTATACCAAATAGGTTTTCATTACTCAAGTAGCATATGGTAGTAAATGAACCAAAACGGAACATGTTGCATTATTTTTCTGCATTAAGTGCCGACATTATCTTTTTCACACTGCGTGTGTGGTTTTATGTAATGAGGATCCTTTTAGAGACAGTTTGGAGGTACATGCTCTATTCTAGCTGATACCTTTTTGAAGGAGCCCATTTTCAAAGTAGCATGCAGTGTGTGAATTATGCCCAATCTAATTATCATGCAGTACTTTGGGAATTTACTCCTAAATGGCTGCTATTAACATAAACAAGTCAATTTACATGTCACAGTGAGGTTCAGGTTAAAAGAAAATATATAATGGATTTCTGTATATTTGTGATCTATTTTAACCATGATTTTATTTAAAAGAAAAAAAAGAAGATAAATAGATGCACTGATTTTTCTCCATATAAACTTTGCTCTTATAATAGCCATATGAATAGTTAGTGGTAGTTTTCACCGTCAGTCACATATATATTTTGAGTGCCTACTATGTGTAAACATTGTTCTGGACAAAGGCCTTCAAAGCAGATAGGTCTCTGCTCTGGCAACAACTACTTTGAACTAATTTTGCCTCAAATCTTTGCAATAACAACTTTAGAAATCTAGAGGAAAAAACACTACCATCAAAGGGCAGGGATGCCTGGCATACAAAGTGGGTATTTTTCCATTTTGAAATGAGATCTTGTAATATGGAAGAAAACATAAGTGTAATGCAAGTTATTTTTTTTAATAAATTCAAATTAAAAAGCTTGAAATTGGTTGAAATGTGTCATTAAACTGATGAAGTCAGCAAGAAGATAGGCACTATGTAGTTAAAGGAGAAATAAATTTACAACATGGATATAGAATCATTAACCCAAATTTTCCTCAATCTTTTAAAATTAGGATGATTCACCAAGCTCAGGGAAGAAGGCCAGAAGGAGTTATAAACATACTTTTCAGAGTGGTAAATAAGTATCATGAAAAAAAATGTTAGATTAATCTTGATGAGTGAGTCAATTTGAGCATTAAAGATATATGGTTATTCAGTTGTAATGTCTTTTTCCTGGCATTGCACCAGAGCATAGGCTATATTTTCAGGGAATTTAAGTTCTATGGAAGGAGGACATTTGACAAAGAAACATTTCCAAATAAGACAGTTGCAGGATCTCCTTTTCTGGAGGTATGTAGGGACAAGCATTTTGGTTTTGGCTGTGTCTACAAAGCAGCCACATAAACTGAAAAATTAAACCTCATTCAAGCAAAAATTAGGGGTTCCTCATCTAATTCCAAATAACTGCCATGGTTATTCTCTCTAGTTTTATCATTATTACATAGACATGTCTCTTGTTCTATCAAAAAGCCCAAGAATGGTTTTGGTTGGTGGCTTTCAAAATCAGAGAACCTTTACATGCACAAAAGCTGAAGCTGATTATGACATAAACTTTTAATTATAATCTAAGGGAAAAAATAAAAGAGAATGTATGTTGGTTGGAAGATCATGAATTGTTATCAGGGTATATGACATCTAATTCATTCATCCATTCAATCATTCATTCTTTCAACAAATACTCATCGTGCATTTACTAAGGTAGGTGGGCAACAAACAAACTTCTTCAAGAAGTCTAACTTACATTCTAGGGCAACAAAATGGAGAGCAAAATAAAGATATTCTCTACTTCAGGGACTCATGGTTTGATCATTACAATAATAGTAAGAGGAGGAAGATGAGGCAGAGAAGGAAAAAGGGAAGGAAAAATTAATCTTCGCATATATAGTAAGGCTGAGAACAGCGCTTGTTACAATGAAAAACCTCTTCTTTTCTAGTTTATTGTTGCCTCTGAGTCATCTCAACCAAATATTTTATATTTTCCAACTATAGTGGTTACATTTTGCTTAATTTTCAGCACATTATTTTAATGGCACAACTTTGAATTTGGTTTTGAAACAAAAGCACTGCTACAGGATTAAGATGGAAGTGTACTTTTAAGATAGAAGTAGAGTGAACTCGATTTGGAAACAACTTTTCCGGCAACGGTATTTTATTTAAATTACGAATTATTCAAGAATAAAGTCCAAATTCACTTCTGAAATTATCCCCTAGAATTCTAGCCTCTTTGAGATTTTCAGGATCTCCTTTGTAAAGATCTGAAATGACGACCAAACCCTTTTTACATCTATTCATACCTTTATTATTAAAAAAAAAAAAAAAAAAAAAAACCTTTTAAACTTGACTGATTTATTTCAAACACTCGTACAACTGAACTAAGAGGGCGGGGTAGGGGGTAGGGAGTGTTTCTCCAGTAGCCTTAAAAAGAATGTAGCGCTATTGTGTTCATAGTTTAATCTGCTGGGATTCCATAACCGAGGAAAGATGGGTGTCAGATCTCCACGCATAATCTTCAGTACATCCGGACCTGAGAAACGGAGGTGGAGAAAACGAAAACAAGATAAAACTGAAGCAAGCTTGCCTTTAACTTTATAAGAATGTGAATAAAATAGTGTAGGGAAAAAAAAAAGCCGTCATCAGTTTCAAGATTGGGGCTCAGACACCGACTCTACCTGGGTTCCCTGTTTCTGCTCTGTGCAGATACAGCTAATGCACCACTGAAATGGGAGGCAGGTGGACGGGAAAGCCAGAGAAACTTTTTTTTTTTCTCCATCAGATTGAAGTGAGAACAGGAGCCATACTTCGACAATAAAAATAGAGAAACAAATGGGGACAGAACACCCACAAGTGCAATGGAAGCCCTTCACCCCGTCCTGGTAGAATGTTCTGGATCTGATAACCTTATAGTTATCTCAGAGCAAGATAAGTGTCGCCTTCAAGATTAAATATTCTTTTATAGGGAAAAGATATGGCAACCAATACCCCTCACTTCATCCTGCTTGATTAAATGGAGACTAACGATTCAAAGTAAATCATTTTTAGGTATTTAGACGCCAAGTTAAATAAGTAAGTTTTTCATTAACATAATAAAAACACATGAAAATGCTGTTGTTACTGTACCCAATTTGAACAAAACTCTTAAATGGGAGAGACAATATATCAAAAACTGAAAGTTCCTAAAAAATCACATTAAGAAGTAACTGACTTACTTTTTGCAAAGTATCCATACCAAAAGGCTCTCATTAAATATAAATTTTAATAGAATATTTTAAAATATTTTTAGATGTATTTTCATTGCAACTCTGAACTTTTTTTCTGATGACCCTTTAGATCTTAATACAATCCACGTCCTTATTTTCGTCACCTGAGTCTCCTTTTTAAGTCAAACATTGGTTTCAGATTCTAAAAGTGCTGCTTTAATGTTCATAAATAGTGTAACACACTATCTGAAAGAGAGATGGACAGTTCTGTTTCTAGACTGTGGAGATTTTGGCTTGTTTCTTTTTCTGTTTGTGTATGAGCTGCCTGACTTATCAGTTACTGGATAAAACTGGCTTTTCAATTACTTGTATTAATACATTTCAATTTATTTTAATCTCATTTCATGTTTTATTTCATCATCCAATCAAACATTTTCTAACTACTTTCTGAATTTGTTACCAAACTTTGATACCAAACATCATTTCCAAACTTTGCTTTTCCTTTTCACTTTACCATATACAGAGTGTGAAGGTGCTGTGGTCTTAATTCCATCCTTCTCTCTTGATTTCAGACCATACCTTTAAAGTGTCCTTATTACTTGCTTTTTGTTTCTTTTCCACTTGTTGCTGTTGCTTTCCTGGGTTTGGTCTTAGTTTTTGTTTTTTGATGCTTGTTAACACTGCCTCACTTTGCTGGTTCAGAAAGAACTATTATTTGCTCTATGAGTTTTCTGTTTCTCTTGGTGACTATCAGCTTCTGTTTCCTATTTTGGGGCAGAAAGGAAAAAGCCTGTGAATGATGGGCTCTGATTTCAAGACTAGCCCTTTAGAGCAACTTATCTAAAGTGCCAACCATTTAATTCAGAATCACTCAGAAATCTTTCAAGGAATGCAGATTCCTTGGATCTCACCTTTTCCTTCTTGGCATAAGATGGATTTTTTTTTCTTCTTAGATAACAGCTCCCAGGTTATTTCCTTTCTATAATCTATTTCTTTCTCTTTTAGCAGTCACTAAACTTTAGAAATCTCTGAGGATATTTATTGGGGGGTGGGTTACATAAATGAATCCATTTATTAAGGCTAGCAGTGTTTCCCATGGTGGAGCTTCTGATCTTTCCATTCCTTCTGTCTTCTGATGATGGACTTTTCTGTGACTGCAGAAGTGGTATTGTAGGGTCAGTACCACTGGCTACCATTTTCATGCAGGAACCACAGTGCCAGACACCCACAGCTAGCTCTCCCCCTTGGTTTTGTGACAGAAGGAGCAAGTCTACTTGGTGTACTGACTCATTTCAATTTTCTTCACCATTTTCCTGAGGGAGACACCATAACAGGTCCTGTATTTACAGACAATTGCAACCTTCTTGGTGCATTTAGCTTTGTAGCCACAAATTAGGTCCAAGATCAGAGATCTCTGAGGTTTTATCAGTGTTGTTGTTGATGTTGTTATTTTAATGAATAGAAACTATATGATCATCTCAATAGATACAGAAAAAGTGCTTTTGACAAAATTCAACATAATTTATGATAAAAACTCTCCAGGAAGTGGGCATAGAGGGAACCTACCTCAACATAATAAAGGTCATATATGACAAACCCACAGATAACATCATACTTAACAGTGAAAAGCTGAAAGCATTTCCTCTAAGATCGGGGAAAAGACAAGGATGATGACTCTCGCTACTTTTATTCAACATAGTTTTGGAAGTCCTGGCCACAGCAATCAGAGAAGAAAAAGAAATAAAAGAAATGCAAATTGGAAAAGAAGAAGTAAAAATGTCACTCTTTCCAGATGATATGACACTGTACATAGAAAATCCTAAAGATGCCACCAGAAAACTACTAGAACTCATCAATGAATTCAGTAAAGTTCAGAATACAAAATTAATATACAGAAATCTGTTGCACTTCTGTACACTGATGAACTATCAGAAAGAAAAATTAAGGAAACAATTCCATTTACCATATCACACCAAAAAGAATAAAATGCCTAGGGATAAACCTACCTAAAGAGGTGAAAGACCTATACTCAGAAAACTATAAGACATTGATGAAAGAAATTAAAGGTGACAAAAACAGATGCAAAGATATACCATGTTCTTGGAGTGGAAGAATCAATACTGTGAAAATGACCATACTACCCAAAACAATCTACAGATTCCATGCAATCCCTATCAAAATACCAATGGCATTTTTCACAGAACTAGAACAAGTAATTTTTAAATTTGTATGGAAACACAAAAGACCCCAAATAGAAATAATAATCTTGAGAAGGAAGAACAGAGTTGGAGGAATCACACTCCCTGACTTTAAATTTCTTTTCTTTTTTTTTTAACATCTTTATTGGAGTATAATTGCTTTACACAATTTAAATTTCTTAAAAGACCTGTAGGAATTTTGTTTGTATTTTTTATCCTCCTATAAGTTTTATTCTTTTCATTTTAAATTTATTTTTCTCCTTTATTAAGATTCTTCATTCTCATTTTCCTCCTACCAAAGCAATCATTCAAATATATTTAACATATATTCTTTTGTTTTTATATGTTCTTGAAAATGTGTCTTGCTATTTTGTGTGCACAAATTTCTAATCTACATAAATATAATGTGTAACAAATTCTTGTTACTTTTTTACTCAGCATTAAAGGCCCACGCATGTTTCTGGGTGTTCATCTGTATGGTTCATTATCTCTGAATGTCCCCTAGTATAGTATGTGACCCAACACACTGGGTCTGTCTGCTCCTCTAGTGATGGTCACCCAGATTGCCTCCAACTCTGCTACCATAAATAACACTAACATTAACATAATTTTACAAATCTTTTTTCAACCTTGTCTGAGAATTTCTCTAGGATGTATACCCAGGACTGGAATTGCTGAGTGGTTGGTAAGTATATCCTCAATTTGGCTAGATGCACCAGGTCACTTTCCAGAATGGCTACACCAACCCAGCGTGCCTACAGCACATAAGTCCTGTTATATATATGCACCTCTGCAACAGTTGGCTTTATCCAGCTTTCTAATTTTGTATTTTGGTGGTATAAACTCAAAAAAATTTATAAAGAAAAGAGGAATGTAACTAATCAACAGCTCTTACTGATTAGGACAAATGTTTCACATTGTAATAGATGCTGAAACTTTAAAACAAAGAATACATCTGCATTCAAAGAACATGCAATGTAATGGAAAAGAGGGACAGAAGACACGTGGAAAACCTTTGACAGCAGAATGAATACAATGTGGAGAAGAATAAATGGAGGTCATGTAGCCAGCAAGATTAGCAGAATCAGGGAAAATTTTCTGCAGAAACTGACCCTGAAATTTGAAGGGGTGAATACATTTGACTGAAGAATGGTCCACCTGTGCTCGGGAAAGTTTATCCTCATCTACTGAAAGTACATTGTCAGTAATCACACCCATAGAACTACACCAACCCTGGACATCAAAGTCTCAGACCCCCTTGCATTTTAAAAGATGGGTAGCACTATGCTAGACATTCAGCCAAGAGAATAGCATACACAAAGGCAGTAGGAAGAGGATACACAAAAATTACAGAGATCAACATGGACACTAGGCTGAGAATGTACTACCTGCTTTAAGTGCATGTTCTCATTGAATCCCAGCAGTCTGGGATATTGGTGTTGGTCATCTTTTTTTCTTCACATTTTTTTTTTAATTAGTGCCTTACAATTTTCAAAAGTTTCACATATATGATTTCATATAATCTCATAATAACCCTTTTCCCCCCACCCCTGTATTGCATCTCCCCCTTCCCTCTCCCCACTGGTAACCACTAGTTTGTTCTCTATATCTGTGAGTCTGCATCTTTTTTTTATAATCACTAGTTTGTTGTGTTTTTTGGATTCCACATATAAGTGATATCATACAGTATTTGTCTTTCTCTGACTTATTTCACTTACTGTAATGCCCTCTGGGTCCATCCATGTTGCTGCAAATGGCAAAATTTCATTCTTTTTATGGCTGAGTAGTATTCCATTGTATACATGTACCACATCTTCTTTATGCATTCATCTGTTGTTCGATTTTTAGGTTGCTTCCATATCTTGGCTATTGTAAATAGTGCTGCTATGAACATTGGGATGCATGTATCTTTGTTTTTTTCAGATATATGCCTAAGATTGGAATTGCTGGGTCACATGGTAGTTCTAGTTTTAGCTTTTTGAGAACCCTCTATACTGTTTTCCACAGTGGCTGCACCAATTTACATTCCCCCAACAGTGTACAAGGCTTCCCTTTTCTTCACATCCTCGCCAACATTTCTTATTTGTGTTCTTTTTGATGATAACCGTTCTGACAAATATGATGTCACCTGGCAACCAACCAGACCAGGGGCCAATCAGCCTACCAGACTGCCCACATAGTTAGCCTGCCACAACAGAAGGACTCACGCAGCCCTCCTAGGGGAAATACCTGGAATATATAGCTTGGGAGATGAGAGGGAAGTGCACTGCAGGGACACAGAGGGCACTTCTCCAAGTTCAAGACATGTAACTAACCTACTACATACATAAAAATACCACTAGTGAAGAATGAACTAATGTCATTTGCAGCAACATGGATGGATCTAGAGATTGTCATACTCAGGGAAGTAAGTCAGACAAAGACAAATATCACTTATACATGGACTCTAAAAAAATGGTACAAATGAACTCATTTACAAAACAGAAATAGAGTCACAGATGTAGAAAACAAACATGATTACCAAGGGGAAAGGGAGGGAGGCATAAATTGGGACATTGGGATTGACATATCCTCACTACTATATATAAAATAGATAACTAATAAGGATCTACTGCATAGCACAGGGAACTGTTCTCAATACTCTGTAATGACCTATATGGGGAAATTAACAAAAAATTGTAAATCAACAATATTCCAATAAAAATTAAAAAAAATAAAATCCATGTTGTAAATAAATAAATAAATAAAAATTTTAAATTCTTCCTGCTTTAAAAAAAAAATACCAATAGCAACTTAGACAAAATGAGGCAGCAGAGGAATGTGTTCCAGATGAAGGAACAAGGTAAAACCCTAGAAGAAGAACTGAGCAAAGCAGAGATAGGCAATCTACCTGAGAAAGAGTGGTCATTATCTTTTTTACATTGAGAAAACAAAGCCTTAGAAAAGTATATTTCCCAAAAACATACAGCTAGTAAGTATTTGGTACAACCAGAATTTTAACAAATGTTTGTTTTATCTCAAAGTTAATGCTTGTTTTTTGTTGTTGTTTTGTTTCCCTGGTCAAAAAGTCATATAAATATAGAAAAAGTAAGAATTGATATGACTTGCCTATGGAACAAATGAATTCTATTTTAGTGAATTAGAAGCTAGTAAATAAGGACCAAAGGCAATCTGGCTTCTGTTTGATGATAATTTTCAACTACCCTGTAAAGTCTAGACAATATTGACAGGTGCCAATGGAATTTTAGAGCATACTTGGATGTCTGGAAAAGGAGACTCTATGTAATATACTAGTAAATGCTTCTAATGGGAAACTGGCTTATATTAATAGCCATCAAGGCCATATCCCCTGTAAGGTCTCTGAGCAGTAGAGATGATAGATAGATCCATAACCTGTAAAGGTGATATCATATAATATAACCTCTAATTACAATTAAACATTAATTAAATATTTTTCCAATTGTGTCCATTTCCTTGCAAAGAATTTTATAGATTAGACTCTCTCTGTTTTCATAGTCCAGCTCTTAAAATTAGTAAGTAATTGCTGTTAGTCTTGTTTAAACTTGTTTAAATACAAAGTGTACAGTGAGATATTATTTTTGTAGAGATTATGCTTCAAAGCAGATATCCTCTCAAAAGAAGGTATCATGAAAATTGAATCTGCCAGATCATCAACATGTATTGCAGAGACATCTAATATTAAAAAATAACACTAAAGGAAATCCTGTGCTTTCCACATGACATATTCTGCATTCATAAGCATGTAAAGGACAAGCTTCTTTTTTTGTGAGTAATACAATATTTCTTAAAAGCATGCATTTTTATATTCTTTATTGTTAATCAGAGAGCATACTGCTATTATACCATTAACTCACAAGAGATTTCTGACTATATTTTTATATTGATGACACAGTATCCAGCACTAAGCCAGTTGAAAAAAAAACAGGCAACCTCTTATGTTAAAGTAAATTGGAATGATTTGGATCAAAGACAGAGATATTTAGATTGAGGAAATAAATCCCCCCTTGAGACAATCTATAAAGGTTCTCTTCTAAACCTAGATATTGAAGCTAAAATTAAGCAGCTCTTTTAGCTTAAATAGAATGTGCTCAAGCTGACATAAAGTTTCAGAGAAGACTCCTGTCTGTATCACCCAGAGTTTGAAAATTCTAATGGTCTGAAGTTCGAGATGGAACAGATTCTTCAGTGTTTGTCTTCAAATGGCCTGTGACTACTTGAGGCTAAGTGGGTACAAAGCTAACCTGAGACCAGAGATTCTAGGAATTTCCTGACAATATCCCTATTCAAAAATTTGGTCTCTGCCATGGCCAAGTGAGAAGAGTTTTTAAACCAAAATTCTTCTAATCTGTTATTAGAACTGTTATAAAATTTCGTATTTGTCATTGCTATATCAGGACTTCACCAACTGAAGATGGCCAGAAACTAAATTCAAAATAATTTAAACCAACACAATATTGTAAGTCAACTATGCTTCAATTAAAAAAAAAAGAAGTTAAACACACATTTTAAACCAGTTTCCCGACCTTTATTATATCAGAGTTACCTGGAGGGCCTGTTAAACCTTTGGGCCTATCCTCAAATGTTCTGATTCAGAAATGAGCATTTCTAACAAGTTCTCAGATGAAGTTAATGCTGCTGCTCCAGGGATCACTGACTTGAACAAGTAAATAAAAAACAAAAAAAACTCATGTGATTTTTTTTTTTTTTTTTTTTTTTTTTTTTTTTGCGGTACGCGGGCCTCTCACTGCTGTGGCCTCTCCCGTTGCGGAGCACAGGCTCCGGACGCGCAGGCTCAGCAGCCATGGCTCATGGGCCCACTCCATGGCATGTGGGATCTTCCCGGACCAGGGCACGAACCCGTGTCTCCTGCATCGGCAGGAGGACTCTCAACCACCGAGCCACCGGGGAAGCCCAGCTCATGTGATTTTTAAGTCCAGTGGTCCAGGAGTCCTATTGCTGCTTCAGGCCTGGGTGGCCCAAAGGGAGGAACTTAAATACTGTAATGAGAGCTCTAACTCTCCAATTATTAGTCAGATTCACTCTGTGTAAGCATTAAGTGGTTAGTGGCACACCCATAATCATGGTATACAAGGTAAGCAAATTCATTGCAAAAGACAGTCTTACCCAATTCTCTGTAAGGAAAGTTCTGGGGAAGGCTCTGTTTGGTCTTAGCTTATTCACATGCCTTTTCTGGGGGGAATAAATGACTGAGCCTAGGGTGATGGTGAATTGTGATTGTTCAGGTCTAGGCCATGTGCATGGCCATGTGTCCAGAAGAAGTTCCTTCAATAGGCTTGGTCATTTCAATCCTATTTCTTTTTTTTTTTTTTTTAACATCTTTATTGGAGTATAATTGCTTTACAATGGTGTGTTAGTTTCTGCTTTATAACAAAGTGAATCAATTATACATATACATATGTTCCCATATCTCTTCCCTCTTGCATCTCCCTCCCTCCCACCCTCCGTATCCCACCCCTCTAGGTGGTCACAAAGCACCGAGCTGATCTCCCTCTCCTATGCAGCTGCTTCCTACTAGCTATCTATTTTACATTTGCTAGTGTATATATGTCCATGACACTCTCTCATGTTGTCACAGCTTACCCTTCCCCCTCCCCATATCCTCAAGTCCATTCTCTAGTAGGTCTGTGTCTTTATTCCCGTCTTACCCCTAGGTTCTTCATGATCATTTTTTTTTCTTTTTCTTAGATTCCATATATATGTGTTAGCATATGGTATTTGTTTTTCTCTTTCTGACTTACTTCACTCTGTACGACAGACTCTAGGTCTATCCACCTCACTACACAAATCACTCTAAAAGAAAGAGGATAGTATAGAATCCTCTTTCTTTTAGAAAGATTTGTGTCCATAAAATTCCTCAGCCCTCCATGTGAGTATGCTTTGGCATGGCAACTCCTTAGCAGGATTATGCCTGCAAACATCCATATCTAGTTTGGAAAGATAGTCTTGACCCTAGCCCTGGGACCTACATGTAAATATAGAGTTTAAATTACCTTAATGACAATTTTTAAATCTTTAGTAATGTTCTAATTATGACAGTAGCAAATTTTAAACAGTCTCTGACAGTGTTATTACCAGTCCAGAGAAGAAAGAATTCAAACAATATGAAAATTGGTGATGCAGATGAACACAGACTTGTAGTTCAGCAGTTCAACTGATTTCTTTCCTAAGCATAAGGTAAACTCGTTCACATTCAGAGGCTCTTTAAATGACATGATTTAATGTGACTAAAAGATGTACAGATGGCACTACACTGCCTCTACTGGGAGGAGAGGTCAGGCAGCAATTGGCTCTAACACAACCCATACTAATGTATAGCTACAAGCTGCCACATCAGGGTCCATCCTTCCTAGAGCCTGTTAGGTGAAATAATCAAGCACTGTGACAGTACTCCCCAGATGCAGGAAAACATGGTGACATTAATGCTACCCTAAGTAATGTCAGACACTCACAAAATGACTATTCAGGAGCAAATTTTTAAAAATTGATTACCCATTTATTTGCCTAATAAGAAACCAAATATTATAAAATATAAAAAAGAATATATATATATATATATAAAAAAAACAGAATCACTTTGCTGTACAACAGAAATTAACACAACATTGTAAATCAACTATACTTCAATTAAAAAATAAATTTTTAATTTAAAAAAGAAACCAAATGCTATAAATATTAGGTGAGAAATCTAATATGAATCCAGCATCCTACCGATCGTTGAATTTTGTCATAGGAGCACTGAAAGATGACATTTAAAATCACAGCAACATTGGTACTTATACTTTTAATACATATTATCAAATGTAATTTGTATACTACATACTTTAAATAATAAGAATGAGAGAATTAAACCAATCAAACAACACAAAATTCCATTGATATAGATAAAGGGTAGTTGGTACTACCTTGCTATTCTAAACTCAAACTTGGCCTCATAAACTAATGAGTGCCTTATGGAAAATGACTATTGAAACACTGTGGCTTTCAAAATATTAAAGACCAGAAAAAGGACATTGTCAAGAAGAAAAAGTTACTGATCATTTATTTCATGAAAGAATCTGTACAAAATACAAGTGTGCAAGGACCAAAGAGACACATTCATTAGACAGAATATGACTACATATAATTCCATCTATAAGAAATGTTAAATTTGGTGATATGATTTGTGATGGAAGTAGCCCAACCTACAGTTGCATCTTAAAAGCAAAATGTAAAACACTTACATTTTCCATTTTAGAAGCAATGCCTCTTCCAACTAACAGGAGATAAGGGGCATGTTCTCCTACCTCCTCATTATTGAAGAGAGAAAAATGGACAATGAAAGGCAAAACGAGACCTGGAAAGGACAAGTGACTACTGAGAATCGCCAAGGAGACTAGCAGCAGAATTAGAACAAGAACAGGTCTTGTCTACTAGATCTGTTCTCATTCTACCATAACGTTTTTCTATGTCTCAGCCATCTGTTTGTGGGCTAACTTAAAACAATTAATTACAGTACTTAGGATTACTAAGCACTGTGATCATTTACTTCCAGCTCCCAGTCAACAAGCTGTGATGTATTTTCAGTTCCATTATGCACATAAGGTAATTGGGATCAGGTGATATGTCAAATACTAAACATCTGGTTTTGAAAGAAAGACCGTAAGTCAGATCTCCTTTTTCTGCTGCAGCATGTTGTCTTTCAAAATAACTATGTCCCTACCTGGGCTTGAACCACCAACATAGCAATTAAAAGCAAAACATATAAATAATTGTAAAGAGATTTTGGTTAAAACTCACATTACAGGAGATGTTCAACTTCACACTCCTTAGAGCCACTCCCCTCATTCTTTTAAATTCTGTTGGTTACTGTGATATTGCTAAATAAATTGTTCAATCTCTCCTTTCTTAATTCATTAGCAATAAAATATATTTTCAGCTTCCTGGTACTGAAGGTAGGAAGGTAAGTCACATTATTTCATTTATCTTTAGCCCATTCTCCAGGCAATTTAAAAATTATTAGTTAAATGCTTCCATCATTACCACTGTAATTGTAAATAATATATTTAAACCTCTAGTACTTATTCCAGCAATTATAGATGGTATGACTCTAGTGGTGTCTCTGTTATATTAAGATGATGTTAATACACTTACTCTTTTCTTCCTGTCTCCTCTTTAACCCCTTCATCATATCTATAATTATCCGTTGCATCTCTGGGCTTCAGTGAGATAGGCCATCATTGACTGTATTGTTTTAATCTAGTTTTGATATCAAAATATGCTAATCTGATAAAAGTTAGTTGGAAAGCCTCTCCTCCTTTTCTCTTCTCTGGAAGTGTATATGCAAGATTGAAATTATTTGTTCCTTGAATATTTGGTAGAATTCAACTATAAAATTATCTGGGTTTATTGCTTTTTTGTAAAAAAAATCTGACTTCTTTTATTGAAAAACCTGTTCTGGTTTACATGCTCAACTGAAGGTGAATATCCAGACCTCACACACAGCTGGTCTTCTGGAACAGCTTTTCCTGGGGAGAATTCACAGTAGCTAACCTGAGTTTCCACCATTGATCTATGTAGTCTGGAGCAGTATACAGGAACTTGCAAGGCTATACATCAAATTTCCATATGAGAAACCTTGGTCCCTAGGCTTCGAAGTTTTTAAGTTGCAGGATTAGGGAAGAACTAGCCTCCTTGGTGAAAACACAGAAGAGTCTATAACAGCAAAAAGATATGGTAGCTTCTTCAACATTCATGGTCTGGAAGAGATGTGATCAAGAGCTGGCATTCAAGCCGTGAAATTACAACAGTGTGATCAAGTGGAAACTTTGTGCCCTGTACTTTATGACCACCTTAGCTTTTAAAGATTGGGGAGCACCAACCATTTCCCTGGTCGGAATCCCAAAACTTGTGATTCAGCTATATGATATGATGAACCAGCATCTCGATCTACTCTGTCAGCATTCTTCCGGAACTGATTATATTAAGCACAAGGCTCTGACCAGTTTTCATGGAATTTTCCTTGAGACCAGACACTTTTCTGGGAAAGCCAGGCCGTAGGAAATGAGTCTTGGACAAGTTGACCCTTACCTCTTAGGTTTTCTTCTTTTTCTTAAATCATTTTTTCTAAATAGCTTTTTTAAAGCAATTTATTTCATTGAGTTTATCAAATTTCTTAGGACAAAATTTTCATACTATTCACATTACTTTTTAAATATCTCCTTTTAAGAAAATTAATTTGCCAATTATTTGTTTTATGTTTTTCAAAGAAGCAGATTTTTTTTTTTTTTTTTTTTTTTTTTTGGTACACGGGCCTCTCACTGTTGTGGCCTCTCCTGTTGTGGAGCACAGGCTCTGGACGCACAGGCTCAGCGGCCATGGTTCACGGGCTCAGCCACTCCGCAGCATGTGGGATCCTCCCGGACCGGGACACGAACCCGTGTCCCCTGCATCATCAGGCGGACTCTCAACCACTGCGCCACCAGGGAAGCCCTAAAGAAGCAGATTTTTAACTTTGTTTTTCTATTACTGTAGCTTGTTTTTACATTCACTGATTTCATTTACCTAACAAATGTTGACTGAGTTCCAACTATTGGCTAAGCATTCTTCTAGGTACTGGGAAAAAGTAGTTTAAAAATCCCATGTGATCAAATATGCCATTCTAATGTAAATGACACAAACATGTAAGGTATATTCTGTGTTAAATGGGATATATTCAATGGAGAAAAATATATCAGAGTAGAGGAGTTAAGAAGAATGAGAATAGAGGGTAATTTTGTAAAAGGGAGTTGAGAAAGGCCTCACAGAGAAGATCACATTGGGGAAAGACCTGAATAAGAGCAGGAAATGAAACATGTTTCTCTCAGAAAAGCATTGTATGTGGAAGTGTCAGCATGCTCCTGGTGTGAGAGCAATGCTTGGTGTTTTTGAGGTTCATCAGAATCCTTGTGTGACTGGTGTGGAGGAAGCAAAAGAGAAATAAGGGAATGAGAGGGAGATGTTTGCTCTTACTTCATTATTCCTTTTCTTCTACTTTCTTTGGATTTAGTTTGATGATACTTTTACTAATTTTTTTTTTTTTTTTTTTTTTTTTTTTTTTTTTTTGTGGTATGTGGGCCTCTCACTCTTGTGGCCTCTCCCGTTGCAGAGCACAGGCTCTGGATGCACAGGCTCAGAGGCCATGGCTCACGGGCCCAGCCGCTCCGCAGCACGTGGGATCCTCCCAGACTGGGGCATGAACCCACGTCCCCTGCATTGGCAGGCAGACTCTCAACCACTGTGCCACCAGGGAAGCCCTAGTTTTTCTAATTTCTTGAGTTGGATACTTTGCACAATAATTTTTAGGTTTTCGTCTTTACTAATATAAGTATTTGGGACTACACATTTTCCTCAAAATACATGACTTTTGCTACATTAGTTGCATTTTATATTTTATGCTTATTATTTTGTTACAATAATAGTCCAATGTCATTCTGACAGGTGTGAGGTGATATCTCATTGTGGTTTTGATTTGAATTTCTCTGATGATTAGCAATGTTGAGCATCTTTTCATGAGCCTGTTGGCCATCTATATGTCTTCTTTTGCAAGATTTTTATTCAGGTCTTCTGCCTGTTTTTTAATCAAGTTGTTTGTTTTTTGAAACTGAGTTGTATGAGCTGTTTATGTATTGTGGGTATTAAGCCCTTTTTTGGACATACCATTTGCAAATATTTTCTCCCATTCAGAAGGCTGTCTTTTCATTTTGTCAATGGTCTCTTTTAATGTGCAAACGTTTTCAAGTTTAATTAGGGCCCATTTGATTATTTTTGTTTTTGTTTTCTTCGCCTGAGGAGACAGATCCAAAAATATTGCTAAGACTTAAGTCAGAGAGTGTTCTGCCTATGTTTTCTTTTAAGAGTTTTATAGTTTTTGGTCTTTGATTTAGGTCTTTAATCCATTTTTAGTCTCTTTTTATATATAAAGTGAGAAAATGTTCTAATTTCATTCTTTTACATGTAGTTGTCTAGTTTTCCCAGCACTGCTTATTGAGGACACTGTCTTTTCCCCATTTTATATTTTTGCCTCTTCTGTCATAGCTTAATGGACCATATGTGCATGGGTTTATTTCTGGGCTCTCTATTCTCTTCCATTGATCTCTGCATCTGTTTTTGTGCCAGTACCATACTGGTTTTCTTTTTTTAACTTTTTGTTTTATATTGGAGTATAGTTGATTAACAATGTTATATTAGTTTCAGTTGTACAGCAAAGTGATTCAGTTATGCATATACTTGTATCTATTCTTTTTCAAATTCTTTTCACATTTAGGTTGTTACATAATAGTGAGCAGAGTTTTCTGTGCTGTACAGTAGGTCCTTGTTAGTTAACCATTTTAAATATAGCAGTGTATACATGTCAATCCCAAAGTACCATATTGTTTTGATTACTGTAGCTTTGTAGTATAGTCTGAAGTCAGGGAACCTGATTGGCTCTTATTTTTGAAATTAAGCTTCCATGAATTTAAACTTGCTGCCATTATATGATTGCTATTTCAATCTCTATGGGTGACTGGGAGTTCATGGAGACTAGAGCATCATCTTAATCACCTTGTTTCCAGAGTAAAATAAGATACCTAATGTATAGTAGATCCTCAAAATAGATATTTGTTGGATGAGGAGAGTTTATTATTGCCACCATTGTTCTATTTATTGATTTTCTAGATTGCATTCTCTTTTTTTCTCTTGGTTATTTGTTTTTTTATTGTTGGTTTATTATTTGCTTCCCTGTCAGGAAAAACAAAACAACCTTATAAAAAGGTTTTGTGACTACTTAGAAATCAGATTTTTAGGTGTTTCTTTGTAAGTTTCTTCTATTTGTAGTATCTAACTGGACTGGGAATTCAGTTTTGCTTTATAAAAATTAGAAGATTTGTTTCTATTTTTTTTTTATGTTGCACTTGTAAGAGAATAAGAGGAGAAGTAAACCCCAAAAACACAGAAGGCTAAAGACTGATTTTCAGAAAACCCTTACAAATGAACATTTTTTAAAGAACTGGGATTTTTTTTTTTTTTTTTTTTTTTTTTTTTTTTTTTTTTTTTTTTTTTTTGCGGTATGCGGGCCTCTCACTGTTGTGGCCTCTCCCGTTGCGGAGCACAGGCTCCGGACGCGCAGGCTCAGCGGCCATGGCTCACGGGCCCAGCCACTCCGCGGCATGTGGGATCTTCCCAGACCGGGGCACGAACCCGTGTCCCCTGCATCGGCAGGCGGACTCTCAACCACTGCGCCACCAGGGAAGCCCTGGGATTTTTAATATGAAATTTATATGTTTACAGTGTTGCATTGCTGATCCTGTCCATTTCCCCAAGTACCATTAAACTTGGCTAACACCAAAAGTCTTTTGTGAGAAGTTTATCTATGACAGCAGGTAAGCAAAATGAGTTCCATCTCTAGGACAATATGATGGAAGAGGGGCAGCTTGAACAGGGTACAAAAATGACTCATAATATGACCTACTTTGAAAGAGGCAAAAATCTCAAATAGGACATTCCTTCTTGCGCTGGACTTTCCACTAAACATTAAATAAAGATTGAATCCAATCTTTCTCAGATTTTAAGAGGCAGTTGACAGTTGAGCATTAGTTAGCTGTAGAAAAAAATGCAGAAATTTCTATGGTTGTTCAAATGCAGTTGAATAGTAGAGAAGTAAGTTAGTAGGTTTGCAACAAAACAAAACAAGACAACTAAAATATATTTTTAGAAGACACTTGTTTGTATTAACTTTTTGGAAACTGCTAAAATTAACATTAAGAATGATTCAGTTTATACTACACAGATAGGAAAAAACAAATTTGGAACTAAAAACTGTTTCATGCATTTAACTTATCTTTAAATTTTAAAGTTCACATGTTATTTTTAAGGTTATATATGAATAAGACAGATGCTACTTTTGAGCTCTGGGTGTTCAAAGAAAATGGCTGCTAATCTACTTAGCTGAGGAAAATAAGTTTTATTTATGCTCAGAAAAAAATCAGGAAGATATTTTTACCGATTTTACCAAAACAGCAGGAGAAACTTCAAACTAATTTTTCTCTTTTAGCAAAACCACATATAAAAGTGAATGAATATAAAATCTTAATATAATTCCCTAGATTTGAAGAGCTTCTTTCTTCCAAGAGCTTAAAGCAATTTGCTTTATGTTCTTATTCAGTCTAGAAACCTTCTGTGATGAAGATATGTACTATATGACAGACAAATATGTATTTTTGCCCTCATTCTATGAATAAGATAATTAATACTTGCTAGATTAAGACTGATTGGCTCAAGATTGCAAAACTAAATCCAGATCTCCTGATTTTGTGGCCAGATCTCTTTCCAAAGACTTTATTTACACTTTAAGCAATGCAGAAATCCCCTTTTGCTCCCACTTGATTTCAGTGAATGACCTTGACTGCTTGTCAGGCAGTTGCCATGCTGTCTTCTAAAAACTAGATTCTTCTTCCCTTCCATATTTCCATCCATGTGGAATGCCCTTTCTCCCTTTGATGTATTCAAATCCTTCCTTCAGGTCCCACCTCATCTAAAAATTATCCTCTGGCTAAAGAGGCTCAACTTCCATTGGTTCAGCCAAAAAAATGACTACATTCAACCAATGTGTTTAACCAACCATAACCATGATTCTGGTATGGTAACAATATCAGCATATTTCAGAAGAAAGTACACCATTAGATTGTCTTCTTTGAGGACAGGGACCATGTCTTAGTCATTTCTGTTTATTCAGTCCTTACATAGGGCCAGAAATACAGTAGACAATGAGTGTAAATGTTTGCTGAGAGAAAGTTGCTGTATAGACAATGTTGATATATTGTCCTTTCTGAATATTTATGGAATAGTTAAAATATAGAACAACAACAATTATTATACACTTATGTTAATGTGTTTAAATCACAGAGCACAATATCAATTCAGTTGGTGGTAAGTAAAGCTGGCAACTACCTCACAACCACTGCTGGCTCTCTGCCCATCCTGCAATGTCTTTGATGTCTGTCAACTAGGTTATGATGGTTAAAGATGTGAGGAGTCTTTTCAGTTGTGCCCTCACCACATCACACCACTTCTTAGTCTCTAGCTCCATTCCCTGGGGTTATCCCCCTTTCCACTCTTTTGGTTATTCCCCACCAGCTGCTTGTATATTACCAAGTCCTCACTGGATTTGGAGCAAGGATACAGAGTGGAGGCATGTGGTGGTAGATTGTAAGATAGCAGTTGAGGTATCTGCTTCCTCTTTCTGGCCATGATCATTTTTTCCTCCCTTTTTCAATATCTTCAACTCTCCTGAACTGTCAGACAGCAATTAAAGTTTTCCAGGTGGTTATAAGTTTTCTGTTTTACTGTACCATTTGACCTGTGGCTCTCTATGTACCTAACAAGGAATCAGACACATAGTAGATGCTTGGTAAATACTAATTAATTCATCAGCCCCCTGGAAAGGGAGCTCAACAGAGGCACCTCTGAAATACCAGGAGGAAGAGCCAAGGTGACTGATGTTAATAAGAATTACTATTCATCCCCCAAATCAGCAATAGAATTGCTATTTCCAAAATTAATTCTTAACCAACATAAACCCAATCTAGCAAGCCATATTTCTATTTAGTTCAATTGCTGTCTATTCTACTCCTCTTAGAAGCTAAAAAATGCTTTTTAGTAGGAATCACAGAACCATAAACTTCCTACTTTTCCAGCTTCTTGGCTAACTGGAATAGGAAAACAGAAATGGTATTGCCATTAAAACTGAAGTTATGTAAGAGATACTGAGATCATCAAAAGCACCGGGATTCATTTATCTATGAATAATTAAGAATGAAGTTTAAAAAGTGTGTTTTAAAAGATGGCAGATCCCCAATAGCCCAGAGACTTCAGCACTTGCATTTTTTAAATTATGTTCATCAGCTTTAATACAAAAAACAAAGATTTCAAACTGAGAACTCATTGATTCTCTTACTCTTCCTTTTCACCGTTCATTAAAAAAAATAGGTGTGGGGATCTCTCACCCATTTTTATGAACATTCTTTAACATTCATTGAACAATTCATGTATATGCTAAGCCTTGTTAGGGAGATAGCATTGGTTTTGCATTTTCCACGGTCTTGCAAAGGCACCTTCTGAGACATTTGCTACTGTAATCCATAAATGGATCATGATTGTACCCTTTGTTTCACCTCAAGCCAAAAGCAGCTCAAGTTAAATGCCAAGCTTCCCTGAGTTACAAATTTAGAATCTCTCCCAGATGCTTGCTCGCAGGGTGCATTAGCCCACTGCCTGGGTTGATTAGCATGCTCTCTCCAAGTAGTATATTGACTACCATATGTGCTTATCATTTATCATACTTATATTCATTTTATTCTTATCCCAATAATGACAGCTTTCATGTAAAATGAAAGGAGAAAATACGATTAATATCTTCTCAGTACACCTTTCACATCATGCACAAGCACACGGGCTTCTGAATCAAACACGTGTCTTCTCTGAATTTGGATTTTAGTCTCACTATTATTATTACTCTCATTCAAAAATAATCTGTGTCTTCAGAAATGGTCAAAAAATAAAGCTGGCAGTGGGGTAGGGACAGCAAAGAAAGGGGATAGAGGTTTCTGATTTGTCAGTGAGGGGAAAAGCAATGACAATGGAAAATTAAGCCAGTCGTCTGGCCTAAGACAATGCTTGTTTTCAAGCTTAATCATTGGAGAATATATCAGAGGTATGTATTCAGCTTTGGGGTCAAGTAATTTTGAAAGTCCGTTTTGGTGTGGATAGCCAAGAGCCTTAACAAGTTTGAATGAAATCCAACAAGGGTAAACTCTTTTAAGTATGTTTTCTATTGGTTCAGAAATGACAGGGTGGATGGCAGCTGGTAATGCAACTCCCCTCTCAGGAAATCTAAAATTAGAAATCTTCCTTACAGTTCTTCACCTGGAGCTGCAAAGACACTTTTGCACGTCCTGTCAATTTAATGACATTTTTCCTTCTTGCTATTGGGCATATAATGGTTAAACAGAAAACAATTTTTGAGCAGCTGCCACAAGTAGGGTGGGAAGGATGAGAAGATGTTTACTGGTGTTACTCAAGGAATGTCATGGTGTTTATAGTTAACAGTCCACGAAGGATGACTTTCTGACTGGAACTTGCTCAGTAGGGATCCTTTCTGTGGAAGGTTGTGGAACAAATCTCTCCCTCTGGTTCAGGATGGCACAGAATGCTCATGTTAGACACAGAGCTGCTGAGCATCTTATTTCCCTATAGAAATAAGATGACAAAGATTGCTACCTAAAATTAACTTGGAGCCACTGCATTCTTCATGATTTGTGAATAGCAAATAGCAGCACAAACCATGAAGCAAGGACATGACCAGTCAAAACACAGAACACAGTCAAGAATGGTGTAGGAGGAATGTCAGCAGTGCTGGAAAACTGAGGAGCTAGCTAGAAATCCACAAAATGGCTCTTTCCAGTTCTTAGAGAGGAATACAAAAAATTGGTATGAGAAGTCCAAAGTATTACTTTTATAATTGTATATATTTATGCTTAATTTAATTCACAGTATAGTGAATAGAATTCTCCTTCCAGAGTGTGTGGTCAGACATGCCAAAACTTTCTTTGGTTGTGTTCCTAATGCCCTCCATTTAGAGCAGGGTTTCTTAACCATAGCACGATTGATATTTTGGACCAGAAAATTCTTTTTGTGGGGGGAATGCCCTGTACATTGTAGGACGTTTAGCAGCATCCTAGGCCTCTACCCACTTTATGTCAGCACTAACCCCACGAGAGTGACAATAAAAGCATCTTTAGACATTGCCAAATGTCCTGGGGAGGGAGGGATGCAGAGATTAGATTGCTCCCTTTGAGAACCACTGACTTAGAGGGATACATAAGCCTTATCTTATACTAAAGTCAAGATTCTAGCCTACAGATTTGAAAATTGTCTAGTAGAAATATGGATGGAATCTTGGCAAGGTTTATTTCTGACTATACATGCTTCATGTAAAAGGCAGGGACTGATTTCAGCTAGAAGAAACATTTGTACTAAGGAAGTTCTTTTTGCCTTCATGGAAAGACTAACCTACAAAATGTAAGAAGTTAAGGAACTGACTCAAGGATTTCCAGATGTCTTCGGAGCTTGGCTCAAAGTAAACATTCCATCACTTATTTTAGGAAGGGATGAGTTATTTTTAGTTTGTTTTTGGCTTTTTTGGGGCCTCTCCATTTGCTGCCAGTTCAGTACAAAGCCAATTGAAATAAACCATTTTCAACTGCTTACCTACTTAAAGAGCATTTTTAAAACTCATTCACCCTCTAAGCATCTCCATTTGGTTATTTTTAGTTATCCATGGCCATGTAGGATTTCACTATTCCCCAATAAGGGTAAAAACAAATTAAAAAAAAATCTCCAAAGACACTAGCCACTTCAGGAAGAGAGTTTATTAAATTAGCAGTTGACACATCAGCACCTTGGAGGGTGGAAATGTCTCCAGCCTCTAAGACTCACCGTTTTTCAGCTCAGCTAAGTAATCAGTTGTGCAGGTATTTGCCCAAATTATTTAAAACTCTTGATTTCTAAATATTGAGAAGATCTGGTTCAAAACAGGTGGTCACATTGTTAGTGGTATTCGTAGTTTGGGCAGTATTGTTAATTAACAGATTCACTTTGACCCTCAATTTTTTTTTTGGTTGTCAAGGAGGTAAGAGAAAAGCTGTTTTATAAGTACCTTTTATGGGCCAGGTAAGAAGTTGGCTGACAGAGTATACAGATTTTATGTACTTAGAAATCCTCGAGGGATTAAAGTAGTTTTAGAGAAGAATGTGCATAATCTATATAATCTCAGAGGAAAGTCTTTTATATTCGCTTAGGGAGAGGTAAGGAAGGGATGAACAGAGGTGATGGGCTTAGGGAACACCAGGAATTTGATATGACTGGAGCATTAGAGAGGTATGTGTGTGTGTGTGTGTGTGTGTGTGCATGTGTGTGTGTAAGTGTGTGTTCATTTGAGCTCTACACTTGGTAAGTATTCTGTTCATTGCACCTACCTATAACTTCAGAGATGTATTAAGGATGAATTTGTCTCTGTAATAGTTTTTCCACAACACTGGTGAGTTGTCAGGGAAGATACAAGTTTGTAGGCCTATATTCTGGTCCACCCATTAATCACTCAGCATAGGATTATTCTATTACCATCAATGGTAGATTTAGTATCAAATTAGATAGTGTTAGATTGTCTTCTGGACCTGTAAACTGAAATTTTGTAGTAAATACATTTTTATCTAAACTTTGAACTACAAGCCAAAATTAAAGGTTTGGATTTTTTTGTTTGGTTTGGTTTTCTGTTTTTTTGTTTTTTGCTGTATAGCCCAAATTTCTCCATATTTCCTAATATGTAAAACTCACAGCATTAAAAAACTGAGTGTTAGTTGCATAAAAAAATTTTGTATACAGAAATACCATAGCTAATTATCATTCACTAAAATAATTTTAACAAAACTGGTTAGCTTATTGATTGATAAAAATATTAATAAAATAAACAGGTAGGGGTGATTCAATTTTAATATCCCATAGTATAAGATTACCAACTGAGAAAATAATTATTCCCCTAAATAATGGTTTGTGTTCATGTTGCATACTTCTGCTGTTCTCCAATGTCCTCAATATTGGTCACTGCCAGAGGCAAGTGTTAGACAAGACAGACAAATGGTCTGATCTAGAATGGCAAATTCTATGTTTCCTTAATACAGTCTCCTGGAATGACAGCAGTTATGTATTTTTAAGTCGGCTCTTCCATTATGGCGATAAATGGTTATTTAAATACAGTCAGGTTCAAATTACACTAGTGGAAAATGCGGCAGGAAAAAGTATCAAAGACAAAGAACTTTTAAATAAATCTCATTTCTCCTCCCGCCATATGAGGTAATTTCCATGCCAGATGGCAGATGTTTATGCTGGTACTTAAAAGAAGTAAAAATTAAATGGATCTCAAAACTTAATTGTTTTTAGCTTAAAAATGCTCTCCAAAAAATGGGAAGTTTAGAATGATCTCAAAAACTCAGGATCTTAATATATAATTTTAATTTGGAAAAAATAGTCAACTCTTAAGTCATTCAATTTTTTTAGAGTCCATTATTGAATTTTGATATTATTTTTCAATCAATTAAAAAGATGCCATATTTTCTAGAAGGGATGGCCAAAAATCTTCAAAGGACTATATTTTAATGTATAATGATTCAATCAGCTCTTTAAAACTGAGCAACAGATGAGGTGTTTAGACACTGTTAATCATTATCTATATCAGTATAAATCAGAAAAGTTACCTATACCAGGCTGTTTTTTTATGGTGAGGATCAACACAAGGCAAAAAACAGAGAATCTTCCCGAAACAAACAATTGCTACATGAGCAACTCCTGTTTACCCAGGTGAAACCAACAACTTACCAATGAGAAACCTCTTTTTGCCTTGAAAGCTTAGCATGATGGAGAAAATTTTTATTAATATAACATCTAAATTAATTGCTCAAAAAAGCAAACTTGACCTGGTTGTTATACAGAGACTTTTCTTTTCTGTAAATACATTAACACTGATCAGAAATAAATCCTGTTTTCTTGATCTAAAATGCAGGATAAACATTTTAGCAAATATTTCTGGAAATCCCATCCGAAGGACAGCTATAAGCCCAAATAACTCTAGCAGTCCTTTAAAACTTTTGTGTTTTGAAAAATCCCCCGAACATTTCTTTTTGTACTATAAACAGTATAGAACAGTGCCCAATTATGGGAAAATAATATTTAGTTTAGTAAATTATAGTGAAACATTCTAATTATTACTCATAGGAACTAGAAAACCTGTAATATTCTTGAACTTCTGAATTCTGAACAATTAAGTCAACAAACTTCAGCTGAGCCCCAGTGATGAATTTCCTGTTTTACTATGTATAGAAATATAATTTCTGTGTAAGCAGAAACATGAAACAATCTCTATCCTCAATTTGTTTACAGTGTTTTTGGTGAAGACCTGGAGGCTTTTAGAAAAAAATGATATTTTAATTATCCAAGGCTAGTTTCAGCTTCAGTTTTTGTTCTTTACAAAACCTAAAATACATTCCTGTTGAATTTATTTGAGGCAGAGTTACAAATTGCACAACCAACAAAGGATAGCTTACTCTGATCATCTATGAGATGCTGACTTCTGAGGGCACAGCACCTCTCTACAAAGAAGACTTAAGCCTTGACAAGTTTTGCCCATAATTTACTCAAGAGCGGGCATCCTTAACACATCCTTAATGTTCTCCACTCTTCTGTAGGCCACAGATGCTCTCACAAGTCAAGCCAAGCTGCTTTCTTAGATTATCACAGTCCTAGTGGAGGACCATGAGTGGGTCCATGGAATTCTAGAATGGCAGCTATGGAAAAGAGCATTTTGCATTTTTGTGAGTTAGAGTGCTAGTGAAGCTGCAGTAACAAAGCGACCACAAAATTCAATCATTCAAATAAAATAGGACTCTAGCTTTCTCACATTTAACAGTGCAGAGATGGGGGAACTTATACACAGCTTTCCCCATGTAGATTCCTTCTGCTTTGTTTTCTACCATTTCTAAGTGTTGCTCATCTCGCATGGGTGAAGCAGGCTCACCACTACCCATGAAAATGTGAAAGAAGTAAAAGACAAGCAGTTTCATTGTTAAAGAAATGACCTAGACATTGAACATATTATCTAGCTGCTAGCAAGATTGAGAAATGTAGTCCTTAACTAGACAGCCATGTGCCCTGCTAAAACTGGAGTTGGGAGGTAGGGAGGATTCTGTTCTTACAAAAAAGAAGGGGTGAATAGACACTGGGAGGGGGCGGGGCAACTAGCAGTCTGTACCTTTAGCATTTAATAAATGGTTTATAAAATAATGCTTTTCGGGCTTCCCTGGTGGCGCAGTGGTTGAGAGTCCGCCTGCCGATGCAGGGGACATGGGTTCATGCCCTGGTCCGGGAGGATCCCACGTGCCACGGAGCAGCTGGACTCGTGAGCCATGGCCACTGAGCCTGCGCGTCCGGATCCTGTGCTCTGCAACTGGAGAGCCCACAACAGTGAGAGGCCCGCGTACAGCGAAAAAAAACATTAATAATAATAATGCTCTTGATTAATCTATCTTCCAACAAATATTTCCTGAGTGCCTACTCTAGGCTCCACACTAGGCTCCACAAAGAATTTTAACTATATACAGATTTTTACTCAAAAGAAACTCTTGATATTTGTAGAGACATAAGTTTTATACACTGAATACCACCAATAATATTATCGATAATGTTGCTAATAATGTAATATCATAGGCGCTTAATCAGTGGTGCAGAAAATGTGTGATATTAGTATTCAGTATTCCTTTCCTGAAAGGAAGACTGAGGGAAAAGGCAGCAGCCAGCTCATGGATGCCCATTCTTCTTTTGCACTTTTCACCTAATAATAACAAGGATCCAATACAAATAAGGTCATTTCAGTCTTCAAATAGTAAAATTATCTTTAAAAAATTATATATATATGAAGTTGTATATTTATGTATATATATATGTATATAAACTGACCGAGAGCATGCTTATTTTTATTAATTTTGGCATAGAGATTACGCCTGTACTACTCACCTTTTAGTTAAACAGCATCCATTCTTATTGTTAGTGAGGTTGAATCAATCAACTGCATTCTCTAATGATGGAAGCAGATGGAAATAGAATGAGCTTCTGAATCTTCCTCAAGGGCATTGTAGAGAATGCTGCACCCTTAGCTGAAAATTGCTCAATTTTGCAATGGGGTTGGCCAATGTAGACATAGTCTTATATTTTCACTAATTTTGAATTAATACTCTAGAAACCAGCAGCTGACAATGAGCCTGAACAGTTGGTTTAACACCTGAGGCCTCTTTTAAGAGACCATTCTCATCACAGTCAAACAACAGGAGGATATATTAGAGGGGAAATGAGTGCATTTTCTCTAAGACCACTTAAGTAAGAGTTTTTCTTGAACTAATTAAGATTCAATTCTGTTTCAGAAACTAATGTCTGAAGCAGACATTCTGTTTGGGAATAATTAATAAATGAAAGCAGAAGGTTCCAGAGTACTCAAAATGGTACTTTTTTGCCTGGTGGATGTTCAATAAAAATGCTTGTTGAAAACAATTAAGTAGAGAATAATATTTTAGACATAATAGCAAACGTTCAAGGTGAATGTTATGGTATATAAAATTATTAATAAGATCTAAGAACTTTTTTAAAGTGGAATAACAGACACCCTTGACCATTAAAAACATCCCTGATCCCCTCAACATTAAGATTTCAGCTCTTACAATTCTTAGCTATCTGAGGGGAACAAAAGACTGCAATCTGACTGGTTTTATTTTTTCAGAATACATTGTGTATAATATGAGTTATCATTCCATTTTGAAAGGAAAAATATTTAAATATACATATTAAACTTACATTTTGGATGTGATGGTTCATGCACCCCAATTCAAAAAGATGAGCTGGTCTAAACCAGAAAAATGCTAATGTAACATGGAGGAAGCTATTTTTGCCTGGCAATTTCAATAAGCACTCAAAAGTTGTCTGAGTTGTACTTTGCATTTCATATAATAAATTGCTACACATGTAAGCAGTAGGCCAGGAAGCACTGTCTTGCCTTCCACGTAAAGCATCTTTCACATAATCTTGAAGGTGGATGTTACATTTCTCTTCTAGTGATAATCATACCACATGAGATTAGTGACTGCCAAAAGCCCTTAGATTTGTATTTTATATTATATGACAACCCCATTTTTTTTTTCAAATAAAGAACCCTCTCTGTGGTGCTTCCTATCATTTTATTTTATTTTATTTTATTATTATTATATTTTTTTGCGTTACGTGGCTCTCTCACTGTTGTGGCCTCTCCTGTTGCGGAGCACAGACTCCGGATGCGCAGGCCCAGTGGACATGGCTCACGGGCCCAGACGCTCTGCGGCATGTGGGATCTTCCCGGACCAGGGCACGAACCCGTGTCCCCTGCATTGGCAGGCGGGCTCTCAACCACTGAGCCACCAGGGAAGCCCTGTCATTTTATTTTGATAGCAGAAATAGTCGTTCACCAAAGTCATCTGCCACCCACTATGACGTCTCAGTGTCACTCTGCCTTCTACAAGTTGCATAGAACTGGTATTATTGGGGGAGAAGTGATAGTTATCAGTGCTACAAAATTGTGGGAAATGTGAAATCTTCAGGAAAAAAAGGGGAAACATCAAAATGTTCAATATTCAAGATTTCAAGGTGAGCAGGTTTTTAATACCTGACACAAAAGAGAAGGTGTGGGCTTCCCTGGTGGCGCAGTGGTTGAGAGTCCGCCTGCCGATGCAGGGGACACGGGTTCGTACCCCGGTCCGGGAAGATCCCACATGCCATGGAGCGGCTGGGCCCATGAGCCATGGCCACTGAGCCTGCGCGTCCAGAGCCTGTGCTCCACAACGGGAGAAGCCACAACAGTGAGAGGCCCACATACCGCAAAAAAAAAAAAAAAAAAAAAGAGAGAGAGAGAAGGTGTGTCAAGAGAAAGAAACATAGAGTTAATTGTTTAATTCCTCCTTTATCTCTGTTACCAGTTTCCATCCAGAGGAAACATATATCTAATTGGGATTCTTACAGTTTGGGGCAGTGGTTCATTCTGTCCCACGCTGATGTAAACAATATCCTCTGCTTTAACTGTCCTAGGAGACTCATTCTTCTTCTGTTCAAGTAGCTCACATCTACTGACCTCAAAATAGCAATCTTTTCTTCTTCAGTGTAGTATCAAAACATATCTTAAATCAGGGTTTATGAATTTAAGGCTCGATGACAAAAGTAAGCTGTATTAGTCAAGTTTTAATAACGACATTCTCAAAAGTGTCAAAGTCCAATTACAAGTCAAATCATTATGCTGTATACTTCACCTTATATGTACTGTATGTCAATTATATCTCAATAAAACTGGGGAAAAATTTTTAAGTTCAATTACATACAGTCAAATCCTTCACTTGTCATCATACTCATTATGCTTAACTAGATAGCTATTTAAAGATGTCAGGTTTCTGTGAGAGGGATTGGGGGCAAAGATCCTGAACCATTCATAAATCCCTTTTTTCTTTTTCCAGGTCACAAAATTACACTAGAGTTGCCAGACTCCTTTGAGGTTCAGTATGGCCTTGTAAATTCTGGCCAACACGTGTGAGCAGAAATCAGAAATGGTGCATGTCTTTTTAAAAATATAATAACTAGTAATCGGTTTATTATAATCATTCTTTATTCTTTTTCTTTTAAATTTTATTGAAGTATAGTTGATTTACAATATTGTGTTAGTTTCAAGTGTACAGCAAAGTGATTCATTTATACACACATATGTATGTACTCTTTTTCAGATTCTTTTCTATTATATGTTATTACAAGATATTGAATATAGTTCCCTGTGCTATAAAGTAAAAGCCTTTTGTTTGTCTATTTTATATATACTAGTGTGTATCTGTTAACCCCATTTTCCTAACTTATCATTCTTAAACATAGAAGCAATTGTCTTTAAGTATACACAAATATCTCCATTAAAATGAATTTTCAATTACCAGGGGGTGGGGGGGGAGGGATAAACTGGGAGATTGGGATTGACATATACACACTACTATGTATAAAACAGATAACTAATGAAGACCTACTGTATAGCACAGGGAACTCTATTCAATACTCTGTAATGGCCTATATGGGAAAAGAATGTAAGAAAGAGTGGATATATGTATATGTATAACAGATTCACTTTGCTGTACAGCAGAAACTAACACAACATTGTAAACCAACTATAGTCCAATGAAACTTTTTTTTAAAAATGAATTTTCATCCTTATATCCAGAGAGACCTAAATAGTTTAAAAACTGAGAACACATACAAACCAAAAGATATGAAAGAGAAAGGCTGAAAGGACTAAGTTTGAAGGGATGAGGAGATGTAAAATTGGGAGCAAAGCCTATCACACTTTATGGACTAAGACCTCCAATTCATTTAAATATTAACCAGTTAAATTTAGATCTTAAAATACAAGATGTGGATAGAGTTGAATCTGGTTGATCATACTTTCCCACCAATTGCAGTTCCTTCAGAGTAAAATGAATAGAGAAACAGCTTCATGTATTCACCTTGCCTTTTATAATTTTTGAGTTCAAAGGATTCCGCTTAAAAACAATCTCCTACTGGGTCAGTGGAGCTTTTCTTCCTTGTCTAAGCGCACATCTTGTCACCACGCTCCACTTTGCCATTATCCAAATTAAAGTCCAATAAGGAAAGCTTCTAATCACGCATCTAAGATACATCTGGAGCCCAGGTTGGTCACACATACACTACTGCTCTGCTAAGAGGTAATGTTGATGCAGGAGTACAGTATTTCGAGTTTGTTTTTCCAAGTCTGTAGAACACACAGCACTGCTGTATCAGGTAAACATGTGCACGGGAGAAAATGAGGCATGGGCTCAGAGAAAGCAGTCAAAGGGAAATCAAAAGGACTTTCTCTTTGAGAATTCCCCAGTCTTCATTTGTAAGGTATCCAATAATTTAATTACATCACATATATAGCAGAGGACTGCGAAGATCTGGGCCGTGGAGGGGCCCCAAGATGGAAGGATCCTTGGTGTCAGTGTCAGCATATAAAGCCTCATACCAGTCAGGGACGTTGAACTGGCTGTCACTTGAGCAGAAAACACATAACTATCATGTTCAGGGGCTGAAATATTGAGGTTATTTGTCACAATAATACCAATGAGTACCTTTGTATAGGAATTCAGGGCAGACGGCCTGGTTCTTGAAGGCCTGCCTTCCGGTACTCTACGATGGAATTACAACAATTGATAGCTTGCTGATTGGGTGTTACACTTGCCCTTTAGCAAAACACGCACAGCCCTTGCTTAATTATTTCACAGGGCTCTTAGAGTTACTTTTTTTTTTTTTTTTTTTTTTTTTGCGGTACGCGGGCCTCTCACTGTTGTGGCCTCTCCCGTTGCGGAGCACAGGCTCCGGACGCACAGGCTCAGCGGCCATGGCTGACGGGCCCAGCCGCTCCGTGGCATGTGGGATGCTCCCAGACTGGGGCACGAACCCGTGTCCCCTGCATCAGCAGGCGGACTCTCAACCACTGCGCCACCAGGGAAACCCTAGAGTTACATTTTTAATCATATAATTTTCTGAAACTATATCACCATAAAGGTGAAAGAAATCACACTTTCACCAGAAAAACTACCGATTTTTCCAAAGGAAGAAAAACAGCAGAAAAACTTTTCTCTAGTTGCTACCAGCCCGGGAGAAGAAGGAAGATAAATCATGGAAGCTTTTTCTATCTATGTCATTAGATATATTAAAGTGGGGAAAATAAAACTGTAATAGGAGAAATGTTAATTTGTGTTTCGACTGCATTGTGTTTCATGATAATTACTATTAAGCATTCACTATATGCCAGACAGTATAGGAAGTGCTTTTACATAGATTCTTTTACATAAATCTCATGACCTAGAAAGTTAGTAGTATTTTTATACCAACTTTACAGATGAAGCTTATAATAGTAAAGTAACTTGCTCACAGCCCCATAGTCAGTGATGAAACTGGCATTCAAACTCAAGCTAATTCATTGAAATAACTCATTATCCTCTTATTTTCAGTTGTTCCCAAAGCAAACCCCACTTTATTTTGTTTTTTTCTCCCTATTACTCCCTATTACCTATTATTCTCCCTATTCTATTTTGTTTCACTATTACTTAATTATTCAGTAGCCACTTGACCCATTTATCCTACATCATCTTCCTCTGAATATTCTCTTAAATATCTTCCACTGTGTACGTAGGTCAAATAATCACCAACGCCATATGATTTAAGAGACACCAAGAAAGCTTCTTGCTTTATACTATCTCCATTAACAGCCTGACATAGAGCCTAAAAGTTACCTTTTCAGAGTGCTTTATTACGGTTAAGGGACAGCATCTATTAAAACACAAATGCCCCCATATGAGTGTTCATTCATTTAATGATCCACTCAATAAAGACTTGTTTTTTAAAAAGCCATTGCAATTTAATCTGAAATTAGATATGAGCTTATTTACCAGCGATGGGCTCAGAGAACGGTGATTAGAAGTGGTTAAGCTGGAGGTGATTAACAACAAAAACCACAACACCCAGAACATGAAGCATTGCTCCAAAAAAGCTGACCTGACTTAGACACCATCACACCATCATGGGAAGCACTGAGCAGTCTCAAGCAGTCTGGGACTGACGCACTCAGGATGAGAGTGCCTGGGAGGAAAAGAGACCATTGGAAGAGAGGGCAGAGATCTTAAAAGGAAAGTAAGGGTATGTGAGAGAAGATGTTTAGCAACTTTCCTTTGGCTCTAGACCCATCTGTGTTCTGGGTACCCCCCCTCACCTTGCCTTTCATGAACTCTGACCCTCCAATCAAACACATGGCCTCTAAAGTTCCCTCAATTTCTGATTTCTTCAGCAGAAAATTGCCACGTCAGACTTTTCACTCACCATTTCACTGAATGATAAGAATAGCTCAAGTGGACGTTTAGTTTTTCATCCAAACCATCGCAAGGGGACACTAAAGAAACTGAGGCTATCCCAGGTAACCCAGATATATGTTGTCCTACTAACAACTAACTTTTATTGAGAGCTCCTTCTGTACCAGGCACTATGTTAAATTCCTTACGTGGACTATTTCATTTAATCCCCACATCAACCTTACATACGAAACATCTTCCACTACTATCCTTATACCACTGAGGAAACTGAGATCTAGAAAGATTTAGTAACATTTCCAATCCATTTAGCCTTTTATTTCTATAACACAAGTGGTTAAAAACTGTAGCCTTCAAATTCATAAAATATGCCTCTTCCATAGCCCCATGTGAATCATTATTCTTGTTTTAGATTGTTTAAGCAAAGACCCCTTGTAGAATTTCCTCATAGAAAAGCCATGACTCAAGGCCATATACAAAGTAAAATTTCCTGCTGGGCTTTATGTATCCCATCAAGGTCCCCGAGGGCTAAAGGCATAGTTGAGAAGCTGAGTTCCAGAACTCTTTGAGATATTCTAGGAAAAACCTGCACCCCATTCTAAATCAGGTAAGATTCTCCACCTCACTCCATGGCTCTTGATCTGACATTCTCTTCCCATTTCTCCACCATTCCAGAGCTCAGTCTAATTAGAGGTTACTCAGTAAGGAAAACCCAAAAATAAAACTTGGCTCTGTGTACTATGGTTAAATTAATCTTAAATAATAAAAATCGGACAGAAAGCTTTTAATTCCGCTTCCTTCCTCCCTCTGCCGCATTGTGCCAAGTTAGAGGGTCCCAGGCAGTCGGTAATCCAAACACCCCAAAACTCACGGGATTAGCAGGAAGTTTCTTAGGTGATGGTATTATTATCCTCACCCTTCTTGAGGTGTAAAATTTCCATGAGGTTGGGAATCCTCAAGAGTTTACTATTCATCATTTGATTAGGAAATGAATGGAAGAGACAAATAAGACTGATTTATTTTTGAAAAATTGTCATAAAGTTTTAACAGACACAGTTTTAAGTATTTTATAATTTGATAATAATAGGTAGGCCAGAGTTGTTACCACAACTCAGTAGTGCTCTGGGTATAAAATACTGTCCAAAATGGCTTGGAACTGTTTAGATTTCTGTTTGAATTCCCAGCTTTCTCTCTCTGGCCCAGCAGGATGGGTCATATAGCTTCCTTTAACAAGCCACTACTTACGACTGAACCATGGAGACTTCAAGATGTACTTAACCTTGATGGAGGGAAACATTGTATCTAATAAAAAAGAGTCAAAATTCTGAATTACTGCAAAGCACTGCAGCAGCAAGCTGCAATTCCAGTCATATGAAACCTCTGTTTACAGTAAAAAGATGATATGAATCACAATGACTCTCACAGAAGGACTCAACTGCCTACCTAGTCACATTCCATATATTTATAATATATAATTTCATTTTCCTACCAGCTTATTACACATATTAAAGCAATACTTTTCCTTGTACAGCCAAGATTCATTGATAAAACAATGAAGTGAACTAACACCCTTCCTAAATAAAGTTTCACCAATAGCACTGTATGTTAATGGACCTATTTCATTGTTAATGTGACTGACTGCTTATTGATTCCTGCAGGAATCCAGCAAGGGCTTCAGAGTACAATTTAGTTTGGAGAGCTCTGGGTCCAACATCTATGCTCAATTACAACTTTCAGAAGGGGAGATCAATAACATTTAAATTGCTTATGGTAATCACAACTTCAAATCATTGAGATCAGCATAAGCAATCTGCTGACCCCGGCCAAGCTCCTAAATTGAAACTTGTAATGAGTGGTCATTTAGTTTGGGTCCATTCATATTATTTTGGAGGCAGGTGATGAACAATTAAAGATCAGCCAGCACCTTCTCTGCACAACCTTCCTATCTTTATTCCCAAAGTATTAATATGCAGTAACCCTCGGGTTCATGTTTTGCACTTCTTTAATGGGTATTCTGTATGAATAAGCAATTATATTTTCTATTAAACAATTTCAGTGTAATTGAATTAGCAGTTATAATATTGCTAGGGCAAGCAAAAGCTTTCCTAGGGAAAAATTAAGTGATATTGGGTAGTGCAAATTAATTTATAGAACTGAAAAATGTAACCAATTAAATAGAATTGCCTTTGCTTCCCCCCTCCTCCAAAATACAATTAAGCAGCACATTGTTTCAAAGAATATGTTTCAGAGCAATTTGTTTTCAATCATAATAGCTGTTTTTCATTCATTATGAAAAGCTGTCTATTATAATGAAAGTTTCATAGGCAGTTTTCCTTGACAAAGCAGGTTGCAAGTTTAAACAAAGATAGCCTGCAGATTACTTCCTTGATAAGGAGTCACCTTAGAATTACATTTTAATAAATCATGGAAAATAAATCTTCTGCATTACAGCATGAAGGTTTAAAGAAAGAAAAAGCAAGTAGAGAGAAACTAGTCAATGGAAATCTCCTGCTGCCAATATAATAATAGATGGACCAATGATAATATATAAAGCGTATTACACTCACACACACAGCCAAAAAGAAAAATGTAAGATAAATATCACGGAAGTCAACTGTCACAAATGAGACTTGAGTAATAATCTCATCTTTACCATTCATCATTCTTACTGAGCCTCCTCCAAACATTTTGCTGAATTATAAACTAGGGTATTTAGCCCACATTTTTTGCAACCTAATGAGATGGCCATCTTTAGATTACTACTAAGATTTAAAGCATCCTACCAAGTTTTTCCAAACAAAGTAAAATATAAATATATACATATATATGTCATATATATATATATATATATATAACACATATAATATATGATATGTATGTATATATTTAGAAAGGAAATTAAAACTCTTGTTGGAACAATTGTAAATATTTAATAAATCTACATTAGTAAGAAAATTGTAGTAAAAATATTTAGTAATACCAATGTCATTTCTTTTACGGATGCCTGGATCTGAAAAGACCATGGATCTCTCCACATGAATTCCATAAAAAGGATGGTTTAGATTCGTTAGCATTGTTTGGATTCATTGGATAGCCCTTAAAAGGCTTTTATGCAGGCAATGACGAGTCAGGTTTCTAACTTGGGTGCAGTAAGGACTGACTGGAAGGGCAGAATAGGCCAGAGCGAGGGAGGGTGGGTAGTGACTCCTGCACTCGTCCAGGTTAGGAGGTGGGCATTTGAATTAAGGAAGAAGTGGAGAAGGAAATGAAGTCATCCATATTCAGAAGCTGAATTGACAGAACTTCACCTTTGATTGGCTATGGAGGAGGAGAGGACTCAAGAATAGCTTGAAGGTTTCCATTTTGGAAAAACTGGAAGGCTGATATCACTATTTATGAGTTAGAGAATGTAGATTAAGGAGTATGCAGGGGAGGTGACTAAGTTCATGTGTTAATTGAGAGTATTTCCAAAAGGCTGAATTAGATTAACGTTATTCCTGGACCCTCTGCCTCTACTGAGACAGTAGTGATTGAAAAATGTATTTACTACAGAAACAACTACTGATGTTCCTTTGGTAGGTTTATCTTCACATAATCCCATCTACCTATTAAATCAGTGAGTTAGGTCCATTGTCTGAGAGGGTATGGCTTCTGTACTTGTACAAAATTTTTTGGCAATCTACTAAAATAGCTATCTTTGGCTTGGTTCTAAGGTTTAAAGGCATACTATCGATTTTCTCAAAAAAGATGGAGAATATATATTTCATTCAGCCTCTAAGGTTTAATGATAAACATAGTGAATAATGGTTTGAGCCTGTAAGAAATTTCATCTAACATTCAGAAAATATTTGGCAATGATTTATATTCATTTAAAAGAAGTGGATATAAAAATTCTTCAATTGGGAGAAAATAGTGAAGCTAAGTGTTTTAAGGTTTATAAAGTTTAACAAACTGTAACTAGAAGGTTTTTAATTTTTTTTTTTAATTTTAAAAATAGGAAGACATCATGGAGCCTGGCACAATATCTGGCACATAATAGAAACTCAATAAATGTGAAATAAATGTGTTTATATTTGAAATGTAAAGTGAACAGCTGCCCATACATTTTAACTTGTCCATATATTAAAGCAGTTGTTTATGTATTTTACTATCAAACAAATGAAAATATTTTGGCAGTTAATAATTCAGTATAACTCTCCACACACACACTATAGTAATTCACCCATCACCTACTCTGTTTTAATAACTTACTACTGACATTTTTATGGTTATACAATATTAACAATATAGTTCATATTTGAACTTTTTGGAAATAGACAATTGCGAAATATATAAACTTCATGGATAAGAAAAGTTTACATGAGTTTCGTGACCATTATAAACTTAACTTTCTTACACATATTCCTGGAATTTAAGATCTGATGAGACATAGAAATAGATGATGAAGTATTTCTCTTTTTACACAGTTACCTTATTTATCCATGCTCATTCATAGACTATTTTTTCACTTGATGAGGATTCTTGATTCTGCTGTTTCTTTCCATTCTGTAACATCATCTGCTTTATCCCCTGAGGACTCCCCTATGCTATTCAGCATTTCCATGCACACAATCCATAGTAAAACTTAAAACTTCTGTTCACTTTATCCAACATTTATTAAATACCCACCATGTGAGCTTCCTTCTTATACCATTTCTTCCTCCTTGATGATATCAGTGGCTATCATACGATCCAGCTATTCCACTTCTGGGTTTTTTGGTTTTTGTTTTGTTTTTTTGTTTGTTTGTTTTTTTTTTGTTTGTTTGTTTGTTTTGCGGTACATGGGCCTCTCACTGTTGTGGCCTCTCCCGTTGCGGAGCACAGGCTCCAGACGCGCAGGCTCAGCAGCCATGGCTCACAGGCCCAGCCACTCTGCGGCATGTGGGATGTTCCCAGACCGGGGCACGAACCCGTGTCCCCTACATTGGCAGGCGGACTCTCAACCACTGAGCCACCAGGGAAGCCCCACTTCTGGGTATTTATCTGAAGTTAATTTGAAACAAGTTAATTTGACAGAAGTCAAAATGTGTTATAAACATTAAACTTATATAATACTATAAACCAATGCTACCTTGAAAGAAAGAGAGTGACATTGCTCTGTATAACCCAGTGGACCCTTTACTGTATGACTTCTAAACCTCACTTTCCTCATTTGTAAAATGGAGATCAAAAATATTACACACTTGGGGCTTCCCTGGTGGCACAGTGGTTGAGAGTCCGCCTGCCGATGCAGGGGACACGGGTTCATGCCCCAGTCCGTGAAGATCTCACATGCCGAAGAACGGCTAGGCCCGTGAGCCATGGCCGCTGAGCCTGCACGTCCGGAGCCGGTGCTCTGCAACGGGAGAGGCCACAGCAGTGAGAGGCCCACGTACTGCAAAAAAAAAAAAAAAAGTACACACTTGAAAAAGAATAGATATAACTGAATCACTTTACTGTACACCCGAAACTAACACAACATTGTTAATCAACTATACTCCAATATAAAATAAAAATTAAAAAATAGCACCCACGTTATAAATTTGTTGAGGGAAAAAATGCAATGTTGTCTATAAACTCTTTAAAACAGTCCCTTAAACATAGAAGGTGTTCAGTTAATGTTGGCTTTTATTCTCCTTTGCATGGATCCATTTTTCAAACCAGTATGATAGATTATTATGGGACTATGTATGTTTACTTACATCTCATTATTGTCCTCAAAATTCTATGAAAAATGCCTTCCTGTAGCCAATATCAAAGTTTTCATTCCATCATATTTATACCTACTTATTAATCATTTACTGCAGATTAAGGACTGTTGGTACAAATATGAGTAATCTTTGTTTCCAGTATAGACTTTTAGTTCAATAAACTCTCTGCCTTCACATTTTCCTAATGTGAGACATCTGACACCATCTTTTCCTGTTTCTCAAATCTCCCCACTCTTTCCTCTTTGTCTATTTAAATTTATTGACCATTTTTTTATATTAACTACAAGTTTTATCAATGAATCAACTTTGGTTCCCTGAATTTCTTCTTTACACACTCTTACCTAAGGTACATTTTTACTCACATGAGGCCATTTTTTTCCAATAAGAAAATTATATGTAAAATGATTTATCCCTCATCTCTTCTTGGCTACATCTTTACAGATTATTTTATGATGTCAACAATCAAAACATGAGACAGGGCTTCCCTGGTGGTGCAGTGGTTGAGAGTCCGCCTGCCGATGCAGGGGACACGGGCTCGTGCCCTGGTCCGGGAAGATCCCACATGCTGCGGAGCGGCTAGGCCCATGAGCGATGGCCGCTGAGCCTGCGCGTCCGGAGCCTGTGCTCCACAACGGGAGAGGCCACAACAGTGAGAGGCCCGTGTATCGCAAAAAAAAAAAAACAAAAACAAAAAAAAACATGAGACAACTTAGTCATAGTTGAAAAAGAAAGCACTTTAGGGTCAAGTAGACCTGTCTGATTCCTAGCTGTGTAACTTATCTGCATGACTTCGGTCAACTTATTTGATTTCTTTCTCCTTTTCTCATCTTTACAATGAGAATAATTGCACCTAGCTTTTGGGGTTACGATGAAGATAAATTGAGAAAGTGAAGTAGAGAGTTTTGTATAATGCCCTTGTTATCTAAGTGTCATTGGAAATAGATGAATTGGAGAGAGATTAAATTATTGTTATTTAATTATTTAATATATTGTTCTTGTAAGCTTCCAGAATTTTCTACTTAACTATGGAGTCCCAACTTTAAAAATGTTATTTAGCAATTTAATTTGCCTATTAGAAAAAAGTCAGTTTATAAATGAAATAATTTATACCAGTGCACTATTACTAGTAAGCTGCCGCCTGGGTGGGAGGGAGTACATCGTGTTTGCATGTCTCTGAATTCCAGTCTCGGCTCTGCCACTGGCTGACTATGCGATTGGTAGGTGGAGAAATCACTTCATTTCTGAGCTCAGGTAATCTCATGTGGAAGATTAATATGGGATTCTAAAGTCCCTTCCAATGTTAATATTTTATGATACTAAACAGTCCTTTTTTTTTTTCAAAGTTAAACTTATGGTCTGGGTTGAACAATGTCTCTTCCAAATGCCTGTGTTGAAATCTTGATTTTCAATTTCTCAGTGTGACCTTATCTGAAAACAGCATCATTCCAGATGCAATGTTATTGCAGGAGGATGGGCCCCTCATCCATGTGACTGACGTCCCTATAAAAGTGGAAAATTTGGAGATAGACATGTACACAGGGAGAATGTCATGTGAAGATGAAGGCAGAGATTGAGCTGATACTTCCAAAAGCCAAGGAACATCAACGAGAGCTAGCAAACTACCAGAAGTGAGAAGAGAGGAACAAAAGAGACTTTTTCTCACAGGACTCAGAAGGGACCAGTCTAGTTGACATTTTCTTTTTTTATTTTATTGAAGTATAGTTGATTTACAATGTTGTGTTAATTTCTTCTGTACAGCAAAGTGACTCAGTTATACATATATATTCTTTTTCATATGCGTTTCCTTTATGGTTTGTCACAGGATATTGAATATAGTTCCCTACGCTATACAGTAGGACCTTGTTGTTTATCAGTTCTATTCAATATATACAGTAGTTTGCATCTGCTATTCTCAAACTCTCATTCCTTCCATCAGACTTGTAGCCTTCATTCTGTGAGACTACATTTCTGTTGTTTAAGCCATCCATTTTATTGTACTTTGTTACAGCAGCCCTAGGAAACTGATTCTTTTTATTCCATAATTAACTAGAAAATGCTTAGCTTCAATTATAATACAAATACATATATGTTTATATGTATTTGTAGGTATGAAGAATATACACTACCAGAAAACTTATTTGATTAAGTGATTGTTTCAAGTAGACTGTTGATTGAAATATTGAGCAATTAACCATGGAATTCAATGACTGAACATTAGCATCTCCAATTGAGAGGAGTAAGGAAAACAAAGCTTCAAAATTATAATGGTTTTTTAACATCAGAAAGGTCCCTAAATATATTTCCTTCTCTTTGAAGTCTAAGAGGCTGTTGCTGTCTCTAGATTGCCCTCTCAGTTTTTAACTCCCTAAATCTGTTTCCTTAGCCCATGAGAAGTGCAGAAGAAGCTTTCCCCATCAGCATTCTTTGTTCATATCACACTGGCTAGTTACCTCTGTGGAATTTTGATTTTCTTATGAGACTGCTTTTCCCATTTGCCTTGCATTTCTTTTTGTTTCCCTTTCTGTGAACACTGTGAGGGTAAGGTTTAGAACAGTTTTGTTAAGTTTAAGAAATATCTAGTTGACCAATGCCTACAAAATAGCATAGTATGTATACTTTTGTCCTACAGAAAGACCATAATTGATCATTTAGGAACATCTTACCATAAACCCTTCACCCCAAAACTACTAGGGGACCACTTTTAGTTGAAAAGATCTAAGTTCAGGACCAGAACATTTTAATGCCCCGTCATTCACTGGAATTTAGTCGTAGCTGCTTCTGTTAGGAAAATATCTTAAGGATATTTTCTAAAAGATTTTTTTAGTTTATATAAATATGCCATAGTGATTAAGAACACCAGGTCCAGAGTTAAATTAGACAGGGTTCAAATTCCAATTCTATGGCTTTAATAGCTGGTGATTCTGGGATTACTATGTAACCTCCATAAACAGAATCCTCATCTCTTCTAATAATAATACAACCTTGCAAAGTTGTGGGGAGGATTAATGAGATAAGGTGTGTAAAGTACTTAATACAGCATTTGGAGCATAGTGTTGAGTATGAAATGTTCAATAAAGGCATACTGTATTCTTCTTAGCAATGGTAGTAATATTAATAGCATTTCCAGCTTTCAGAGTCATTATCAACAATTGAAAATTTCAGCTTGGCAGATTGAGTGCCTCCTAAGTGATCACAAGGCAATTAAACAGGCTTAATGTTATTTGGCCACTTCCTATCGACACAATCTAAGTTGGGCCTCTGAATATTAGCACATGGAATTTGAGCTCATTCACTACGATGTGGCACTCTTGCTATCCATATAAACGTAGGGTTCACTCAGGGAAAGTCCAATGTATGACACAGAGATATAATACAAAATAAAGATATAAACTGTAAATAACTACTTCTAATTGAGTAGTTCATCGTAAGACAAAGTAAAAACTTTTTGACTCTCTACAGTTTTCAGGATTTTGTACACTGCCCACGTTTAGTTCCTCTGTCAGACCTGCCATTTTATGTGTAATATAATACTGCTTAAGGTCATCAATCTTTAAAAAAGTATACCATTGCTTATAACCACTCTTGCTTTGCAATACAAATGACATAATTACTTGTTCTGGCTGGAGGGGGTCCAGTTCCTCTAGTTCATTTTTTAAATGCAAATCTTATTAAGTATTTTATCCTAAAATGGCTAATGCAAAAAGGGCAGTCCTAGACTAAGATGGACAACATGCCTAAAAAATAAATACTAGGCAAGTAATAAAAGCTGAATCAAATCAGCACACTGGAAACCAAATTGATTACTTATTGAAATATGTTAACATGGTGTAATGGGTAACAGCCAAAGTCAGATATAGAATAATGTTACATGAATCATTGTCAGATAATCACAAAGTTTATAAGAGCAATAAGAAAATTTTAAAACCTTTTCCACCAAAATCTAGATGCTCATAAAAAAATTACAGGTAGTAATCTGTATATTATATAGTTCGGTGTAAGGACTCTTTTCTTTTTTACAGGTCCTCTTTTTTGTATTTCTCCAAAATTCATAGGTCTGTTGTCAAACAGAATAATGGGCAATTCTTCTACAAAATCTTGTAAGAAACTTTTATGAATGCTAAATACATCATCTCTGCTCAATTCATTTTAAGATTTCAGCTATGGAACAAAGTCTTTTTGAAAATTCCTTTTTATTTGGAAATGTATAATACATATAAAAAGTATATTTTGTATACTTTTACGTGTGTGCAGTTTAAAGAATAGAAAAATAAACACCCCTGTACTGTACACATCACTGTCCTAGACTAAAAGACTGTAGTTTCTGTCTTTGGAGATACCTGGGTAGAACAATGTCTTTTAAGAAACTGCTTTAATCTTGAGACTATACTGAAAATAATTAATTGTTTGGTTGCTTTAAATATATCCATTGGTTTCTAGAATGTATCCATTACCACTTATAGTTAAAAAATAAATAAAAAAAACAATTGTTTTGAAGTCCAGTTCAAACAACTTGCAATGTAATTTTGAAAACTGAAATGTTAATACTTCATATGTTTGTTCAGTGTTTAACAATTACAGAGCTCTTCACAGCTATTGTTCCTTTCCAAATTATTTGTAAACTTAAAAGATATAATTCCTGAACAGTATTTATTTATTTCACAGCAGTTAAATAGCAGTAGGGAAAAGCTGGGACAGCACATCAATGCAAACTCTAATAATTATACTACTTTTGAACTTTAGATTGGTCCTTTATGACTCAGTTTCCCCACAGATATATTTGAAAAACATACTAACCACCCCTCGGGATTGACAAGATATTTGAGTATTTTGTAAGCCTGATAAAAGAGAGCTCAACAAAGAGGGAAAAGACCATTGACTCCTGCTGGGAACAAAGTGACTTCATTAGCACATCCTGGGGTGCTCTTTTGAAAGTGTGTTAAATTGTGTTAACAGCTTGGTTAAGAGGTGGGAGTGTGACGAGTTTAAACTTGTCTTATTAAAATACTAGTATGATTCGGAGTTGTGTTTTGCAAGACCGTTACAGTATTTTCTCACTCCTCTCCCTAGAATTCCTTACACTTTCTACCCCTCAGCGGCTGACTGTTATCAAGGCTCCGTTCTTGAGTGATTTCTAGCCCTAGGACTCTTTCTTTGTTTCAGTCATCAAGAACTATTAGCAGCTCATTTTCCCAAGGAAGGGCCATTTCAATGTATTATTCTGTTGTTTCAGCAGCCCTTTGTCTTCCCCCTTGAAGAAGAAATGAACCACCCTGCTTTGCAGAAAGGCCAGCATTGAGGGAAGCATATTGCTTTTTGTGATGAGAGATGTAGGAGGCCCAAGTGACTGGACACACACACCCTAAGGGTTATCCGTGCAACCAGTAATTAAGTTTTTAGAGGCTGATTACTTTCTGTTGCTTAGATGCAAAGCAAACAGAAGTGTCGTACACAGGATAAAAGCCAAAGAGCTGAGTACGTGTAAACCTCTTTTGGAAGATTTATTACATGTCACAATGTGGCTATAACTTATTCTCATCTGTCCCTCTTGGCACTTACCAACAGTGATGAAAATGGAGAGTCTTTACTCAGGGAACTCTTGACTGCATTACTATTAAATTATTTGCATATTGGTAGCACAGAGGGATCCTAGGATGGCATTTTTCCAAGTTTCATTACCCTACTCCTCACCACTCAGTAAGAGTTCCCACAATTCCAATGAGGTGGAGAAAAAACTGTAGAGCTATTTGCCTTCCAAGTATTTTCACTGTTAACTAATGAAGAATGCAGGTGAATGACAGTAAATGAAAGAATGGAAGGATGGAAGAAGAGATGGATGGATAGAAGAACTCAGTTGTTAATTAACAGAGAAAACTGTATGGGTCATGGGGACAGGGGAATTTACATGAATGAGTACAATTCTATTGCAATACCAACAGAGCCCCCTATTGGTAATATAATATACTTTATCTTATTGCCATTCTATTTTAATGAACACTTCCATCATTGGAGCACTTGTTATGCCATAGACAGATAGATGGCCATGGGTCTTTCTCTGTCCAACTGTGTGCCTTTCACTAACTGCAAAGTGTATCCACCTGGATGTGCACTACCATATACTCACCTTGACAATCAGACTTAACACATTAATACATTTTATTAGTAGAATCAGGATAGCTTGGGATGAAGTTGGAGAGAACTAAAGGTCTTCCAAATCCTTAGTAGCCTCCCAAAGTCATCTCAAGTTAAATAATTACTTAAATAATAAGAGAATCAGCAAATGTGTGTTTGAAATTTTCAACTTAATATTATTTTCACTGATCTATGTTACAGACTTAAAATGCAACCTCAAGGCAAGTCCCCTGAATCTGTTTTCAGCTACAGATTTGCCCCAAATCTCTATCAACACAAAATTTCAGGAGCCATTGCTCCTTTTCTTCCACCCTGATAATTTTCAGGTTGATTTCCTCATGTGCATCCCAGCAGCAAAGGCTTAATCCTGCTCATGCTCAGCTGATGGCTGAATTAACCCTATTCTCCACATCTATCCCATTTCATAATGATTTAATCCAATTAGTCTTCAACTCAAAACTCTTACTCTTCTTAGAAATTCTTCCTCATTGAACCCTAATTCTTGATTCACCCACAAATCCATGCAATCCCTCTTTTGTTACTCATATAAATTATTTTTAAAAATTCAATAAGTACTTAATTAATTTAAAGTGCAACAGAGTGCCTAAATAAAATATTTATGTCTCTGTCCCATTTTCAGCCTTTTCTGGATTCTCTTAATCTGGTATCCTTTAAATATTGTTGTTCCTTGATTTTGTTTTTAAAATTTTTCTTTCTTTGGCCCTTGTATAATCTTCCTTGAAAATATCAACACCCTTATAGCTTCTTTTAACTACTACCAATATACAGATGACTCCCAATGCCTATTCAACATTTTTATCAGGATATACCAGAATTCCTTCCAACTCAACAAATCTGTTTATTTGACAATCATTTACTAAGAGACTTCCAGTTTGGGCCATGATAGAGTACCTAGTCTTGTAATTAAATTCCTACCATAAACAAATAGAAAACCTAGAAAAAAATTTATAAGGGAAAACAATGTATAAGGGAACTGTTTGTAAGTATTCAACAGTAACGGAGGCAAGGCTACAACCCATGAAAGAGAGGCCCGTGAGTGAGCACCATAATCACCTATCAGGACCTTGGATAACTCCTGGACCAACCATGCACTGAGGGAGCTTCCAGGATGCCTAGCTGAGAGCAACTGCTGGAAAGTAGTGTAGAGTGCTCAACTAAGTCAGTTCTGTTATGCCAATATTAGGACCCTTGCTGGGGATGTTTGAGGCTCTTAAATCAAAAATTTGATAGTCATGGAGTTGTTCTTCTCTGATCTCCCTTCAAGAAGGACTTGCCATTCAGTTGTGTTGAGTATAGTTAGCTGACAGCCTCCACCTGTGATGCTTTAAGGACACAACTCAGCTTTTGAGCCAAGGCCATGTTCTTGCCAGGCAACACCAAACATATGACTAAGCAAAGGAAAAAGGCACTTCAATGGAAAAAAAGAATGTCTTTCCAACACATGGTGCTGTAACAGCTGGATGTTCACATACAAAAAGAAAAAAAAAAGACAGGAAGAAAGAAAGAAAGAGAGAATCTAGATACAGAACTTATACCCATCATAAAAATTAACTCAAAATGAATCATAGACTTAAGTGTAAAAATCCTGAAATATAACTTAAGAGAAAATCTAAATGAGCTCGGGTATGGTCATTTCAATAAGAAGATTCAAAGAACTGACAAAACCAAATTTATCTAATTAATATATATAGAACATTATATGCAACCACAAAATGCATATTCTTTTCTAGTGCATATAACATATTTACCAAAATAGACCATAATCTGTCCTTAAAATAAGCCTTGAAAAATTCCTAAGGATTTAAATCATAGTCTAATCATTTAAGTATTAAATTAGAACTGAATAACAGATAGATGACTAGAAAACCCTAAATATTTAGAAATTAAGCAACACACTTCTACATAAGCCTTGATTCAGAGAATAAATCACAAGATAAATTAGAAAATATTTTGAGCTAAATGATAATAAAAATACAACATGTCAAATTTTATGGGATACAGCTAAAGCAGGCTTACCATGGATTATATGCATGTATCAGAAAAGAATTGTCTAAAATCAATAATTTAAGCTTCTACCTCAAAAATTTAGAAAAAGAACAGTAAACTAAATTGTAGTAGAAAGTAGAAGGAAGAAAATAATTAAGAGCAGACAATAGAGGCATACAACGGAGACAGTCAACAAAGCCAAAAGTTGGTACTTCGAAAAGATTAATTCAATTCATTAACTACTAGGAAGATGGATAAAAAAAGGGGGTGAGAAAGTAAAAAACATAAATTATCACTGTCTAAAGTGAAAAAAGGAAGAAACTATACATTGCAAATACATTAAAATGGGATAAAGTAACTTTTAAAGAAACTTACATTCATGAATTTTTTTTTTAAATCAATGAAATGGAAACAAACCCTTGAAAAACACAAGTTATCAAAACCGACACAAGAAGAAATAGAAAATCTAAATAGTTCTATATATTTTAAAGTGTTTTTATCCAAATTAAAATCTATTGATTCAATATTATTCCAATGAAACTTAGAACTTTGTTGGGGAGTTGGGAATTGAAAACTTGATTCTAAAATTTACATGAAAAACTAGGGACCTAGAATACTCAAGATAATCTTAATAAAGTTCAAAGTTAGAAGACTTGCTCTACCAGATTTTATAATACAGTAATTAAGACAAACTTACTGATGATTTAGAATAGACAATCCAAAAGTAAACCAACACATATATGGTTGCCCAATTTCCTACAAAGTTACCAATACAAGCTAGTGGGAGTAAAGATGATCTTTTCAATAAATGGTTCTGCAGCAGTTGCATATCTCTATGGGATATAAACAAACCTTGAACCTTTCCACACACCTTACAGAAAAATTAATTTAAGGTGGATATTAGACCTAAATTTGAAAATTAAACAATCAAATTTCTGGAAGAACACAAAACAACATCTTCATGAACTTGGATAAGATAGAGTTTTCTTAAAAGAACATGAAAAGAACTGATAGATAAAGGAAAAATAATAAATTTGATTCAGTTAAGAACTTCTGTTCATCAAAAGAAAGGCAAACAGGGCTTCCCTGGTGGCGCAGTGGTTGAGAGTCCGCCTGCCGATGCAGGGGATATGGGTTCATGCCCCTGTCCGGGAAGATCCCACATACCGCAGAGTGGCTGGGCCCGTGAACCATGGCCGCTGAGCCTGTGCGTCCGGAGCCTGTGCTCCGCAATGGGAAAGGCCACAACAGTAAGAGACCCGCATACCGCAAAAAAAAAAAAAAAAAAAAAAAGAAAAGAAAGGCAAACCACATCTGAGAAAATATATTTGCAATACCTCTGATAAAGAAATTGCATTCAGATATTGCATCCAGATATATAGGGAACTCTAAAAAATCAATAGAAAACAGACAAACAACCCAACTAAAAATGTGCAAAAGAATTGAAGAGGCAGTTTACAAAAGATGATATTCAAATGGCCAATAAGTATATAAAAACTTGCTCACCATCATTGGTCATTAAGGACATAAATGTAAACTCTATCTACAAGGAGACACCACTATAATACCACCAGAATGGCTAAAATCAATGACTAACAATATTAACTGTTGGCGAGGATATGGAGCAACTGGGATTCTTATATTTAACTTTGGAGTGTATAAATTGGCCCAGCCACTTTTAGGAAGTAATAATATATTATAAAGCTAATCCTGTACCTGTCAAATGACCCACCAATCTAATGCCTAGGTATATACTAAAAAAAAAAAAAAAAAAAGTGTAAATTTCCACAAGAAATAATAGGTACAAAAATATTAATAGTAACTTTGTTCATAAGAATGAAAAACTATAAATAGTTCATATGTTCATGAAGAAGAGAGTGAAAAAATTCATGACATATTTATGCAATGGAATTCTACACAATACAAAAATGAACATGTAACAGCATGGATGAATCTCAAGAATGTGCCTAATGAAAGAAGTCAGACTCCAAAAAAGTAAATACTAAGTGATTCAATTTATAGAGTCCATAAGTAGTTGTAGATCAGTAAAATTAATTTACTGCATAAGAGTTAGAATAGAACTGGTTGTGCAAAGAAGGTGTTGATGAGGATGGGGCAGGAGGGAATCTTTTGGGACGTTGGAAATGTTCTATGCCTTCGTCTGAGTAGTACTTACATGGAGGTATGCAATATAAAAATCATTGACCTCTGCACTTAAGCTTTGTATATGTTACCATATCTATATACACAGATAAATAATTTATCAATAAATAAATGAAAAGTACACACATGTACAAGTAATCATTTATTCATCACCTGTAATGTAGTTGCCACTGTATTTAAAGTTAGGGCTTAAAAGGTGAATAAATATCCTGGCCCACAATCTGTTGGTAGAGTTGGGAAGACAGCTATTTTAACAGACACATTAGAATAGAATAATTCATTTTCAGGGTCATTATCATGTTGCTGTGGAAATATCTAGGACAGGAACAACTAAGTCTTTGGGGGACCGATGGAGAAGTCTTCACTCAAGGACCAATTTTGAGCTTGAAATTTCAAAGGAAACAGAAAGTGCTGGGGAGAGAGAAAATAGGGTAGGCAGAGTTTGATATTCCCAAGAGATAGAATAATATATATAAGGTGAGATTCTGAAAATATGGAGTTCATAATTGCTGATGTAATCAATGAAATGCATTATAGCCAGATCATAAAGCGCTCAATAATTTAACACTAATGACTCCTAGGCATGAGTTAGAAAATTGTGGGCATGTCAAAACGATCTTGGAAGTTTCTTTAAAACATACAGTTTACTCCAGAGATTCCCATGCACCTCCTGCACTTTCCACCCCTCTACCTGAGAAACACTCTCATAGGAAGCCACCGTAACCGGCAGAAGTATACTAAGTACCATCAGTATTTGAGAAAGAAAGATTGAGAATCTGCTTTAGGGCAAGGCTGTGGTGAGCCAAGAAAGGAAAGATGAGGGTCTCATCAAAGGCAAAGGCAGAATTTCAAGCTATTTCTGAACTAAACATAATTGGACTTATAGTCTGATTGGAGGGGCAAGATAAATTCACTCTTCCAATTGTGGAGAATATTATCCTTGGATATTTCTGGGTTTCTACCTTGTCACGACATTGGAATAGTTCTTACTAAACATACTTAGTTCTTGCTAAAACAATATTACATTAATTATAAAGGTAATGAGAATCTTTCTCAAAGTGTATATTTTTAATGTTCACCATGTCCCTCTTTGCACCAGACAAATGCATCTCTGAAATAGTCCTCTGGTTTTGTGGCAGGATTTCATGCAGTCATAAGGGAATATAGATAGTTTTCTATCTGGCTTTTTTATGTCTTACTTTTTTTCCATACAATTTATGTTACACTGAGAAGGTGGAGATTCCTCACCTTTCATCTATAAAAATATTCTGTGTTGTCAGACTCTCTGAGCAGTACATTTGACAAGCTTTCATGTTCCATCTTTCCCATTAAAAATCTGCACCATGAATAAACACTGCCCCCAGTACTTAGTTAAAATAGTTTCCCACCACCTTTCACCCCTTTTGCTCACAGAGTAATCTAAACCTAGCACATTAAGGGAGAGATCAAAGTGATGTTGCTGTTTTATGTACAGTAGGTGCAGCTGGCTCATTTTTGAGTTACCACTCTCTAAGGAAGAGATAAGGCATGCAAACAGTTAGTTGTGGCCTTTCACCTGCAAAATTGAGTTCATAGTGAAATATATGTGATGCACAAAAGAGATAAATAGGGGGAGATGTAGAAATCAACATAAAGAGGGAAGGGAGGCAGAAACTAGACACAATTTGAACATTTCCTCGATACTGAAATGTCACAGAATTTAGAATGAATAATTATGACAGAATTTAAATTTCTTTGTATGTGCTACCATGGGGAACAGGCCTTATTATCTCTGTCTAACAAACACAGGACAGACAGACCAGGCACCATGTAACCTCTATTCATATGTTAACCCCTAAAACTACCCTGCTAAGCAATTTCTTAAAACTTTTTTCTAAATTTGAACCTGATTTATCTCCCAAGTTACAAGCTTCATCACCAGTCTAGTTCAAATATCAAACATTGTTCTTTGAAGGAAGAAAGTTACTCCCCCATCGTCAATGTAATTTTATGCCAGTGGCTAAGGATCACATTTTACATTGTGGACCACATTTTGCTTTTTCTTTTGTCCTCCTCTCCTTTTATAGAAAAATCACTTTAATCCCAGCCAGTATGTGGAATGCTGATGTCCAGCCACTTCAGGAAAATTCTTTAAGGAAATGGCAGTTATGACTAAAGCAGACAATGTACGTTTCTTGCCGTATTTCTTTTGAGGATGTCTTCAAGTTTGTGCCATGTAGCAGATTTTATGAGCTGAGAAGCATTGCACTATATTTAGCATAGTATTGTCTTCTAAGAGCAGGCAAAATCTTTTTTTAAAAAAAATTTTATTGTAACACATAAGTAAGTCCAGGCAGGCCAAATAGTTTTAAAACAATGTGAATGCTAGGAAGGCAACTGGGTCCTTCCAGAAAGGCAATCAGGGATACTTTAAGATATTTAATCTGGGGTTTTCGCTTTCTCTTCGATAAACTACCAACAAGTAACCCTCTGATAAAACTCATGAATAAATACATCTGTGAGGGGTTAATGTCTGTTTATTCTTTTTTTTCTAATTTCATTTCATTTATTTTTTTTAAAAGCAGGTTCTTACTAGTCATCCATTTTATACACATCAGTGTATGCATGTCAATCCCAATCGCCCGATTCATCCCACCACCACCACCACCCTGCCGCTTCCCCCCCCCCCTTAGTGTCCATACGTTTGTTCTCTACATCTATGTCTCAATTTCTGTCCTGCAAACCAGTTCATCTGTACCATTTTCTAGGTTCCACATATATGTGTTAATATGCGATATTAGTTTTTCTCCTTCTGACTTACTTCACTCTGTATGACAGTCTCTAGATCCATCCACGTCTCTACAAATGACCCAATTTCATTCCTTTTTATGGCTGAGTAATATTCCATTGTATCTATGTACCACATCTTCTTTATCCATTCGTCTGTTGATGAGCATTTAGGTTGCTTCTATGACCTGGCTATTGTAAATAGTGCTGCAGTGAACATTGGGTTGCATGTATCTTTTTGAATTACGGTTTTCTCGGGGTATATGCCCAGTAGTGGGAGTATGAGTATTGCTGCTCCAGCTTTCTTTTGATTTCCATTTGCATAGGATGTCTTTTTCCATCCCCTCACTTTCAGTATGTATGTGTCCCTAGGTCTGAAGTGAGTCACTTGTAGATAACATATATATGGGCCTTGTTTTTTTATCCATTCAGCAAGCCTGTGTCTTTTGGTTGGAGCATTTAATCCATTCATGTTTAAGGTAATTATCAATATGTATGTTCCTATTACCATTTCTTAATCGGTTTGGGTTTGCTTTTGTAGGTCTTTTTCTTCTCTTGTGTTTCCCACTTAGAGAAGTTCCTTTAACATTTGTTGTGGAGCTGGTTTGGTGGTCCTGAATTCTCTTAGCTTTTGCTTGTCTGTAAAGCTTTTGATTTCTCCATCGAATCTGAATGAGATCCTAGTCAGGTAGAGTAATCTTGGTTGTAGATTTTTTCCCTTTCATCTCTTTAAGTATATCATGCCAGTCCCTCTAGTTTGTAGAGTTTCTGCTGAGAAATCAGCTCTTAACCTTATGGGAGTTCCCTTGTATGTTATTTGTCATTTTTCTCTTGCTGCTTTCAATAATTTTTCTTTGTCTTTAATTTTTGCCAATTTGATTACTATGTCTCGGTGTGTTTCTCCCTGGGTTTATCCTGTATGAGACTCTCTGCACTTCCTGGACTTGGGTGGCTATTTCCTTTCCCATGTTAGGTAAGTTTTCGACTATAATCTCTTCAAATATTTTCTCAGGTCCTTTCCCTCTCTCTTCTCCTTCCTGGACTCCTATAATGTGAATGTTGTTGCATTTAATATTGTGCCAGAGGTCTCTTAGGCTGTCTTCATCACTTTTCATTCTTTTTTCTTTATTCTGTTCCGCAGCAGTGAATTCCACCATTCTGTCTTCCAGGTCACTTATCCGTTCTTCTGCCTCAGTTATTCTGCTATTGATTCCTTCTAGTGTAGTTTTCATTTCAATTATTGTATTGTTCATCTCTGCTTGTTCGTTCTTTAATTCTTCCAGGTCTTTGTTAAACATTTCTTGCATCTTCTCGATCTTTGCCTCCATTCTGTTTCCGAGGTCCTGGATCATCTTCACTATCATTATTCTGAATTCTTTTTCTGGAAGGTTGCCTATCTGCACTTCATTTAGTTGTTTTCCTGGGGTTTTATCTTGTTTCTTTATCTGGTACATAGCCCTCTGCCTTTTCATCTTGTCTATCTTTCCATGAATGTGGTTTTTGTTCCACATGCTGCAGGATTGTAGTTCTTCTTGTTTCTGCCCTCTGCCCTCTGGTGGATGAGGCTTGTGTAAGTTTCCTGATGGGAGGGAGTGGTAGTGGGTAGAGCTGGCTGTTGCTCTGGTGGGCAGAGCTCACTAAAACTTTAATCTGCTTGTCTGCTGATGGGTGGGGCTGGGTCCCCTCCCTGTTGGTTGTTTGGCCTGAGGTGACCCAACACTAGAGCCTACCCGAGCTCTTTGGTGGGGCTAATGGCAGACTCTGGGAGGGCTCATGCCAAGGAGTACTTCCCAGAACTTCTCCTGCCAGTGTCTTTGTCCTCACAGTGAGAAAGAGCCACCCCCGCCTCTGCAGGAGACCCCCCCAACACTAGCAGGTAGGGCTGGTTCTCTCTCTATGGGGTCAGTGCTTCTTCCCCTGGATCCCGATTTGCACACTACTTTGTGTGTGCCCTCCAAGAGTGGAGTCTTTGTTTCCCTCAGTCCTGTTGAAGTCCTGCAATCAAATCCCACTAACCTTCAAAGCCTGATTCTCTAGGAATTCCTCCTCCTGTTGCCAGACCCCCAGGTTCAGAAGCCTGACATGGGGCTTAGAACCTTCACTCCAGTGGGTGGACTTCTGTGGTAAAAGTGTTCTCCAGTTTGTGTGTCACCCACCCAGCAGTTATGGGATTTGATTTTATTATGATTGCACCCTTCCTACAGTCTCATTGTGGCTTCTCCTTTGTCTTTAGATGTGTGGTATCTTTTTTGGTGAGTTTCAGTGTCTTCCTGTGGATGATTGTTCAGCAGTTAGTTGTGATTCCAGTGTTCTCACAAGAGGGAGTGAGAGCACATCCTTCTACTCCGCCATCTTGAACCAATCTCCCATGTCTGTTTATTCTAACTCTGTTTTTATTGTCTCTCATTTCTGCACTTACTCGTCTTTTCCAAGCAGACTCTGTGAGCCTTTCCATCAGAGCATGTTTGCAAAAGGATGCAAGGTATCTTCCTTCTCTTTTGAAAATGCTTAAACTTTGGGAAGTGATCCTGCTAAGTGCTGTGGATAGGGAAAGAAGTGAGTGGCTTGCCTTCAAGAATGGCCGGAAGGAAGGGAAGGCTATTTCCCTCAGGCTGAGAAGTCTAAGTTCTCCAGAGCATCAAGAATTAGAAAGTCAACTTGTGTCAGCCCTCCATGGAGATGATAAAACTGCAGAGTATTGGGGTTTAATCTGGGATGAATTTCTGGAAGCCACTGAACTCTGGGCACAGGGTTTCCTTGTTTTGCCAAAGATTCAAGTGTCACCAGATTTGAAGGATCTGGAAGAGCCAGAGATTCAGCCTGTCACTCAGGCAGTTCTACCATATGCTTCAAACAGGCGTTTCTCACCATTATCCACCACTCCCAAAGAGATGATCATTATTCCAAACAATCTGGAATAATTTGGATTTTTTTTCCAGAGCACAGTCTTTGGTTACTTAGAGTCACCCTACTTTGATTCATAATATGCCCTCTCTCTGGGATATGCTCCACACATTTTTTCCTAACTGTCTAATCTTATTCATCTTCTAAAGACTAAGTTCCTCTTCCTTGAGGAAGTCTTCCCAGAGTGCTCCAGGTTTCAGTAATCTACCCTTTCTCCAAACAAATCATTTATGCCTTCGCTCCTCATTTCAAGATAAGTTGCAACAGTTTTAATTTTTATGTAGTTATTACTATTCAGTTATTTAAATGGCCTGAACTTATATAATTTTAAGTTCTTTGAAGGTAGTAATCATGTCAAATCATTCTTCATATTACCCACAGTGCTTTGTGAAACATTATTATGTGGTGGTTAAGAACATAGATGCTGAAACCAGACTTCCTGGGATTAAGTCCTGGTTCAATCACTAACTAGCTGCATGTCCTTGGACAAGTTATTTAATTTTTATGCCACAGTTTTCTCTTCAGTGCAACATAGGCATAGTGATAGCTATTATTTCAATAGAGTTGTGAAAATTAAATGAGTCTATACATTTAAAGAGTTAGAGCAGTACTTAATAAATGTTAGCTGTAATAACAATTATTATTTTAATTATTATTGTAATTATTTGTTCACTGTTTTTCTGGAATATCTTCTTTTGCTGTTTTTACTTATGTGGATTCAATTAGAAAATATTTCTTTTGTTTCTACTGAGTGCAAAGCACTGTTCTACACACATGGAGATGGAAAGACATATGCAAAATATTTCCTTCTCTCAACAAACTCAGAGTGTGAATAGTACCTACTCTTTAAGGAGAACTCACTCCATCTCCTTGATCAAGTCTTTCTGGAAGATTTCTCTGAATGTGGCCTATCACATGTCATAGCTTGCCTAACTTGATTGTAAAATGCTTGAGGCAGGGCCTGCCTTATCGTCCATTTTATCACTCACAGTATCTACCAGAATGTCATTGTAAGCACTGAGTAAATATTTAGTGGTTGATTTGGCCTTATTTGTCATTATTTCTTTAGTGCAAATCTCAAGAGAAGCAAATACTAGTTCTATTAGAAATGCCTTATTGTTAAAAGAGGCTGAGTTTCCACAGTGTTGACCTTTGCAGTAATACTAATAAGAAGCTGTAATAATTTTAGTGGAGTCAAGAAATTTGAAGTCAATTTTCAAAAGCTGTTAAATGTGAGATATATTTGTATATATCCTTGCATTCTTACATCAGGGTGAAAATAACTTCTTTTAAGGATAACACATAGGTCCTATGTTTTGAATTTTTCTACATGGATCTTATGACTCACAAGCTATTGAAAACTCAAGGCTATCTTAGAATAGCACCTGAAGTTACAATGCCCTTAAGTACAGCACAACATTTGATTCTATATCTTATAAAAAGATAATAAACAACACAATCATGTACAATTTTTACTTTTCCACACTTGATCCTGAGTGGTTTGCTTTTTATTGATCTTCTTCGAGGTCTAGGGTTACAACTGTTTTCATAACTTTTAGAATTAGATCTCTGATTTGATTATATACCTTTTTATAACCTTACATCTAACACTCAACATGTAAGAAGGACTAATAAATATTTGTTGGATGCAGAATGGATGAAAATTCTCTTCTGTTAACATTCAGAATGTCAAAGAAGAAAAAAGATTATTTGACAAAAGTGTTTTTAACATAAATCAAACTTCATAGCAAAAATATGCTTGAAATAATATATATTTTAGCTATGAATTGAAGAAAATCAAATTTAGAATAAAATAAAATTCAGGGTGGAAGTTACTCTTAATTTGTACATTTAATTGGGACAAAGAAATAAAATCAGAATGAAATTAATGAATAATGAATAACAAGACTATGCTGTGAAAATTTATGATGTCAGCTGTATCCCCTGGTCCTAGAATAGTGCCTGGCATATTGGCATATGCTAGGTGCTCAATAAATATGAGCTGAACTTTTTAAAAATTGAACTTCTTAGTTAAGAGATGGACAGCCTTCTGTTAGATTTATTTAAAAGAGGATCTCAGATGAATTAAAAAATAAACAATACAAGAGTTATATAAATCTGCAGGGTTAAGCTAACTAAAAATATCATTTATATTCTTACTTTCATTGCTTATGTTCTTTCAATTTCATAAAAAATTGTTTTCTAAGCCAAACTAATATCAAATGTGATCTTTGCTGTTGAGGAAACCACATAGCAAAGCTACCAAAGTGGGGTTAAATTTACATTCTGTCAAATCGTTTTACTATAAGAGTTCGTGGAAGTCAAGCATACTGGCGAATTCCCCAAGGAGAACTGAATGCTCCAAAAATAATTCAGAACTCTCACTCTTACCTACTAAAAGAAAAAAGAAGAATAGATGGAAAATATAGGAAGTGAGAGAAGAAAGAAAATGTAAAAAAGAAGAATGGCTGTTCAATTAAGGTGACAATGGATCTTTGTATTATCTAGGGACTGAACAAGTCATGGAATAATTCTCTAAGAGCCTTTCCTAGAATCCAGCATATAGACACAAGCCAAATTTAGTTGAAGCATGTTAAAAATTGAACAGAAACACACACACACACATGGACTAAAATAAAATAAATGGGAATAACTTGGAACTATAATAAGACATAACAAGTGATCACAAGAACCAGCAATTTCCGTTGTCGAATCGTGTGTTTTAAAACTAGAAAGTATTTTATAATTCTTCATAGCTCAACTATATGACTTTCTACCACCATTCATAAAATGCATTTCTTTCTCATTTGCATAATGAGAAAGAAGTGGAAGATTTCAAGATCCTCATTTCAAGATCAGTTGCAACAGTCCCTGGTGGTGCAGTGATTGAGAATCTGCCTGCTAATGCAGGGGACACGGGTTTGAGCCCTGGTCTGGGAGGATCCCACATGCCGCAGTGCAACTAGGCCCATGAGCCATAAGTACTGAGCCTGCGCATCCGGAGCCTGTGCTCCCCAACAAGAGAGGCCGCAATAGTGAGGGGCCCATGCACCACGATGAATGGTAGCCCCCACTTGCCAAAACTAGAGAAAGCCCTCACACAGAAACGAAGACCCAACACAGCAAGAATAAATAAATAAATTAATTAAAGATTTGTACTTGGTGATAATTTCATTCATCCATTCATTTTCCTTTCATTTATCTGTTCATTCAATGAACATTTTTGGAGTGCCTATATGAGGAATATTCTTATTGTTCTAGATAGAGTAGAAATAAATACATCCTTATATATATGTGTGTGTGTGTGTGTGTGTGTGTGTGTGTGTGTATGCATACACACATACAAAGTACAGTTCCCTAATGGGTTGGTGAAATGGACAATATAATGGTGGCTGGAGAAAGAGAAGGAAACAGTAGAAGTTAGTTTTGGAAAAGAGAAGCAATTTTCTGTGATAAAGGGAAAAATGTACTGGTGATAATATAAATAATTTAGGAATTGTGAATAGGAGATTACTGACAAAATGGAAAATTAGCATGAGCTACTGGCTTCCTCTACCAAAATTATCCCTGCAGATTTCAGAAAAGATCGAAGAATAGACATAAGAAATCAATATAAAAACTAACAGAAATCCTTGGGGACATTGAAGACTACCTTAAATTGAGGGGGTGGGGGTGTTTGACAGTTAATTTTATGTGTCAGCTTGACTGAGTCACAGGGTGCACAGTTACTTGGTCAAACTTTATTCTAGATGTTTCTGTGAAGGTTTTTTTTGTTTTGTTTTGTTTTGTTGCAGTACACAGGCTTCTCACTGTTGTGGCCTCCCCTGTTGTGGAGCACAGGCTCCAGATGCACAGGCTCAGCGGCCATGGCTCATGGACTCAGCCGCTCCACAACATGTAGGATCTTCCCGGACCAGGGCACGAACCCGTGTCCCCTGCATCAGCAGGCGGACTCTCAACCACTCTGCCACCAGGGAAGCCCTGTGAAGGTATTTTAAAAAATAAGATTAACATTTAATCTGTCCCAAGGTTGCAAGGATTCTTCAATATACGCAAATCAATCAGTGTGATATACCATAATAACAAATTGAAGAATAAAAACAATATGACCATCTCAATAGATGCAGAAAAGGCTTTTGACAAAATTCAACACCAAATTATGATAAAAGCTCTCCAGAAAGTGAGCATAGAAGGAAGCCACCTCAGCATAATAAAGGCCATATATGACAAACCCACAGCAGACATCATTCTCAATGGTGAAAAACTGAAAACATTTCCTCAAAGATCAGGAATAAGACAAGGATGCCCACTCTCACCATTATTATTCAACATAGTTTTGGAAGTCCTAGCCATGGCAATCAGAGAAGAAAAAGAAATAAAAGGAGCACAAATTGGAAAAGAAGAAGTAAAACTGTCACTGTTTGCAGGTGACATGATACTATACATAGAGAGTCCTAAGGATGCCACCAGAAAACAACTAGAGCTAATCAATGAACTTGATAAAGTTTTAGGATACAAAATGAATGCACAGAAATCTCTTGTATTCCTATACACTAACAACAAAAGATCAGAAAGAGAAATTAAAGAAACAATCCCATTCACCATTGCAACAAAAAGAATAAAATACTTAGGAATAAACCTACCTAAGGAGGCAAAAGATCTGTACTCAGAAAAACTATAAGACACTGAAGAAAGAAATCAAGGATGACACAAACAACTGGAGAGATATGCCATGTTCTTGGGTTGGAAGAATCAATATTGTGAAAATGACTATATTACACAAAGCAATCTACAGATCCAATGCAATCTCTATCAAATTACCAATGGTGGGGCTTCCCTGGTGGCGCAGTGGTTGAGAGTCCACCTGCCGATACAGGGGACGTGGGTTCGTGCCCCAGTCCGGGAAGATCCCACATGCCACAGAGCGGCTGGACCCGTGAGCCATGGCTGCTGAGCCTGTGCATCTGGAGCCTGTGCTCTGCAACGGGAGAGGCCACAGCAGTGAGAGACCCATGTACTGCAAAAAAAAAAAAAAAAAGGCAGAAGACCTAAATAGACATTTCTCCAAAGAAGACATACAGATGGCCAAGAGGCACATGAAAAGCTGCTCAACATCACTAATTATTAGAGAAATGCAAATCCAAACTACAATGAGGTATCACCTCACACCAGTTAGAGTGGGCATCATCAGAAAATCTACAAGCAACAAATGCTAGAGAGGATGTGGAGAAAAGGGAACCCTTTTTCACTGTTGGTGGGAATGTAAATTGATACAGCCCCTATGGAGAACAGTATGGAAGTTCCTTTAAAAACTAAAAATACAATTACCATATGACACAGCAATCCCACTACTGGGAATATACCCAGAGAAAACATAATTCAAAAAAACACATGCACCCCAATGTTCATTGCAGCACTATTTACAATAGCCAGGTCATGGAAGCCACCTAAGTGTCCATCGACAGACGAATGGATAAAGAAGATGTGGTACATATATACAATGGAATATTACTCAGCCATAAAGGGGAATGAAACTGAGTCATTTGTAGAGACGTGGATGGACCTAGAGACTGTCATATAGAGTGAAGTAAGTCAGAAAGAGAAAAATAAATATTGTATATTAACGCATATATGTGGTATCTAGAAAAATGGTACAGATGAACTGGTTTGTAAGGCAGAAATAGAGACACAGATGTAGAGAACAAACATATGGACAGCAAGGGGGGAGAATGGTGGGGGTGGCAGTGGTGGTGGTGGTGGTGGGATGAATTGGGAGATTGGGATTGACATATATATACTAATATGTATAAAATAGATAACTAATGAGAACCAGCTGTATAAAAAAATAAAATGAAATTCAAAAAAAAATCTGTAGACTAAGTAAAGAAGATTTCCCTGCCTAATGTGGGTGGACTTCATCCAATCAGTTGAAGGACTGAATAGAAGAGAAAGACTGATCCTTCCCTGTTTGAGAGAGAATTCATCCTACCTGACTGCCTTCAGACTCAGACATCAGCTTTTTCCTTCCTTTGGGTTCGAACTGAAACATCAGCTTTTCCTGGATTTCAGGACTGCTGGTTCTCAAACTAGGGCTAGACCAACCATTCTCTTGGTTCTCAGATTAAGGCTGGAACTACACCATCAACTCTTCTGGGTCTTCAGCTCATCAATTCTCCCTTCAGACCTTGGGGCTAGTCAGCCTCGATAATCATGAGAGCCAATTCCTTATTCCGCTGTATCTCTCTCTCATTCTGTTTCTCTGGAGAACCCTATTATAGTGTGTGTATGTGTGTGTGTGTGTGTGTGAGAGAGAGAGAGAGAGAGAGAGAGAGAGAGAGAGAGAGGAATTTAGGGGTGAAGTTGTAGTATAGGGGTGACAATATAAAGTGTGGGGCATGGGCTTCCCTGGTGGCACAGTGGTTGAGAGTCTACCTGCCGATGCAGGGGACATGGGTTCGTGCCCCGGTCCGGGAGGATCCCACATGTTGCGGAGCAGCTGGGCCCGTGAGCCATGGCCGCTGAGCCTGCACGTCCAGAGCCTGTGCTCCACAACCGGAGAGGTCACAAGAGCGAGAGGACTCATGCCGCAAAAAAAAATAAATAAATAAAGTGTGGGGCAACAAAAACAAAAGTGGAAGTTAAGAAGTTGAATCATTTTTAGGCTCTATTTTTGGTATTACCCCTTTTGTCCTTGAGAGAATCATTATTTGCTCCATCACAACCAGGAAGCAGAAATCAATAGGAAAAGACTCAACCACGCCATGTTGACTATGTGTTATGCAGGCTATCCTAGGCATTTACTCATTGACTACCACTACTCCCCGTCCTAACTGAGCTAAGGGACATGGGGGAGGGAAGAAGAGTGCCATTTAAGAATGTTAAAGGAAGAAAAAGATTTGTAAGTACATGTGGTGATGGATGTTAACTAAATTTATTGTGATGATCATTTCATGATATTTACAAATATTGAATCATTATGTTGTACACCTGAAACTAATATATTTCAATTTTTTTTTTTTTTTTTTTTTTTGCTATACGCGGGCCTCTCACTACTGTGGCCTCTCCCGTTGTGGAGCCCAGGCTCCGGACGCGCAGGCTCAGCGGCCATGGCTCACGGGCCTAGCCGCTCCGCGGCATGTGGGATCTTCCCGGACCGGGGCACGAACCCGTGTCCCCTGCATCGGCAGGCGGACTCTCAACCACTGCGCCACCAGGGGAGCCCTATATCTCAATTTTTAAAAAAGAATATCAAAAGAAAAATTATAAGAACAAAACATCAACTAAAAAACAATGAGTTTCAAACTTTCAACTGCAACACTAGAGCAATTATAAGAGAAATAGAAAATGGCTAAAAAATTCAATATACATGTCTCTGAAGAAGAACAAGTGTTAAAAACAATAAGTTTTGTAAATGTGAAATTAAAATACCAGTTGAAACTAGATATACAAAGAGCATAAAATGCTTAGGTAGGAAAAAATGAACTCTGAAGAGCCAATACCAAGCCATATTCTTTCAAAGACCACTCTTCTCATTTGGTTCTTCTGATTTCCTCTGGGCTAGGAAATCAAATCACAGAGATTATTAGAAGTTGTAAATTGAGTCAATATGGCCTGAGTGCAGGACTGGGTTTTCATGCCTCTACTTCTATGTCTCTACAAAATTCTCTGATTTTATATTTGTTGCTGTTGTTAAGCTCACCTTCAATGTTTCTGTTTCTCCAGGTTCTTGGACATTTTATCATTTAATTATATACCAGTGATTTATAACTTTTGACACATTTGAGAACCTGATTTTTTTTCTTTTTTTTTTTTATTAGTTTCTGCTTTATAACAAAGTGAATCAGTCATACATATACACCTGTTCCCACATCCCTTCCCTCATGCATCTCCCTCCCTGCCACCCTCCCCATCCCACCCCTCCAGGCGATCACAAAGCACCGAGCTGATTTCCCTGTGCTCTGCTGCTGCTTCGCAATATCTATCTACCTTACGTTTGGTAGTGTATATATGTCCATGCCTCTCTTTCGCTTTCTCACAGCTTACCCTTCCCCCTCCCCATATCCTCAAGTCCATTCTCAAGTAGGTCTGTGTCTTTATTCCCGTTTAACCCCTAGGTTCTTCATGACATTTTTTTTTTAATTCCATATATATGTGTTAGCATACGGTATTTGTCTTTCTCTTTCTGACTTATTTCACTCTGTATGACAGACTCTAGGTCTATCCACCTCATTACAAATAGCTCAGTTTCGTTTCTTTTTATGGCTGAGTAATATTCCATTGTATATATGTGCCACATCTTCTTTATCCATTCATCCAATAATGGACACTTAGGTTGTTTCCATCTCTGGGCTATTGTGAATAGAGCTGCAATGAACATTTTGGTACATGTCTCTTTTTGAATTATGGTTTTCTCAGGGTATATGCCTAGTAGTGGGATTGCTGGATCATATGGTAGTTCTATTTGTAGTTTTTTAAGGAACCTCCATACTGTTCTCCATAGTGGCTGTACCAATTCACATTCCCACCAGCAGTGCAAGAGTGTTCCCTTTTCTCCACACCCTCTCCAGCATTTATTGTTTCTAGATTTTTTGATGATGGCCATTCTGACTGGTGTGAGATGATATCCCATTGTAGTTTTGATTTGCATTTCTCTAATGATTAATGATGTTGAGCATTCTTCCATGTGTTTGTTATCAGTCTGTATATCTTCTTTGGAAAAATGCCTATTTAAGTCTTCTGCCCATTTTTGGATTGGGTTGTTTGTTTTTTTGCTATTGAGCTGCATGAGCTGTTTATAAATTTTGGAGATTAATCCTTTGTCAGTTGCTTCATTTGCAAATATTTTCTCCCATTCTGAGGGTTGTCTTTTGGTCTTGTTTATGGTTTCCTTTGCTGTGCAAAAGTTTTGAAGTTTCATTAGGTCCCATTTGTTTATCTTTGTTTTTATTTCCATTTCTCTAGGAGGTGGGTCCAAAAGGATCTTGCTGTGGTTTATGTCATAGAGTGTTCTGCCTATGTTTTCCTCTAAGAGTTTGATAGTTTCTGGCCTTACATTTAGGTCTTTAATCCATTTTGAGCTTATTTTTGTGTATGGTGTTAGGGAATGATCTAATCTCATACTTTTACATGTCCCTGTCCAGTTTTCCCAGCACCACTTATTGAAGAGGCTGTCCTTTCTCCACTGTACATTCCTGCCTCCTTTATCAAACATAAGTTGACCATATGTGCATGGGTTTATCTCTGGGCTTTCTATCCTGTTCCATTGATCTATCTGTTTTTGTGCCAGTACCACACTGTCTTGATTACTGTAGCTTTGTAGTATAGTCTGAAGTCAGGGAGCCTCATTCCTCCAGCTCTGTTTTTCGTTCTCAAGATTGCTTTGGCTATTCAGGGTCTTTTGTTTCTCCAAACAAATTTTGAAATTTTTTGTTCTAGTTCTGTGAAAAATGCCAGTGGTAGTTTGATAGGGATTGCATTGAATCTGTAGATTGCTTTGGGTAGTAGAGTCATTTTCACAATATTGATTCTTCCAATCCAGGAGCATGGTATATCTCTCCATCTATTTGTATCATCTTTAATTTCTTTCATCAGTGTCTTATAATTTTCTGCATACAGGTCTTTTGTCTCCTTAGGTAGGTTTATTCCTAGATATTTTATTCTTTTTGTTGCAATGGTAAATGGGAGTGTTTTCTTGATTTCATTTTCAGATTTTTCATCATTAGTGTACAGGAATGCCAGAGATTTCTGTGCATTAATTTTGTATCCTGCTACTTTACCAAATTCATTGATTAGCTCTAGTAGTTTTCTGGTAGCATCTTTAGGATTCTCTATGTATAGTATCATGTCATCTGAAAACAGTGACAGCTTTACTTCTTCTTTTCCAATTTGGATTCCTTTTATTTCCTTTTCTTCTCTGATTGCTGTGGCTAAAACTTCCAAAACTAAGTTGAATAAGAGTGGTGATAGTGGGCAGCCTTGTCTTGTTCCTGATCTTAGTGGAAATGGTTTCAGTTTTTCACCATTGAGGACGATGTTGGCTGTGGGTTTGTCATATATGGCCTTTATTATGTTGAGGAAAGTTCCCTCTATGCCTACTTTCTGCAGGGTTTTTATCATAAATGGGTGTTGAATTTTGTCGAAAGCTTTCTCTGCATCTATTGAGATGATCATATGGTTTTTCTCCTTCAAGTTGTTAATATGGTGTATCACATTGATTGATTTGCATATATTGAAGAATCCTTGCATTCCTGGAATAAACCCCACTTGATCATGGTGTATGATCCTTTTAATGTGCTGTTGGATTCTGTTTGCTAGTATTTTGTTGAGGACTTTTGCATCTATGTTCATCAGTGATATTGCCCTGTAGTTTTCTTTCTTTGTGACATCCTTGCCTGGTTTTGGTATCAAGGTGAAGGTGGCCTCGTAGAATGAGATTGGGAGTGTTCCTTACTCTGAAATTGTTTGGAAGAGTTTGAGAAGGATGGGTGTTAGCTCTTCTCTAAATGTTTGATAGAATTCGCCTGTGAAGCCATCTGGTCCTGGGCTTTTGTTTGTTGGAAGATTTTTAATCAAAGTTTCAATTTCAGTGCTTGTGATTGGTCTATTCATATTTTCTATTTCTTCCTGATTCAGTCTCGGCAGGTTGTGCATTTCTAAGAATTTGTCCATTTCTTCCAGGTTGTCCATTTTATTGACATAGAGTTTCTTGTAGTAATCTCTCATGATCTTTTGTATTTCTGCAGTGTCAGTTGTTACTTCTCCTTTTTCATTTCTAATTCTATTGATTTGAGTCTTCTCCCTTTTTTTCTTGATGAGTGTGGCTAATGGTTTGTCAATTTTGTTTATCTTCTCAAAGAACCAGCTTTTAGTTTTATTGATCTTTGCTATCGTTTCCTTCATTTCTTTTTCATTTATTTCTGATCTGATCTTTATGATTTCTTTCCTTCTGCTAACTTTGGGTGTGTTTTGTTCTTCTTTCTCTAATTGCTTTAGGTGCAGGGTCAGGTTGTTTACTCGAGATGTTTCCTGTTTCTTATGGTGGGATTGTATTGCTATAAGCTTTACCCTTAGAACTGCTTTTGCTGTGTCCCATAGGTTTTGAGTCGTCTTGTTTCCATTGTCATTTGTTTCTAGGTATTTTTTAATTTCTTCTTTGATTTCTTCAGTGATCACTTCGTTATTGAGTAGTGTATTGTTTAGCCTCCATGTGTTTGTGTTTTTTACAGATATTTTCCTGGAATTGATGTCTAGTCTCATAGCATTGTGGTCAGAAAAGATACTTGATACAATTACAATTTTCTTAAATTTACCAAGGCTTGATTTGTGACCCAATATATGATCTATCCTGGAGAATGTTCCATGAGCACTTGAGAAAAATGTGTGTTCTGTTGTTTTTGGATGGAATGTCCTATAAATATCAACTAAGTCCATCTTGTTTAATGTATCATTTAAAGCTTGTGTTTCCTTATTTATTTTCATTTTGGATGATCTGTCCATTGGTGAAAGTGGGGTGTTAAAGTCCCCTACTATAAGCGTGTTACTGTCGATTTCCCCTTTTATGGCTGTTAGTATTTGACTTATGTATTGAGGTGCTCCTAGGTTGGGTGCATAAATATTTACAATTGTTATATCTTCTTCTTGGATCGATCCCTTTATCGTTATGTAGTGTCCTTCTTTGTCTCTTCTAATAGTCTTTATTTTAAAGTCTATTTTGTCTGATATAAGAATTGCTACTCCAGCTTTCTTTTGATTTCCATTTGCATGGAATATCTTTTTCCATCCCCTTACTTTCAATCTGTATGTGTCTCTAGGTCTGAAGTGGGTCTCTTGTAGACAGCATATATATGGGTCTTGTTTTTGTATCCATTCAGCCAATCTGTGTCTTTTGGTGGGAGCATTTAGTCCATTTACATTTAAGGTAATTATTGATATGTATGTTCCTATTCCCATTACCTTAATTGCTTTGGGTTCGTTATTGTAGGTATATTCCTTCTGTTGTGTTTCTTGCCTAGAGAAGTTCCTTTAGTATTTGTTGTAAAGCTGGTTTGGTGGTGCTGAACTCTCTCAGCTTTTGCTTGTCTGTAAACGTTTTAATTTCTCCATCAAATCTGAATGAGATCCTTGCTGGGTAGAGTGATCTTGGTTGCAGGTTTCTCTCCTTCATCACTTTAATTATGTCCTGCCACTCCCTTCTGGCTTGTAGAGTTTCTGCTGAGAGATCAGCTGTTAACCTGATGGGGATTCCCTTGTGTGTTATTTGTTTTTTTCTTTCCCTTGCTGCTTTTAATATGATTTCTTTGTGTTTAATTTTTGACAGTTTGATTAATATGTGTCTTGGGGTATTTCTCCTTGGATTTATTCTGTATGGGACTCTCTGTGCCTCCTGGACTTGATTAACTATTTCCTTTCCCATATTAGGGAAGTTTTCAACTATAATCTCTTCAAATATTTTCTCAGTCCCTTTCTTTTTCTCTTCTTCTTCTGGAAACCCTATAATTCGAATGTTGGTGCATTTAATGTTGTCCCAGAGGTCTCTGAGACTGTCCTCTGTTCTTTTCATTCTGTTTTCTTTATTTTGCTCTGCATCAGTTATTTCCACTCTTTTATCTTCCACCTCACTTATCCGTTCTTCTGCCTCAGTTATTCTGCTATTGATCCCATCTAGAGTATTTTTCATTTCATTTATTGTGTTCTTAATCAATGCTTGATTCATCTTTAGTTCTTCTAGGTCCTTGGTAACTGTTTCTTGCATTTTGTCTATTCTATTTCCAAGATTTTGGATCTTGGAAATAGAATCTTGGCTCATCTTTACTATCATTATTCTGAATTCTTTTTCAGATAGACTGCCTATTACCTCTTCATTTGTTAGGTCTGGTGGGTTTTTATCTTGCTCCTTCACCTGCTGTGTGTTTTTCTGTCTTCTCATTTTGCTTATGTTACTGTGTTTGGGGTCTCCTTTTTGCAGGCTGCAGATTCGTAGTTCCTGTTGCTTTTGGTGTCTGTCCCCAGTGGCTAAGGTTGTTTCAGTAGGTTGTGTTGGCTTCCTGGTGGGGGGGACTAGTGCCTGTGTTCTGGTGCTTGAGGCTCGATCTTGTCTTTCTGGTGGACAGGTCCACGTCTGGTGGTGTGTTTTGGGGTGCCTGTGTCCTTATTATGTTTTTAGGCAGCCTCTCTGCTAATGGGTGGGGTTGTGTTCCTGCCTTGCTAGTTGCTTGGCATAGGGTGACCAGCACTGTAGCTTGCTGGTCGTTGACTGAAGCTGGGTGCTGGTGCTGAGATGGAGATCTCTGGGCGATTTTCGCCGCTTGATATTATGTGGAGCTGGGAGGTCTCTTGTGGACCCGTGTCCTGAAGTTAGCTTTCCCACTTCAGAGGCACAGCACTGACTCCTGGGTGCAGCACCAAGAGCCTTTCATCTACCCGGCTCAGAATAAAAGGGAGAAAAAGTAGAAAGAAAGAATTAGTAGAAGAAAGAAAGAGAGAGAGAAAGAAAGGAAGAAGGAAAGAAAGGAAGGAAGGAAGAAAGAAAGGAGGGAGGGAGGGAGGAAGGAAAGACAAAGAAAGAGTGAATGGAAGAAGGGAGGGAGAGAGGGAGGAAGGAAAGAAAGAAAGAAAGAAAGACAGGAAGGTGGGAGGGAGGAAGGAAAGAAAAAGAAAGAGTGAAAGGAAGAAGGGTGGGAGGGAGGGAGGAAGGAAAGAAAGAGAGAAAGAAGGAAAGGAGGGTCAGAGGGAGGGAGGGAGGAAGGGAAGGTAGGAAAAAAAGAAAGAGCAGGTAAAGTAAAATAGAATAAAGTATAAAATATAGTAGCGTTATTATAATTAAAAAGTAATTATTGAAAAAAAAACGGACAGATAGAACCCTGGGACATATGGTGGAAGCAAAGCTATACAGAGGAAATCTCAGACAGAAGCATACACATACACATTCACAAAAAGAGAGCAGGGGGAAGAATCTAAAATCTTGCTCTCAAAGTCCACCTCCTCAATTTGGGCTAATTCGTTGTAAAAAGAGGAAAAGGGGGAAAAGCCTGAAATCTTGCTCTCAAAGTCCACCTCCTCAATTTGGGATAATTCGTTGTAAAAAGAGGGAAAGGGGGAAAAGCCTGAAATCTTGCTCTCAAAGTCCACCTCCTCAATTTGGGATAATTCGTTGTAAAAAGAGGTAAAGGGGGAAAAGCCTTAAATCTTGCTCTCAAAGTCCACCTCCTCAATTTGGGATAATTCGTTGTAAAAAGAGGAAAATGGGGAAAAGTCTGAAATCTTGCTCTCAATGTCCACCTCCTTAATTGGGGATGATTCGCTGTCCATTCATGCACTCCACAGACGCAGGGCACATCAAGTGGACCGTGGAGCTTTAATCCGCTGCCTCCGAGGCTGCACAGAGAGATTTCCCTGTCTCTTCTCTGCTCTCACAGCTCCCGGGTCTCAGCCTTGGACCTGGCACCGCCTCTGCGCGTAGGTCGCCGGAGGGCGTCCGTTCTTCGCTCAGACAGGACGGGTTTAAAGGAGCCGCTGCTTTGGGGGCTCTGATTCACTCAGGCAGAGTGGAGGGAGGGGCGCGCTGTGTGGGGCGGGCCTGCGGCGGTAGAGGCCGGCGTGACGTTGCACCAACCCGAGGCGCTCCGTGCGCTTCCCCGGGAAAGCCGTCCCTGGGTCCCGGGACCCCGGCAGTGGCGGGCTGCACAGGCTCCCTGGAAGGCGGGGTGGACAGTGACCTGCGCTCGCCCACAGGCCTTGTGGCGGCGGCAGCAGCAGCCCCAGCGTTCCATGCCCGTCTCCGGGGTCCGCGCCTTTAGCCGCGGCTCGCGCCCGTCTCTGGTGCTTCTTTAAGCAGCGCTCTTAATGACCTCTCCTCACGCACCAGGAAACAAAAGGGAAGAAAAAGTCTCTTGCCTCTTCGGTAGCTCCAGACCCTTTCCCCGGACTCCCTCCGGGTTAGCCGTGGTGCACTAACCCCTTCAGGCTCTCTTCCTGCCGCCAGCCCCAGTCCTCTCCCTGCGCTCCGACTGAAACCTGATACCCGAGCGTCAGCTCCCAGCCCCGCCCGCCCCAGCGGCCAAGCAGACAAGCCTCTCGGGCTGGTGTGTGCCTGAGGGCACCGATCCTCTGTGCCGGAATCTCTCCGCTTTGCCCTCCACACCCCTGTTGCTGTGCTCTCCTCCGCTACTCCGAAGCTTTCCCCCTCTGCCACCTGCAGTCTCCGCCCGCTAAGGGGCTTGTAGTGTGTGGAAACCTTTCCTCCTTCACGGCTCCCTCCCACTGGTGCAGGTCCCGTCCCTATCCTATTGTCTCTGTTTATTCTTTTTTTCTTTTCCCTACCCAGGTATGTGGGGAGTTTCTTGCCTTTTGGGGGGTCTGAGGTCTTGTGTCAGCGTTCAGTAGGTGTTCTGTAGGAGTTGTTCCACGTGTAGATGAATTTCTGATGTATCTGTGGGGAGGAAGGTGATCTCTGCGTCTTACTCTTCCGCCATCTTCGTGTTTTATCAAGAACCTGATTTTTTAAACTATGCTAAATATACCCCCGAAATATAAATACACACAACACTTTTCCTAGAATTTCAGGAAATTCCTAAATCCTTGAACTCTTAGAAGAGTTCATAGAATTTGATGTATGAACTATATATAAGATATATGGACTCTTAGGTTAAGAAATATATAAACTGTTAAGGTAAGGAATATACAGAGTAAGGTCACAGCTCTGGTGTAGACTAAAAACCTCTATTTAAACCTTTAGTTTAAAATCCTCAATATTTGGGGATGGGGACACTTGTGTTGAAGGAACCTAAGGCTCATATTTGTGACGAAGAAAGTTATATCTTGCAGGTGATCTGCACTTCTTTGAAGAAAGATATTCCAACCCTCTGAATGCAATCTGCTTTTTCAACACAGCTGGAAAAAGCATTCTCCCTAGCATAGAGAAGAATGCAATAGTCTAAAGGGCCATTTTCCATATGCATTTCCTTTTAACCTAGGAACTATAGTATCATGAAAACTCCTTACATTTGTGTTTTACTTCATTTTACCAGTACATAGTATAGGATTTGATATTCAAACGAAGAGTGGTTGGGTAAATTGCTCAAAACCATGCAGTAAGATAGTGGTACCACCACTCCAAGACCTTCTAATTCTCTATCCAATATTCTTTCAGTTATACCATATGACTGCCTGTATTCATTCATTCATTTCCTCACTCATCTAAGAAACATTTATTGAGTGATCAGTCTATATATGACTTCTTGACAATAAATCCAATTGCATTACATGACATGCATTTGTGAAATGCTAAATCTATCAAATGCATAAAGCTTGGTCCTGTTGTAGTTATAAAAGTGAACAAAACAGAGTTAGTTTCATTCATTCACTGAAAATATATTTATTGAATTCCTTTTATATGACAAACATTAGGCTGATTACAGGGAATACTGCAGTGAAGTAGGTAACTTACAGTCTGACAATGAAGATTTTAAACAATTAATCATGTATTGTATGCTATTAAGGAAAAGTTCATGTTACCATAAATGTTTTTTGGAAGATCAATATTTTCTAAGGACTCAGGGGAGACTCCAAATTTTGGAGAGATACTTATACTGAGACCCAGGAGATGAGCAGGAATTATCTAGTTAAACAGGGAATTAAGGGCTGAGGGAGAGGTAAAATAACCTGTACCTGGCCTGACAAAATTTGTATGAATATAATAGAAGAAATATCGATAGGCATTTACATAATTATTAAACTTATTTGATGTAAGAGGGGGGAAAACAGTGAAAAGAACATAGAGGGAAGAATTGTCTAATTTCACCTGGGAGAATTTTTAAAAGAATGATCATTTGAATTTTGCCAAGAAGAATAAATAGAATTTTTGACACAAAAGAGTAAAATGAATGAACATTCCAATCAAAATGAACGAGTGATACAAAGCCATGGAGACAGGGAATCATGGTGCATATTTAGGAAAGAACTCGTATAGCCAAAGCATAAAGTCAGCAGTACCTATAGTGAGTAGTAAGAGATAAAGGGGATATCAAGCAAATATATTATAGACTCTTGATAGCAGAAGAAAAATCATATTAAATACTGTTCAACACTTATTTGATGATGGTTTTCAGATCAGAGCAAAGAACATCATGCTATTAAATTTGAATTGTGTCATAATGGCAATGAGGCATCAAGGTTTTTTGGATCAGAGAAGAAAGTGATCAGATAGCCCTTTAAAAATACAAGTCTCTTAGCAACATGGAGGGTTACTGGTCAAGAGAAGAGACTGGAATCAAGGAGTCCATGAGGAGTCTACTGAAATCATCAAGGCAAGAGATATGAGATCAGAATGTATTAGTGGCAGTAACAATGGAATGGGGGGAAAAATGAATGAAAGTATGCTTTTCAGAAATAAAATGGATGTAAATTAACTTACTGGGTTGAAAGAAAAGGATTTGAAAATAAGTGCACATTTTCACATTTGAGTGACTAGAAAATAGGGAATCAAGAATGGGTTTATGGAAAATGAGGACTTAAGTATATACAGAAGGAACTGCCCAGTTAGCAGTTAGACACAAGGGCTTGAAGCACAGGGAGATTCTGAAGGATTGCAGTGCATTCTTGAGCGACTGACTTTCCTCTAGACTGATGGCTTTTTAAAATTTTTATTTTATATTGGAGTATAGTTGATTAACAATGTTGTGATAGTCTCAGGTGCACAGCAAAGTGATTCAGTTATACATATACATGTATCTATTCTTTTTCAAATTCTTTTCCCATTTATGTTGTTACAAAATATTGAGCAGAATTCCCTGTGTTATACAGTAGGTCCTTAGATCAAAAGAATATTCCACTTAATAATCAAGAGTTCTGATAGAAAAATAAATGTTTATAAAAAAATGAAACCAAAAAGTTAACTCATGTATATATATAAAGTAATAAACCACACAGTATGAAACAAACAAACAAAATGAAGATACAATGGGGTATCACCTCACACCAGTCAGAATGTTCATCATCAAAACATCTACAAACAATAAATGCTGGAGAGGGTATGGAAAAAGAGGAACTCTCCTACACTGATGGTGGGAATGTAAATTGGTACAACCACTATAGAGAACAGTATGGAGATTCCTTAAAAAACTAGATATAGAACTACCGTATGATCCAGCAATACCACTCCTGGGCATATATCTGGAGAAAAACATAATTTGAAAATAACATGCACCCCAATATTCATTGCAGCACTATTTACAATAGCCAAGACATGGAAGCAACCTAAATGTCCATCGACAGAGGAATGGATGAAGAAGATGTGGTACATATATACAATGGAATATTACTCAGCCATAAAAAAGAACAAGATAATGCCATTTGCAGCAACATGAATAGACCTAGAGATTATCATAAGTGAAATAAGTCAGAGAGAGAAAGACAAATATCATATGATATCACTTATATGTGGAATCTAATTAAAAATGATACAAATGAACTCATTTATAAAACAGAAACAGACTCACAGATCTCAAAATCAAACTTATGGTTCCCAAAGGGGAAAAGTAGGGGGAAGTGATAAATTAAGAGACTGGGATTTACATATAAACACTATTATATATAAAATAGATAACTAATAAGGACCTACTATATAGCACAGAGAACTCTACTCAATATTCTGTAATAACCTATATGGGAAAAGAATCTGAAAAAAGAGTGAATATATGCATATATATAACTGATTCAATTTGTTGTACACCTGAAACTAACACAACATTGTAAATCAACTATACTCCAATAAGTTTCTTTTAAATGAAAAAATAACAAATCTAGGTTTCAAAAATATATTGTGTCCCTTCTTAACCTGTAGGATCTTGTGATTATCTTATTACCTTCAGAAGAATCCAACCATCTTTTTATGCTTAAGTGGATAAAATACAAAACAAATTGAAACTAAACTAAACTAGACCATAATGGCCATAGATAATATATATATATATATTCATTCTGATCCTGTGTCCTTCCTACCTGAATCAAATCAATTCAGGATTACGGCTAGAGATGTTAGGTTCCCAGAAACACCAATGAGACATGGCTGTGTGAAGCAGATTTTATTCCTTCCTATAGATTAACTCTACTAATTAGTTCCAAACATGTCTGATTTTGTTTCTTTTGTCGGCATTTATATAGGTGAAGAGAGTTAAAGGAAAATACGCGGGCCTCTCGCTGTTGTGGCCTCCCCAGTTGCGGAGCACAGGCTCCGGATGCGCAGGCTCAGCAGCCATGGCTCATGGGCCCATCCGCTCCGCGGCATGTGGGATCTTCCTGAACGGGGCACAAACCCGTGTCCCCTGCATCGGCAGGCGGACTCTCAACCACTGCGCCACCAGGGAAGCCCAGGAAAAGATTTACTTTGGGGAACTATGATTCATAGACTTGATCAGTGTGAGTAGAGTAATAAAATAGAGGATATATCCCACTTTCTAAGTCTGGGGGCTGATGGTATTTTTAATGATGAAAGGAAAAATGACAAGGTGACAGCTTAAAAGGTGAGAAGTTCAATTTGTGCCAGATTTAGCTTGGATGGGTGGCAGTATACGTATATGCCCATGTCACTCAGGCAAGAGTAGGTGTAAAACTGGAGCACAGCTGAGATTTGGAAAACATCTTCATACATATGGTGGGGACAAGTAAAGAAATAAGTAACAGAGCACAGTTTTCAATCCTGGACCTCAGAGGAAGAAACAGTTAACTGGAAGAAAATATAAAAATAGCAAATCAGTGCCCAGGCATGAAAAGGTGTCCATGAGAAAGGAGAGTTAGATGTTATTCATGGCAATTTATAGATTTGGGAGGTCATAGACTAGATTTTGCAAAAATGGCTGGAGATTTTTGCAGTCGTACGCGAAGGACTTTACTCCATTCCTGTATACTTTCGGATAGGAAATGCATGTTTCCTATCCAAAAGTTCTCTCAGGAAGATAGGTCAAGGTGAGGTTGATTCTATGACTTCTGTTGGACTTAAAGACTGTGACATATTCATGTATGTAAATAATATATCCTTCACAAGTAAGATGCTAAAAACATTTGATGATTGATTAAATTTAATGCACCATTTGTTTAACATCTGCATCTCTTCTTGGTCCTCTAGAAGACAAGAAGATGAATAATAAATCATGGGTCTTGCTCTCCACTGTCTTACAATCTAGTTGCAGAGAGAAATGTACATAACCATAATACAAAGCTGGATAGGTCATTTATTGAATGTAAATAGAACTGTCCTCTGGATATGTTATGGAAAAGGAAATAAGTTGGATGGATTGGGGAGACTCTCAGAATTGATGGAAGACTGGAGAACCAAACTAGAGTACTGACAGCCACCAAGACCAGACAGGAGGCTAAGATGCATGACCACCATAGAGGAATGATCTGGTGAGGTTGTCCCTGCCCAGGTGGAATAATCACTTTCTGAGAACAGAAAGGGAGCACAGGATTGGCCTCCCATGAATCAGGTGCCCTTGGATAGAGGAGTGAAATGGAGAAGCTATCATCCCAATAATAAAATTCAGAGGACCTTTAGGAAGGGACAATGGATAGTAGGCAGCAAAATAACAAGTACCCAGGTAATTAGAGTCCAAATAAATGTACAAATGAAATACTTTCAGAAGGCAGATGACGAGTAACCTAATTCTAGGGATAAATAATAAACATATACAACATGGATTTTCTGTGCATAGGCTATAGACATAAGGGACAAACAAAATATCTCAGAACTGTTTTTTTGTTTCACATTGATATCAAAATGTTTGCTGTGATATATCCTTATGCCCAATTGCATATACTGGAAAAAGAGAATACCCAGATGATTATAGGATTATTGAATACCAGGTCTGAGCTTGCCTTAATACACAAGGACACAGGCCAGATTTATGCTTCCACATGAAACAACTAAATAAATGGAAGAAATACATGAAACCATAGTTTTCAACATACTAGACATTAGGCAGTGGAAGACAGGGATCCCTGAGGGGATGGAAAAGTGAGCTGAACTCTGTGATTGCTCCAGGTTACTGTCGAGAGAGCTTACAAGCTCAAAGAGGGGAAACTGAAGCAGAGCTCAGCAGACTTGCTTAGTTGAGGAAACAAGAGAGTCTGGGGAAAACAAGGCAGCTAGAGTTTGCAGGGCAGAGTGCTATAGATCAGAGAGTGGTTACTGAGAGGATACAGAGGCTCCCTTAGACCAGCTGAGTACTGATCAACACGTGATGTGAGAAAAATCACCCAAGACTCAGGAAAGAATTACCCAAAAGGACTAGAGGAAACAATATCTGGAGCTCAGACATAGGAAAGGGGCCTTGTTCCCTGCAGCCAGACTGGAAAACCTTGTAATTTATGAGGCATGGAGTAGGGTACTCAGAAGAGTTTTATCTCAGTAATTAGCTCTAGGTTGAACTCTTTTCCTGCACTCACTAACAAATCTTAAAAGGAAGAACCAAAGGATAAGGCCATTTCTAAGTAACTTAACTAGAATATCAAGTGATTGTGTGCCCAGAAATCCAAGGGAAGTGGTACATTTGGGATCAGACACATGCAAGTTCAGAGGCAATAGCACAAGATCATTGCAGACAGGTAGCCCATGTCAGCTACCACTGCTGCACCTCAGCTCACTCCTATGGCCTCATTTGGGTTCCCTTATGACCTGAGAATTCTGAAGGAAAAAATTGGTCTTGGTATATATTGCTCAGGCTGAAAATGGGTCATCTTGGTATGTGTGAAACCAGCTGAAACTGAATTCTTACTTAGAAGTGGCCCTGAAAGACAGTGTGAGAGGAAATCCTCACATTGAACAGAGATGTGGTTGGGATACCCGATGATCAACATTGAGTAAAACGAGAGGTGTTTCTATATATATATATATGAATCTATATACAGGTAGTGGAAAATGGATTGGCCAGTTGGTCAGAGGCTTGGAAGACAGCACTTGTCCCACAGAAAAAGAACTCAATAAACATTAAAACAGGATCAGTTGAGGTTAGCCAGTCTTGGCCAATGGCTACTCCACTGTCAACACAATGGGTGCAATAGTGGAGTAGTTACGATGGCGAAATGAAGACTATGCATGGGCTTAGCATGGACACTCACTCATCAAGGTTGATCTAGTCACTGCTCCTGCTGCTAAATGTTCAACCAGCCAGGCACAGAGATTTAAAGTGATGGTAAGAGACAAATGCTGGGTCCAGATATGGCATCATTTCTCAGGGAGATCAAAACAGCCACTTAGTGTCAACTTAAATACATTTAACCCTTCTGCTCTGGAAGGGGCAGTTATTCATCTTGACCAAAATGGGCACAGATTTCAAGCATGAGTTTGCCTTACTTACTATGCTAAGGCTTAGAGAGTGTCTGACCCATTGGCATAAAATTCCATCTAACATTACTCCAGACTAAGAAACTCACTTTACAGAAAAGGAGGGATGGCAATGGGTATATGACCATAGACCTATCACATATGCACATACCTTACCATCCAGAAACCATTGGTTTGATGGAGTAAAGGAAGAGCTTTATGAAGGCACAAGTGAGACAAAAATTAGAAGATGATTTCATACATGAATAGGACAATATCATTTACAAGCATCATATATCCTAGGAAAGCAACCTTCAAATTGAGCTGTGCCCTCAATAAATAGAATACATGGATCTAGAAATAATGAACTACAGTAGAAGTGGGCCACTTGGGGAATTCGTGCTACTCACTGTTGAAACTCTGGACTTCATAAGTTTAGTGGTCTAGTTCCCAGAAGGGAAATATTTTCACCAGGAAACAAAACAATACTCTCATGAAACCTCACATCAAACTCCTTATTCCAAGAAACTGGTAGAGAAGGAAAAGAGTAGCCATATTGCTAGAAGCAATGCACCCTGATCAATCGGAAGTGATAAGGCTACCCTTAAACAATGAAGGCATATGTGTAGTACTCAGGTGATCCACTGGAATGTCTTGTGTTTTTCCCTTGCCAATTTTATTGATAAATGGATATGTGCAATAGCCATGGATATAGTGACCAGGGATTTAAACTCCTCAGGATTGAAGTCTGGATTATCAGGTCAAGTAATCTAAACCAAGAGAGATGGTAGCCAAGAGTGGGAGAAATGGGTAGCAAAGGATAGTAGAGGAAGGAAAGAAGAGTATCTATTGCAGCCTTGAGATCAATTGCAGAGATGAGCTGGTAATTCATCCCACTAACCTTTCTCAGGCAAGTTTCCCCCAAAAAAGAGACCAATCAGAATTCTAGAGAAGTTGTTCCCAGAGTTTATCCTGCAAAACAAACGGATCTGAAAAACTCAAGGGGTGGACTGTAATGGATGCTAGGAGCCTCAGCTAATGTGTGAAGGTCCTCAGTTGAGTCCTTCACTGGCATTCGTCCACAACAGGAGAGGAATCTCACTCAAGGTCACCTCCCCTTCTCATGGGCAGCCCAAATCCACTCATTGTTTGATGAATAGGAATAAAGGTCCAGCTCTGAAGATTAATCCCAGTTTCAGAACTCCCTTTAGGATCCAATGAGGCTTTGTTGTGATTGCATCACAATTCAACCCTTCCCTCTGCCATTCTCCACCTTTCTCTCCATCACAAGTGTTGATCCCAAGAGCACTCGTCAATTAATATCCTGCATGGAAACTTCTGGCTCAAATTTTATTTCCCAGGAAACCCAACTTAAGATAGTTTTCTATTTACATTTAAAAACATGTAAAAAAAAGATATATTCTGGAAAAGTTCATTATGAGAGTAAGTTCAGTGTCTTCTAATAACAAGTGATATCTATTTTCCTTAGATTATGAAAGTGCTCAAGTTTGTAGAATCAAGATGCAATTGGTTTCCTGAACCAAAAGACATGAATCTGCAGTTAGGGCATTTTCCTCCCAGATTGTAGTGGGCATCCTGATGAGGTGGTCTGAGATATCAAAATGCTCCTGAGTGTGATTATTTTAACAAATTAATATTTTTAAACCACTTGAAAGAGATGAGAAAAATTATTATCTTGCATGATTCTTAAAGCTAATACATGAAGAAAAACTTTAAGGAAAATTAAAATAGAAATGAATTGTTAGCATAAACATTTCCTTCTAAATCACCCTTAATCCTTACACTGGAATCAAACTGCTTTCAGCATTAATATACTTTGGGTTTTCACCAAAATCCCTCTAGACAGCCTTCATCAGCTGCCAATATGTCTTCATCACAGACCCAAGTAGTCTGTTCATTGTGATTAGACTGTTGGAGCTAATTTAAATTATGGCTTTTGTTGTGTCTACAGAAGCCTAATCAGCTAGGAAGATTCTCTGTCACCCTGGCATCCAATCCGTCTCCATATCACTGAAGCAGAAAGACAAAGATTATGGCCATCAAAGTATATTTTCAGGCAGAGATGTGACTCTCCAAACTAGTGCTTAGTTAAAATTGTCATGTTTTAAAATCACTTCAAGGATATTCAGATTTTTGATAGAAATTTCAGGAAGGTCAGAAGTGTCTCAGTTGTTTTATCTTGACTAGGTCTCACTTCCTAACCAGAGGGTAAGTTCCTTGCATTTCCTACAGTATCTTACAGATAGACTGGTTTTATATGGTATATATATATATATATATATATATATATATATATATATATATATATATATATATATATATATATATATATATATATATATATATATATATATATGTATATATATATATGTATATATATGTATTCAACAAGGTAATTTATTGAGAAAGTTTCTTGTTACTTTGAGTTTTTTTCTGATGCCATCTCACTGGAAAATAATAAAGTTTCTCCTATTCCATCAGTAAGGATAAACCAGAATTGTGTTTCTAAAGTTCTGGGTTCTGCCTTACCACTACCCCCTGGTGAAGAAAGAAAGCCTTTTCTTCAGAGCCAGAGAAGAGAATATGCCAAGCAAGTTTTGGCTCTTTGAAGGTGATAACTACAGAGGCTTGTGTGTTAAGGAGATGTAGGCTCAGGTATCTGAGAAGAGGTAGGAACAGAAGATATTGAAGAGGGAATGACTCAGACTCAAAATGCCTGGTTAGACCCCAAAGACTGGGAAAGAAGACCGTTGGATTTGGGTTTATGGGATTGGTGGTGACCTGGCCACAATCAAATGAGTGATGGAACCTTGGATAGAAATGACAACAAGTGCTTGGTGAAGAGGCCTGATTTGGGTAGTAGAGCCACCATCTCTGAATAGGGCACATAAGCCTGGACATCAACCATGATCTTCCTCCAGTGAGACTCATAAACTCTAAACATATATACTAAGGGTAGGAGTGAGATCTCCAAATTAATCGGGGGAGTTTTTACTAATCCTTGAAATGGACCAAACTTTGTTTACAATATAAAGAGATGTGTCATTTCTTGCCTCTGAGTATAGAGAAGCAATTTATACCTATCATGTTTGTTTTGTTTTAAAATAGTAATAGGAAAACCAACATTTTTTGAACACTCACTTTGGACTAGACACCATATTAGATTCTTTTTATGTATCATTTTATTTACTCCCCATGAGTTTAGGAGTGAGGCTTTATTATTATTAACCCCATTGAGACAACTGAAACACAAGAAAGTTAAAAAATCTGTCTACGTATATCTAGTTGGTGGCAAATGTGGTATTTAAACACAGGTTCTCTGCCTCCAGAGCACAGGATTTTATCTTTCTACTTCTTTTTTTAAAAAAATAAATAATTAATTAATTAACTAATTAATTTAGGGCTGTGTTGGGTCTTCATTTCTGTGCGAGGGCTTTCTCTAGTTGTGGCAAGCGGGGGCCACTCTTCATCGCGGTGCGCGGACCTCTCACTATCACGGCCTCTCTTGTTGTGGAGCACAGGCTCCAGACGCGCAGGCTCAGTAGTTGTGGCTCACGGGCCTAGTCGCTCCGCTGCATGTGGGATCTTCCCAGACCAGGGCTCGAACCCGTGTCCCCTGCATTAACAGGCAGACTCTCAACCACTGTGCCACCAGGGAAGCCCCTCTATGATAGTTTTTAAAGCTTTGGTCTAGGCTACCGAGAGGGAGCTGGGAGGCAGAGAAAATTGAATGAATGCAAATTGGAAAGAACCTGGGACCACTGTAGAGATAGTCCTGATTTCTGCACAGTTTCAGAGTACTCTCCAGCTTTGCCATGCCCTTGGACTTGAAATTAGTGTACCAGAGCTAAGTTGTGTTGGGTCCCAGCTTGGATGATATTCCACTGTAAACAGCCTCTTCAGAGACTGTGATACACTTTCCTTCCAACCAGGAGAGCAGAAATAACTTGCAGCTTGTACAGCACTGGTGTCCAAAAGAAAAGCCACACAGGGACATCTAGTGGTAATAGGAAATTGCCAACCTGCTCCAAAGGAGTCCAAGAATTTCCAAACTACAAGCTGCTTGGGGACTTTAGATTCATTTATTGAATTTTACCTCACACCCTAGCAAGTTAGTCACTGCATTTGAAGGTACTAATCAGTGTGATGTGTGGCCCTGGAAATGAAGCTGGACACCCTGTCCTCCTGTTAGGACACCTCTAACAAGTCTCTGTACACCCAGAATGAAGCAAAGAATGAAGGCCGTAGACAGATTCTTCAGGCCAGGGTGCTGAGGAGAGAATACAGATAGGAGACCCTCATTCTATGGACAAGTACTTCAGCAGTGTCTTTCTAGCTGGCTGTAAAACAGACCTGACCCCAGAGAAATAGAAAAGAGGCAAAGCTTCAAAATAAACTGAATACATTAAGAACAGTCCTCCAAACTTGCTGATCTATAAATAAGCATCAGCAGAACTCTTTATGAGAGTTACTTGTGAGCTCCCCAGCAAGACGGCAAAGCCAAATCAAAGCTAGCCACCCAGACTGATAAAAACAAAGCCCTTAGAAGAAGCAGGTTTCTCCTGGCCTTTGATGGAAAGACTGAAGATAAAATAGATACAGTTGCATCAGATTTTTGTTGTCAAGCTGACTCTTTCACAGGCTGACAGATGTGCAAATCAATTAAATTAGGTCTAAATTAGCTGGTAAAAATCATAGTAGATTTTACCATGAAAAACATATCTAAAGTCTATAACTGCTGATTTTTGCCTCTTCTATGTGTAGCAAGGTCAAATTTTACATACTACAACTCATGCATCCTAATATAGCTTTAGAAAAGTACCTAATTGATGTAATAACAAAGTCCTTCTTTTGACCCAATTATCCCCGCCCATCTAATGACAAGAAAACTCTTGAACTTGTCCATTCATGCTCACTAGCCCCCTTCTTGATTACAATCACCCATTGTAGTTGAACTTGTATTGCAGTTCAAACTATTTATTCTAACAACTCAAGTTTCTCTCCCTGTCCCAAGTGAAATTTGGGCACAAGAAGATTAAACTGGGGAGGTGGTCTCTAATCCCTGTGTTGTGTTTCTCTCCTGGCTCCTGCGTCTCTGAGTTGTAACTGATTTCTCCTGCTCTCTGTTCTCAGACTGTCCTATCTAAATCCATGCTAAGTCCACCCTGGGGAAACCCATGTTCTGTTCTGTCAGCTCCTTTTTTGTCTGGTATTATCTCACTTTTCCCAACCAACCTCTTCTTAGGTCCCCACCTCTTCTATCTACCTCTCCCTGCAGTCCCTTCTGCAACCCTCAACAGAGTCACCCCTCACCACAGGGATCTCTTGATGGGTCCGCCGGTTTCTCAGTGATGCCACCAAGAGCATGTCAGAACTCCAGGAAACAGTCTGGGAAAGTGAGCCAATGGAGACCTGGAGCTCTCCCAGACCACTCCCATGACACTGATATTATTACTTTTTCGGCCTCTCATGTCACTTCGGAGGACCCTGTGAGATGCCCTCCTCCCACAGTTCCCTATGAGAAGCAGGGGGTGTTTGTTTCCTCGGGCTGCAATAGCAAATTATCACGAATTCAGTGGCTTAAAGCAACAGAACATTGACTCTCTTCCAATTCTGGAGGCTAGAGTCTGCAATCAAGCGGTCAGCATGGTGGGTTCTCCCTAGAGGCTCTGAGGGAGAATCCAGTCTATGCCTCTCTCCTAGCTTCTGCCGGCTTCCGGCGCCCCTTGGCATTCCTTGGCACGGGGCTGCATAACTCCGGTCGCTGCCTCGTTCTTCTCATTATCTTCTTCTGTCTCTAGCTGTGTCTGTTTTCCCTTCTCATCTCTTATAAAGATTTGCCACTGGATTTAAAGCCCATCCTAGTCCAGAATAATCTCATCTCGAGATCATTAACTTAATTATATCTGCAAAAACCCTTTATTCCATAAGGTCACATTTATGGGTTCCAGAGGTTAGGACCTATACACATCTTCTTTTTTCTTCGGGTGGGGGGGTGCACTATTTAAACAATTTCACGGGGTGTGGGCCTCACTGGGGCCTCTACCTTCTCACAAAGGCCAGAGGTATGTACGTCCCTCCAGGGGATCCCAGTAGCATCCCAATCTCAGATCCATTCTCTCTGAACCCCTTCCTTTTTGCACCAGAATTGTTTCTGCTTCCTGTCCCTTTTCTATGAGGAATTCACCTGTCATAGCTGCCCTCTTCTTACCTCTGGGCCTCTTTTTTCTAGAAGGTACCTACTTTCCTCTTCCCTGGGGCGATAAAGACTCAAGGCATGCACTAGTGGCAAAAAAAGTGTGGTTTAAGAGAGAGATTATATTATTTGTGAACATATTTCAAAAACATTATCTCCATTATATATATACAGACATACACAGAGTCTGTTATATTAAGACATTGGCCCCACATGACAACATCTTAACCAAAGCTTTAAAGGAGAAATCCAGACTTGGAAAATAATCTAGAGATTTACTATGTATAAAAAAGATGATCATAAGCACCCACTAATACAGCTCAGATTATATATAATCTTCCTCTCTAGAGAACAAAATATTGTTAAAGTATTAGTTCAACAGGCAACTGTAATTGATAAGCTATAGGTTTAGATAAGCTATAGTTCTAGCTTAAGTTTTAATAAGCTATAGTTCTAGGTCTTGGAAGAATTTGCTCACCTCTACACTCTATGCTTTAATATTTTATTTTAGAACATCTCAAATATACATAAAAGTAGAGAAAACAGTATAACAAGTCTCCATGTACCTATCACTCAGCTTCAACAGTTCATAAACCATGACCAACTTTGCTCCCTTATACTTGATACCTGTATGTCTCTCTTTATCCCATCCCTGAATTTTGAGGTTATCTTAGACATCAAATCATCTGTAAATATTTCATAGATTTTTCTAAAAGATAGAGACCATTTTTTGCATATTCAATAACATGATCATACCTGAAAATGTTAAAATATTCTTTAATATCAAATATTCAATCATGCTCACATTTCCCCAGTTTTTAATTTTATCATTTTCACTTTGTTTTTAGCTTGTTTTTTGAATTCGAATCCAAATGACATCTATACATTGAGAGATGATAAATGTCTCATATTTCTTTCAGTCTTTAGGCTCTCTGTCTGTTTGTGTCTGTCTCCCTCTTTTTCTCTTCTGTCTTGAAGTTTTTGTTGAAGAAATGGGTGGTTTGTCCTATGAAGTTTTCTGTCTGAATTTTTCTGACTTTATCCTCTTGGTGATTTTTGTCCTTTGTATTTTCTGTAAATTTGTATTCAAAATAAGAGATGGGTGGAGATTTATGAGGGATCTTTTTTGACCAGACATCTTCATACATGGTGTTGTATAATACCCTCGGGGATGAATAATCCCTGGTTGTCGTCTTTTTGTGATGTTAGCAGACATTGATAATCATTGCTTAGATCCAATAATTCTTAGGGTGTTAAAATGATAAATTATTTCTTTAATTCTTAGCTGGTAAGCTTCTAAGAGATATTTCCCACTCAAGAGCAATTGTTTAGGCTGAGGTACAGTTTGCATAGGAGAAGCAAGATGAATACTTGGTTCTTTTTTTATATATATGTGGTCTTCTATATATATAATATTATATAAAAATATATATATAATATGTATATAAATACATGTATGTGTGTGTATATGTATGTATTTTATTAAAACATGGATTTAAACATCTTTGATGCCTTACAACATATTGCAATTTTTATACTTAGTGATACTCAAGTCATCCTCCCTTTGACAAGGGAGTCTCTTCACTTAGACTTCTGAGTCCTTTTGGGATGACGCTAGTAGTCTTGAATAGCATCCTTATTTTCTGATGTGACAAGATTCATCTTGCATTTCCTACAACTGGCTGCGAGGTCTTTTCAGTGGCTACAGATAGAAAATATTGTTATCTTTGTTTTGTTTTAGATAAAACACATCATAAGTTCAAACTAATTATTCCAATTCAAATTCAGGAATACGAGGCTTTTACTTAACCTAGCTGATTTCATATGTTTCTCTCTCCTGCCTTGCCCCAAACCCTGGTTTCAACGACACCAATATAATTATTTATTTGCTTGATCAATACTACATACACAATGGTGTCAGAATAATATAAACACTACTGCCAACTATATCATTACTGTAAACAGGGTTTTTTCTTTTTTTCTTCTTCAACTTATTTGGTCCCACTGGGGATGTACAATCCAACCGTTACGCCTTAAGGTCACTTGGGATAATTTCTCTGTGAGAGGATCAACAGGATACACTTTGAGGCTTCTTTTTCTTTTCACTTTCGATATTTAGGAGTTGCATTTTGTGTTTAATTTTATTTTTTTATTATGTAAAATATTTACATTTCCAAAGTTGCATCTTCAAAACAAGGTATCTAAAGAAAAAATAATAATTTTTATCTTCCTTCCTTCCATCTCTTCTGTCCTTCTCCCATAGTAGGTTATTTTTTTAAACTTTATGGTTTGTCTTTTTATTGAGTTTTAAATTATAATCACACACTCACACACACACACACTCACACACAAACCCACATTCTTATATCCTGGAGATTATTCCATAGTAACGTAGAGATTTTTCTCACTCTTTTTTTACACCTGCATAATAATCCATTGTGTGAATACATCATAGTTTATTCAACCATTTCTTATTGGTGAGTATTTGAATTATTTGCAGTATTTTGCTATTATAAATGGTGCTTCAGTGAATAGCCTTGTTCACAAGTGCTTTTGTATTTTTCACCCATGTATCTTTGGAATAGATTCCTAAAAATGGAAATCTATGTAATTTTTCTAGTTCATATTTTGAAATATAATTTAAAATACTAACTCCGAATTCTAAACATAATAGTTATTGGTTTTTGGCTTTGGTAAAGGGCTTGGGGTAATTTTTGAATTAGTAAATTTAAAATTTGTTTGTGTGGCTGAGCAGTCACGATTTTCCTAGTGGAACAGTGTACTATTTCTCCATAAAAGAGTAATAAATATAAATCCATCAAAGAAACTAGGGCAATTCTAAAAGCAATAACTGTGACTATGTTATATGTATGCAATATAAAAACACCATCATGAGCATAAATGTCCCAGGAAAAAACAAAGATGTTAAATTAGACCTCATCAGCTGTTTCTGAGTTTTCCGTTCAGTCTCATTTGGCCATAGCTTATTCTGCTCTCTATTAGTGTAAACTTGGGTATGAAGTGATTAAACATAAATGACTTTAACTATCATTTCTGAGAAGTGAATGATGTAATAATAGAGTTACACTGGAAGTGTCATGATTTCTATATATCTACTCCAAGCAAATGGAGATTTTTCCAGCCAAGGGGGCTTTAAAATTTCAATATCCATCACAGTAATATCAGGAGGACTGATCTCAGAAGACAAATACCATATGATATCACTTACATGTGGATTCTAAAATACAACAGAAATGAACCTATCTACAAGACAAAAACAGACTTACAGACATAAACAGACTTGTGGGTGCCAAGGGGGAAGGGGGTGAGGGAGGGAAGGACTGGAAGTTTGGAGTTAGCAGATGCAAACTAGTATATATAGGATGGATAAACAAGGTCCTGCTGTATAACACAGGGAACTATATTCCATATCCTTTGTTAAACCATAATGGAAAAGAATATGAAGAATATATATATATATATATATATATATATATATATATATATACATATATATATATATATATATACATATTTATAAAACTGTCACTTTGCTGTACAGCAGAAATTAAGCACAACATTGTAAATCAACTATACTTCAATAAATTTTTTTTAAAAAGAGCACTGATCTCAGAGAGAAAATTCAGCTACCAGGGAGAAAGCACATACAGACTCAAAGCATGCTGGTAAGAAGCTGTGTTTTCATAGAGGTCAATTAACAATATCTCAACCCTTTAACAATTGAGAAAATGCTTATAGGATTACAAATATTCCAGCATATAACATACCATATAGGACATAATAATTTAGAACAAAAATAGATAATAATTTAAATATAAAAGGATCAATGTTGAAATAAAGTTTTCTTAGTCATTTTGATTAAATTCAGTTATTTAATGAAAAAGAACTAGAAAAATTTTCTGTGTCCATTCCTATTCTTTATACTCAATTGTATAGATCAGGCATTGACAAACTTTTTCTGTAAAAGGCCAGACAGCAAATATTACTTAGGGAGCCAAGAGGCAAAATCAAGTGTGTTATGTAGGAACTTATATAACAAATGAAAAAACAAATTTCCACATTTTTTATTGTTGAAATTCAAAAAATAATAATGATGGAGCACAAGTTTTTGTAATTCAGATCTACTAGTGAAAAGAATGGAATTTTATTCAAAGGATAATATTTTGCTTAAGTGGGTTTCAAGGTTAGCTTTCTCAATCATCAAATTTATTGCAAATGTTCATCAGGAAAAAAAAAACACTTTTAGCTTGTCGGCCAAACAAAAACAAGTGGAAGGCCAGATCTGGTCCACAGGGCCTAGTGGACTGACCGCTGGCATAGAAAATTTTCATGATAGTATGGGTTCAATCAGTTCAACAGATCCTTTTGCTTTCTTTACAATCCCTAAATTAAAGAATCACCACTAGAAGGTAAACTCTCCATGTGTCTATTCATTGATGTATACCAAACACCTAAAACAGAGCCTGGCACATAGGAGGCCCATAGTAAATACTTCTTTCATGAAACAATAGGTAAAATACATAAAATATTTATTTTATATATAGTTATTTAGACTAAGTGGAACCTAGCCAACTCATAGAGTCAAGATTCTGGGAGCCCAGGATGAAAAAAAAAACAAGAAACCCTAATTCACTTATTTCTGGGCATTCTATTTGTTTGTCCTAGAGTCACTGCTACTAGCGACTGATCTACTCAAGTGGCAGCACGTTCAGTGTCTGAAGAAAATTTAATAGAAGGAAGTCTTAAAGTGGGGGTAACTCCATGCAGTTGTTTATTTATTTATGAAAATTAACAAATGATAATTTGGTTTTGGTGGCATCATGTTGGTGATTCAGAGGAAAATTAATTTAAAGATTATTATCCTAATGCACTAAACCACAAAATGCTATTTAACACACAAGTTTAGCTTTGACCTCATTAATAGAGGCTACAAGCTTCCTACTATAATTATTCCCACATCTTGCTTTTCATATTTTATCACTGGAAAAAGAGGAGACCAACACCTGCCTCCAGAACAAATAGAATTTTTGGAGTCAGAGAATATTTCAAATATTTTTCTAATTTAATCTCTTGATTTTAAATATGAAGACATGGAGAAAGCAAGAGTATGTGATTTGCCTGTGTCTCATGTAAGTTAGTGGAAAGCTATCATTAGAACCAATTCTTGGTTCTCAACTCTGTCTTGTCATGAAAGATGAGTTATAAAGAAAGAGTAAATTACATTCCTTTAGCTATCAAGTTATAGATGTAGTAGCTCAGACAAGGATTTAGCACAGCCCTTATTTTCATGATTAATTCAACCCATGGGAAGACAAAATACAATTACTTCAGCAAATACTAACACAAAAATTTTACATTTGGGCCAGTAATATTGTCTGTGCTACACTCAATACACCAGTAATCAGAACTTGATTAATTTTGATGAAACACTTGGTTGGGAGCAGGGTGCAGATGATAATTTCAAGAGAACAGACTGGGCACAGTTTGGGAACCAACTTGATTAAAGAAGTAATAAGGTTATCCAAATATTTGTTCCTTGACCCCTCTGTCTCTCTAAGGCAGCACATTGCAAATGAGAACGAGAAGGTCAAGTTCACATACCACATATTTAGTTATAACCATTCTTATCATACTGAGGATATAACAGATTACCACTAATCTGATAAAATTATGACACATTAGAATGAATGCTGTTTTAATTGCATACTGTGGTGGAGTTTATAAGATGTTTTACATGTGTCTGACTTGAACCTCATAACAATATCATGAAGTGGGCAGGTGCAGTAAATTGGTTGCAAAAATAGCCTAAATTCTTCATCTCTTCAGGTATCCAGGACCCTGGCTCACATGACTTTGCAGTTCTTCTCACTAATAAGGTTGTCTGTGTCCTAGAGCTTTAATTCTGCAGTCATACGTATGACTTTGTTTGGCCAGTAGCATGTTAGCAGATGTGATACGTGCAGAATCTTGGAAAGGTGCTAACGCATTTCCGTTTCCTCTTTTGCTCTTTGCCATGGCCATGTTAACATATCCAGGCTAGCCTACGAAAGCAAGAGTCAGCACACTGTTCCTGTAAAAGATCAGATGGTAAATCTTTTTGGTATTGTGGGCCATGTGGTCTCTACTGCTACTATTCAACTACTCGACGCTGCCATTGTAACATGAAAGTAGCCGTAGCAAATATGAAAATGAATGAGCAAAATTGTGTTCTGATAAAATGTTATTTATAGAAACAATACATGGGCTGGATTTGGCCAGTGAGCCATAGTTTGCTGACCCCCATACTAGAGGATGAGACACATGGAATAGATTTGAGTTGCCCCAGTAATCCTAGTTTAGATCATTTGGAATCACCCAAGCTCCAGCCAATTCCTAGATATGTGAGACAGTTAGACACACATCCACGAGAATCACTTAGCCCACCTGTAGCTCACAGCAGACACATGAGCAAAGCCAGCCAACATCAGCCCAACCCTGCAGAATCATTTGCCAAGCCCCTGAGTCATGGATGATTTGTTACATAGAATTATTGTGGCAAAAGAATATTAATGCCATAGGTAAAGTCTTAATTTTGTCATTTTAGAATTAAAGATGGGGCTTAAGGAAGTTAAATGTCTTGGTCATTGTCTCGGGCAGCCAGAAAGTGTCAGAGCCAAGATTCAAATTTAAGTGCTTTCAAATCTATTGGTCTATCCACTATGTAAAACTGCTTCAATCCTTTACTTTTCTCTTTACTTTAGATGGTTTTATTTATATAGCAATATAGATATAGATACGTATAATTTAGGGTAAAAGATGGAGAATTTTAGGCAGCTCTGACTCTCCACTGATTCCCCTCTTAGCTTTTAGCTATGGAAAATCATGTCACTCAACCTTAAAATTTGGATGATTTTCTTTAAGTTGCTAATGCAGATCTCTTTGTGGTGTAGCACAGTCTATATCATCCTGGTTCTTATTTTCCGAAACTCCAGTAAGAGGAAATAACTTAAATGGCCTACTCTTGCACGCAGCTCCTATCTCTCCATTTTACCACTCCCATTTCATGCAGGGCTGTCAGGGCTTTCTGAATTAAATGTGACTTAGGGCCTGCGCTTGCTGCCTGAAGAGGCTCATAGGTCTTATAGCTCATCCACAATCTTGTACTTGAGCTGTCAAGTGTGAGAGATTGGTGCCAAATACAACCCAACATAGCCGCTTCCCAGTAGTCTACCTTTGACAACAGCTTCTTGTCAAATCCAACAGTTTACATAGGATATATAGTGAATAAAGTACTCTGAAATATACGAATGTAGAGATGCTGCTTCCGCTGATAGCAGGAACACGTATCGGCTTCCCACAGGGCTGACATTTCAGACTGGCAGTGGGGAGATGACCATAGGATTCTTGTGCTGCTGTTTCTAAATGGATTGTAGAGACTTTCAAGGCAAATTTCCTGACTTCTCACCATCTGTCTCCAAAAAGAGTCAGTGTGAAGCAGCTATGCAACTCAAAAAAATAATTTTTTTTGGTATTTATAAAGTAGAACCCTCAGGTGAATGGTTTCTAGAACTTATACAGGATTCCCTAGGCTTGAGCCTCTCTACATTACAGTTTAATGCTTTGGGCACCAGAATCTCTCGGCCTGTCTTCCCACTGCCTGGAGAAATGTCTGGGCTTAGAATCATTGAATGTTAAGAGTGGGAAGGTAGGAAAAATAAAAATAAATAGGAACCGGAAGTTGTACATTTGGCCTTCGATAGTTAATCTCCTAGCAGAACACAGCATAGATATGGCAAGCTGGTCACTTCCAGGTCAAGAAGACCCAAGAAGTAGACTCTTTGTCCTTTAATATGGTGTAAAGAAAAATGTTTCACTCAGAAGAGGAAACAGAGAAAAGGAAGAATACAAAGATAAGAGTTGATTGTGCCTGTCTAAGCACCCACAGTGGTGAGGATCTTGTGTCATTAGACTTGGTCTTTCAGTCCCACTTACAAGACTGGTCCAAGTGTGGAGATGAATGTGGGGTACTGTAGCCAATGGACTATGAGTATTTTGAGTCCCATTCATGACATCACCTCTATCTTGAAACGGATATATCAGATTACCTTAGTCTTATGCCATTGAACATTTGACTCATCCAACTCTCTTTGGTGTGAACCCATGCTCTCCAAGCCACAAAAGCCTTTTTTTTTCCTCTGCCACACAAGCCTTCCTATAGTGTGCAGAGAACTGAGTCATGGAGTAACTTTGGTACTTTTGGCAGAGCTCCCCCAGAGAAAATCAAGAGAGGATTTCTGATCACAATTTAACTTCCAAGGCAGCTTGACCACAGGGCCAGAATGGAGTGATCCCTGGGATTCAAGACCACTAGACCATGGGACAGTTTTAGGACTGAGTTTCAATGAATTCCTTGCTATTATGGTTTACACTCAAGTCTCATTTATGAGTCTACCTCTCAGGGCCTAGTCACATCAATACCCTGAAAGAGTAAGTGTTTGAGTTTTCAAAGCAGAAGGTCCCACCCATTTGGCACTGATTAGATAAGGTTTTCTCAGTCTTTTAAAACCACAGAGTGCTTTAATATGTCAAATTCTGATGTCCCACCACCATCTTTCAACATGTCCAAGCCAAATAAGTACATCTTAGAGATAGATGTCCCCACCTGCTAAGAAGATTCTACTCTACGTAGTACTACGTGAAATAACCATAGGGCTTATGTCCTAAATAATATTGATTCAGTATATTGTATGTATGTGTAGATGCTAGCTGTAGAGATTTTGATAAAATCTGCCCCACACTCCAGCCCCATTTGAGAGTCACTGCACCCTCTCACTAAAACTCCCATCACCGCCCTAGATGATGCTTCTATAAGAATTACAGATAAATATCTTCTGATTTCTGCAGAAGAAACTTGACTTACTTATGGTAGAGTTAGTTTAGGGTTGGTGAGGAGAGACCAAGGCTTGAGTGAAGGGAGTGGTGAAATTTGAAGAAGTAACTTGTTACCTAATTATTAATTGCATACATAATGGTTAGTACTGGTGATGGTGGTGGTACTAACTCCTGTGTGTATGTGTGTATGTGTGTATGTGTGTGTGTGTGGTGAGTGTGGAGTTTGAGAATGGGGTGTGTGAATGCAGATGTGTATGTTTGTGTACATGAATGAGAATGTATATACAAAGACAAAGAAAACACAATTCTTGCATTCAAAGAGTTCTAATTAAGTGGTAGAAACATGAACATATCCATCACGTCCCTCCTAGGTAACAGTGTTAATGCAAACTGTGCAATCTCTTCTCCACCTCTGTCCCATCACAAGTCAAAGCCACTTATAGCACAGACATCCCTCCAGAGTCCAGTGTGTCATGTGGTCAGATGGGGATTCCTTGGTACAGGAGACACGGGACCAGTAAATATTCTTTCCTTCATCCATCCTCCTCCATTACAACAGTTTCACTAATAAATTCCCCAACATCTACAGCTTCTCTTCTGAGTGAAAATACAGCTAGAAACCATTTTAAATTGTCTTTACAACTATTATTCAAACTTGGAAATTGAAGTAGGTGATCTCTAGACATTTTCATTTTTTCTTAAACATATTCTGCATATATACATAGTTTCTATACCTCTAAGGACATATAATTTAAATGTCCTTTCTTTTTCCTGATAGTTGTTAAGTAATGGATATCAAATATTAGTAGCTGAGTGGGTAACCAATAACCACAGTACATGCTGCTACTACTCTGAGAAGCATTACCAGGGAAGTAGAAAATTTATGAGAATAATTACAGAAGTGACAATGGTTAAACAAGTATTTTACACAAAACTCAGCTAACTGAATCTTTGTGCTCAATAAATTACTCAAATAATTTCCATATGGAGGACACTTTATTGTTTAGAATATCTTTTTTTCACATACATAGATCATTTGACCTTCAAAAAATCTCACAAAAGTTTAAGGAAACTACAGATTGGACAGAGTAAATAGGTTACCCAAATCCAGAGGGTAGGGTGTGTGTGTGTGTGTCTGTATGTGTGTGTGTTTATGCAGGCAGATCTAATCCTTAAATTTTGAACTTTTCACTTCTGAGCTCATGATCTTTTCCATTAATTATACCACAAAGCTTTCCTGATATGCAAAGCCACTTTTAACATTAAGAAAAGAAGTGAAAAGAAACTTGTACAGAATTCTCCATAGTCAGTTGTCCAATATGTTTTATGGACTTAAGAGCTGCTCAAATTATGAAACTTAAAATATAAACACAGTGACTTTTCATTTGTGTGGTAAACCTAAATGAACCATTATGAGAGCCACTAAAAGCACTATTTAAGAAATATGTATTAAAATTAAGAGTAATCAAGAGAGAGAAAAACTAATAATATAAATGGCAAGTATAAGAAAAATATCAATATTTTAAAAGTTCATCCTTTATTATAAAGGTTTAAGTACACATAATTCAAGACAAAAAATCTAAATATGTATGGATGTATATAGTGTTTATACATTTGTAAACATATGCTTTATGAATTTTTATGCTTATATATTTATATTTTTATATAGAAACAAAACTGAGCATATTTGATGCTGAATCCATTGGGTGAAAGTTTGTAGGAGGACAGGATTTGCACAGTCTCAGTTTATCACCCTAAATACGATTACAAAAAGATTGCTTTACAGTGAATAAATCTGGTCGATTCTACCTTACTGAACTGATCACCACTAATGGGACAAACTGACATCATATGTCTATTGATGTGCTATAATCTGAAGAACACAACATTGACAAAAATGTTTAACTTGAATCTAAGAATGAGAAAATAATATACAAAACCAAATCAGATTAAGGATCATTCTATAAAACCACCAGCCTAAACTTCTCAAAAAATGCCAGTCATAAAAGATGAAAAAAAATGAAAGAACTCATCCATTTTATTGAAAACTCAATAGAAATGATAACAAAAGGCAGTGTGATGTCCTTGTTTGATTCCTGGATCAAAAATAAAGCAGTTATAAAAGACAGTATTGGAAAAATTGAGGAATTTAAATATGAACTGTGTATGTTAAATAAATATTGTATTAGAGTTAAATTTCTTTGGTGTGAGAATGGTGTGGTTATTTGGAGACTGCTTTGTACACAGGAGATACATGTTGAAGTATTTAGGAGTGAAGTATCTTAAATGCATGATACAGTATCTGCAGCTTACTTTCAAATTGTTCAGAAAAAACATTGAGTGATAGACCTAAAGCAAATATGGGGAAATGTTAACAACTGGTAAATCTAGGTGAAAGGCATATAGAAGTTCATTGTACTACTTTTCTACCTGTTTGTAGGTTTGAAACTTTTGAAAATATGTTGGGAAAAATAAAACCAAATGAAATCGTTCTTTAAATTCTTTATTTCATATGCTGATTTCAGCAATACTGAAATACAAGTTTAACATACATGTACTTACTCTTTCTAAAGATTTAAAATATGAAATGTTGAATAATGTTACAAATTACAATCAAAATTTAAAACAAAGTACTTTAAGAATAAGACAAAAGAGTTAAAAATTATGTTAAATTTCTACTGCAAATCTTAAAAAAGAATAAAGGATATTGGTGACATTAATATTCAGACTAGGTTTTCCCTATCTTAATTTCTCTGCTCCCTTCCCACTTAAAATCTTAAAAAGTATTTGTTATAAATTGGAAGTACAGAATTGTTAGAAAATCACTGGATGATGAGTTGTATGATTCTCTTTACAGGTACAACCTGCTTCTCAGCAATCTGTAAGCCATTGACAGTGTAACTCCATATCCAAGGAAAAAAGCCAAAGCGCGATTTGGTTGGGGAAGGGGTATCAAATATGCAAGTGTGTGGTAGATTCGTGCTCCAACAAAGAGTCTGAAGTGCAGGATGGCAGTAGAGAGATCTGGACCACTCAAGGAATACAGAAGGCCAATACCAAGAAATGGCACAATATTTTCGAGGTCATTCAAGTGGGCTCTGTGGAAAAAGATGACTTGTAAAACACAAATTTCAAAATCAGCAGAAATATATTCATTTGTCCCTCTCTTCTGAAACTAAATAGAAGTGTCAATGGATCTTAAATATGCAAAGTAAGATTTATTTTATTTCTCTCAAATTCCCTTGCTTCCTTACCCACTTGACTCTTATTTAGAATGTCTCATCTTGTTTCTTTTATTGTAGTGTATCTCAGCATACAACAGAGAAGGCTTTTTGCACTTTCAAGACTATCAAAACTGCATCTATATAATAAAACTCACTCCATTTTTATACATATAAAATACTTTTTCTTCTAAGTTCCATACAACAGCAATTCAAGATTCTTCTTATAAAAACTCTTCTTCCCCAAAGAAGAAAATCCTTTTGGTTATGATCTTTCTTAACACTCCTCCCTCACTTGTGCTAGTCTGCAAAATGGCTCCTGAGACCACCCTTGCCCATTCACCCAATCCACTAGGTTGCCAAGAATCAATTTACCAATTTAATATCAAGAAATTCATGCTCTCCACATCCATATAATAGAATACATAACTAGTCTTTCAAACATGGAAAAAAATTTAGCCAACCTATCCTAAAATTGCAAAAGGAATTAGTTAGTAGTGATGGAGCAAAGTGCAAAGTATACACAAAATTGATAGACAATAAAGAGAAAGACATATTTCCTTGATTGGAATTTCATACCACAGCTATAAGAAAACAGAAAGCATGGTTTAGACACAAGTTTTCCTCCAATTCATGGCACCTCTGGCTAGGATTGTGAATACAAGGCACATCTATTATTGACTTGACATTTTTTTAAACTGCTTAATCTTCAAAAACTTGGTACCCCTGTTCAAGTCTCCAGAGTTAAAAAACTGCTTAAGAATCTAGACTAGAAATTGAGATTTTGATAGAGCTTATCAGCTATTGATACATATTTCAAAATGAAAAATATTTGTTTTATGTTACTCTCTTTTCTTTTAGCAAAAAATGTAACTATTACAGATTGCCTGCTCAATGATCACCATTCTCCTCTCCTCCTTTCCTTTCTCCTATTTCCTGTACATTATCCTTTCTCATCACCTTTTTTTTTTTGACAAAGATGATGACAACATAAAGGTATGAAGAATGTGACAGTAACCTAGGTAAGTAACAGTTCTGAAAGATTTAAATAAACAACTGCCTGTTCCTGAATAAAAGCCAAGACAGAAAGGTATGGGAGTTCTTGTCCCTTCTCTTTCATGGAACAACCCAAGGGTTACTGAGAGTGAGGTGGGCAAGAAAGGACAGGAATACTATTTTCTACTAAAGAAGAGCCCGCTTCACCAATTACACCAAGGGTATTTGTTTGGGTCCTTTGAACTCTCCTGCTGGACCACAGATATATCTACACCTCCCATCTTGGCCATGTTACTTTTCTCCTTCACAACATTCTAAAAGGACAGACATTTTAAAGTTGGGAAAGAACCTATAATGGTGAGACCCTGTGGAAATGTGTTTACTTCTAAGCCTGTATTAAGCAATTGGCAAATAGAAGAGAAGAAAGTCAAAGATAATAAGGGGTAAAGAGCTCCAGTGGAGGGAGAGGGAAGGAAGTTCAAAGGCAGGGCTTCCTTGGACCTTACTGGCCCCTCCATTTTTTTCTGGCTTCCCCCTCTCTATCTTATTCTCTTTTCAATTCTCTTTCCCTGTCCTTGGCCCTCAAAATGGTCTCAGAGATGGCACTCCTTATTGTCCTAGTAAGGCCTGTTTTCAATGGAGCCTCATAGTCTATGTTAATTTATGCTATTTTATATACTCTTCTTTTTTAGACCCTGAGCCAGGCACGTGCTTACCCAACTCTCCCAGTCAGCTCCTGCTGTAGTTCAGTATCACCCTTCCACATAACCCTTTCTCTGTTCAAACAACAGAACTCATCCTAGAGGGGCAGCTTCCTTCGTTTTCATGTCATTCCTAGACAGCTACCAAAATCTAATACCTGGTGGACATCCATCTTTATGTGTGACCACCTTCTACTGGGGTCTATTTCCCCCTCTCCATCATCCTGTGTTCCTGTTTCCTTTCTCCTTCAGGCAGATGCTCCTTGGGGCAAGCTTGCTCTGGGCTGACCTTCCCATCAACCCTGCTCTGTTCTTATGATGCACCAGTCACACCTTCCTAGTCAGATCAGAACCACTTGGATCTCAGCATCGCCCTGACCTAGACCAGAGTTGCTAGACATCTTTGAGAATTATCAGGGGATGGCCAACTACAAAAGGAGCTTCATACCAGACTTGCTGACTCCCTTCTCTTACCCAAAGTTCTTCATGCTCAGCATACAGCAGCAGTATGTCCAAATTCCCACAAAGAAATTTTCCCAAATTGACGTGATCTCTCCTCTCCTTCTCCTCAAGCCCTAACATTCTTCAGCTTCTTCCTTTATGAAATATTCCTAAATACCCTAGGAAATAATACCCTGTACCTCACGACTTAACATCTAATGGGAGACTGCTTTATATCATTCTCTAAGTACTACATGAATGTTGGTCTTATTTTTAGGGGAAAAGTTATAAACCCCCTCAAGGGCAGGAACCCAGTCTTAAAGCTATTTTATAGCACTCCAATAAAAGAAGTGACAGTGAGACACACACAGTAATCTCTCAATAAATGCTTCCTTCATGCACTGGGGCCAGAAGGGAAGTCATCTGGCTCAAATCCTAGCCCATACTCCAATTCCTTGAAGAATCCCCAGTGAGTATCACCTGGACTCCACTGAACAGTTTCAGTGAAGGGGTATTCTCTACCTTTGAACATAGCCTATTCTAAACATCTCTCCTCTTCCTAAATACCACCCTCCTTTTCCTCTTTTGAATGTTACTCTGTATTTCTCCAGCTGCCCTGATTACCGTACAACTTTCTTTTTACCTTGTTGTAGGGAACACATTTGGTCTTGAATTCTTTCTAGAACGAGATGGGATAGGATTAAATAAATGCATAATGTAAAAGGTTTTCGAATCATCACTGATTTCTGTCTGCCCAGAATATAAATAACTAACTTTAGGCTACTTATCTTGACATTTCAACACATATTACTTTATATTTTTAATTAAGTGTTCCATATGTGTAGAATGTATTAATTTTCTCACTATTGCATACCTGAAAGCATAATTTTCACTTCCTTTGTAGCCAAGTTCTGTCCCTGTCACTGAAATATGCTAATAGAAATAACGTGATAATTACATGTGGAAGTAATGAAAAAGAAAAATTCTAGGTTAAAAATGGAAAGTGGAGATTCTGGAAACTCTTTCTCTGAAATGTATCTCCAAAAGATATTTGTTAGTAGGAAATTTTTTGATGGGACTGATCCGATCTAACGGGATGCCTTGTCTTTCCTGGACACTCTCTTTCTTGCCTCACTGAAAAGCCGGTGTCTGAGCGCCAGGAGGCGCTGGACACACAGTGGCTGCACCTCCTCGAGGACACTGACTCCTTTCACAGCTAAGGTCAATCATTCTCACTAAATTTTATTTGTTGTTCACAACCTGATGAGAAGATCAGCTTAGATAATGGCTTTCTCCTTTAGAAATACAATCCCATGGGCAAGGAGAGATAGAAGTAGGGGCTGGGAAGGGAGAGTGGGGAGGAATCTAAAAATCCCCAAATAAAATATCTGTTGCTAAGTTTTCATAGGTGAGACTTACTTTGATCTTCCTTTCAAACTTACTAATGCTACTAAAGGTCTAATTGTTGTCACTTTCAAGTTCTGGGCAATTTTATGAGCATAGGGTCATGATTAGCATCATGTATTTGATTACCTTCCCTAAAAGGGATGCACAAAAAGGATGAGACAAAGCTTTAAACTGCTTACTTTCTCTTTAGTGGTTTTGATAACTCCACAAAGCTTTATTCACTTTTTCTAATTTTTATTCTTTTTCATCATAACACATATAATTTTCCTCTGATACTGTTTGAAATTTTCACATTGATTCTTTGAGAGATTCCTAAGACTATTTTAGATCCATATTCTTGACACAATCCATTTTAAAACTGGCCACTTTAATCAGTAGGACTGCTGAATTAACAAATATATAACTAAGTGAAGGAGAAGTCAAATTTTTATTCTAACTATCTAGCATAGACTTCCTCTTAGAAAAAGCCATTCTTGCTTGATAAATAATTTGAGTTTAAACTTTTGCATAAATAAAAAAATTAAATTGCAGTACTGGAGGAGCAGAGAAGTACATGGGGTAAAAGAATAGCCTGCACAATGGTGTAATGATGACCATTTTGTGAGGTGAAGAGGGCACAATGCAACTTCCCCAGGGAGAGGATGCTGAAGGACAGAGCACTGTAACATACAACTTGAAATGTTTGTGTTGCCATACTGTAAACTCTGCACCTTGATTTAGTCAGGTCTATTTTTATCACATTTTTAACTTGATTTGTTGAGAGAGTTGAGGAAAGAACCAAGTTTACATCAGCCTAACAAAATGCAGAATATGGAAACATGCACAAATGCAGGACTGCAGACTGAGTTAATCTTGAGACTATATACCAGAAGGGAATCTGCAGAAATCTTGGGAGGGGCTTCACACTTTCCAGGAAGTCAAAAGTGATGATGCAAACATGATCTAGATTCCAAAGGGATTTGATGCTGCAGCAGATACGTGAATTACAGAAGTAAAATTTTTTCTTTCAGTCCCCATTTCATTATCTATTTATACTCACCAAATTGAAGAAGTGTAGTCAAATATATTCATGATGTTTCATATCTTAACTATTCATCACAAAACTAAATATCTAAATGTTTAAGTATGGCTATGAAAACTCTTCACTGCTTCTTTAATTTTATATAATTTTGCTTATCCCGTGAAATGTGTCTAGAATTGTACTACAGTTTAGATGAGCATTAGAAAATACTAAATGAAGACGGTGCATAACTTTAATGTTTCACATGTTAGAAAAAGGTAACTAATGGATTGGCAATGGAATCTCAATATAAAAAATTTTGCGGTGGGGAGAAGTCGGCCAAGATGGTGACATAGAGGGCTCCTGAACTCCCCTCTTTCCACAGATACACCAAATGGACAGTTACACATGGAGCAATTACTTCTGAAAGAAATCCAGAAACTAGCTGAGCAACTTCTACCCCATTGAGAGAATGAGAAAATACCCACATCGAAATGGATAAGGAAAGGCTGAGGAAAATCTTCCTATAAACCCCACCCCCAGAACAGCACCATACAGTTGGAAGGGTATTCCCAACTCCCAGCTTCTCCCTGAGGAGAAAAGGTTTAGACCTCATATTTAGTGCCCCAACCTTTAAGACTTTCACCCAAAAACAGGCTCCCACCAAAACACCTAACTCTGTAAGTCAGTGAGGATTGCATTTTGGAGACCCAAAGGACCATAGCAAACAAAAGCAAAGTTGTTAACAGGTGCATGAGACTTGTAGCTATTCCCCCAGGACTCAGCACAGAGGGAACAGGCAAAAATGCCCACCTCTCGGTCTTTCCCAGATAGAGATCCACCTGCATACTTTAAAAACTGCTACCTAAAGATCAAGCTTCCAGTTAGCCTGCATCTAGGGTCTGGCTTTGATCCTTCCTAGGAAAGCCAGTAGACACCTCCTCCATTTTCTCCTTCTAGCCCAAAACAAGTTGCCAGTATCTCCCCAGAAGGAGTTTACACACATCTGTACCTCAGCTTTTATGGCTGCAGCCCAAGTGATGGGTCTCTAGATCACCTGGCTCTGACAGCCAATAGTGCTACCATTCACAAGTCCCACAGGAATACAGCAAACAAAGAAGCAGTTCTCAACAAGCACAAGCACTTGCTGCAGCTACCCCCACCCCCAAGGCTCAGTGAAGAGGGAGCAGGCAAAAATGTCCATCTTCCAGTCTTTCCCTAAAAGGCGTTCATCTGTATACTTTAAAGCTGCTGCTGAGGGTCAGGCTTCTAATTCAGTATGCATCTAGGGGCTGGCTATAATCCTCCTCAGAGCCTGGAGAAGTCAGAAGACACATCCCTCACCTTCTCCCTCTAGCCCACTCCAAGTTGCCAGTATCTCCTTGGAAGGAGCTTGTATGCACTTCTGGCACCCCAAATTTTGCAGCTACTACTGAAGGGACAGGCTCCTGGATTGCCTGGCTCTGATAGCCAATGTGTCTTGCACTCATGACTTCCACAGGACTATAGCAAACAAGGAAACAGTTTCTTAATAGGTATAAGAGCTCTCCCCACAGCTATACACCTGAGCCCAGGAAAAATGCCCAAATCCCAGTTTCTCTCTGGAAGGGGCTTAACTACCTACTTTCCCAGCTGTTGTTTGAGAGTCCAGTTTCCAATCAGCTTGCAGCTAGCTGCTGACTGTGATCCTCCTCTTTGGAACACTTGAAAAGTCTTGGCACACACTCAAAAACTGGGAGCCAGTAGAAACAAAGAAGGCAGCTTGGACAATCACAAAGGTTTGAGAGACAACCAGAAGCTCAAGCTAATTGACAAGGTTCATCTCCCACATGAGACCACTCTGTCAAGACTGGGAGTGGTGGTTGTTTTATCTAATGCACAGAAACCAACACAGAGAATAAAGAAAAATAAAGAAACAGAGAAATATGTTCCAAACAAAAGAACAAGATAAATCTACAGAAACAGATCTTACTGAAACAGAGATAAGTGATTTACCTGATGGAAATAATGGTCGTAAGATGCTCATCAAGGTCAGGAGAGCAATGCATGAGCAAAGAAATAGAAAAATTTTTTTTTTTTTTGGTGGTACGTGGGCCTCTCATTGGTGTGGCCTCTCCCGTTGCGGAGCACAGACTCCGGACGCGCAGGCCCAGCAGCCATGGCTCACGGGCCCAGCCACTCCGCGGCATGTGGGATCTTCCCGGACCGGGGCACGAACCCGTGTCCCCTGCATCGGCAGGCGGACTCTCAACCACTGCGCCACCAGGGAAGCCCGAAAATATTTTTAAAGTAACAAACAGAAATAGAAAATATTTTTAAAGTAACAAACAGAAATCACAGAGCTGAAGAATATGACTGAATTAAAAAAATTCAATAAAGGTCACAGCAGATTAGATCAAGCAGAATAAAGGTTCAGCAAACTTGAAGACAGTGCAGCAGAATTCATCCATCAGAGAAACAAAGAGAAAAAATAATGAAAAAGAGTGACAATAGCTTAAAGAACTTATGGAAAACCCTCAAAAAGACCAATATATGCATTATAGAGGTACCAGAAGTATGAGACTGAAAAGGGGGCAAAAACTTACCCAAAGAAGTAATGGCTGAAAATGTTCCTAATCTGAAGAAAGAAATAGACATTCAGCTACAAAAACCTCAGAAAGTACCAAAACAGATGAATCCAAAGAGACCCACACTGAGACACATTATAATTAACTTATCAAAAGTTAAAGACAAGGAGAGAAGCTTAAAAGCAGCAAGAGAAAAGCAACTTGTTTCATACAAGGGAACCCACGTAAGATTATTAGCAGATTTTTTTTATCAGAAATTTTGCAAGCCAGAGAGAGTGGGATGATATAGTCAAAGTTCTGTAAGAAAAAACTACCAACTAAGAATACACTACACAACAAAGTTATCCTTCAGAATTGAAGGAGAGATAGAGTTTTCCAGACAAACAAAAGCTAAAGGAGTTTATCACCACTAGACCAGCCCTATAAAAAAGTGTTCAAGTTCTTCAAGTTGAAACTGAAGGACACTAAAGAGGAAAACATGAAAGTATAAAATTCACTTGTAAAAGTAAACATATAGTTAAAGTCAAAATACTCTAATGTAATGGTGGTGGTTAAATCACCTATAACTCTAGTATAAAGATTAAAAGACAAAAGTATTAAAAATAACTGTAACTACAATAATTTGTCAGTGGATACACAAAATAACAAGTTGAAAATTGTGACATCAAAAACATAAAATGTGGGGGGAGGAGTGTAAAAATGTAGAGCATTTGTATGCATTCAAAGCTAAGTTGTTATCAACTTAGAAAACAGACTATTATAAACACAAGATGTTTTATGTAAGACTCAGGGTGACCACAAAGTAAAAAGTTACAGTAGATACACAAAAGATAAAGAGAAAGCAATCAAAGCTTACCATTAGAGAAAATCATCAAATCACAAAGGAAGAGAGAAACAAAGGAACAAAGGCATTCCAAAACAACCAGAAAAAAATTAACAAAATGGCAATAAGTACATAGTTATCAGTAATTACTTTAAATGAAAATGGGCTAAATTGTCCAATCAAAAGACACAGAATGATTGAATAGATAAAAATAAAACAAGACCTAACAACATGTTGCCTATAAAGAGACTAATTTCATCTTTAAGGACACACATACACTCAAGTGAAGGGATGGAAAAAGATACTCCATGCAAATGGAAGCCATAAGAAAGCTAAGTAGCTATACTTATATCAGGCAAAACAGACTTTAAGCCCAAGACTGTAACAAGAGACAAACAAGGTCATTATATAATGATAAAGTGGGTCAATTCATCAAGAGGATATAACACTGGTAAATATTTAAGCACCCAACATAGGACACCTAAATATATAAAGCAAATATTAACAGATCTGAAGGAGAAAGAACAATACCATAATTGTAGAGGACTTCAATATCCCAATTTCAACAGTGGAATAGACCATCCAGAAAGAAAATCAATAAGGGAACATTGAACTTAAACTATACTTTAGATCAGATGGACCTAAAAAGACATTTACAGAACTTTACATCCAAAATCCAAGAATACACATTCTTCCCAAGCACACATGGGACATTATCCAGGACAGATCATGTGTTAGGCCAAAAAGCAAGCCTTAATAAATTTAAGAAGTGTGAAATCATATCAAGCATCTATTCCAACCACAACAGTATGATACTAAAGGTCAACTATAAAAAAAAGAAAAAAGAAAAAACCTGGAAAATTCACAAATGTGGAGATTAAACAACATGCTACTAAACAACCAATGGGTCAAAGAAAAAAGAGAAATCAAAAAATGTCTTGAGACAAAGACAGAAACAGAATATACCAAAATTCATGGAATGCAGCAAAAACAGTTCTAAAAGGGAAGCTTATACAAGTGATAAATACCTACATTAAGAAAAAAGAAAGATCTCAAATAAGCAACCTAACTTTACACCTCAAGAAACTAAAAAAAGAAAAGCAAACTAAGCCCAAAATTAGTAAAAGGAAAGAAATAACAAAGATCAGAGTAGAAATAAATGAAATAGACTAAAAAGACAGTAAAAAGATCAAAGAAACTAAGAGCTGATTTTTTTTGAAAAGATAAAATAAATGAACCTTTAGCAAGACTTACCAAGAAAAAAAGGGAGAGGACTCAAATAAATAAAATCAGAATTAAAAAAGAAGGCATTCAAACTGATACTACAAAAATACAAAGGTCAAAATAGACTCATGAACAAGTATACACCAACAAATTGGACAACCTAGAAGAAATGGTTACATTCTTAGTAAAATACAAACTACCAAGACTGAATCATGAGGAAATAGAAAATCTAGACAGACCAATTACTAGTAGGAAGATTGAATCAGTAATTAAAGACCTCCCAACAAAGAAATCCAGGACCAGACAGCTTCACTGGTGAATTCTACAAAACACCCTAAGAAGAATTAAAACCGATCCTTCTCAAACTCTTCCAAAAAATAAAAGAGGAGGGAACATTTACAAACTCATTTTACAAATCCAGTATTATCCTGATATCCCAGTCAGATAAGGACACTACAAGAAAAGAAAATTACAGGCCAATATCCCTGATGAACATAGAGGCAAAAATCCCCAACAAAATATTAGCAAAACAAATTAAACAGTTTAATTGAAAGGATCAAAAGGATCATACTCCATTATCAAGTGAGATTTATTCCAGGGATGCAAGGATGGTTCAACATCTGCAAATCAATCTGTGTGATACTCCACATTAACAAAATGAAAGATAAAAATCTTCTCAGGGGCTTCCCTGGTGGCGCAGTGGTTGAGAATCTGCCTGCCAATGCAGGGGACACGGGTTTGAGCCCTGGTCTGGGAAGATCCCACATGCCATGGAGCAACTGGGCCCGTGAGCCACAACTACTGAGCCTGCGCATCTGGAGCCTGTGCTCCACAACAAGAGAGGCCGCGACAGTGAGAGGCCCACGCACCGTGATGAAGAGTGGCCCTCACTCGCCGCAACTAGAGAAAGTCCTCACACAGAAACGAAGACCCAACACAGCCAAAAATATATAAATGAATTAATTAAAAAAGATCTTCTCAATAGAAGCAGAAAAAGCATTTGACAACCCAAAATCCTTTCATGATAAAAACTCACAACAAACTGGTTATAGATGGAATGTACTTCAATGTAATAAAGGCTATATATAACAAGTCCACAGCTAACATGGTACTCAATGGTGAAAAGCCAAAAATTTTTCCTCTAAGATCAGGAACAAGACAAGGATGCCCATTCTCATCACTTTTATTCAACATAGTACTGGAAATCCTAGTCAGAGCAATTAATCAAGAAAAAGAAATAGTCATCCAAAACAGAAAGAAAGAAGTAAAACTGTCTCTATTTGTAGATGATATGATATTATATCAAAAACACTCACCTAATTCCACCAAAAACTGTTAGAAGTAATAAATGAATTCAGTATAGTCTCAGGATATGAAATCCATATACAAAAATATTATGTTGGAGAATATCAAAGCCAAATTCTTGCTCAAATTTCAATAAAAGTACAATGAAAAAAATCAGTTGCATTTCTATACACTAACAATGAACTATCAGAAAGAGAAACTTAAAAAACAATTCCATTTAAAATAGCAGCAAAAAGAATAAAATACTTAGAAATTAATTTAAACAAAGAGGTGAAAGATCTATACACTGAAAACTATAAGACACTGATGAAAGAAATAAAAGATATAAATAAATGAAAAGATATTCTCTGCTCATAGATTGGAAGAATTAATATTAATATTGCTAAAATGTCCACACTACCCAAAGCAATCTACAGATTTAATATACTCCCTTTCAAAATCCCAGTGGCATTTTTATTTTATTTATTTATTTATTTATTTTTTTATTTTTTTGCGATACGTGGGCCTCTCACTGTTGTGGCCTCCCCCGCTGCAGAGCACAGGCTCCGGACGCACAGGCCCAGCGGCCATGGTTCACGGGCCCAGCCGCTCCGCGGCATGCGGGATCCTCCCGGACCGGGGCACGAACGTGCGTCCCCTGCATCGGCAGGCGGACTCTCAACCACTGTGCCACCAGGGAAGCCCCCCAGTGGCATTTTTAGAGAACTTTTTTAAAATTCCAAACTTTGTGTGAAACCACAAACGACCCTGAATATCCAAAGCAATCTTGAGAAATAAAAACAAAGTTCGAGGCATCATACTTCCTGATTTCAAACTACATTAAAAAACTATAGTAATCCAGGCAGTATTGTATTGGCATAAAAGCAGACACATTGATCAAAGGAACAGAATAGAGAGTCAAGAAATAAACCCATACATATATAGTCAATTAATTTTTTACAAAGGAGCCAAGAATACACAATAGGGAAGGACAGCCTCTGCAATAAACTGTGTCAGGAAAACTACATTTCCACAAGCAAAAGAATGAAACTGGACCCTATCTTACACCATACACAAAAATCAACTCAAAATGGATTAAAAACGTGAACATAAGACCTGAAACCATAAAACTTCTAGAAGGAAAAGATAGTCGGTAAGCTCTTTGACATTGGCTTTAGCAAAGATTTTTTAGATTTGACACCAAAAGCAAAGACAACAAAAGCAAAAACAAACAAATGAGACTACATCAAATCAAAAAGCTTCTGCTCAGCAAAAGAAACCATCAACAAAATTGAAAGGCAACTTATGGAATGGGAGAAAATATTTGCAAACCACATATCTGATAAGGGCTTATATTCAAAATAATAAGGAACTCATACAATTCCATAGCCCAAAACAAATAAACAAACAAGTAAAAATAACCCAATTAAAAAAGGAGACCCAATTAGCCATTTTTCCAAAGAAGACATCCAACTGGCCAAGAGGTACATGAAAGGTGCTCAACATCACCAATCATCCTAAATCAAAATGAGTTATCACATTATACCTGTTAGGATGGCTACTGTGAAAAGGACAAGAGATAGAAAATGCTTGCCAGGATGTGGAGAAAAGGGAACTCTTCCACACTGTTGTAGGGAATGTAAACTGGTACAACCACTATGGAAAACAGTATGGAAGGTCCTCAAACAATTAAAAAGAGAACTACCATTATCCCAAAGAGATGTCTGCACTCCCATATTCATTGCAGCATTATTCACAACAGCCAAGACATGGAAACAACCTAACCATACACACACACACACAATGGAATATTATTCAGCCTTAAAAAAAAAAGGAAATCCTGTCATTTGGATGAAACTGGAGGGCATTAGGCTAAATGAAATAATTAAGACAGAGAAAGACAAATATTATATGGTATTACTTATACATGGAATCTACCAAAAGGAAAAAAAATCCAATTCATAGAAACAGAAAGTAGTGGTAGCCAGGGGACTAGGGGTTGGGGGAAATATGGAGAGATTGATAAAAAGATATGAACCGTCAGTCATAAGATGAACAAGGTCTGAGGATCTAAAGTATAACATGCTGACTATGGTTGATAACACTGTATTGTGTTATTGTATAACTGAAAGTTGCTATAGGAGTAGAAATTAAATGTTCTCATCAAAAAAGAAAGGAGGGGAGATGAAATATGTGAGGTGATGGATGTGTGAATTAACTCAATAGAGGGAATCCTTTCACAACATATACATATATCAAATGACATTGTACACTTCAACATCTTACAATTTTATTTGTCAATAATACCTCTGTAAAGATGAAAAAAAGTTTGCAATTTACATGACTTTATGACAAGGATTAAGAAATATACTCCAGGGCTTCCCTGGTGGCACAGTGGTTGAGAGTCCGCCTGCCAATGCAGGGGACACGGGTTCGTGCCCCGGTCCGGAAAGATCCCACATGCCGTGGAGCGGCTGGGCCCGTGAGCCATGGCCACTGAGCCTGCGCGTCTGGAGTCTGTGCTCCGCAACAGGAGAGGCCACAACAGTGAGAGGCCTGCGTACCGCAAAAAAAAAAAAAAAAAAAAGAAATATACTCCAGAACCAGAATTCAATGTGCTTTTAAAATAAGTATATTCCTGGTATTATTAGGAAACTGTGTAGATGGTATCTTGGCTTACTGCTTTTCATTGTTTATTGCATTCTCAGTATATTAAACATAATGTCTACAAAGAAGAGAGAGAGAGAGAGAGATTGGAAAGGGAGAGATTTCCCAAGTTCATATTTTGAATCTTATGCAAAAATACCTAATTCTTCAACCTTTTATACAAGCTGACAGTTTCACCTCTGGAGAAAGATGACAAAAATTGCAAGAATCTACCATCCTCATTTCACCTCCTACCTGTCATTACTTTTGATAAATCCCTACACAGAACAAAGTCATTAACCCCAACAAAGTGCACAGAAAAGCTAAATTCGAAATATGTGCAATCACGGTGATAGATCGCTAATTTTCTATAATTATATGGACTAGGTAAAAGGATTGACTTTTCTTCCTTCTTTCTTCAAGACCCCAACATCTTCACTTAACTCTGGTACCAAAATTCTTTGATCAAGTAAATCATTTCAGGAGACAGTGGGTTCACCTTCGTACACGTTCCACTCTGTCATCTGTCCGAAGATACTTCTTGGCATTCTCTCCTTTGCCAAAGCCTGCGCAGTCTTCTGGGTTGGCAAAAACCTATTCCAAATAACGAGGAAAAAACCTATTTCAAATGCCAAGTAACATGGGGGTAACTCTATCTGATAAGTTATTTACATTTTAATGGAAGGAAATACAGGCATCCAAGTTGGCCATTATGAAAAAAAAAATGGGAGCAATAGATCAAACCCAGGGGTAGCAGAAAGCATCTCTTCTTAAAATCTGAATTTTTATTCACAGTGTAAAGAAAATTTTAAGAGAAGCATAAATAAGAATGTAAATAAAAATCAATGTATAAAAATAGTGAAAAGGAAGCAAAAATGGAAAAAAAGAGCATAATTCGAAGTCCTCATTGACTATTACGGTGAACTGGCATTTTTTTACAGTAATGTTGATGCACTTGCCCTCAAGAGTATTAATATGTCTAACTGGTTGGCTCATATGAAAGTCATAAGTTTACTTGCCAAGGATATCAGAGAACAGGCATGCAGCATAAAAGAGTGAGGGGCAGGAAAAGTATTTTGTACTTGGTTAGGATATGTGTGACTCTTTTCTTTTTCTGAATTAACTAGAAGTTTGTGTTGAACAATACAGTGAAATATAAGAAGTTGAATCACATTCCTATAAACACCAAGTACATGTTCTAGGGCATATTTCATGTATTCCTTCCTGCCATTATTATGATGTTTGAAATGATTTCTCCATTCCCTGAAACTTGAAACACGCATTTAAAAATATTTAAGTATGTCCCAGTATTTAATAATATATAATAAAGAAAAGCACAAACTCTAAAATTAGCCTTAATTTAAGCTGAGGAACCTCATAAATATTATAATATTTTTCTTAACATGACATGAGCATTTATTTCAGGTAAAGATGTTGAGGAGAACTGGTGGGCAGCAGTGTGATACAGTATCAGCTCTTGAGGTCAGATCTGTCTGTCTTGTTCTTAAATAATTGCCTGGCCCACAGTGGATGTTCAATAAATATATTTTGAATAAGTAAATAAAGGTATTACAACGTAAAGTGCATGAGATTTTCATTTAAACCAATCTGAATTTGAATCTCAGCCTCACCCCTTATTGGTGTGTAACCTTGGGAAAGCTACTTAATCTCTCTGACTTGTATTTCCTCATCTGTAAAATGGGAACAGTAATGCTCATCTCACATGATAATGCTAAAAATTATGTAAAATCCTTCCATGATCTGACACACACAAAGAGTGTCATGGCTCCTAACATATATCACTGGCACTCCACAGATTGGAATTCCCTTCTCCTTTTAAGACAAGCAACATTTCTGCTATCCTTGGTGCCATGATCTTTCTAGAGGACGGTGTGGATCTGGTGGTAGCAGCCACTTTAGAGACACCTTGCCCCATTAGAGAGTTAAACATGTGGGTATGTGCCCCCATTAAAATGCAAATATCCCTGGGAAGAAATGACACCTCAAGACAGTAATGAGGAAATACCTTAGGAAGGACTGTGACTTCTAGATAAAAGCAAGGCTCTGGAGGACAAAAACTCAGGACACAGACTAAAAGAGAAACGATGGTTTCCAGAAAGAAGCTGCTGAATAGGCACAGGGACCACACCAATGAAAAGCACTTAACTTTGTCAATGTAGCTTTGCTTTACCCCCATCACTGTTGTCATAAACCCTGCCTGAATATAGGTTATGCGTTTCAAAAACTTTCTACCACCTTCCCCAAGCCTCCAGTTTTAAAAAAATCACTCTTATCATGATGGGTAGAAATATTATCCACTTAAGAATTCATAACCACACAAAATTCAAATGCCTTATCCCAATCATAAGAGGTTCTGCTGATAATAAGAACTTTAATTCTGTCCCCAAAGGCATATCCTTGACCTGTAACAGAGCTGAAAACACCAGTTCACTGTCTAGAAAATGACTATTTTCTAAACTCTAGTAGGCAAAATTAACTTCAAAATCACAGAAAGTTTCCTTGAAAACTTTGATACTCCAGAAATCTCATATGCTAAGTGGCATGACAAAAGGTAAAAGCTACAATGAAAAAACTATTTACTAGTTTCTAGGAAAAAGCACCCATTCCATAAATATATCAGAACCACCTGTACCAAATGATTGCATACTTCATTTGCAGTATTAGACAATATGCCACTGGGCTTTACAAAAAATAATTTAAGAAAATTGCTTTCCAGAATCTCAACTCTTAAAAGAAAATATTGCCTTCAGTGTCTTACCTTTCTTGTCAGTCTATAGAATGCAGTTGCAGTACTCATAAACATCATTTTTGAAAGAACAATCGTTGTGTAGGAGGCAAAGGCCATGAATACTTCATTCTCCATTAGCTGCGTGAGCTCGACCATTGTTTCAATTTTGGTCTGGAATCTTAAAAAAAAATTAGACAAGATAGGAAAAAGCAGACAGAAATACCCCAAATAACTTGACGGTCACTTGATGTGCTTATACTGCAGCATTATCCACACTGTTCTTAAAGATATCTTGGGTTATTTGAAGAAGAAATAATCAGTTAGGTTTTTTTTTTTAATTCCAAAATGAATACTATTATGGTTTTTTCTAGTTCTATATCATTAAGCTTGAAGACATCAAACAAGTACTGAGTGAAAATGAAAATGCAGGGGGTATTACAGCAAAAATAAACAAGCAAACTGCTCTAAAGATAGAAATAAAATCATATTTTTGCATCAAGATGAGCCACAAGTTGGACACACACAAAAACAGAATCCATGGATCTCTTCAGAAACATCAAACTACGTACATAGTATTTAGCATCATTAATGTTTGATTAGAAATGCTTAAGTTCTAACATATGTCCTCCTTTACAAGTTCAACTTAACAGCCTTTTGTCCTTTCGGTCGTATTCAAGATCTCAGACTCCAGGATTCTAATTCCAGTCACACCATTTTGCTATTAACCTTGGTTGAGAGACTTAGCCTCTGTGAAACTGAATTTCTTCATTTATAAGACAGGAATAGTAACACCTCCTAACTTAGTGGGTTGTTGTCAGGATTTAATTGAGATAACATGTGGAACATACCTAGCACAGTGCCTGGCCCATGAAAACCCTCAATAAAGTTTATCATCTGATCACAATCATCGCTGTCATCAAGACCATGGTCATCATTCCCATCAACACAAATGAAGAGAGTGAAGCAGCATAATGGAAACATAAAACAACAGGCTTGCAAATGCAAGGTGAAAAATTGGCATTTATGATGCTTTTGTAGAAGGCACAAGGGGAGGAGGATTAACTTTACGGAAGTCTTCAGGTCACTTCACATTCCATATTTACTTCCACCTAAAAGCGGTCAGGAGTAAACTGAAGGTAACTCCCTGAGTCTGGTGTCGGAAGTATAACCAGGAAAGTGCTCAGGAAGGAGACAGAGGTACACACGGGTGATGCTGAAGTCCAAGTGGGTAGAAACTTAGGGTAAAGCTGAAATTCCGCACTGAGAGTCATTCTTTTTAACCTCCTCTGTTCTATTATCAGCCCCACTACCTACATCTTCTATGTCTTCTACATAAACAAATATATTTTCTCATACCCAAGCTTAAACGCTATTTTACAGGCTTAGCATGGAGTGTTGCCTCTTGTAGACATATCTGTTCCTGCCTTTAAAACTCAACCCCTGCACGCAACCTAGAGTGATCATTCTGATCACTCTATCAATCTACCAATAATCTGTAAACTTATATGTCTTTCTATATTCTGCTACCGGTCATGTAGTTGTCTGTATGTTACTGTTGAATGGGACATAAATCACATATATAATACATATATATTTAATTTTATAAGACTTGGCTACACATCCAATTATACCATGTACTTTACCTTAGCATTACCTTACATAATTTTCATAACCATAAAATTATAATTCTCATAAGTATACCTATTCTACAGATGAATGAAATGGAAATTTGAGATACTTAGCAGCCATGCTGGGACACAAACCCAGGTCTCTCCTACTAGAGAATGGACTTGAGGACACGGGGAGGGGGAAGGGTAAGCTGGGACGAAGTGAGAGAGTGGCACGGACATATATACACTACTGAATGTAAAACAGATGGCTCGTGGGAAGCAGCCGCATAGCACAGGGAGATCAGCTCGGTGCTTCGTGACCATCTAGAGGGGTGGGATAGGGAGGGTGGGAGGGAGACGCAAGAGGGAAGAGGTATGGGAACATATGTATATGTATAACTGATTCACTTTGTTATAAAGCAGAAACTAACACACCATTGTAAAGCAATTATACTCCAATAAAGATGTAAAAAAAAAACAAAAACCCAGGTCTCTGACCTCACATCTTGTATACCAACCACACTGCACTGTCTCCTTCAAGAGACTGCAAACTGCTTAATTCTGATTCAACGAACATTGACTGAGTGCCTACCCTGCAGCTGGCAGTGCTGGCACCCCTTCCATCTGTTATCTTCCTTCCTTTTCCAATTATGCTACAAGTTAAGTATTACTCCCATTTTGCAAATAAAAAACCTAAAGCTTCCTAAGCAACCCCTATTTTAAAAGGTAGGCTAAAAATATACTCCTTGGATTCAGACAAATAGAAATGTACAGTTGACCCCTGTATAACACGGGTTTGTACTGTGTGGGTCCACTTATATTTGGATTTTTTCAATACTAAGTACCAGCATGCTAAACAATTAGCAGCTGGTTGAATCTTCAGATGCAGAACCATGGATACAGAGGAACCGAGTATAAGGAGGGGGCGACTGTTCAGTCATATGTGGATTTTCGACTGTGTGGAAGGCCGGCCCCCCTAACCCCTGCATTGTTCAAGGGTCAACCGTATTTAGTTTAAATACACACACACACACACAGTAGCAAATTAACCCACCTCCAACAGTCAGTAGTCTTAAAAGCAAGTATGTTAGATAGATTCTGCCAGCTAAAAATATCACTCACCATCTGATTCTACAAGCATGAAGTCACTAGCCAATGCAGTCGCTGACCTTTAACACACCCTGAAAGGAGTTCAGGGCAGATCAGGAATGAGGCCCTGTGTGCACTGGGAAAAAGTGGCAGAAGAGGCCTTCAGAGAGTTAGATATTTTCAGGAGAAATTTTTATGAGCCCAATTTTTTGTATATTCTCATACCTAGAAAAGCACTAACATCATTAATGGAGATACCCATTCCTCATAACCAGCAGCAAACTTATACTAAGATGTGTATTTGATTGCACATACCCCCATCACCAAAATCATATATATACTGATACCCACACCTCTTCAGAGCAGTTTCTCAAGAGATACAGTCCTCAGAAAGCGCCAACTAAAGCTGAACTCCCAGCTCTCACGTTATGTGTTTTTTTTCAGTTGACGTTTCTCAGTGCAAAATAATACTTTTAGCAACATTTAATGTCTCTGCTCTTGTTCTAGGATGGCAGGGGGCGGGGCAGTCATGAATAAACTGCACTCTCCTTCAGCATGCAGGTCGAGTAATTAGCTTAATAAGGAATCCCTAAGTCCTATGCCTCCGGACAGAGATATGAAGAAACACAGCAGAGGTGTTAATTTTTAAAAAAATTTAAGAAAAGTTTATCAAGTAGGAAATGCTGCTATTCAACCATAATTTTAAAAGTCAAACAGTTTCTGTACGTCCCCACCAATGGTCTCAGAATGAAGTGTATTTAGCAACCAGAGGATGGTTTTCTCTCAGTGAAAATGGGTATAGAAAGAAGAGAGAAAAAGTAGAAGACCTCCAGACCTGTTGGTGGGAAAACAACACAAAGACGTGAGCAGTTGGAGGCAAAGGGCAATGGGAGGCTTTTTCTCTAAATGTGAACAACACACAAAGTGTACTTTACACAGAGAGTTTCTCAATCACCAAAATGTGCCTTAGCTCAAGTCTGTGGCTTTGGCAGCAGGCCAATACTGAGCTTCTGGAAGCACACACTATGGGTCCACAAATCGCCTCTCAGGATCAACATGGTCCACTCCCAGCACATCTGAGGGTGGGGTAAGGAGAGTTAAAGATAAGGCATTAAGAAATAGGAGTCAGGCTTCCCTGGTGGCGCAGTGGGTGAGAGTCCACCTGCCGATGCAGGGGACGCGGGTTCGTGCCCCAGTCCGAGAAGATCCCACGTGACGCGGAGCGGCTGGGCCTGTGAGCCATGGCCGCTGAGCCTGCGCATCCGGAGCCTGTGCTCCGCAACGGGAGAGGCCACAACAGTAAGAGGCCCGCGTACCGCAAAAATAAAAAAAATTAAAAATAAAAAAAAAGAAAAGAAATAGGAGTCATTTATAGCACAAAATTAGGTGGTGCTGATCTAGACTTCCTTTTTTGAAACTAATTTCTCAGTAAGTTGCCTTGAACCTGCATCATGCCCAGGCACTGCACTCTAAAAATAGTTACTGGAAACTTTGTACATGAAAGGTCACGTGGAGGGAGGAGAGCAATATAGTAGTAATAATACTTCAGAGGGTAAAGTGTTCAGTGATTTGAGTAGTCTAGGAACGCAGTAGAAATAATCTAAGAAAAGTAAGCAGAGCAAAACATGAAACTTGGTGATGAGTTATAGAAAATAAATGATTCCAACGATGTATTCTATTTGGACAGTGTATTGTTCCTTTTATTGTCCAGCATTGGTTGGCACAGTGGAGAATATCTCTACCTGTATCGCCAGAGAGGGGGGCTCAGTCCCCTAATGTGGAGGTGATGCCTTTACAAAGGACAAAGAGCTGCGTGTCGAGCTCACACAGACTGTGCAACTAGACGGTGGTCCAGGTGGATGCAACTCTGCCACTTACCCACTGCGATTAATTTACCTTACCTGTAAAAATGAGGTTAATAATAGTTCCTACCTCACAGGACTCTTGTGAGCATTAAGTGAATAAAGTATAAAGTGCTTAGAAAGGCAGTGGGACCCAGTAAGTGCTCCACAAGTATTTGGTAAATAAATAAGTGCTGTTCTAGGCACTGAGGATACCATTTTAGAGTTTTCAAATGCCATCACATTACCTCACTTGAGAATCTGGAGAACTCTAAGGTACTCGGAGCAAATATTTGTCTCTCCCTTTAACATATGAGGAAACTGAGGCCCAGAGAGGTAGAATGAGCAATTCACCCAAATTCACAGTGGAGGGCCTGAGACTGGAACCCAGTTTCCTCAAGTGTTGAACTTGTGGGCTATCTACCATCCAGGCTAAACATTCTAGACTTCCCTGGCCTTCTGGGGGCCGCCTCCTGTCAAATCCCCTTCCTGTCTTGTCCCCCGCACCCCACAGAATCCCACCCCTGCTCCCTTAGTGTCTATCACAGTTGAGTGATAGATACTACCAACTGAGAAATATTCCTCTTCTCTTTATAGGCCCTTAGCCAAAAAGAGCAAAGTTCGCTTATCTATAGCAGCCTTTCTTCATCGATATTGTGCAACACACAGTATGTGAGCACGCATTCCCAGGGCCATGACTCTGCAATTTTAGACTTTTTAAAGCAACAGAACAGTACCCATGAAACAAAGAAAAAAGATAATTCAGTGGTCTCATTGCTGTTTGTGAGTTCTAGAACTTACTGAATAGACTGAGGTGACTGCAGACAAGGCCTCCAAGTTTCAGGGCCCAGGTGTTGCGAGGAAAATGCTTCTGGCTCTGGGAGGGGGGAGGTGGGGGGAGGCTGTTACCAGGGGCCTATGCTGACCTTTTCTGAGCTCAGCGTTTAAGAAACTCCACTCTCAAACAAACCCTCAGAAAAACTGTCCTTGTCTGCCCCAGAGAGTAATATTCAAATTTGGACTGATTTGCCATTTTTCAAGATGAACAAAGATGGTCAACACACATAGGCCTCTTATTTTGGAAAAAGCAGAAGACAGTCAAACTCAATACCAGCCTAACTCCCAGGGGATGCAAAAGGTGTGTCCAGTTTTCATAGCAGGCTAGGGATCTGAGAACACTGGGCTAGACTGGGTTAAAGCCTGTTAGCTGGAGACCTGGAGAAGTTTCCAAGGTCATTCAACAATGTTTGATTACAGCCCACTTGGCACGTTCTTGGGGAGTAAACAGGCAGAGGAAAAAGGAGAAAATAAATGTGGTGCCCGGACTACTAAGAGGCCTTGGGACTATTTCAAAGGAAGCAGGGAGATGGAATCTGCATGCACCCTGGTCCCCACCACCCCAGTCCAGCAATAGCAGTAACAGCTGAGGCCTCAACTCCCAAAGAAGGCTTCCTTTCCCCTTTACTCCTTCCACATGGCTTTCGCCTCCAGACTGGGGGGCTGAGAATCCTCCCAGGGCTCCAGTCAGCAGACTCTACCAATTTCCAATTCATCTAGTAGGGTCTAATTCATGTCCTCCTCCACTTTGTTAATTATTATTATTTTTTAACTTGCTAATGTTTCTGTGGCTCCTCAAAGCAAACCAAGAGAAGCAAGTCCTGTCTTTCAGGAGGTACAGAGGCCAGTTTGTCCTTGAACTCAGAGCCGCTGCAGGATTTTACACCCTTAGGATGAACAGAAGTTGCTTAAACTGCAGCCACTTTCTAGATTACTATTACTTGCACGTACTTTTTATTCCCCAAAAGTTCAAGGGGGCCCTTTCAAAGCGGATGCTACCTTGGTCTGAGAAGACAAAGTGGGTCAATCATCACTTAAACACAAAAAGACTTAATTCTCTCAAGTTTTAGTCCTGGAGCTTGACAATTTACCTGCAAGGGGGACAGGAATGAAATTCTCTTTTAAAAGCGATGGACTGAAAAGCAAACACATAGCAGCTACATGGAACAAAGAAGCTTCAGGTCGGCAGAGACCCTCAAGCCTACACACCTGCCACCCCGGTCCCCTTCCCGCCGCTTCCCTCTCCTTACCCGTCGCTTACACACCCCTCCCGGGCACGTACTGTGAATCCGAGCAGGAGAAAGACAGCGACCTGGTCCCAGAGGCAGGTCGCGCAGGCGCTCGGTGACTTTCATTGCGAGGGCGGGCGGGTGGGAGGCAGGCGCCACGCCCCCTCTGGTTAATTTCCTCGGAACTTGCTCTCGGGCGCCGAAAGCACGACTTCCAACCTCGCCAAGACCCTCCCCTAAATCGCCTGATTTTTCTCCCCCTGGAGTCACCCCCCGCCCACCGGTTCTCCTCTCTGAACCCTTCTTTTTGGCGCCGGCGGAAAGTCTCCTCCCGAAAGGCCATTTCCCCTCTGCAGCGCCTCGGGACGTTAGCCATTGTATTGGGACACATCAAGTTTGGGCGTGGGAAAGGAGGCAAAGGAGGCCGACTTTTATGTAGCCGCAAACAATTTTAAAAGATCTCAGTGTTGAAAGCTTTGAAAGCTTTAGAGAATATTCAAATCTCGGGGGCTGGGGGGACGCTGATGAGAAGTCTTTGATAAAATTACCTTCTGTTGAACTTCTCTTTCCCTGCTCTGGTGGCAAGGCTTCCTCGAAAGGCTGGCACTGATACAATGTAACATTTGGCGAAGATCACCTATAGGCTTCCAGTCTTCCAAATCCGTGATCCTGGGCAATTTGCTTCCGCATTCTGTCCCCTCCTGTTCAGAGTCCAAAATGGAACTGGAAGAGCTTAAACTGGATCATTACAGTTCATTACACAATTCATTACACAATCAGTTTAGTTTGGTTTTCTGCAGGGACTTTCAAGAGAGTTAGGGTTAGAAGGTGTAGTTATTCTAACACCAATATCTAGATTAAGAATATTTCCAAGCTTCCTAGTACCCACAACCGTATTTATGGATCTAACTTCCATGGCTTTATCTAGACATGTTTAAGGATTTATGATTTCCAATTATGTTACTTCTCCCTTGGTCCTACTTCTCACCCATTTACCACCTGCTATGTGTGGTGTACTTCCTTTTTTTTTTTTTTTTTTTTTTTTTTGTCCTAATTTTACCTCCTTTAGACTTTAAAGGGTGCATCCAGGACTAGCTAAGATTTAATGGACAAATCCATATTCTACCAAAAAAGGAAGTAAGATTTACCAGTTTGCTCTTGGAAACAGCAATTAATCACAGGCCTGAGAACAGTTTCTGTAGAAGCATATCAGTAGAAGTATCAGAAAATCTAGCATTAGCAGACGTTAGTGCTTCGTTTTCGTTGTCTGTGTCTTTTGAAAACGACATATATGTATTCTCCAATCTTGATAATGTACACTGGAACCTGGCTGTGACACTGACTGGAATAGGGCAGTGAGATAATTCTGAATTCCTGCCAAGGGATTTTAGTACTACAAGTATTTAAAAGACCCTTTTCATTTATTATGAGGTAATACAGCTCTAATCTTGTGGATAAATTTACAGAAAAAGGTACAGTGAGCTATTATTTAAATAATTGATATACAGAATTCCAGCTGAGCGGTTCTAACAGGTTTTTGAAAAGAAAGGAGCACCAGACTCATCTGATGCTCTAATTATAAAATGACTTCAAACTATTAATCAATCAATGAATAAATACTGTATTCCTGCTCTCAATAAACCATGTACAGTTATTACCTGTCTGTTATATATATGAAACTGTCTTTGGCACAATAATCAGCACTTGCCTATAATGAATGAATTTAGTAGACAGTTATGTTGTGAATGCAAGGCACTTGGTTTGATGCTAAAATCCGAAACTAAGATAAATAACATCAAATAATTGTGCTCAAGGAGTTTACAATCAAGTAGACACAAAAGCCGAAAAAAAGAAGTTGCCACTAAACTTAAGGATGAAAAGATTTCAATTTAACAATAAGAATGATAATTGGGGTATGATCTAGAGCAGTAACAGGAAAAATGTTGTAAAAAAATTTAGATTTCTGCTCATCTTTGTTGTATGCTCTTAGATGAGTAAGGAAGAGAAAGAGTTATTTTTTTAGCTTGTTTTAGTTTGGGTAAAGGTAAGGGTACAAACTTGGAACACTTCTGCTCACCACCATTTTAAGCCTATAATGAAATCTTTCAGGGAAACTCGAGCCAAAGTTCAGGACAAGTAATTCCACAGTAAATATTAAAACAGTTTAAAAGGTCACTGATTTGGGGTGGGGAGAGCAAAGGTCATTCAGCAAAGTGTAGCTGCTACAATAGAGAAAAGGGAGACCAAATCAGAAAGATCTGGAAGAACAAAGCATTAGAAATCTAGTCCATCTTGCCTTTTAGAAAACAGACAAACGAGAAATGTCAGAAAGGATTGCTATCACCACTAGACTAGGTTTCCGGTAAAGTAGGAAGGAATCAGGTGCCCCTTACTCCTTTTAATTTTCTTAGATCTTTGTTTTTTTCTCTAAATCCATAGAACAAATGCCCCAACAAATCTGAAACTAAGGGTTCAGACCCTTCTTGGAGATTTCAGTAAACATATGTGAGAACGTGTCTTAAGATTAAGGGAAGCAAAAAGTGAAATAAAAATAAGCAACATTCTAAACATACAAATATTATTTTAGAATTATAGTATACTTTTTAAAGGTATTCTAGATTGTTTATCTCTCCCCAAAAAAAAAACCCTATAAGGGAGTTCTTATTTTTGCTATTTTATAGATACTGAGATCCAGAGGAGTTTGGAAATTGTACTAACTTCTGAAATAAAATATGAACCTCATACCTGCTGGAGTTAAAAGAAGCCACAATGAGAGGAACAGGACTAAAAAAAAATGATAAAACTCATGAAGCTAATCAAGAGAATGTGATAAAGGTTTAGGATAAACAGGTGGGTCAAAAGAACAGAATAGAATCCAGAAATAGAATCACACTCAGTTGGTCAATTGATTTTCAGCAAAGGTTCCAAAGCAATGCAATAGAGAAAGGAAAGCTTTCAATGAATGGAGCTGGAACAAATGGAGAGCCATATGGAAAAAAAGGAACTTCAACTCCCAGCTCACACCATACACAAAAATAATTCAAGATGGATCATAGACCTAAAGGCTAACACTATAAAACTTCTACAACAAAACATAGGAAAATATCTTCATGACCTTGGAGTAGACAAAGATTTCTTAGGCCAGACACAAAAAGGATTATCCATAAGAGAAAAAAAAATGATAAATTGAACTTTATCAAAATTAAGAATTCTGCTCATCAAAAGACATCATTAAGAAGATGAATAGTCAAACTACAGTCTGGGAGAAAATATTCTCAATACATTTATCTAACAAAGAATTTGTATGCAAAATATATAAAGAATACCTATAGCAACAATTAGGAGACAAAATATATAATTAAAAATATGCAAAATATTTTAACAGACACTTCATAAAAGAACATATCTGAATGGTTAAGAAGCATATGCAAAGGTGTCCAGTGGCATTAGTCTTCAGAGATATGCAGTCAGATAACAATGAGATACTCACATGGGTCTCTTTCTGGGCTCATTGTTTTATTCCTTAGTTCTATTTTTCTGTCACTGAACCAATGCACTGTCTTAATTATTCATTACATAATTAGTAAGACAAGTCTTTTCAGCTAGTTTTTGAGGAGAGTCTTGGCTATCTTTAGCCCTTTCGTTGAAGTTTCATGAACAATTCCTGGTCATGATTTTGATTACATTTTGAGATAAAACTAAGTTAGCCATGAAGTTTTAGTTTTTTAATATATTGCTGGGTTCACTTTGCTATTAATTTTGGTTTGGAGTTTGCCTCTTGGTTCATGGATGAGATTAGCCTGTAGTTTTCTGGTTTTTTATACTGTCTTTGTCTAGTTTTGGTATCAAGTTATACCAGCCTCACAGAGTGTGTTGGGCAGTGTTCACCCTTTTTCTATTATTTTAAGAGTTTGTATAAAGGTTTGGATAATCTGTTTCTTGACTATTCTATAGAGTTTACCTGTAAAGCCCTCTAGACCTCATGTTTCCCTTTTGGTAGGATTTTTTTTTTTTTTTTAACGAACAGTCCAGATTTTTAAATGGTTATTGAAGAGAATTCAGTCTTTTCCTTTGTAGGTCAGGTTTGGGAAGTTATATTTTCTAAGCAGTTTATTACTATGAGGTTATTATAATGTTTTTCTCATCTTTTTAATGTTTGCTGCATCAGTAGTTAGGGTCCCCTTTTATTTATAATAGAATTTATATGTGCTTTCTCTTCTTTCTTGATCAATTTTTGGCTTTGTGATCCTTTCTATTAAATGTTTATCTCATGTTTCATTAGTTTATGCTTCCCTCTTTTACTTCCTCTCTTCAAATATCTTTGTATTATTCTATAGTTCCCTTTTTGACTTGTTACTTTGTTCATTGATATTTTTACTTTTTGTTCCTTCCTCATAATATAATTGAATTAAAGTTATCAATATCCATCAAAAAAAAATCACAATGAGATATTTCTTCCCAAATATTAGGATGGCAAGAATTGAAAACACAGACAAGATCAAATACTGACAAGGGTGTGAAGCAAATAGGATTCTCACATGTTGCCTGTGAGAGTAAAAAACTGGGATACCCACACTGGGAAAACTGTCTTGTAGTTTCTTATAAAGATAAACTTAGACCTAGGCTATAATCCAACATGTCCACTCTGAGGAATAACTCAAGAGAAAAGAGGACATTCAGACACAAAAAGGATTGTTTAAGAATTTCTTTGCTGCTTTATATGCTATTGCCAAAAACTGGGAAAACCTAAATGTCCATCAGCAGAAGAATGGGAAAACAAACTGTGGTATATACATATAAAAACACTACCTACAGCACAATTTAAAAATAATAATAGGTGCTTCCCTGGTGACGCAGTGGTTGAGAGTCTGCCTGCCAATGCAGGGGACATGGGTTTGAGCCCTGGTCTGGGAGGATCCCACATGCCGTGGAGCAGCTGGGCCCGTGAGCCACAACTACTGAGCCTGCGCATCTGGAGCCTGTGCTCCACAACAGGAGAGGCCGCAACAGTGAGAGGCCCGCGCACCACAATGAAGAGTGGCCCCTGCTTGCCACAACCAGAGAAAGCCCTCGCACAGAAACGAAGACTCAACGCAGCCAAATAATAAATAAATAAAATAAAATAAAATAAATAATAATAAACTACAGATACACACAATAACATGACTAAGTCTCAACACTATGTTAAGTAAAAAAAAAATGAGACACAAAGGACTATAAACTCTATGATTCATTTATATGAAGTTCAAAAACAGGCAAACTAATCCATGATAACAGCAATGAGAAACGTGGTTGTTTCTAGTGGGATAAGGGTGATAATTAGCTGAAAAGGAGCATAAGAAAACTTTCTGGAGTGATGAAAATGTTCAGGAAATTAGTTACATGCAAGTATACATTTTTCAAAACCATTGAACTGTATACTTAAAATCTGTGCACTTCACTGTATACTAATTAAACCTCAATACCAGATTATTTTTAAAAAACTCATGAACTCTATGGAAAGTGGCAATGAGCTGTCTAAAATAATTACATATCCATCTCTATCAATTCTTTCTTAATACTGGATTGAAAGTGTTGAACGTAAATATATTATGGCAGAGTCTGTGAAATTCCTGTTTATTTTCTGTGTTTCTCCCTCTTCTAAGGAAACGATAGATATTGCTGTTTGTTATTTCCAGAAGAGGGATATTCTTAAGTACAATTGTCTGCCGGGGGTTAAGAAGGACATCATCCCTTCCATTCAAGCAACCTAATCTTGCCAAGATTCTCTGGCAAATGTTTCAGGCAACATGGAGAGATAACGCTTCATTTGTAGGACTGATGTTCACTTTTCCTGCATGCACCACTATACTGATTCATAGGCCCTACTATGTGTCCAGGGTAGGCATCCCAACACTCCAGTCACAAAAATTCAGTCCTATACACACTTAGGTTAATTTAATCAAGCCCTTCAGTGTAGATGATATATTGGATGTAGATAGTAAAACACTGAATTGACAGAAGCAAACCTGAAAATATTATTTCAAGTTTAGAAATCAAGCAGTAGGCACCATTTGTTATCTCCATAATTGCTTTCATGTTTTTGACGTCATGTAAGTTAACTGACAACAATTACCAGGACATACTAATAAAAGTTACCATGGTTTCTATCACGGGGGTCCTTTTAAAAATATTAGAGCCTTCCGTATGCTGAGAGAAATCACTTGGCAAATCTCGTAGAGCCTATTTTTTTCTGCCAAGCCTGCTTAAAATTCTTCTTTTTCTCAGTTTTGATTTAGTAACTTTAGATCTCTGCATTATGTTGTGTTTTGCACGGAGCTATTGACTGCAGCTAAGGAACCGTGAACAATAATTATTTTGCATGACTAAGTGCTGGTACACCATCGTCAGACAGGCACTTTACAGTACCACTAGTTTCAAAATTTAGAACAGAACTGTCAAACAAGCAAATGCCTACACTAAAGACTTCTATTTTCAAGCTACAGGCATGAGTTCTATGATGTGCAATAATAGAGTGAATCTTTGTGTTCTCGTGAAAGCTCCTGATTTGACAGTCCTGGAAACGAAAGCCTGTTTCTTTCTAGAACAGATATATCAGTGGTAACAACAGTATAAATTTTCAAGCAGGGCTGAGGTATGGCACGAGTGGTAGGAAAGGGAGACTCCAGGCACTGAGATAATTAAATGTTTTTAAGAAGGACTGGTTTTAGGGTGAGCAGAGAACAATTTACCCCGAACTGAGAACATCTGATTTGGTTCATCTTGGGTGCACATCTTTCCAATTATTCCAGAAAACTTTTATGTAGTTATCAATTTATACCCACTAAATTTTTTTATCCTAGAAATAATATAAATCTAATTCAAATATTTCTCAATATTGTACAAAGCCCAAGAATGGAGCATGTGACAGTAAACATTCATAGACAGGGGCATACATTTTATATAAATTAAATGTCTTATACCTTTTCAGTACAGGCAGGTGTTGTCTATCAGGAACATAGGGCCAAACAATTTCTGTTTATAATGTTAACTTTTAATCCCTTTAAATTTTTCTAACACCTCAGTTTTTTTCTCTCTGTCTTTTCTTCTACTGATAATTTGCTTCTTAACAGAACACTTTAGAACAAGTATTAGCTTCCTTGCATAGATTAGGAAACCGAAGAACAGAGATTAATGACCTTGAAATGGCATATGGCAATTAAAAAATAAAGGGGAGGGACTTCCTTGGTGGTGCAGTGGTTAAGAATCCGCCTGCCAATGCAGGGGACATGGGTTCAAACCCTCGTCTGGGAAGATCTCACATGCCGCGGAGCAACTAAGCCCATGTGCCACAACTACTGAGCCTGCGCTCTAGAGCCGGTGAGCCACAACTACTGAAGCCCGTGTGCCTAGAGCCTGTGCTCCACAATAAGAGAAACCACCACAGTGAGAAGCCCGTGCACCGCAACGAAGAGAAACCCCCGCTCGTCGCAACTAGAGAAAGCCCATGCACAGCAACAAAGACCCAACGCAGCCAAAATAAATAAATGAACGAATAAATAAATTTATTTTTAAAATAAATAAATAAATAAAAATAAAGGGGAGGGTGGGAACATGGCTAAGATGCCATGCAGATGCCTCTGTCTTTATTTTACATTTAAGTATTTAACTTAATATTTGAAATATTTCCTTCTTATTGGCCCAGACAAGTGTTCAGTCTCTCCAAAATTAATTCATACTACTAGATTTATTATTGCTGATTTATAAATCAGAATTCAATTTATTAGGTAAAAAAAGAGAGTTGTTCCATTCCACTGATCAGATAGTCATATCTTCTTTACAAAGTGCTCCCTTCCTAGGTGGAAAACCAAATGGGAAATCATAAATTGTCCAGAACAAAGGAAATACCTCATCCAGGCTATAGTAGAATTGGAGAATTATCTCCTGTTCCCTTCAGAAGATACCTTTCCAGTAACCACAGAAATAACACCAGAATTTTTACACTGGATTCTCCAATTTTAGCCTTTCCCTACTATTATAGACTACCCAGTACGGCCTGTTGACGCACAGCTGTGATCAATCCACTCTTCTCCTAGAAACTTGTAGTAGAGCTTAAGAAACAATGATTTCCACCAACAGTGCCCTTCCTTATCTCTTGTAACAGTCTTTATTTTAATATCTTTTTTATCTGATACTAGTATTGCTACTCCAGCTTTCTTTTGATTTCCATTTGCGTGGAATATCTTTTTCCATCCCTTCACTTTCAGTCTGTATGTGTCCCTAGGTCTGAAGTGGGTCTCTTGTAGACAGCATATATATGGGTCTTGTTTTTGTATCCATTCAGCCAGTCTGTATCTTTTGGTTGGAGCATTTAAGAAAACCATAATTCAGAAAAGAGACATGTACCACAATGTTCACTGCAACACTATTTACAATAGCCAGAACATGGAAGCAACCTAAATGTCCATCGACAGATGAGTGGGTATAGAAGATATAGCACATATATACAATGGAATGTTACTCAGCCATAGAAAGAAATGAAATTGAGTTATTTGTAGTGAGGTGGATGGACCTAGAGTCTGTCATACAGACTGAAGTAAGTCAGAAAGAGAAAAACAAATGCCATATGCTAACGCATATATATGGAATCTAAAAAATAAGGTACTGATGAAACTAGTGGCAGGACAGGAATAAAGATGCAGACATAGAGAATGGACTTGAGCACACGGGGGGTGGGGAAGGGTAAGCTGGGACGAAGTGAGAGAGTGGCATGGACATATATACACTACCAAATGTAAAATAGATAGCTAGCGGGAAGCAGCTGCATAGCACGGGGAGATCAGCTCGGTGCTTTGCGACGACTTAGAAGGGTGGGATAGGGAGGGTGGGAGGGGCGTTCAAGAGGGAGGGGATATGGGGATATATGTACATATAGTTGATTCACTTTGTTGTACAATAGAAACTAACACAACATTGTAAAGCAATTATACTCCAATAAAGACATTAAAAAAATCAATCAATAAATAAATAAACAAGGGAAAATAAAAGAAACAATGATTTCAACTGATCTGTCTTTCCAATCTCATCTGTAAGATTCATCAGATTGGAGGACAGTTAAAGTACTTAGAAAATGGGATGAGTCTTCTTACCTGGTTTGGTCAACTTCTATGGCATCAAAATCTTGACAGTGACAGTGAGGTCAACTGTACATGCACCCACTTATAACAGTACCCCAAAGAGTAAGTACGTGTAACTCAAGTTTCTCTCTGTGAAAAGAGTATATAAATCACTAAACAGACATTTTGAGAATAAACAATACATCTTAGTACACAAATAAAAATTGTGAACTTCGTATTAGGGGAAGTTTGCAATTTTACGATTTCCAGACACCCTCAGAAGAAGTTGGCAAATAAAAAAAGAGAGAGGGTTTAAATAGTTCTATGTGAGATAGAAGAGACATAAAAAGCAGTCAGGCTTACTAGAGCAGAAACCTTACAAACCAGGGCCAGAAGGTCAGCAGGAACAGTTAGGAGAAAGATGGAGAAAGAGAGGAAGTGGCTAGTGAAAAAGAGGAACTTCAGAGGGAGAAGAGACATAACTAATGAGGATTTTCAAATGAGGATTCTAAGCATAGTATGTAATGTAACCCTCCTCTTCTTTTCCCATCAGTCTTCAGTGAAGTATCCAACTCTCTAAAGACTTAAGGAATTGGTTTTTTCTTCAGGAACTCATGAGAGGTGTTAAGCTGGGCTCCAATCAACAAGTTGAGAATGTAGAAGCCTCCTAAGCACAGCCATGTCTTGGTCAAGCAACTAATATACAATGAACACACAGCAGGCTCTGATCACAGTGCCAGTTCCCCCTTGGGAAGAAACTGGCAATCATTGGATTCAATAGCTCAATAACTGGCAATAACTTGATTCAGAATAGACTTTTCCCCTACATGTTCTACTCTGTTTTTGTCCAGTAAAACCTATGCTGCATCTTGTTTTGGAAACCTTATTGTGAAGTCTCAGTCTTTACTTGGACACTTGCTCATAGTGCAGTCTATATATATGGAAGTCTGTATATGACGTCTATGGAAAGTGCCGACTGGCTGCAGACAATGACGGTCTCCATGTCTGCCATCTCTTTGTAAGATCAATGACCTATTCTGCTACTCACACAGCATAGGAAAGATAAGGGTGGGGTTTAAACCCCTATCAAGATGAAAGTGTTGCGTCCTGCTTCACATGAGACCTGAAAATAGATTGCTCTACATTGGCAGTGACAGGACACTTTATGTCAACTCTATGAAGTTTCCATCCCCCATAATCTCTGTCAGCAGTGGTTCAGGAATGCCAAACTATTTTAATAGCTTATGGGGCCAGTATACAAACACTTTGAGGTATAGTTGATGTACAATATTATATATATTTCAGATGTACAATGTAATGATTCACAATTTTAAAATAGTTATTATAAAATAATTAACTGTTCTCACTGAACTACTGGCCCTGGTTTGTCAGGTTTCTGCTCTAGTAAACCTCTCTTCTTTTTATGTCTCTTCCATCTCACATAGAACTATTTAAACCCTCTCTCTTTTTTGCCAACTTTTTTTGCGAGTGTCTGGAAATCATAAAATAGAAAACTTTCCCTAATACGAATTTCACAATTTTTATTCTTGAACTAAGATGTACTGTTTATTTTCAAAATGTCTGTTTAGTGATTTTCATACTCTTTTCACAGAGAGAAACTTGAGTTATACATAAGTACTCTTTTGGGTACTGTTATAGTTATTATAAAATATTAGCTATATTCCCTGTATTGTACTATATAACCCTGTAGCTTATTTATTTTATACATAGTAGTTTGTACTTCTTAATTCCCTACCCCTATATTGCCCCTCCCCTCTTCCCTCTCCACTGGTAACCACTGGTTAGTTCTCTGTATCTGTGAGTCTGTTTCTTTTTTGTTATATTTACCAGTTTGTTTTGTTTTTTCAATTCCACATATAAGTGATATAATACAGTATTTGTCTTTCGACTTATTTCACTTAGCATAATACCCTCCAAGTTCTCCATCCATGTAGTTGCAAATGGCAAAATTTCATTCTTTTTTATGGCCAAGTAGTATTCCATTGTGTATATATATATATATATATATATATATATATATATATATATATATATATATATGTCACTTATTCTTTATCCATTCATCTGTTGATGGACACTTAGGTTGCTTCCATACGTTGGCAATTGTAAATAATGCTGCTATCTTAACTGTACAGACATACTTTCCAGATATTCCAGGTTCAGTTCCAGACCACCACAATAAAGTGAATATCACAGTAAAGAAAGTCATAGAAATTTTTTGGTTTCCCATGGCAAGTAAAAGTTATATTTGCACTATACGTAGTCTCTTCAATGTGCAAAGCATTATGTCTAAAAAAATAATGTATGTACCTTTAAAAAATACTTTATTGCTAAAAAATGCTAACCATCATAAAAGTTTTTAGTGAGTTGTAATATTTTTGCTGGTGGAGTCTTTAAAATATTGTGAGAATTATCAAAATGTGACACAGAGACACGAAGTGAGCAAATGCTGGTGGAAAAATGGCACTGATAGACTTTCTCGATGCAGGGTTGCTGCAAACCTTCAACTTGTAAAAAGCGCAGTGTCTGTGAAGTGCAATAAAATGAGATCTGCCTCTGTATGAAATCCCAAGCCAGGCAGAGAAAGCAGAGACTAGGGGGAGAGTCTAGATGGATTGTCTACTCTGGGGTTTGTCAATTGACACTGGTTCCCCCCATTTCCATTGCAATATCCTGTCCTCTGTTGACTTATCTGAGAATATCTTCTCTCTCACATCAGTCTATCTGAAATCCATAGAGCCTCTTTTTTTGAAGCTTTTACCTAGGTAAAAGTGATTTCATTTCTGCTGAACTCTTGCAGCAGATTATATTTACCTCCTTTATAGTATGTTTACATTATCTTGTAATTTAATTACTTTTGTATTTTAACACTCCTACTAGTCTACTCTTACTCACCTTTAAATGTACGGTATATAAATGTACAGAGCCCTAAGTTTGTTGAAAAACATTGTGCCTGTGTGCACGCACACACACACAAACACAAAAAGACCAGAAGAAAATAAACTAAATGGTGATAGTTATTTTCCCTCGCTTAAAGTCATCCATATGATTGCCATTTTCTTCCTTATACTTCTCTTTATTGTTGAAAGTGTCCATCATAACATGTATTACTTTTTAATGTAAAATACAATAATACAATACAATAATAAATATATTTGATCAGAAATCCAAATATTTGATTAGTTCCTTTGGTCAAAGATACTTTAGGCCCTTTATTGCACAAGATGTTCTCAAGTGATATCAATAAAACCCAAATTTTATCATCTAGGGTTATTTGCCAGAAGGATGAAGAATCCTATATCCTATATCATATCATGAAAACAGATTCTAGTAGCATCTGCTCAAGTGGTTTTCAAACTGTTCTTTTCAGTAGAATTCTATTTTCAAAAGAAATCTTACATAGAACCTCAATATCTAAAATAATTGACAGCAAGGTGCAGGTTTCTCAAATGGTCGGAAGTCTTTAGTAATTGGAGCAAATATGCACTTACTTGGTTAGAAAATCCCTGAATCACCCCTTGGAACCTTAGGGTTCATCTAGTCCAACCCTCTCATTTTACCAGAGAGGAAATTGAGGCACAGAGAGGTTATAATTCCTGTCCAAGATCAATCAGCTAGTAACTAGAACCTACATTTTCTAAAAGTCTAAGGTTCTGGCTCTTCTATCATATGGTCCTGAATCTTGTTTGGGATTATTTTAGAGCATTACATTTATCTGACCTAACCAGATTGTGACGTACATCCAAGCGAGTCCTTACCCTCTGCTTACACTGTAGTCTCAATGTCTAAAGTCCTGCTTTCATTTCAGACCCCAGGGAAGCTTTCCCTGTCAAGAATTTCTCTCACCAAATGGCTATTTGCTGACTTCCCAGGGCTTGTTCTCAATGCCTGGTCTGTTATCGGACCATGTGCTCATCACTACATTGCTCCTCCTTTGACAGACTGATGATGTGTTTGAACCTAAAAGTATTGACATCTTTTCTGTCTATTCCACATTTGGCCTGATTTTTACAGTTGAAAGCACTCCGGTCTCCACGTGCCTATCTCTAAATTCATCATTCCAGGCTGAGCAATACATCTAGATCTTCCTCCATTCTGTTTTCTCTTTCTTGCCCAACCCATACGTCAAATCCTTGAGTACGTTCTATCTTGGTCTTACAAATTGGAGTAGTACATCTCTCTCTCTCTCTTTTTCTTTCAGGGACACGAGTCTACAGGGTAATGATGTAAGACAACAAATGACTAAGTGCTCAAATGAGTAGAACAGGCAATACCAGCTTCACTGGTTTAGAAAAGGAAAGTTCAATCTGGGTTAAAACAGGAAAATGCTTTTGAAGAAGACAGCACTTTTTGGTACCATTGGATATACAGTTAGGAGGGGGAAAATGTGAGCAAATGAACAGTCTGAAATACAGTGAGATTGACCAGGATTGAGAAAAAAAGAAAAATGTTGTAGAGGGGATTTGTGAAAGGTTATTTTTGCTGGAGATTAAGATGAATTCTTTTATAGAGTACATTAAAATAATTTTAGTCACCAATCCTTCAAAAAATTCTGGTTTAGATGTATGGCCACATCCTTCCCTTTATTTGTTATCATTAAGTGGTCTTAAGTGAAACCATGAAGTAGGCAATAGTTCATCTGGCAGAAAAGGTCAGACAGACTTTTCTTTGAACCTAGAAATACATGAAAATGTCTGCATTGCTTTCCTGGATCTAATAGTCAGTGGCCACAGTCCTTTTGTGATAAATCATGGCAGCTGCCTACAACCTGAGGTTGATCTCAAAAAGTTTGGGCTCCTTCCCTGCCTAACTTCTCTGTATATATTTGTTAGAACATTTTATGTTACAAGTAGCAGAATGCCTAACTCAAATCCAATTAAAAGGGATTTATTAACTCACATAATTGGGTAGTCCACAGGTATATCTAGTTTCCATAAGGAAACTTTGATCAAGTTTCATAAAATAAAATTGGGATGTCTCTCTTTCACTCTGCTCTGCTTCCTTGCTGTTGGCTGAATTCCAGGCAACATTCCCCCTCATGCTTTCGATAGTCCTGTCTCTGGAAACATATTAAGTCACAAGGTAAACATTCTTGTCCCTAATTGGTTTTAATAGAGTCAAATATCCATCTCGGAAATTGTATAGATGAAATACACTGAATGGCTTACACTGGTTATGTCAACTTGGAAGATGTTTTCGAATGTGATTAATATTTAAATTGGTGAATCTTGAATAAGCAGATTGTCCTCCATAATGTAGGTGGGCCTCATCCAATCAGTTGAAGAACTGAAGAGAACAAAAACATTGGCCTCCCAGAGCAAGAAAGACTCCTTCAGTTGACTGCCTTTGGTCTTCATCTGCACCATTGGTCTCCTGGGTCTCCAAGCTGCCAGCCCACACCAAAGATTTTGGGCTTCCCAACCTCCATCATCACATGAGCCAGGTACTTATAATAACTCTATCTATCTATCATCTATCTATCTATCCATCTATCTATCATCTATCTATCTATCATCTGCATCATCTATCATCTATCTATCTACATCATCTATCTATCATCTATCTATCTACCTATTTGTCATCTATCTATCTATCCTACTGTGTCTCTAGAGAACTCTGACTAGTACAGTCACTGAGTGGCTCCTTATAAGACAATGAACAAATATCCACTGAGACTTAGCAATTTTCTATGACCTTTGGTCTCATTTCTGAGACCAAGTGACTGGCTTTGAATCTCAGTTCAGCTTTTTGTTAGCTATACAACCAGTAAGTTACCTGACCCCTCTGTTCCTTATTTTCTCCTTCTCTGTTCCTCATTTAAAGATAATAGTGCCTACCTCACAGCATTGTTGTGGTGTTAAAAAAATAAAGAAATACATGTTAAATGATTTAAACAGGGCCAAGAACATAGAAATTATTCTATTATGTTACTAAATATTATTATTATCTTCATCTTCATCATCATCACCTTATTTGATCCCTACTTCTTCCTCCTCATTTACTGGGTTTCCAGTTTTTCCATTTTATATTGTCCAGGGCTCTCAACTGAACTTTCCTGGCCTAGTTTTTTCAGGCTTCTTCTGGCTCTTCTATCAGAATTTACTCAAGCCAAGAAGATATTCATCAATGCATTCTTTCTATAATTTACAAAGCTGAACAGACAGCCTAGAATCACAGATTTTTAGATCTCATGGAGATCACCTACTCCCATAGTTTACAAAGTAGGGTGCATAGGAACCTTAATATCTTGATTCAATCCTGAGGGGAAAGTATTTGGATTTATATTTTTAGTGTAAAATTTAAGAAAAAAATAAGCTCATTATTTAATGAATGGATTCACAATAGTATATATACGACTTACCATAAATATGTATTAGGCTGTAAATGCTCCAAGATTTTGTTTTAACTAATAGAATAGTATAATCAAAAAAGTTGAGAGATCAGTGATCTGACCTATTCCTCTTACTTCACAGAGGAGGAAAGTGACCCCAGAGAATGGAACAACTTACCCAAGATCTCAACTGTGAGTAGAAAAACCTGGTTGTCCATGGGAGACAGTGTGAGATGCCCAGAGCTAAATTACTTAACCCCACTGGATCTCAGTTTCCTTGTCTTTAAAGGGGAAATCATGAACCCTACCAAAGAAAACTGTTATGAGTGTTAAATTAAATGAGAACATATTTAAAGAGGGTAGTACAGTGCTTGGTCCAATTTAAAGGCTTGATTAATGTTAGTTCTCCTCCTTTAGTGTCTGAGTAGAGGTATTTCTATGGAAAACAATAGTGCTTTTCAAAAACTGGAATAAATAGCACTGTATTATTTGTTGCTAAGATAAATGTCACTAATTAAAAATTTTCCAATTCAAAATATTTTTTAAAGGATGCAAATACTATAATAATAATAATAAACCTATCTACCACAGTAGACTCGTAGCTCAGGGATGTAGGAGTAAGGGGCTCCTTTGCTACCCTCCCTCCAAATCAACCCACATGGGTCAACACCATTGTTGGTACCAGGATTCTCTATTGAGGAGTCTAAGAACAGTAATCTGTTTGGAAAGGGAAGCCAGGAACTTGACCTAAAGTTGGTTACATAGAAAGCACACTGTTTACTTAATGTGTGTTTATTTGGGGTCGTATATTAAGGGGGGTTTCTATTGCTCCACCCCCACCCCAGCCATCACTGGTTGTTGCCACTCATTGTCACACACGCCTGTATTCTTAGCCTGGCAGTCCTCCCATTCCCTCTCAAAATCCTGTACCAAAAAATAGTAAATCTTCTTCATATTCCTATGTGCTCTAAATAGCTGCTATGCTATGCGAACTCTCCACTTTCAACTTAATAAGTCTTTCCATCCCTAAATCAAAACTAATTAGCTTTGTTTTTCAAATTGCTGACACTGGCGGTCTTCGCTATAACAAACCTCTGTGTGATTAGTGATATAACGGCTGGTGCTGAGCTTGGGCAAATATTTATAGAGTAATCATATTGGATAGGGTTGAATAACCTCTTGGATTAACTGAGAGCTTCTGCCAGGCGGTGCTGCAAAATTGTGCTAATTTAACGGTACAGTCCGTTGTTCTGTCTGCTGATACAACCTCTACGACAATGATACAAATATAATCAGGGATATTAGGGCACAGTATGATTCCTTTATTGGCACTCTTGGCAATAATGTGTCAGAAGAAACCAAATATCACTTTGCATATATAAATTATGTGGTAGGTAAATAGAAGTTCATACAGGGAGAAGATTAAATATCTACACACCTAACACCACGATGAGCCTAAGGTAAGTAGTCACTGGATAAATAATAGTACTAATATGCATTATTAGTATATTAGATACCAGAGGAACAATTTTGCTTTTATTTACTTTCAGGAACAGTAAACAGATCCTAATGAGGCAAGCCAGTTTTAATGTTAAAGGTGAATTTCTTCTATATCAAGCTGAATTGATATGAACTCCAACTTCTCACAGACACAGTGAGTAAATCTGAAAATATACAGTTAATTCTTAACATGTAGTCCTTAACCTGCAGTCTGAAAGGAGACTCGGACCTTGGGAAACAAGAGATGAAGGCAGTAGTTTTTAAAGGTCATGTGGTTAAGCAGTGGCCAAACAGACTAGAAATCCCATTTTACACACCCTACCCAGGGCTTTCCCAACCTGGGCATAGAGATCTAGTATAGAAAAATACTGTAATATTGACATCCAAATGACTTTAGGAAACTGGGTCTTTTTCTTACACATATTCCTTACTCATATTGTTATATAATTTTTAGTTTAATAAAGATTATATATTTGTTATGTATACGTGCTAAGACACAGAGCTTTTTATTTGCGTAGATTAATCGCAATTGCACCATTTTTAAAATACAGCTTAGCTATCTGCCTTAGATACTCCAACCAGTTGGCTACATTTAGATGTGAGGAAGAGGCAGAGTAATTCTTAAAGAGTTCTATGTTTCTTACAACTGACTTGACTGACAGTCCTTAAGTGCTATTTCTTTCAAAGCAAATATGACTCACAGCCCTTAGGTAGAGTGTGTGCACAGGCTGGAAATATTGATCTCTCCACATCCCAGAAACATTAAGACACAATAGAAAGAATTTTTAACTTAATTCTGAATAATGCAATAGGAAAAACATAGGAACAGTACACAATTGACAATGGTAATGTATCTGTAATGTTTTATAATGTCAAGGATTTAATTTAAACTCGAGAAAAAGAAACTGTCTTTCCAGCCCAAGCTCACCACCTTCAGCTTAACTGTGACAATTCTAGAACAGCAGGTGTCTAAAGAAACTTATTTAAAGATATAAATAATATGAATTATTTAGTCATTGAGGACAAGGTACCCACCTTGTAAGTCACTCTAGTCACCAGCTCAAAATTTAGAAATGAGAGGCAGTTTGATAAGTCTTCCCTTTGGAGTTTGCTAATAGTAGAATAAAAATATGTTCCCAATTGCTCCACAGCAACAGTGGCCAGAGGTAAATAGAGGAAAAGGCAGTTGCAAAAGGCAGTAGGGGACCCAGAGGTCTCATTTGGTAGATGCTCCCTCCCTGGTGCTCCCTGAACTACTTGGAAACCTCTTTTGCTATTTTCCCCCGGTCAGCCTTCTTGCTACAATCATTTCTGGTTCCCACAGAAGGCAGCAGAGAAGAATCAATACTGCTGTGGGTTACAAAACGTGAAGTTTTCTCAATTTTGGCTTCAATGGCTCTCCCAGCCCCACAGAAGTGCCCACAGCTGGATTCTTCCTTCCAGCAGTGGTTCAATGACAGGGTTGCAGGCTACAATGCTGTCACTACCTGAAGAGTAGTATTTTCAATTTTTTTTAAAAGTTAAGCTTTCTACAAATAGTTCTGTTTCCATTTAATAAATGTATATAATACTTTCCTGGGGCAATAACGATTGGCTTCCACAATTACATTATTTGGGGAGCAAATGTCAATGGATGAGAGAAAAATGGGCTAAAGGTAGAGAGAGCTGGTGAGCATGGGAGGAAAAAGACTGACAGGTCTCTGAAGGACATCTTGCCTGCTGAGTTCTCCTCTTCTCGCCCCCCACCTCCCACGGCAAATCATCGCCACTGTCTCTCACCCACTCCTTTCTCAGAATCTCTCTGGAGTCTGCAATACTGTGCTTATCTCTTGTCACATAGATCAGAGTTATTGCTTGGAAAATTGTCCACTTAGCCTTCATCTGTAGGCGAAGACTTGCCTCCTACACTGAAATCAGCCCAGTCCTTAGGCAGAGGGATTTTAAGCATTCATATTTAAGTTTTATCTTGGTGTTAAATCAATTTGTTTGCTATCATGACCCTGTGACTAGTGCAGCCAAGTCTCCCCAAGGCTGGGTTCGGTCCCTGAGCCATCTTTATCACTAGTTCTTCACCTAATTTGCGGCCCATCCCTGCACCTAGGTTCTTGACATTCACTACTGAATATCTGAATACCTGTCTCTTTAGATTGTTGCCAGCTCTCTCTACAGGGATGGGGTCTCTGTAGACTCTATAACTACCTGCTCTGTCTCTGCTTAAGGTGACACATGAGGTTCCCTCTAACCTTGGTTCATATCGCAGCTGTTTTTCCCACTTGGAGTCATCGCCCAATTTCAGATTCCCTTTCTATATTCACATCATTGTCCTCCCAAAACTAGATCAATAATTTGGTTATAAGCCTATAGAAGATCTGGGAGAGTCTGTGGACTCTTGGACCTGACCTCCTCTGGTCTGGTTCAGTTCCACAAGTATAATACATGTAATAAGTAATAAAAAGCATGAATGCTAATAGTAACTTCTATTTGTTGAATTACTTACAAGGTACTTAGCACTGTGATGTTAAGTATTATTTTAATATTCACAACCACCTTTTAATTTATACAGAGCTGCTAGCCTGGTGATAGTCATAAGGACATCTCTTTCCCAATTACGGAAATACTGTAATACTTTCTCATGGGTTAGTAAATAGCCATGGCCTCAGTCTTCCAAGCGCCCCCCACCAGACTCTCCAGCTCCCACGTTCTCTTGCCATCAACTGCCCTCTCCACGAATGGGAATTAAAAAGTCGATGACTGGCACAGTGCTCTGGTCAGTGTTGACTCTCATTGGTGGCTGCCATACCATCCTGGTTGCCAAATATTTTTAATATCAGTCCCTGTATGTATTGTCCTTAATCTACAAATTAGAAAAATGAGGCTCAGAGAAGTTTACTTGCCAAGGCCACACAATAAGGAAATGAGAAAGCAGAGACTCAAGTCCATGTCTCTCTGTCTTCATAGACCATTTTCTTCCCCCCATACCCGTAGCTTATAGACGCAGAGAGATGGTTCTCAAGCTTGTCTGATAGTAAAAGTAAGCTTTTGTCAAAGTTATAGATTCCTGGGCTCTTCCCTTTGGAGATTCTGATCCAAATCAACCTAGTGTTGGGCTAGAATCTACATTTTCAAGGTGATTCTTATGGTTATTCAAGCTTTGGTAACACTGCACTAGAGCATTTTTTCCAGAATACAATTTGAGACTGACTAGAATTATGGTGATATCTGCATGTCTTAAGAGAGCACATAAAGCCTTTACCACCATTTCTGAATCATAGAAAATGTTTTTGAACAGAACAGGATATGTGTTTCAGGTAGCAGGCTAGTCGCTGCTTGTTTTAGGTAAAGTGGTGCAATCCAAAAGTACAGTCATTCTTTGTCATCTCTGGAAACATCATTAGAGATAACCAATAATTAGAATGTAACAAGATTACAGTTTAGCTTCTCCCAAGTGGTTAGTGCTGAGAGTGGGGAGTGTGTGCTCCGGTCTCAGAACACACATTTCTTATTAAAAAAATCCAAAAAAAAATTACAGTTTACAAATAGGTCAAGTGAAAAGGACATAGAAGAAGAGCTAAAACAAAACCAATTCCGTGAAAACTGGAGGGGGGACCCTGAGTTTACTAAGAAAAACATCCTGGTTCTAAAAACCATCAATTTACCCCAGTAGCATTCCAAACTCTGCTCCGCATTCACCTGTGAATAAAGAACTTAAGGGAACTTAAATGCATGTGTTTATCTGTGGTGGCCATTGGTGTTTCCCTCCCCAACCCCATGTTTGTCACCGTTCTGTAGCCATGTTTTTTCCGGTAATGTTTGACAATGTGGTTTGTCACATAAAGCCTTTCCAGTAGCTTCTCTCTCCTGACATCCTGTCTCCCATTTCTGCTGTTAGCAAAAGCTCATCGTGAAATATAAAAAGATGTCCAGAGAAAAGGCAAGAATCACATATTAATTGCACATGGCAGGATTAGGATGCAATTCTCTTTCTCAGGGAAAGGCTTAGAAAGAAACAGGAAGAAAAAGAGCAAAATAGATGAGCGGTTGTCTCCAGTCTTCTCTTATAATGAGAACTGATTCATTAAATATTTCTGAGGACGGCAGAGTCACCTAACTCAGTAGAACCTCCTAGATGCTCTTCCTGACATGTAAATCATCGATGAGCAGGAGAAACCTACAGTGGTGCTGAAATTTACTAGCACAGGACATGGCCCAATCTGGGTTGGTTCTCTTCCAAGTGACAAACCCTGCCAAACGCTTAAACACCTGCCACAGTTAACAGTACACAAACTCCCTTAGACAACTGAGAAACAGCTCATTGGATAAACCAGTAAGTAAAATAAAGTGCAAAATGTACCCTCAGCAGAGGCTGTTAAAATAAAACATTTAAATAAATTTAACTGAATACTTCCAAATGGCACATCCGACAATGAGGAGAATGCACAGTGGTGAAAGCCATGGAGAGAAAAACAATATTGAGCCATTTTTCTGTAATTCTAGAAAGCTGAACCCATATCTAACTGCACCCTCATCATCTACAAATAATGTAACTTTCCACTCTAGAGTGAAGAAACATGAAATAAAATAAAACAATAGCAACAACAACAATAATAAAGCTTAAAATTACATGGTACAAGGGACTTGGAATAAGGAACCCTGTCTTCCCTTATTCACTTGGGTGAACAATAAAGCTTTTCTTCATTTACTTGTTAGGTTTTTTTTTCCCCCCAGTACTTAACACCTGTATGAAAGTTCCTGACTTAAGAGGTAGGGCTTAGCTAATGAGGTGTGTCAACACGACTGGAAGCCCATTTCTAAATGAAAATTGCACTGTGCTGTGAGCACAATCCCTTCGGGTTGAAGAGAGCATTTATAAAGCAGCAGGGGTGGCAGCTGGGGCTTTCTCTGTAAGAAGGGACTGGTAGGGTTACCACAGCTAGCGGAGAGAGACGCTGAACTAGAGCTCTGGGCTAAAGTGATAATTCTCCTCCAAATTAGTCATATTTCTCCAGGTTACCTTCATAGATAGCAAGCAAAGGCAGATATAATCCCTCTCCTAATTGTAAACCAGCACCAGACTAATTATATTTCCATTTACCCCAGATACTCTAAAATCATAGGCTTTCTGTTTGCTAATTCCTCTTATTCATGGTTTTATGGCTCCAGAGGAGGCTTTGGGGAGTACGAATTGAAAAACAGTGCAGCCAGTTAGTTCCACATAGACATTAACTATGAAAAAGTAATGGAATGAAGGAGAAAAGGGGGAGGGAAGAAAAAGCCTCGTATTTCGTTTAGACTGATTTCAGTCAAGACTGCAGAAGGATTTGAGGCCTTGCCACATATGCATGGGAGTCAAGGTCACAGCTGCAAGAGGACCAAGTAATGTTACAGACACCCAGCCTGTGTTTCGTATCCAGTAAACAGAGCCATTCTGTGATGAGCTCCACTCCCTTTGTCTTAGAATGTGTTTTATCTGTATCCTAGTTTTTATTTAACATCTATGTAATTATGAGCATTTTTATGTCAACTTGTTAACATTAGCTTGGGAGGGACCCATGCACCAAAGCTCTTGGGATAATGCAGAAAATCATACAATGTTGGAAGCTGACAAGTAGGATAAATTCCTCTTATTCATGAATAAGAGGGAACAAATTCATTCAAGTCTTTCAATACTGTTACCTTCATGCTCCCTTCCTCAGTACTCACCCTGTATGATGCATGTGGTTCGAGTCTGTGTCAGGGGAATGATAACATTGGAATATTATATAATTGTATGCTGGGAGAAGGCAGTGTGTGTGTGTGTGCGCACATGCATGTTTGTGTGTGTCTGTATGAGAGAAAGAGAGAGAGAGAGAGAGAGAGATCAGGCTACATAATTCTTGATTGAAAACGAACACTCTTTAAAACCAGCTTGAATGCTTTATTCATCTATAGCTTTCTGATGGAAGTAAATTATAAAACTCTTTCAAGCTATTGCCAAGATCACACAACTTTTGTCTCCCAAGTATTCCCCCACCCCGACCACAACAAAAACGGGGATCATGGCACCAATATGGTGATGTCACTATCATGGAAGCCCAGGCATCATCTTGGTCTTTAGTTGAGGAATGTTCATTGCTGGTTCACCAGGTCAGTACGGGTTCCCAGGGTAGAGGAACAGGAGGAATTAAGGTTGAACAGGGCCAAGTGAGCAAACTCTCTGTTAGCAAAAGTTTATGCCCTCCCTTGAAATAGGGGCATTTAAGGTGGACACATATTACCCCGAGGCAGCGTGGAGCCAGAATTTGATCCTCCACGACTGCACATCAAGGAATTTAATAGTCAGCTCCTCTACATGATAAGACTCACATTTATGCCACAAACAAACACCCTCACAAGTTTGTAAGTTAGCTGAGAACAGGGAGGATGTTCTAGCCATGTTTAGACCACACCCACAGCCTGGAAGAGTTCCTTGCATAAATGAAGTGTTTAAGCAGCATTGCTTGAAATGATAATCAAGAGAAAATTTAATAATTTTCTGTGAAAAATGTTGCTTTAAAGCAGACAAGTTGTCTGTGTTTTTAGTTTCTTAGACCTTTTTAAAAAAGTTTATTTTATTGAAGTGTAGTTGATTTATAATGCTGCATTAGTTTCTGCTGTACACAAAGTGATTCAGTTATATATAAATTTTCATGGTCTTTTCCATTATGGTTTATTACAGGATATTGAATAGAGTTCCCTGTGCTGTTCAGTAAGACCTCATTATTTATCTATTCTATGTATAATAGTTTGAATCTGCTAATCCCAAACTTCCAGTCTATCCCTCCCCCACTCCCCCCACCTTTGACAGCCACAAGTCTGTTCTCTATGTCTGTGACCTTAGACCTTTCTTATCCAGGTCAGAATACATTGAGGAATTGAATTTAAATTCAAAGGTTGCTTGGTAAATACCGTTGGCCCTCCGTACCCACAGGCTCCACATCCACAGATTCAACTAACTGCAGGTTGAAAATAATTGGAAAAAACTCCAGAAAGTTTTAAAAAGCAAAATTTGAATTTGCTGCATGCTGGCAACTATTCACATGGCATTTATATTGTATTGACTACTATTTACGTAGCATTTACATTGTATTAGGTTTTATAAGTAATCTAGACATGATTTAATGTATACAGGAGGATGTGCATATTATGTGTTAATATTTCACCATTTTATATAAGGGCCTTGAACATGTGGGAGTTTTTGGTATTACCGGGCATGGAGGCTGTCCTGGAACCAGTCTTCCGTGGATACCAAGGAATGACTGCTTGGAATCAGAGAAATGGAAATTGTGTATTCCTAAGAGATGATATTTTCATCAAGCTATGAAGACTCATGAGCCATTCCTCTCCACTGAAGGGTTCTTTTTGCCAATTTTCTCATATATTTGTGTTCTCTAGTCAAGTTACCCTCTTTCTTTTGAATGTCATTCTTCCCCTGGAAACACGTTCATTTATCCTACTTTTTTTTCTGGATGCTATAAAAATCTTATCATTTGTATTTATTATCACCATGTTCCCCATTTTTGTTTAGTCATCATTTTTTCCTGCCTATCTCTAGAATATTCTCCCAACTAACTTGTTGATTTTTAAGGCCTAGCTTAAGACCTTTCTTTCTTCACCTACCCTGCTGATATTCTGATTCATTCTGATAAACAACCATCACATGTAAGGCAGTGAATTAACTGCTAAGTGGATATGAACATTTGTGAGATATGGTCCTGGCTTTCATCATTCAGTATCACTGTCACATTGATGAGCCTGTTACACTACTTTAGAGAATCATAGAGTAGCCATGTGCACTAGGTTGTTGCATTCACATCTTGCCCTAACATTTGCTAACTGTGTGATCTTGAACATCAATTTACTGAACTCCTTTGTGACTGTTTCCTCATCTATAAAATAGGAATTTTAATAACAGCTTCTATTTGGTGGGGTTATAGTGAGAGTTAAATGAATTAATGTACTTACATTTCTTAGAACAATCGCTGGCAAACAAAAGACACAAACAAAAACAATGTGTTTGCAATTATTATGCACTACTTTCTCAACCGTTAAAACCTTCATATTTACTTCTTTTCCACTACCCGTAGGCACAGAGGTATCTAGTATATTATCATCATGTCTTCATTGTCACCTCATTTTCTGACTCTGTTAGTCATGGAGACATGGATGGTCAATAATACTTCCTCGCATTCATTCATTCAGTCATTTGCTCACTAAAAAATATTTATTGAGTCCTTGCTCTATGCCAGGCTCATTTAATTTTGGAGATACAACAATAAACAAGATAGGAATAAGCCATCTGACCTCATGAAGCTCTTATAGAAAAGAGAGGCTTATACAAATGAAATTAAAAAGAAACAAGAAAATTGTGATACAAAGGCTATAAAGAAAATGAAAGGGGTGATTATTTGTGAACACAAATTTGTGACTCATCATGAGCAGGGAGAGAGCATTTCAGGCTAATGAGACCAGTGAAAAGGCCCAAGAAAGAAAACAACCAAGAAAGAAGCAAAAAAACCTTGATATTTTGAGAAGTAGAATAAGATCCTGTGGCTGTTAATGATACGGGAGACGTGACAGAAATCTACTAATGGGACACGTTGGAAGCCACGGTTAGGAGTTTGGATTTTACTCTAATCAAAACAAAAATCAATTGAACGGTTCTTTTTTTAAAAAAATTAGAGTGGAGTTGATTTACGATCTCTGTGTTGAGGGTAGAACAGATTGTAGGGGGAAAAAATGCAAACTGGAGTCCCATCGGGGGGTCACTGCCATTGTCAAGGCCATGTAGATGGTGAGAAATGGACAATTTGCGGTGTATTTTGGAGGTAAAGCAGACCATCCACTTGCCTAGTAAATGGGTGAGACCTTAACACTGAGAAACCACTTTCTCAGGAAGCCAAGAAGCAAGGCAGGTCGATGGCACTGCCACGGGGTGGGGTGGGGGGGGGCGGGCAGGGGTCATTTGGAATCTTTCTGTTTAATTAAATTATAAAGAATACAAATTAAGACAAAAAATGTATCCCAAATCTAAATTTACTAACAAATGATTACACATGATCCAAAAGCCCTTTTCTGGACAGAATTATAAAGTAGGTAATGTTTGTCTTTAGCTTTACAATTCATACTTTTAAAAATATTGTTAATAATTTTTGAGAACTTAGTATAAATGAAATGCCTTTCATTCATTTTTCCATTTAATTCACATAACAGCCCTTTAGGCATTTACTATGATTATGTCCAATTTTATAGATGTGGTAAAATTGCATCTCAGTGAAGTAAATTTTCCAAGATGATTGAGCCAGACACAAGACAGCTAGGATTCAACCCAAGTGACTGACACAAGAATCTTAATTGAACCACTATTTTACAACCTTGATGACATCACCTAACTCTCTGCCTCACTCTTTTTCTGTCACACACACACACACACACACACACACACTCTCTCTCTCTCTCTCTCTCTCTCTCTCTCTCTCTCTCTCTCTCTCTCTTCCCTCAGAGAGAATCTATTACTTTCACTCTCTCCAAATCCACTAATGACCTCCCGAGTTTTGATAAATTACATCTTTCATTTCAATAGTAGAACCACTAATTGTGAAAATCAAGCTTGAGCAAGGCAGTAGAAGAGATACTTCCTGAAACAGAGCAGCCTTACTGGGACCTCTGATAGCACATCATAGCCAGCCCTGTGGATAAATGTGGGCTTAGCAAGGAAAGGATAAATGATAGATGATTTGGAAGAAATAAAGGACAGTAGTGTTAAAATGTTTTAGGGCAGGGGACATTCAAATAAATGCTACTGGATGATTTATTTTCCAAAAGGTGTTATATTCACTGCTGAAACACACCTCCATGTCTGCCAGAAATGTGGCCATAAAAAATCTATGTGTATAAAAAATTGACACTGTAGCAAGCTGACCTCCACCTTTCATTTACTAAAGCCACCACCTTAGCTGCGAGAACACATTTCCAACTTTCTCTTAGACTTCAACACCTGGATGTCCCCCAGCACCTCAAGCAGGATTTATTCAAAATTCAGCTTGTTACCTTCTCTCCAAACGTTTAATATTTGAAATCTTAGTTAACACGTCATTTCAGCAGTTGCCAATACCATCAACTTCAAAGGTTTCATAACTGACTCCCTTACTCTCCCTCAGCTCTCCAATTCCAATCCAAAGCAATAGCATATACAGACATTTCTTCTCTCAAATTATCTCGCACATCTACACCTCTTTACCATCTGCACTGTGACTCATGTAATTCAAGTCTTCAACATGCCTCAAGTGTAATATCTCAGACCAGTTTTCTGAAAATCAGAATTGGGGACAGAGCCAAAGTGCTAACACTTAATACTGAGGGGAAGAGTTAGGGGAAAGAAAAAGTGAGGTGGAGAAGAAGGAAAAGGAAGCACAAGGTGATCTGTTTCCAAACTGGCACAGTTTCTCAAGGAAATCCAGGTGCTTCCTCAGTTCCACAAGATAGAATGAAAACACTGCTAGGAAGAATCTATGGAAGAGGAAGCATAAACAGATTTTCTTCAGATCATGTCTTCCATCTCTTATTAGTCAAAGTCTCCTCCTCTGGGCTTTAACTTTCTTACACTTCCATCTTGGTTTCTGGGTCCCTCTGGACAACTACTGAAGAAGTTGGAATCTCCAAGTACCCACTCAAGTAGGAACTAAGCACTAGAGCTACTCTGGCTCCCCAATTGCAGCGTGTAGCATGGAGGTTGTGCTGAAGCCCAGCCCTCACCTCCTGGGGAAGGTGTAAACGATTGGAGGTTTGGGACCATAAGGTTACTCAGAATGTAGCACGAAATGGTGTGAGCAGTTGCTAGCACCAATCTGGACAGAAAAGAAGGCAAATCACTGAGACTGGCGTGGAGAGGCAAGTCTGGGATTACACAAACTGAACCTGTTAAAGTTTACTCGGTGATACTCAGTTCTGCTCACAATCTCTAATAACCTCTAATAAAGTACAGGTCTTAGATGTATAGAAGATGTCCCCACTTCTTCCCCAGAGGGAGGTACAAATCCAGTCATCTAAGACCGTGATTGTTGCCATCTCCTAAAAGAGCTTAAAGAAGATTAGCAAAAGTCTGCTTTCTGGTATCACTCCTCATTGAGTTGTCTTAGCCTATCCCAGAGATTAAGAAAAAAAATATGCATGCTGGTGTTTCATTTTGGTTTTGGGAAGACAAGGCAGGATAGTCATAAGAAAGTGAAGCAAGAGATGAAACAAAGCAAATATAAGGTGAGCTGTTTACAGTATCTATCACCAACAACAGAAAGTCACAAAAAACCTGCAGCAAACTTGCAAGACTGAATAACACCTCTGCTCAGAACCTGTCAAAAAGAGGAAGAAGTGTATCTGCCAACTCCTCCCTGTCTAATGTCTTTAACGGGACAAAACCCTATGTGTTAACTCCCTATCCTTCTGGGTTGTGTTACCTGCCCCTCACTGGGCAGCTGCAAGTCAAATCTCCCGGTGTAGTTGTTTCCCATTGTAGTAGGTGCGATGCAGGTTAAGCCAAAAAAACAAGTCCTTGCTCCAGGGGAGGCTGAGCCAATTGGTGGTGTTAGGAAATGAGATGACTGGGGCTATGGCAGAGGCTCATGAGTCTGATAGCAGCATCGGCGGGGCTGCTAAGGGCCAGGATCTAGTACAATAGCCATTTCAACAGCCTCCTATGACCTCTTATCAAGTCTATCCTTGTGGTCAGAGTTATTTTTTCTCAAACATAACAATCACCCACAAGTTTTTCTAAAATATTAAAACTTCTTTATGCCTTGCAGCCTGCTCAAGACTTTTTCCTAATCTATTGATTTTCCCCAATCTTTTTTGTAATCTACGTGAGAAGAGCACCTTGAGAGGGAAACTATTGCTGGAAATATGTCAGCAAATGTAGATTAGCACCATTTATTCAAATGCAAGTGCTGTTTCTTTCATACTTATCTTTCTATTTTTTTCATACTTATTTTTCACTATACAAGAACTGAATTCAAACTTTCTACCTGTATCCACAGATATTCTTCTCTACTCCTAAATAATTTTCTTTAAAAAAAAAAAACAAATAGTATTTCTTTGTAAAATTTTTATTATGGAAGTAGGAGACAAAAATCTTGAGAGTCAAATTCTTTCTCAGAAATCGCTAGCATTGAAAATACTTTGTATTCATTCACTGAAACTGTTGGAAAAATTGTACATTGGAATCCCCAACAAAGGCATTTTGCATTATTCACAATGTTTAAATGAGGCTGTCGATCTCATCACACAATAAATAAGGAGGTTATAATGGTTTCGCATAGTCACAGCTACTAATGCTTTTGGCAGAGATTTCCTAATCTTGATTTAAATATTTAGAAGACCCTCAAATGTGCACATGCACACGCACACACACACACATGCACACATACACACACACACACAGGACAGAGAGAATAAGAGAGAGAGATTCTTCCAACAGTCCTCCAAGGGATCACAACTCAACATCTCTCTACACTTCACTTTCCCCTTGGATTTTCAAGTCTCTCACAATCAACTCCACAAAGCACTCAGTTTTGTTCTTTGTAATCATTATTTATGGTCTTAGATTATGCTAGTTGCTGTAAGAGGGGTGAGAGGAAAGACCAAAAGTTGAATACAATAAGAATTTCTTGAATCTCTTATAATCAAAGAGATTGAAAACATATATGTACATAAATAATTATAAGACAGAAGACACCATAGAGAGAAATAAATTATGGTGTGCATTCAGATGAGGAAAAAATCCTACTGTGGATGAGAGTGAAGGAAGACAGGGAACACCTTCATAGAGGAGCAGCATTCGGAAAGGGCTTTTAGCAATGAGCAGTATCTTTAGAAAAGATACAGAAACAATAAAGAAGTCAAGCTTGATTAAGTTGAGTATATTTGTGGAGTAGGGAGAGGTGAAGTTATGTGGTTGAAACATATAAAATGCTATTTTTATAAGTCAAAATTTTATGTTGGGGCCAAGCTATAGAAGATCTCAAATGTCAAAATAAGCAGTCTGAGTTAATTTTCTCAAAAAATTGGGAGACCTTTGAGAGGAGAACATAAATGTGCACTATTTTAAAGAAGATTTGCTTGATAATTTCAGCTTAAGCTGAAAATAGGAAGAGCAGTTGTGAAGCTCTTGCAGTACTGGGTACCAACTAAGCCAAAGCTCCACCAGAGTTCATGCCATTCAACAAATATCTCCCCTTTCCTGCACCTACTTTCTATCCCATGTACATTCCTATTTAGTCAACATCCTTCACCAATTCCTTTGACCTCACCTTCTATCCCTGTCCAGTCATAAGTATTCTTGCCTCTTCACCTGGTTAGGCAAAGCCCAGCTCAGCAGGAAGATAGGGTCCATCTGTCTGAACTTGCAGTAACAGCTATCATGATGATTATTCCATTCTATCATCATATATGTTTGCATGTCTCTCACTTTCCCATTTCATCATGCTCATCTGAAGGGCAATCGTAATGCATTATGTATGTACCTAGGGCCTAGCAGGGCAGCTGGCACATACCAGATGCTCCATAAATATAGTTCAGTGAGTAAATTTCCCACCATATCAACTTAGGGAAAAAAAATTGGTGGCTATATTAAAACCTTCCATGACCTACTACTCAACATTCTGAATAGCATGCCAATAGTTTGTGAGCCTTATGGCCTGGGTTTTCTGGGCTATCCTCAAACCAAAATAGTTTATAATTTTCTGAAAAAATTTAATCCCTATGATATCATTTCATAGAGCCATATTTAATGCATTTTTTTCAATTTTCCTTAGGGCTTATCAAATGCAATTCTGGTCACATATAGGTGCCCAATAATATGTTTATTTATTGATTAGATAAACATTTCAGGAATTTTAATTACCAATCAACCAAATAAGTACGTTATATTTTTCAAACCATGTGTCTTACTTTCGTGTCAAAAACAACTATTGTATTTATAATTTATTCTAGATAAATAAACACTTAGATACCGAGTGTTATGCTTCTTTCAACATTCTTGAAATGTGAATGCAGCTAGTTCTAGCTCTTAAGACCAGTCTAAGCCCCGTTTGCAAACCTCCCAACAAATTTGACTCTAAAAGCTTTGAAGAGAGATATTTTTACTGAAGGTTTGTTGGCAAAACAAGGAGATTTGTTACCTTACACATTACAGAGCACGAGTTTCTGAAAAATTTATTGTTTCTTTTCCACCCCAAAGATCAACCCCTTAGAGCAACTTCTCTCTTTTTTACCACACCCACAACCCTCTCATATGAGACTCAGTCATTTTGGATTTTCTCACTCCATTCTCTGACCATTTTTCCTAGCCTCCTACCCCTTGTTTAGAAAGTTTTCCTACAGGGGCTTTCCCTCTTCTTTTTTTTTTTTTTTTTTTTTTTTTTTTTTTTTTTTTTTGCAGTATGTGGGCCTCTCACTGTTGTGGCCTGTCCCGTTGCGGAGCACAGGCTCCGGACGCGCAGGCTCAACGGCCATGGCTCACGGGCCCAGCCGCTCCGCGGCATGTGGGATCTTCCCAGACCGGGGCACGAACCCGTGTCTCCTGCATCGGCAGGCGGACTCTCAACCACTGAGCCACCAGGGAAGCCCTCCCTCTTCTTAAGTAAAGTAATTCAGTCACTCTCGGCTTATCCAATATTCCTCTCCAAAACCAACTAAGCAGCAAAGATGCTTCCTCCTGGTGTGGATGCGGATAAAAACAAGAATTTCAGAGACGTATTTAATATTTCCCTTATAATATTGTCTCCTAGAAGCACATTTAATGCCTCTTTTAAATTTTCCTTAGGGCTGGTCAGACACAGTCCTGGGCACATTTAGGTAATCAATAAATAGGTGTTTATTGATTTGTTAAATATGTATTTCAGAAATTTGAATTCTTGGTCCCTCAGAAGCATTTTACAATATTAATCTAACAGATAGTCCTTGGACACCTACAGTGTGTGACACCATACTCGGTGCCAAGGGAGCCTTGGATGGCATGAGGAGAGTGCCAGAATCCCAGAAGTTCCCACCATGTCAGCCTATTTATCCCACTAACAAAATAAACTTGGAAATTGACCTGAAGAGGTGATCTAAAAGTCTCTTTAGGCTCATAATTTTCTAAGGCTCATTATACAATTTCACATTAAAGTTTTCAGCTCTTTAGACCAAAAAGTAATAGACCCACCCAACACAAGCTAAGAACATAAGCAATATTTCGACCACTGTAGGAAGACTCACGCCCCTCTCAGCTCACTGACTGAACCAGAAAGCCTAACCTGCTCGCATCCTTTCACACTGGAAAGCATCCACTGTACATTAGGAAAACCTAATGTTAACTAACATTGTCCATTAAACCTAGTTCATGTTCACTAGCAAGGAAATAATTTTTAATGGAAAGAATTCCATTTTAATGTTTTGTAATGGGCTATTTATTAGTATACAAGAGGGTCAGAAGAACTAATTAGAGATTATTTGAGCAAGTGTAAATAACATGGTTTTCCCAGGTTGTCAATTGGGACTCCATATCCCAGAGCAGAATACTTGGTTGCAGATATAGTATCCGATTTTACATACCTGTGGGATTATTTGAGTGCCCCTTAGCTCAATTTAAATGTCAGGTTGTGGAAATTTGCTTCAGTAAAGCAAGTTTAAGTCATATCTGTCCTTTTGATTTTTATAGGATCTGAGCAGCTAAAAGCCTGTTTCGTTTTGTTTTTTTAAATTAGCTCCATGGCATTCTTTTTTTCATTTTCTGTACTTCAGTATAAACACTGAAAAGCAGAAACTTTTCTTTTTTGTACAGTCCTGCATTCAGGACAGTAATTATCTGAATTGTTTAATTCCTGCTCCCTTCCTGTGTGCATGTAACACATTTTACCAAAATTTTCTCAATATGAGGTCTTCCTAACAGTTTCTTTTTTCAGCAGTTGTGAGGGAAGCTGTCTGGGGAGAGGGAGTAATTTTGGAATTTGATAGCAAAGTCCCTGAGGATATGAAAACTCGCTCAAAATGCATTGTACAACCGCCTCAGGCAAGGAAGTTATACCCAAGCTCTGAACATCTGGCTTGCAACTATTATTTACATAATGAACTCATTCTTTCCCACCCTCAATATTTACCTCTGGATCTTCTGCTCTCTCCCTCGAGGAACACTCCAGAAAGCAGCTGAGCCATCCTAAGCCAACGTGGGCTGGCTGGTAGCCAGCCTGGCCTCCACTTACCCACTTCACTCTTCAAGTTCAGGTACAAGCTTTTCTTCCTACCTTTATCTTTTATGACTTCCACTTTCATTGTTTCTATCTAAGGTATTCTTTTTTTCTGAATGTATTAATTTTTCCTTCAAGCCACAACAAAAACTCTCTTCTTTTTTTAAACAATTATTTAACTAGGATCTTTACTGTCTCTGTTTAATTTTGAACCAGAACTTCAACTCATAGAAAACAAGTTTAAAAGTCATGCTTATGAGAAACTTACATAAAAGAAATGTTTAGGGGCTTCCCTGGTGGCGCAGTGGTTGAGAGTCCGCCTGCCGATGCAGGGGACACGGGTTCGTGCCCCAGTCCGGGAAGATCCCACATGCCGCAGAGCAGCTGGGCCCGTGAGCCATGGCCACTGAGCCTGCACGTCCGGAGCCTGTGCTCCGCATCGGGAGAGTCCACAACAGTGAGAGGCCTGCGTACTGTAAAAAAAAAAAAAAAAAAAGAAAGAAAAAGAAATGTTTAAGTCAACTTAAAAACAAATAAAGAAATAAAGCCAAAATTTTCTCCCAGATTAATCTATAAAAACAATGGAATACACAAACACAGTGGAACAACATGACAACCTGAATTTGAAGTTAAGACATGTTAGCAAAGAAACAGGACTCTCCAAGATAATCTTGGTTAAAAAGAGCGAGGAGGGGGTTCCCTGGTGGCACAGTGGTTGAGAATCTGCCTGCCAATGCAGAGGACATGGGTTCGAGCCCTGGTCTGGGAAGATCCCACATGCCGCGGAGCAACTAGGCCCGTGAGCCACTACTACTGAGTCTGCGTGTCTGGAGCCTGTGCTCTGCAACAAGAAAGGCCGCGATAGTGAGAAGCCCGCGCACCGCCATGAAGAGTGGCCCCCGCTTGCCGCAACTAGAGAAAGCCCTCACACAGAAACTAAGACCCAACACAGCCATAAATAAATACATAAATAAATTAATTAATTTAAATAAAAGAGTGAGGAGGAGTGGGAGATTTGTGTCCTACCTGCCGCCATCATTTTTATTAAAGCTCTAATAAGACAATGTGGCATGTGAATTGGGTTAGGTAGGCAGAATAATGAAAAGAATAGAGAAGTCTAAAATAATCTCACACAAATAATATGAAGCAGAAATTTGAGATCAGTGTGGGGAGTAATGATTATTCATTTAATGGGTCTGAGACAATCTACCAGAAAATTGAATGTTTGCTTTTTAACCCAGGTCATATCCAAAAATCAGTTATCAGTTATAGATTTAAAATAAATGTGCAAAGTAAAAACTATAGATATTATAGAATAAAATATAGAATATCTTTACAAAGTCAGACTATAGAGGATTTCTTAAGCAGTAATAAAACTGGCAAACCATAAAGTAAAAGGTAGATATATCATTACATTGAAACTAAAAACTTGCATTCATCAAAAGGTAGAAGAAGTTAAAAAAAGACAAATCACAAATCATTGATGTAGAATTGATAAGAAAAAGATAACCCAATAGAAAAATGAGCAAAAATGTAAATGGGCATTTCACAGCAAAGGCAACACAAATAGCCCTAAGCATATGAAAAGATGCCTATCCTTACTGGCAATCAGAAAAATACAAATTAAAGCCAAAGTGAGAAATGATTACAGTAAGTTCCCTACATATGAACGAGTTCTGTTCTGAGAGGGAGTTTGTAAGTCCAATTTGTTCATAAGTCCAACAAAGTTAGCCTAGGTACCCAACTAACACAATTGGCTATATAGTACTGTACTGTAATAGGTTTATAATACTTTTCACACAAATAATACATAAAAAACAGACAAAAAAATAAAGAAAACATTTTTAAGCTTACAGTACAGTACCTTGAAAAGTACACTAGTACAGTACAACAGCTGGCATACAGGGGCACATTGGCATCTTTGAAAGTTTGCAACTTGAAGGTTTGTATGTAGGTGATTTACTGTAATTAATTTTGTTAAAAATTAAAATGATGATACATTTAAAAATTAAAATTCAATCAAAACAAGGTGAAACTCTAACATACAGCTGGTGATGATTTCAAGTGTAACAGCCACTTGGAAAAAAGTTTATCCAGACAGTAGTAAGGAAAATTGAACATAAACATAGCCTATGACTCAGCAATTCCATTCCTACACTACAGGCTGAATGTTTGTGTCCACCCCCAAATTCATACGTTGAAACCTAATCCCCAAGGTGATGATATTAAAAGGTGGTGGTGGGGGTCTTTGGGAGATGATTAGGTCATGAGGGTGGAGCCCTCAGGGATTAGTGCCTTTATAAAAGCAGCATGAAAAAGCTCCCTTTATCCCTTCTGCCATGTGAGGACATGGAGAAAAAGTGGCCATCTGGGAGGTGAGTCCTCATTAGATACCTCATCAGGTATAAGCTGGTGCTTGATCTCAGGCTTCAGAACAGTGAGAAATAAATGTTTGTTCATAAGCCAGTCAGTTTATTGTATTTTTTGTTATAGTGGCCCAAACAGACTAAGACAGAAAATACCATAGGGAAACTCTAATCTATGAGGCAAGGAGAATTGTATAAGAATATTCTTAATAGCCCCAAACAGGAAGTGACCTTAATGTCTGTCAGTAAGACCATGGATAAACCATCCTGTATTCACACAATAAAATAAGACATAGGAGTGAAAGTTATGAATTACTATTACATGCATCACACAAGGCTACTGGCCCAAAGAGCATGACACGTGCCCCCAGAGTACCGTGCATGTCCTCCAGGTTAAGACTGGATTAACAGTATTACAACCAGATTCCAGCACATGGGAAAGGGGAAGGAGAAGATGAAAAGACAAGCAATTTCCTCTAAGGAAGTGACAAAGAAGTCGCACCCATCACTTCTAATCATACTACCTTGGCAAGAATTTAGTCACATGACTATACAACAGCTGCAAGGGAGACTGGAAAACATAATCTCTAGCTAGGCATCCATGTGCCCTTTTGAACTCAGGTGAGATTTCTCTTCCTACAGAAAAGAAAAGGAGTAATATGATATTGTAGGTAGAGGTGTAGCCCCCTGTATCAATATCTACCCAATTTCATTCCCTTCACTCTCTCCCTGGAGATAACTTCTATCCTGAATTTGTTATTAATCATCCCCATTCATATGTGTGCACCCACAACGATTATTGATTTTTTAGTTTTTAACCCTTAGAGGCATGGTATCAGCCTGGATGTATCATTTTGCATGTTTTTCTCATACTTCCTTATATTCTGAGATTTTTCCTTGTTAATACATGTAGCTCTAGTTCACCCAGTTTGCCCACTGTATAGTGATCATATGTGAATGTAATCCAAGCTACTTATTAATTCTCCTGTTGGTGAAAATTAGGTTGCTTTCAATTTTTCTCCAAAGTCCAAAGCTCAGAGAAAGGTGTTAGTGATAGTCCAGGTTGGAGATACCCATGTCCTGAGCTATGTGTTGTATCTGTACTATGAAAATTAAGAAGACAGGGGAGTCAAGATGGCCATGTGGGAAGACACAGAGTTAGCATCTCCCTACGACTAGGGCTCCTTCCAGCCACTTGTGGGGAACTCTGATGCCCAAGGAGAAGAGAGGAACCCCAGAGTGAACTGGTAGGACATAGAGGGATTGAGGGGGGAGGAGAAGTGGAAACCAGACGGGATTGGCGCCCCTGAGGCCAGGGAGATCAGGAGAGGCAGGTGGGAGGGACTCTCCGGTAAGAGCAGGAGAGGAGCGGAGGACAATCCCCTGGCCCACTCGGGCCGGGAAGCCTGCTGAGCTCCCAGGCCAGTACCCCTGCCACAAAGGCCCATCCAGGCCACGTGGGTCCTGGGGGCATAGGAGGGAGGCCAGGGAGATCAGGAGAGGGAGAGAAGCAGAGAGGGCGATTGCCCACCCACTCGGGCATGGGGAGCCTGCTGAGCTCTCAGGCTGGTCCCCTGCCCTCCAAAGCCCCCTGCAGGCCACATAGGTCCTTGGGGGCACAGGAGGGAGGCCGTGGAGATCAGGAGAGGCAGGTGGGAGGGGCCCTCCCAGACGGGAGGAGAATTTGCCCCACCCACTCAAGTCCAGGAAACTTAATGGGCTCCCAGGTGAGGTCCCCTGCCCTCTGAGACCAGGGGTGGGGGGCACGCCTGGGCCCCTTCTGTTCCTTGAGCCTAAGGGCCACCCCCCACAGCCCCCAGGGCCTTTTCCAGCCCTGGGGTCCTGAGCATTGGCCCAACCCACCACCCAAACCTCGCCCTTGCTTAGGCCTCGCCCTCCACAGCCAAGGCCTTCCCACCCCCCATTTTTTTCTTTTCCCGCCTCCTCTTTTCTACTATGGTGGTACTGATGTACCTTTCGTTTGTTGATTCATCTGTATTTTTATTTTTATATTCTTCCTAACATATCTGTTAGTTTCCCAGTCTAATTTTATTTTTTACTTTGTTATTGATGTGTTTTTGTTTTTTGGGGGTTTTTGTGTCACCTCCAGGTAGCTTGCAGGATCTTGGTTCATGAGCCCTGGGTCAGGCCAAAGGTCCTGTGGTGGGAGCTGCCAATCTGGACCACTACATTAACAGAGAACCTCAGATCCCAGGGAACATTCATCAGAGTGAGGTCTCACAGAGTTCCTCCTCTCAGCACCAAGACGCAGTTCTATGCAATAGCCTACAAACCTCAGTGTTAGAAGCCTCAGGACAAACAACCAGTAACATAGGAACACAATCCCACTCATTAAAAAAAAAAAAAGAGACAGCAAAAAATTATGTCACAGATGAAGGAGCAAGGTAAAACTACAAGACCAAATAAATGAAGAGGAAATAGGTAATCTACCTGAAAAATAATTCAGAGTAATGATAGTAAAGATGATCCAGAATCTCAGAAATAGAATGGAGGCACAGACTGAGAAAATACAAGAAATGTTTAACAAAGATATAGAAGAACTAAAGAACAAACACACATATGAACAACACAATAACTGAAATGAAAATTACACTAGAATGAATCAATAACAGAATAACCAAAGCAGAAGAATGAATACATGAGCAGGAAGACAAAATGGTGGAAATAACTGCCAAGGAGCAGAATAAAGAAAAAAGAAAGAAAAGAATTGATGACAATCTCAGAGACTTCTGGGACACTAAATGCACCAACATTCAAATTACAGGGGTCCCAGAAGAAGAAGAGAAAAAGAAAGGGTCTGAGAAATTATTTGAAGAGATTATAGTGGAAAACTTACCTAACATGAGAAAGTAAATAGTCACCCAAGTCCAGGAAGCACAGAGAGTCCCATACAGGATAAACCCTAGGGAAAACACACAAAGATACATATTAATCAACCTAACAAAAATTAAATTCAAAGAAAAAATATTAAAAGCAGCAAGAGAAAAACAAAAAATAACATATAAAGGATCCCCATAAGATTATCAGCTGATTTTTCAGCAGAAACAATGCAGACCAGAGGGAGTGGCAGGATATACTTAAAGTCATGAAAGAGAAAAACCTACAACCAAGATTACTCTACCCAGCAAGGATCTCATTCAGATTCAATGGAGAAGTCAAAAGCTTTTCAGACAAGCAAAAGCTAAGAGAATTCAGTACCACCAAACCAGCTTTACAACAAATGTTAAAGAAACTTCTCTAAGTGGGAAACACAAAAGAAGAAAAAGACCCACAAAAATAAACCCAAAACAATTAACAAAATGGTAATAGGAACATACATATCGATAATAACCTTGAATGTAAATGGATTAAATGCCCTAACCAAAGGACACAGACTCGCTGAATGGATACAAAAGCAAAACCCATATACAAGCTGTCTACAAGACACCCACTTCAGACCTAGGGGCACATACACACTGAAAGTGAAGGGATGGAAAAAGATATTCCATTCCAATAGAAATCAAAAGAAAGCTGGAGTAGCAATACTTGTATCAGATAAAATAGACTTTAAAACAAAGACTCTTACAAGAGATAAGGAGGGACACTACATAATGATCGAAGGATCAATCCAAGAAGAAGATAAAACAATTATAAATGTTTATGCACCCAACACAGAGTACCTCAACACATAGGGCAAATGCTAACAATCATGAAAGGAGGAATCAACAGTAACACAAAAATAGTAGAAGACTTTCACACCTCACTTACACCAATGGACAGATCATCCAAACAGAAAATAAATAAGGAAACACAATCTTTAAATGACACAATAGACCAGATAGACCTAATTGATATTTATAGAACATTCCACCCAAAAGTGGCAGAATACACTTGCTTCTCAATTACACATGGAACATTCTCCAGGATAGATCACATCTTGGGTCACAAATCAAGCTTCAGAAAATTTTTAAATATTGAAATCATATCAAGCATCTTTTCTGACCACAACGCTATGAGACTGGAAATAAAATACAGGAAAAAAAACCTGTAAAAACTACAAATATATGGAGGCTGAACAGTACGCTACTAAATAACCAAGAGATCATGGCAGAAATCAAAGAAGAAATTTAAAAATACATAGAAACAAATCAGAACAAAAACATGACGACCCAAAACCTATGGAATTCAGCAAAAGCAGTTCTAAGAGGGAAGTTTATAGCCATACAATCTCACCTCAAGAAACAAGAAAAATATCAAATAAACAATATAACCCTACACTTAAAACAACTAAAGAAAGAAGAACAAAGAAAACCCAAAGTAAGTAGAAGGAAAGAAATCATAAAGACCAGAGCAGAAATAAATGAAATAGAAATGAAGAAAACAATAGCAAAGATCAATAAAACTAAAAGCTGCTTCTTTGAGAAGATAAATGAAATTGATAAACCCTTAGCCAGACATATCAAGAAAAAAAGGGAGAAGATACAAATCAATAAAATTACAAGTGAAAAAGGAGAAATCACAACTGACACTGCAGAAATACAAAGGAGTATAAGAGACTACTACAAACAACTATATGCCAATAAAATGGACAACCATGAAGAAATGGACAAATTCTTGGAAAGGTACAATTTTCCAAGACTGAACCAGGAAGAATTAGAAAATATAAACAGACCTATCACAATTAATGAAATTGAAACCATAATTAAAAATCTTCCAACAAACAAAAGTCCAGGACCAGAGGGCTTCACAGGCGAATTCTATCAAACATTTAGAGAAGAGCTAACACCTATCCTTCTCAAACTCTTCCAACAAATTGCAGAGGGAGAAACACTCCCAATCTTCATTCTACAAAGCCACCATCACCCTGATACTGAAACCAGGAAAAGACATCACAAAAAAAGAAAATTATAGACCAATATAACTGATGAACATAGATGCAAAAGTCCTGAAAATAATGCTAGCAAACAGAATCCAACAGCACATTAAAAGGATTGTACACCACGATCAAGTGGGATTTATCCCAGGGATGCAAGGATTCTTCAATATATGCAAATCAATCAATGTGATACATCATATTAACAAATTGAAGAATAAAAAACATATGATCATCTCAATAGATGCAGAGAAAACTTTTGACAAAATTCAGCACCCATTCATGAAAGAAACTCCCAGAAAATAGGCATAGAGGGAACCTACCTCACCATAATAAAGGCCATATATGACAAACCCACAGCCATCATTCTCAATGGTGAAAAACTGAAAGCATTTCCACTAAGATCAGGAGCAACACAAGGATGTCTACTCTCACCCCTATTATTCTACATAGTTTTGGAAGTCCTAGCCATAGCAATCAGAGAAGAAAAATAAATAAAAGGAATACACATTGGAAAAGAAGAAGTAAAGCTGACACTGTTTGCCAAAGACATGATACTATACATGGAAAATCCTAAAGATGCCACCAGAAAACTACTAGAACTAACCAATGAATTTGGTAAGGTTGCAGGATACAAATTTAATGCACAGAAATCTTTTGCATTCCTGTAAACTAACAATGAAAGATCAGAAAGAGAAATTAAGGAAACATTCCCATTCACCATTACAACAAAAAGAATAAAATACCTAGGAATAAACATACCTTAGGAGGTAAAATACCTGTACTCAGAAAAACTGTAAGACACTGATGAAAGAAATCAAAGATGATACCAACAGATGGAGAGATATACCATGTTCTTGGATTGGAAGAATCAATATTGTGAAAATAACTATACTACACAAAGCAATCTACAGACTCAGTGCAATTCCTAGCAAGCTACCAGTGACATTTTTTACAGAACTAGAACAATCTTAAAATTTGTATGGAGAAACAAAAGACCCCAAATATCCAAAGCAATCTTGAGGGAAAAAAATGGAGCTGAAGGAATCAGACTCCCTGACTTCAGACTATACTACAAAGCTACAGTAATCAAGACAATATGGTACCAGCACAAAAACTGAAATAAAAATCAAGGGAACAGGATTGAAAGCCCAGAGATAAACCCACTCATCTATGGTCAACTAATCTATGACAAAGGAGGCAAGGATATACAGTGGAGAAAAGACAGCCTCTTCAGTAAGTGGTGCTGGGAAAACTGGACAACTACATGTAAAAGAATGAAATTAGAACACTCCCTAACACCATACACAAAAATAAAATCAAAATGGATTAAAGACCTAAATGTAAGACTGGACACTATAAAACTCTTAGAGGAAAACATAGTCAGAACACTCTATGACATAAATCACAACAAGATCCTTTTTGACTCACCTCCTAAAGAAATGGAAATAAAAACAAAAATTAAAAAATGGGACCTAATGAAACTTAAAAGCTTTTGCACAGCAAAGGAAACCATAAACAGGATGAAAAGACAACCCTCAGAATGGGAGAAAATATTTGCAAATGAAACAACAGACAAAGAATTAATCTCCAAAATATAAAAACAGCCCATGGAGCTCAATATCAAAATAACAAACAATCCAGTTAAAAAATGGGCAGAAGACCTAAATAGACATTTCACGAAGTAAGATATACAGATGGCCAAGAGGCACATGAAAAGATGCTCAATATCACTAATTATTAGAGAAATGCAAATCAAAATTACAATGAGGTATCACCTGACAGTGGTCAGAATGGTCATTGTCAAAAAATCTAGAAACAATAAATGCTGGAAAGGGTGTGGTGAAAAGGGAACCCTCTTGCACTGTTGGTGGGAATGTAAATTGATACAACCACTATGGAAAACAGTATGGAGGTTCCTTAAAAAACTAAAAATAGAACTACCATATGACCCAGCAATCCCACTACTGGGCATATACCCTGAGAAAACAATAATTCAAAAACAGACGTACCACAGTGTTCATTGCAGCACTATTTACAATAGCCAGGACGTGGAATCTAACTAAATATCCATCGACAGATGAATGGATAAAGAATATGTGGCACATATATACAATGGAATGTTACTCAGCCATAAAAAGAAACGAAATTGAGTTATTAGTAGTGAGGTGGATGACATAGAGTCTGTCTTACAAAATGAAGTAAGTCAGAAAGAGAAAAACAAATAACATATATATAGGCTAACGCATATATATGGAATCTAAAGAAAAATTTTAAATGGTACTGATGAACCTAGTTGCAGGGCAGGAATAAAGAGGTAGACATAGAAAATGGGCTTGAGGACATGGTGTGGGAGGGCGAAGCTGGGACGAAGTGAGAGTAGCATCGACATATATACACTACAGAATGTAAAATAGTTGGCTGGTGGGAAGCAGCAGCACAGCACAGGGAGATCTGCTCTGTGCTTTGTGATGACCTAGAGGGGTGGGATAGGGAGGGTGGGAGGGAGGGCATATGGGAACATATGTGTGCATATGGCTGATTCACTTTGTTGTGCAACAGAAACTAACACAGTATTGTGAAGCAATTATACTCCAGTAAAGATCTATTTAAAAAAAAAAAAAAAGAAGAGCAGATCTGGGAGATTTTTTTTTTGTCTCATCCAAGCATGAATCAGCACTGATTGGTTTAAATACCTGTTGTGTTTTCCAGCCACTTCCTGCTTTGAACCTTGTGCTTGAATATAGTTGACAAAGGTAGCAGTAATTAATTAATGCTACTTTATTTTGCATACCTGGAGTAGGGTCTCTTGGATATTAATGCAGATTTATGTAAAAATAACCAAATTAATACTGCTCTGGCACTTCTTTTAATGGGACTAGAGCCTAGTTCTAGACAGAAATAAGTTAAACATCTGCCTTTAGGAACTATTTTTTTCAACCACGTTTGATTTTTTATCTGTCTCATAAAGAGTTATTTTTAAAAATTAGAAAATCTCTCAAAACATAATACACAGCTCAAATGTTAAGGCAACAAAGAACATTTTTTTGGAAAAACAAATCAGAGAGTAAAAAAAGATTGGATTATTTTTACTGAATCATAACATAGCTTGAAACACAATCTAGAAATCCTTGTCAACACCAACTTTTTTACAGCTAATCTGTTCAACACTGCAATTCTTGTAGCACCTCATCTTCTCCTGGGTTCCTACAGGAACTCGATCAAGCTGGCTTCCTGCAGGTTTAGCCAGGACTAGCAAGAAATCCACCCGTGAGGCTGGCACACTTCTGTTCAACCTTCATATCACATCTACATCCTGAATCCAAACACTCCACTGCCTTTGTTACTTAGGCAACAAAGTAAGATGTACAGTAATACAAGACAAATGATAAAGCTTTGGGACCTCAAAAGTTAGCCTGGAAAATGATGGAAGCTTGGGAGACTGGATCCATTCAAATGGCATAAAGCTTCTTTCACTTTTCACTCAATACTTCTGCCCACACATAACACACACACACACACACACATACACACACACATCACACTTTGCTTGCTCTAAGAACTTCATTAATATTATTGACCGATTGTAAACAAGAGGGAGAAAAAAGGCTTCCAGAATATATGAAATAACTTTTTAGTATGATACATTTGTACACTATTGACACCAACAGGCAAGATTGAGGTGCCCCAAATAATATTTGAGGATATAGAAAGACACTTTGGAAAAAAAGTTTAAAGCATTTTATAGGTCAAGGGAGAGCTGTTAAGGGATGTGACCAATCACTAAGTGGATAAAAATATTAGTGGCAGTAGTATCTTGAACTTATATAGAACTTTTTATTTATTGTCATTTATGGTATTTTATTAATAATTAAGCATACAGTATACCTTGATTTCCTATCTCCATAAAATGCATGTTAAATTCATACCAGATGTTCACCTACATTTTCCAACACACCCTCATTGATTTGTGTAGAATAGTCTTCTTCACAAAAGAGAAGGGGAGACATAAACCAAAATTTTATTGAGTGTCTACCATATGCCAACACATACTACACACATTATTTCATTTAATCCCCACAGCAGTCATATGAGTATCATATTATTATTCCCAATTTATAAATGAGAAATCAGGGATTTAGAAAGGCAAATAACTTTTTAAATATTTCACAGCTAGAAGGCAGAAGAATCGGTATTTGAATGGAAGTCCATCTGGCTTCAAATCCCAGCAAGTTTTCTTTCCCCTATGTTAAATCCTCCCTAATCAATGTAGTATGTAACTGTGAAGAGGTAGAATAGGAAAATTGTCCCCTCTCCCCACTATAAGGGAGGAAATTTTGGCACCCCAAATTGTGTTTCATTGGTATGAGGATTAGTTTAGGCTGATTATTTTTAAGGCCCAAAAGACTCAGGAAGAAATGTTGACCTTCCCTCTAACTGCCTAAAAGAATGCAAACAGAGGACCTGTTACAGGAAGGGAGATGTCACCGTGGATAACTATAGTATGAACTAGGTGCATAGACAAGGAGGAAACTAGCAAAGCCTGTTTGTTAAAATTCCTCTCTGTGTCCTATGATCTCTGCATGGCCCATGGAACATTTGAAAACAGTTGCTTTTCCATCTCCATGTAAATTGCCTTCCTCCCCTTTGAGGTCCCAAACCACTGCCCCCAACATCCTCTTCTGTCTTTAGCTGAAGATGGTATTCAAGGTGAAGTCTTCTGCCACTTTGGTGAGTTAGTTTTCTTGGGTGTCTCTCAGGTATACATGTTATTAAACTTTTGATTTTCTCGTGTTAGTCTGTCTTATATCAATTTAATCTTTAGACCAATCAGAAGAACCTAGAGAGGTAGAGTAAAATTTCTTCTTCCCTGACACCATAATCTAATATCAAGGATGATCTTAATGGAGAAACTGACATCAAGCCTCAATAAAGCCTGTCAGTAGTGAAAGCCTTTTGGAAAACTTCTTGGAATACCAATCCCTAGGGGTAGTCAGGCAACGTGGCTTTGCCTCCTCCTACTAAGTCATTCACAGCCTATGCCTTTCACTAAAATGCTGCTGATTGCAAGTGACTTCCAAATCCAAACAAGCATTTTAGGTCTGTTTAATAGATCAATACAGTAATTTGCTCCTGGGCCCCTGAAATCACTTGTTTGGACCTGATGTCTATGTCATCAGATTGAGGTGTATACATTAGCATGTGCAGGGAATTACACAAATAACTTGCACTGAAAGATGTTAAACCAAGTTAGATTGTGTGAAGGGGGTAGCATTTAACTCATTTCCAAGTGACTGGGATTAAATGGGTCATTATAAAGGCAATGCCTTCAACAAGCATCACAGAGGAAAACAAACCTTTTGGCCAAAGAATACACTCCATCATGTATAGATGCTTCAGAATTCCACTGAGCAGAGGCTAGAAAGAAAACAGTCAAGAAAACCTAATATAGGTTGAAGAAGTTTTTTTCTTCTCTTTTTTTCTTCTTTTTTTTTAATCACTTCTATTTGACAGTGAAAGAATCTCCCAAGGGAAATAGTAGATGACCTGTTGCTTGATTCACTTAAACTCAGTGGACAAAACACCAGAGGGGAGCAATTTTGCCTCAACTCCCCAGAGGAACAGGGTCTATGTGGAACTAATAATAATTTTCCATCTCTAATTTTGATGACACGAAAACCACAGTTATGTGCTTATTTGATCCAGTGTTGGGTTGGATTCTAGCAGCAACATTTCATATCAACTGAAGTCTGTTAATTACATGCACCAGGACACCAGCCAAAAGACCATTACAATAGTCCAAAGGGAATAAAATAAAAAGTTTTAACATGGATCCTTCCATCAGGAACAGAGGATTGGCAGTGGAAGGAAAATTTCATTACAACTGAGGTGTGACTCATTTGTCAGGTGTTGAAGTAAAAGAGGATTCTCCATGAGAGAAACAAAAGAGATACCTTGAAAAGGGAGTTAAAGGAAGTTGTTTCTGTTCAGTAAATGACTTGAGTGTGTCCATTGATGCAATGCTGGTAACAGTGAGGTCATATAAGCATTTGTTCATTCATTTATTCAATCATTCAAAAAATAGTTTTATCACCAAGTACTTTGCCAGATGCTATCAGTTTGAAAAAGAATAATACTCCATCCATGTCTGCAAGATAGAAGAACAAAGTGGGGAAAAGAGATATAAATAGAAATGATAAGTGATATCTTGAAGCACAGTGTTACAGAAGCACAGAGAAAGAACATGTCACTTTCCATGGACTGAAGTGTAGGGACATCTTCCTAGAGGTCAGGAAACCTGACATAATCTTGAAATACGAATAAAACTTAGCCAACTGGAGAAGATAGTATTCATGAAATAGGAGACAGCATGGGCCAGAGGAAAGAAACTAAGGCCAGAGTTGTGGTGGGAACTGTAAGTAGTTTGGTGTTGATGAAGCAGAGAGAATTGCTGAAGGATGAGAAACAGAGAGAGGTCAGATTACTGTGAGCACTGTGTCTTCTCAAGGAGCAAGGGCTTCATTCTGGGAAGTGACACAGTAAACAGGAGGATTATGGCAGCTGAATAGACAGGGGATTATAACGTCACCAAAGTGGAGACAGGATGATCAGTGGGAAGTCTCTTACAGTAATTACAGCAAGGCATCGCAAGGGAACACTGAATAAGGAACACTAAGGGTAGAAAAGAGGAGACAATCTGAAAAATATCTGAAAGCAAAGTGGGTCCAGCCATTGACTGGATGTGAAGGCTAGTGAAAGAAGCCTCAGAAGCTTAAATGAGAAAGGGGAAGGGAGGATAATGAAAGGTAACAAGAGTCTTAGCCAGGACAGAGACTGAAAGAAACCATCATAAAGACCTGTAGGGAGTCATCCTGGGTTCCTAAGTAATCCTAGTAAGCCACGCCACCTTCCTGGGCTAACATCCTTATTTCTACTTGTAGTACTTGGTTTGGTGTCATTTAATAACACATCCAGATCTATTATATTTGGTTTTCCTTTTTTTTTTTTTTTTTTTTTTACTAGATAACATATATCTGTATGCTACACATAGAAGTGCCTACACACATTTTGGTTGATTGAATTTGAATCTAAATATTCTAGTACCCACTGTGCCTTGCCTTCTTTCAAATAAGATGTCAAGCTAGGTTTAGAATGCTCTGTTGGGCCCATCGTTTCTTCCTCTTTTCTTTATTTTTCTATTAGTGTCTCTAACAGACTGAAGCATGACTGAAAGTTACCATCCAATCTGATCATCCTGCAGCACAATTCTGATATGAATCAGCATTTTCATTAAATAAATCTCAATTTTCTGTTCAAATGACCTGTATATAAGGCATTACGTTTCCTGCCATTTGGAATCTCTGACTCATTCAGCGCTTACCTGTATGAGTGAGAAAAATGATAAAAATCAAAACATCATTTTGGTAGCTGTTCGGGCAGATGAGACTCTAACGTGGCCTTTCTATTCTAATTTTGACTAATCTGCCCTGACATATAATTTTTTTCATTCATTTAATAAGTATTTATTGAGCACTATTTTGAGGCCCTTGAATGTTTCTGTGGGGGGGAGGGGAAGAGCAAAAACCCTGCTGTTATAAAATTCAATTCTACTATAGGGAAATGTTCAATTAAATGTGTGTGTGTGTGTGTGTGTGTGTGTGTGTGTGTGTGTGTGTGGTGTATATGAAGAGGAGTGGATAGATGGATAGATAGATAGATAAATTAAAAACTTGAGCAGAGTAAGGCATATTAGATGAAGGGGTTCCTGGGATGTGGGACTTGCAATGTTAAAACCAGGAAAGTCCCAGGCAAACCAGGACAAGTTGGTCCCCAGAGTGTAGAGCGGGGACCAATAAGCAATTTTAAAGAGGAAGCTCAGCGTAGGCCTAATTGAGAAGATGGTATCAGAGCAAAGCCTTGATGGAGGTGAGGAAAGTGGATCCATGGTTATCTGGGGGAAAAGCATTCTAGACAGAGGAAAGGGCTGAGGAAAAGGCCCTATGATGAGGACATGTTTGGTGTGTATGGACATAGTGAAAATATGTACCCCAGACAGCAAAGATAAAAGAGTGAAGTTATAATCCAACGAGCAGTCCTCAAATGCAGTATCTTCTACTTCTTAACTCTGATATTGACCTCTCCAAACTCTCAAGGGGAATACTTTCACATTGTTGGAAATATAAAAACAATAAGTTTAAATAGCTAGAAAATGGATAACATTATATTTGTGCTGAATCAACAAACCAGAAGAACTTGAACCCCCGATTCATTGTAGCCATTCTTTAATATCTTTTGAGTCATTTAGACTTTGTCAATATAAATAATCCCAACATGAAACCAATCAATATAATTTTTCTTCCGCATATTTCTGCCTTTGCCTTAATAATAAAATATGAGTGTGGGAATCCTAAAACATTCCATAAGTATTTGGTACAACCATAATAGCCCCAGCCTTTCTCCATACCAAGACTAAGTCAGTATTTCACAAGAAAAACAGGAACTTGCACGTTCACGTTATTTTAGTTCTTGTTGACAGCGTATCTGGATAATTCACACTGAAGAACATCTTTAGCTGAGAAGGACTTTATATGGATTCATTAGAGCTCCTGTTTCAGAAAACCATGCAATTGCATTAAGTTTCATATTCATTTTGCATGTCATGGGCAGAGTTTACCTGTTCAGCTAGAGTGGACACTTCAAATAAAACTGGATTTACAGATCCCAAGTCTTTCCCCCCTGGTCATTTTCTACTCAAGGATACATTTTGGCCTAACATGTACCACATCACAGCAGAAGTCCCTTTCTTTTCTTTTTTTTTACTACATCCTAAGCAATTTCTCCAAGGACTTCCTCAGAGTTATCTGCAGATGGGAAAGGCAATTCACAATGCAATAAAATTTATAGCTCATAAAATTATGAATAAGCCAAACGTTAAAAAAGAAAAGTTAAACTAGGTTTAAAATGATTTTTATAATATCCACCACATGAATTGACACAGAGAATGAATTGCAAATGTAAGGGAAGGCAACAACTAAATGTTCTGTGCTATCTGGGTGTTAAATGAGGACTGTCAGCACAGCACAAAGAGATTCAGGAAATAGTCACTGATTTCTCTCAGTAGAGGTGGCTAAAGTAAGGTACAAAGTAGGTTTTTTAAAAAAAAAAGATTAACTGGTTATGACTATAAGCAAAACCCCCAAAAGGAGGAATTTGGAAATTAGATGACGAAATAAAGTGAGTCAACCGAAATCATCAGTGTGGTTTTTGTTGTGGTTAAACAGAATAAAAATGCAAAAGGAAACAAAGAATTAAACCATCCAAACTCTTTTTTCTCTGAGTAGTAGAAGTTCTTTTTAAAAAGAAATATTAGAATACTTACCAATATTCAGAATAAGCTCAGTTTTCCACTTCACTTGCCTACCTAACATAGATACCCTTGGAGAAAACGACATTAGAATTTAGATTGAGGAAAACAGGTATTATCAATATCTAATCCAGAATTGTCAAGTCCCCACAGGGTTGAGTCTTTGGTGGTCTTCTCTTCCTACTATACACACCTTTTCTGGATGACCTCATCTATTCTGTTGGTTCCAATGATTACCCACACATTGATGATTCCCAGGTCACCATCATTATGGCTCATATTCTCATGTCTCAGGTCCATATTTCTGTATCCGAATATCTGAATGTTTCTTGGTAACTTCAACCATATGCCCAAATTCAAGTTAAATGTACTTTTTCATCCATATTTTCCATCCCAGCTAAATGTCATTCATCCAAGTGTGTGTGGGGACCCGGGGAGGGAGGAGATGAAGTCACCTTCCATACATCCCTCTGGGGCCAGTATCCCTGGCCCATTCCATCCAATCAGCACACTTAGGCATCAATATCTAGGACATGTCTATTCATTTATCTCTTCCTATCCATTTCCAGTATTACTTTTTCTCAGGTTCATTTGGGCCTTTTGCCTACTTTGCTCTGTATCACTGGAGATTGACCTCTGAAAACTCTGTTTCTGAAGCTCCCTTACTAATTGGATTCTACTTCAGTTTGATCAGTGGGGGGATGGGGGTTGTGCACTTGTGGAAAATTGGAGGCCTGAGAAGGGTGACAGTCCAGGAATACCCAGCCACACAGGGACCCAAATACTCCATGTTTACCAGGCTGCAGGGTTTTGCTCACACTGTTTCTCTATGTAGAGTTCACTTTTCCACCTTTTCCACAAGGCAAATTCCCACTTTCTTCACAGCCAACTCAAATATCATCTGATTGTCCCCTCACCTCAGGGGAATAAATCTCTCCTCTTATACAGGTGTCTTATACAGGCATTAAGGAACATGCTCTGAGCCCTTTGAAAACACGTTCAGTACAGCACTTAACGTGCCAATGAAACTGGTCCCTCATCAAAGATACCAATACCTTGTTTATTATTAAATTACAAAGGTACAGTTTATTTCTTATCTAACTTGACATTTGACTCTTCAGTTCTTCCAAAATCTCCTGGACAATCCCACCCCGGGTGCCATTCCCATTTCCTTCCTACATTCCCACATAAGCCACACTTTTTCTGACTTAAATATTGAAATCCTTCTACCTGCCTTGTTCTGTCTTTGTTTTACTCTCCCCACCCTCCTTGAATGGCTTCAACCACTCTTACGGTTTCTTTTAGCCTCGGTAAATACATGACTCTTAATCTATATCTCTGGTTCAGGTTTGTCTCCTCAGCTTCACATATGAATATTCTGGACGTCTATTTCAGTATGCCCCTCGGGCTTCTCAAAAGCAATATATCAAAACTTAGTCCATTATCTTCTTCATACCCACATACTCTCCCGCTACAAAACCCTTCCACTCATCTGTGTCTCAGCAAAGAGCACTGTGAAATTTCTCCAGCCAGAAACCTGAGAGTCAAGATTGATTTTCCCTCCCCTCGCACAGATATTTAAATCCATCAGAAACGTTTGTAATGTTTTCCTCCTTCATGACTCACTCATCTGTACCCTGCCTTCTACCCTCATTAAAACACCCATAAATAGGCTGTCATCATTTTTCACCCGGATCACGCCTTTACTAGCCGGTTTCTATGGCCTCCTATTCATTCTTCCCATTGCTGCTGGAAAGATGCCCCTTGTGGCTCTTTAGAATATAGTTCTGACTCCATCCACCCACAGCTGGAAATTCTGATGGCTTTCTCCTGAGTTCAGCCTAAAATCTAAGCTCTATATCATGACACAAGACCCTCCACAATTTTGCCCCATCTCACTCATCTCTCACCCCTCTTTCTCTTCACACTGTGCCCTCGTACTATCAAAATATCTGCAGTTCTCAGACTCTCCATTTGGTTTCACACTGGACTGCTGTGGTCCACTCCACCCTCTTCCCAGAATGTACTTCCCTTCCTTCTTGACCTGGATCACCCTTTGCCCCTCGAGATTTCACTGAGGCATTACCTCTTCCAGAAAGTCTCTTCTGTACAGCCTCCTTCAGGTGCACTTCACCTGTTATCCCATGATGCCCTGTGCATATTTCTACAAAAATAACTGTCACTGTTTCTTAATTGTATTTTTATTTGGTCTCTACCATCAGACTATGAATTCCTTGAAGGCCAAATCGCTGTCTTTTTCTCTGGGCCCCCCCTACTTATTACAGCTTTATAACACACAATAGATATAAAATAAATATTTTTTGAATGAAGGAAGTAATCTTATCATAGTTATATGTATATGTATAAAGCATATCTAAAATATATAATATACTTACTGGAGGAAATTGAAAATTAAAGATGACTTTATTCACTAGCATCCCTAGCATCCTAGCAGAGTGCCTGACACACAACATGTGCCTCATAAGTGTTGAATTTTCATTGGTCCTAAATGGCCTCGATGGATTGATTTTGGTGCCTCAGTTCATTGGAAAGTCACGCCAACCCTCTGCTCTATTTTCCTATGCACACTACTGAGTCAGTTAGTTGTCAGTCTGTCATTTGAGGACGTATATTGGGCAAAGCACTGTGAAAAGCTTAAAAGGTTTGGTCTTTGTTCTCTTGAGATATTTACAATGTAAATACATACATAGATGCATATATAAGCTTAATATCAGAGTCCATCACATGGACAAGATAGACAGGATCTTACTAGCCCTATAAAGTATTTCACCACAGCCCCTGTGCTCCATGGATTCAGAGATAACATTGTTCCCATTTGTATATGCTGCTTCGCAATTCAAAAACTTTCTAAAATCCAATATCAAGAGCTAGGAAAAGAGTCAGAAAAAGACATCTCACTCTATGAGATAACTCGCTCTAATTTCCTCATTAGTGAAAACGACATCATCATAAAGAATATCTGCCAACAATCTGATATAAAAATGTACATGCATCATGAAAAATAATTGCTGTTCAATTACTACTGAATTATAAAGCCGTCATACAGGTGCAATAATGCAAGAGCTCTGAAAGTATGAAAAACTGCTTAGCTTAGGTAATTACATGTGTTTGAATAAAGTCCCCAGAATAAAATTTGCAGAGTTTGAAGAAACAATGAAATAAGAATCAAAGTGCCATTTATAATTATATATTTTTAAATTTTCTGTTTTTTCTCCTGCATAAATTTTGAAAGGACAGGGAAAATTTTTTAACTCTTGGGTCCAGAGAGTGAGAGAGAGATAAGTAGCTCTTCCTTTGCTTTTTACCTTCCCACCTCTCAAATTGGATCCACAGGGACAGTACTACCAAGATAGAAATCTAGCCATAACCATTGTAATTGCATCTTTTAAAGTAGTTAAATCTTACTTATGCCCTGTGCAGAGTTTACATATATGAAAAGTAAAATTTATAGAAAGGCAATTCTATTACTACTGTGAAAAGGATATATTTCTTGTAAATTTCCAGGGTTTTTAGCAAGGGAAATTAGAATCAGAAAACTAGAAAGCGCCCTAAATATCATGTAATCCAAAGCCATTGGTCACCATATAAGGAAACTGAGGTCCTGAGAAGTTACGTTTATTGTTCAAATGTGTGTAGTTAGTAGGAGAACTGGGTCTAAAAGCATTTCTACAATATTATGGACTTGATTGAGCATAAACTTTACAGGTCCAGGTCAATTTCTAATTTTCAAGATACTCAACCTTCAGAGCTCTAAGACAGATTTTTTTACCCAACTACAATGCTATAGAAATAAAATTGGACTGGCAACAAAGGGGCATGAATTTTATAGCAGGACAGGCTGTTAATTAGTTAAGTTAGCTTAGGCAAATCACTTCACCTCTCAGACCTTCAGTTGTAAAACACTGTCAAACAAGGAGCTTGGCCAAAATGCCCTCTTCCGGATTTAAAATTGTATAATTTCGACATTAGGTGCTAGTTAATCTAAAATGAGGAATTTTAAAATTTAGAGGCCACCAGTCCTACCCCGGTACGCACATCTCCAATCTTCCCTCACCCTATGGTAAGATGCCTTCCTTAAGCAAGACATCATTCTTTCAAAACACATCTGTTAGTTTATGACCAAGCTCATATTCTAAGGGAATGATTGGTTTAAAAGTGGATGCTTTAACATTCATCAACATTTTAAGTTTTCAAGGTCAGTACTATAGATGTTAATGATTTCCTTCTATGTATCTTCCCTAAAATTGGTGCAGGCAAAACCCTAAACTGAGGTGAATGACAAGAAATTAGTTTTACCTTCACACTGATTAACATAGTATGTGATTCATCAGCTTACTTTTTTCTTTTAGTGAAGATATAATCTAGTGTTAAAAATAACAGCCAAATTGTTTAGTTTACTCCATGAAATAAAAGAAGTGATTCAAAACATTAAAATTAAAATCAAAATACATGGATGGACCTAGAGACTGTCACACAGAGTGAAGTAAGTCAGAAAGAGAAAAACAAATATCGTATGTTAACGCATATATGTGGAATCTAAAAAAATGGTATAGATGATCTTATTTGCAAAGCAGGAATAGAGACACAGATGTAGAGAACAAATGTATGGATACCAAGGAGAAAAGCAGGGTGGTGGGATAAATTGGGACATGGGGATTGACATATATACACTATTGATACTATGTATAAAATAGATAACTAATGAGAACTTACTATAAAGCACAAGGAACTCTAATGCTCTGTGGTGACCTAAATGGGAAGGAAATCCAAAAAAGAGGAGATATATGTATACGTATAGTTGATTCACATTTCTGTACAGTAGAAACTAACACAACATTGTAAAACAACTATACTCCAATAAAATTTTTTTTAATAAAATAAAATAAAAGGATATGGAGCGAGTGGAACAAATACAAAAATAAAATAACATAAAGGCCATTCAGCTATTTAAAAAAATCAAAATAGGGCTTCCCTGGTGGCGCAGTGGTTGAGAGTCCACCTGCAGATGCAGGGGACATGGGTTCGTGCCCCGGTCTGGGAAGATCCCACATGCCGTGGAGCGGCTGGACCCGTGACCCATGGCCGCTGAGCCTGCACGTCCGGAGCCTGTGCTCTGCAACGGGAGAGGCCACAACAGTGAGAGGCCCACGTACCACACACACACACAAAAATCAAAATAGATTACTGTTTTGTGATTAATTTCAAAACAACTAAAACAAATCCATTTTGTTACCTTAATAAAAACTTTAAGCTTTTCTGAAGGTTATTGTTCTGGGGTATGTTTAGCAGAGACTATGGTCTCCTATAGTCTTCTCTAGGTGCTTTTCAAAGGTATTACATAGCACCCCATAAATTCTCATGAAATCCACATGGTATTCAGTGGAGACGATTAAATAGTAACGTTCTAAGATGCTTTTGCCTTGGAATGTTTAACATCGTTACAGAAAGTGTCATTGGGGTTATGTTTCACTTCCACTCAAAGCAGGAAGTAACTCTTGCCACGCACACTCAAAGGGCTTTTGATTCACCTCTTTCATCACCGATTGGATATTCCACAGGTGCCTCAAATTCTATATGTCAAATGGTAAAGATGACTTGACCCCAGTTCTGTTCCTTAGTGTTGAGTAGCACCTCTATCCACTGCAATGTCTATTCTAGGTCCTACTCATCATCCTTGATACTCTTACTTCTTCATACCACACATCCAATTCATCCTAAAGACTCTGCCTCCAATTTTCTAGCAAATCCTAGCACTTCTTTTTTCCATTCATTCTTTCCTAGATTACTACACTAGTATTTTGGGTAGTGGTGGTAGTAAAAGAAGTAGCTAGGAATTACTGAGTCTTGTCAATACCTCTTAACTTGTGCCCATACTTCTGATCATGAGTGGAAAAAAATGATTTGGTATGAAAGACTTTAGTCCTTTACACCCTGCTTTATTGTAGAAATTCGTTCTGTCTGACAGGTCCAACATATAAAAGAGGAATGACTTCAGGACTCAGTTAAATTTTCCATCTTATAAAGTCATTTATGATCTAGGTTTTTTCTTATCTCTTTAGCTTCCTCACTCTTTTCTCTTACACCTCTGTAGCTCCCCAACCCAGGCCTTTTGAATCTGCTTCTGCCTTGAACCATTAAAAACAACTTCTTTTGGTCCTTAAAGAGTAAAGTGCTCTGTATTATGGAGAGCATGCTCTCTGTTAGGAAGAAGCCTCACCTTATACATTTTCTCAGGGCTGAATTCTGTCCCTCTAAGGGATCCAAGCATGGGTATTGCTTCCATGGAAATCTTTCTGTAGACTTCTGAGGTTGGGAAACAGGCACTGCTATAAGCTCTGCTGCATTTTCTTCTTCCTCCACCATAGCATTTAACTCCTGTACTGTAGTTCTTGCTTAATTGTTGCTTAATTTTTGCTATTTTTCACTATGTGGTAAGCCCCATTCAGCCAAGTTTGCTGTTTTGTCATCATGGGCTCCCCAGGGCCTGGCTGCTACTAGGTGCTCAATAAATACTGTTAGTAGCCAGATAGGGTCCACTTGGTGCATAACAATGCTGTTGTTTCCTTCACAATATCCTGAGAACATCTAATCCTAAACTAATCTTTCATTTATTCACTCAAGAAGTCAAATAGTCATTCAAAATGTTTTCATATATAGGCATCAAGTGGCTTCTACCCAAGTATTAGAGTCAAGATCCTGGTAGCAGATTAAAAAAAAAAAAAAAACTAAATGAGCAACACTTCTTGTAGAGCTCTGTGCGAGTGAATGTTATTTGTGTCTGGGTATATCACAACCACTCTCAGACACTAGACAGACACAAACTGAAGTAATATTCCAGGCACTGTTCTAGGCAGTGGGGTATAAAGATAAGAGTGAAACCACCCCTACTCTCAACACATGGTCAGTGAAGAAAATGCAAACTAATTGAAAATTACATATTAAGAGAGATGTACACAATGTCTTAAGAACACAGAGAAGACTGTCTTTGAGAAGCAAAAGAACTTTGAAATATTTGTTTTTAAAGAAGTATAGTTGATTCACAATGTTGTGTCTGTTTCTGGTATACAGCAAACTGATTCAGTTATACATACAAATATTCTTTTTCATATTCTTTTCCATTATGGTTTATTACAGGACATTAAATATAGTTCTCTGTGCTATACAGTAGGACTTTGTTGTTTATCTATTTTATATATAGTAGTTTGTGTCTGTTAATCCCAAACTCCTAATTTAGCCCTCCCCCTTTTCCCTTTGGTAACCATAAATTTGTTTTCTATGTCTATGAGTCTGTTTCTATTTTGTAAATAAATTCATTTCTATCATATTTTAGATTCCACATATGAGTGATATCATATGGTATTTGTCTTTCTCTTTCTGACAACTTCACTTAGTGTGATAATCTCTAGGTCCATCCATGTTGCTGCAAATGGCATTATTACATTCTTTTTTATGGCTGAGTAGTATTCCATTGTATATATATATGCCACATCTTTATTCATTTGTCTGTCAATGGACATTTAGTTTACTTCCATATCTTGGCTACTGTAAACAGTGCTGCTATGAACATTGGGGTGCATGTATCTTTTCATATTAGAATTTTGTCTGGATATGTATTTTGTCTGCCCAGGAGTGGGATTGCTGGATCATATGGTAGTTCTATTTTTCGTTTTTTAAGAAACCTCCATACTGTTCTCCACAGTGACTGCACTAATTTACATTCCCACCAGCAGTGTAGGAGGGCTCCCTTTTCTCCACACCCTCTCCAGCATTTGTTATTTGTAGACATTTTAATCATGGCCAGAGAATCAAAAGAACTTTTACTGAGAGTGTGATACTTATGCTGGGGTTTAAAAAATGAAGAGGTTCCCTGAGTGAATGGAAAATGAAAATATTCCAGGCAAAAGAAATAGCATGTGAAAAAGCATGAAGAGATAAAAGAGCACACCATAGTTGTGCAAATGTGAGTATGTGATCCAGCTATGTGGCAGAACTGCAAAGGGAGATTCTTGTTACAAGTCAGGAACTTGATCATAAAGGGCTCTATGTGCCAGCAAAGAATTTGTAATGGGATTCCATAGTCTAAAGAAATTGTTCTCAAACCTTAAGCAGAAGATCAAATTGATCAAATTCAGATTTAAAAAAAACCTCCAGGGCCTTTATGGAGATTTAAATACAGGAGTGTTTTCCAATATCTTGGAATTGGAAATGATTTTAGGTGATATGTGGATTGAGCATTAAATAACATGGAACCCTATGAAAGTGGTTGCTTATGCATTATCTTCCAATCTTTTTTTATCACATAAAAGAAGAAGCATCTTATGACTGTAGACTCTGGACTCAGGTCACATAGGTTCAAGTCCCTGCTCTCCTATATATTAATTATCTTGAATAAGTTATTTACATTCTGTGCCTTAGTTTCCATTACTATAATAGAGGCTTCATAAAAATAGTATTTACTGCCTAAGATGGTTTCAAAGATAAGTGAATGAATGCTTAGAACAGAGCATGACCCAGAAAGCACTTAATAAATATTAACTGTTATTTTTAATTAACATTATAATATTTATTTTTACCTTCTATTTATGGCAAGTGATTCCATTTATGGTAATCATTTTAAATTTCCTTGTTAAATAGGCTTACTTTATTTTTGAAAGTAAATCATTTTAAATGACTATTAAGTAATTAGTATCAATATGGCATAACTCAGGACAGTCAGAGGGGCAAGAGAGTACACAAACTGATGACAGTGATGTACAAATGACTGAGGTTTGACGTAGAAGGAGGCAATGTTGGAGCAGTGGTGCAAGGAGAAAGGTTAACAGCTCAAGCTAAGATAAAGCAGAAATGGTGAAGGAAAAAGATGGATTTGTGAAATATTTAACAGGTTGGATTGATAGCACTGCCTGCCCCCAAAGTCGAGGATAGTTCCTGGCACATGGTAGGTACTCAATAAAAACTTTCTGGAAAAAGGTAGATATAATAGATAAGGAAGAAATGAAGAGTTGAAGACATAGTCTAGTTTGAATATTTGAGTCATGAACTAGAAAGTAGAGCAAGAGACGAAGGATCTGGAAAGAAGATAATGAGTTAAGCTTAGAATGTGATGAGTTTGCCTTTTCAGTAGAAATCTAGAGGGAGAGGTCCACCCATTTACCAGGAACCCAGGAGAGATGTTTCAGTTAAACATACAGAACTGAGAGCTATCAATTCCCTATTCTTAAGTTTGTCTTTCTTTTTCATTCTTGATCAAAGCAGTAAGAAAAATAGGGGCACTATTAGAAGTAGTAGAAGTAGAAGTCAGGATTCTCCAGAGAAAGAGAACCAATAGGAAGTGCAAATATATAGTAAGAGTCTCATTTTAAGGAATTGGCTCACATGACTATGGAGATTTGTGGAGTCTAAAATCTGATCGAGGGGGCTGGTGGGCTGGAGACTAAGAAAAGATTTAGAGTTCGAGTCCATAGTTAGTCTGCTGGAAAATCTGGAAGAGCCGATACTGCAGGTGAAGTTCAAAGGCAATCTGCTAGAGAATTCTTCTTCCTCTGGGGGAATTAGCCTTTTGCTCTACTCAGGTCTTCAGCTGATTGGATGAAGCAAGCTGCTTTACTCAAATTACTGATTTAAATGTATTAATAAATCACATCCAAAAACACCGTCACACAAACATCCAGAATAATGTTTGACCAGATATCTAGGTATAGTGGCTCAGCCAAGTTGACCCAGAAGATTAACTATTACAATGTACATGCTATAACTCATTCCTACCTTTCTTACTTTATACAAATACACCTTCTATGTAGACTTCAATGCAACATCAAGAGTCATAATAATCATTGCACAGTAGAGGAAAAAGCCCTTAGGAGTGCAATGGCCTTCATTCTTAGTTATTCTCAGAGAAAGGAGAATGGTGGTACATTTTCTATGTTCTTGGGACTGTATGAGCTATGATCTGTGGGGGGGCGGAAGTAAATCTCCTCCACACTTGACAGAAGGATGGAGGTATAGATATTATACAACTGCAGGAGCCTCTTTATAATAGAGGAGTAGAGGTTAACACACAGAATGTCTTTTTCCCAAAACGAATCCATAGCGCAATGTGTACATTTCCAGTTCCACTTTACAACCGGACGATGAAGCACAAATTGCCCTCCAACAAGTCTTTGATGCACAGTTTTTAATAGTTAAATTATAGTAAGACCAATCCCCATGTTCTTGACATTGTTTTCAAATCAGCTATGAAACTTCATAGTCAATGGAATTAAATGGAATCGATAGGCCTAAAAGAATAAATATCTTCCACTGACCTTTGTGCATACCATTTACAGAGAATTATTGAGCTAGAAAAATCTTCCCTTAAAAACACTTATTAAGGGACTTCCCTGGTGGTGCAGTGGTTAAGAATCTGCCTGCCAATGCAGGGACACGGGTTTGAGCCCTTGTCCAGGATCCCACATGCCACGGAGCAACTAAGCCCATGCACCACAACTAATGAGCTTGTGCTCTAGAGCCCACGAGCCACAACTACTGAAGCCCGTGTCCCTAGAGCCCGTGCTCCGCCACAAGAGAAGCCACAGCAGTGAGAAACCCGCGCACCACAACGAAGAGTAGTCACCGCTCTCTGCAACTAGAGAGAAAGCCCATGCACAGCAATGAAGACCCAATGCAGCCAAAATAAATAAATAAATAAATTTATGTGAAAAACATTGTCTAAAAAGAAAAAAAAACAATTTATTAAGTGTTTGGAGGACCTATGAAAAGTTATCCTGTAAGTACACATAAGATTTGAAAGTATTATAGCAACACGCTGTAAAATCATTTTGGAAGACGCTACAGTTTTCTCAAAATTCATAATCAACTTGGAGATATTTTATAGAAATGCTTTTTAATCCTGCATTGTTAAAAATAGCCTCCTTAGGGCTCCCCTGGTGGCGCAGTGGTTGAGAGTCCGCCTGCCGATGCAGGGGACCTGGGTTCGTGCCCCGGTCCGGGAAGATCCCACATGCCGCGGAGCGGCTGGGCCCGTGAGCCATGGCCACTGAGCCTGCACGTCCGGAGCCTGTGCTCCACAACGGGAGCCTGTGCTCCACAACAGTGAGAGGCCCGCGTACCGCAAAACAAAACAAAACAAAACAAACAAACAAAAAAACCAGCCTCTTTAAAAGCAGGGCTTACATTTCTGGTATGTTCCCAATGCAACCATTATGGGATCAGAAGCATTCAGGTTCTGGGTGCTCAGTAAAAATTATGGGTAGTCATTAGGTCATCAAATAAGCTTCTGACTATCTATTAACCCAACCATAAAAATTAATGTTTATAAAAAGTTCACAATGGGGCTTCCCGGTGGCGCAGTGGTTGGGAGTCCGCCTGCCGATGCAGGGGACAAGGGTTCGTGCCCTGGTCTGGGAGGATCCCACATGCCGCGGAGCGGCTGGGCCCGTGAGCCATGGCCACTGAGCCTGCGCGTCCGGAGCCTGTGCTCCGCAACGGGAGAGGCCACAACAGTGAGAGGCCCGTGTACAGAAAAAAGAAAAAAAAGAAAAAAAATTCACAATGGCATGTTAAAGTGCTTACAACATTACTTACAAAAGGGGTAGAAAACATATTATACAGTAATTTTATATAATTATACTACTTAAATATTTAAAGCCTACTAATAAAAACTAGCCATGAGGGGACAACATCAGAAGAAATGCTTCAAATACATTCACTGTTCGTTTTTTTCTTCTATTTTGAGACATTTTCCAAATTGTATCTAATGTGCATACCTGTTTCTATAATGGAGGAAAAATATCACTTTATTAAAGGTGGCACAGAGGGGGAGGGGCAGAGAACAAGCCCGAGGGCGTTGGGGGTAGGATAGGGTTGCATAAAGCTAAAGTATGCCTAAGTTCCCACTTAAGTGCTCAAGTGTGTTGATAAAGATGGTATGCAATATATCGTGCCAAGTGTTATTCTCAAGTGAAGTTGGAACCTGTCCTTTAAGCTCATTCTGAGCTTGGTATTGAGAAATACCAATAAGAAAGCGATGCTTTGTTATTGTTTCAACACTACTCAGCAAATACTGTTGCTGTCCCTGAATAACCACCCTCACACGACAGGTCCCCACCACGTGTGTCATGTTCTTGGGTAAGGATGCACAGAAGTCAAACTCAGTCATCATCAGGCCCCAGGAAGAGGCGGTGCTACCCTGCTTGCGAAATCACACTGCAGGAGACCTTTGTCAGATACTGGCTAAATATATCAGCCAGTGGCTGGGGACCAACTTTCCCTTCCATTTGCAGCAAATAAAAACAAAGTATCACTGAGGACTCTTTGTAAGTCACAGAAACCTAATGGGGCTAAGTTAAACCAAAATTGATTGGAAATTGAGTCCTTCATAGAAGGAAAAACTAATCATGTCTCCTTAAAGGATAAGGACCATGGTGGCACTGAGTTCTCCATCAGGGCCACGTGGGCAATCCCTTTTTGGTAAGGCCATCTGACTCAGCTTCTACCATCTCTAATCTTGTCATTCCACTTATGATTAAAATTCCTGTGGAAAAAAGCAAAAGTACTATCTTAGACAATGTACTGATCCCCTTGGCCAGAAGAAAGCCCCACCAGGATCTCAAGTATAGACGGATGTCATTCTCCAAAGGTAGGATGACTACAGGTTGGGGTTTGCCCTAGACAATCCCAGTGTGTATCTGTTTTTTAGGAATAACTATAAGTCGCATCATTTTCACTCACAAACGTGTCCAAATTTGGATAATAAATTGCATGATCACTCTATACAAAGGAAAAACAGGGCATTGTTACCAAAGGGGGGAGAAGTGATGCTGAGTGGATGAAAATAGCCGCCATTACAAAGAGACTCTTAGAAGAGGTCAACACAAAGTGTTTTGCACCCAATCTCTCAGGTTAAAGGTAAGAATCAGAGTCAAAAGCTTTTATCAGTCTTTTGCTTTTGACTCCAACATGAAAATAACATTCCTGTACTCACCCCCTATGTTTTGAATTATTATGACTTTGACCCAATAATTCCATTCCCTTGTCTTCCTATGTCCTTGCTGCTAAAACCCTAACTGTTAAAATGTTCCCTTTTACGGCTGCTTTTTTAGCTTAATTTGTGCTCTTCTGCTTTCCGAAACAGAATGTTAACATCCGTTCACCCAGCTGAAGGGTCAGGGTGATACCAGATCGGATATTCCCCAAAGCATGTGTAGGATAGTTGCTGTACCCCTGTTGCTGACTAATAATGAGTCAAATGGTGCCTTTCATTCTGATTTCCTCCGAGAGGCTGTTCTACAAGCCTGGGGTCAACTTAAAGGAAGACGGGTTTTGTTTAATATTTTCTCTTTTCATTAGTGCACTTAAATTACTTTCTTGCAAACTCTGCTTGTTACCTAAATGTACTAGCACTTTTGTTACCTAATTAGCTTTCTTATCAGAATTCCAACCAAAAATAACAAGAAATGTAATAATGATAAGATATCCTGCCCCCTCAAAACAGATTTTCTTTTGCGCTTTATCTCTTGGTACTGTTCTGGCTTGTTTAATTAAAGTATCAGAAATTATTAGACTCAAATTATTTCTTGATCTAGTGCTCAAATTCTCCTGAAAAACTGCTTCTTCTGCCTCTGTATTTAAACTTTATCAGTGTGAGGCAGATGAGTTTCCACACGTATGCAACTGGATTCATGTAATTCAATATAATTTTGGAGGAAGAGCCTAATTTAGCCTCTAAGTAATTAGACGAACAAATCAGATTTAGCTACACTGAGCTACCATGGTTTAAATACTCATGTCTCTTCTTTTGTGCTCTTGGATCATCAAAATGAACAACACTAATGTGCAAAAAAGCCGTATGAAAATTAGCATGGAGTTGTGAAATTCAAAGCAAAGATCTTATTTATTTTTTCATTAGAGGAGTGGGGGAAAAATCACCAAGTTCAAACCACTAGCATAAGTAGTCTTCAAGGAGGGTAGTCATGTCTGTTACAGGCTTTAAAAACACCAATGAGAAAGTACCCTTAAATCACAGCATTGAGAAGGAGAAAACCATAAGACATATTGGTTATTGGTCTTCATCATACTCTGTGAAAAAAATTCAATATGATCCCCTTTTGCACAGTCAAGCTTGGCTATCACAATTACCAGGCCGCCATTTTGAACTTGTATTTTATTGGAACCTCGATCCTTACCCCGGTGTTTGCAGGATGTCTTGCTGATGTATGTCTAGGAAGAAACCAACTGGTACAGGTTTGCTTATTTCTGCATTTTCTAGGTGAGTGTCCACATCTGACTGGATTGTTTTACAACTTATTTTAGTGGATTTTTATTAGAACATTTGATTTATGCTATACCCACTTTGTCTTTAGCATAAGATGTAATAAATGAACTAAGAATATTGTTTCAATTTAGTTTATTCTCTGTATTATTTGAGGGATACTACTAAGTGTGTGTGTATGTGTGTCTGTGTGTGTGTGTGTGTGTGTGTGTTAGAGGATGCTTTGATACTTTTATCATTGCACTGATTATACTTTATAATAATTATCTCTTTAAATGTCTGCCTTCTGTACTCTGCAGAATGCCCTCCTTTCCCCCCTTCCTACCACAAGCCAAAAGTTGTGACAAATTCTATGTGAAATATGAAGTTCATTTGCTTCACAACTAAAGTGAAATGTGCTAAAAAGTTGTTTTGAAGTTCATGTAGAATAATTGAGAAATGTTTTCATCAAAAGGTGGTCTTTTAATTAGTCATATAATAATTAAGATTACACTTGAAGACATGATTTCCATATTATGAAGTACAGCTACATGCTAAAATATGAATGAATTTAACGCTACACTGTGCTTCTTTACATAACAAAAAAGAAATAGATCTACAAAAGTTTGGGAGTGACATGATTGCAAGCAATGTTGGGGAAATATCAAATTTGTTTGATATGGAATAGAGATCAAGTTGATGAACAGTCTAGAAATTTAGGCTGGAAAGTTCAGGTTGCTCTTCTAGACAAGAAGGAGTTACTGAAGATATTATGAACACATTTGTGAAATGCTTCAATAAACAGGACTGACAATCACAGTGAGAGGTTAGAGAGAGAACAGAAAATCTCAGGATGTTGGTCTAGGTGATGGAGAAGTGTCAATCCAGGAAAGAACGTAAAACCATAAAAACTTGTCAACTATGTAAGGTCACAAATATGATGGAAGGACAGAAATTAACTCCAAGTTCTGAGCTGAGGAACTTAGGTAGGCAGTTCATCAAAACTGACTAGTGCAGGGCTTCCCTGGTGGCGCAGGGGTTGAGAGTCTGCCTGCCGATGCAGGGGTCATGGGTTCATGCCCCGGTCCCGGAGGATCCCACATGCCATGGAGCAGCTGGGCCCGTGAGCCATGGCCGCTGAGCCTGTGCATCCAGAGCCTGTGCTCTGCAACGGGAGAGGTCACAACAGTGAGAGGCCCGCGTACCGCAAAAAACAACAACAACAACAACAAAAAAAACTCACCAGTGCAGCAGAAATGCAGTTTTGGGGGACAGGGGAGGTGAATGAGGAAGTGATGGGTATCAGGTACTCAACCTACACACAATTCCAATCAGATGGTAAAGTACCGTTCACTGAATTGATCAGAGCGTGATTCAAACTTGTAAACTTCTTCATTGTTTCAGTTCCATGAAATAAAAACTAAGTCACTGCATGGCAAGTATTTGTTCACCATTCCATAAGTGTTTCTCATGGACTACTCTGTGCTAGATGTTGTTCCAGGATCTGGAACCCAACAGAGAAGAAAGCAGTCTCGTTTCTTATGAAGTTGACTTTCTGATGTGGGGAGAGAGAAAATCAAGTAATAAATAGCTATTATGTTGGGTGGTAATGCGTGATGATGAAAAAAAAAGCTGGGGAAGGGGACAGGATGGACTAGAGAGTGACAGGTGGCTCTTCAGTGCCAGGGAATGTTTTCTGGTGAAGAGACATTTAAGCATGATTTACTCTTCTTCACTTGGTAACAGGCCATGTCAGTAGCATTAGGTAACTTCTTGTTTAACATGGTGATTCCCATCAGTCTAAATTCCTGTGTAAGTCATCAGACTAGGACTGAAGTGTCAACTTAGAATTTGGCAAACAAAAGGCAAGTCAATTCCACGACCATTCAGTTTCCTACTTAAAGTTGTTTCCTAGTGTCCCCCACTCATGGCTGTCATAAAATTCCAACCAGTCACTAAGTATCAGAGGTTCTATCAAAAATATGTCTTCTGTCTGTATTGCTACCTTAGCTCAAAAATGCAGCCTTCATCTTCTTGACCATTACAATTGCCTGCTTACCATCTATCAGTCATCAGTGTGACCCCAATGCTGTTCTACCAAAAAACACTGACTTCCTAAAAGAATAAATCTATACATTGGCTTTATTATCTAAAATGTAAAAGCCAATTTAGTTTATAAGAACATTTAGAACCTGTCCCAAATCTACCTCTCCAGACTTCTGTCTCAGTACACGAACCCAATCAGGCAGAACTTCTCCTCGCGGGCTTCCCTACTTTTCTAATGTTACATCTGCTCTTTTCTCTGCCTGAAATTGTCATTTTCCTTTATCTTTCCATTCCATAACCGAGACATGAAAATTCCTGGCCCTTCCTTCAAGATTCATGTAGTGTTCATTGCTAGCTCCTCCGTGCTCAGCCACACTCTGATCATACCCAAGTGATTGCATTTGCCCCATTATAATTGTCCACCTGCACGTGTGCCTTCTCTGATGGATGCATTAGCTCCTGATGGGAGGAACCAGCAGACCCCCACCACCTAGCAAGGGATATGACACATCATGGTGCTTTATACAGAGTTACCAAGTACAGGTGTGCAGACTGTGCACTGCACAATAGCACACATCAACAAGGAATCTTTTTATCTTATATGTCAATGACTTGTATTTTTATTACATCAATTTTACAGCAGATAGAAATAAAGTTTTGACCTAGAGAGAAGTTAGCTGCACATCTGGCTCACCTTAACAGGAAACATTTCAAACTCAGTAGAGGGCACACCCTCATGGTAAATCAATCTGTTACCAAAAAACTATTAAGGGCATGCATTCTTCACATTGCAAAAGCCACTGTATGGGAGATGGAAACATTAGACCCAATTTTTGCCTTTAATACCCTTATAGTCTAATTGAGAAAACTAACCACATAAAATGACTATATAAACATTTATACCAAAAGGTGTGAATGCCAAGTTAATAAAATGGAGTTGAAAACTAACATGGAGAAGCCATTTTTCCCTAATCAAATTGACCCCCCCCCCGAAAATTGATGATTTGATCATGTGATAACAGGAATTTCAAGAAGAGGGAGATCACAACTGGGTTACTCCGTAACATTGGGTAAGTCACTTAGCCTCAACAAACCTGTTTCTTTTTCTTTTTCTTTTTTTTTGAAAAATCAGAATTAAAAAAAAAATCTATCCTCTGACATCACAAAGTTTTTCCAAGGTCAAACAATGCAGTATGCAAAAATGTTTTGCAAACTATAAATCGCTTAGCAAAAGTATGGAATTGAGTGGTAATTATTAGGCAAGGAAAGTCTTCAAGCTTGGTCCCTGCAAGACGGAAGTGAGAAGGTGGCTCAACCTTCTTTTTGTTGGTTTGTTTTTGGTTTTGATTGAAGTCTGGTTGATTTACAATGTCGTGTTAGTTTCAGGTGTACAGTAAAGTGATTTCAACCTTCCTTTGTCACTCTCTCCTCCCTCCTTCCCACTTGTACTGCATTACTCACCTCACAGCCGTCCCCAGCCTTCTCACCTATGTGTGTGGCAAAGGAGGCTCCACACCACTGCAGGAGAAATGAGAGAAATAAAAGGAATTTAGAAGGAAAAAGCAAAGTAGAAAAGGAAAAGAGAGGCTATGTTCTCTTCTAACTACAATAATGTTCTTCTTAAAACGTTTTCTTTAACAGGCTTCTGAGATGTCTGAGATCATTGCGGTTTCTCTCACTCTGTTGATTAAGAACAAATAACCCTTGTGAACGGTGTTTTTTCTCTGGGGGTGGGACTGCAAACATCTTTAGTGTCTCACATCAGGTATTTCTGAATTGTTTTAACTTTGTTAAAATGGACACGATTTGCTTGTATGTTCTCTGAGAGATAGTTCAAGTCTGAGGGGAAAAAAACTAGGACTTTGGATTCATTAAAAACATATATTGAGGGAAATATTTACATTTAGGAAAATCGTATTACCTCCAGAATTGCCATGATTAATATTTTAATAAGACAATTGCATAACGAGGCTACGTTCAGAGGAAAAACCTTATTTCTGATGTGGTTTGGTAAGTCAGTGGTCTATACATATTTATTCCTTTTTTTTTTTCTCTATCTATAGGCTCTGCTTTGTTATCTGTGGCTGATTTTCCCTTGGAGGGTTTCTACATAGGCACTCACCATATGATTAACAACATACTAAAAAAGGAACAGACCAGGCTGTTTCACGTAGCACTGGTGGCCATCTGCCTCAGCACAGGAGAAATAAGGGCCATCATCTGTCCACTGGGTGCTTACAGCCTTCAGGAGTATGGATCCCAGAAAGAAATGTCCTTTTTTAACTGATTAGTAGCACTGGCTAGGAGAGAAAACAGGCATTCTCAGGAACAGACATTCCTCCCCCTTTGGGCATTTCTTATTGTTTGCTCTCTGGTCCTATTTTGATGATGGTTGTTCAGCCTTTGTCATTGATTGGGCTGGGTGACAATGGAACAATACCTCTGACAATGATTCAGCCAGTAGTCTGGGAGCCTATGAGTCAGTTATAGACCAACACAGTTTACCAGCACCTTCTTGAAACACACTGATGACCTTATCCTCCAAGTAAACAAGTGTGAGATGGCATGTCATATTGAATAGAATGTGGCTTTGGAGCCAAACAGGCCTTTGTGGAAACCTCGATTCTACTTCACACAGTTGCCTGACCTTGGTCAAGTCATTTCTTCTTTATGAGTTTAACCATTTCTGATGGGTTATAATAATACCTCTTTCTGGGTTTTATTAGAGGTAATAATATGTGTATTACTGGCAGAGAATGTGGCACATAGTGGTAATCAATAAGCAGTAGATAGTATTAGTTACGTCTACATTGTAATAGATGAACACGGCCGAGATTATAAATTCAGGGAGAAGATGAAAAGGATGGAAGAAGTATTTTACAATTCGTTAAAACATCAACCAGCATCTCTATTTAACATCCACTTCACCCCCAGCACCTGAAAGAATTTGTATTCCATGGAAATCAAACTACATTTCTATACATCTTTGTCTCTCTTAGTGAGTTCTTATATGGTTTTATGTGTTTTCAAGGAACCAACTTTTATTATCAAATGCAAATTCAAGGAAAAATTGGGATTTTGATCTTAAGATAGAGTATTTCAGCATTTAGTAGAGAATTCTGTTTTTCTTATTGGCATTCACGAGTTGATGTCAAATATATTGGAGATATATTGTCTTTTGCTTCCTCTTCTCTGTGAAATGGGTTAGCATCATTTTTCTAAAATATTCTGCCATTCCATCCATGTTAGCAATGGATAAAAGCAATGCACAGACAGCATCAGACAAAATGTTTAAAGAAAATTCATACTAAAAGCATTAAAGGAAAACAATTTAGAATAAATATTATCTAGGTACATATAGCTATCTAAGACAGTTCCTTTTTCTTTCTGTCTTTCTTTCTTTTCTTCTTTCTTTTTTTTTTTTACTTCTTTCTTTCCTTCTTCCCCCCATCCCCCGATTATATTAATATTACAAAGCACTCAGGCCTATTTTGGATTAAGTCCAAACGTCAGAGAATAATGCAGTTTTACCAAAGGTGGAAGGGACTTTTTACTTCCTTACAGCAAATTCTGCCTCCTTGACCTGCCCAAAGGAGAAAGAAAAATCCTTCTTTTTTATTCTATTCGGAGGTTTTAATCCTTAATTAGCAACATCATTTTGATTAAATAAGACTCTGGAGGATTAAGACTAAGGAGCAATCAGTTGCTCTGAAAGATAGCTCTGGAGGATTTATTGTACTGTGGTCTTAGTCATTCAGAGTTGCGTTTAATCAAAGTGACATTTCTCAGTGTTGATTACAAAGGAGACATTATATGAATGAAATATTTCCTTGGGGAAACGGAGGGAATACCCAATGGGTTCGTGCTTTAGGACATTGGAAAGGTGGGGATGAGGAATGGGGTGAAAATGAATTTCTGTAGCCAGGCCAAATTTAGGATGAACACATTTCGATTTGGTTACTTATTATTTCCTGATTTCATTAAAATCTCTGATAAAGGGATCATGCAATATTTTTTTAAAGTTAAGCACCAAGAAATGTGCATAAAGAACCAGGATGTTATTCTTTAATGTGATAAGAGACTGTAGAAATAATAAGCTCCTTAAAGGCTGAATACAGTGGGGTTTTTTTCTCAGTTCAAATACTAGACTTTGATGAACAGCTGCTTGTTGCACTTTATAGAAATGACTGTTCATTCTATTCTTGTACATACCACAGGGGTTGGTGGCAAGATGGACAGAGCCCCTGCTGGGCAGCCAGATAGCTGGCAGGATCCTGGCTCTGTCACTTAGGAGTCTTATGGTTTTCGTCAAGTTCCTTCACCTCTCAAAGCACAGAATGGGGATACCTTGGAGGGCTGTTGTGGAGTTTTTACACAAAGTATCCTAGCACATTATAGGCATTCAAATCAGGGTAACTATGACTGTTATTATTAAATGACAAATAAATCATCAGCTAAAATCATTGTCCAACTTCTGGGAAAGAGGAAGGCCATCTTTAAAATGAGCAGCCCATTGATTTATAATCTATTTCTCCAAGTCAAAAATGCCTCTAGAAATTACAAGCTTGGTTACTATAATGAATTTCAGCAGTGTCTTTAAAAAAGCAACACAGCTAACTTTTGACAACTAATCTTTCCCTACAGAAAGAGTTATTATTTTTCAAATTTTTGAATTCATGTCTTTAGTAATATACTCTAATTCAAGTCTCTACTAAATATATTTTTCTGGTTTAATGACAGCAGTGGTATGCTTATTAAATCACTTATAAACTGAAAAAAAATTAAAAATCAACACAGCACTTGAACCTATAACCACTTGAAGGCTGCATCCAGTTCTGTTTTCAGCACAGATGTCAGATGTTCATAGTTACGGGACCCTTAATGAGATGTGTCATTGCATCTCTACCACCTAAAGCTTCCCAATGATCATGTGAAATAGTATAGACTGGAAGTCTAAAGCATTGAAAGCACCACTTCCGAGTAGAGCTGCGAAATGTAGGTGAGAAAACCCCTCCCAGCCAACATCACCATCTGGTACTGGATCTTCCTCAACTATGTACCTAACTGAAAGAATAAAGCTAAACTCCCTGAAATCAAGAGGCATAATAATCTGCCAAAATCTCCTTGTGCACTGTCCAGATTGGAACCTGGCTCTTTCAGCATTTTCCAAAATCTGACATGTACAATAAGAGTTACCATACTGGCGATCATCTAGGTAAATAAACCTGTGCAGAATCTTTTCTGGAAACAAAATGAATGGTGAATAATTAAGTCTTTTCATGACCATAATTTTAAATCCTACCACAATTAACCTTAAATCTTGCTTCCTCATGTCTCTACTTATTTCACCTGATAATTTGCATCCCATCTGCATATCATAGTCTGTCACTAACCAGTTACCAGAGTGAATTATACATGATATAAAGGCTCAAAGAGTAGATTGGTATAAATTTCCTGAAAAAGTCTAGAGACTGACATATTCCATCCCAGAAATTTTGAATATCTGGGACTCAGTTTGACTCTACATAATATCTGTCTCATACTAAACTGTTCTGATTTTAAAATACTTGCTCAAATTTAATATCTTTTATCTTAGGAAAACACTAGAAGTAAAAAAAATTATTATCCCACAGACTTTTTTCCAAAGCTATTTTAACATTTACTTGATTGTTGTTTGAGAGCAGTGATTCTCAATCCTAGATGTCCAAGAAAGCCACCTGAGGACCCTTAAAAAATACTGATGTCTGGGCCCTACCACCAGAAGTTCTGATTATGTTGATTTGAGGTGGGCACCAGAGACTAGGATTTTTTTTAAGCTGCCTAAGTAGTCAGGTTTGAGAACCACTGCTCTCAAGCAGCACTGCATGATTTTAAGAATCACTTGAGGGCTTTGTTAAAAAACGTTTGCCATGCCCTACCCCCAACCTCCTAGATCAGAATTTTCTGGGAGCATAGCTGGGGAACAAACGTGCACTTTTAGCAAGTGCTTCAGAATTTTGAAAACAGTTCCAGAGACATAAGGAAAGTGGATTCCAAATGTGGTCTAGAAATATTCTTGAAAAGAAACGGAGCTAAACATTGAAGGAAACACCTATTTCGTACCAGGATGCTTCAGAAAATTTTGATGATTCCTCACAATTTTTTTTACCACACTTAGAAATCTACCTAATCCTTGAGAAGAGAAACAAAATATGAATTTACATAATTCTGCAATAGTAAAATCATAATTTCAGCTAACAAAATCAAAACAGTTCATGGAATAGTCTTATTAATACTTATTAATACCGGCATATCTCATTTTATTGCTTTGCTTTATTGTGCTTCACAGTGACAAAATTTTTTAATTTTATAAATTTATAAATTATAAATTTTGTAAAATTTACAGAAAGTTTGTGGCAACTCCGTGTCCAGCAAGTCTATCAGTGTCATTTTTCCAAAAGCAATTGCTCACTTCGTGTCTCTGTGAAGCATTTGGTAATTCTCACACTATGCAAACTTCATTATTATTATATTTATCATGGTGATCTGTGATCAGCGATCTTTTTTTTTTATAGTGTTTTTACTTTTACTTGTTGACAGTTTGCTTTATTTATTTATTTATTTATGGCTGTGTTGGGTCTTCGTTTCTGCGCGAGAGCTTTCTCTCATTGTGGCAAGCGGGGGCCACTCTTCATTGCGGTGCGCGGGCCTCTCACTATCACGGCCTCTCTTGTTGCAGAGCACAGGCTCCAGACGCGCAGGCTCAGTAATTGTGGCTCACAGGCCCAGTTGCACCGCGGCATGTGGGATCTTCCCAGACCAGGGCTCGAACCCGTGTCCCCTGCATTGGCAGGCAGACTCTCAACCACTGCACCACCAGGGAAGCCCGATCAGTGATCTTTGATGTTACTACCACCATGGGCTGAAGGCTCAGATGATGGTTAGCATTTTTTGCGATAAAGTATTTTTACTTTAATTAAGACATGCACGTTTTCTTTTTAGACATAATGCTATTGCACATTTAGTACATTACAATAGAGTGTAAACATAACTTTTATATATACTGGGAAATCAAAAACTTTGTGCAACCTGTTATATCTTGGTGGTCTAGAACCGGACCCATAGTATCTCTGAGGTATGCTTGCACTCAGAATATCCTCTAAGTTGCATACTGAGGAATAGCTTGTAAGTAGCTTTCTAAAATATCACTAGACCTTCCAAAATTCTATTTTCATGGGCTCTAGCCAAGTTTAACAAATGTTACACACTCACCCCAATTACAACAAGCACCTCCTTCATTATCTTGGCCAGAATTGTAAACTTTCAGAAAATACACTCAGAATACCTCTCCAACATATAACCATGTAAACTAAAAAGTATTGAGGAAAGAAAAAAATAAAAAGAAATTTTTACATTTCTTACTGATCCTGCAGCCTGCTGCTTTTTTTTAAGCCCTGCTTGGTAGCTTTTAAGCTTGGTAGGTGCATTAGCAGGGACTTATTTTTATCAATAAAAACGCAGTGGTTCAAAGATCTTAAACTCAGGAAATGAGAAAATGATACACATTGTTAAAGAGAACAAAATTCAATGGCAGAAATCTGAAGACCTAATGGGCCTTATTAGGTGATTCCTGAATTGGACAGCATCCATCCAACGACTACAAGGGTGCTCTGAGGGGTTGTACAAAATGGAAGGTTTTTATAGGAAGAAGGGTAGGGCAAGGGAGCTATTCGCAAAAGAAAAGGAAGCATTAATTTTAGTCCAGGGTATCTTCTTTTTGGGGAGGTGGGGTGGGGAGGGAATGACAAGGGTTTTACCATGTAGATTGCCTCTTCTTCTGGGGGATGGAGAGGGTCCACATGACAGATGACCTCAGTGATGCTGACCAGAAAATTCCAGACTGGTTGATTAAGATTACATTTCTGGAGAAGCTCGAAACTGCAATTAAGTCCTGTATCTAAGCCTAGGTTTGGTATCATGGGCTTTAGCACAAGTGACGCCATTTGGGGCCTATGGTTTTCTCTTCAACAACATAAACAACTGTTAAAATTGGGATTTGGCAGAAAACAGGGGAACAAAGACAGAAAGGGAATGAGAGCAAGTTAAAAGAGTGAGAAAGGCAGGGAGGGCAGGAGAAAGAGAGTGAAGCATTCCCTCCCCCCGCAATTTCTTAATTAAAAGTAAACCTTTTATTTTAATCGTGCTGTCGATTCACCAAAATCAATTATCTTCCTTTGTTAAGCAGTCTTTTCTTTAATAGCATTGTTGAAAAATATTTATAGATAAAAAGTAGGAAAAATGATATAAATGAACTGATTTACAAAACGGAAACAGACTCAGATTTTGAAAACAAACTTGTGGTTGCCAAAGGGGAAAGGTGGAAGGAGGGATAAATTAGGAGCTTGGGATTAACATAACACACTACTATATATAAAATCATCAACAAGGGCCTACTGTATAGCACAGGGAACTCTACTCAATACTCTGTAATAACCTATATGGGAAAAGACTCTCAAAAAGAATGAGTATATGCACATGTATAACTGAATCACTATGCTGTACACCTGAAACTAATGCAATCATTATACTCCAATAAAAATTTTTTTAAAAGTAGGAAATGCGAAATTTCCTTCTGGTCCTTCTTTCTCCAAATTCATGTCAGCTAGAATATTCTTTGAAGTACTTCAGTGGGCCAATGGTTACGCTAAAAGAAGCAATGATTGCCAACAGCCATCCACCATGAAATCAGCGCCCCAGTGTTCCACTGACTCTTCTAAACAGTTCAATTTTAGCCCATTGAAGAACCACAAATCCCCTCGTGAATTATCTCAATATTGTTCAAGGCAGAATTAAATATTCTGTTTGAACTCTTAATATTGTCCACTAAGGCTATGAAGACCCAGAAGTTTTTCTCCCCTCTTCAATACCTTCTGAAGTAGGTTGGAAAGCCCATTTCAAATTATTTCTCTTAAAAATCACTTAAAATAAGTCTGAAGCATGTCAAAATTGGTCAGTCTAAGAAGTGACAGAATATTTGAGTGACTTTAAAAACTATTACTAAATAAATTAAGGTGAATGTTTAAAATAAATAATCTCAAAAGGTTTTCTGAATTTTGCAGCAATAGGTGTTTTTCCCCCTTATTTGTATTCAACACCATAGAATCATGAAGACCAAAAACAAAAAAAAAAATTACCACTTATATATACCCCCAATTATTTGCAGTTCCCAGTCTGTATTTAAAAGTAGACTAAAGAAACATATTTTTACTGCTGCTTTCAATTTTCCTTAATCACTCGTATTTGTTTTGCTTTAGTGCTTTGCTCTCTGACTTTCTGTGTGAGAGGTGCTTTATATATTCAATTTGCTGGTGAGCTATGAGATGAAAGGAGTCTTAATGGTGAGTTTGAAGACTGTGGATTTTTATTTCTTTTTTTTTTTTTACAGTTGATTACATATACAGTTTCACCCTTAATTATCTATGGCTTGTCCTGTCCATGGATCAACAAAGATTATATAAAATATGATTGTACTAGGTAATTCTTTCAGAAAATTACACAATCAAATAGGTTGGGTGGCATTTGTTAAAACACATTCAGTACTTTCTGTGAAATCTCTCCCTATACAGAGATATTCAGCACTATAATTCTTTGGTTTATAACTATATTTCGCAAGACGTAAGTCTTGGAAGAATTGCTATTTTCCTTGACCCTCTTTAGAGCAATTCCGTTTACATCCCCCTGTGGTGTACTGAAGAGTCACACAGTGTCCTCTTGGATTTTTTTCTCAGCAATACTCAGCATTTGAAAAAAGGGTTTCTTAAAGATGGAAAGGACCGTAACATTGCTCTGCAGTTCCAGCCTCTCTTGGTTGTTACAGCCACAGTTCAAGTGTGCAGCTTGCAACTGCACGAAAGGATGACCTGAGGCTGAGCCTAGGGACTTTACCCCATTGTCCTAGAAAATTCTAACCTTGTACCCCCCCCCCTTCACTGTGATAAATAAATTGCTATCAGTGGATTACAGTCAATCAGCTTGCTCAGCATAGCCATGTTTGACTTTTGATTATTTTTCTAGGTCAGTTATGGAGAGTGGATGTTCATGATTTTGAAAGGGGTGATCACTTATTGGGTGCATACATATTCAAAACTTATATTGTACATTTTAAGCACATGCAGTTTATTGTATCTCACTTATATCTCAATAAAATTGTTTTAAAAAACTAGAGAAAAAGCAACAATAATAAAGATAGTATGGTTTTGGCATAAGGATAGATTAGTAGAAAAGAATTGAAATTCAGAAAAAAGAACCACGTTTATAAGGTCAATTGATTTTCAACAAAGGTGCCAAAAAATTCAATGGGGAAAGGATCATCTTTTCAATAAATTGTGCTAGAATAACTGGATATCAAATAGAAAAAGTTACTCATGACACCTGACTAAAAAATTAATTCAAAGCTGATCATTGACCTAACATAGAGATCTAAAGGCATAAAACTGCTTTTAAAAAAAGGAAAGACTAGGGCTTCCCTGGTGGCACAGTGGTAGAGAGTCCGTCTGCCAATGCACGGGACACGGGTTCGTGCCCCGGTCCAGGAAGATCCTACATGCCATGGAGCTGCTGAGCCCGTGAGCCATGGCCGCTGAGCCTGTGTGTCTGGAGCCTGTGCTCCGCAACAGGAGAGGCCACAACAGGAGAGGCCACAACAGTGAGAGGCCCACGTACCGCAAAAAAAAAAAAAAAAAAAAAAAAAATTTGCTTCTTGTGCTGTTATCCATGCACAACACTTTGTTTATTTGTTTTGTCTTTTGTCTGGTTTTTGTTTGTAATCAAATTTATCAGTCTTCTCCCCTATTGCTTCTAGATTTTGATTCATGGTGAAAAAGTTTTCCTCATTCCCACATTATAAAGGAATTCATTCATATTTTCTTTTGGTATATATATTTATCTTTACATCTGTGACCCATTTGGAAATTATATTAGAATAAGTTTTATGAGTGAACTCAATTTTATCTTTTTCCCATATGACTGTCACATTATCCAACCTCACTATTAAAAAGTTTGTATTTTCCCCACTAATTTCAGATGCCACCTTCCTTGTATACTGCCACTTGCATTTCTAGAGTTTCTATTCTGTTCCTTTGGTTAGTCAGTCTACCTGTATTCATATTCATCTGTCTTGTTTAACTCTGACCTTAATTTCTAAATAACACATTTTACTTTTAGTAGTACTTTGACTGCTACCACTGTTTCTACCACTTACCTATACAACTACCAGTAAAAGCAATGCAATAAGTTATATTTTTAAAAATTCACTCTTGTTACTTCACTTCTCCACATACCAGCGAGGTAGGCAAGAAGGGCCCCATATTTCCTTTTACAGACTAGACTCCATATCCTATGCCCCTGCTCCTGTACCATCCTGAGCTATCTTTACCAGTTCACCTACCATGTTGTGTTGAAATGATCTATTTCTGAATATAGTTAGAAATTCCTGTGTTGTGTACATACTTGGAATATGGTAAATGCTCAGTGTTTGTTATTGTTAAACTGAGTACAGAAAATGAGACATACTTGAAATAAATGACTTGCCCAAGATGTCACAGGCAGTGGCTGAAGTGGAACCAGAACCCAGGCCTACCTTTTCTCAGGCTAGAGCTCGTTTTATTACAACACATACTGAAGCAGTGAAACAGGGAAAACATCATCCCCAGAAGCCTCTGCCTTGTTTCTCAGAGCTCTGTGTTCTGTGGATCACAGCTAGGCAGTACACAGCCTACTGGTAGTCTGAGGAATGGGTTCATTATGCAAAAAGGGTCTGAGAGATCCTCTCTGTCAGCCCCAAAAAGGCAAAAAAGAGGAAAATGTAAAGGAAGTATAAACTTTTATCAAAAGACCACTTTGACGTATTCTAAAGTGTGTAATTATCAAATAATTCTGGATTTTTGTGACTAATTATGTATACATAATTTTCATATTCAAATTTTCTAAATAACTATTTGGCATCCAACCATTTGCTTCCTAATCTCCTAGTTGAAATTATATTCATCTGAATAAAGAATTACAATTCTTCGAGTAATACAAATCTATCTGATCACCTCTGTTTACTGCCAGCCTACTCTAGTCCACATGTTACATATTTTAACATGTGATAAGGTAACCTTCCTTTGGACATTTACAAGAAAAAAACTGTATTAGCTGCAAGTAAAATTATAATATAAAATGTTCACCAGTGGTTTACTTTACACAATACTATATCAAATGAATATTTTGGAGTTGTTTTGCTTTGTTTTGTTTTCTATTTCCAAGTTATACGATCACCCAATTATGATGAAGTAAAACTCTGTCTTGCCTCTAGAAAAGTATATAATCCTTCTTTTGGCCTCTTCCTCTCTGATGACTAAATTGGAAATTCCTCAAAGCTGTAATTCAAAGCCATAGGTGACCTTAAAGAAATGATTTTTTATATGCTACCTTTTATTTTAAGGTAACTTTTCAAATGTGGACCATGCATTCCATTATGTTTAGCTGTCAAGCATGGCCTTCATTTGCATTTCTTCCCACTGCTATAATTTTGAGAACTGGCAGGTGACCAAAGAAGAAAAAATGTGCATCTACCATCTACAGTGCAATGTAGGCTTTTTTAATTATAATTAGGTAGTATAGATATTCATGATTAGATCAAGGTCAGAGGAGCAGAACATCAGAGCTAAGAAATAAAGGTACAAAGAATAGAAAAATTGCTTTCTAAAGTTTTTTTTTAAAACGTAATGGCTACAATCTTTAAGTTTTTCAGCAAAGCATTTAAAATAGCTCATCTGTTTTATTTTAAAATGTGCATGCCTGGTGTGTTTGCCACGCATGTTTAAACTGGAGCTTGAAGTTTCGGTTGCATTTTCACTTCAGGTTCTTTTTCACCTTCCTGTTTCTGCTCCTGGTGCAGAAAACCAATTTGGGAATTATAATGACAATGGATTTTTCTTTTTAAGGTTGAGTCTACAAGACACACAAAATTATTTGTACAGAAGGCATGAGTTTTCTATTAAGTCTAATAGATTAATCCAGGATGGTGGTGTGATGTTTAGATGTAGATGTTTTCACGGGGACAGCCCTTCTGACACTCGGGATAACTAGCTTTGGATGGGACAATGGGTGCTCCCTTTGGGTAAACAGATTACCATATAGCTCCTTTTCTTGATCGTTCTCACTTACTGGCTCCCTCTCTGTCCAGCTGATCAATTTAGGTTTATTACTTCTTCTTCTCTCTGACTTACAGCCCAGGTAGTTCATTGTCCACTCTTGGGTACCTTTTCTCCTCTCACAGTCTCCTAATGGGGAGCCCTCTGATTTATTCTAGGGACCCCACTCTTCTCACCCTCTTTCCTTAAGTAACCTCTAGTCCCACAGCTTTTAATGCCAACTATACACCAAACGCTTAATTTCATTTGACCTCTCTCCTCACCTCGAAACTCATATATCCGACTTCCTATTCAACATCTTGATTTTGTTATCTAACGGTCATCTCAAATTTAACCTGACCAAAACTCAACTCTTGATTCACCCAACTGCAAACGGATTCCATTCTTATCTTCTCCATCTTCATGTAAGTCACCGAAACCCAGTGGTTTAAGGGGAAGGAAAGTAGCATCCTCAAATCTTCTCATTTCTTCAACCTCTCCCCACATTGGAAGATCCTATTGATTCTCTAACAACACATCCCATTCTGTTCACTTCTCTTCTTGCTGTTTTATGTCCAAGTCATCACGATTTCTTACCTGTATTCCAGCTTCCTCTCTTGTTCCTTAAAATCCATTATGCACACAACTACCAGAGTTCCAGAGTAACTTTTTAAAAATATACATCATATGTCCACTCTGCATCAAATTTCTTAATGGTTTCCTATAACATGGAGAATAAACTCCAAGGTCCTTACTTTTGGCCTGTAAAGTCTGGCCCTGACCAAATCTTAGACCTCATCTTCTTCCAACATTCTACCTGAGCTACTGCCTCATTGGCCTTTCCTGTTCCTGAGCTTCTCCCTGCTCATTTCTACTTCATGACATGCCTGATATATGCTTCCTCCAGGTCTTTTTGCCTATTTCCAGTCTATTCAATCCTCAGTTCAAATTTCAACTCTTTAGGTGTCCTCTACACCCTACCTACAATCAGTCTATCTTATCACCTCATTTTATTTTCATCATTGAACTCACTTAATATTTCCCTGCTTGTTTAGTGTCTTCTCAGGGATCTCTAGATCTTGTTCACTACTATATTGTTAAGGCCTAGAAAAGTCCCCGACACAGAGTAGGTACAAAATAAATATGTTAAATGAGTGAATGATTGCATTCACATTTGTTTGGCATCAATTATGCACACTTGGAGAGCTAAAATTTTAGACCTCATTCATACCTAATCATTTCTTGTTCTTAACCATTTTGTTTTTGTTGCTTCATACCACCATATCAGATACAATTTTACTTGTTTAAATAAATTAATTTTTCAAAGTGTGTATTCAAGGCAGTGCTACTCAAAACTTGGTCCATGGGGTAGTGCTGATCATAAACTGTTCATTACTGGTGTGCAACATAGAAAATAAAGACACTGAGAGAAAACATGTAGAAATATTATGGAAAGTTACATCATATGTCTGTTGAATCTAATAATCAAAAGATCAGGTTTTATATTTTGTATCTTTGTTTTTATTTTATTTTTTAGGTATTCCATTTTATCGTATTTCACAAATGTATTGACCATGATAGTTGAGAAATTTTTTTTAAAAACTTATCTTTTAACACAGCTAGTTTCAGAAGAGCTAATCCGAACTACCTTTTTTAGAAATAATATGATAGTGGTATTTAACTACCTAATAAGACTGGAGGTATCAATTTATCATGCATAAAAGCAGATCCAAATTTATCTTGTGACAAATAGTGATTTGTTTATATGGAAAAGAACTAGTGAGTTTAAAACATATTACATTCAATAAAGTCCTGAATTTAAAACATAGGAAGGAAATTGGGGAGAATACCTCTTGAAATAACCCTTCATCTTGCAAATAGTTATTGTTTAATAATAAAGTCTATTTGAAAGCACAGAGTAAGTTGGATCAATGCCAATAATGACCCTCCTGTCTACATGGTATTGTTTTGCAAGAGTTGAGCAGAGAACAGGTTGATGAGCAACAGAGATAAGATGAGAAGGAAATGTCAGGAAGTTAAGCCACCTAGCCCAGACCTGTTCAAATTCAGTCTCTAGACTGTTCATCAAGACATTCTCAGTTTTCATCTTACCAAAATCTTAAGTAAACTAATTGAAATAGCTGGGAATAGTCTCCTAATAGAGAAGTTCTTTCTCCAGTAGTAAAGAGATGTCCTAATTACTTCCTTGTTAAGAGACACAGACCCTGGTCACTCACAGGTGCTTCAGTTCCCTTGGCCTTCTCAGTTCTGGTCTGGCCACAGTGACTAAGAGGCAGTAGTGACTGTAGATATGAGCCTATCTCCTGCCAGCAATTATCCCGACATATTTCCACTTGACCTCAACACACTTCACAGAGGCCTCTGCTGTAATCACTCTTGGTCACTACCAATTTGGGCTGGATTGGATTCAGTGACTTAGAGGTGAAAGGCTCCATATTCAATTACCAGGCTCCCAGCTTCCTCAATTAATCAAAGACTGACATAATAGTTCTATTACAACTCTTAAAGAAAAGACCAGATCAAATCACTATCATCACTCTATAACCATAAAAAGAAATATTAATAAATATCCTTTATTTAAATATAAAAACCAATACTCTGTGGCTTTAAATGAACTTGGTTAGAGGGCATTTCACCTAGCATTTTACTATAGGAAACTTGAACATAATTAAAATGATGATCAAACTATTATCTGAGTTTCTACAGCAGCTTTCTTTGGAGAAACTCAAACATTTTAATATTTATTTTATCGTTTATCCTGTAACATGGTTTGGTGTCTTGGTAATTTGTGAAAGGGTTTATCTGGTCAAAAGGAGTGCTATGAAAAGTTGTATCATGATGACACAGCCGAACTGCTAACCAAACCGGGATCTCTTATCTGTCATTGTATCAGGAAGTCCTAATGGAGTCAAAGAAAAGGCGAAATCTGAAAGATCATAAAAGAAGCAACAATGAGATTGCAAATCACTAGCAGTAAGTGATTGCAAACATCTAAAGCAATAAAATACTTCTGATGCTAAAGCAATAGCCATATAAACCCAGAGGAAACTACTGGAAAAGTCAAAAGCCAACTAATCTAATCTGAACTTTTAGTGACACTATCAACATACATAAAGTCATTTGAAGAGTTCAAAGTTTAACATTATGTCTGAAGTTCAAGGATAAAGTCAAAGCAGAGAAAATATTTCCTTTCATCTTCATGTCAAAATAAGAGACCGCCTTCTACCTAACAAGGAAAGTGAGGATTATTTATATGGCAATTTATATTAAAAAAATAGTACCAGTTCTTTGTGTTAAGGCTGTAAATGAAACTTCAGGTTGTCTTATTCATTAATGTGTTCAAGTTAGAGGCTTCTGAGAGATTCTGAAATGTTTTACTTTGGTGCTTTATTTTGTTACCTTTCTTCCCTTTTTAATATGCTTCCACTGATCTTAGCTTTTTCATTTTTTATATCATCTGTCAGGCACCACCTTGGGCTGGTCACCAGGATGCCAGAACCCTTGTCAGAAGCTTACTCCTTTGAATTCAACCGCTTGGGTGCTAAAATCTTCTCAATCACTTTACTGCCTTTCATCCTTACAATTGTCATCTTTCTGACTGACATTTTGGAAACTTGAAGAACAGTTCCTTTACTAATATGTAATATTTCCAGGCTTGCAGGTTGCTCCCTCCTGACAACCTTTGGGGTGTTTGTTAATGCACTAAAAACATGCTGTCTGCAGTACTGCCACCTTGGCGGAGGTGTGACAAGCTGGTTAGACCATGCCAAGGAAAAAAATGGCGGCCACTACAGTGAGCTCCATGTGGAAAACACAAAATTTTTCTTCACCCTTCTCCCTCTCTTCATTTTTCAGCTCCTCTACAGAATGTGCATTATGCAGGTGAGAAAAGGTAATTAATATTACCCTTAGCAACAACCAAATGATTGCATGTTAACATAACAAGTAAACATTTCTTTTCACCCCAAAAAGCGCTTCCCATATACTTCATTAGGCTATCATATAAATACATTACAGGCTTTACTTTTAAGAGCTAAGTGGGGTCAGACAGAGGCATACCTGAGGAGGACCTGGGTGTAATGTTTCTCCTATAGAACTATGAATGTCTGTCAGTAGGTGCAGACAATACTTCAGAGAATTTGTCATAAGACCTAAGAGTAATGCACAAAAATATGAGATCTATGGATAGTTACCCAACTACTCCCTTCCAAAGGTTTTGCCTTCCTCCTTGACCAAGCCTTTAAAAACTGGTACTAACAAGTAGCTAAACTGGCTGATTTGAGTACCACCCCCCACTGTACACTTAAGTGTAAATACTAATCAGCAAATGATTCTTTCCCTACCAATTCTCAGTTCCCTTGGTGAATCAGTCCCTATGTTATGAGGGTCAGCAAATTATTACCTGCAGACCAAATCAGCCCACTGCCTTTTTCATATGTCCTGCAAGGTAAGAAGGTTTTTACATTTTTCTATGGTTTAAAAAAATCAAAAGAAGAAAAATGTTTTGTAGCAAATGACAATTATATGAAATTCAAAATTCAGTGTCTGTATCCACAGACATAGAAAACAAGTTTATGATTACCAAAGGGGAAGGGGGGGTGGGGAGGATAAATTAGGAGTTTGGGATTAACATATACACACTACTATATATAAAATAAGTAACCAACAAGGACCTACTGTATAGCACAAGGGACTATACTCAATATTTTGTAATAGCTTTAAGGGAAAAGAATCTGAAAAAGAATATATATATATATATATATATATATATATATATATATATATATATATATATATATGAATATATGAATCACTTTGTGGCACACCTGAAACTAACACAACAATGTAAATCAACTATACTTCAATTAAAAAAAAGAAAGTAGCCCACGCACAACAACGAAGACCCAGTGCAGCCAAAAATAAATAAAATTAAATTCAAAAAAAAAAGGAAGAAAATAAAATGTTAGAAAAGGATAAGTATAGAACTTCTGTTTGGTTAAAAGGATCATGTCCTTCTAACCAAACAGAATAAAAACTTCTTCTTTAAAAGAAAAAAAATTCAGTATCCATAAATAAAATTTTACTGGAACACAACCACTCCTGTTTTTTTTGTCATAGTATGTCTGCTTATGCATGAAAACAGCAGAGCTGAGTAGTTGCAACAGAATCCACATGTGGGAATGTTGTCTATCTGGCCTTTTACACAAAAGTTTGCTGACCCTTGTTCTAAACAATGCATGAAAGCTAGGCTGATTTAGCAAATTCAACCTCTCTCTTGACTCCACAATAGTAGATGGAACAAAAACACAAAATTACTACCTGTATATATATCATTAATAGTATGAAAACACACTCCCTCTTTCAAGAGCACCAGAATCACAACTAACTGATGAATAATCATCAACAGGAAGACACTGGGACTCACCAAAAAAGATACCCTGCATCCAAAGACAAAGGAGAGGTCTCAATGAGATGGTAGGAGGGGTGCAATCACAATAAAATCAAATCCCATAACTGCTGGGTGGGTGACTCACAAACTGGAGAACACTTATACCACAGAAGTCCATCTGCTGAAGTGAAGGTTCTGAGCCCCACATCAGGCTTCCCAACGTGGGGATCTGGCAACAGGAAAAATTCCCAGAGAATCAGACTTTGAAGGCTAGTGGGATTTGATTGCAGGACTTCCACAGGACTAAGGGAAACAGAGGTTCCACTCTTAGAGGGCACACACAAAATAGTGTGTGCATCAGGACCCAGGGGGAAGGAGAAGTGACCCCATACAAGACCGAACCAGACCTACCTGCTAGTGTTAGAGGGTCTCCTGAAGAGGCGGGGGTGGCGGGAGGGGACAGGGACACTGGCAGCAGAAGTTTTGGGAAGTACTCCTTGGTGTGACCCCTCCCACCGTCCACCATTAGCCCCACCAAAGAAACTGTAGGCCTCAGTACTGGGTTGCCTCAGGCCAAACAACCAACAGGGAGGGAACTCAGCCCCACTCATCAGCAGACAAGTGGATTAAAGTTTTACTGAGCTCTGCCCAGCAGACCAACAGCCAGCTATACCCACTACCAGTCCCTCCAATCAGGAAGCTTACACAAGCCTCTTAGATAGCCTCATCCACCAGAGGGCAGACAGCAGAAGCAAGAAAAACTACAATCCTGAAACCTGTGGAACAAAAACCACATTTACAGAAAGATAGACAAAATGAAAAGGCAGAGGACTATGTATAAGATGAAGGAACATGATAAAACCCCAGAAAAACAACTAAATGAAGTGGAGACAGGAAAACTTTAAGAAAAAGAATTCAAAATAATGATAGTGAAGATGATCCAGGACTTCAGAAAAAGAATGGAGGTAAAGATCGAGAAGATGCAAGAAATGGTTAACAAAGACCTAGAAGAATTAAAGAACAAACATCTAGAAGAATTAAAGAACAAACAAACAGAAATGAACAATATAATAACTGAATTGAAAAATGCACTAGAAGGAATCAATAGCAGAATAACTGAGGCAGAAGAATGGATAAGTGATCTGGAAGACAGAATGGTAGAATTCACTGCTGCAGAACAGAATAAAGAAAAAAGAATGAAAAGAAATGAAGACAGCCTAAGAGACCTCTAGGACAACATTAAAAGCAACAACATTTGTATTATAGGAGTCCCAGAAGGAGAAGGGCAACAGAAAGGACCCAAGAAAATATTTGAAGAGATTATAGTCGAAAATTTCCATAACATGGGAAAGGAAATAGCCACCCAAGTCCAGGATGTGCAGAGAGTCCCAGGTAGGATAAACCCAAGGAGAAACACGTCAAAACACATAGTAATCAAATTGACAAAAATTAAAGACGTAGAAAAATTATTAAAAGAAACAAGGGAGAAACGACAAATACAAGGGAACTCCCATAAGGTTAAGAGCTGATTTCTCAGCAGAAATGCTACAAGCCAGAAGACAGTGGCACGATATACTTAAAGTGATGAAAGGGAAGAACCTACAACCAAGATTACTCTACCCCACAAGGATCTCATTCAGATCCCACTGAGAAATCAAAAGCTTTACAGACAAGCAAAAGCTAAGAAAATTCAGCACCACCAAACCACCTCTACAACAAATGCTAAAGGAATGTCTCTAAATGGGAAATGCAAGAGGAGAAAAGGACCTACAAAAACAAACCCAAAACAGTTAAGAAAATGGTAATAAGAACATACATATCAATAATTACCTTAAATGTGAATGGATTAAGTGCTCCAACCAAAAGACACAGGCTCCTTGAATGGATACAAAAAAAAGACCCATATACAAGCTGTCTACAAGAGACCCACTTTAGACCTAGGGACACATACAGACTGAAAGTGAAGGGGTGGAAAAAGATATTCCATGCAACTGGAAATCACAAGAAGGCTGGAGTAGCAATACTCATATCAGATAAAATAGACTTTAAAATAAAGAATGTTACAAGAGGCAAGCAAGGACACTACATAATAATCAAGGGATCAATCCAAGAAGAAGATATACCAATTATAAATATATATGCACCCAACGTAGGAGCACCTCAATACATAAGGCAAATACTAACAACTCTAAAAGAGGAAATCAACAGTAACACAATAATAGTGGGGGACTTTAACACCTCACTTACACCAATGGACAGATCATCCGAACAGAAAATGAATAAGGAAACACAAGCGTTAAATGACACAATAGACCAGATAGATTTAATTGATATTTATAGGACATTCCATCCAAAAACAGCAGATTACACTTTCTTCTCAAGTGCCCGTGGAACATTCTCCAGGATAGATCACACCTTGGGTCACAAATCAAGCCTCGGTAAATTTAAGAAAACTGAAATCATATCAGACATCTTTTCTGACCACAACGCTATGAGATTAGAAATCAATTACATGGGAAATAACGTCAAAAACATGGAGGCTAAACAATGTGTTACTAAATAACCAAGAGATCACTGAAGAAATCAAAGAAGAAATCAGAAAATACCTAGAGACAAATGACAACGAAAACATGATTATCCAAAACCTATGGGATGCAGCAAAAGCAGTTCTAAGAGGGAAGTTTACAGCAATACAATCCTATCTCAAGAAACAAGAAAAATCTCAAATAAACAATCTAACCTTACACCTAAAGGAATTAGAGAAAGAAAGACAAAGTCAGTAGAAGGTAAGAAATCATAAAGATCAGAGCAGAAATAAATGAAATAGAAATGAAGAAAACAATAGCAAAGATCAATAAAACTAAAAGTTTGTTCTTTGAGAAGATAAAATTGATAAAGCTTTAGCCAGGCTCATCAAGAAAAAGAGGAAGATGACTCAAATAAATAAAATTAGAGATGAAAAAGAAGTGACAATGGACACCACAGAAATATAAAGCATCATGAGAGGCTACTACAAGCAACTCTGTGCTAATAAAATGGACAACCTGGAAGAAATGGACACAGTCTTACAAAGGTATAACCTTCCAAGACTGAACCAAGAAGAAACAGAAAATATAACAGACCATTCACAAGTAATGAAGTTGAAACTGTGATTAAAATTCTTCCAACAAACAAAAGTCCAGGACCCAAAGGCTTCACAGGTGAATTCTATCAAACATTTAGAGAAGAGCTAGCACCCATCCTTCTCAAACTCTTCTAAAAAATTGCAGAGGAAGAAACACTCCCAAACTCATTCTATGAGGCTGCCACCACCCTGATAACAAAATCAGACAAAGATACTACAAAAAAAGAAAATTACAAACCTATATCATGGATGAATATAGATGCAAAAATCCTCATCAAAATACTAGCAAACAGAATCCAACAACACATTAAAAGGATCACACACCAGGATCAAGTGTGATTTATCCCAGGGATGCAAGGATTCTTCAATATATGCAAATCAATCAATGTGGCACACCATATTAACAAATTGAAGAATAAAAACCATATGATCATCTCAATAGATGCAGAAAAAGCTTTTGACAAAATTCAACACCTATTTATGATAAAAACTCTCCAGAAAGTGGGCACAGAGGGTGCCTAACTCAACATAATAAACATATATGACAAACCATAAAAGACAAACCCACAGCAAACATCATTCTCAATAGTGAAAAACTGAAAGCATTCCCTCTAAGATCAGGAACACGACAAGGATGTCCACACTAGCCACTATTATTCAACTCAGTTTTGGAAGACCTAACCACGGCAATCAGAGAAGAAAAGGAAATAAAAGGAATACAAATTGGAAAAGAAGAAGTAAAACTGTCACTGTTTGCAGATGACATGATACTATACATAGATAAGCCTAAAGATGTGAGCAGAAATTACTAGAGGTGATCAATGAATTTTGTAAAGTTGCAGGATACAAAATTAATGCACAGAAATCTCTTGCATTCCTATACACTAACAATGAAAGATCAGAAAGAGAAATTAAGGAAACAATCCCATTCACCATTGTAACAAAAAGAATAAAATACCTAGGAATAAACATATCTAAGGAGGTAAAATACCTGTACTCAGAATAACTGTAAGACACTGATGAAAGAAATCAAAGATGACACAAACAGATGGAGAGATATACCATGTTCTTGGATTGGAAGAATCAATATCATGAAAATGACTATACTACCCAAAGCAATCTACAGATTCAGTGCAATCCTTAGCAGATTAACAGTGACATTTTTTACAGAACTGAAACAAACAATCTTAAAATTTGTATGGAGACACAAAAGACCCCAAATATCCAAAGCAATCTTGAGGGAAAAAAATGGAGCTGGAGGAATCAGACTCCCTGACTTCAGACTATACTATAAAGCTACAGTAATCAAGACAATATGGTACTGGCACAGAAACCAAAATATAAATCAATGGAACAGGATAGAAAGCCCAGAGATAAACCCACGCACCTATGGTCAACTAGTCTATGAAAAAGGAGGCAAGGATACACAGTGGAGAAAAGTCAGCCTCTTCAGTAAGTGGTGCTGGGAAAACTGGACAGCTACATGTAAAAGAATGAAATTAGAACACCATACACAAAAATAAACTCAAAATGGATTAAAAACCTAAATGTAAGACTGGACACTATAAAATTCTTAGAGGAAAACATAGGAAGAACACTCTTTGACATTAATCACAGCAAGATCTTTTTTGACCCACCTCCTAGAGTAATGGAAATAAAAACAAAAATTTTAAAAATGGTCCTAATGAAACAAAAGTTTTTACATAGCAAAGGCAACTATATACAAGATGAAAAGACAACCCTCATATAGGAGAAAATATTTGCAAAGGAATGAATGGACAAAGGATTAATCTCCAAATATATAAACAGCTCATGCAGCTCAATATTAAAACAAAAAACCCAATCAAAAACTGGGCAGAAGACCTAAATAGACATTTCTCCAAAGAAGACATACAAATGGCCAAGAGGCACATGAAAAGCTGCTCAACATCACTTATTATTAGAGAAATGCAAATCAAAACTACAATGAGGTATCACCTCACACCAGTTAGAATGGGCATCATTAAAAAATCTATAAACAACACATGCTGGAGAGGGTGTGGAGAAAAGGAACCCTCTTGCACTGTTGGTGAGAATGTAAATTGATACAGAGACTATGGAGAACAGTATGGAAGTTCCTTAAAAAACTAAAAATAGAATTACCACATGACCCAGCAATCCCACTACTAGGCATATACCCAGAGAAAACCATAATTCAAAAAAACACATGCACCCCAATGTTCATTGCAGCACTATTTACAATAGCCAGGTCATATAGAAGCAACCTAAGTGTCCATCAACAGACGAATGGATAAAGAAGATGTGGTACATATATACAATGGAACATCACCCAGCCATGAAAAGGAACGAAATTGGGTCATTTGTAGAGATATGGATGGATCTAGAGACTGTCATACAGAGTGAAGTAAGTCAGAAAGAGAAAAACAAATATTGTATATTAACGCATATATGTGGAATCTAGAAAAATGGTACAGATGAACCAGTTTGCAAGGTAGAAATAGAGACAAAGATGTAGAGAACAAATGTATGGACACCAAGGGGGGAAAGCGGCAGGGGGAGGTGGGGGTGTGTGTGATGAATTGGGAGACTGGGATTGACATGTAGACACTGATGTGTATAAAACTGATGACTAATAAGAACCTGCTGTATATAAAAAAATAAAAATCTAGAGGGGCTACATCCAAGATTCTGAAAGAAGTTGGGGATGTGCTCCTCTGACTTCTTCCAAGTACGCAGTCTGATTCACGTGCTGGAGATTGGTTTGTCACCCTTGCTAGAGACAAACATCCTTCCTCTTCTACTAAGTGGGTTTTCAGATTCTTAAAGAAAAAGGCCACAGAAAATATTACATTATATTCACACAGAAAATATAAGTAAAGCCAAGCCAAATGAATCAGCTTTTTCTAAAACCTCAACTCCAAAATCTCTTTCTTCACAGGAGTTAATATTTCACTTCATGTTGCCAAACAAAACAAACTTTCAGCAATGGTATCAGAGAGACTTGGTGTTGGGAAATACTTTCACTGAGGTTGAAGTCTGATCTGGTGACTCTGTTCTCATGTTAACATCCCCCTTCCACTCCAAGAAACTCATTTAAACATATTTATCACTACAGGGTAGAAACAGTTTGTAAATCCAGGTTAGCTGTTTCTAACATATGCCAGGAGTATCAGATGATAGAGTAACTGCTTGGAAATTATTTGGATTATTTTAACATAACTGAACTAAGAGAATCCACACTAAACTTTGGGTGCTTGTTCCTGCAATAAGTAAATGTAATAACTGCTATTTATTAGCTTCTACATAATGCTGGAGTTGTGATGGGCTTCCCTAACTTTTAATGATAAGAGCTCTCAACCAGCTAAGGTCTTTTGCTAACTGTTGATGGTTAGACTTCAAGCTTTGGTAGTGGGTGTATTCTTTTAACCTCAGAAGGGGAGGAGAAAGATGGTAGTTTTGTAAGCTTGGATAGACACTCTAAGCCACAGCTTTGACACACAAGTAAAAGCATGATGCCTATTTAGTTCTAGGGTAGTGTAGGTGAGCAGATAAGGTGTGCATATCTACAGGTGAACTTTTAAAACATATCACCATTTGCATCCCACACACTTTAATCACTGTCTCCCATATTGTTCTAGAACTGTACTGTTCAATATGGTAGCCACTTGTTGCTCTTGAGCATTTGGAATGTGCCTTGTCCAAAATGAAACATACTATACGTGTAAAATACCAGATTTTGAAGACTCAATATGAAAAAAAAACAATGTAAATATCTCATTAATAATTTTTATATTGATCATGCTAAAATATTTTTACTTTATTGGGTTAAATAAATGTATTAAATTTTTTTTAATATCATGAAAACATCTTAGAATGGAGAAATTAACCATGAGTACAAAATTACTAATGGTCCCATGGGATGCCTTGAACCTTCTGTGCAAATAGCACAAATTACTGATTCTTACCTTCATAATGTAGTGACACCTGATTTTTTTTTACTAAGTTCGAGTCTTCTCTGCAAACTGTTACATATTTTTAAATTTAACATAAATTAGAATAAAGTTTGATAAGCTAATTTTAAGCATATCACCAAATCTAGATGCTTAGTTTATTGCAAAGAACAAATACTCATACTTATTGGTCAGAGCCTCTAAAAGATGACTTCACGGTGTCTAATTTAACCCCCAAAGCAAGCCTACAGGGCAGATTTTATTATTCTAAATCTGAGTCTCAGAAACATTAAGTGACTTGCAATTGGTTCTTGGTTACCCTACTATCATATGGCAGAGTGGCTATCCCTACCCCAGGCTGGTATCAATGCCCACACTTTGCTGTTACCCACTATGCCTCTCTTGCAGCTGGGTTAAAAATCCCTGGTACAGACCATACAGGTTCCAAAATCATAAACAGTAATGTTATACCAGAAACTTCAAAGAAAATGGTTAGAATGTACTTCTCAACGGAGGCAGAGGAAACTTCCATTGGGATAGGCTGGAATAAGATTTTTGCCTCCAGATGAAATAATCATCAGTATAAACGCGATCAAAATACTAAGAATAAAACATCATCGAATTCCATATTTTAAATTTAGTAGCCATTATTGACCTTCAGTTCCAAGACATACATTTAAAGTATGTTGATATTAAGGCCAATGATATTGCCATTTGACATTACTGGCCATTCAAAGGTGAAAATGAATCTTTATTGACAGCAGTTATTCCTGAATTCTCAGAGGCTTGTATGAAATAAAAGTACTTAAAATTTTTAAAGGAGATGATTTCAGAACTTGAGGCAGAAGCAGAAATGATTTCAAGCTTTCAAGATATTGGAGCCTTTTTTTAGATTATGCAATATATTAATATTGCTTCACTAAAGATTAATAGTACATTTGCCACATTATTAAGTTAACAGGTTTCTGTGTCTGTGATTCATGCCGATAATAACTTTATTCCTGTTAACAATAATTCTCGCTTGAAATCAGTAACAGAAACTTTCAAGTTGTGCTGAGATCCTTTCAGTCTTAGAGTAGTTCCGCTGCCAGCACTATTTTAAAAACCATCATTCATTTTCCTCTAACTGGGGATACATGCTTAATATTTTGATTGAACTAGGGCAGAACAACTAATACTCCCTTCCCTCTTGCCACCTGTACCCAACCAAAACAATCCTGTTTACTATCCCAAGGGTCAAATTAAAGATTGGAAGATAAATTATCACCAGGACATATTTTATACAGATAGGAAGAATCTCAGTGAAAATGTGGTCCATTCCTGGATTTAGGCAGTTAACATAGCAATAGGCTCATTTTACAACTGGTGGGCTGGTTAGCAGCTGTACTGACTTATGACTCTGCTTCTCATACCTTCTCGAATTGCACAATTGATAATAGAGAAGGATTTAGTGAAGGTTTCAAACAAGAAGTTATCATTTGGATGTTTGAGCCGGGTTGCTCTCCCAGGATGGAGGTAAGGCAGGACTCCTAATGTAGTTCACGCATTGTAAGAAAAAATGGAGAATCCATTCCTCAAGGACAAGACTTGGTTTGACTTTCTCGCCAAGCCACTCAGTAGCTTTGTGTGCCCCTGGGAATGAAAGAAATACTCTGTGCTACTAATGATAATGACAAAGATGTGATTATTGCAACGCAGCTCATGAACTAGAAAAGTGAGGAGATGCCCCTTTTCCTGTGACATTGTGCTTCAGTTCTGATGTTGTGACCTAATGAGAGGTTAGGAATACTTGAAGAGACTCCAAGTTAATGTTAGAGTTTTAGTTAGCATTAGGGTTTTTTTAAAAATGAAGAAATTCTAACACTACCTTGAGGGTTTCCAGTGAGGTAGAGGTGTTGTTGGTGTTTTGTTTTGTTTTTGTTTTTGTTTTTCATTTCTGCTACTTTATTGTGCAACTTTTTTCGTGGAGTTCCCTTTTTGCTCCTCTATTGCCACACAATTAGTTTAAAAGGAGAGTATAGACACAAGTATGTTTTCTCTCCCTTTTCTCTTTTTACTTGGCTTATGTTAAAAACAAGGCCAATCCAGGGAGCCTATAAAGACAGCCTACAACAAGTAGTGTGTTTCCTCACTGGGTCCCCTCTTCTTAGGGAAAAATCATTCTTACCTATTTTGCCATCAAACTCGATGCTCTTTAAAGGATCTAGTCTAACCCAAACTATTTTTTTAATCCAGGTGAAAATGAAAGTCTTAATACTTCCTACTGGCTTTTGCTTTATTTTTGGGAAAAATAAAAAGCTTATTTGCTTATATGCAAAATTTATTACTTGATTTCTTATGTGTCATCCCAAGCACAAAATTAGGGTCACTTTTACTTTTCCAAGGAAAATTAAGAAGATAGATTAGATGACAAAATATTCGTCCATAAAGAATCAGTAGAATTGTCAATAGACTAAACACAGTTCCTACTCTCCTTTGTCAGTTCATAATCATGACCTTGAAGACCCGGGGAACATCCAGCTCATCTGCCACAGAGTACTGGCAAGGGATAAGGCATCTGCCACAGGACAGTTCCTCCAAAGTTACTTTAACCACTCTCTTACTAAACGGCTCTTTCCCCTTTCAAATACAGATTCCTTCAGGATATTATCTGCAGACCATGAATTCTGACCTGAATTTGGGTGGATTTCTTCTGCCAGTTGCAGTAATGAATGTCGTCAGCATCCTACCACTACTAATTTTAGCACCTTTCATGGAGTATTTAGCACCTGCCTACTTCCCTCTAAGAGAGATGGACCATTTCTGTTGGCACGCATTAGTAAGTACAACTTACCATTTCAAGTGAATGGTTTACAACTTTTAAAATAAAAAAACACTGTACTAGGATCTAAGCTAGCTATATGCTCTGGAGTAGAGTCTGATTTTGACAAATTGGGAAGAAGGTGAATTTGAGAGTGATTATGCCCAGCTTCTCAAATCTCTACATAGACATCAGTGCCCCATTTTCTTCTCATCCATTTATGCTTCCTCAGAAGACACACATAAAGACTTGGTGCAAATTCCAGTGCCACCAAATGGCCTCTTCTTCTTCAAGTAAAGAAGTCTCTACTCCTAAGTCGATGCTGAGAATGTTCTTAAAAACTAAGACAGGTAATGGACCTAAAAAATAATGCCGGGCTATACTTGGGAGGCTTTAACTTCTGAAGCAGCAGAAAAATTTATTAAAAGTTCGTTGTATTCACAGCTTTAATATAGTACTTCTTCCAATAGTAAAGTGTATAACAGTAATTTTCAAACATTTTTTCCAGCTTTATTGAGATATAATTGACATACTGTATAAGTTTAAGGTGCACAGTGTCATGAATTGATGCAAGTCTATATTGCAAAATATTTATCACAATAAGGTTAGCTAACACATCCCTGACCTCACATAATTACAGCCTTGCTGTTGTTATGGTCTACTCCTTTTTTTTAAATTAATTTATTTTATTTTATTTATTTTTGGCTACATTGGGTCTTCATTGCTGCGTGTGGGCTTTCCCTAGTTGCAGCGAGCGGGGGCTACTCTTCATTGTGGTGCGCGGGCTTCTCATTGCGGTGGCTTCTCTTGTTGTGGAGCACAGGCTCTAGCAGCGGGGGCCTCAGTAGTTGTGGCACGTGGGATTTATAGTGCAGGCTCAGTAGTTGTGGCACATGGGCTTAGTTGCTCCACGGCACGTGGGATCTTCCTGGACCAGGGATCAAACCCGTGTCCCCTGCATTGACAGGAGGATTTTTTGGTCTACTCCCATTTTTTAAAGTGAAAAAAAGTGTAGGACTTCTTACTCAGAACACAATCAATAGACTGTAAAATAAAATTTCTGCCAATGAAATGGGAGAGGAGGAGCATTCTGGTCACACTCTCCTCTGCCTCGCTGTGGTCCCTCAAGTGCTACTGTGGAACAAGATGACAAACAATGGTACCAGAAAACCAGGCTCAATCTAATGACAAGAGATGGAGATCTCAGCCCCTGCTCTGCTACTGAGCTGCTCCTGAGTGAATTGGAAAAACCACTTAACCTTTCTTGTCTTCTAGTTCACTTTATTTTTTTTTTATTGAGGGGCATGCCCAAGATAAATTTTGGGTCCCTTTGTTCTGTAAGACTTTTGAAATCATTCAGGGTGACATCAGTACCTGGAGCCCAGTTGGGACACAGAATGAAAGCTCTGTAAATGTTAACTAATATTAAGTCATCATTTGCAAGGGGCAGGTCTCATTGTTTGGTGAGTATAAACACAAAACAAAGGGAGTTTGAAACGCTTAAGAAATAGCATGAGGCTTCCCTGGTGGTGCAGTGGTTGAGAGTCCGCCTGTCGATGCAGGGGACACAGGTTCGTGCCCCTGTCTGGGAAGATCCCACATGCCGCGGGAGCGGCAGGGCCCATGAGCCATGGCTGCTGAGCCTGCACGTCCGGAGCCTGTGCTCCGCAACGGGAGAGGCCACAACAGTGAGAGGCCCGTGTACTGCAAAAAAAAAAAAAAAAAAAGAAAAGAAAAAAAAAAGAAATAGCATGCAATGGCAACTTTATGTCTTATCATCTACTTGAGAAATAATTTCATTGAAATAGCCAAGGTCAAGCAACTGAAAGATTCTTTTCTCTTGGTTAACCAGTTGTTATTCCTAATTCCTCCTTTGTAGAGATCTGTGAAGACCAAGCAGTCTTCTAGTAACCCATTATTATATATTTTGCTGTTTCTCTGTTTATAAATTACATTTTAGGGTATGTGCTTCCTATTTACCAAAGCCGTCAACAAGATCACTCCAGATCACATCACAAAGTAGATTTGTTTTTGGAAAGAACTCAAAGTGACTAAACTCTCCCTAGTTTATTTTATCTTCAACTGTAGAGGTCTTTAGTGCATATTCTGTTTTGATTTATTCCATAAGCCAGTAACCCTGACATTCTTTATTGTCATAGGTTTAGGCAAACTATAAATCTTAATAGGTTTTGACAGACCTTAAATCTTAAAAAGTGCTTTTTTTGTCTGCCAGTGAAATCCAAACAGTATTAGTGAATGCCCGGCACTATCTGAGGATACAAAAGAAAAGTAAGACATTGTACCTACCCACAGCAAGTGTACTATTAATATATTGAGTGCAGAAAAAAATGCGGGTAAATTTACATTGCAAAATACCAGAAACTTTGGCAGTCCTGTACAGAATCATGAAAGCTGAGTCTAAGCTTCCAAATTATGCTTTAGTGCTAAAAAATTTTTTTAATTGGGCTACTCTAGAGAAATATGGTATACAACATGACTGAAAGAACTACTTTAAAAATCCTTCCTGGGGGTTTCCCTGGTGGCACAGTGGTTGAGAGTCCTCCTGCTGATGCAGGGGACACGGGTTCATGCCCCGGTCCAGGAAGATCCCGCATGCCGCAGAGCGGCTGGGCCCGTGAGCCATGGCTGCTGAGCCTGCGCGTCCAGAGCCTGTGCTCCGCAACAGGAGAGGCCACAACAGTGAGAGGAATGCGTACTGCCAAAAAAAAAAAAAAAAAATTCCTTCCTGGGAATTCCCTGGCAGTTCAGTGGTTAGGACTCCACATTTTCACTGCTGACCAGGTGAGGGCTCAGGTTCAATCCCTGGTTGGAGAACTAAGATCCCAAAAGCCATGCAGTGCAGAAAAAAAAAAAAAAATCCTGAGAATAAGAAATCTTAAATTCACTTGAAATATGAGCAACTTTCTCTTCGACAATTCTCCACTCTTGCATATTTGAAATCATGTCTATTCTTAAAGAAGTGTGTGTGCTTTTCTGGATAGAGGAAAGTTAGACAGAGTTATCTAACATATTGTTTGATGTTAATGAACTAAATATTCCCTATGAAAATTGGTAACAGACTTATTGGCAGGAAAAATAAAAAAACTAGATTCATCTAAAAAAACTGAGCTATATTCTTCTGCATACAGAATACTGAATTCAGTGGTTTCTAAGCCAGACTCCATTCATTTGTTCATTTACATACTTGTTCACTTATTTGCATAATATTTTGCTATGGGAATATAAAGAGGTATGCATCTTTTTAACTAAATGTTTGCTTAAGTTTTCCATATTCTGCTTGTGATTATGGAAGATGAATAAGTTTTATAAGGACATATAAACATAAACCTAGGGTACTTTTTGATAGTAATTTAAATAACTGAATTAATCTAACATTAAAATTTACTTTCACTTTGAACCCAAGTGCCTTGAAAATGTGAGTGAAGTGTATAAGTATATAAATTATGAACATACAAATATTTATGAATTGCTAACTGGAACCTAGGCACCTTCATATACATACCCCACTTAGCTTCATGATAATTCATCATTTACTAGGTCAAGGGTCTCAAAGATAATGTCTTAGTTGAATTCAGACCTTCTAATTCTAAGCCCATTGCATCATCATCATCATCATCATCATTATTATCATTATTCCACTTACCAGCCATACATAGTTCTTAGATTATAGAAGTTATCAGTGTTAATTTGGAATCCTAACTGTGATTTCCAATTAAGGCTATGAAGTGAGTGAAAAATTTTGTCATCACAATGAGTAGTTGCTCCTGGAGTCCCCCACTCCCTTTCATATTCAGTCGTTCCCCATCATGTTTAAGGAGGCAGATGGTATAGACAATGACGATGCCTAGTGTTTGACATGGATAATCACAGCCCAGGCCAAGAGTGAGGGATAGAGAAATCTCATTCAGTTGGTCAAACTAGAAATTTAATAAAGGGAAAAAAATGAGCTCACTTTCCTACATCTAGCTCATAAACAATGCAACCTAAGAGGAGTTTCTTATTCAAGATAGGACATTCTTGAGTTTATCAGCTAAAGAAATCAACAAGTGTACCAAAGTACCAACAGTAAAAAATCTCCAAACCTTCCAGAACTGTGAAAGGCAAAGGTTTGATACGCTCAGAGTGTTTCATCAAGACTGTATTTTCCTAATGTTACATGTGACAGATTTGTGTGTTTAAAAGTCAATCTTAGTACACTAAAAATCTAGAATCAGTGATATCGTGATTTATCCTCTGTCATCATTGGATATCCCGTGTTTTAGCCTTTTTCAGTTCAAAAATGTTTACACCATGAGTATTTCCTTTCCTTACCATTAATTAAAGCCCTGCAGTATGTGGCATTTAGTAGCTAGTGCTGACACTCACAAGTATTAATCTGACTAAAATTAGCCTAATTAAGATTGTTATTAAGCCTTATACAAAGCAGAAGTGTACAGCACAGTAGGTAGCAATTATCTTGGCTTTTAAGTAGCATTGATATTGAAATGCAGATGAAGTATATTCAAATATCTGCCAGACCTTCCTCTTTAAAATAAAACTTGAAAATTCAAATTCTAACTTAAAGTCTTTTATGATATAGGTACAGCCAAGGTGTTGGTTCCTTTTTGTATAACCATTAAATTCTACTAGTTCTAATAATTGGCAGTGATATAAAATTTATTTTTGGTTGGAATCAAAATGCTTGATAAATTAAAAACCAAGTCAGAGATCCAATCACCTTCATTGAAAGTAGGATTATTTCATCAAAACTACTTTTTCTCTATTATAGTTTTTAGAATTGTGACATTTTTCCAAGAAACATCACAGTGTATACCCATTGCAAAATACCTGGGTAGACAAAGTGTATAAACACTAAAAGAAGTAACATGCAAATATCTAGCCTGATTAACACGTTCATTCGGTTGTTCACTTGTTTAATAAAAGCACGTTAATGTTCTCAGGTTCTTACTTTTAAAGTTGACATGAACAATGGAATTAAATTTGAGGTGAAGTAGACCATCTAGTAAGCCATCTGAAGCAATAATTTATGCCTTACAGATACATTTGTATAACTGATCTCCATATAAATGAGTTACCTGTTCCAGATTCAGAAGTTTAAACACAAACTGAAGCTGAATCTCCTGAAATGAGTTCCCAGTGGTCTAAAGAGAAACAAAAGACAGAATATGGATAGCTCAATTCAAATACAGGAACATACCACTAGTAGGAGAAACAATAAAGCAAAAAACATATGCCATTCTAATAGTGGGTGAGAAAGATCTTCCACAAAGGCAGCAGATATGTATGATGATAAAATCACAGCTGTCTCTATAAGAGTGCTTTATGGACACCAGTATATTCTTACATTAGCTAATTTCATATTCTCAGAATTTTCCAAAATCATGGGTCCAAGGGCAATTTCTCAAGGACTCAATAGAATTCCATACTTACTGTTGTGTTACATATCAGAGACTCATACATCAAACTACACATAAAAAACCCATAGTTTTCTCAGTGAGGTAAATTTAGCCAATAATGGAAGAATCTTAACATATCTATATTGTAGTATTAGATTCTGCTTCAATAGGAAATGGCAAATACAACTGAAATGTTTGAATAAATTCTGACTTTTAAAAATTTCTTTGTGGTCTAGTTTGGAAAATTATTACATAGTGGGATAATAGAATAAACTATAAGAGCTTTAAGACTTTTATAGACCTGTCTACAATCACACAGCCAATATTAAAATATACATTATTTATCTGGATATAATATCTCCTTTGGAACCATGTGCTTTATCTTGTAAATACAGATCTGCTAGAGGTGTAAAATGTGTACATTCTGATAAACTGCACTCTGCTTTGGACGAGTTATGATCTAATAGAAGTTAGGAATAAAAATGGAGCAGATTAAATTTAGGTTGGAATCCAACTTTGTTATGAATTTTTAAAAAGCCATTTTTCACTTGCACCAGAGTGCAGTAACAAATAAAAAGCAAATGTAGTTACCTAGATGCTTCAGGTAAAACACACTTTGCCCTAAAATACCTAGGTAAATGAGTTAAATATTTGTGCTTTGCTTGAAATTGTCTGGAGAACTATCTTTCATTGGATTTTCCTAGACCAGATCTCATAGTGCTCTATGCTAGAGAAGTTTAATGTGTGTAGAAATCTTCTTGGATCTTGTTGAATGCAGATCTGATTCAGTCCTTCTAGGATGAAGCTTAAGGTTCTGTATGTCTAGCAAGCTTCCAGGTGATCCCTAAGCTGTTGATCAGGGACTATACTTTGAGTTTCAAGGACAGAGCAAGAGGCCAAGAGACTTCTCTCTCACATTTCACACCTATGTTACAGGAAACAGAGACCCAGGTAAAAATGCCACAATTCCGCATCAAGTCAGAGCTAAAACTCATCAGTAAGCAATAAAAACTGATGATTAAACCAAGGTTTGGCCAACCACTACACTCATGGGCCAAATCTGGCCCCTACTGCCCTAGCAAACTGCTTTACATATAGCGGTAGCAGAGTAAATATTAAATTGAATTGACATTTTAGGTCTCTTTCTGGTGAGTCTTAATGTGTCAAGTAATCTAGATAAATCCTGTGATGAATTTTATCTTAAAGGTAGATAATATTAAAATTCCTTTTAAAATATGAACTGTTAACAGAACCAAAATCTCTACTTCATTATGAATGGGCCTTCATGGAACATAATTTAAAGTAATAATAAATTTTTAAATTCCTCAAATTTTCTGTTATTCAGATTTCCTCCTTTTTTACACCTTCTATTTCTTGAGGTCTCAGTAAAGAGCAGATTTTATGGATACATTTAAATGCTGAGATACAATCAAAAAATCTACCTACCAGTTTCTCTATCAACCAAAACAAACACTAAGCTATTTAAACATTAGATTGATTTTTCTGAATTGAAAGCTTTGTCTTATCTGAAATTTTATGCAAGTTAGCAAAAGGTGACTATCTCTAAATTTCAGGTAAATTCCATCAAGCCAGAGTTTGCCTCTGCTCTAACAATGGAATTAAGTCCAGTAATATGAATGATAAATTGAAAAATGGAATGGTTGCAGTAGATATAAACTGTACCAAAATTGTAACAAAATCTCTACTCATTTTCAAACAAAATTTCCTAGATAATTCCTTAAAAGTAAAAGAGAAAAGTTGAACCACTATCTGAATAATTGCTTCCATTTATACTTGTTTCCTAGTTAATTCACCTTTAATATTTTTTTCCTAAGCAAAAGTTTCTAGTTTTTAATTCTGTAATAGCTGCTTTACTTTTTCTGAAAAGATTAGAGAAATGTCAGAAAACTGAGGACTGATAATGCTTACAGGTTATTTCAAAACTGTTTTTCAATAATAATTAAAATCTTATAAAGAGATCATTTTATTTAAAATTTTCCCAAATCATTTTTGATTCAGATATATCTAAAAAAGTTTTCAGAATAATATAACTTATCTGAGGATAAAAGTTCAAAACCATTGCTTTAGTTTCAATAATAATTGCTACTAATTGGTACCAGGAACCGTTACAATAATAACTGTACATTGTCTTTAAGTCTCATAGCCATCCTACAAAGTAAGTGTCTTTATCCCCATCTTAGAGCTGAGGAAAGAGATAATGAGGTTAAATAACTGAGGCCATGTAACCAGTAAGTCAGGAAACAGGGAACTAATGTAGCCATTTCTGACAGACCAGAGCCTGAGCACAGGAAAATCACACAACACAGTTAACTGGCACTGGGATATCCCCGGAACAACAGCAAAAACAACAGATGTTGGGGATACATCCTCTACTGTCCATGTGTAAGAAATGCTATAGCCTATTACACTGATTTCGGGGCTCTTTTAAATTTTTTTTTCTTTTTCACTTTTTCTTCAGTTGCGGGCAATCTTTCTGCTGCATTGTCTGTGATGGTAGCTGGTTTCTTTGAAATACACAGAAAGCACTTCCATCCAGTCGAGCAGCCTCTTTCAGGCAAAGTTGTCACCATTTCCTCCATGCCCTGTTTCCACCTGGTTCTTCAATACGTTTTACTTGGAGTGGCTGAAACTCTGGTCAACCCAGCCTGTGAGTAACAATTTTTTCATCACCTGTTAGAACATACTGAGCCTTCACACAGAACACATCACCTCAAGCAGCTGGAGATCTAGTCCCAGCCTGGAGATTTCCCGCAATGCTTCAGAACAAGCCTATGCATCACCCTCATTTTTAAAAAACGTATAATTAACTCTTCCTTCCTTTACTACATACAGACTATGATTAATTCTACCTGAATATAGATAGAATGGAACGGAAGATTTACTAATCTGGTTAAAGGCAGTGATCATTTGGTCAGATACACGACAGGAGGAAAAAACTTTGCTAAAATCTAGAAGACGCCACTGATATATGCAGATGCAAACTCTCCTCTTCTCCCTTCCCTCTTCCCACCCTGCTCCCTCACATTCATAGATAAACTCACATATATACTCCCTCCAAGAATGACATTTCTAATGTACTTTGAAAGTATATAAGTATGCAAAAGCAATGAAAATTTGAGTCAATTTTCCAGACGACTCAATGTCTTTAAATTAAATTACACTAAATTAAGTGGGATCACTAGTGTTTCATAAGACAGGTTCAAAGTAACTTTACTAAAAATCAAGCGTTTTCTGGCATATCTAGATGGCTGATATTAATTAAACTAGTCACTTTAAAATTCATCAAAATATTTCTGTGACTTCTTGCCCAGAAATATGTGTGTGTGTGTGTGTGTGTGTGTGTGTGTGTGTGTATTTATCAGTGTGATCTATTGCATCCTATATTTCTATCTGCCTTATAGTTCCCTGTATGGGGAATCCTGATTGTAACTCAAGCACCAATTATACTTTACCAAGATTATTTTTATAACTTCCTAACTCTTCCTACCTTTAACATCTCTCCCATTCTAGCTACTCAATTCACAACCTTTTGAGTAATTATCCTAAATGACAATTCTACCATTTCACTTGTTTAAAATCTTCAATGATTTTATTATCTTCAGTTATTCTTAAATTCCTTAAAGAAATATATATTTTATGTATATACATGCACACATACACATACATATATATGATTCTGAAGCAGTTCTTTGAAAAAAGTCAAAAAAAATTGTGTCATTACAGTCATATATATGTTAGACTTCTTTTTTATAATTTTAAATCATTTCATTCCACATGAAATAAAAGGTTTTATGAGATTCTAAAATGTGGTTATCACTGTTTAACACTACAAGGAATACAAAAGAAGTATAAAAGAATGCCACCACAAAAATATTTGTGACTTCCCTGATGTTTCCAGAAAATTGTTGGAAGTAGTCAGCCAGAATTTTATAGGTTAGATGTGAAGAAAGGTAATGTATGAAGGTGATGAGTGAATACAGTCAGGAAATGCCCAGCCAGCTAAGCAATTGTGGTTCAACACACAAAAGCCCGAGATAATTAACTAGCAGCCCTGTATTGCTTTTAAGGAAGAAAAATGATGGCATCACAGATTATTCTGGTGGGAATGATTCAACAGAGAGGGAAAGTTGATGGTGTCAGGAAAATACAAGCTGAGAATTTGGCTTACATAGTAGCAAGCATAGTTCATCAATGGGGACAGTTTGGAAGGCAGAGTGTGTAGATGCAGAAACTCATGGGTATGTAAATATGGTGTGGAGATTCTACGGAAATTCTCTTCCAGCTGATTCGATATCTTTAGTGAAGTGGGATGCCAAGCCATGAGCTGAGGATGAAGGCGGACATCTTGGGGGTTGGAAGAGAGGGGAAAGGTGTGTAGTTGTTGTCTAGAACAATGAGGGGTGAAGGAACCAGGGAGATAATATAGAAGTTACCACGGAGCATAAGGAGGCCATTTGAGGTTTGTGGGCAGGAATTTAAAATGGGTTGGTCAACGGGGTTATAAGTGTCTCCAGCCATATGAGACTGCATGGATATAGGAGCAGAGATAGCAGATAAAGAATTGTTTTTCCAATCAATTTCCAGAAAGCAAGAGACAGGCAAAGAAATGAGGGAATGTAGAAGAATATGACTCTGACAGTTAACTTAACTCATCCAGTGGAACTTAACTTGAGTAAAAAGAGTAGTGAGAACATGAAGGGCATGAAAGAGGTGAAAATAATAAAAGGAGTAAAGGAGTGGAGGCCTGAAGGAGGACAAGCATTCTGGTGGTTGAGTAGTCAAGAGTAAGCTGGGAAGATGGAAGGTGGTCGTCAGAGGGGAAGGCACAAAGTTGAGATTATGGAGTGGTGACAATTATTACTCTAGGGAATGGGTTGGCAAACTTTTTCTTAAAAGTGTCAGATAGTAAATGGTTAGGTTTTACACTCTACTCTCTGTTACAACTACTCAACTCTGTCATTGTGGTGTATAAGCAATCAGAGACAATATACAGTGAATGGGTGTGGCTGTTCCAATAAAACTTTATTTATAAATAGGTGGCAGGCTGGACCTTACCTGACTGTAGTTCAACAACCCTGGTCTGGGGTGCAAGATTCAGGGTGTGACCATGGGTGTGAGTGACTGATGTCAAGTGGAGGACAAGGACATTGGAAAGGAGGTCAGGAACTGGGAAACCAAGAGATGGCAGGATGGAAGGTTGGGAGGATGATCTATATGTATGTGTGTGCTAAAATTGCCAAGGATTAAGGCAGAAGTGGAACTGGAGAGTGTGACCATTAGAGGGGAGCTGATGACTTTGAAAAATAGAGGAAAATGTCTTAGGGATTAGGGGTGACAGCACAAAAGAGAAATATTAGGTGATGTAATTGGGTAACATGAGATTCAAAGCTGAAGCTTCTTAGGGATGAGGAAGGAAAAATGACCTGAAAATGGAAATAGTATAAAGTTCCATTTTCTAGTTCTGTGGTGCTTCTCCACATGTTCAAAATAACCCCTCACCAAATGCAATAAACACATTTTAACTGTTTAAGAACAACTGGAGTAAAAGAAATTTCCAGCAACGAGTCCCTAGTACCAGGTGCCTCAGGAAGGCAGTTCTGGCCCTATAGTTTGTAGATTCCTCATATGCTGTGATGGGGCATCTTTGCAAAACACTAACCACCCTCCACCTGGAGACACATTTCAGCTCTCTTTGGCAAGAAGACCAGCTTTCCTGTACACTGAATATTTTCTACAGTGTCTTCACAGTAAAATGAGAATTTTAGAATAGTGGCAGACTTGTTGATCATATCTATACTACAACGTGCCAAAAGAAGTATCATGGAGCCTAAAAACTCAAGCTGGTGATCACCAAAGTCAAAAAAGATCAGAACATGCAAGTAGATGCCTGGAATTGGAGATCAGAAGACTTGAAGTGCTAAGTCCTATAAAAGGGAATCGGAGGCTTTCAAAACGATGAAAATGACATCAAAGAGAGATTCACCAGCAGGCAGAGAGCTGGCAAAGTGTGTTCATGAATTATATACCGCACCAGAAGTTCTAGCAAGAGAAAAGCACAGGATTAATAATTAACTAGCAAAGTAATAATGGGCTTGTAGAGTTTCTGCTTTTTCTCAGTGAAAGAAATAGGCCTACTTCGTCTTTCTGCCCATTGTTTGTCTCCTCATATTTATAAAGAGGAAAGTTCATAAGCCACATCCTTTTTATAACCATGAATCATTTCTTCCCGAAGCCTCTTCAGCATTTTCCTCGTACTCTCCTTTGGATCTTCCTGAACAAACATTGTGAGCTTGGCCGCGGGCTCCTGCTGGCGGTTTGCACTGCACAAGAGAGCTCTGGTGCACACGGCCTCCTGGTGCCGATATCTGAAGCCCTTCTTCACAGTATTTTCTTTCTCACCATCATTACCTTCATCTCCAGTAACTATGTGTGGTATTAAGTGCCCAGGTAGCACAGCCCTTAGTATTGTGCATATCTCTGCTTTCTGCCCTCCCAGAGTTTAAAATCCAGGAAAGATGTATTGATGCTTTTTCCCACCCTCGGCCCCAGAACTCAGCACATCTGGAGCACAGAGACTCCTTTAAATGTTTATCAAATGATAAATAAAAACACGTGGAGAACACACAGAAAGCAAAACAGAAATGTTAAATGAAAACAGGAAGGAACATGAATACATTGACATTAGGTGTTAGTAAGTTCATTTAAAAGTGCTGGACAGGGCTTCCCTGGTGGCGCAGTGGTTGAGAGTCCGTCTGCCGATGCAGGGGACATGGGTTCGTGCCCCAGTCTGGGAAGATCCTGCATGCCGCGGAGCGGCTGGGCCCGTGAGCCATGGCCGCTGAGCCTGCGGGTCCGGAGCCTGTGCTCCACAACGGGAGAGGCCACAACAGTGAGAGGCCCGCATACCACAAAAAAAATAAAAATAAAAAGTGCTGGACAAATGCAGAGTTTTACTGGGTTAAAAGTACAGAGAAACCAGGGGTGAAGTCTTCTTGAGGAGGGAAGGGAGAAGGTAATAAAATCTCATTCTTCTTAGAGAGAGGGAAACTAAAAGTTTAGTGCTTACGGTATATCGGTTTTCTGTCACCACATTTCTTTTTTAAAAGAGCTTTAGTGTTTATCTACTAGCTCTCACTGTAGAAAAATTTGCAAAGCTCAAAAGAGTAAAAATCCAATAATTCAGCCAGTCAAAGCTAAAACTGTTCATGTTATTTAATGTGTTTACTTACAATATTTTGCCATTCATATACAAAAGAGAGAGATGAGTACAATAAACTCGCATGTATTCATGTTCCAGCTTCAATAATCTTCCACACATGGCCAAACTTGTCTCATTTGTACCTTCATTCACATACTTTCTTCCTCTTTGTGTTATAATTATGAAGCAAATCACAGATATCATATCATAATAAATACTATAAATATTTTAGCTTTATCCCTTAGATTGCCATGCATATTTTAACATAGTTATGTTGCTATGGAAAGTACAAAATTATATATACTTATTTCATTTATTTCTGATATTGAAAAAATTATTTTTAAGCGAAAATTAAAAAAAAAAACTTTGCTACGTGATTTTCTTTCAACCTCTTACCACCATCATTACTAATACTCCAAAGATGACTTGGGGGGAAAAAGATAACCATTTTGGAGACCCAATGCTTAAGCTATTGTCTCTCCTTAAATGGGATAATTTAAATGCATATAAAGGGTTTTGCACAGTGCCTTACACAAGTAGTTAGGGGCTATTTGATTTGGTAAAATTAATACTGTTAAAAATAGCTAACCTTATTCAGTATTGTAATAAGCACTTTACATATATTATAGCAAGTAACAGTCACAGCACCTCAGCAAGTGAGTAATGGTCTTACTCTCATTTTATAGAGAAGAACACTGAGGCTTGGGAAGTTTAAGTAACATACCTAAAATCACAGAGGTAGTAAACAGTTGACCCGGGATTTTAGTATAAGCTTATCTAACTCCAGAGCCCGTGCTGTTAACCTCTATGCTAGTTTTCTATGATAAATTCAAGATTTCTATAGGGAACCTAATGATGTACATAGACGTACAGAATCATAGACCTTATTGATAGATTGTCATGATATTATCCAGTACAAGCCTTAGCTCAATCCAAAATTCATAAGAAATATTCCAATAGAGGTGAAATTTGGGTGAATATATTGGGACACTCAACCACCAGTAATCAAATTTTCCTTGTACCATTACAGCAATATATTTTACCATTTTTTATTCCTTGTAGACATCTGTAAACTGTAATATCATAATATAGCTTACTATAGTAACTTTAACAAAGTCCAACAGAAATTTTGCCTGTTTTGGTAAACTTTCTTTGAGGTAACGATCAATACTAATTTGAAGAATATCTATGAAAGTATTTTAAAGAGAATGTTCTAAATTCTGAACTTTTTTCTTCTTAGTCTCTGTAATATCATACAGATTTGTTCCAAGTACCATCAGAGGAAACTTTATGAATTGTTTGACACTGTTCAGTGGATTTGGTTGTTTCATGGGGGCACTGACGGTGGAGCTGGTCTACCTCATCTCAGAAGGTAAAAACAGTTTCATGGTATGCTTATATATATATCGATTTGATGACTAGAGAATTGAGAGACAAAACCTTAAGAGAGGGGCTTTGCTAGTGTAGTCTTTTTTTTAATTGATCCACTTTTGCAATTAAGATAGAATTAAGATAGGAAATAGACTCTTGCTGTATTCATTAATTTCTAGGAATTGTTTTTCTTTTGATAGGGGGAGGTAATTACAGAATGTCACTTCTCATGAGACCTTGTCTGCTCTCTTTCTTTCGTGTATTTTAAAACAAACTGGTTATTATATTCTTACTAGGTCTTTCAACAGGGCTGTATTACATAATGTGTCATAGCTGGCATAGGTAACCCTCAGAAAAGGTAAGTCCTGTGTAAATATAAGAGGACAGGATATCTGGATGATCCTTTATCCAGAAATAGTGTCTGTGCAACAAAAGAGAAATTGTGAGTTGAATGACAACCGATCTTGGAAAATTTTCTCTATAGATATTTTGGTAAGGAGAAACAATCAATCTGAAAAATTCACATGCAACATAAAAAGTACTACTCTTATATGGGCTGGTAGAAAAATCAAACAGGATAACATTAAAGATTAGCTGTCACAGTGAAATGTCTTTGGATGTTTTTTAAATCTACAGACTTCTTCCTTTATTTGTTCTGAGAGGTTAATACAGCTTAAAATTTATTAAATTTGCTTGTGCTTATTTTATGGGAAATACTGCACGCCTATTCTCTGCTTTCAAAAATACTTATTGTTATACCTTTAAAATAATGTAAAGAAATATTCATTTGTATTCTCTACAAATAAATTTTACTTGCCTACATTCACACTATGGAAAACATAAATTCTATGAATGAGAAATTCCTTTTAACACTAGGGTATCCATTCAAAAAATATTTATGGGGCTTCCCTGGTGGTGCAGTGGTTGAGAGTCTGCCTGCTGATGCAGGGGACACGGGTTCGTGCTCCGGTCTGGGAGGATCCCACATGCCGTGGAGTGGCTGGGCCTGTGAGCCATGGCCACTGAGCCTGCGTGTCCGGAGCCTGTGCTCCACAATGGGAGAGGCCACAGCAATGAGAGGCCCGTGTACGCCTCCACAAAAAATAATTTATGGAGGATCCATAAAAACTCTGTTCCAATTACCATATTGGGCACGAGAAACACTATGGCAAGCAAAATAAACTTCCAAACCATCACAAAATTTCCAGGGGTGTAGGGAAGCAATAAAATTGAGTGATGAATTAAATGATAGGTATAGTAGAGTTCTAGGGAACAAATCTACAATCCTTGATTGTTAAGATCAAACCCTGTTCTTTTCTTAGTTGACTGAGAAAGTTAAGCCAACGTATATATTGAATACTTACCATGTGCCAGGCCCTGTGCTACATGGATTATGTGAGATATGGTTCCAGTTTTCAAAGGGCTCAAATCCAAACTGTCACAATTAAGTGTGAACTACAGGAGTTGTTGACATCTCTGATGATTAGATTCTTTAAATGCAAACAAAGAACAAAGTACTGGTATTAGGATTTTATAAGATAACTTGGAAAATTCTAACCTATATCTCTACCTCAACATCTTAGTTGTTGAACATGTTTATTTTCTTCAAAATTACTCAATGAAGATGTTTCTGAAAATTTGCTTAAAAAAGGTCTATAATCAAATTACATTTGACATATTCTAGAAAGACTGCAAAGCCAAACATTACTATCAGTTTACCTTTTATATAAGTCTAAATTTTTCATATACATGCTTAAGCAACTGACCCAAGGTCTGGCCAAACTTCAAGTTAAGCTCTCCACAAGGCAGTTCTCACTTTAGTCATCAGCCACAAGTTTGGAGGTCCCCAGGGCTGCCATCACTTCTGATAAGCTGGCTATAAATATGGAGATTCCCCACAGACTCCCCCTCAGAACTGATAATTTGCTAGAAAGCCCAATACTTAGGATTACAGCTTTCTTATAGCAAAAGAATACAAATGGGAATGTGATAAAGGGAGAGAGGCATAAAACAAGGTCTGGGAGGGTCCCAAAAGCAAAGCTTCTTTCACCCTTAGAGATGTGGTACCCAACTGGCACATCAGTGTGTGACAATACTCAGAGTATTATCACCCAGGGAAGCTTACCTGAGCTTTGGTGTGCAGACATTTCATTGAGGCTTTAATATGTAGGCAGATTGACTGAAACGTTGGCCTTGTAGTTTAACTCAATCTCCAGCCTCTTTTCTCTCTTAAGAGATGGGGCTGATATCCTGTGGCTCAAAACCCCCACCCTCTAATCATATGGTTGGTCTTCCTGGCTGGCCAGCTCCCATTCTGAGTCATGCCATTAACATAAACCATCAGGTGGGGCTTAAGAGGCCAATCATGAATAACAAACATACTTCAATCACTTAGGAAATTCAATGGTTTTAGAGTTTATCTCCCAGGAGCCAGGAAGAAAGACCAGGCAATTTCTCTATCATGCACAACTATTCTTGCAAATACATTTCACTGAAAACCTAAATTTTTATTGAGAATCTGCATAGTGTGGTAGGACCTGTTATATACATTGCTGGGTTTATTACAGCAATCTTATAAAGTTGATATTACTATCCTCATTTTTGAAATTTAATAATTAATACAGAAAGAAGAAAATGAAGTGCTCCAGTCACCACTACTAGTATCTGACAGAGCTCTGACCCTCCCAGCATTCTGCAACCAATGCCAATGTTCTTCTTCAATATTTATTTACTTATTTAATTTTACTTTGGCTATGCCAGGTCTCAGTTAGGGCACATGGGATCTTTGTTGCAGCATGTAGGATCTTTATTTGCAGCCAATGTTGATTTTAATACATCAAAGAGCTACTAAGACTCACACAGTGTAAGAGCTTTTTACTTCTGTAACACAATCTCCTTGGATGGAGGTCTGCATACAGGATATTATTGATAATATTCTAGACATAGTAAAAGATAGATTTTTAAAAGTTTATATAATTTTGGCAGAGTTTGGTTCCCATGAAAGGAAGTTTACTAAGAACACATGGTGAGGACATCTTAGCAACATGGGGTGTTCAGGGGAGATTCTCTAAACTTATGTTCAAAAGAACACCATTTAAATTACTGATGATTGATTTGATTTACTCCTGAAAACTTTTTTTCTGTTCATAGTAATACTGTGTTACATCAAATCACATCCCAATAAATTAGAATCTTACAGTTGGATGTCACCTTAGAGGTAATCTAGTCTAACATTGTACCAAAAACTAGAAGATGTACCATCATCTTCCAGTGCCCAGAAAAATTCTCTACTTTGAGAAGTAACCTGAGTCTACCCATCTGTTGATAACTGTATTCCACAGGATAAGCTTAGTTTTCTTTTTTTTTTTTTTTTTTTTTGTGGTACGCGGGCCTCTCACTGTCGTGGCCTCTCCCGTTGCGGAGCACAGGCTCCGGACGCGCAGGCTCAGCAGCCATGGCTCACGGGCCCAGCCGCTCCGCGGCATATGGGATCCTCCCAGACCGGGGCACGAACCCGTATCCCCTGCATCGGCAGGCGGACTCTCAACCACTGCGCCACCAGGGAGGCCCCAAGCTTAGTTTTCTATCCACATAGCAACTCTTCAAATATTTGATAAATATTTGGAGAAGTAATGTGGTACAATGTTTAAAAGAGTAGGTCCTGTAGTCAAACTATATGAATTCCAATCCTAGTAGTCTAGCTGTGTGTCCTCAGTTTTCATGCCAGAAACAACAACAATAAATAATTCTTCATGGGCTTCCCTGGTGGTGCAGTGGTTGAGAGTCCGCCTGCCGATGCAGGGGACACAGGTTCGTGCCCCGGTCTGGGAAGATCCCACATGCCGCGGAGCGGCTGAGCCCGTGAGCCATGGCCGCTGAGCCTGTGCTTCCGGAGCCTGTGCTCCGCAACGGGACAGGCCACAGCAGTGAGAGGCCCACGTACAGAAAAAAGAAAAAAAAAATTCATCATGTTGCTGAGAGGATTAAGTAATTAATATGCACAATAAGTGCTCAATAAAGACAGCTGTTATGATCCTCTTCTATTTATAGACAAACCACTCCAGTTTTTTTCATGTTACATGATTCCCTGATTTTTCACTATCAAAACACCTCCATCCGTTAAACAAACAACAACTTGTCAGTATCTTTCTTAAAATATGGTTTCCAGAATCAATCACAATACTCAAAATGGGTACATGAAGATAGATATGTTACTTTTATCAACCTTCTCTCTCTTTTTCTTTCTCTCTCTTTCTTAATGCCAACAGCGACTGTGGTGACTTTTTCAATAATTGCATCACACCTATGGTAAATTAAAACCTGAGGCTTTTTAAAAATTTTTGGCAGTTTCTCTCAATTCAGTTCCAGTCATCTTATCACAATTTCTTTTCCTAATTAAATGGGGGACTTTGTCTCTATCCTTAATAATTGTCAACCCATCATTCTAAACAACAGACATTTAAAAAACTCGATTCTGTCATCCAGTGAATTACTAATCTTTACTTCTTTACCAGCTTTGTGTCATCTGCAAATTTAATAAGCAAGTTCCTAGACTTCTTCTAGGTAATTGATAAAATTGTTGAACTGGACAGGACCAAAACCAAAGCCTTGTGGGAAATTCCTAGAGATCTCACCGCAAGTTAATGACAATCAACTAATCCTCCCCTTTTGGATATAATCATCTTCCACTTCACCTAATTACTATCATTCAGCCCACACACTTCTCCATCATTCCCAGAATGACATCACAGGAGACTTTTGTCACATGTTTTTCTAGGAATAGGATATATCTGAGTTTGTGACAGTCCCTTTAACCATCAGATTAGCATTCGTCAAGAAAGGAAATGAAGTTCATTTAGATGATTTGGTTTTAGTGACCCTAAACTGGTGTATGGTGACTAATTAGGGCCCCTAAGAGAGGGTGATGCTTTGACTTTTTGCATGACTTTGGGTAGGTCATCATCACTCTGTTTCCTCTTACATAAAAAAAAAAGAGAATGCTGCACTTCAGTTTTCTCAGAGATGATGGGAGGATAAAATTAAGTAATGTATTTGAAATTTTAATGCCAGAGATTATTTTAAATATAAAATCAAGCCATAGTGGCACATTTGGTTAGAAATAAGATGGGTCTATTTAATCAAACAACCAGACCAATTTCTTTGACAGAACCGATCATAGTGAAAAGAACATTATAGCTCTGTGCTTAAGCATCCCACAAGCCTCCACATTCCATTTAGCATATAGGATATTTTAAACCTTTAAGGATTTATGTCAGCAGAGCATGTGTGTATGTGAGTGCGTGTGTGAGTGTTAGCGTATGATTGGAAAAGATGATCAGCTATCACAGTCTCCAAGCTGCATTAGTCATTTTTAGCACCATGATGGAGAATGGTGTGAATGCGGTAAATTCAAAAGATTTCTCAAAACTTGACTGTGCAGACAGATAACTGTTAGAATGACATTTGCCGTACAAGTGAGAAAACTGATCCTTCTGGGATCTCTAACTCTGGGTGCTTTAAAGAAGATGCAAGACTAAACCCATCCTCCTACACTAATCATTTCAGGAATAGTTTATCTAAAAGTAGCAATGCTAATAAAAGGGAGTGAAGAAGTCAGTCAAACTGCTTATTTCGACTCTATGCCATTAGCAACCAGATCAATTTTCTCACACACATGAGTGCGAGCTTACCTTTTGACAAAAATAACGAAATAGAATTCAGTGAAAAGTGACATCTTAGTTATGGATGTGTAGGTGATTGAAAGATCCAAAGCAAAATGTCTCCGAGAAACTGGATAATTGGGCAGAATCAAGAGGTCAAGGTATACAGCTTCTTGTCCCTGTTAGTCCGTCCTCTTCAGAGTTCAGGAAAGAAGCAGAGAATTTAGCTGCTTAATTCCCACCAAGAGCATTTTAAATTAGAATAGTGATCTTTTAAAATTCTCATTTAAGTATCTATGATTACTGAGACCACTGACAGCCATCTCAGCGTGAATCAAGGAGTCGTTCTGGAAACAGGAATTTGCAGTTGCAGTAAACTTGAAAGAAGTATTTATGCATCTGGAAGGCTATTCAACTGGATTTCACAGGTCCGTGCCTATTTTCTTAGAGATGTGTTTCTCCAAATTCACATCAATGCCTCAGGTCTAACTGCAAATGGGTTTCGAGATGACAGATTTTTAGACCCAGAAGGGAAAAGAAGTGGGCTGCTACCCCGTGATTCACCTTTAGCCAGACCATATTCTACTAGACCGTCCACTGGTTTTGTGCCGCTCTTCCCGTGGCTAACATGGCATTGCCCCCAATGCTCCACGGGCAAAGCTGCTATTGATCCTCCATCAGAATCAGGGGCAGAGTCCTCCTTGTCCAATGGAGTTAAATATCCCAGAAGCAGCTTATTCTACACCCTCAACCTTTGGCTCCAGAGAGACCCTTAGAGCTGCTCAGAGGCCTTAGGGTTCATAACAGTATCAGGGCAAAGCCCAAAATACTTTTTGGATGTGGACAGGAGCATCCACTGCTGTTGGCTCGTGAGAGGTAGAAATGGAGGAACTTGGAGTCAGACCAACCTGAATTCAAACTCAACTCAGCCCTTGATAAACTGTGAGGTCTTGAGCACTAGGGGTTCAGAACAGCCCTCCCCAAGAAGTGCCAGCTTGGCATATTATTTATTTGAGCTAAAGTTTGGATTATTTTGAGCTAAAGTCAGTGGAGACTTTACTGCCCCTCCCTTAACTTCCTAGAAAAATTTAAACTGGGAATGTTTCCCGGAAAAAGAGTTTTCACCAGAGGTAAATTTTACCTAAGTGGCCTCATCTATATGGCAGGACAAACATCTAATTATGACATCTGCTCTTTTTCTTATTATCCTGTGAATTCCCCTCTTTCTTTGGAAGTTCCAGGCCCTTATTCCATTTCTTACATCAGGATGGCATATATATCTCATTTTAGCTTTCTGTCTTTGAACCTCTCGTGTATGTGGGGCTCCCCGTAAGTACAAAATTAAATTTGATTTTCTCCTGTCAATCTGTCTCATGTCAATTTCATTCTTAGACCAGCCAGAAGAACCTAGAAGGACAGAAGAAAGTTTTTTTCGCCCCTGACTGCACATTACTTAACCTGTCTGAGTCTCAATTTCTCCTTCTCTAAAATGGTTTCACTAACAATTTCCAAGATATCTATGAGGACCAGAGGAAATAGACATAAAGCACCAGATCAGTAAAGGTGCACAAAAATAATGATTTGTATTGTTATTGTAATTGGAGTGGGATCTCAACATTTTCCAAGTGAGCTAGGATTATCATGGGCATGATGTTCTGGTTTGGCATGTTTATAATTCTTCAGAAAAGAATGTGTCCCATAAATGCAGAGCTCAGGTGTCCAGCAGCTTCAATTCCAGGACCAGATTGGGATGAGATGAAATAAAGCCACTTTCTGAGATTCTTTTTGGCCTCATGGACCCATGCCATTAGTGGTGCTCCCTTTGCATGGCAAACTTACATGTCTAGATAGAGTTAGATTCACATCCACGTTCATGCTAAGAGTGCCTGCAAATGGTGTTGAAGTTGACACTAGAAAGATGAGTGGTATTTGGCTTGGTGAGCATAAGAGTGAAGAATTTCTGCTAGAAAGAACATATACCAAAGCCTGGAAGTAAGGAACCACCTGGTGCATCAGAGGAACTCAGAGAAGATCAGTAACCTGAAAATATTCAGGGAGTATCACGTGAACTCAGGTTGAGAAAGTAGAAGTAAAATCATGCAGGAACTGTGGGTTACAGGGATTTTTGTTTTTAAACCTGTATGCAATAAGAAATTATAAAGACATCAAGCAAGTGACATGAGCTATTTGTGTTTTAAGATCACTGTGGATGCAATGTAATTTGAAAAGGAAAGAAGAATGGCTTGGGAGAAGCAGGAAGGATTCAAATGAAGTAACTCAGACAAGTCTAGTGGTGATGAGCTAGTGAGGAAGTAGGCAGATGGAGAGAAATGGACAGATATAAGCTTGATTTCAGAGGTAGAATCAATAGTGCTTAGTGATGGTTTTGATAAAGTCAGGAGGTGGTAGGATGCAGAAGAGAGGAGTGGTATCAAGGAAGCATCCCAGATTCTGCCAAAAGCAACTGGGTGGGCAAAGATTCTATTTACTAAATGGAGAACACTAGAAGACAAAGAGGTTGAAAAACTTTTCAACCATTCATTTTTTCACACATTAAGTTTACCTACCTGTGAGACATCTGAATGGAAGTAGCTGTATCTCAGAAAAAGGATTTGGGTTAGATACATAAATATGAGAATCTTTGGCACAAAAATAGCATTTGAACCCATGGAAGTGAATAAAATTATCTAGTGTGAATATTAAGAACGAGGAGAAGAAGGACCCCAGGAACTAGACCTGAAAAGCCTCAATACTAGAGGTTAAATGGAGGAGAAATGGCCAGCCGGAGAAGGAAAAGGCCAGTCAGAGGGGGAGGGAAATATATACATACATACATGTGTGTGCGCGCGTGTGTGTGTGTGTGTGTGTGTGTATACTGAAGATAAGAGAGAGGACTGATTCAAACAGGAGATGATACATTGTGTTAAATGCTACTGTGAGATCAAGCAGAGTGAGGAATGGAAAGTATCCGTAGATTTAGCAACATGATCTTCACTGGTAACTTTAGCAAGAGTCATTTCAGCAATGAGGAGGGAAAGAAAACCAGATTGGAGTAGGGTCAAAAATATCTAGTAAGGGCTTCCCTGGTGGCGCAGTGGTTGAGAGTCCGCCTGCCAATGCAGGGGACACGGGTTCGTGCCCCGGTCCGGGAGGATCCCACATGCCGCGGAGCAGCTGGGCCCGTGAGCCATGGCCGCTGAGCCTGCACGTCCGGAGCCTGTGCTCCGCAACGGGAGAGGCCACAACAGTGAGAGGCCCGCGTACCACACACACACAAAAAAACCAAAACCAAAAACAAACAAAAATATATCTAGTAAGTGAGGAAATAAAGGCATCACATCTAAATAACTCTTCTGAAGAACTTTCTCTGAAGATTTAAGAAAGAAAGTGGTGGTTTGGAGGAAGCTCTGGGTAGATTCACTAGATTTAGCACTTAAAAATATGACATCCAATTATGTTTGAATTTCAGGTAATTTCAGGAAATTCTAAAAATTTTTTTAGAATAAGTATGTCCCATGCAATATTATGGATGTATTTTGCATAAATTATACTTTACAAAATTATGTGTGTGATATTTAGGACATGCTTATTCTAAAAAATAATTAATGGTTGTTCTGAAACTCAAATTAACTGTGAGTCCTGTGTTTTACCTGGGAAACTGAGATGTGGGTTTGAGATACATTTTTTTTTTTAATTTTGAGAGATACTTGATCACGTTTAACTGATGAAATTATCTGGCACAAATGGAGAAGTTAAAAATGCAAGAGACAAAGGGAGGTTGACTTCTTATCAGAGGGTGGATACTTTTTTCCTGCACAGAAACAGAACAAAGGAGAGCGTGGGTGCAGGTGCAGATGTGTAGATCTGGTGTTAGAAATATTCTGGAGCCTTCCTTTCAAGGCTCCCAACTTTCTTTATAAAGTAGGCAGCAAACAATGCATGAAAGCAAAAGTGGCTTAGGATGAGAATAAAGAGTAGGAAAGACAGGGGCATAGGAATTTGTTATTTCAAGAGTTAGAAAAGATGATTTGGAAGAGAAATGTTAAGAAGGGTGGCAGTGTTGAGGACCCAGTTGACACTGGTGATCATGAAGACTGATTTCAAACCACCTAAAGCATGATTTTGCCCAGTGCTATTCAGATGATCAAGGCAGGCATGAAACTGGTAGCTTTTAAAATGGTCTAAAGACCATAAGACACAAGAAGAAAGGCACAAACTCTATTCTTGATTTTAAGTAATTCAAGGTAAATCTTATAGGCTACTTCCCTATAAATATGCAAAAAATGAGAAAAGATTTCTTCTCAAATTTGATATTAATAAATCTACACAATTAGCTAATCGCAGGTGCAAATGAAAGGACAGACTGTACAAGCAAGCAGATTTGAGGTAAAAATCAGTTTCTGCTATATTGATGATGTTATTTAAATTCAATATTTCACTCTTTGAAATACCTCCACTTAGAGCTTGGTTTATTAATTCAGTCCACAAAAACACATTAGGTTCCTACTATGTGCAAGAACTGGCTAGATACTGAATTAATAATACCATGGCTGATGTTTAATTAACAAGAAGAACCTTACAGAAATATTTGACACTCAAATTAGTATCAGATATATTCATTTGACTAATGCTATTACAATTACAGTTCAGAGCTAATGGCATTATCGGGCTATTATCACAAAGCATTGCCTCTCTTCTAAAACTCATTTCCATGATAATTCATTGAAATCATCATGAGAACACACTATCTTGATGGGTTTTTACCTCCCAATGCTCTTCAAGAGAATGAAATCACCCTTATAAGAAAGCTTGTTAGCCCAAATATCACCCAGGCCCGTTCTCCTGCAGTTCAGGTGAACAATGCATAGAGATTTCTCAACAATTTTGAAAGACACTGTGTCCCTTCCTGGAAACAGCAAGTTGATTTCATTTTTATCCACAATTCCCAGGAAGTAGAAATGCAAATTTTAGTCTCGATGCAGACATTGTTATGAGAACAAAGTATTGAGCATGTGCAGATCCGAGGCCCAATCTCCAATCACCCATTCATTCAACAAATATTCATTCTGTCTCCTTTACATGACTTCAGGCAAACAGTTCAGCCTCTCTGTACCTCTGTTTCCTTGTCTGTAATTTGAGGGTAATAATAATTTGAGTAGTTATTAGATAAATATGAAAAAGTGGTAGAAAAGCCAAAGTTAGAATATAGTTGTTAGGCATTTTTTCCTTCAGGTATCATGAAAATTAATGTGTTTTAAAAATTAACTCAGGTAGGAGAGCTATGAATCTCAAATGAAGCATTTAAATCAGGTTACTGAAAGGAGGAAGGAAAGAAATTAACATTTATTAAGTGTCAGTTATATGCAGACCTTGCTGTATGCATTTCACAAAGATATTATTTCATTAAATCTTCACAACAATTCTTTGGGGGTAGATATTTGTAGCCCCACCATGAATAAGAAGAAAATGAGCTCAGAAAACTATACAAGTTGCCCAAATCATATAGTCAAGGTGGATCCCTGATTCCAAAGCTCTTTTCACTGCACAGGGTTGATTTCCCTGGACACAGAAGCACGTCCACCCTGGAAAATGATGGTTACATCTTTTTAATTGCATAATTCTTGGGTCCCAAGCAAAAAGTACATAATGAAGTGATAGATGTGCCTAAAATAAAGTAAGGTGTAAAACCCACTTCAGTTTTTTCTCAACAATTTTGGATGTTTGCTAGATGACCCCCATTATAAAATAACTTTTTAAAAAAAGTCTAACAAAGTTTGAGATAAATAATTGCTCCCTGTGTCCAACTATCATTTGAAAAATTTCAAAAAGCACATTTTAAGATTTTCAAAGTTTCAATAAAAACACAAATAAACTAATGGGACCTAATCAAACTTAGCTTTTGTACAGCGAAGTAAACCATAAACAAAACGAAAAGACAACCTGCAGAATGGGAGAAAATATTTGCAAATGATGTGACTGACAAGGGCTTAATTTACAAAATATACAAAGCTCATACAACTCAACAACAAAAAAACAAACAACCCAATTGAAAAATGGGCAGAAGACCTAAACAGACATTTCTCCAAAGAAGACATACAGATGGCCAATAGGCACATGAAAAGTGGATCAACATCACTAATTATCAGAGAAATGCAAATCAAAACTACAATGAGGTATCACCTCACACAGGTCAGAATGGCCATCATTAAAAAGTGTACAAATAATAAGTGCTGGAGGAGGTGTAGAGAAAAGGGAACCTTCCTACACTGTTGGTGGGAATGTAAGTTGGTGCAGCCACTTTGGAAAACAGTGTGGAGGTTCCTCAGAAAACTAAAAATACAATTATCATATGATCCAGCAATTCCACTCCTGGGCATATATCTGGACAAAACTATAATTCAAAAAGATACATGCACCTCTATGTTCATAGCAGCACTACTCACAATAGCCAAGACATGGAAACAACCTAAATGTCCATCAACAGATGAATGGATAAAGAAGATGTGATACATATATACAATGAAATACTACTCAGCCATAAAAAAGAATGAAATAATGCCATTTGCAGCAACATGGATGCAACTAGTGATTACCATACTAAGTGAAGTAAGTCAGAAGGAGAAAGACAAATACCATATAACTTACATGTGGAAGCTAAAATATGACACACATGAACCTATCTATGAAACAGAAACAGAATCATGGACATTGAGAACAGACTTGTGGTTGCCAAGGGGGAGGGTGGTGGGGGAGGAATGGAGTGGGAGGCTGGGGTGAGCAGATGTAGGCTTTTATATATAGAATGGATAAACAACAAGGTCCTACTGTAGAGCACAGGGAACTGTGTTCAATATCCTATGATAAACCATAATGGAAAAGAATATTAAAAAAAAGAATGTATACATATGTATAACTGAATCACTTTGCTGTACAGCAGTCATTAACACAACATTGTAAATCAATTATACTTCAAAAAAAATTTAAAAATATAAAAATAAAGATTTTTCACAGTTCAATTACCTTCAGAATAAAACAGTAAAAAGGGGAAATACTGCCTCTTCCTCCAAAAAGAGATAGCCAAAGTCTGCCTTGAATCAAAGACAATATGCTTTAGCACTTAAAATAATGCAGTGTATACTTGAGGTATTGGGTAAATCTGGGATTTCAATAGAGAATACTGAAGGGTTGAGAATCAACCAGTTTTTTGGCACTTGGGGTATTATAATTTCCAGAATAAAATCTTAGGACAGGTTCGTAAATAGCACGTAACTTGTTACAATATTGAGGCTGTTATCCTGTACTTTGCTGAAGAAGAGTTGGTTGTGATTGAAAACCAGCCAATTCTGATCTTTTATAATAAATCAGAAATGATTTTTAGAAGTCAAATTTTTTCAAAAGTATGTTTGATGAAGTGGTTTTAAAATATTAATTTTCTGCCATAAAGGTAATATATGATGAAATAAATCCAAAGTATAAAAGAAGGGAGAAAAAAAGACTTTGAAAAGATAATAGCAATTTTTATTTGGGTAAATTTTCTTCCAAATTTTTTCTATTTGTGTGTGTAGGTATTAAATTTATATGGGTATATATTTTAAGCAAAATTAATGTCTGAATTAATCCTGCTGAAAGCTCAATAAATAAATTTGTATCAAGTACCCTTTTGTTCTTTCCTTAAAAATATTGAAAGCATATTTCCATGTCTCTCCAAAAGAATAAAAGCTCACTTTTAATAATTACTTGATATATTTCATTGCATGGATGAATATATATCTTAATTTAATTTGCCTTTCCCTTCTTGAGGAATGTTTAGGTTGTTTCCCATTTTCTAATGCTACAAATATTACTAAGGTGAACATGTTTTATATAATATTAAAGTACATCAACTTATTGTCTCCGTGGAATAGAATCCTGGATATGTGATTGCTTTCAATGAAGTTAAATATTTTAAAGAGTCTTGAGAAGTAAAGCCAAATTGTTTTCTAAAAGGCTACATCAATTATGCTGCCAGTGTGGTAGGATAATACTTGTCTCAATGTATTAATTTCAGCCCTGAGAATATTATTATTTTAATCTTTGTTAATCTGATTAGCAAAAATTATATTCCATTGTTAGTTTAATTTGTGTTTTTAAGAACAGGAAATTGAAATTTTTAATGTTATGAACATTGCTATCTTTTTTTCATTCATAAAATGACATATCATATTCTTTGTCCATTCTTCTTTTGGTCTATTTGTGTTTTTTCTTATTGCTTTCTATGTCCTTGAAACTTTAGAGATATTACCATCATCATTTATTGCTAATATTTTCCCAGTTTTAACTAAACATTTAATTTTATAGATGAGTTTTTTACATGTGTTTTGCTAATATATGTAATCAATTCTATCAACCTTTATCACTGTGATTAATTTCATTGCATTTATCTATAGTTATGGAGTTTTAGTAGATTAATAGTTTGAATAGAATTTTCTCATTCATGTGGACTTAATTTTCATGTTAAGTAAAGATAACACTTATTTGATTCAAATAAAAAAGTTGCACAACATAGTTTGATATATGTTGAGAAAGGTTAGTTAAACCAAAAATATTCCACAACCATAGGATAAATGAAATGAATCTGATTAGTTAATGATGTGTACTTTATTTTTATTTATTTATTTTTTTAAGATATTTTTTGATGTGGACCATTTTTAAAGTCTTTATTGAATTTTTGTTACAATATTGCTTGTGTTTTATGTTTTGGTTTTTTGGCCACGAGGCATGTGGGATCTTAGCTCCCCAACCAGGGATCAAAGCCGCACCCCCTACATTGGAAGGAGAGGTCTTAACCACTGGACCGCCAGGGAAGTCCTGTGATGTGTACTTTAATATAGCCTTAGTGCTCAGGTGATCTTAGGACTGTTTCAGGGCTATCTTTGCATCTTGTTCCTTTTAGTTGTCTCTTGATTTTAGCTTAGTATCACCCTCTTTTTAATTATTACAGTTTTATGATATATAATACATATCAGGTATTACTAATCATACTTCTTATGGTCATTCTTCATTTACAAAAATATAATAAATATAAGAATCATATTCCCTATGGTTTATACCTCCATATGAATTTTAAAATCATTCTTTTAGTTTTCCCCAAATCCTGTTTTTATTTAATAAAATAAGTAGAAGTTGTTAGCTAATTTTAGGGAAAAAAAATAAAAGCTTTTACAATAGTGTTCCGTCTAAGTGTATAACATTTTTAATTTATTCAATGTTTAAAAATTTAATTCAGTAAGATTATTTTCTTCATATATATTCTTAACATTTCTTGTTAGAGTTATTGTAGGCATTTTATGCTCTTTTTCTTTTTGTTATTATGAACTGAATCATTTTCCCTCATAACAACTCAATGAGATAATCACTATTATATAGGGAGATTATTCATGTTTATGTCTTCATCTTGCATCCAACTTCTTAAACTTTCTTAGTAAATTTATGAGAATATTTTAGTTGATCCTTTTAAGTTTATAGCAGTATTCTCTAATCTTAAGATAAATATAATTTTTATCCTTATTTTCAATATTAACTCCTATGCTTTGCATCCTTATCAGTACACAGAACTTCCAGGGCAATGTTAATACCAGAAGACAGTCACATTTTATCTTGCTCATGATCTTACTATGAATTTTTCTCAGTTTTCTATTAAGCATATGTGTAGGTTTATAAAGATAATCTTAAATGATTTTCTTTACCATAAGAAAATGAAAATTTCTATTTCTTGTTCTCTAAGATTTAAATAAATCAGGTTAAATTTTATTGAATGTTTGTTAAACAGCTCTTGAGATCACCTTTTGATTTTTCTTACTTCTCCTGACATTATTTAATTAATAGATTTTTCAATATGAAGTCATCTTAACATACATGGGATAAACAATCCTCAGTAGCATCAATACTTGATGATCTTTTGATCTGGAAGATCCAGGGGAAAGATTCATTTCTTCCATGAAAATTAAAAGTTGTATTCAGGACCTAATATCTCTTTAGAGAATCATTCTTTGTAATGTTTTCCTGCTATTTGCCACCATTAAGATTTTTCATCTCTTCTTAGTTCTATTTTGGCAATTAATGTTTTCCTAGATATTCATCCTCCTTGCATAAGATTTTTTGACACTAACATAGCATACTCATAACTAAACATTGTTATTTCTTTTGATTCTTTTGTTGTGTATTTTGATTGGATTTGTCAGGGTTTTTGTTGTTACTGTTGTTACATCTTCCTGCAATGAATCAGCTCTTAGAACTATTTAATATACTTTAAGATATTGACTTTCTGTTCTATTTCCTTCCTCTTACTTTCCATAGATTTTTTTAAAGTTATTTTCTGATTTTTTGTGTGTTGAATGTTTAATTCATGTATGGTCATTCTTACTCTAAAAATGAAAACAGTGTGCCTTTAAATCTGTCTCCTAACAGGATTTAAATCTGTATGCCTAAATTTGTAAACGCAATTTTCTCATTTTCTTTATTTTCTAAATACATTGTGATTGTGGTTTTCATTTCCTCTTTGATCAGCTAGTTATTTAGGAGTAGAATCTTCAATTTATAAGAATTTGGTTTGTTGTTGATATTACCTAAACTTCTATAAGTTCTATAACTTTTTTCTTTCTACTAAACAATGTGGTGGTCTTAATTAAATTCTTACCGATTGTATTATTCTTCTTTTATTGAAGTATAGTTGATTTACAATATTGTGTTAGTTTTGGGTGTACAACAAAGTGCCAATCACATTATTCTAATTCTCTACATTATTTTCCTTTTTGCCTATTCTATCAAAAATTGATCAAAGTGTGATGTATGTAATCATTCACAAGAATTATCTACCTGTTATTTATTTCTGTGTTTCCAACAGATTTTGTTATGTTTCATTACCTAAGGGATATTCATTGACATATGTTCAATTTGAATTGTGCTTTTTACCAATATAAGAAGATCCTTGATGTCCCTTTGACATAGTTTTTCCTTGGAATTCAATTTTTCCTGAAATCAGTATTTTCTGCTATTTTATTTTCATTTTTGCCTTATGAGTTTCTCATTTTTATTATTATTTTAACCTTTGTCATTTTGTGTTGGGGTGTTTTGTAAGCAACAGTAATAATATATATTATCATCACATTTCCTCCCTCATAGGGATTTTTTTTTTTCTATTTACTCATCTTCAAGGTAGAGATTTACTGAGAGGCAGTATCTACTAACTGAGAATGTATATGGATTTTCTTACCTCTGGTCACATTCCATATTTTTGCCAAAATCTTCTGTTAAGGTGCCCCATTAAAACCCAAGTTACTGCAACAAGCAGACTGCTGAGCTAAATTGAGGACGTTATCTATACCATTTTCTGGTTCTCCAACACTCTGATCAGTGTGATTATAATTTGCAGTCTCAAGCATACGTGACTCTCGCTCACGTTCATCTGTAATGCTTTCCTTCTGAGAACTACAATGCCGTGCTCCCATTATTCCTTGTCTCAGGGTTAATGGAAGTTCCACTCCCCCAGGTATCAATAGTTTAGCAGCAGAGGTACTTGGCGCTGGGTACTGGTTAGAGGGATGTAGGGGAGGACTCCTCCTCCCCAAAACAGTAACTATGCATTAGATCAACAGCAAATACTATAATTCTGTCTAGAACTGACCTTGATTTCTGTGGTAGGGGCACTTCCTGATCACCTCCTATTCACCCCATTGGGGAGGGAAGAATCCTACCCCTACATAGCATAAGAAGGCTGAATACGTGGGCAGATGAGACTGACAGCAGTTTATTCATCACCTGTGCTTACAGCCCAGTGGACCAGAGCATGCCATGCCTGGCCCTGTGGGGTTGCACTGAGGAAGAGAGGGAACACGCAGGGTCTATGGCAACAAAGCAGTGAGGTGATCTCTGGTTCCTACAGGAGGATGTGATTGCTGGTCTGAATAATGTTGAAAGCTGGTAAGGAAGTGAAATCTGTTAGGCTGAGGATAGGGTGGAGTACAGCTCGTCTGGCTAATAAGGAACTAGCCAGGAGGGGACGATATCCCCGTGTGGGGAACATATCTGACAAAGGAAGCAGGGAAATGTACGGTCAGGTCTTTGGGGCCCTGTGACACTCAAGACGTAAAGGCAGCACACGAAATGTTAGGCCTTATAATACAGGGCATAAGATGGGACAGGAATAAAGTATGTTCCTCTTTTACCTCAGCAGCTTTGTGCTGTTTATAGCCTCATAGCATGTGTGGGTCACCGTATGTATTTTTCAATCCCGTTCCAAAAACCTTAAGTTTAGTGTAAATTACCCCAAGAATCTCATGATAGGTTGAGTCTCACGATAGGTCAATCCCAGGATTTAGGTGGAAAAGTCGTCTTGGGTATTTTAAACGGTATTTGGGGTAAGCTATGTCAAAGACTGCTGTCCAGACGTTTTTAAACTGTTGAGATGCTAAGGAAAGTCATAAAATTAGTAGTTCTGTTAGCGCCAGTAGGGGGCTGTATTCGTGCAGTGGTGAGGGTAAGAAGTGAGGATTCTGCTGAGTGATGATTCCCTTTACCTCTCTGTGCCTTCACCCTTTAGTCAATAACATACAAGAACTAGCTTAGATAAGTCCATAGTCTGTTTATCTCTAAAATGACCATGATCATTTAAGATAAATAGAAACATTGTATTTAGTATCTATAAAGTCTAATGCTTGAGAGTAATTACAGACATACCTCGGAGACACTGCAGGTTCGTAAAACAAAGCAATAACAAGTCGCGTGAATTTTTTTGGTTTAGAGTGCATATAAAAGTTTTATTTACACTGTACATTCCTTGTACTGTAGTCTATTAAGTGTGCAATAGCATTATGTCTAAAAAACAATGTACATATGGTCATTAAAAAATAATTCCTTTGGGAAAATGGCACTGATAGACTTGCTTGAAAAGAGTGGCCACAAGCTTTCAGTTTGTAAAACATGAAGTATCTGTGAAGTGCAATAAAACGAGGTGTGCGTGTCTCCCTTACTAATCCATGAGCTCCTTTTCTTAAGCAACTTGGAATGCCCATTTCCTGGCACATAAAAATTTCTTAACAAATGATTTTCAAATGAACAAATAAACCTAGCTGAGCAAGAGATATTTGAGGAAACTGTGAGCAATGCCAAATATTTTGTAAGCACTCTATTAACTCAACAGCTTAACATTCATTACTAACTAGCTGGTTATACAATTAAAGTACGTGACTGGGGCTCACTGTCAGCATTAACAAATAGCACTTTGTCATTCCTTGGACTCTTTATGTGGCTATTTTCTTCTCATGTTGATAACCTGCCTGTCCACCTCAGCTAAGATCTAGAGAAGTCTAGTCAGTCCCATTCGAGACCTAAAGTCTTCACTTTGTCTCCTTTTGCAAGGATACTCCCGATTTCAATCAGGTACTAGAAATGTCAGATGAAAAATGGCACAAATGTGAATTATGACAATAGAAGTTTATAAGCTCCTAAAATAAAGTTATAGTACCTAAGAGCTGAGTCAACTGACAATGTTAAATGGAACATTTTACAACCAGTCCTGGGATAATGATAAAAAAAAAAAGGCACACAGAACATGAAGAAGTATCTAACAGGAAATGGGCCCAAGATCAAGCTCAGGCTATGTGATTTTGTATGAGCATCTCTAAAGAGGGGAGAGGTGATAACCTAATGCTTATGGGTGCCTCCTTTGTGCCTAACCCCCCACTTCTATTATCTCTTTTACTTCTCATAACAGCTCAGTGAGAGAGGTACTGCTGTCATTTTCAAGAGGAGAAACGAAGGTTGAAGGGGTCCAGTTGACCAAATGCCCAACAACAAAGCTATTAAATAATAGAGACTTCAAAAGTCTCTCTGATTCCAAAGCCCATACTATTTCCATTGGGTATATCTTTTTATACCCAATGCTATCTCTTTACATAGACACAATCTCTATATACATATAAAACAAATTTAAGCTTCATAAAGAATCTCTCTCTCCAACTTGATGCTAGTGTTTGTTCCATGTTATCAATTCTGCTGACGGTTCTCTTTACCACAAAGCTTACCATGTAAATTAGCTATACAGTCAATGTTAAAGTATCTAAAGGAGGCCAAAATATGGGGCTGGAATGAGCTCAGCACTAGGAAGAAAGCTGAACACGAAAATTATATTTAAGAAAGAATACTACTATATATAAAATAGATAACTAATAAGGATCTACTGTATAGCACAGGGAACTCTACTCGATACTCTGTAATGGCCTATATGGGAAAAGAATCTAAAAAAGAGTGGATATATGTATATGTATAACGTTCACTTTTCTGTACACTTGAAACTAATGCAACATTGTAAATCAACTATACCGCAATAAAATTTTTTTAAAAAAGAAATAAAGAAACAATAGAGGAGTATTATCAGGAGTCTGAACAGGTGGTATGGCACTCTTTCGTTTTATTTTTCAAATAATTCCGCTCACAAACTATCCTGTGTTACTCGTAAATTTCCACTGCCTTTAACTTTTCTAGTACGACATCCTCCTGTCACCCCACATGCACATAATGCCAAGTCACAGTGCTTCTCATGTGTGCTCACCCCGGCATCCCCAGTGACAGAGACGCAAGCACACCGGCATGCCCGGGGGATCTAGCGCCATCTCCTGATAGGCTGGTATTCGCTGTAATTGCACAATTTCTTGGAAATATTGTTTTACCTTTAAAGATCTTACAAAATTGATATTCTTCTCCCTCAGCTGACTTTGTTATAGAATAAAGATAGTCTTTCCAATTACTTGTTATGGACCAAAATGCATGCTCCGGGAAGAATTAATGCCATGTTAAGTCTGAAGCTTCGCATACTCTGTGCAAACTCCTTTTACTCTAGCCAGAGAAACACGGTGATAAAATGGTATAATCGCATGACATGCAAAGTGCTTATGTGAAATGAAAAGGACAAAAATATGAGTGGGATATTAACTCAAGAGAAATAAGGAAACAGGACTGTTTGAACAGGCTTAGCAGGATGGCTTAGTTCTTCCTGAAAATAAGTGTGATGCTATCTCACCTTACCTTGACCTCTCTACCCTGACTCCCCCATTCAAGTACAATCAAATGTTTAGTGTCTGTACACACACACACACACATTAAGAGGGTTACACAATACCCGACAGACAGACATAGAGGGAAACATTCAGGGAAATTTCTCCTAAATATCAGATAAAGGCAGCATGTCAATATAGCAATAAAACCATACATTTCTATTGTAATGGAACACAAATTAATAAAATGGGGGAGTAGAACTTACAAAATAGCTTTAAACTCAATACCAGATTTCATTATAGGTCCTAGACTATAATGGACACAAGCTAATTTTCATGGTTGTCCATAATAATAGTCATTGGGAAGTTAAATGACAGAAGAGAAGCAGCTTTAAATGGGAAATGGCACAATTATTCACAGCTGTCATGCTTATGCACTTGCTGACTATCAACCTTGAACAGAGCATTTAATTCAAACCCCATTTAAAAGTATACACTGTCAAGGGAGAGGCCAAGAACCATATTCTAGTTCAGGAAGCAACCCATAACCCATGTGCGAAAGATGACGCTGAAGATCAAGTCTATTGGAATGTAGATGGATTGCTCACAACCCAATGTAGGAGCTGCTCCTGTAAAAAAGCAAGGAAATGCCAAGAACCTTGGCATCTGACTGTTCACAGATGATCCATTCCTGCTCTCATAATGCATAGCATTTTGAGGGGAAATATTCTGCCCATTCAGAACAGCAATTGAATTTAAGTTTTCTCTCTGAAGATAGATTTTACCTTTTAATCAATCTTTTAAACTTCTGTAATGCTATATATGTGTGATATATTTGTTAATACTAAGATTCCATTCCTGTTTTTAAAGTATTGCATAAAAATAAGTGCTGCATGTATAATATATATGATATAATACATCATATTTCATATAATGTATTTAATAATAATATCTCAAAAACCAACTGAAGAACAATTGAATGTGTGTATAAGACAGAGATAATATGGATATAGATACATAGGTGTAGATATGAAAAGAGAGTTCTAGCAAAGATCAAAGTAAAAGTCACAACTTAGGAGCAAAGTAAAAGAAATTACCTGAATCCTAATTAGTTTCATATATACTCAGTTGGACATCAAAAGGAAGTGAGGATTCCTTACTTAGGGGTATTAAACTGAAGGAATTACTCATCAGGTTAAAAGAAAATCTTCACATCAACCAGAGACTGCAAGTATTTGATCGATAGGATCTGTGATATTATAACAAGGTAACACTGGATTATCTTATCTAAGTTATCAAAACAAAGTAATATCTGACATCTACATATATTATCTCACTAGCCTTACAATTAGCACATGCAACCAGCTATCTGGTGATGGTAAATATTTTTCATACATTCAATGTATATTTACCAAACAATCCCTATGGGGGTGCCAAGCACTGTTCTAGGTATTAGACATATAATGATGAAAAAGACAAATGTGGCTCCTGCAAATTAATAGCATAATCAGGGTTACTTTTATAACCCAGTTCTTCTGACACCTATATTGTATTATGCAAATCAAGTTTTTTTGACCCTCAAAACATTTGGCCTGCCTTGCTTATTATTTTACTGTTAATTACATAATTAAATGAATTTTAACTCTGAGTTTCAGATGTGCTTTTTTGCTTTGTAGATATTATTCAAGCGAATAAAGCTCTATGAATTATGGCATGATAAAATATTCACAGAAACTTACAACTCCACAGTTGAATAACAATTACATTTGTTCCAAACAGGCAATTGGTTTCCAAACACATTAAACAAAGGCAATTTAGAAAGCTTCTTCTTCTTCTTGGCATCATTAACGTTGTTGAACGCCCTGGGATTCTGGAGTGTTTCACAAAGGTAAGTATGTGTGTGGTAAGATGAACAATTTCTGAGTCCATGAAAGTGTGATCTGGGAGCCATCACTGAGCCAATGGGAATCCTGTATTCCATGACTGGACCAGTCAGCATATTAGAGAAATTTAACAGATATTCGGAGCAAGAAATTTCCATTTAGACTTCACTTTTACTTTACTCTTTTTTTTTTTTAACATTTTTATTGGAGTATAATTGCTTTACAATGTTTAGCTTCTGCTTTATAACAAAATGAATCAGCTATACATATACATATATCCCCATATCTCCTCCTTCTTGCATCTCCCTCCCACCTTCCCTATCCCACCCCTTTAGGTGGTCACAAAGCACTGAGCTGATCCCCCTATGCTATGCAGCTGCTTCCCACTAGCTATTTTACATTCAGTAGTGTATATATGTCCATGCTACTCTCTCACTTCGTCCCAGCTTACCCTTCTCCCTCTCCGTGTCCTCAAGTCCATTCTCTACGTCTGCATCTTAATTCCTGTTCTGCCCCTAGGTTCTTCAGAACTTTTTTTTTTCTTTAGATTCCATATATACGTGTTAGCATACGGTATTTGTTTTTCTCTTTCTGACTTACTTCACTCTGTATGACAGAATCTAGGTCCATCCACCTCACTACAAATAACTCAATTTCGTTTCTTCTTATGGCTGAGTAATATTCCATTGTATATATGTGCCACATCTTCTTTATCCATTCATCTGTCGATGGACACTTAGGTTGCTTCCATGACCTGGCTATGGTAAATAGAGCTGCAATGAACATTGTGGTACATGACTCTTTTTGAATTATGGTTTTATCAGGGTATATGCCCAGTAGTGGGATTGCTGGGTGGTATGGTAGTTTTTTAGTTTTTTAAGGAACTTCCATACTGTTCTCCATAATGGCTGTATCAATTTACATTCCCACGAGCAGTGCAAGAGGGTTCCCTTTTCTCCACACCCTCTCCAGCATTTATTGTTTCTAGATTTTTTGATGATGGCCATTCTGACAGGTGTGAGGTGGTAACTCATTATAGTTTTGATTTGCATTTCTCTAATGATTAATGATGTTGAGCATTCTTTCATGTGTTTGGTGGCAATCTGTATATCTTCTTTGGAGAAATGTCTATTTAGGTCTTCTGCCCATTTTTGGATTGGGTTGTTCATTTTTTTGATATTGAGCTGCATGAGCTGCTGGTAAATTTTGGAGATTAATCCTTTGTCAGTTGCTTCATTTGCAAACATTTTCTCCCATTCTGAGGGTTGTCTTTTTGTCTTGTTTATGGTTTCCTTTGCTGTGCAAAAGCTGTTAAGTTTCATTAGGTCCCATTTGTTTATTTTTGTTTTTATTTCCATTTCTCTAGGAGGTGGGTCAAAAAGGATCGTGCTGTGATTTACGTCATAGAGTGTTCTGCCTATGTTTTCCTCTAAGAGTTTTATAGTGTCTGGCCTTACACTTAGGTCTTTAATCCATTTTGAGTTTATTTTTGTGTATTGGGTTAGGGACTGTTCTAACTTCATTCTTTTACATGGAGCTGTCCAGTTTTCCCAGCACCACTTACTGAAGAAGCTGTCTTTTTTCCATTGTATATTCTTGCCTCCTTTATCAAAAATAAGTTGACCATATGTGCGTGGGTTTATCTCTCGGCTTTCTATCATGTTCCATTGATCTACATTTCTGTTTTTGTGCCAGTATAGACTTCATTTTTTCCATTGGTCCTTATAATAAAATAGTTCTTTGCTCAATTCTAAAACAAGATTTTTTTTTCTCCACCATATAGTACCATTTTAGAGTTAGAAATAACCATATCAATAATAAGAATGAATGAGTCATTATCATTAAAAGCAAATATCATTAAACAAATAACTAGAAATCTAATGATGCTTAAGATTTGGATTCCATTCAGGCCTTTAAATCAGCAGTGACCATTTCAAGGTCAATAACAAACTGTGCAAAATCATTTAGCCAGTCAGTCACCTGAGACCATTCAGTGGCTTAATATGTATTATCTCCCATCCATCCATTGCCAACCTGTCTTCCTCTCACTGACGCATTCTTGGATGGCTGTGTTCTTTTGAGCAAATTCTCTAACCTCTCTGAGTCTCTGTTTTCACACATGTAAAATAAGGAGAGTAATTCCAACCTTTTGTGGGCCTTGTAGGGAGATGAATTTTGATAAAGGACCAAGTTCTATGTCTGCCACATAACAGGAACTAAACAGATTTTTATTTTCCTCACTTCTTTTCATTCATTTATCTATTTAGTATCTCATCTATTGCCACTTATTCCTTTCCTGAATTATTCTTTTGTTCATCTAAAAAATCTCTTTTGGGACTTCAGTTGTGTGAAAGACACTGTAATAAGTTAGAAGGACATAAAGTCAGTATCAGTAAATGTTTAGTGTCACCTGTGTCCCTGCTCTCATGGAGCTTATGGTCCAGTATAAGAGAGGTACTTAAACCTCATGCAAGACAGAATTAATGACAAAATCAAAAGTCTTAATGGCTCCCTGAATTTTAAAATTTCTTAGCTTCCAAAGTGTATATTATCGAAGTGACCCTCCAGGATGCATAATTTCCCTAAAATGCCTGTCTCATTCTTCGATTGAAAACCAAATTAGAAAGTCAGATTCTTGCAGAAGGATTCAACAGAAATGTCCCCAGCTTTGCAGCAAAAAGTGTTGGCAACAAAAACTGAAAACGAAGGCAAGACCTTTCTCCCCTCTGTCCATCACCTCCAAGCACGAGTGGTGCCCATCCAGTAATTCTCACAAACCTGCGTTGTTTCTCAATTTCAGTTATGCTCCCACTGTAAGAGTTGACCCTGTCTTTCATGAAGTAGTTTAAAAGGCAATCTCTACAGGCAGCCCAGTTGAATCCAGTCCCACAACTTAGCTGCACAAACTTTAAGCTGTTTAACCTTGCTAAGCCTCAATTTCTACTTTGTAAAAAGGAAATAATAAGAATGATAACTGTGTCATAAGATTGCTGTGAGGATGAGTAAATTGCCAAAGTGTTAGCAGTAATAATAATGGCCTCAGATGTTGCCTTATGCTCCCTTCTTTTTATTCTTTACCTAGACTCATGCTGAGATATGGTTAAGATGAACATGATTGTGGGCTGAATTCAGGTAGAACTAGTGCTGGAACCAAAAACCTACTAGCTCAGGGACTGATTCATTTATTCATTTATCCATTCATTTAACCAACATGTTAAGCATTGTTCCAAGCACTAGAAAAATAAAACCAAAGAAAACAAAGTACTGGTCTACATGGAGCTGGCACCTAGTACTCAAAATATTTAAGTATGATTCTTCTGTAATTGTCGAGCAAGTGAGTTACTGTAAAGTGAGAGATGGTGGAGTTGGGGTTCGGAGAAGGAGGCAAGAATAAAAAATACAAAGAACCAGAGATTGAAGGAACCAAAGATGAAAGGAACTAAGGGATAATGTAGGGTTTATTCAGAAAGAAATTGGATTCTTACCAAATCTTCTCCATCTCCTGTATACTTTCTTTTCTCCTGCATACTTTTTGAGGGAAGGTAAAAAAGAGAGGGTGAAACAAAGCATGAAGGAAAGAAATTAATTTTCCATGTGTTGAGCATTTCTGTCTTAAGCAGCAGGTTTGTCCCCCTCCCTGTTATGGAGATCATACCATTCCATTTTATAAGTAAGAAAACTAAAGTGAAAATCTAACTAAGTAAATTGACTAAGTTCACACAAGTAGGATTCAAACCCTAGTTTGTCTCCAAAGCCCATACACTTTCTCCTAGACTCTGCTGCTTCTAAGTGCCATAGAGGAGCCCTTTTCCTGCTCCCTGACAGCCCCTTAACTCTCGTGGGGGAGGAAACCAGTCCCTTCAGTTCAACTAACTATACCCACCACCACCTGTTGATCAGCCTCCACAAGAAAAGAATGTGTGTCATGTTTCAGAAGAAAGGAGAATCTGGAAAATTTGCCTGCAGAGATTAAGTAGCTAGAATCAACTACATTAGTTCAAAGGCACACATTGCCTTGGGTATCTATTTCCCACTGGGATTCTTATGGCCCTTGACCATTTGTTCATTCAACCAATATTTATTGTACATCTGCTATTACCAGGCACTCGTCAAGGCACTAGGAATACAGCAGTAAATAAAGCAGTCTGAAATTCCTCTCCTCCTGGAACTTCTTCAAAAATGTTTAAGAAATAAGTTGCCTTTAGAGGCAGCATGCCATAGAGGGAAAAGGCCAGGACTCTGAATAAGAGAGTTCTGGTTTCAAACTCAGGCTCTGCCAACTATTACTCATACAAACCCTAAGCAACTTATTTAACCTCCTAGAAGTTCAGTATTTCTGTCTGTGAAATGGGGATGGTTCCACCCTTCCAGGGTTATAGTGAGAATTCAGTAAGTTAGGGTGAGCACTGGGCCCTAGCATGCTGCCTGGCACTTAGAAGATGGGAAATCCAGATTTTTCTTGAGTCAAGGATAGAGGGCACACATTTAAAAAATATGTTCATGGATTTTTTCTTTGACAGTGGTGTTTTCCACACAGTCTCAGCACCGAATTTACAAACCTTCAGTGCATCTGATAAATCTTTCGAGTCCTGCCGCCGTGAAATCTACAAGGTTGATAATTCCAGACTTTCCAGTTCTCTGTCAGACTCACTGCAGGTTGTAAAAGAGCGCCATCTAAAGGTCCTCATCAGACACCTTAATATGTCCTAAAACTCCTTTTGTCGTTTTATAAAGACTGTTCTGGTGAGCAGTGCTCTTAAATAATCATCACTGTTGTGCCAGTATCTACGGGCCTATAATAAAAGGAAGACAAGCACAGGGGGAAGGCAAATGATTTATCAAGTCATCTACATCTGGTCCTAAAAAAAGCTTTCTTTCTTTCTTTTTTAGATATTGTAATCTAAATCATTTTAATGCCCAGAACATCAGTGGAAGTAATCTTGAAGAAACACTTCCCCTCCATGAAAGGTCTCTGAAATTTTATGGCAGTACACAGGAATTTTCTTCAAGTATTGATCTTTGGGAAACAGCCCTATGAAACTTTATTTGACTCAACCTGTCTTATGAGCAGAGTATTCCCTGTTTTCTTCGGCTAGATACTATGCGTTTTAGTTTTAGAGCTAATATGTGTGAGGGTGGCCTTATGAATATTATCTGTGTACTTTACAAAGACTAATTATGACTCCTCTAGTCATAATTATGACTATTACGCTTTTGCATTAACATGCTATGCCTTTGAATTAATGAATTAATTTCAAAGTCTAAGTAATTACTCTCTGACAACAAAAAGTTAATATTTCCTATGCATCACAATATTTTAAAACTTTTTACAATGGTTTGGCCATTAAAAGCACCCTAGATGACATTTTTTAGTTTTCATGTGTCCGTAGGCTCAAAATAACAGTATGTTAACATTCTTTCTTTCAATGCATTTATTGAGTACTTACTGCATGCCAGGCATAGTGATCATATACTGTCTATGTCAGAGTAAATAATAAACCTATACACAATTTCACTATACTTCATCTTGCTATTACACTATCAAGTTATAATTAAGGAAATAGTCTCTGAATCCAAGAGCAGCATTACTAAAATAGAGGTCCTTAACAAAAAGAGAATATTCACATACTTAAGAAACTGTAAAATAAATGTAAATGATGGAATTATTGCGATTGAAGGAAAGAAGAAAATTACGGAAGGTTAAATGAGTGTGGGGGGAAGGGCAAGTGATCAAATCAATCAGGGATGCTTAAAGAGATTCCCTAGTCCGAAGGACGTCTTTTAGTCTCCGCTGCTACCAGTTCAGACGCACTCAGAAAATTATCTTCTAAAAGAGATTTCTCCCGTATAAGCAAAGAAATGTGAAAAAAACTCATTTAAACCCAAAAAAAAGGCAAATACAACTAGTGTCCCAAATCTTTGTAGCAGTGCTTGTCAAAGTTTTGTTAAGGACCCCCTGCTTCAGGCAACTCTTTCTGGCCCCTACCATAGACTGCTTTAACCCAAACCTTTTTCCAGGAATCGGCAGTTCTAACAAACCTTCCCAAGTCTTCTTAGGCTCCCTGAAATCTGAGCACCGATGCTTTCCGGGACAATTCAAGCTGGATAGGAAAGGGGTGTTTATCAGTTGATTGCAAATGATTCTGCAGTTAAGCACCTCCCTTGTGACCTAAAATATTTTAGATCTGTAGAATAAAAGGTTTACACATCTTGATTAGGTGTGATATGCATTTTTAATTGCAAAAGAACAGCTGTAAAGCACCAGGTGTTTCTCTTGCTCAAACTATTTTTTGTTTGTTTGTTCTGAGGACAAATGAAAAGACAAACTCTTACAGACAAAAATTCTTGCCCTGTAACTTTTGCAAATCCTTTTGTTTCCCAGCATTTGTTCTCTGACGAAACAGTGAGGCCAATCCTTGATCTTCCTTAGAATCTTTCTTTGCTGCAAAACGTTAAATGCCAAGTTTGCGATTTGGGTTTAATGAACACCCTAAAGATCAAGAAACCTTTAAACATCTCGTCTTGGTACAAGTCAGAAGCTCTAACGGTCCCTCTCACCATTAGAAAAAGGGTTTGCCTTATTTTGTTTCCCCCACCACCACCGCCCCAAATTTGCCTTCTTCTCCTTAATTTCTACATCATAATAGAAAAAGGTGCTCATTATGATTTCACTCGTCCTTAGAGATGAAAAGAGAGCTACAGAATTATAAAGATGACCCTAAGCGAACACCAAAAGAGCTTAGAATCCTCACATCAGGGCTGACGCTCATGATTAGCTAAATTGCAGGAACTATACACGCTTCCATTGGAAACAGGATGCATTCATGCACCAGTTTCTTGTCTAGTGCTTAGCAACATTATCACTGAGCACCTGGAATAGTTTAGGCATTAAGTGTAATTGGTTTTGCTTTACATAAATCTGTAGCTTTGTAAATAAGCGGAGCATTTCAGCTTCTCTGTAACACCAATTAACTTAAAGGGATGCGTTGTTTGTAGGAGACTGCTGGGTTCCGTACTGTACTTCTCCAGGAATGTGTTCATTGGCTGGCAAAGTTCTGTGTCCCTGCAGTGTTCCATCGACTCCCAGTCACTTGGTATCAAGGGTCTGTACCCAGCCACTCATTTGCTCCCTTTTCCAATTGTAAAAGATTGGGAAAATGAAGTCTTCCCTAAGAAGCATCTTCGGTGTTCTATTTCTGTCCAAGAGGGAGACCTGAAAAGCAAGGTACTTGAAAATGTTTTCTGTGACCTGCAGAGCACAGATCTGACCCCAGCTGATTCTGTCCATAACTGACGTCCACATCTCTTTCCTCTTTCTTTTTTTCTTGCAACGCTTCAATCCAATGCAGCCAAAAGTCACTGCATTGAGACTGTATACAAAATTAAGAAAACCATACTTTTATTATGTAAATTTGCTAGTGAAAATGTTTCCATCAGAGGGACTTTCTAAAATAACACTCAGAAATCTGTTCCTGCGCGTTGGTAAATTTTTTCAAGCTTCTGGGATATTACCCCTCATCTCTTGACTCAGCTTAATCCCTTCTCTCTCATATCCCCTTCAGATAATCTTGATATATAGCATCATTCCATAGCATTCATGCCACCCTGGCCAACCTCTAATTCTCTTGGTTTCTGAAAGTGTTTTGTCGACTATCAGAGTAACAGTATCACCAAAATACAGCTCATGATTCCAAAAAGTTTCCTACTAATATTATGTGATTTACAAATTGAAGGAGGGAGAAACACCCCTTCTGAAAACTGTCAGGATCCCTTGTTGGATGAGAAAAGAGCTTCAGCATTAGGACCGTGAACCAGTCCGGCGGTGGGCATAGCCCATCACCACTGCTAGAGAAGCTGACATACAATTACCGGTCACAGGCTTATGGGTAAGGTTCTTAAATGAAATCAACAGCCAAGTGATGACAGCACACAGGTGCTGCTAACATTCAGGTCTGCTCGTAGAGAACAGGGAAATGAAAGGACCCACTCATAATGACAACCCTTTACACTTTACAAGTTGCTGTCACGTGTATCGTCACATTTGGCTGGCACCACTCCTGGGAAGTAGGCACATTTTGGCACTGCCCATTTTGTACATGAGACATTGCAGCTCTGAGACATTAAGTTATCAAGAGTCACAGAGATACTGGATGTCACAGGACTAGAACCTTGGTCCCTCTGTCTCTAAAGAGCCAGTCCCTTCTACAAATGACACTCATAATGTCACCAACACTGGATCATCCCCAGCCACTTAGGTGAAACACTCTCTGAATAATCCAAAAGGGACCATGAATAAAAAGAAAGACCACGTTGGGGCAGAGACTGTGACCCCAAAACAGCAGGTTTCTAACATCTCTTTCCCTGCCCTCAGCTTCCTCTGTGGAGCCAGGCACTATCCTCATGTGGACTTTAGGCTGTCAGAAGCATCCCACTGAAAAGACCTGCCCAGACTGACCACACTGGGGTCAGGAAAGAGGGTCTTGGGCTCAAAAGCATCCTTTCCTTCCCCTTTCAACAAAATGCCCTCAGATGTGCTACAGTCAATTCCAAACTGCTTAGGAAAGAATGGGTTAAGAAAAACAAATTCACCCCCCCAAAATGTGATTAATATTTGTGAAGACTCCTGTAGTACTTGCTGAGTACAAGACACTGTTCTAAGTGTTTTTATTTAATATTAACTCATTAATCATCACAGTAACTCTTTAAGTACAATTGTAGACCCCATTTTACAGATACAAAACACGAAGCACAAAGGAGTTAATAACTTTCCAGGGACTTCCCTGGTGGTCCAGTGGTTGAGACTCTGTGCTTCCAGTGCCGGGGCCACAGGTTCGATCCCTGGTCGGGAACTAAGATCCCACATGCCGTGCGGTGTGGCCAAAAAATAAAAAAATAAAAAATAGATAATTTTCCAAAGGTTATAAATGCAGAATGGACAGAGTAAAAATTTGGACCTAGGGATCCTGATTACAAATTCCAGGGGCTAGCCCTCTCTCTATAGCTGCCTCTCAGTAAAGCTGTTGTCCATAATAGATTTTTATGTATTCTCAGGGCAATTCCATGGAAGACAATGCCTTAGCTCAAGGGATTTCAGTCTCTGTCCCAACACAAAAGAACGTGACTTCTTCCATCAGTCACTGCTGCATGGAAACAACAGGTACTTTTAACACCCCTAGGTAGTGCCCCCTCCCTCCCTTTTTGTGAATAATTATTGTTCTCCTGCTTACACCCAAAGGCATGACTCTAAGGGCAGAATTTCAGACTCTATGGTAATGAGTGGGTACTTCTATCTCAAAACTGTTGTAGGGAACCTTGTAGGGTGTTCCTTAAATCACAACATAAGCTGTCTGTTCCTCAAATGACAGTCATCATTAGATCAAGATGGAGCCTTAGGTCAACTAGTCTCTCCACTTCCTTAGCCTCTCCACAGATATTCCTGGGATTCCTCCAGCCCTGTTCTCCAGTGAGTTTAGTGGAAGTGTCAAAGATAATCGAGGATCATGATGACAAGACCCAGGCTCTCTGTCTCTCTCTGCCTATCTCTGTCTCTCTGTCTCATTCTCTCTTTCTCATGCACACTCTCTCTCTCTCCGGCTCTGTGTCCCACTGAGGTTGTCTACAGTAGAATGGATGCTATTTGACAGGCAAGATCTTTTCCCCCAGTGATACATTGTCACTAGTCTACTCAGAGACTTTCCTAATTATTAAATAATAACAGCACCCAAACCTTAATCTATCACCCATCTTAGACAGGTTTGAATCCATTTACTGGCTGGGAATCAGGTTGTTGCTTAAGCTTGCTAAACCACAAGTGACCAAGTCTCATATAAATACAGTAATGAGTCAAGAGCCTATGACAAGTGTCTATTACCATGGTAGCAGCAAGTCAGGAGCACATTTAATGACATTTATGCAAAGAGCAAGGTAACACTGCTACCAGGGATAAAAGAAGGAGAAAAATGGAATCAACGGGAGGCAGAAATTTGGCAAAAATCAGGGGGAAGTCACCATAACATTGAAGAAACTACCAAGAAAGTACACATGTCGTCATCATGTCAGTTTTCATTTTCCCAAAGCAATCTCCGGAAGCAAAACGAGAAGGCAAGTCGAGAGAATATGCTAAATTTTAAAATAAGAGAAAGAGCTCTCTGTCAGAAATGCCAGAGAGGAAGTGTGAGCTTCAGAAGCCAGAGCAGTGAGAGGCCATCTGGAAACACTGATTTCCCATTTTGGTGTGATACACTGCACAGCGTAGGTGCCTGGATTCCCATGAATTGGTTAGGACCCCCTAGAGCAGACCCTATGCTTCTTACCACATACCCACGCCTCTCTTACATGAGTGAAACCTTCCTGACCAGTTTCTATGGTATCTCCATAAATGCAGACTTCTGTCTTCATGCAGCTTGTATGGTTCTGCCTTACTTCTTTGCAGCCAACCACTCCTGAAAGACAGGAACAAACAAGATGGATAAGTATGGCAGTGAATGAACCATTTTACTGCAATTGGAAGTTCACGGAGAATAAATTATCCTCTAGTTCAAGCTGTCCAGTAGTAATTCTCATTAATAATAACACTTCGACAACAGTCTGCCTCTCACAATGACAGTGAGTGCTGGAAACTTTATCGTTACTCTCGAAGCAGGAGTCACATCCCAGACGGCCGGCCCAGATCACCATATGCAGCTCATGAGAGAAGGCTTAAATTACCAGGAAGCTTGACTGCATAACTGTCCATGAAGTTCACTGGCTAGATGAGCAGGTGGAAAAAATCCAAGGGCTTCTCTCCTTCCAGCTTTCTCTGCTGATCCATGCTACATCGTAAATGATTTTTCACATTAATGAGTTAGTCTAGCTAAAATGATACTTTCCTCTCTTCTTGCTTCATTGACGATATCTCTTTTACTACAGGATCTTTATTTCCTACATGTGGCCACAAGGTAATAGAGAATATGTGGTCCATGAAGACAGAGATTTTTGTGGAGATCTACATCTCCACATATGTACTTACATATACATATACATACATGTACAGAAGGAGGGTTCCAGTCAGTAGCTGATGCTACTGTGCTTCTCCATGTGGGTTTCTTTATGTTGTCTCTCTATATGGGCTACTCTGGGCTTCTTTGAAGCTTGATGGCTGGTACCCCAGGGCAAGTATCCCCCAAAAGAAATAAAGCCAGGCAGAAACAATATTGTCTTTTGTGACCTAGCCAGGGGCTATGCAGCATCACTTTTACTGCATTCTATTTGTTGAGGCAGTCAGAGAGTCTTGTTTAGATTTAAAGAGGGGAAGCCGGCTACATCTCTTCGTGAGAAATAGCAAGATTCCAGAAATTCACTTGGGACCCCAAATGTTGCTGTGGACATTTTTAGTCTAAAGAGGGACAGATATCTGTTAGACAAACAAAGGGCAGAGGCAGGAGCATTTCAGGTAACGTTAGGATGGAGCATAAGCAACATGGCAAAGTGTGAAACAGAACAGCTTCTTCTGCAAACTGCAAGTTGTTTGGACTTTTGACAGGAGCAGTTGTTTGACTGCAGCACAAGATTCAAGGGCAGAATAAGATGACAGATTTGTGTTTCAAAAAGAACACTCAGTCAAAAAGTGTAGAGGATACATTGGTAGGGGCTAAACAGAAGTTAGCTCAGGATGATGACTGTGGGTAAGTGAATATTGGTAAGAGATAATGAGGTCTGAGGTTAGGATAGCAGGATGGGGATGGGAAGGGGAAGAACATAGGAGATTCAAAGGCAGAATAATAGGAAGAAACCATTTATTGGATTTCCACTGGACATTTAATTATCTCAGGTAGCTCTTACAGTAACTCTATGATCTGGGAATTATTATTGTCTTTATTTTGTACGTTAGGAAACTGAAACAGAGAGAAGCCAAGGTACTTACCCATTTTCCCCACAATTAGAACTAGGATTCATAGAGTCCAACATGGAAGCCCACACATTTAATCACTAAGCTGTACTGATTGGATGTGGTGGTGACAAAGGAAAAAGTGTCCAAGATCATCACCAGGTTTCTGATTCAAGCAACAAAGTGACTGTTAATGCCACTCGACTAAAGAAAGAAATACAGGAGGATGGGGGACTGGGATGGTGGAAAGGATGTAAACATGTTTGTACATAATGAATTTGAGGTGTCTGTAGGGAGTTGAGTGGAGATTTCAACACCCTGTTGGTGATCTACACAAGGCACGATGGGTTTTGTTCATATAGAAATGAATCTGATGTTTAAGAATCTAGTTGGAGACATTAGATGTGAACAAGTAAAATTAAACAAATGTTTTAATAGCAAACTCGAGACAATACTATGAAAGATGTCATAGGTCAGCACATAATTAATTTCCATCTTAATTGAAAGTAAAATAAGGATCCAGAAGAGGAAGAAATCTTGATAGGTTGGGGTGAAAGGACCATGTTTTACTGAGGAGGTATAACCTGGATCTTCAAAAATGGATGAGGATTTGGATAAAGAAAAGAGAAAACGGAATAATACAAAGGTTTTGGATGAAGCCAGAGAAAAACTCATAGCCCACAGTGCAAGTGTTTTACAAGGGAAAGCTTCAAAGGCAATATAGGAAATCAACACCAGAATGCCAGAGTTCTAACCTGCGGGGCAAGATATGCTGCCTCACTGAGTCTCAGTTACCCCAACTGTAAAATGGGTATTTCAGTTACGACCTCAAGGTTTTTATGAGGATTAAGTAAGATAATATATGTAAAGCAACAAGAACATAGTAAGCACCCAGTAAATGTTTATTACTGTTTTATTTTTTTTTAAAAAGAAATGAATCTAAGTCATCAAATGTTTATACTTAAAAGGACCTTAAGGAACATCTAACCAAATTTTTATTTTATAAATGAGGAAATCTAGGCCCAGAAAGGTGATGCAATTTGCAAACAGAGAAACACCTATTTAGCTGGTAAAGCTTCCAGGAGTTCTGACACTCAGTCTGGCTCACTGGAGTATGAATTCGCCAAAGAATTATTAGGGAAGAATCCTCAGTAGGCAAATGCTGGATTTAACAAACAATTTAGTTCAATGTCTTCAGGACTTCTCAGAAGCTTTTTTATATATATTGGGAATTGCTAAGAAATGGATTTGCTATTCAGTGTTTTCTAAATTCATGTGGCCACTCAGTCCTTTGCTCAGAGAATACTTCTCAGCACTGGTATTCTTTGCTATACATTGGAGATGCTGGTAGGGTAGAAAATACATAGGCTTTGAGATCAAACAAAATTGGATTTGAGGGCTTCCCTGGTGGCGCAGTGGTTGAGAGTCCACCTGCTGATGCAGGGGAAACGGGTTCGTGCCCCAGTCCGGGAAGATCCCACATGCCGTGGAGTGGCTGGGCCCGTGAGCCATGGCTGCTGAGCCTGCGCATCCGGAGCCTGTGCTCCACAACGGGAGAGGCCACAACAGTGAGAGGCCCACGTACTGCGAAAAAAAAAAAAAAAAAAAAAAAAAAAAAAAAAAATTGGATTTGAACTAAGTATCCATCAGGCAGTAGCTGGGAAGCCTTTGACATACTATTTAATCTCCTTGAGGCTTAGTTTCTACATCTGCAAAATAGAGTAAGAACATATACTTCACAGGATTTTGTACATCAACATATGTAATGCATGTGGCAAAAACTCTGAGACATGATGATAGTCAATATAAATTAGTCACCTGCTATTTTTTCCTCCTCTTCAATTAGCAAATACTCATTGGATATCTTCTATATTCCCCAAACTACTCTCAAATATATATTATTTAATATTCTATTTCTCACTCTTAGAAAAATAGAAAGCATTTAGTCTTTCCTATTTGTTTTACTCTAAATAAAATGTTTATGCATTAATAGCAATCACCTTGATGCCAGACCTTTAATTCTTCCAATTTGGGGACTAGAAGAGAGAAGTAGAAATCTCATTTATGAGAACAAAAAGTCCCTTGATTCATTGTAACAAGGCTTCATGGAATTTGGAATTTCTCCAGATACACAGTTAACAAGTTTCCTCTTCCTTGGTACTCATAATTGAATTATAAATGAGTTAGAGCTTCATACAGATAAACACTGTATAAGATGGAAAGAAACTGTGATGGTTAATTTTATATGTCAACTTGACTGTGCCATGGGGTGCCCAGATTAAACATTATTTCTATGGATTTCTATGAGGATGTTTCCAGATGAGATTAGTATTTGAATCAGTAGACTCAGTAGATTGTCCTCCCACGATGGGGGTAGATATCATTCAATCTACTGAGGGCCTGAATAGAACAAAAAGTTCTATTGACTGCTGATAGGCCCAGTATAGTACCTAATAATAAAAGGTGAGGAAGACTGAGAAGATCCCTCATGGAGCATACAGTCTAGGGAAGAATCAAGGCGTAGGTCTCATCTGAACCCTGAAAGATGAGGATAATATAACCAATCAATGGGGGACACTTGGCAGCCTCCTCAAGTGATTGTGTAGATACAGGAAGTCCTTGGAGATCTAGAATTATTTTTAAGAGGTCTCATAGAAGGGGCCTCATGCTTTTCTCTCCACTCGCATCCCATGATTAGTTTCAAAGAGAGTGGAGAACAGAATAGAATTCTGGGATGATTTGGGGAATCCAAAAGAACTCTGAGTTCTTCTGGAAGTCTGGCGGACAGCATGTGCATACATTCAGTCAGCCAATCAACAAACATTCAGAGTGATCCTCGTTGTGTGCCAGGTGTATCTGTATAGGGCTTTTTGTTATTGTTTATAGCACTAAAGCAAGGCAGCAGCAGAGATGAATGGCTTCATGGGCTGTCTGGGGCAGAGGGCTCAAGGTATCTGCAAGTCTCCAGCACACCCTCTTCCCCAACTTTCAGGATACAGAAGTTATAGCTCTGAAAGGAAGGAGAGAGAGAGCAAACAAGTGTCCCCAAATGTGCTTTGTGGTCATGATGAGGGGTCACAGAAGCACAAAGCAGCATGGAGGACCAAACGGGAGAATTGTGTATCTCAGGAGAGACAAGTGCAGGACAGATGAAGACCAAGGAGTAGGTACTGTCTCATCACTTTTGCTATGAGACTGTACTATGAGCTTAGATTAGTCCCATGAAAAAGGAGAAACTATCACTTAATGGAGTTTAAACCAGAAATAAGGAAAACTCAGAACTGACTTAGATTGTATTGTTTATAACCAGAGAGTAATAGTGTCTTTGAGTGCATATTTAGCTGAATCACATAAAGTTTTATTTTCTACACAACCAAGACACTTGAAAACACTGCCACTTGTACACAAGCTGTGTGTGTGTGTGAGTGTGTGTTTACAAACATAACCAAATGTATTTGAACGTTGGACCCTTCAGAATAGCCACCTTGGAAGGTTCTATTTATGGTGTTGTCATTGTTCAACTCTTTCTTAAGCCTTCAGCATCATTTTATAAACCATACAAGAAAATCAATTCCATTAGTTTATATTTACTCTCCATGTTTGATTATCAATTGTAAAAGAAAGAAAGAGAAAAAAATGATCCACTTAAGTCAAGGTTGTATTTACCAAACATAGCACTTGAAGGCTTCTGGCAGTTTCTGAAATTCAACAGACATATGTTTATTAGCTCTCAATATATGCAAAAATAAGCAATGGCAAAGATACTTTGAGCAATGGCTACTGTATTGTAATACATGTACTATCAGGTGACTATTTCAAATGAAAACATTCATTTGAATGTATTAGTATATTCGTGGAAAACAAGAACCAACCCAAAAATGCAGCCATGTTATTTTATTATTGCTATTATTTGAAGTCTTCATTGAATTTGTTACAATTTTGTTTCTGTTTTATGTTTTGGTTTTTTAGCTGCAAGGCATTTGGGATCTTAGCTTCCCAACTGGGGATAGAACCTGCACCCCCTGCATTGAAAGGCGAAATCTTAACCACTGGACCTCCAGGGAAGTCCCACAGCCACATTATTTTGAAGTCCTAGGTATTTAGGGCAGTGACGAAAATCTCAACTTTGACTGAACGGTCATTTCTCCTGAAATTGCATGTTCTCTGTCACTGTCTCAAGCTCCACATGCCATATATTTCTCCACACTTTAGAAAGGGCTTTCTCAAGAGGGCCATGGAATCAGTGCTGTCACACAAGAAGAGAGGGGAGCTTGTGAGAGTCTGGGTCACACTTCCTCCACTGCCTCTCACACAGGTATCTTTGCATTTTTATAAGTATTACTCGTAATCTCATTTTTCATTCCCATCTTGCAAATTTATGCCTCTCTTTTTTCTTATTTTATTTAATTCTTGAATTTATTTAACATTTTTTTATTCAGCAGGTTCTTATTAGTCATGCATTTTATACACATCAGTGTATACATGTCAATCTCAATCTCCCAATTCATCACACCACCACCACCCACTCCCCGCTGCTTTCCCCCCTTGGTGTTGATAAGTTTGTTCTCTACATCTGTGTCTCTATTCCTGTCCTGCAAACCGGTTCATCTGTACCATTTTTCTAGATTCTACATATATGCGTTAATATATGATATTTGTTTTTCTCTTTCTGACTCACTTCACTCTGTATGACAGTCTCTACATCCATCCACGTCTCAACAAATGACCCAATTTTGTTCCTTTTTATGGCTGAGTAATATTCCATTGTATATATGTACCACTTCTTCTTTATCCATTCGTCTGTCAAAGGGCATTTAGGTTGCTTCCATGACCTGGCTATTGTAAATAGTGCTGCAGTGAACATTGGGATGCATGTGTCTTTTTGAATTATGGATTTCTCTGGGTATATGTCCAGTAGTGGGATTTCTGGATCATATGGTAATTCTATCTTTAGTTTTTTTTTAGTTTTCCATACTGTTCTCCATAGTGGCTGTATCAATTTTCATTCCCACCAACAGTGTAAGAGGGTTCTCTTTTCTCCAACCCTCTCCAGCATTTGTTGTTTGTAGATTTTCTGATGATGCCCATTCTAACTGGTGTGAGGTGATACCCCATTGTAGTTTTGATTTGCATTTCTCTAATAATTAGTGATGTTGAGCAGCTTTCCATGTGCTTCTTGGACATCTGTATGTCTTCTTTGGAGAAATGTCTATTTAGGTCTTCTGCCCATTTTTGGATTGGGTTGTTTGTTTTTTTACTATTGAGCTGCATCAGCTGTTTATATATTTTGGAGATTAATCCTTTGTCTGTTGATTCATTTGCAAATATTTTCTCCCATTCTGAGGGTTGTCTTTTCATCTTGTTTATGGTTTCCTTTGCTGTGCAAAAGCTTTTAAGTTTCATTAGGTCCCATTTGTTTATTTTTGCTTTTATTTCCATTATTCTAGGAGGTGGATCAAAAAAGATCTTGCTGTGATTTATGTCATAGAATGTTCTGCCTACATTTTCCTCTAACAGTTTTATAGTGTCCGGTCTTATATTTAGGTCTCTAATCCATTTAGAGTTTATTTTTGTGTATCATGTTAGGGAGTGTTCTAATTTCATTCTTTTACATGTAGTTGTCCAGTTTTCCCAGCACCACTTATTGAAGAGACTCTCTTTTCTCCATTGTATATCCTTGCCTCATTTGTCATAGATTAGTTGACCATAGGTGCGTGGGTTTATCCCTGGGCTTTCTATCTTCCTCCATTGATCTATGTTTCTGTTTTTGTGCCAGTACAATATTGTCTTGATTACTGTAGCTTTGTAGTGTAGTCTGAAGTCAGGGAGTCTGATTCCTCCAGCTCCATTTTTCCCCTCTACATTGCTTTGGCTTTTCGGGGTCTTTTTCGTCTCCATACAAATTTTAAGATTTTTGTTCTAGTTCCGCAAAAAGTGCCATTGGTAATTTGATAGGGATTGCATTGAATCTGCAGATTGCTTTGGGTAGTATAGTCATTTTCACAATATTGATTCTTCCCATGCAAGAACATGGTATATCTCTCCATCTGTTGGTATCATCTTTAATTTGTTTCATCAGTGTCTTATACTTTTCTGCATAAAGGTCTTTTGTCTCCCTAGGTAGCTTTATTCCTAGGTATTTTATTCTTTCTGTTGCCATGGTAAAGGGGAGTGTTTCATTAATTTCTCTTTCAGATTTTTCATCATTAGTGTATAGGAATGCAAGAGATTTCTGTGCATTAATTTTGTATCCTGCTACTTTACCAAATTCATTGATTAGCTATAGTAGTTTTCTGGGGGCCTCTTTAGGATTCTCTATGTATAGTATCATGTCACCTGCAAACAATGACAGTTTTACTTCTTCTTTTCCAATTTGTATTCCTTTTATTTCTTTTTCTTCTCTGATTTCCACAGCTAGGACTTCCATAACTATGTTGAATAATAGTGGTGAGAGTGGACATCCTTGTCTTGTTCCTGATCTTAGAGAAAATGCTTTCAGTTTTTCACCATTGAGAATGATGTTTGCTGTGGGTTTGTCATATATGGCCTTTATTATGTTGAGGTAGGTTCCCTCTATGCCCACTTTCTGGAGAGTTTTTATCATAAATGGGTGTTGAATTTTGTCCAAAGCTTTTTCTGCATCTATTGAGGTGATCATGTGGCTTTTATTCTTCAGTTTGTTAATATGGTGTATCACATTGATTGATTTGCATATATTGAAGAATCCTTGCATCCCTGGGATAATTCCCATTTGATCATGGTGTATGATCCTTTTAATGTGATGTTAAATTCTGTTTGCTAGCATTTTGTTGAGGATTTTTGCATCTATATTCATCAGTGATATTGGTCTGTAATTTTCTCTTTTTGTAGTATCTTTGTCTGGTTTTGGTATCAGGGTGACGGTGGCCTCATAGAATGAGTTTGGGAGTGTTCCTTCCTTAGTTTTTTTGAAGAGTTTGAGAAGGATGGGTGTTAGCTCTTCTCTAAATGTTTGATAGAATTCACCTGTAGAGCCATTTGGTCCTGGACTTTTGTTTGTTGGAATTTTTAATCACAGTTTCAATTTCATTACTTGTGATTGGTCTGTTTATATTTTATATTTCTTCCTGGTTCAGTCTTGGAAGGTTATACCTTTCTAAGAATTTTCCATTTCTTCCAGGTTGTCCATTTTATTGGCATATATTTGCTTGTAGTAGTCTCTTAGGATGCTTTGTATTTCTGCAGTGTCTGTTGTAATGTCACCTTTTTCATTTCTAATTTTATTGATTTGAGTCCTCTCCCTTTTTTTCTTGATGAACTGGCTAATGGTTTATCAATTTTGTTTATCTTCTCAAAGAACCAGCTTTTAGTTTTATTGATCTTTGCTATTGTTTTCTTTGTTTCTATTTCATTTATTTCTGCTCTGATCTTTATGATTTCTTTCCTTCTGCTAACTTTGGGTTTTGTTTGTTCTTCTTTCTCTAGTTCCTTTAGGTGTAAGGTTAGATTGTTTATTTGAGATTTTTCTTGTTTCTTGAGGTAGGCTTGTATAGCTATACACTTCCCTCTTAGAACTGCTTTTGCTGCATCCCATAGGTTTTGGATCATCGTGTTTTCATTGTCATTTGTCTCTAGGTATTTTTTGATTTCCACTTTGATTTCTTCAGTGATCTCTTGGTTATTTAGTAACAGATGGTTTAGCCTCCATGTGTTTGTGATTTTTACGTATTTTTCCCCTGTAATTCATTTCTAATCTCATAGAATTGTGGTCAGAAAAGATGCTTGATATGATTTCAATTTTCTTCAATTTACTGAAGCCTGATTTGTGACCCAATATGTGATCTATCCTTGAGAATGTTCCATGCACACTTGAGAAGAAAGTGTAATCTGCTGGTTTTGGATAGATTGTCCTCTAAATATCAGTTAAGTCTGGTCTGTTGTGTCATTTAAAGCTTATGTTTCCTTATTTATTTTCATTTTGGATGATCTGTCCATTGGTGTAAGTGAGGTGTTAAAGTCCCCCACTATTACTGTGTTACTGTCGATTTCCTCTTTTATAGCTGTTAGCAGTTGCCTTATGTATTGAGGTGCCCCTATGTTGGGTGCATATATATTTATAATTGGTATATCTTCTTCTTGGATTGATCCCTTGATAATTGTGCAGTGTCCTTCCTTGTCTCTTGTAATGTTCTTTATTTTAAAGTCTATTTTATCTGACATGAGTATTGCTTCTCCAGCTTTCTTTTGATTTCCATTTGCATGGAATATCTTTTTTCATCCCCTCACTTTCAGTCTGTATGTGTCCCTAAGTCTGAAGTGGGTCTCTTGTAGACAGCCTATATATGCACCTTATTTTTGTATCCATTTAGCAAGCCTGTGTCTTTTGGTTGGAGCATTTAATCCATTCACGTTTAAGGTAATTATTGATATGTATGTTCCTATGACTGTTTTCTTAATTGTTTTGCATTTGTTTTTGTAGGTCCTTTTCTTCTCTTGTGTTTCCCACTTAGAGAAGTGACTTTAGCATTTGTTGTAGAGCTGGTTTGGTGGTGTTGAATTCTCTTAGCTTTTATTTCTCTGTAAAGCTTTTGATTTCTCCATCAAATCTGAATGAGATCCTTGCCGGGTAGAGTAATCTTGGTTGTAGGTTCTTTCTTTTCATCACTTTAAGTATATCATGCCACTCCCTTCTTGCTTGTAGAGTTTCTGCTGAGAACTCAGCTGTTAACCTTATGGAAGTTCCCTTGTATGTTATTTGTCATTTTTCCCTTGCTGCTTTCAATAATTTTTCTTTGTCTTCAATTTTTGCCAGTTTGATCACTATGTGTCTCTGCGTGATTCTCCTTGGGTTTATCCTGTATGGGACTCTCTGCATTTCCTGGACTTGAGTGGCTATTTCCTTTCCCATGTTAGGGGAGTGTTCAACTATAATCTCTTCAAATATTTTCTCTGGTCCTTTCTCCCTCTCTTCTCCTCCTGGGACCCCTATAATGCAAATGTTGTTGTGTTTAATGTTGTCCCAGAGGTCTTTTAGGCTGTCTTCATTTCTTTTCATTCTTTTTTCTTTATTCTATTCCACAGCAGTGAATTCCACCATTCTGTCTTCCAGGTCACTTATCCGTTCTTCTGCCTCAGTTATTCTGCTATTGATTCCTTCTAGTGTAGTTTTCATTTCAGTTATTGTATTGTTCATGTGTGTCCCTTTGTTCTTTAATTCTTCTAGGTCTTTGTTAAACATTTCTTGCATCTTCTCGATCTTTGCATCAATTCTTTTTCCAAGGTCCTGGATCATCTTCACTAACATTATTCTGAATTCTTTTTCTGGAAGGTTGCCTATCTCCACTTCATTTAGTTGTTTTTCTGGGCTTTTATCTTGTTCCTTCATCTGGTACATAGCCCTCTGCCTTTTCATCTTGTCTCTTTTTTTGTGAATGTGGTTTTTGTTCCACAGGAACAGGATTGTAGTTCTTCTTGCTTCTGCTGTCTGCCCTCTGGTGGATTAGGCCATCTCTTTATGCCTTTCTATTGATTTTAGTTCTGCTGCTCAGAGACACCAATGAGAAATGCTGAGTACATTCGATAACTAAAAAATATCCATCCACCCTGTACGTGATTCCTCTTTAGAAAATTGTGCAAATAAGATAGTGTTTTCCTGCTCCCTGTTCATTCTTGAGACCAGAGACTATTCCCTGAATTTGTAATGGACTCAAGGGATAGGTAGAGGGTGTTCTAAATTTCAAATCTCAGTCTTGGTTCTGAAGCCCAATATTGCCTTAGAGAAGTTTCCTTCTATAATTATTGATTACCTCTCACATACTGGAAATGAAGTCACATCTACAAAGATCCCAGTTTAGACTGTAGCATTTGTGAATTTTTCCTGAATGAAAAAATGCATTTATTTGCATTATTTCTATAAGAGAATTTGTTTACAAATGAGAAAACAGTCTTTTATCACATATATTTTGCCAGTTTGAATTTAGTCAGGGATCTTGGTATATTGATGCATATTTCATTCAAACAATACTTTGCTTTAAAAAATTTGCAGCTGGGGCTTCCCTGGTGGTGCAGTGGTTAAGCATCCACCTGCCAATGCAGGGGACACAGGTTCAATCCCTGGTCTGGGAAGATCCCACACGCTGCAGAGGAACTAATCCCAGGAGCCACAGCTACTGAGGCCATGTGCCACAACTATTGAATCCTGCGCACCTAGAGTCTGTGCTCTGCAACAAGAGAAGCCACCACAAAGAGAAGCCTGTGCACCACAACAAAGAGTAGCCCCCACTCGCTGCAACTAGAGAAAGCCCATGCACAGCAACAAAGACCCAACGCAGCCAAAAAAAATTTTTTTTTTGTAATCAAAAGATCACCTAGGAGGTGAATTTTTTATCACACAGGTGAGTAAATTCAGGGATCAGAATTATGCCCTTTATCTCTGTACTATGGATAATTGAAGTAAATACCATGGAGAAGGATGGAAAGAATTCTGATCTAGGCATAGGAGTTGTGGGTCCTAGTATGTGCTCCCAAGCTCTGTGGATTTAATTGGACTTCCTCAAGCTCCCTTTCTATTTTCTGTGAAAATGAAAGGGCTGATACCTGATCTCCACTGCCACTAATATTTTCAGGCTTCATGGACATAGTGTGAAGGTATATTTTCATAAGCATCTAGTTGTACTTTGTGACAACTTTGTCTGTCTCTCTTCCCTCATTTCCAAGTTTCTTAAGAGCATTAAAAATATTTTGTCCATGGAGAGAATATTGAGGAGCAGAACCTGAGAGGTTGTACTGGGAAGCCGTCTCAGACTCAAATCCTAAGTGACAAAAATAAAGCCAACCTAAATTACATAAAGAAACCAGAAGTTATGGGCTTATTCTATTGAAAAGTCTAGTTATGGACTGAATTGTATTACCTCAAAATTCATAGGTTGAATTCATAACTGCCAGTATCTCAGAATGTGACTGTTTGGGAAATTGGGTCTTTAAAGACATAAGTAAGGTTAAATGATGTCACATGGGTGGGCCCTAATCCAATCTGACTGGTCTTATATGAAGAGTAAATTTGGACACACAAGAAAACACCCAGGGTACACATGCAAGGGGGGAGGACCAAATGAAGAGGCAGCAGGAGGGTGGCCGTCTGCAAGCCAGGGAGAGAGGCCTCAGAGGAAACCGACTTTGACAACACCTTCATCTTGGATCTGTAGCCTCCAGAACTATGAGAAAATACATTTCTATAGTTTGAGCCACCCAGTCTGGTGTTTTATTATAGTAGCCCTTGCAGGGGCCTGGTGAAAAATGAAAATGTGGTACCCTGGTTTAAAAAGCAGGAAAAAAGTGCCACTAAAGATACTAAAACATTAGGTTTTTTCCCCTTCTTCCTTCGTCTTTCTTTGACTTCTGGCGATTTGTTGTTTGGGGGTTTTTGGTTTTGATTGTTTGTTTGTTTTTGCTATTTAGGTGATTCCGAGCAAAAGAAAATTAAAAATTATTAGCATGAATTTTACCATTTATCTCTCTATTGTACAATGGCAGTTTCAAACGCAAATATAAGAGCACTTAATTCATGTGCAGAATCGCCCAAATTGCACAATTCATCTTTCATGCCACTTAGATGCATATGTAGACCATTGTTATAAGAAGAGTAGAAATGCTGCAGAAACTAACTCAACTGTTTTTACTTTACTTCTTGATCCATACACATTCTACCGACACTCTCTTTCCTCTATGTATTTATTGATGAGTGTGGAAGGACAGAAAGGAAAAGGAACTGAAGGTTGTCCTTTCTTTCCTTTTCCTTCTCTGTCATCATTTTCAGCATAAATGGTTGACTCATACAAGGAAGTAGCACTCAGAAAAGAGAGGATCTGCTAGGGTTCTTTGTTCGTTTGTGTTTCTTGCAATTCAGTTGCCTTCTTTCTGCATTTGAAGCAAGTTCTGATTCAAAGGGAAAGCATGGCTTCTCAGGAGTGTCAGCATCCCGCTTACCCTGCCAGAGACCTGACAGGCTCACCTTGTACTCACTTGGAGTTTCATTGAACCTCCACACATGGTGGGGTTCATTGGAATTCTGTGTTTCTGGGTCATCGTGAATGCTCTGTGCAAACGGGGTAGCAGGGAGTGGCAGACACACATGTTACCTGTACTACTCTGCTCACCTGCATGACCCATTGTCCCATTAGACTTCCTTTACAAAACACGAGTTCAAAAATAAAATGTTAAGATGTTTGAGAACGGCAACAGCTGAGCATTAATCACAGCACAGGGCCCTTCTGAACATGAGACCCTGGGCAACCACATAGGACATACACTCATGAAACCAGTCCTGGTCCCTGGATATGATGTTATGGAAAGCTCATGATAGCATCCGAAGTCAGTGTCTCTTTTTCTGTTATCTGTCTCTACTCGCCTCCATGTCAGCTTTATTCTCAGCCAGGGTCTTATTTCTTGGTTATCTAATTGCTGCAGAAAACAAGCTAGATAGAGTCCTTTCTCAAAAGTCCTAGCTATTGTCTCAGTACATCTCATAGATTCCAAAGGAGCAGGTGCCCATTTTTGAACCAGTCACTGTGACCACAGCAATATCTTTTTCCAGCTACCCAGGGCTCTATCTCATTGCCCATCTCTGAAGCTGGAGATGGAGATGACTTCCTAGGAATGAAGCACATGGATAGAACATCAGGAATAGAGTAGTCTTCAGAGGAGAACTGGGGTACAGTCTCCAAAAGTAGGGTAAATGGATGCCAGGAAGCAAAACTAAAATAAAAGTCAGAGCCCATTTCCATGATCTAGGATGTCAGAGTAGGAAGCTTAGTGCAATTAAGCAATGATTTGGGAGCTGGAAAGGTCACAGAACCTAGGTTGATTACTTTTCTATTCCAAGCTAGGACCAGTAGGTAAGGTTGTACAGCACACCTTATGCTGTAGCTGTTTTCCAACCAGTTATGGTACGTGTAAAAGTTCTGTTCCAGGAGAGTCTATCTGGATAATTCTTTTAGCATTTTCCCTGCATTTTCCCATTATCATCCCAAATTTACCATCAAGGCATCCTGGACCCCCCAAAATCATTTGTATTCCTAACTTTTATATAAGAACTGCTTCCAAACACTGCAGCAGTACCCAGCACTGCAGCTGCTTTAGTAGCTCTGTTCTATTCAGACCTTCTCATGATACTTCACTTCTGACTGAGTGGGTTTTAAGACACCAATTGTGGGGAGGGGGTTGTCAGAGGGAGGAGATTGGGGGCTGAGGGTGCTGTTAGAGGTAGAGGATGAGGAGTGAAAACAGGGTCACGCTTCTACACAGTTGTATAGTTACACACTATGTTTGTGTGATTCCCCCTTGGACCTGTGATTGTTGGAGCTTCTGCCCTACTCAAAATCTCGCCCCGGGGGGCCTCGCAAGTTCTCATGGAAGAGGCTTCTCCACCCCATATGAAGTACCCACTGCTGTGTCACACCTCTCCCCACACACATACTCTCTAAAGAGTCACTCAGGAGGATCTCACTGGCACAGCTGCAGCGTGTCCTCACAGTGAGGCCACCAACCATCAGGGTTCTGCTTCCCGGTACTTCCAAGACCCCCCAGGTGCCAACTCTGCCAGATACCCTTGTCAGAGCCCCTAGGTATCTTGACAGCTCCTGACATTGTAACTCTGATAGAGGCTTTGGGATTCTATATGCTGAAGCCCTCAGTTTGCTGAAGCCACATTTTTTCCCCTGCCAAAGGGTTTGCCCATTTTGTGCTACACTCTGTCACACAAGTACCAAAGCAGTGTAGCCAGTCACTTTTAGGTCTTGTGGAGGTATTAGTGGAAACAGCAAAACAGAAATAATGGACACCATTATGTATTCAAATTCAAAACCTTTCAAGGGTTTTGTTTCAGCAAGCTTGGGTAACTGGAACTCTCTTCTCCAAGAATTTCTTTCCTGGACAGAGAATACATAATGCTGACAGGTCCCTTGTGCAAATAGGCTTGTGGCGGGTGACCTCACTCTCTTGGTTTTGTCAAAAGGAGTGAATGTGTCCAGCTGTCTGGGGTGACAGCAGCTTAAACTCAAGCTTGGAACTCACTAGCAGTAAATTAATTCTGATGATGAATTTGGTCAGGATAAGGTCCGAGCTTGAGATCTTGTTCAGAATTGGGGAGTTTTGGAAGTAAAGCTTACAGAAATATTACTGTTTCTCATAGAAACTTCTGTGATAGAGAGTTGTTTGAAATTGAATGCAGTGTTCTTGACACATCACAGACACAGGTTTTATAGGAACTTAGCTCTGAATGGGAATCTTGATGTCATCTAGTACAGTTCCTTCTTTTTGGTATTTAAGGAAACTTTTTCTCAGCTACTGAGTGACAAAGGTGGAACTAGAATCCAGATAATTCTTTGTTTTATTTCCTCATGGAAAAAATCACAAGAACAACAGGGAAAAAATTACTGATGCTTTTAAAGATTTGGCATCTGCCACACTTGTCCTGGATTATGGAAAATTTGCCCTCATATAATCCAGACCACTTCTTATTCTGTACTCTCATGAGAAAGATTAGAGAGAAACTGCCAAAGTCATGTGAACTTTGACTGGCATCTATTCCTGAGGTCTATATGACAAAGCCAAAGTCTTACATCTTATTTTCCATCTTATTTTCCATAGCAGGTACCCTGGCTCTTCCAGTTTTACAATGATTCTTTTTCTCATCTGTGACTCATTTAAAGGAATGTTCTTGTCTAAATGATCTTCTCTCTCACACACCCACTCTATTTCCCCAGAAAATTAGGACATAACTCTAGAAAGCTAATGAACTCACATCTCTTTAAATTTCACAGCTCTGATGTTGGCCTCACCTCCAAATGTACTTCTCCAAAGGTACAGAAGAGTTTTCACAGAACAGAAAACAATAAAGGCTTAGGTAATCTTAATGATGGAGAAACTGAAGAAAAGTTAAGAGTCACACAAAGACACTCTAGGAACACATCTGGGACACAGGTGATCTTGTCCCCAGGACACTAGACAGAACCTATATATCATTCAAAGAATAATCTTACTAACTCTCTGATCTCTGTCCATAATTACCTAGAGATCAGATTCTCCTTGAGAGAAGTGTTTGTGAGTGTTTGTGTGTATTTGGTTCACAGCATTTAGCCCAAAGAGTTTGCTGACTGTTTATACTGAATATGCTTCCTGAAAACTAACTTAATAATCTCACTCAGTTCTGCCTCCCCCTCTTTCATTCATGTGAGTAAATGAGGACCTGCAAGACTAGTGCCCTAGGTCATCACCATGAGTGATTTAGTTGTCAGCCTTTCTAGTAAAGCTGCCTACCTGGATCTCAATTAATGCTAATTATTATAGGGACTCCATTACCCAAGTGAGGAAATGTCTCCCCTGAAAAAGGCTATGCAACGGAAAAAGAAATTCAAATTTGTCTGCTTCTCAATTAAATATCCAAATTCTAAGTGAGCCTAACACCTGCCCTATGAGTAGGATAAGTACTAAGATTCGACATGGTGGAAGTGTACCCCCAAAGTACCAAGTCTTGAAGACCCAAGAAGAGTGTTGGTAGGAATATCTCTGGACATATAAACAGAGATTAGTTGCCACTGGCATCTGGCATAACACTGAAAGGAAGCCCATGCTATTGCTAAAGGAACAGTGCAGAAGGAAAGGAGTGGTGCCCTGCCCCCAGCTCTGCCACATCTCACTAAGCGCCCAGCCTCACCAGATCTGCCGTCAGTCTCAGCTGGCTTCTGCTGAAATTACCCCTAGAGCAGGGTTTCTCAACCTCAACACTATTGACATTTTAGGCTAGACAATCCTTTGTTTTAAGTGGCTACCCCAAGCACTGTAGGATATTTTGCAGCATCCCTGGCCTCTGCCCACTGGATGCCAGTAGAACCCACTAGTTGTGACAACCAAATATATCTCAAGACATTGCCAAATGCCCCCAGAGAAGGGGGCAAAACTGCCCTTGATTGAAAACCACTCATTTAGGGGCACAGAAAGTGGGGTCAGGTAAGAAGAGGCCTCAGGTAAGCTGGCTCTCAGAGGATGATTGTTAACCTTTTTGGTGTCTTAGTACTCTCACAGAATTCAGTGGGGAATTTTTTTACTTTATATCCATAAATACACTTAAGTACATATGGTCAAATTTTTACTTCAAAAACTCCCTCAAGTTGAAAAATTCATGCCCTAGGGCATTCATTCCTTTACATCAATATTGGAATTTTTCATACAGGACTTTCCCAAGAAGCCAAGCAAAATGAAAATAAAAAGAAATACTGAAAATGTAGAAGTTCAAAGACAGACAAGTTTTACAAGATAGAGATATCTTATCTTAAAATAACTAAAGTCTAGTCACAAACAGCTTGGAACAGTTTAAGGCCTCACAAGCTCTACATTTTTCCTTCTATTCTGACTGACCTCATCCTATTGCTTTATTTTCCAACTTCACTTGTATCCCCTTTCCTTCCCAGACAAGCATGGAATTAGAAGTAAGAGTAGTAGTAGCTAACTTTTACCAATAACTTACTAAGGGCCAGGCATTTTCGGAGTACTTTTACTTGTATTTGCTCATGTCATCCTCACAACAACTCTATGGCATAAGTAGTAGTATTATTCCCATTTTAGCGATGAGGAAACAGAGGCACTTAGAGATTAAGTAACTTTCCCAAAGTCACACAGCTAATAATTAGCAGAACCAAAAGTCAACCTTAGGCTGGTCCCAGAGTCCATGCTCTTAGGCCCACTACACTCTAAACTACGTGTGGTCCACAGTCCTAAGTGGACAATGGGTAGTAGTTATCTAATGGTGAGAAAAGGTCTTCATATATTTCCCAGGATGTACGGCTGTGGCAGTCAATACTACAGACACCTGGCCAACTTCATTTCCTCTTTGTCCCCTTTTCCCCTTCAGTTTCTCTGACTCTTAACACCTCTCTTCCACTAAAAAGAAAGTAAAGCTTTGCTTCCTCACAGCATCTTGACTAGTCTCCAGTGAATTCAAATGACTGAATTTGAATTCAATCATTTGAATGGTATCAAATCAATGGTATCATTTACCATTGGTTCTCAAAGTCTGGCCCAAGAACCATCTGAGGATAAATCACCAATAGTGCTTATTAAAATGGCAGATTCTTGGATCTTACTAAAGATCCATTGAATTGAAATCTCAATTAAAATGAAAATTGTGTTAGAGCACAAGACTGTGCTCTAAGCAAGCTCCTTAGAGGATTCTGATACACACAAAGGCTGAGCTCCATTTACACTCCTGTGATTGGTTAGCTCAGCTAGTTAGAGCTAATTACACTGCAGTTCAATTCTCAGAAGAGCCAACTTTGCTTGGCAGTTTTACTCCTACCCTTTCCTTATTTATTTAGTGTTCTTCCAAAGTACAAACAGCTAGACAACATGGGCATGTGGGGAAACAGTCTAGATAGATAAAGTCAAGCTTATTATCAAAACTGGAAAACTAATTTCAAGGGCATTATTTTGATTCAAATTGAGCATTTTTTTTTAAATTGGCATTTCTGGAATGAGTAAAAATACCTATCTTATAATGAAGATACAGTATTAGTTTCCATAAAAGGAAAACATCAGTGATACCTCAATTCTTGCTTAACTCATATCTGCGTGTTAGGTCCAGAGACCTTAAAGATAACACAACCTGTAATTTGCTGCATGCAGCATCTTGCATGGTCACAATGTGGGGGAGTTTATTTCTACAAAATATGGCTTTCAGTGGGCTAGCTGAGGCCAATTGACAAGAGTTGTGCCTTGGTCATGGACCCTGATTAGATGACTTCTTCATCGACACAACTCCTGAACCATCAAAACTCTCAGCACTTTAGAATCACTCTCAACCAAGACAAAGCTCATAAAAGCCTTTGAATCTTAGTCATTCCCATCAGTGTCTCTGAACTAACTCCAATGACAGAAATACTGCCTGATTTGTTTCTAAACTACAAAGGGGAAAGGTCGGGGCGGGGAGGGATAAATTAGGAACTTGGGATTAACATATACACACTGTTATATATAAAATAGATAATCAACAAGGACCTACTGGATAGCACAGGGAACTCTACTCAATATTCTGTAATAACCTATTTGTGAAAAGACTCTGAAAAAGAATAGATACATGTATATGTATAACTGAATCACTTTGCTGTACACCTGAAACTAACACAATATTGTAAACCAATTATACCCCAATATAAAATAAAAATTAAATTAAAAAATAAAATTAAAATAACTACCTTACATATTAAAAATATAAAATGATAATACTAAAAATAAAATAAAATAAACTACATAGAAACATTGGTGCTATTGTAGAGAATACATAACCAAAAAAAGGGGTCGGCTTCCTCCTTTGAGAAACACTACTTGCCCGGTATCAGTGCTTGGAAGTGCGCATGCGCCCTCTCCCAGTAGCTAAGCACCAGTATCGTTTTCCCAGCAGGAACGGTGTGCTGGGACTGCTCTTTAATTACATGCAAGTTTTATTGTTTTCCCTAAGTGAAAATAAAATAGTCTTGTGGTAGCATGGAATTAGAGAAACGAGACTTCGTTTGGGAGTTTGATGGAACCTGTTCAGAGAGGAGAATTATCAGTTTTTCATATTCTCTGAATGTTTCAGACAGAGGTTCTAGGACCAAAGACATAACTCCTGTGGCACTTTGTCCTCCATTTGATTTCTACACAGCCACGGGGTTGATGGTGCAAAGTCACTTTTCCTCAACTTTGTACAGCATTCTGTGCTTCAGCTTCTCATGAGTAAAGAAACCCATTTCATTCTCATTCCCTTTCCCTCTATAAAATCCTAAGAATTAATTAAGTATCTGTAGCACTTTTCTTTTAAGACGGCTCCACGTTCCAAGGCTTTTTTTTTTTTTTAGGTGAAGCTTTCAGGAGCTGTGCCTGGTTCTCTGTCCCTGACAATTGCAAAGGGAGAGCTGATGTGGTTAAATAAATTTTCATGAACTCTGAGTAGACAATAAAATATATTGTAAGTAAAACTAAATCCTTCTATTTTCCATTTTAACTAGACCAAAGATCTCTAGATTTAAAATCTTTTTTAACTTTTAATTGCCTTCCAAATTCCTAATATATTTGACATGTATTCTCTAACCACTGTGTCCTCAGCTCTTTCCTATATATAAAATATCACTTAAGCTTCTCAACAAATCTGAGGACAGGACTATTACACCCATCTTACAAACAAGAGCCTGAGGTTTAGAAAAACGAACCATATGTGTTCAATGTCACAGAGAAAGTAAGTAATAGAAATATGCTTCAAATTCTGGTCTCCTAACTCTCAGTTCAATGTCAGGTCAGTTGTCCTACAGCTATTACCTGGTTTGGTACAACTGCTGAGAGTAAATGAGTGATCAAAATTCAGAGCTTCTATCTTGTTAAAGAATCCCATATACTTTATATTCTTCACTCCATTGAGGAAGGTCTTCACGTGTTTTGCAAGGTTGGCATGCTCCTATATTCTCACCCTTCCCAGCACATACTTGTGTCGCCTGCAGGAATTATAATAGCCGTATCCTCAGACTTATTTCCTTTTTGGAGCTTTTTAGAAAAACTAGTCATTGGAGAGTATTACAGAAGTAAATATGCAATGACACAGAGTGACATGACCCCAAGAATTCCTTCCACTGACCTCAATCTCTAAGTCACCCATTTCTAGTCCATCCTGCTGTTGCCAGGGGCAAGCGATACTGTTAAGTACACCAGAATTCTTGCAGGATCTTTCTAAAGGTTCTCTGCAAAATGCATTGTTTTTATAACTGCCAGTTAAGTGATGCCTCAGCTGCATTTGAGGAAGAGTGGGGACATCCAGTGGCCACGCTGGTTGTTAACAACTGAATTATCACTACAATGATATCTTATGATTTGATATAAACTCGTTAACTGCAAAAGTTCTTAAAAGATTTCTGTTTTCAGCAATTTTAAATTACTGCAAAAGGGATATTTGGTAGCCTGCAAACTTGTATTTAGAGTTCAATTGGCAAGTGCATCTCCCCAAATAATCTTATTTTCAGATACCTGGGTCATCATAGTTCACTGCTCAGAATTATCTACCACATCAAACCAAAATACATGATGACATTAACTCTTCCCCAAAATATCTGAACATAATAGACACTTTGACTTGGTCAATTTACATGGATGACTCCGTCTGGCCTCAGGGTGTGCATAGTACATGAATATTGAATGGAGTCTTCCTTCCAGTACAAAGGAAATGAAAAAGTTTGAGGGGTCAAGAGGTCTCATCGACCAGCTAGTGCAATTTTGAAATTGAAATCTTTCAGTGAGGAAAGAACATAGGTGTCTTTTAACCTCCCTAGAATAATATTATTGAAAGTTGTTGGTGGTGTTCTGGTGTGACATGAAAATTTGGCCAATTAAAAAAAAGCATATGATATTGTTCTCCTAGAATGCAGTTTAATTACTATGCCTTTGTTTTTTTTCTTCTCATCATGTCAAATTTTAAAACCATTTAAAACTCAACATTCAGGGACTTCCCTGTTAGCGCAGTGGTTAAGAATCTGCCTGCCAATGCAGCAGACATGGGTTCAAGCCCTGATACGGGAAGATCCCACATGCCACGGAGCAACTAAGCCCGTGCGCCACAACTACTGAGCCTGCGCTCTAGAGCCCACAAGCCAGAACTACTGAGCCCGCGTGCCACAACTACTGAAGCCCACGTGCCTAGAGCCTGTGCTCCACAACAAGAGAAGCCACCGCAATGAGAAGCCCGTGCACCACAACGAAGAGTAGCCCCTGCTCGCCGCAACTAGAGAAAGCCCGTGCACAGCAAGGAAGATGCAACGAGGCCAAAATTTTTTTTAATTTTTTTTAATCTGTTCTCCTTAAAAAAAAAGAAGAACTAAACATTCATATTCTTATCTGAATAGGACAGCTAAAGGTAGAGGACAAGATAAGCAGATCGAGGACAAGGGAATTCCTAGCATGGAATATTTGGAATGTACATTGTTCTATTTGCTCTGCTAATTGCTCCACTCAGGAGCAGCCAGACTCAAACAAGTTGTGAGTAGATGCATCTAGCTTTGAGGCTTTATCAGACTTGGTCCATTCTCTTGCTTTCCACAACACTCATTGCAGGTCTCGACACACTTTCCCTGTAGACCATTCTCCAACCTTCCTTAACCTTCCCATCAAACATCAAAACTTAACCATGGAGAGGAGCTTCAAGATGTCGGAAGAGGAAGATCACCTTCCTCCCCACAAATACATCAGAAATACATCTACATGTGGAACAACTCCTACAGAACACCTACTGAACGCTGGCAGAAAAACTCAGACCTCCCAAAGGGCAAGAAACTCGCCCATGTACCTGGGCAGGGCAAAAGAAAAAACAGAGACAAAAGGATAGGGACGGGACCTGAACCAGTGGGAGGGAGCTGTGAAGGAGGAAAGGTTTCCACACACTAGAAGCCCCTTCGCGGGCGGAGACGGCGGGTGGCGGAGTGGGGGAAGGTTCGGAGCCACGGAGGAGAGTGCAGCAACAGGGGTGCGGAGGGCAAAGCGGAGAGATTCCCCCACAGAGGATCAGTGCCGACTAGCATTCACCTGCCCTAGAGGCTCGTCTACTCACCAGCCAGGATGGGAAGGGGCTGGGAGATGAGGCTCCGGCTTCGGAGGTCGGATCCCAGGGAGAGGACTGGGGTTGGCTGCGTGAGCACAGCCTGAAGGGGGCTAGTGCACCACGGCTAGCCAGGAGGGAGTCCGGGGAAAATTCTGGAGCTGCAGAGAGGCAAGAGATCATTGTTTCGGGGCGCACGAGGAGAGGGGATTCAGAGCACCACCTAAACGAGCTCCAGAGACGGGCATGAGATGCTAAGGCCGCTGCTGCAGCCACCAAGAAGCCTGTGTGCAAGCACAGGTCACTATCCACACCTCCTCTCCCGGGAGCCTGTGCAGCCTGCCACTGCCAGGGTCCCATGATCCAGGGACAACTTCCCTGGGAGAATACACAGCGCACCTAAGGCTGCTGCAATGTCACGCCGGCCTCTGCTGCTGCAGGCTCGCCCCGCATCCGTACCCCTCCCTCCCCATGGCCTGACTGAGCCAGACCCCCGAATCAGCTGCTCTTTTAACCCCGTCCTGTCTGAGCAAAGAACAGACGCCCTCAGGCGACCTACATGCAGAGGCCGGTCCAAATCCAAAGCTGAGCCCCAGGAGCTCCGCGAACAAAGAAGAGAAAAGGAAATCTCTCCCAGTAGCCTCAGGAGCAGCGGATTAAATCTCCACAATCAACTTGATGTACCCTGCATCTGTGGAAAACCTGAATAGAAAATGAATCATCCAAAATTGAGGCAGTGGACTTTGGGAGCAATGACATATAGCAGAATAACTGAGGCAGAAGAACAGATATGTGACGTGGAAGATAAAATAGTGGAAATAACTACTGCAGAGCAGAATAAAGAAAAAAGAATGAAAAGAATTGAGGACAGTCTCAGAGACCTCTGGGACAACATTAAACACACCAACATTTGAATTATAGGCGTCTCAGAAGAAGAAGAGAAAAAGAAAGGGACTGAGAAAATATTTGAAGAGATTATAGTTAAAAACTTCCCTAATATGGGAAAGGAAATAATCAAGTCAAGGAAGCACAGAGAGTTCCACACAGGATAAATCCAAGGAGAAACACGCCAAGACACATATTAATCAAACAATCAAAAATTAAATACAAAGAAAAAATATTAAAAGCAGCAAGGGAAAACAGCAAATAACATACAAGGGAATCCCCATAAGGTTAACAGCTGATCTTTCAGCAGAAACTCTGCAAGCCAGAAGGGAGTGGCAGGACATATTTAAAGTGATGAAAGGGAAAAACCTACAACCAAGATTACGCTACCCAGCAAGGATCTCATTCAGATTCAACACAGAAATTAAAATCTTTACAGACAAGCAAAAGCTAAGAGAATTCAGCACCACCAAACCAGCTTTACAACAAATGCTAAAGGAACTTCTCTAGGCAGGAAACACAAGAGAAGGAAAAGACCGACAATAATAAACACAAAACAATTAAGAAAATGGTAATAGGAACATACATATCGATAATTACCTTAAATGTAAATGGATTAAATGCTCCAACCAAAAGACACAGACTGGCTGAATGGGTACAAAAACAAGAGCTGGATATATGCTGTCTACAAGAGACCCACTTCAGACCTAGAGACACATACAGACTGAAAGTGAGGGGATGGAAAAACATATTCCATGCAAATGGAAATGAAAAGAAAACTGGACTAGCAATTCTCACATCAGACAAAATAGACTTTAAAACAAAGACTATTACAAGAGACAAAGAAGGACAGTACATAATGATCAAGGGATCAATCCAAGAAGAAGGTATAAAAATTGTAAATATTTATGCACCCAACACAGGAGCACCTCAATGCATAAGGCAAATGGCGACAGCCATAAAAGGGGAAATCGACAGTAACACACTCATAGCAGGGGAGTTTAATACCCCACTTTCACCAATGGACAGATCATCCAAAATGAAAATAAATAAGGAAACGATAGCAAAGATCAGTAAAGCTAAAAGCTGGTTCTTTGAGAAGATTAAAAAAAATTGATAAACCATTAGTCAGACTCGTCAAGAAAAAAAGGGAGAAGACTCAAATCTACAGAATTAGAAATGAAAAAGGAGAAGTAACAACTGACACTGCAGAAATACAAAGGATCATGAGAGATTACTACAAGCAAGTATATGCCAATAAAATGGACAACCTGTAAGGAATGGACAAATTCTTAGAAAAGCACAACTTTCCGAGACTGAACCAGGAAAAAATAGAAAACATAAACAGACCAATCACAAACACTGAAATTGAGACCTTGATTAAAAATCTTCCAACAAACAAAAGCCCAGGACCAGATGGCTGCACAGGCGAATTCTATAAAACAATTAGAGAAGAGCTAACACCTATCTTTCTCAAACTCTTCCAAAATATAGCAGAGGGAAGAACACTCCCAAACTCATTCTGCGAGGCCACCATCACCCTGATACCAAAACCAGACAAAGATGTCACAAAGAAAGAAAACTACAGGCCAATATCACTGATGAGCATAGATGCAAAAATACTCAACAAACTACTAGCAAACACAATCCAACAGCAGATTCAAAGGATCATACACCATGAGCAAGTGGGGTTTATTCCAGGAATGCAAGGATTCTTCAATATACGCAAATCAATCAATGTGATACACCATATTAACAAATTGAAGGAGAAAAACCACATGATCATCTCAATTGATTCAGAGAAAGCTTTCGACAAAATTCAACACCCATTTATGATAAAAAACCTGCAGAAAGTAGGCATAGAGGGAACTTTCCTCAACATAATAAAGGCCATCTATGACAAACCCATAGCTAACATTGTTCTCGATGGTGAAAACCTGAAACCATTTCCACTAAGATCAGGAATAAGACAAGGTTGTCCACTCTCACCACTATTATTCAACATAGATTTGGAAGTTTTACCCACAGCAATCAGAGAAGAAAATGAAATAAAAGGAATTCAGATCAGAAAAGAAGTAAAGGAGTCACTGTTTGCAGATGACATGATACATACATAGAGAATCCTAAAGATGCTACCAGAAAACTACTAGGACTAATCAATGAATTTGGTAAAGTAGCAGGATACAAAATTAATGCACAGAAATCTCTTGCATTCCTATACACTCATGATGAAAAATCTGAAAGAGAAATTAAGGAAACACTCCCATTTACCATGGCAACAAAAAGAATAAAATACCTAGGAATAAACCTACCTAGGGAGAAAAAGACCTGTATGCAGAAAACTATAAGACACTGATGAAAGAAATTAAAGATGATACAAAAGGATGGAGAGATATACCATGTCCTTGGATAGGAAGAATAAACATGGGAAAATGACTATACTACCCAAAGAAATCTACAAATTCAATGCAATCCCTATCAAACTATCACTGGCATTTTTCACGGAACTAGAACAAAATATTTCACAATTTGTATGGAAACACAAAAGACCCTGAATACCCAAAGCAATCTTGAGAAAGAAAAACGGAGCTGGCAGAATCAGGCTCTCAGACTTCAGACTATACTACAAAACTACAATAATCAAGACAGTATGGTACTGGCACAAAAACAGAAATATAGATCAATGGAACAGGATAGAAAGCCCAGAGATAAACCCACGCACATATGGTCATTTTATTTTTGATAAAGGAGGCAAGAATATACAATGGAGAAAAGACAGCCTCTTCAATAAGTGGTGCTGGGAAAACTGGACAGCTACATGGAAAAGAATGAAATTAGAATACTCCCTAACACCATACACAAAAATAAAATCATAATGGATTAAAGACCTAAGTGTAAGGCCAGACACTATAAAACTTTTAGAGGAAAGCATAGGCAGAACACTCTATGACATAAATCACAGCAATTCCTTTTTGACTCACCTCCTAGAGAACGGAAACAAAAACAAAAATAAACAAATGGGACCTAATTAAACTTAAAAGCTTTTGCACAGCAAAGGAAACCAAAAACAAGATGAAAAGACAACCCTCAGAATGGGAGAAAATATTTGCAAACAAAGCAACTGACAAAGGATTAATCTCCAAAATTTACAAGCAGTTCATGCAGCTCAATATCAAAAAAAACCAAACAACCCAATCCAAAAGTGGGCAGAAGACCTAAATAGACATTTCTCCATAGAAGATATACAGATTGCCAACAACCACATGAAAGGATGCTCAATATCATTAATCATTAGAGAAATGCAAATCAAAACTACAATGAGATATCACCTCACACCAGTCAGAATGGCCATCCTCAAAAAATCTACAAACAGTAAATGCTGGAGAGGGTGTGGAGAAAAGGGAACCCTCTTGCACTGTTGGTGGGAATGTAAATTGATACAGCCACTATGGAGAACAGTATGGAGGTTCCTTAAAAAACTAAAGATAGAACTACCATACCACCCAGCAATCCCACTACTGGGCATATACCCTGAGAAAACCATAATTCAAAAAGAGTCATGTACCACAATGTTCATTGCAGCTCTATTTACAATAGCCAGGACAGGGAAGCCACCTAAGTGTCCATCAACAGATGAATGGATAAAGAAGATGTGGCACATATATACAGTGGGATATTACTCAGCCATAAGAAGAAACGAAATTGAGTTATTTGTAGTGAGGTGGATGGACCTAGAGTCTGTCATACAGAGTGAAGTAAGTCAGAAAGAGGAAAACAAATACCGTATGCTAACACATACATATGGAATCTAAAAAAAAAAAAAAGAAAAATTCATGAAGAACCTAGGGACAGGACGGGAATAAAGACGCAGACCTACTAGAGAATGGACTTGAGGACATGGGGAAGGGGAAGCGTAAGCTGGGACAAAGTGAGAGAGTGGCATGGACATATATACACTACCAAATATAAAACTAATAGCTAGTGGGAAGTAGCCACATAGCACAGGGAGATCATCTCGGTGCTCTGTGACCACCTAGAGGGGTGGGATAGGCAGGGTGGGAGGGAGGGAGATGCAAGAGGGAAGAGTTATGGGGATATATGTATATGTATAGCTGATTCACTTTGTTATGAAGAAGAAACTAACATACCATTGTAAAGCAATTATACACCAATAGGTGTTAAAAAAAAACTACAGTAATCAAAATAGTATGGTACTGGCACAGAATCAGACACATAGAAAATAGAACAGAATAGAGAGCTCAGAAATGAACCCACACGTGTATGGGCAATTAGTCTATGACAAAGAAGGCAAGAATAAACAATGGGGAAAACAGAGCTTCTTCAATAAATGGTGTTGAAAAACTGGACAGCTACATGGAAAAGAATCAAACTGGACTACTCTCTCACACCGTGCACAAAAATAAATTCAAAATGGTTTAAAGAATTAAATGTAAGACCTGAAACCATAAAAGTTCTAGAAGAAAACATAGACAATAGCTTTTTGACATTGGTCTTGTTAATATTTTTTTAGATATTGTTTCTTAGGCAAGGGAAACAAAAGCAAAAAAAAAAAAAAACTTAACCATGGTACACAATCACAGGACCCTGCTCTCAGGGAGATGTTCCTAATCAAAAAGGAAATTGATGAACCTTTAGAAATTTAAGAGTAAAGGTCAGATATTGGTTGGCAGTGTTACTGCTCCAAAAGAATTTTCTCCTAATAGAAGACAATGCCTTATCACATAAAAATAACTTGCAATATTGGAATTTCAGGCAGGTGTGTAACTGTCCATCTCAGAGTTTTATAGATCTTACCATGTAGACTCTCAGCTATAGATGAAGTCAATCTTAATTCTTAACCATTAAAAGTAATCAGAAGAAATGAAGACCTACATTCTCCTCATAAATCTCTAGATTTTTGCTTGACAACCAAAAACCATACATTGCATACACTGCAACTAATCCTGTTGTAATTAGCAGTCACCTTGAATGAAAAGCTCATGTAGACATTTCATCCCTTAACGATCCTTCTGGAATATATTTCCTTTGTGAGGTTCATCGCTGTGTTGCAGTAACTCAGTGTTATATTGCAGGATTGCTTTGTAAAGACTGAGGACCAAGAGACCAGAGTTCCAGTTCCAACTCTCCTACTCATTAACCATCTGACTCCACATCAGTCAGTGTACATTTCAAGCTCAGCTTTCTCATATGTAAAATGAGTAAATTAGATGATCTCTAAGGTCTATCATTATAAAATATTCTCTCATCCCATTTCCTTGTTTGGAATTAATTTGTCCAGTATTATGACTATACAAAAGTCATCTGAGTAATATTCTGGTGTACATATATACCACATCTTCTTTATCCATTCATCTGTCGGTAGACATTTAGGTTGCTTCCATGTCTTGGTTATTGTAAATAGTGTTGCACTGAATACTGGGGTGCATGTATCTTTTCAAATTATAGTTTTCTTCAGAGATGTGGTATATATATATATATATATATAGAGAGAGAGAGAGAGAGAGAGAGACATAATGGAATATTACTCATTCATAAAACGAATGAAATAATGCCATTTGCAGCAACATGGATGGACCTAGAAATTATCATACTAAGTAAGCCAGATAAAGACAAATATCATATGATATCGCTTATATGTGGAATCTAAAAAAAATGATACAAATGAACTTATTTCCAAAGAGAAATAGACCCACAGACATAGAAAACAAACTTATGGTTACCAAAGGGGAAAGGGGTGAAGAGGAATAAATTAGGAGTTTGGGATTAACATAAACACACTACTATATATTAAATAGATAAAAAACAAGGACCTACTGTATAGCACAGGGAACTCTACTCCATATTTTGTAATAACCTATAAGGGAAAAGAATCTGAAAAAGAATGTATATGTATATATAACTGAGTCACTTTGTTGTACACTAGAAACTAGCACAACGTTGTAAATCAACTGTACTTCAATTTTAAAAAAATTTTTAAAGTCATCTGACATCATAAGGTCTTTGGAGAAGATGCTCTCCTTCTAAAAGAAAGAACCACACAAGTTCACTACCAGAAAGACCTTCTGTACTGGGGAAATTACATACCAACATTTAGAGTAGATGATGTGTGGCTCAGAAATGCCTCATGGTGTACCCTCCTCTAAATACCCAAAGTACTTTATTATTATACCTCCTGTCTTCCATGAGATACAGAAAAAAGGAGAACAAAATAAGAACCCAGGAATCCTGCATCCTCACTTTCTGCTCTGAACAATAATTATGATTTCTGAAGAAAGCAGAGAAAAATGAGCAGTAGTACTGCTCATGCCATGGTTCTCAACAGTTTGCCATAATATGCATTTGAAGATCTTTCTTCTTTCTTTCCTGCCAACGCAGGAATAGGAGGCAGAACAGCAATGAGGGATATCACAGGAATTTGCTTTCTCTGTCTTCAGAAGAGCCATTCCATTTCTTGCCTGAAGTTTAACTTGATTATGCATTCATTAAAGACGAGGGATGGCGATGATTAAACAAAAACATCTTTAAAATGCAGAGTTCATTTCAGCCCATTTGGTTTTGTTACACACAAATTGGATTTGCATTGCATCCTGCACAGCAGGTACTCCACTTGAAATCAAAGACAGATGCTTTTATGGGATTAAAAAGAAAACCTAGGAGGCGGGGGGAGAGGGTGAGAGATTGAGATATTTTGCATTTCGGTAATAATGGCTCCAAAATGAAATAGCGGTCATATTGCTGCTTTATGCATATAAGTGTTTGGGCTATAACTAAAAGGAAACAAGAACCCCCATCATAACTTGAATTGTTGTCAAAGAAGAACATTTAATTTGCAGGGGGAAAAATGTTTTTTCCCATAAATGTCTAATAATACCTTAGCTTATTTGAAATTTAATCATAAGTGTCTTAGAATTAAACCATTTGAATTATTACTGAAACATTTCAAGTGGTAACATTAAATGCTTTGTTTGAAATTAGTCATTAATTCAAAAGTCTTCTCTAGCGCTGATGTGAGAGTTTAACTCCTTATCTGTAAACAGAAGTCCCTGGTTCTCACACTATATAATTACTCTTCATACCTCTGCAACACTCACATCACTGGCTATTTACACTGGTACCTTTGGTTAAATTACTCTGGACAATATTTTATAATTGATGTATCTATTGTTTTAAATTTTTATATATTTATCAGCTTATTGGACTTTTGTTGGGAATACTGTCTAAGTAAAGAAAGGCAGAACTGACAGAGCCCCTGTGTAACTTTGTACCTTTCTATTACTTCCAAGATGCTTTGTACAGTGAATATGGTTAATCTCTTACAATGTCTTGCAGAGTATCTGATTCTGTATCAGGGTGATATTAGCATTTCTTGTCTATTTGATGATTGCATCTTGTGGAAGATAGACTGCACTAATGGCCCCACTTACTGGTCTTCCTGGTCTATGCTCTCTGCAATGTTGCAGATCTTCCCATGAAGAGATGGGATCTATTACCCCACCTTTTGAGTATGGGCTGGGCTTGTGATTTGCTTTGGTCACTAGGGTTTGGTGAGAAGGATGATGTGTCAGTTCTAAGCCAAGGCTCTGGAGGCCTTGCAGATTCAGCTCTTTCTCTTGAACCCCTGATTCTGCAATTAGAACAAGGCTAGCCTGATGAAAAATGAGAGACATGTCACCCCATAACTCCTGCCAACATCCCACCTACCCGCCATAAGCAGAGCTGCCTAGCCAAGATGAAGCTGACCACAACCAAGACCAGAAGAACTGTATGGCTGAATTAAGACCAAAACAATCATTCATTTGGGGGATCTTCTGTTACACAGCAATAGAAAATGATACACATCTGCATCATTTAATTTGGACTTTGATGAGTAGGATTTCCAGTGCTTAGCATATGTCTATGTCATAGTATGTGTTAGTATGTGTTTAATAAATATGTATTGATTTATAATTGGGTGGAGATTCATTTATCTATTTTAGTCTGTTGACCAATATGTTCTAATATAACTATGCCCTCCATACTTATGTGGAGTGCTTGGGGAAAAACAAAACAAAACAGAAAAGGGCATTGTGCTCCATTCTTTTTCTCACTGAGAATATCACACATGAAAAGTGGATAAAGGACTTGCTGGAGAGAGAAGCCAGCCTCATCTGTAAGCATTTTAACTGGCTTGAAAATTCATGTGAAATCTAACCTAGATGAGGCTTACCATTTCAAAACCTTCATGGAATATAATTCCACAATGAAGGCTAGATGTCACTTTCCAATGAGCTGCAAACCTCTGAAACGAAGGCTGTTTCCCAACATGCTGAACCACTGAAACATAGAACTGGAAGAAATTTTAGAGATCATCTTGCCCAACCTCCCATTTCACACAGAAATCTCCATCACAATTCCCCAGAAAGGTAACAATTGTCATTAGTAAGTAACATTTAATGTACACTTACTAAGTGCTAGATCCTGTGCTAAGTACCATCTGTGTATTAGTCTGTCACAAAAATGTTATGAGGAAAGTACCATTCTCAAGTCGGAGAAAATGAGCTCAGAAAGCTTAAGCAATGTGTCCAGTGTCATTTAGGAAGCACATGGCACAGATGGAATTCAAACTCTAGAGTCTGCTCTTTTAACTATGAAATGGTTCCTCACTGTTAAAGTGAGAGCCATTCATTGGAGATGGAGCTACCTTGTGGTGATTTCTCCCTCTCCCCCAGAAATACTCCAGCAGAGGCAGAACATCTGAAAACCCATATTTTACAATGATTCAAGTTCAAATCTCCCACATTGTAACTTCCACCCGTTGGCTTTGTCTCCAGCCTTGAGAGCTGGAAAGAAATATTCTTATTTTCTCTTTTACTGACAGATTTTCAAATATTTGACCCTTCTCTTTTCATTCATTCTTATCCAAGATAGTTTTCATGTTCTTCGCTCACAATCAGCCCTCCTAATGAAATCTCTGCAGCCCGTACTCCCTACCTTGCCATTTCAGTGCACAGACTAGTCATCTTACAGCCTAAGACGGCATCTGGTTTTTATGTTGCGGTTGGTTGGTATGTGGTTGATGGATCAGAAGATTTTAAGTAGAAAAATCAGCTCTAAAAACTTGCGTTGAACATTGAATTTAGTACTACAAATATTTTTTCTATAAACCATCCTATAAATATGTCATATATTTTTTGTTCTTTACCTAAGTTTAAGGTCACAGTCCTTTGGAAAGGCATATGAGTCAAGTCCATTGCCAGATTCAAAACAATTGCACTGGTAGCCTATCCCAAATGTACAGAACCCAGAAGATGATACAAATCCATTACTTAATTTTTCTGGCTGGGTTACTTTCCAGTTCATTTGGAGTTTGCCTCAGAGAGGTGTCCAGCATCGCCTCTCACTGCTGGTTTACTACCGAGTTTCCACTTCATTTTGATGGTTCGTTTGTTCCTGATGTCATGGTACCCATGTTCTTAGTATGAATATGGCACCAATGCCCACAGTAAAGGATGTCTTCCAGATTCTTCAAAATGAAGCATCTAAAATAACAACAAAACTTTCTCTTGCAAATTTTTCTCTTGCAATATTTACCAACTCTCATTGAAGAACCTAAATATATGCTAACAAAATATCTTCTTCATTTGTGTGTAGGTTTTTTTTCTTCGTTATTGTTGTTCCTGTTGTTTTGGGGTTTTTTTATTTTTAATCAAAGTCTTTGTCTATAAGTTGCTGGCACTCTATAATGATCATAGCTTACATTCCTGTATTTCATTCATTTGTATTTCATTTTATATTTTGTATTTCATTCTTATATGCACACAACCTTAGACTACTGATGATCTCTCAGATTATCCCAATACATTTTTGTTTGTATTTTTAAAAGATGGCATGTAAGTCCCTCTTAAATTTCAGACACTCTGACCGACATTTAACTGATGAGTCCACACTCCCATATATTTCTACCATTGCCCTGATTTTCAATAAGACTCAGAGTCTCCTGATGACAACAGTAAGAGTAGATTAAATATACAATTTATTTATTCTTTTTGTTACTATATGCAAGACACTTGTTAAGTACTATATATATATTATCATATATTATATATGTATGTCTATATTGTGTGCATATGTGTGTATAAGTTTTTTTCCTCACAGGAATTACAGGTGACAGGATTTTTTTAAAGTCAGTTATATTGAGGTACAATTTTAAACAATAATATGAATTCATTTTCAGCAGAAAGTTTGATGAGTTTTGTTAGATGAATATATGATGTGACCACCATGTAAACCAAAATACAGAACACTTCAAACTGTTCTCTTTAATCCCTTTTGGGTCAAGCACTCTCTTTCCTCACCCAGGTAACCACGGATCTGATTTGTCACAATGGATTCTTTTTACCTGTTTTAAAATTTCACTTAAATGGAATGATACAGTGTATAATTTTTTGTGTCTGATTTCTTTTTCCCAGCATTATATTTTGAGATTCATCAGTGTTGCTATATCAATTCATTCAGTTTTATTGCTGAGTAATATCCTATTTTATGGGTAAAACACAATTTACTTTTCCATTCACCAGTGGATAGATATTTGAATCGTTTCCAGTTTGGGGCTGTTATTTAAAAAGCTGCTATGAGCATTTGTATACATACCTTACTGTGGACATTACATTTTCATTTCTCTTGGATGTATATTTAGGAGTAGAATTGTTAGGTATGAGCGTATATTTAATTTTATAAGAAACTGTCAAACTGTTTCCCAAAGTAATTGTACTATTTTATATGTCCTCAAGCAAAACATGAGGTTTTTTTTTTCCATTGATCCACTTCTTCACCAACACTAAGTATTGTCAATCTTTTTCATTTAAACCATTCTAGTGGGTGTGAAGTTGTATTGGTTTTGGTTTTAACTTGAATTTCCCTAACAACTAATACTGTTCAGCATCTTTTCGTGTGTTTACTGGACATTATACATCTTCTTTTTAAAAGTATATGTTCAAATCTCTTGCTCATTTTGGAGGGCTGTTTGCCTCTTAGTGAATTGTAGGAGTAATTTATCCATTCTGGTTTCCAGTTCTTTGTTAGATATTGCTAGTATTTTCCTCAGTTTTTTACTTTCCTTTTCAGTTACTCAATGGTGTCTTTGGAAGAGCAGAAGCTTTTAATGTGATGCAGTCTAATGTATCAACCATTTTCTTGTATGCTTTTTGTGTCCTAAGGAATCTTTGACTATCCCAATGTTAAAAAGTTTTTTTTTCTATGTATTCTTCTACATGTTTTATACTTTCATTACTTGTCTTTAGATCTATGATCCATCTCCAGTTTATTTTAATGTATATTGTGAAGTAGGGGTAGAGATTCTTTTTTTTTCATACATATAGCTGATTTTTTTTTTAATTAATTTAAAAATTCAATTTCTCATTGAATTATCCTGGCACCTTTGTGAAAAATCAATTGAACACTCTTCCGTTCCATTGATCTCTATGTCTATCATTATGCCAATATCATGCGGTATTTACTACTATGATTTTATAGTAGGTCTTGAAATCAGACAGTGTAAGTTTTCCATCTTTTCCATCATCGACATCTTTTCTCTTTTCCAATATATATATATATATATATATATATATATATATATATATATATATATATATATATATTTTTTTTTTTTTTTTTTTTTTTTTTTTTTTTTTTGCAGTACACGGGCCTCTTACTGTTGTGGACTCTCCCATTATGGAGCACAGGCTCCGGGCACGCAGGCTCAGCGGTCATGACTCACGGGCCCAGCTGCTCCGCAACATGAGGGATCCTCCCGGACCGGGGCACGAACCCGTGTCCCCTGCATCAGCAGGCGGACTCTCAATCACTGTGCCACCAGGGAAGCCCCAAAATTGTTTTTGTCTAGTCCAGCTCCTTTGCATCTCCTTGGAAATTTTGGGATCAGCTCATCATTTTATCTATAAATCACACTCACACTAAGATTTTTATTGGCTTTAGATTGATTCTGTATGGAATATATATTGATGTTTATCAATTTGTGAAGAATTACTCTTAACTATATTAAATCTTCCAATCTATGAATATGATATAACTTTCTGATTAATTAGGTCTTTTAAAATTTCTCTTATCAGTCTTTTAAAAAAAATTTCACTGTACAGGTCTTGCACATATTTTAGCCTATTTTGTCTAAGTATTTCAGGAGTTACTAATAGCATTTTCCAAATGAGAGAATAAGATGATCACAGAGTATGTAGTTTATCCAGAGCTAGCAAGTGGCTGAGCCAAGATTTGAATCCAGAAGTGACTGAATTCAAAAATTAACCACTAGCCAGCAATCTTCAGACCAACAATAGGCAGAGGGAGTCCAATCAACCAGGAAGATTTTTCAACTCTTACATGCTCCATGAGACATTCTGATATCTCATTGGCAAGACGATGAGTGGGCCTGGATAGCCAGAAAAGCTCCCAAGATGTTTCTGTTATAGCCTGCTGGTTGAGGACTGCTGAGTAAGGGTTTTTTGCAGCCATCAGTCCCAGCTCTGTCAATTCCAGCTGGCCACCCTGTGAAGTCCTTGTTAGCTGGTTTCTAAAAAGATCTGGCCAGGAAAGAAAGAACCTGGTATGCAATGAGAGCCGGACAGATCCTACACTACCAGAAGCAGCTTCATAAACAATAAAAATGGGTGTCTCTCTCATATTCTGGTCTCACCTAAGCTTCCATTCTATGAATAAGTAGACATGCAAATTAATTTTGAATACAAGCAATGTTTTAAAGTCCAACGTTTCTTTAATTTGTTTTCCTTCATTCACTCTACTTCAACTTATTATGTTTCCCCTTTTGTCTCTCCTCCCTTTACTAAGCTGAATGTTTTATTTTGAAATATTAATTTTGAAGAATGGAGAAGCAAGCAAGAAAAAAAAAGGGATGATGCATTGCAGATTAGGTGTGCCATGTGCTATGGTTATAGTAGAGAGGATCATGGTCATGGATAAAGAAGTCATCAAGGAGCCATGCTTAGGAACTTCCCTGCCTGAAGAGGCTTGCCATGATGTGCTGGTTGTGGGATATATTAGAGAGATCTAGCCCAATGGAAAAGAAATGGGCTCAGTAGTGAAACTGGTATATTTGTGTTAGAGATGGAAAGAATGGCTAACTATTTGAATGGAATAGCTTATTATTATAATATTAATAATTGCTAAAATTAATTTATCCAATCTACTAGGTACTCACACTGCCCTTTGAAAAAGGACAATAAGATCATGTTTACTGCTCTCAAGAAGTTTCCACTTCAGCCAAGACATGGAAGCAACATAAATGTCCATTGACAGAGGAATGGATAAAGAAGATGTGGTACATATATACAATGGAATATATACAACGGAATATAGCCATAAAAAAGAATGAAATAATGGCATGTGCAGCAACATGGGTGGACCTAGAGATTATCATATTAAGTGAAGTAAGTCAGACAGAGAAAGGCAAATATCATACGACATCGCTCACATGTGGAATCTAATTTTTTAAAAAGGATATAAATGAACTTATTTACAAGACAGAAATAGACTCACAGACATCGAAAAACAAACTTATGGTTACCAAAGGGGAAACATGGTGGGGAGGGATAAATTAGGAACTTGGGATTAACATACACACACTACTATAAAGTAGATAATCAAGAAGGACCTAATGTATAGCACAGGAAACTCTACTCAATAGTCTGTAATAACCTATATGGGAAGAGAATCAGAAAAAGAATGAATGTATGTATATGCATAACTGAATCGCTCTGTTGTACATCTGAAACTAATAAACATTGTAAATCAACTATTCTCCAATAAAATTAATTTTAAAAAAGAAGCTTCCACTTCATAAGGGAAAAAACATATATATGTAAAAAATAATTCAAGGCATCCTGAAGCAAATGCTGTTCCCCCAGTCCAAGCTGTACTGCACCCTGACATCCTGGCGTCCTGACATAAAGAAGCACGCATCTCACATGAATTAGCAGGGGACCTGGATTTATAAGAGCTGAGTCAATTTGCTTACAATATGGCACTTGATGCTTATAAGTCACTTATAAGCATGTATATACTTATATGAATGTATGCTTGTATCTGTAAAATAAAATGAGAATAAGTGCTTTACAAGCTTTTTATGATTGTTAATAGAAATAAGGTGGAATGCTTGGTAAACTGTCAACATATTGGTGGTAGTGGTGGTAGTAATAGTATCATAATTATGATCCCTGTCATCCAGCCTATGAACCCCACCTCAGTTCAATTAATTTTGTCTTCACATGTTTTTATCAACATCCATGATACCCTTTTATCTATAAACCCATCCAGTTCCTTAGCTCCCATTCAGTGGAGTTCCAAATATTGTCAGAATACCAAAACCAAAATTCACATGTCTGTGTGATGACAGCTGGAACCATTCACTGACCTTGGAGCAAGCTTACCTTGTTGTTGGTCAGACTTAGAACACTGTACCTTCAGTTACAACTCTTTAAGATCTGCGCTACACACAAGTCACAACATTTCCAGTGACCTTTAGTCTGCTCACCTATACAGCCTCTGTCTTGATGTCTGATTCTAATAGTTGATGTATCTCCCCCAGGGTACCTGGCGTCCTGCCATGACCAGCACGCTTGATTTATCCATTCTGGAAAGGCTATAGTGCTTTACTTCTGATAGAGTCACTTCCCTTTAAATGTTGCTCTATAATGTAGAATACTTCAATCTTATTTGTAGTGATGACTAACATCTAAATAGCACAGCATTTTAGATTAGAAAGCACTTTCACATCCATCCTCATGAAAACCTTATAAGAGAGAGATGATTCTACCCCACAATGAGGAAACTGAGACTGAAAAAGGCTAAGTGAACTTTCCAGTATCATACTAGTATATCCAAGCTGAAACTTAAAATCAGGTCTTCTAACTCCAGCACGAATGAGTTTATCATTTGCCACGCTGATCAAAACATGCACTGATTTCTTCATTCAGTGAACATTTCATGAGTACCTAAATGCTACAAATACCTTAGCCCTCAAAGATGTTCACAGTCTATGTGATTAAAAATCTTCCAACAAACAAAAGCCCAGGACCACATGGCTTCACAGATGAACTCTATCAAACATTTAGAGAAGAGCTAACACCTATCCTTCTCAAATTCTTCCAAAATATAGCAGAGGGAGGCACACTCCCAAACTCATTCTACGAAGCCACCATAACCCTGACTCCAAAACCAGACAAAGATGTCACAAAGAAAGAAAACTACAGGCCAATATCACTGATATTGCAAAAATCCTCAACAAAATACTAGCAAGTAGAAACCAACAGCACACTAAAAGGATCATACACCATGATCAAGTGGGGTTTATTCCAGGAATGCAAGGATTCTTCAATGTACACAAATCAATCAATGTGATAAACCATATGAACAAATTAAAGGAGAAAAACCACATGATCATCTCAATAGATGCAGAAAAAGCTTTTGACAAAATTCAACACGCATTTATGATAAAAACCCTCCAGAAAGTAGGCATAGAGGGAACTTACATCAACATAATAAAGGCCATATATGACAAACCCACAGCCAACATCGTTCTCGATGGTGAAAACCTGAAACCGTTTCCACTAAGATCAGGAACAAGACAAGGTTGTCTACTCTCACTACTATTATTCAACATAAATTTGGAAGTTTTAGCCACAGCAATCAGAGAAGAATATGAAGTAAAACGAATTCAAATTGGAAAAGAAGAAGTAAAGCTGTCACTGTTTGCAGATGACATGACACATACATAGAGAATCCTAAAGATGCTACCAGAAAACTACTAGGACTAATCAATGAATTTGGTAAAGTAGCAGGATACAAAATTAATGCACAGAAATCTCTTGCATTCCTATATACTAATGATGAAAAATCTGAAAGAGAAATTAAGGAAACACTACCATTTACCATTGCAACAAAAAGAATAAAATTCCTAGGAATAAACCTACCTAAGGAGACAAAAGACCTGTATGCAGAAAACTATAAGACACTGATGAAGAAATTAAAGATGATACAAACAGATGTAGAGATATACCATGTCCTTGGATTGGAAGAATGCATTTGGGAAAATGGCTATACTACCCAAAGCCATCTACAGATTCAGTGCAATCCCTATCAAACTATCAATGGCATTTTTCACGGAATTAGAACAAAATATTTCACAATTTGTATGGAAACACAAAAGACCCCGAATAGCCAAAGCAATCTTGAGAAAAAAAAAAACGGAGCTGGAAGAATCAGGCTCCCAGACTTCAGACTATACTGCAAAGCTACAGTAATCAAGACAGTATGGTACTGGCACAAAAACGGAAATATAGATCAATGGAACAGGATAGAAAGCCCAGAGATAAACCCACACACATATGGTCACCTTATTTTTGATAAAGGAGGCAAGAATATACAATGGAGAAAAGACAGCCTCTTCAATAAGTGGTGCTGGGAAAACTGGACAGCTACATGGAAAAGAATGAAATTAGAATACTCCCTAACACCATACACAAAAATAAACTCAAAATGGATTAAAGACCTAAATGTAAGGCCAGACACTATAAAACTCTTAGAGGAAAGCATAGGCAGAACACTCTATGACATAAATCACAGCAATATCCTTTTTGACCCACCTCCTAGAGAAATGGAAATAAAAACAAAGATAAACAAATGGGACCTAATGAAACTTAAAATCTTTTGCACAGCAAAGGAAACCATAAACCAGACGAAAAGACAACCCTCAGGATGGGAGAAAATATTTGCATTTGAAGCAAAGGACAAAGGATTAATCTCTAAAATTTACAAGCAGCTCATGCAGCTCAATATGAAAAAAACAAACAACCCAATCCAAAAGTGGGCAGAAGACCTAAATAAACATTTCTCCAAAGAAGATATACAGATTGCCAACAAACACATGAAAGGATGCTCAACATCACTAATCGTTAGAGAAATGCAAATCAAAACTACAATGAGTTATCACTTCACACCTGTCAGAATGGCCATTCTCAAAAAATCTAGAAACAATAAATGCTGGAGAGGGTGTGGAGAAAAGGGAACCCTCTTGCACTGTTGGTGGGAATGTAAATTGATACAGCCACTATGGAGAACAGTATGGAGGTTCCTTAAAAAACTAAAGATAGAACTACCATACGACCCAGCAACCCCACTACTGGGCGTATACCCTGAGAAAACCATAAATCAAAAGGAGTCATGTACCACAATGTTCATTGCAGCTCTATTTGCAATAGCCAGGACATGGAAGTCACCTAAGTGTCGGTCGACAGATGAATAGATAAAGAAGATGAGGTACATGTATACAATGGAGTATTACTCAGCCATAAAAAGAAATGAAATTGAGTATTTGTAGTGAGGTGGATGGACCTAGGGTCTGTCACACAGAGTGAAGTAAGTCAGAAAGAGAAAAACAAATACCGTATGCTAATATGTATACATGGAATCTAAAAAAAAAAAAAAAAGATTCTGAAGAACCTAGGGGCAGGACAGGAATAAATACACAGACGTAGAGGATGGACTTGAGGACACGGGGAGGGGGAAGTGTAAGCTGGGACGAAGTGAGAGAGTGGCATGGACATATATACACTACCAAATATAAAATAGCTAGTGGGCATCACCTGCATAGCACAGGGAGATCAGCTCGATGTTTTGTGACCACCTAGAGGAGTGGGACAGGGAGGGTGGGAGGAAGAAACAAGAAGGAGGAGATATGGGGATATATGTATATGTATAGCTGATTCACTTTGTTATACAGCAGAAACTAACATGCCATTGTAAAGCAATTATGCTCCAATAAAGATGTTAAAAAAAAAAATGTTCACAGTCTAGGTGGCATACAGTCCTGTAAACACAGGACCAATGTCTTACTCTTCCTGGAATTATCAACTCCTGACACAGTATCCGGCACAGAGCATATATATTGAATGAATGAATGGTATATGAATGAATATATTAAAAATTAAATTACTTTTTAAGCAAATGCTAACACAATGAGAAATTACTCTCTAAAGCACAAAGCGCTGAATAAATTTTAAGCATTATCACTGTATTCAATTTTAGGTGGAATTTTAATTTCAATTAGAATGCCAGAGTGAGTTCTTAGATAATTGTAATAATGTCTTTTTTTTATCCTATTTAACATTATTTCCTTCAAAGTCAATATATCATCAGAAGAAAGACTGTTTTAAGTCCCTACTTCAAGAGTTCTTTAATCCTCTGACCTGATTGCCATCACTTCTGCAAATTCACCCACACCCTGATTCTGTCACTGCCAAAATTCCCATATGGAAGGGGAGGAGCCCTCTCAGAGGACCTGGCACAAATCCTCCTAATAGCACTTATCACACTTGATTGTAATTATCTGTTGACATGTCTTTTTCCCCCTCAAATCAATGCCACTTGATAATTCACCTACTAAAGGTTTTCAAGATCTCACAACAAAACTGTCAATTTTTTTAAGTAAAATATTCTCCTTTAAAAATTAAACCCAAATAAAGTTCCTTTATATTTAGAAAATATTTAACAATGCTTCTACTGTTTGGTTCATTTTCCTTAATACATGCCTTTTCACAAATGTCTTAAATCAACATGTACAATCCTAAAATGAATATTCAAATTTTAAAACACACCTAAGCTAATTTGAGAGGATAGTTTTGAACTAGAATGTCCTCATCTTCTGGTTTATGGTAATAATGCCCAGGCTAATACATTTCATTATAAAAGGTCAGTCTACTCAGTTATTACTGAGTTATTAACTAAAAATACTGCTGTGTGGCTAAGAATTCCATGAGACACTTTCAAACACAAGTCATGAACCTGGTGCTGATGTTTTATATAAGATAAATTTAAAGTAGCTTCTTTTAGTTTAAGAAAAAATATGTAAAGATTGGGTAAAATCACTATAACAGATGGTCATTGCTTCAAATTCATTTTTCTATGTGTTAAATTTGCTTATCATTTTATGTGATATTTGTGTACATGTTCAGAGACTGCAAATTTTATTAGTATCTGATCACTACCAATTCCTCAGAGAAAGAGAAGTGCAGTATTTTGGAAGCTCAGAATCTGAAATAGTTGGAATAATTCCTGCAGTGATCTGTTACTGAGATCCTTGGAAGGCCAAGATTTTTTGGCTTTACATAGTTATGTCACAAGCAGATGTTTAGAGTTTATGCTGTATACCAGCACCACCAGACACTGGATTTACTTCAGACTTATGAGAGGGACAAGACCAGAAACAATATTTGACTCTGAGAATTAAGCTAAGTATGAGTAGGTAGTTAATCTTAAGTAAAACTGGGAACAAAATATTATATAAATGGGATAGTAGGTGACATTCATTCTTTAATTATGTACTATCTATGTGCTGTTTTTTTGGGTTTTTTTTGGTTTTTTTTGCGGTCTGCAGGCCTCTCACCGCTGCGGCCTCTCCCATTGCGGAGCACAGGCTCCGGGCGCACAGGCCCAGCGCCCATGGCTCACGGGCCCAGCCGCTCTGCGGCATGCGGGATCCTCCCGGACCAGGGCACGAACCTGCGTCCCCCACATCGGCAGGCAGACTCTTAACCACTGCACCACCAGGGAAGCCCTATGTGCTGTTTCTTCACACAACTTCTAAATCTCATCCCTTCAATTTATTATTCCCCCCATTTTTTTTTCCAAAAAGGAATTCCAGGGTATGATCGTCAGAAAGTTAATTTTAAGGGTAAAAACAATCGTAGAAGTAAAGGGTTCACAAACAAGTTAAAGGCAAAAATGTAGAGAAGAAATATTCTGTCAAAAGAACTCCAGCCACATTGGTGTAGCTTAGTGACAGCGGTTACTCCCGGTAGCTGACTGTCAAAAGCAGAGTTGCTGGAAAATGATTGACACATTTCATCAAAGCTTCTACTCAGCTGCCTCTGCCAACTGTCGCTGGTAAATGACTTAATCTTTGCTAAACTTTCAGGCAGGAAACGCGGAGTAGTTGAAATTCACCCACATATAGACCTGAAACTCTAATGAGATCATTTGACATTCTGATTGATACAAAATCTACATTGTGTTTTGAGTTGCCTGCCACCATTGATATGGTAGATTCCAGTTTGAAAAGTTCAAAAGTGATAGTTATTTTACAATACATCCCAGCTGTAACTGAGAACAAAGAAATGTGGATGTGAATGAGTTAATTGCCAGTTATTTGTTACAAGGTAAATTTTTAAATCACATTTCATACTTTTTATATTTTTTTCCTTAGGGAAAGTAATTGGTTAGGAGGACAGCGGGACATAAATATTTTATGTAATCTCCTGAAAATAGGCATGTGGGTTCTTTCATGAATATGTGTTTATATGCCTTAGGTTGAGGGAATTTATGCAAAAATGTTGAAATGCAACATAATACCAATTGCAACATCTATCTGCCTATGTCAGTTGTGTATCAGCCTCTTCCACCCTTAGACACCCATAACTTTCTGACTTAGATTTCGGATTGGTTTGTATGTTACGGTAAACCCACACTTCCTAAAAGTGTTAGTGGGGCTGTGACTTTTTCTGCTTAATGCTGATCTTCTCTACAGGCCTATGGAGCCTTTGTGAGCAGGAGTAGGAATCAAAATGAATTCTGGGTGCCTTCACTCTACTGTACTACTAAGTCAGGTAAATCCTATTACAACATTTACATATGAGGTGGGAAGAAAGGTCTGGCATCTGCATTCGTGTGCCTTCCTCCATTCTCACACTGCTTGAAAAAGATAAATTGCTATTACCAGGAGAATTAAGAGGAAAAATGTTTGGCTTGTGTCATCCAAAGCTACTTTACCAGGGGAAATCGGCCTAAACTTGTTAGTCATCCAACATACGAAGGCTCTGTGATGAAAGGCAACGACCCCCAAAATGCATTCTGCCCATCACTGTTTTCCCTTTGTTTTCTCTTCTGTCTCTTAAGAAGAGGTCAGACCATCTGATTCTGATTATTTACAATTAACTGTGCACATTGGGTTTCTCGCTCTCTCTCTGTCTCTCTGTCACTGTCTCTCTGTCTCACTCCCTCCCTCCCATTCTCATTAAGAACTGATTTTCTTTTAACTAGGAAAGTTTTAACCTGCCAGCAATCAAATACAGACATACACAAGTTTCTGTAGAAACTCTTAATACGTAAAATTTGAATTGCTTCTAAATTTGGCAAAATGCCTTGCCTTCTCCGAATTCATAAGACAGATGAGACACAAAAGTGAGAATAAATGATGCCGTCCTGCTATTTCAAATGCCATATTGATATAGTCATTATTTGTGCCAATAAGGCTCACTGTCATCTAATTTTAACCTGTTTCTGTGTTAATTATGCTTAATTTTTGTCTTTCCTGTCTTTTGACATCTTATGTTCTTCATTTACTAAAATCGAAGTCTGTGAATAACTAAATCTTTCAAACAACTTTCAGAGTGCCTATTAGGTGCGAAACACTATGTTGGGTGAGGGTTAGGGAGTATAAAAATATGAACCAGATAAGCCTGACACATAATACAGGCTTAATAAAATGTGTGAAGAATGAAAAGGAGGAAGAAAAGGACAGCAGGAGAGAGGGAGGGAGGAAAGATAAAAGTGTCTAATAATTCATTCTGTGCAAGAAAACAGATACTCTATCCCACCATTCTGCTGTAATTTCTTCACAGGGGGATATAATTGCCTGATATTATCTTGATTACTTATGTGTATATTGTCTTTCTCTTTAGCCAAAATATAAGTACCATGAAAGGAGCGAAGTTATTGGTCTGGCTCACAGTTGTGAAAAAGTGTTTTTGCTGAACACCTAGGATATGCCAAAGAAATGTGAAATTAAAGAAAAATGAATGAACCCCCTGACCTTAGAAGGGCAAGAACACTTTTCCACTTTCCATATTCACCCCCCAATGAAAAGCCTTCCTTCTAGAATCTTTACTCCCACACAATAAGAAATCCTACTCTGCGTGTACCTTGCTCATCCAGTAATCAATTGCTGTGGGTAAAAAAAAATTAGAAGCTGAATTTGTCCCCATGGAGTGAAGAATTTTCTAATGAAGTCTAGGTTGGGAAATGATTGCTTTTTTTTTTTTTTTTTTTTGCGGTACGCGGGCCTCTCAGTGTTGTGGCCTCTCCCATTGCGGAGCACAGGCTCCGGATGCGCAGGCTCAGTGGCCATGGCTCACGGGCCCAGCCGCTCCGTGGCATGTGGGATCTTCCCGGACCGGAGCACGAACCCGTGTCCCCTGCATCGGCAGGTGGACTCTCAACCACTGCGCCACCAGGGAAGCCCAAAGTGATTGCTTTTGATTGATCTTCTCCCCAGCTGGTTAGAGATATGATCCCTATACCTGCCTTTTAGTCGTGCCTCCCCACCTGCCCTTTCCTCCATTTCACATTTATTTGGTTTTTTCTTTTTATTTAATTCTTCTCCATTTAGCCTCTAAAATGTCTCCTACCTCTTCCTGACTCAGGAACTCTTAGAACTACTTTCTTGGAGTCTTATCTCCCTGATTTTCCACTTGGTTGTATGCTGGTGTTTTTTCATACACATTTGATTTACCACAAACAGTAATCTACGTCCTCCTGGGAAAATTGTGGTAGTCTCAGAACACACTGCTAAAATAACAAAAAGTTCATAGTTGATTATTTGTACTTAATTATAGTTCAGATACTCATGAAAAATTCTTCACCCCTCTTTGCAATTAGGTGTAGTGATTAGGAAACCCTGTGTATCACTCTCCAGTTCTCCTTTAAAAGCCCACCTTTATTGGACGGTGGTGTAATTCGTTCTGAATTTCATATTGCATAGGTAGATTAAAAAGAGGCAGCAAGGGACTTCCCTGGCGGTCCAGTGGTTAAGACTCTGAACTTCCACTACAGGGGACACGGGTTCAATCCCTGGTCAGGGAACTAGGATCCTGCATGCCATGTGGTGCTGCCAGGAAAAAAAAAAGGAGGCAGCTTACCCTTAAGAGATCTGGATGAGTAGGTTTTTTTTTTTTTTTTTAAGGCAGATAAAGAAATTAAGACCACACCACTTGTTGCCCCACGAGTCTGGGGTCTGCTAATGCCGAGTCAATAAACAGCTCCAAACCAAACTTGACCTAGCGCCATCAGCAGTGTTCCTGACTCTTCAGATTCATTCATTTCAGCCTCGTTTATGGTCCTAGAGTGAAAAATGACTATTATTATTATTACTTATTTTTTCACTTAAATAAGATCCTATACCTTCCTGAAAGCTGTCCTTTTGTCAAAATATTGCTGGAGGGTGGGCCCCTACTAAGAAATGTGAGACTTGTGTGATTCACGCATCCTTGTGATATGCAAACACCTGTGAACTCTGACAGGTTATAATTACCACAGGCAGAGTCGGCAGTCAGTTACTACTATGATTTTTAGGGGTAAAATGCTTCGAGCCTGAGATTTCTTCCTGGGTGGCTTCTAACAGATAGCTGAAATTCCCCTATTAGACAATTATATGTTTAGGTCAGTGATTCTAAAGAGGGCGGGTACAGGGAGACGTGGAGGAAATGAAGGTGCAGCGGAAGATGAGATTCTTCACGGGGTTTGGAAAACATCTAATACTTCATGGCTTGGTTATACAATTACTGGAACTAAAGCTCTTGGTTTTGTCTTGGCTTAGAAAATAAAGGAGAAACGCACTGAAAGAGTCCTGAGTTTTACAATGTTGAATAACAGTTTGGGTGGACACTGACCTTCTCCATGTTCCTTAGAGTAAATGGAAAGATCTTAGAAATTAGTTTATCAGCTGACTTTCTTCAACTGGATCAGTCTAGTAGAGCTTTACGGAGATGTTGGAAAGTGGCAGAGCAAGACCAGATTTGCTCGTGCCTAGAACCTTCCTCCACTCTCTCTTTGGTCCCACTGAGTCCCGTGGTGCCTTCCAGGGCCTTGGCAAAGAGTGGAGCAGGTCATGCTCTACATACTTCTAGAGACTGTCATTCACATGGACTGCAGTACATGGTGACCCCGAATCCTACTTCCTTCTACTGCCCCTCACCTCCTTTTTCCTCTCCTCCCTCATTTCTCTGGTAAGATTCCATGATTCATTATTATAATCCCTCTCTGGCAAACAGCCTCCACTTTCTTGCTCCCTCTCCCTTTTCCTTGGGCTCACCTGGTTGGCCCAGTTACTGTTCCTGCCTTTCAGTACAAACCCATCCTTGGTTGCCCTGCTCTATGATGTGGGAGCTGGATTCTGCAGACTTCATTTCTTCTTTACCTGCTGCTCCAAGACAGGCCCTGCCAATCGAGGGCCCTGGAGGGAGCGTGCGAGGCTGGAGGAGGAAGAAGGCACTTCTGGTGTCGCGTTTACTTCATGACATAAGCGGATTGGCTCGTGGACATCCCAGCAGCATCCAGCATGGTGGCACCGTTCACTGGTCAGCACCACTCTTCAGCACACCGCTCCTACAGCGGCCATGCTCTCTCCTCAGAGACCTGAACCTCAGTCTTGGGTGGCCCTCCTCCAGGTTTCCAGATTCTTTCTGTGTTCACCTTTCCTTCAGCCTGAGACCTGGAAGCCACTCTGCAGTGGCAAACTCTGCATACTTTAGAGTTATTCTTACCCCTTTAATAGTTAGCCACGGTTCGCCTACGTATTGTTTATCTTAAATGTTTCCTGTTCCAGTTCCTGATGTGGTTCCTGTCTTCTGACTGTAGCCTGATTGACAGACCTTGCAAAACCCCAGTGCTGGTTAAACCGACTCTGTCTCCTCTGCACCTAGAACCTCAAAGCTGAACAAGGCTGAAGAAAAGCCCTTAGTTCTTCTATCTCACTCTAAACCCATAATCGTGGAGGTCAAGCAACAATTCTACATTTGCTGACTGTATTCACACCCCTCCCCGCATCTTCTAGAAGACTCTTTCACACCTTCTCATCTCTCCTCAACCCTCTATACCTTTCTCCTGGTCCTTGCACAAAGCTGATGACCCCGCTTCCTGTGTTGCTGATAATGTAGAAGCCATCAGAAAAGAGTGCCCACATTCTTCTACTGTCATGCCTACTGACTGACTTGCATAAGTACCCATTTACCCTACCTTTTCCTGGTACAGTGGATGAACTGTCTGTGTTCCTATTTAAGACCAAGGTCCACACTTGAACACAGATCTTATCTCCTAGGGCCACTCAACAATTCTCCCCCACTCTTACAGATCATCACATTTTTTTTCTTTCTCTACTGGATTGTTCCTATCAACATAAAACCTGTTTTAGTATCTCTCATCTTAAAGGACCCCTCTCATGTTCCCAACAGCCACCCTCGAGTTACTACTCCATTTCACTATTCCTTTTTATATTCCAACTCTTCTAAAATGTGTCCATGTTTGGTCTTTACTTCCCCTTTTCCCATTCTCTCTTCAGCTCACTCCGATCCAATGAAACAGCCATATCAGGGTCACCAGGGTTTTCCAAATTGCCAATCATTGTCCATTTCAACTTCGCTGAAACATCAGCAACATCTGACATGTCTGCCACTTCTTCCCTTTGTTATAATCGCAGATGTTACCCTTGTATCAACCTGCTAGGGCTACCATAACAGAATACCACACACTGGGTGGCTTAAATCACAGAAATACATTTTCTTATGGTTCTATATGCTAGAGGTCCAAGATCAAGGTGGCATCAGGGTTGACTTCTGGAGAGGCCTCTCTTTTCAGTTTGTTGATGGCTGCCTTCTTGCTGTTTCCTCATATAGCCTTTCCCCTGTGCCCCTGTCGGGGAAGAGAGAGAGAGAGAGAGAGAGAGAGAGAGAGAGAGATCTGGTGTCTTTTCCCCTTCTCACAAGAACACTAGTCCTTAGCACCCCAATATTATGACCTCATTCAATCTTAATTACCTCCTTGAAGGCCTTATCTCCAAACACATTCACACTGGGGGTTAGGGCTTCAGCATATGAATTTGGGGGGATACCATTCAGTCCATAACAACTTTAAAATTATAGTCTGTTTTCCACCTAGTTTTAATATGATTCTTTTTAGGATGGCATTAACCCATCCTTTAACCTGAAACTCTCCAATGGCTTCTCATCTCACTCCATAAAAGCCAAAATCTTACACTGCCCTCCCCTGATTGACCCCACCCTACCCCCGCCATCCCCTCTGGCCTCACCTTCTCCCATTATGCCTCTTTCTTCCTCCACTCCAGCTACAAGGAACCCCCTGTTATTCTTCGCACGCACTCCCACCTCTGTATTTTCTGTTATTCCATAAACTTCATCTCATTTTACCCCAATATCCACACTGCTGGCTCCTTCACTTCCGTAAACTCTCTTTGGTCAAATACTATTTTATTAGGGAAACTTTCCGCTACTGCCCTATAGAAAATAGCAATTCCCTACTCTCAGCTCTCACTCTACCCCTTCCCCATTTTATTTATATTTCTTCAGGTATTGTTTCTCTCTTCCCACTAAAATATAGCCTTTTTAAGAGAAGAACTTTTGTTTTGTTTACTGTGGTATCCTCAACACCTAAAACAGACCTGGCACACAGTGGGTTTGAAATTTAGACACATGAAATGTTGTTTGAATGTAGACAAATACCCAAGTGGGGATCCTATAAAAGATGGTTTGAGAGATGCAAGGAAGTCAATAGGCAGAGGGAAGTTTATGGCTTGGATGACTGGGTTGATGATGATGATATGATAAACTGAGACAGAGAACACAGTCAGTAGAACAAGACTAGAGATAATGAGTTCAATACTAAATATAATGGGTTTGAGATGCCAGTAAGAATTGAATTATAGTTTGGGTCTAGGAAATGAATCTCATCTGGTGAAAGATGTGAGTAGTATCTACCAACCTATGACTGCATTTGAAGTGGATGATCTCCTTTAGAGAGTGTATCACACAAAGAAGACCAAGAAAAGGCCTTAAGAAACTTCAACTGTTTACTGATACTGGTACCAGATTAATGGTGTTCCTTGTGTCTGAAAATATCTTTATGGTAGCATCACATTTATCTCAGATCCAACTCTGACTCTGAAACCTGGATGACTTTCCCCAGTAAACAACATCCCAGTAAGCTGACACCAGGCCCTCAACATTCATGCTTTTTTTTTAAACAAAAAAGAAAAGTGTATGACAAGAAATGATAGCGTTTCATACATTCACTTCTTTTGAGATCATCGGCCTATTTCTTAGAGGTGAAATTTCTATTTTCCAAGGGGCTGGCAAGAAAAGGTGACTGTCTTGCAGTGGCTTCCATGAGGCATGGGACACTGGGTCTTTCAACGAAAAGCTTACTGTGCTAATTCCTATTCCAATTAAATCTATGTCTGTCTTTGGAGGGAGGTGGGCTTTGCGATCTCACCAGTAAGCATGCAGAACCACGTACTGGACTTTGTGGTCTTTTGTCCATGCAGCATCCACTGCCTCTTTGGGGTATCAATGCATCCTCCATTTCCTTTGCTTAACCTCCTTTCTCCACTCTTCTAATATGAAATTCTGGCATAGTAGACACCACCACCCTATCCCAGCAATGGGTATCTGACTCAGACTGCACAAGAAGAAAATTCCATCCTCCTGGCCACAGTGATTCATTTGGGGGTGAGCTTATGACCTCGGGGCTGATGGGAGTCAGTTCCAGCCCGCATCCGGACTATCTAGTGAATGGAGTTCTATTTCCCCATGAGATGTGAACTTGAAGGATGCTGGGTTGGAGCTCCAAGTTTCCCACTTGCTTCCACACAGAACTGGGAATGAAGCCACTAAAGAAGGCAGAATGAAGAGATGATGGCTGAATTGGTTCTGGTGGTATCATTTTAGCCCCTGGATCAAGGCAATCTGCAGTTAGATTTGGCCTGACATATTGCCATTCCCAAGCCAATACAGTCTTCTTTTTTTTTCTGCTTAAGCCAATTTGAATTGGGTTTTCTGTCATTTGTAAATCAAAGAGTCCAATACAGAGAAGACGGTGGGAGTTAAGACACCTGTAAGAAGAAAATTCCAGACCACAATCTGCAGGTAATCTGTGGGGAGACAAACACCCTACATCATTCCCACAGCCAGGTCTGTATCAGGGTTACCCATGAACTTTGAATCTACATTTCAGTTTCTTTAGGGTTAAGTTGATGAAGGAAGTCCATTTTATTGTTTTCAGGTGCAATTGGCACTTTTGAATCTGTCCCCATCTACTAGAGGCAAGATTTGTTCTGCTCTCACAAACCCAGGGAGTACAAGATCAGGATTTCCTTAGAGACAGCAAGACAATTTGAATCAGGTTGCCAGCTCTGTTCTGCTCCTTAGAATAAGTTATAGCTATAAGCAATGCCACTGCAATTCCAAGACCTAGGTTTACTTAAGTAAACCTAATAAACTTGTCCCCAGGTTTCCTGCTCTCCAGCTTGGGGGTTTGATTAGCATCATAATCAATTTATCAATGATCTGGGCCCAAAGGGATTTTGATCTCAATATTTTTCTCCATCAGCCTCCTCTCATTTAAGCAGAAAATTAACAAAATGTGTTGATTAAATAAGTTTTAAAAATAAATCTATTTTCTTTTTACAGTGATCAATTAACAGCAGGTCAAGTAAAATTTTACTATATCCACATGTCAAACTACTGGAAGAGGTAACTTTTTTTTTTTTGGTTTATTTGTTTTTGTTTCTCCCCCCCCCCCCCCCCCCACAGGGAATAGGAGTTGGCGCTGCCTACATTAACCTTGTTCTTTTCATCCTCTGACAAGGATTCCCAAAGGAAGATCCTGGGAGATACTATTTATCCCAGCAGGAAAACAAACAGAATCCCATCCTACTTTTGAAGTTTATCACTTTTAAAATATTGCTCTTATGATGATAAGCCCTTTTGAGATTGACTTTTTTTTAATGGACATTCTGATAGTGTTCAAATCGGAAGCAAAACAAAGTCGCCTTTGGATTTCTTTTTTTGTGAAGTATACTTTACTGAAAACTGAACACCTCATTAGCATGGAAAAAAGAGATCAACAAAGTAGTCTGGCATTTAGCTCCAAAACTGGGCGTTCCTGGGTAGAGTTTGATGGTCTCCATAACCCAGTCTCCAAACTTTAGTATGCCATTAAACCCGGTCCCAAGCATTGTCTTAAGGCACTGGCAGTGTTTTTTCCTCCACTCCTGCTCTCTAGAAAAATGCACATTATAACTCAGCCTGCTGAGAAAATGTTCATTTTATCTCTGAACGCTCATGACCATTTTGAAATTAAGAGACAATGCTTTGAGGGGAAGTGGTAGAGAAGGAATTTCTTGTTGCTATTGGAATATGAGTGAGATATTCCTAGCCTTCCTCTAGCAACAGGCATTCAGCAGAGTCAAACTAGCATTCTTAGACACAAAACAAATAATTGTTGGAGGCCCATAATGGTATAGACATTTGTTAGCCCTCGTCCTCAAGGAAGAATATCTAGCCAGTATATTGACAAATATTATTTATCACTATAAAGCCTATCCTGGTCTTGACATGAGAGAAGTTTGCTTTGTCTTATTCCCATATAGCCCAGTTACAATATTTTTATGTAAGTTGTGAATGCCAGTGGCATAGGATCTGAGCAGTCAATTCACAGAAGAAAAATTGAACAGCCAAAAAAAAATTAAAACCCATATTAAAAAATGTTCAGCCTCATAACTAATTTAAAACATCCAACTTTAAACATCAATGACATATAACCCAATTTAGTCTTCACAGGGGAAAGCCTAAATCCTTCCTAATGCCTTTGGAATTCTTCAGAATCACTTATAATTCTTTTCACGTCTTATTTCACTTTGGCTGAATGAGTTGCACGCGTGGATGGAGCATCTTGTTATTTCATAATGCTGTCCTTTTTTTGGTAAACAACGTGCCACAAACATGGACCATATCCCCTTTCCTTAATTTTCATACAAAGAACAGATTTACCAAAGGCTTATGGTGGCAGAAAGGTTACGAGTCCGATTTCTCTAAGCCCTACTTATTTTAAGGGCTGTCCTGCCTCCTCTGTTTTCTGAATACCTGTCCCGGGACTCAGCCCCGCCCATGCCCCCACCTCTGCCCTGAATCTCCTACCTACACATCAAAACGCAACATCCGTCATTTTTTTCCTGTAGTTTTTCACCCCCTACTTGGCTCAGGCATTCTGGGACACTGATATTTTCCCCTGAATAATAAATCTCTCTTCTGTGTCTCACCCTCTGCACAGAAAAACTGAACCAACAAGACTTTGAAAGCTCCTGCCTTGACCTTCCGTCCACTTCAAAAGATTCTCTGAAAAGAATGGAATGGTTGAGATATTTGTTTTCCCATTATTTTGAATTATGCCACCTCCTTTGAAAAGCAGAAACGGCTGCAATCAGTCTGGGCTTTAAGTATATATTTTTAAATCTTTTTTATTAAATAATTAAGCTTTTCACAATAATAATACTCAACGCCAGTGAGGGTATAGTGAGATAGTCACAGTCACACATGACTACCAGGAATGCAGACTGGTAAAAATTTGCTGGAGAGCAATATAAAAAAAGAGCATTAAAATCAAGACATTCTAAAGAATTCATACTTCTGAGCCTAGTAATCCGATGTCCATAAATTTATGCTAGAAATAGCGATTTATGAATTGCTTTTTATGTATAAGGTGTTCCTTACAGTATTGTTTATAACAAGAAATTTAAAAGTCCGATGATAAGAGAATAATTGACTAAATGATAGTATATTCATACAAAATGCAGCCATTAAAAATCGGGGGTTTTTTTGAGGAAATTATAAGGCATGGGAAATGTGTTATTCCTGTTACTGGACTTAAGTTCTCTAAAAACATGATTAATTGATGATTAACTCATATTTGTAACTCCCAAATTTCAACACAGTGCTTGCCATGTGATATGTGCACAAAAAATATATACATATATTTGGTGAATAAATGAATGAAGGAACAAGTGAATTTTCGCTTGTTGAAATTCCCTTTCTCTTCCTCTAACGCTTTATAGTTCTACGTGATCTCTACCCTTTTGGAATATACAATTAAGATGCGAAGACAGGATAAAGACATGTAACAAGAGTGAACAAAAGAAGACTCTTTACAAGGCTTCACTGACTTCCTGTTTCCAGTCCCTCTGGTAAGGAGCTTGGAAGTCACCACTCCATCCTAACAAAAGGTAAAAAGCTACACAACCTGAAAAATCAACAACTCCTCTTGGATCCATTAGAGAGGACAGAGGGCAAACCACTGCCCCCAAGACTGGAAAGACAGATAGGTGAATATAGGGACTCATGGACTGCCAGAGCAGAAATACAAAAATGGAAACCTCTGTGGGAACCAATGGCAGGCAGGAAAACATGAACTATAACTGATGAATTGCTGGAGGGTCAGTGCAGAGAACTCTGAGAGTTATAATGAAGTACCACATCATGTTCACACTGTGGGGAGGTGGAGGGGTGGGGGAAGAGATCTGAAACGTCCTGGCGAAAACTCATAAACCGATCTCCACTGCTTGAATAAACAGACCCAAGTATATTAGCTACCAACCCTTCAAGAGATATATAGTGTTCATGATCAAAGGTTCGCACATTGTCCCGGAAATTGCAGTAAACCTCTCCCACCCATACACCTACTCTCTCCAACAGTTTGAGAAGACGAACGTAGCTAAGTAATTGATGAAGAATTTGGATTTACACCTGCTAACCAACTCAAACTCTTTTTTGTTCAGCTGTTAGCCTTGACACCAAGTTTCCAACAAAGCACAGGTCTTATAAAATTACCTGGTTAAAGATCTTCCGAATTAATACATTCAGTAAAGAAAAAATTTCAGTAAAGGCGAGATTAAGACAAATGACAGAAATACTGTATATCTATTTATGTACTATAGCCCTTTGGAGGGTCATAAACTATGATATCCAATAATTTTTCTCCCGTCCCACCCTGGCCGAACCAAGTTTTGTTCCTTTGGGGGCAATATCATCCCCATTGAGAATGAAAGGTCTGCACTAAATCTGATGGGGAAAAAAAGCTATTTAAAGTGCAATGCTCTTAAAATGCAGTGCCAGATCTGTAGAATTATCTTTGTATGTAAGATTCACAGCATATATAAAAGGCAGCACATTATTCTCTTAAGCATTTCATTCAATCAGTTTATTATTTTTTCCAAAAGGTTCCTATTTCTTTGAAACTTGGGGGTGGGGTGGGTAGTGAGAAGTAAAATTTTGAAAGAAAAGAAAACTTTGACAATAGAAAAGCAGCAAATGATTAAATTAGAGATAAAATTCACTATCTATTTGAGCACTCCTGACATGTCTTTGATAGATTGCTATTGGCAATTCTATACATAGTGCCTTGCATTTCTCTCTCCGCCCCTCTCTCCCATTCTCTCTCAATCATTCATTCTGCATATAACACACACAGCCACATATCTATATCACTGAGAAAGGATCAATCATTTTTCCCTATGCTGCTGAGACATATAATATTTATCACAGGTTATAGCAAAGAAGAAAAGAAAAATCTAAGAATATTCCCTTCAGCTGTATTTATGTTGTGGAACCAGAGCGTACCAGTCTTCCTCGTTTTGTTTAGTCATCCACTCAACCCAGAACAATCTGTAGTGCAACCAGGGTGATAAAGTTAGGTACCCACTGGCCATTGCAAGGAAAAACAGACCTGGTTATTGGGGATCTTCCTCACTGTATTAAACACGACTCCCATTCGGCAAACTCCCTTCCATTTCTTTAAACCTCTCAATACCTTGTAAATCAAATATTTATCAACTGAGAACCTCTTTTCTAGCTGTCTGATGTTTCAGCTCTGACAAAGTTGGACACTAGCCAGTTGGTGAAGAAACCTGTTAAAGGAAATCAGCCACAAGAAAAAGAAAAACTCTATTTCATTTTTATTTCACAGGAACAAACTGCCAATGACCTCCCCCCCACTTTTTCTTTAAACTTGCACTCGTAAGAATGCTTGCATGGAAGGAAAGGCCTGGCTACTCATTTAGTCAACAAATATTGACTGGACAGTCATCAGGTCTTTGCATCCTTGTAATTCATGTTTAAAAGTTGCTGAATGGCTATTAAGGTGACATTGTAACCAATAGGCAACTCACAGGAGTACGTGCCTAAGACATAGTGGTTTACAAAGGTGAACCAGGATCGGTTGGACCAACTGTATGCTACAGGAGGATAGAGGAGCTGTTTATAGAAAGATTTCTGAAGGAGACAAGCCCTGAACTCTGACTTAAAACAGAAGAAGGAATCCATATGGTGAGTGGGCAGAGAGAGGCTACAAATCTACATGAAGGCACAATTGGCCTATTTCCAGGAAAAGGAATCGCTGCAACGAAGTTACCATGTAGATGGACCACATTTAAAATGTCAGAACCATTTTCAGAACTGTTCTATAACCAGTTATATAGACTGCAGCCTAAAGTAACACCATCAATAATTACCTACGAAATATCTTCAGTTAAGAAACTTCAGTGTAATGAGTAATATTGCATTCACTGTAGTCACTGGCTGATCGATTTTTGGAAAGACATACTCAACACACTGAACACAAATTGGGTTACCCAAGACCAAAGTGCATCCTGTATTTTGTTCTGAACTCTGATACACAACAGAATGACGAGTGGCAATTTTTAAACATATGCACTCTCAGGACCCACCACTGGAGTTTCTATTCCAATGGATCCAGGGGTATAGCAAGGCATCAGTGGTTTTCCGAAACTCTACAGATGACCCTAAATTGCACTACAATTGCAGACTATGGTTCAACATAGTTTCTTATGGCAACAATTTCCAAAATCACTGGCTTCAACTCAGTACTTTAGCATGTCTACATACTGTTTCAAAAGTTGGGTCTTTAGCTTACCCTGCATTTTCCACTTTCAGAATCTACATTCCCTTTTGGGAGAAAAGTCATGAACACTGCACTTCCCAGATGCTACAGCTAAGGATTTCTGCATAATCGTATTAGTCCCTTGCACTTAACACTAATGTAAGAACTCCTGCGTGGCGTAAGTATGCCACCATATTTGCAAAAGCCTAATAGCTGTCACAAGACCACGAATTTATGTAAACAGTATTGCTGGTTTATATCAGGGGTGTGTGTGTGTGTGTGTGTGTAACTAAAGAAGAAAAGAGAGAAGATAAAGTTCTGATCCAGCTCTCATATCAAGTGCCTACACAGCATCAGGCACCTTGCTGGGCACTGGGCACCTGGCAATTCCTGGTGGTATCACCAACCTTGCTTTCATGAAAAGGCAGAAAAGGCAGAAAATAAATAAGTACACAACATATCATGACTCATATAGTAAGTACTGGGAAGAAAATCAAGGAGGTACAGTGATAGGGGAAGGAAGGAAAAAGTCTTCTCAGGAGAGTCAGAGAAGGTCTCTTTAAAGTGGTGACATTTAACATTTAAGCTTTCAGCTAAGACCTGATGGGTAAGACGGTGTTACAGGTATATGAGAAAGCCTGGGGCTGGAAAGAACTTAACCATCCTGGGCCATCTATGAAATGATGAAATCGAACTTCATGCTTTCAAATGATACTTCCTGCTCTAAAATTCTATAAAGAACAGACTCAAGTAATTAGTGGGTAAATAGGGAAATGAAAAGCATTAAGCAAAGCATTTTACTCCAATCTGATAGACATGCTAAAGTTAGAGATGGAAAAGATCTGTCTGTCTAATTCCAAATCCACCAATTGGTTTAATGACCCAGAAATGAGGTTACTCACCTTTTCATATTAGTATAACCAGGAATCTCTACTCACAGGTCATCTATATGGCATTTCTTGAAAACACTACTTTAAAAGGGAAAGCTTAATGGACAAAAATACATAAATGAATAATGTAAAACAAAGACAGGAATCAATTATTCTCATTAGTCAAAAGGACAGAACAAGAACTAATGGCTTTTAAGCTGTAGTAGGGAAAACTTGGGTTAAATAGAGCAGAACCTCACTAATTCTCACTTCAATAATTTCCAAACACTATAATTTCCAGTAAGAAAACTAGTAGTCTTGGCTACATTTCAATAAGCATTTAATAGCACAGAGGTAGATAAAGAGCTCTCACAGACTAGGTTCTATTACTCTTCAAAATATGCTGCAGGAATATCTGCGAGGTAGAGTCCCACATAATGGTACTAATAAAGTAAAAGTCCTTTGTAAAAAGTAATACGTTAAATATAAATGTGGCTATGGCAGCCTCCTGTCCTTATAGAACTTTCTCTCTCAGTTGAGCTTCTATTCTCAAGATCAATAAATCATCGGGGGGTTTCCATATAAAAATGTGAATTAGAAATCAGACATCAAAATATCTTCTTTCCACCAGGAAGAAGATTTGTTTCATAAAATTTTCTACTATATTTATTTTAAATTGATACATACATCACACAGAAAGATGAAAACTGTCCTCCAATGTCATCTTTTCTATGTATTCAGAATACAAAGAAAAGCACTACTTCAAAATAAAACAAAAAAAACTTAAGTAAATTATGTTATGTCTGTTTTAGCATTGAAGAGGCCAACCTTTCCTCTTTGGCTTAGAAAGTTCATGGTTAAGCTTGGGCATGGAGTGATTCAACACTGGATCAAGGGTTCTTAATAAGACCTCTACCACGTGCTGAGGGGCTGCAACCTTCCACGGACATATCAGCAATTTGTGATCCAAGAGTGAAATGTGTCTGGGTTAAAACGGAGGATAGAAACTGTTGTGTGAAAGGCAATGTCTTATCAGATAAAATGCCTTATAGAGAGGACTACAGTGTGCTGGAAATAAAAAAGTAAAAGGTATAGCAAAATGGCCAAGTGGGTAATGCCAAATAAATGCTACTAGTAATATCAGCCAATGTTTACTGGGCAAGCACTATGTATCAGGTGCTTCTGGAACTCTATTACTTCTTTTCATCTTCACAATAACCCTCAGGGGATGTATTGTTATTATTCTTATTTTCAAGACCAGGAAAAAGAGACTTGTTGAGATTAAGTAACTTTCCCAATTTCAACAGTAAGTGGTAGAACTGGAATTTGAACCCAGAAAGTCTCATTCCAACCCCTATTCTCTGAATGTATACACTGCAATGCAAGCTATAAGCACATAAGATGATTTGCGGGGGAAGAGTGTTAAACCAATCTATTTGGTTATTCCCAATTCAAAGACATCTTAAATCTCCTATATTAAACCCATGTCAGGAGGACTCAAATCATAGGGTTCCTTCCAAAATGAAAAGGGCATATGTCTTCTTCCATGATGATGTGGAAACAAGGTTTATTGACCTAAGGTAGAAGGCCCATTTGATACATAGTGGAAAAGGCCCACACCTTTCAGTCCATGGGATTGTGGGAAAATTTTGGAAGACAGAGGTAGAAAAAGAAAGCAGATATCAGAGTCTTTTATTATTTTCTTCTCCTACCTTACCTTCCTCATGACTTTGTAGAATTAAAGGGGTTAGATGTAAAGAAAGCTGAAAGAGGCTGCTTTACGCATTCTCCTTACCTACGAGAAGCAACAGTAATGTAATCTCAATGGCTCATCATGTTCAGGGAAAAGGAAAGCCAGAAGTCAGCTCCCCTGACTGCCCTCAGTCCCTGATGATGGAGATGGGATTGAGAAATTGAACTGCAAATTAGAAATTAGTTCAGTCTTAACCAAGCGGAAGAGAATGGGGGATGGGTTACACCAGTATCACACTTCAGCTCTGGTACTATTAGAACAAGAATAGGAAAAGTTGTACTTGAGCACTCAGTTCCAGGAGCAGCTCAGAACAGCCATCCCTCGGCAGAGATCAGCAAGATACAAAACACAGTGACTCATGGTCAGGTAAGCAATTACCCTCTTTCATGTACCTCAATGCCATGGTAAAGAAAAGATGGTTATTAAGGTTTGAATTGTGTTCCCCCCAAAAGATACATTGATGATATCACTTATATGTGGAATCTAACACAAATCAACATATCAACGAAACAAAAACAGACTCACAGATACAGCGAACAGACTTGTGGTTGCCAAGGGGGAATGGGATGCGGGAGGGATGGATTGGGAATTTGGGATTAACAGATGCAAACTATTATATATAGAATGGATAAACAACAAGGTCCTACTGTATAGCACAGGGAACTATATTCAATATCCTGTGACAAACCATAATGGAAAAGGCTATGACAAAGAATATATATATATATATAACTGAGTCACTTTGCTGTATAGAAGAAATTAACACAACACTGTAAATCAACTATACTTCAATAAATTTTTTTTAAAAGATATGTTGAAATTCTAACCCCCAGTACTTCAGAGTGTGACTTTATTTGGAAATAAGATTGTTTCAGGTGTAATTAGTTAAAACAAGGTCATACTGAAGTAGGGTGGTCTCCTAATCCATATGACTGGTGTCCTTATAAGAAGATGGCCATATGAATACAGAGTTACACAGGGGGACACCACGTGATGATGAAGGCAGAGACTGGAGTTATGCAGCTGAAAGCCAAGGAATGCCAACGATTGCTAGCATACTACCACACATTAGGAATGGGCAAGGAAGGAGCCCCCTAAAAGTTCTGGGTGGAGCATGGCCCTGCCAACACCTTGATTTCGGACTTCTGTCCTCCAGAACTGTGGACAATAAATGTCTGTGTCTTAAGCCACCTAGTTTTTGGTACGTTGCTGTAGCAGGCAACAAGGAAACTAATCTAATGTCTTGGAGATGGAATTCTGAAAGACTGAGCATTTTATTTGAGCAATCTACAGAGAGGCTGATTTACATAAAGAGACTATTTAAACACTAGACTAAAAAATAGCTGGCGTTTTCTTCCCCCACTATCCAGTGGGTGGGAGCTTGTGAAGTAGGTCAGCTTACTATTGAAAAATGAAGAATTTACATTTTCTTTGCACATCTGACTATAGTGTGAGTATATTTGTGACGTCACATCATGTGATTACTCAAACTGTCAGAATTTTGCTTCCTAGATAAATAAGAAAACATGGTCAGGGCAGTAAATAGTCCTATGTGGTTGAATGGCAGCAAGTGAATGCATGAAAACAAGGCACATTGTTTTCTCAGTTTTCCCAATTTGCTTATTTAAACAACTTTTTCTGTTTTAATCCCCTTAAGTGTGTTGCCAGAAATTCCAGTATTACGAAGGGTGTTGACACAGGTTTATGAGAACCTCTGCTCATTATTCTCTCCTTCAGACACACTGTCGACCAGACTCGCTTATTAAACACACACTGTGGGTTGGGCACTGCAGTTATCATGTCAAAAAGATATAATGTGTCTCCTCAAGAAATAGTCAAGTAAGTCATGGACTATAGGGAAGTGTGTTAATTATGTGGCAGGATATTATTTTTTTTAATAACTTTCTCAAATTGGAGTAAAATGCTGGAAGGATGAAGAGAGACAGTGAGACCTGTATGGTAAATCTACACAGAGCTACAAGAAATCAGAAAGATTTCTTACCTAGCAAGGCATGAGAGCAGCCGTGGCCAGAAGGGGCCATGTGGATGATGGAGTGGATTCTTTTTCTGGGAATTTCCTGAAAAAACAGCAAAAACTAGGTGACTTAAAACAGCAGAAAAATATTCTCTCAACAGTTCTGGAGGCCAGAAGAGCAAAGTCAATGGGTCAGGGACTTCCCTGGCAGTACAGTGGTTAAGACTTTGCCTTCCAATACAGCGGATGCAGGTTCGATCCCTGGTCAAGGAGCTAAGATCCCACTTGCCTTGTGGCCAAAAAAACCATAAAAACATAAAACAGAAGCAATATTGTAACAAAGTTAATAAAAACTTTAAAAATGGTCCACATTTTAAAAATCTCTTTTTTAGCAATGTTGCAGGCATCTGCTTTCTTTATATATATATATATATATATATATATATATATATATATATATAAATTTATTTATTTTACTTATTTATTGTTGGCTGCGTTGGGTCTTCATTTCTGCACGCGGGCTTTCTCTAGTTGCGGTGAGCGGGGGCTACTCTTAGTTGTGGTGCATGGGCTTCCCATTGTGGTGGCTTCTCTTGTTGCGGAGCACGGGTTCTAGACATGCAGGCTTCAGCAGTTGTGGCACACGGGCTCAGTAGTTGTGGCTCGTGGGCTCTAGAGTGCAGGCTCAGTAGCTGTGGTGCATGGGCTTAGTTGCTTCGTGGCATGTGGGATCTTCCCGGACCAGGGCTCGAACCCATGTCCCCTGCATTGGCAGGTGGATTCTTAACCACTGTGCCACCGGGGAAGCCAAAAAAATCTTAAAAAAAAAATCAATGGGTCAGCAGGGCTGTGCTTCCTCTGAAGGCTCTAGGGAAGGGTCTGCTCTGTGTTCTCAGCTTGCTGTGGTGCTGGCATTCCTTAGTATCCATTGGCTTGTAGACACATCACTGAATCTCTGCCTCCATCTTCACTTGGCCTTCTTCCTATGTCTCTTCTGTTTCTTCAAATCTCTCTCTCCTTATGAGGACATCAGTCATTGGGCTTAGGGCCCATCTTAATCCAGTATGACCTCATATTAACTTGATTACATCTGCAAAGATCCAATTTCCAAATAAGGTGGCATTCACAAGTACTAGGGATTAAAACTTTAACATATCTCTTGGGGGACAGAATTCAATCCACACATGGGGTGATGGATATTTAGAAGATGCTGGTTTTTTTTTTTCCTTATAAACAAAAGACATTTAATTCTTAAAGTTCTGGAGTCTGGGAGTCCACAATCAAGGTGCCAGCAGACTTGGTTTCTGGTGAAGGCAAGCTTTCTGGCTTGTAGATGGATGTCTTCTTGCTGTGTCCTCACATGGCAGAGAGAGAGGGTACTCTCTTGCTCTTATTATAAAGGCACTAATCCCATCATGGGGGCCCCACCTTCATGACCTCATCTAACCATAATTACCTCCCAAAGGCCCCATCCCTAAATCCCATCACACTGGGTGTTAGGGCTTCAACACATGAATCTGAGGGAAGACACATTCAGTCCATAACAAAGATCACATGTTCTGCCTCTCCAGACCCTCCCCTCTGTCCAAGCTTGAGCACAATGTAAGGGCCCTAAAACTCAGTCTCTATTCCAGAAAAAGAAGGCTAAATCTCCAATGGACTGACATTAAGTATCAATCACCTTGGGAGAAAACAGGGTCTTAATATATAAATTGAGCTGTAGCCTCCTTATACATTTTGCTTTCCTAGGTAGTGGACTGAAATTCAGACACATGACAATACATTTGAGATGTACAAAATATTTTTGAAGCACAAAGAAGAGCAGGGAAACCAGACTGAGGGCCTAGGAAGTGTTTCTCAGAAGCAGTGGCCTTAAGCTAAGCCCCTCAGGAAGAGTAAAAATTAAGTGTACAGCAGTAAGAGATAAGAAAAATGCAAAGGCCTTCCTGGCAGAGAACCACATGAGCTTAGGCACAGAGTCAAGGAAGAGTATTCAGGGCACTGGGATTCTTGCAGTATGACTTGATGTAAGAGTTGTATGAGGAAGTGAAGGAGATGGGGCTAGAGAGGTGGGCTGTGGCCAGATCGCGGATATCAGAAGGATGACTCCAGCAGGTACGTGAAAGGGAGTGTGAGAAAGGCACCACTGGAGATGGAGACCAGTTAGATTACTGCAATAAATCTCCCTAAAACAATGGAGACCTGAAGGAAGACAGTCGTGGAGGGATGGAAAGGAAATATATCTAATCACAAGGAGAAAGTTAATACAACCCCCGGTTTTCTCAGCTGGATGACCAAGAGCAGCAGCTTTGAGCATTTTGACTGTGATCCATATTAGGAAGCATTTTACATTGAGACACTGTATACACACATCCACATACCACACTTGCATTCACACTTATGAATAACTGAGACTAAAGTTTCACAAAACAATACTGAGCCTTACTATATGTAATGTACTCTGATATTTTCAATTCTGTTTCTGTTGTTAAATGCTGGTCACAGATGAATAGATAAAGAAGATGTGATATATGTGTGTGTGTGTGTGTGTGTGTGTGTTTATATATATATATATATATATATATATATATATATATATATATATATATGCATCCAATGGAATATTACTCAGCCATAAAAAAGAATGAAATAATGCCATTTGCAGCAACATGGATGGACCTAGAGATTATCATACTAAGTGAAGTAAGTCAGACAGAGAAGGACAAATATCATATGATATCACTCATATGTGGAATCTAAAAAAAAATGATACAGATGAACTTATTTACAAAACAGAAATAGAGTCATAGACATTGAAAACAAGCTTATGGTTACCAAAGGGGAAAAGAGGAGAGGGGATAAATTGGAAATTTGGGATTAGCAGATACACACTATTATATATAAAATAAACAACAAGGACCTACTATATAGCACAGAGAACTATGTTCAATATCTTGTAACAACCTATAATGGAGAAGAATCTGACAAAGAATATACATATATATATAACTAAATCACTTTGTTGTACACCTGAATCACTGTAAATCAGCTATACTTCAATTTTAAAAAAACACACATTTTACTGTTCCTACAGTATAAAAATAAATGAATAAATAAATACTGGTCACAATCCATTAAATTAATTTCACAACCCATTAATGTGTCACAATTTAGAAAGTGTTTAGGAAATCACTTACTGAGGGGATGATAACACTGTCACAACAAAAGTAAACACAGGAGGAGAAGTTGCAGCAAAGGAGGGAAGATGAAGAATCAAGTTTTAGATACTTTGCTTTTGATGTGCTGGGACTAAAGCTTCTCTGGGCGGCTTTGGTTCAGACTATAGTCACCCCTCAGTTTCCACGGGGATTGGTTCCAGGATCCCTGGGGAATACCAAAATCCAAGGATGCTCAAGGCCCTTGTATAAAATGGTGTAGTATTTGCACATAACCTGGGCACATCCTCCAGTAAACTTCAAATAATCTCTAGCTTACTTATAATACCTAATACAATATAAATGCTATGTAAATTGTTGCCAGCTTGCAGCGAATTCAAGTTTGCTTTGGGGAATTTTCTGGAATTTTTCTTTCAACTATTTTGGATCTATGGCTGGATGAACCCGTGGATATGGAACCCAAGGTTCCAGAGGGCCAACTGTATACAGTTGCCCGAAGATCTGAACTTTGGCTCTAGAGATGACCTTCTAGGGAGGCCTATCTGAGGAGAAATCTGCTGAGTCCACAAGAGGCATCCCCACGGCTCTCACCTCCAGGCCCAGGTACTGCTTTGCTCTGTGCCCCTGTTGCCCTGCAAAAAGAAGAAATCATTTTCCCTGATCCTGTATATGTTTAAGTACACGTTGGACAAAGATCAAAGTCAATAAGTGTCTGATAAAAAAATTGAAAATTGGGGCCTCCCTGGTGGCACAGTGGTTGAGAGTCCGCCTGCCAATGCAGGAGACACTTGTTCATGCCCCGGTTCCGGGAAGATCCCACATGCCGCGGGGCGGCTAGGCCCGTAAGCCATGGTCGCTGAGCCTGCGCGTCCGGAGCCTGTGCTCCACAACGGGAGAGGCCACAACAGTGAGAGGCCCGCATACCGCAAAAAAAAAAAAAAAAAAAAAAAAGAAGTAAAAAATTGAAAATTAATAAATGAACCCAAGAAAGGAAAGGCACCCTCAGATTTTGAATTTCTGAAATTTCAAATGCATGTTGTTGACAGGGATGAACATTGGAGACAGAATTTTAAACCTCACAGCAATGCTTTTACTAGGTAGACGATGCACACGACCAAAGAATCAAGTATATAATCAGTTATTTCTGGAGTATATTTCTGTTCAACTTATTAGTTAGTTTTATAAAACTCTGATAAACATAAAGGGGTACTCACTGAATAGTCTGCAGCTCGAACTGTGCATATACACTGTCGACTCAAAAAAAAAAAAAAAAGCACAACGTGAGAGTTGCAAGTTAAGTTTTATTTGGGGCAAAATGAGGACTGCAGCCGAGGAGACAGCATTTCAGATAGCTCCGAGAAACTGCTCCAAAGAGGTAGCGGGGAAGGTCAGTATATATGTGATTTTGGTGAAGGGGGAGTCCATGCAATGGAGCACATATTTTTTTGCAGAAGGTTTCTGTTAGTCACAAGGAACAGTTGTCACCATGAAGGATTTTAGTGTTTTTCTAGATATGAGGAGAAACAAGAATTGGGCTCATAAAATTTGCACCTGAAAATATCTATCTGAAGACCTGCTCTGCCAGTTTCTCCCAGAGCACGGAGTACCTCATTTCAGCTCTCCACCCTGAACTCCTTTCAGGGGGTGTTGAAAATCAGCAGCTGAAGCAACACATAACTAAATCCTTATAGAGGTAGATGGCAAGGGCCAATTTGTAGTTGACAACACGCACATACACATACATAAACATATACTTCTCTTTTTCCCTCCTTTTAAGCATATTTTTCTCTCCCTCTCTCACTCTCCCATACTCTGGTCCCCTGACCCTCTCACACACATATCTCTCCCCAACCTTGAACTATGACAGATTCCCTGTTTCGCTACCAACCACCACTAATTGGACCATCCATCTCAGAGTATAAGCTATGAAGAGGGCTAAAATGTCATCATCATGACTTAGACAAGCAGAAGTTTTCCATTTCTATTTCAGTTGGGTATCATGTGTTTAGTGGTAGTTTTCTTGTACTGGTTTTCTTTTGCCATCGACACCACAAGAAGTTGGCGTTCCCTCCATAGTCCTACCCTAGATTCCATTTCTTACTTTATACATCACTGGTTCCAGAAAATCTCATTTACTTTCATGGCATCAACTACCATCTAGGCCTAATAAGCCAAGTCTCTCTCTTCATACCTCTTTTCTGAGTTCCATAATTATTTCTAACCCCATCTATTAGGTACCTCCATGTGGAGCTGTACAATTTTGATGTGTCCAAACAGGATTCATTTTTCATCCCCTCTCCCAACTCACCCCTTCCTAAACCCATGCCATCTCTTGCATTCTTGATCTTAGTTCACTGGAGGAGAGAGGTCTTTTAAAGTAAAGGACCGATGGAAAGTCAAAATAACCCTGGTCCCAGAATTCTATTGCTTTAACAGAAGCTCTTCATCCTCATACAAGAAGGGGAGATTTGGGACTTTTTAACCAGAGAGTTGGTCTTATTAAACACTTTCAATAGCAGGCTGTGTGGATCACCATGCAAAAGCACCCCACCATGCTGATTGAAAAAAAAAAAACCCTTTGGACTGCCAAATTCAGCTTGATCCCTCTCTTTCTTTCTCTTATTTTTCTGCTTGGTCTATGAATTTCAGCAGGCCAGTAGAGTCAAGTGAGAGCCTACCTAAAATGTGAAAAAAAAAAAAAAAAGTTGCACTGAGGACTTCAAACCCCTTTAGCCCAAAGCTAGGACTCTTTAAAAAAAAAAAAAAATCCCATCTGTTATCCCACTCTGTTCATCTAAAAGGCAGGTGCTCATTTGTAAGCATCTGTGTTCTCCACCAAACACCTTCTAGGCAGACACACAAGGAAAGCTTTGGTTTGAATGTCACAGCCTGGTTTGATAAGACACATCTAGCCTGTTAATTGGTCTCTAGGCTTTATTCGTCTATCTCTTATCACTAAACTTGCTGCTCCTAAAGAGGAGACACAGAAAAAATTCTCAAGAGCTGGTGAGTAGCTTTATCAGGACTTTTAGCATTCTGTCAGTGCCTATGGTACTCAGCTGCGGAGTTACACTGAAGAGGACCAAACTCTGGTTGAAGAGAAGAGCATGGCAGGGAGAATTTCTTTTTCCCCATCTGTTATGAACTGAATGTTTGTGACCCCCCTGCCAAATTCATAGGTTAAAATCCTAACCCTCGGGCTTCCCTGGTGGTGCAGTGGTTGAGAGTCCGCCTGCCGATGCAGGGGACATGGGTTCGTGCCCCAGTCCGGGAAGATCCCACATGCCGTGGAGAGGCTGGGCCCGTGAGCCATGGCCACTAAGCCTGCGCGTCCGGAGCCTGTGCTCCACAGTGGGAGAGGCCATAGCAGTGAGAGGCCCGCGTATCGCAAAAAAAAAAAAAAAAAAAAAAAAACCTAACCCTCAGTGTGACAGTGCTAGGAGGTGGGGCCTTTGGGAAGTGATCTTATAGAAGAGACTCCAGAGAGATTTCTTAGCCCTTACGCTCATGTGAGGACACAGGTAAACAACGGTCATTTCTGCCCCAGGAAGTAGGATCTCATCAGCTACCAAATAGATAGCAAATCTGCCTATGCCTCGATCTTGAACTTCCCAGCCACCAGAACTGAGAGGAATAAATGTTGTTTTAGCCACCCAGTCTGTGGTATTTTTGTTACTCCGGCCCAAACTGACTAAGACACTGTCCAAAGATACCACTTGGCTTAGAGAGATAGAAAGTACATTTTTAAGTTATTACCCCTTCATCTGAAAATAATAAATGAATGCCAAATGTCCAATAGTCACTGGAGCAGGCAAAGAAAGTACCAGACTATATGGTTTAACTTTCTAAACTATAAAATGTCTGATGCAGTGTTTGACACAGAGCAGATACTCAGTAAATGTTCTGGTCCTTTCTCTCCCCCCTTCCTTCTCTGTTCCCTCCTTTTCCTTCCCTTTCCATCTGTTTCTATTACTACCTTGCTGTGCATGACTAACAGGCAGAAAATAGGCCGAAGCCAAATTATTTTAGCTCAGTAAGATGAGAAGTCCTATTCAAGACATGAATACTTAGAAGACTTCAAACTCTTCTAAAGAAGTGTCAGAGGGCTAAGGGAGGAACATAGTTTCTTGGCCAGGCAGCATTTTATGCATCCTGCAGGAGAAAATATTTCTGTATCTCATGTAGATGCCACTCCCCAAATCTGAAGACCCTAAAATCTCTGTTTTTCCTTCAGTAGATGAAATGGCCTTACATCAGGTTAGAAGAATGACTAAATGCCAAACAAAGCCTGAGCAAAATATGAAGTGGGAAAAACTTATATTTCACATTTTTACCTCTCCTCTTACAATGCCCCTTAGCACTCCACCTGCCTAATCGCGGGAGTCTATCCTGCACCCTTTGCTTTTCATAAAATAAGAACTATCCTTTCTTTGTTATTCTTTAAAACCACTGATGTCTGTCACAATACTACTGCCTTACATCAATATAAAGCTTTAGTGTTTGACCAGGGTTATAACTGATCATTACCACTCTTGGGCTTCACAACTCTGCAAAAAAAAGAAAGCAGTTGCCCCCATTTTACAAATAGATAAAGTGAAGCTCAGGGCTTCTTCAAGGTCATATGGCCATAAAGTAAAAAGTAATGTAAGGTAGGCTTCCTATTTGCCTTCACTGAGATGACAGCACGAAAGGAACTTTGTTTGGAAAGGTCTCTATTGCACCATAAAGAGTGAAACATGATTCCAACATGAAAGTTCTACTCTTTTGACTGTCATCTTTTCTAGGCCTTTCTGGCTGACCTTCTCAGTTTATCTCTACAGCATTAATACAGTGAATTTTTTAAAATTTTAAAATTGCTCCAAAAAATAAACTACCCTAAGAATTATGTTGGGTACTTGGGTTTGTTTCACTGAAATGTCTTTTCAATTTCTTATGATGCTCATGCCCAGATTCTGCTACCTGAAGAAGTTAACAGGAGAGATCAAATGAATCCAGTGGCTATTCAAATGAAATGAAGGAACTATCCATACCCTACCCCTCTTCTATCTCAACAACCTAGATTTGGTAGTTGGTGTCGAACAAACTCATAAACACTGATGTATAAAGATCTTTAACATACTCGATTTTAAATTATTCAAATAAGGACTAGAAATTACTAGAAAGCAGGTCGTTCCATTTACAACTTCGGAGCTAAGGGAACATGTGTAATCTCTATCCATATATAAATTAGTATTTCTCATGCAGCTCCTGTGTGATAGCGGGCTGTCACCAGGCTGTCACTCCAGAGCATGTGGATTTTAAAAATGGAAGTAAAGATGGGAAGGAGAAGGAGAAATGATGAGAGGGAGGGAGGGAAGAAGGAAGGAAGGAAGGAAGGAAGGATGGGAGGGAGGGAGGGAGGAAGGAAAGGGAAAAAGAAAGAAATCTTTAGTCTTTATCTAAATACTCAGTATTGAATAAGTCATTTTGAGAACTCGATAGCAGAGTCAAATCGCCTTTTTGAGCCTCGAAGTAAATTATCAGCCTGGTACAGACCTAGGCTAAGACAGATATAGCATTTAACTTCACGGGTGGCTATAATTTCTGGATCTGCGAAAGAGTGATTCCTACTTAGTATATTCCAAAAAGGACATGAAGTTTCTTAAAGGCCCTGTATAAATCAATTCACAATCATACTCAGATAGTTTGACTGTGACTCCAAAATGTCTGAGTTTCATTTTCTCCCTGTTAAAGATGAAACCACTGACATTCATTTTTTATGGACATTTCCAGCTAAAGACTTTTTTTGGTGAGTTAAAATTTGAAGAGCATGAAAGAGAAATTATTCTGATTTATGATGACTTCCAATCAGGACCAATTAAGAGAAAATGAACCAGGGAAATTGGAGTGGGGAAGGGAAATAAGATCCTGGAAAGTGAAAGTATTTAAACCTAAGTTTTCTTGCCTTTGCTATCCCCTGGGTAGAATTAAGCAAAGGCAGCCTCAGGATCAGGGTCCTTGTGCCCCCAGGCCTCACCCACATTCAACTGTTTCACCTCTAATCTTGCTCTAGGCACAAACAGCTTCACCTGGGATTCAGCTACACCTGTGCTACCCTTTACCCAGGAGTCTATCAGACATACAGAAATGCTTGTCCTTTATTACAACATTCAAGTATTAATGTAAGCGAATTCTTCTAATAGTACCTCGTGCTCCAACTTACTTCTGACTTGGTTCCCACCTAAACACCTCCTGGCTTCAAGCTGAAAATCCAAGCCCTCAAATTCTACACATTTTTAAAAAGTATTTATGTCAGTACTCAGATCTGAGCACAAGGGGCCACAGTGCTGGGTCAGGGCTTTAGAGGGTCCCCATAGCACACTGTGTTCATACACAAGAATGCACATACCCACACATACATACACAAACACACGCACATTTATTAAGGACTGCATGGGTGCTTCTGTCTCCCAGGATATGGCACTGGCATGGGACAACTTGTATTTTAATCATCCGCCCTCGTGACCAATGCTGTTAAGATCCCAGAGAAACACTCATCTCCTGCCCGCAACTTCCACACAAAAGGTGACTTCATTCAATTACTGTAAAAGTTTGTGGGTTGTGCCACTGCTGATGAATGGACACCGTTTTAGAGCACGGAGGAGATTCCAGTGGCAAAAGTACTTAAGAGATGAGACAAATTAATTAGCCTGTCAAATCTTTCCTCTGAGGGAATGTGAATGCAACAGATTATTGAATAACAAAGTATCATTTCCCAGTAATGCTGTTTTGGGTTTTTTTTGTTGTTTGGGGTTTTTTTATTTTTTTGCTTTTGTGTTCCAATTCATGGTTCCAGAGGTATTCACAAATTAGTACAATATGTGCAACCACTGCACCTGGTAGCTGAGAAACATTCTACAATCTTAAATGTTCACACTACTCTTACATTTGTGTGTATATAATTTGGATATATAAATACAAATATATACATACACACACATACACACACACACACACATACTCAGATTTCTCAACCTTGGAACTATTTACATCTGGGGTAGGATAATTCTTTGCTTTTGTTGCTGTGGTTCCTCCTTTGTTGAGGGCCGGTGCTTTCCTGTGCATTGTAACATACTTAGTAGCATCTCAAGCTTCTCTCCACTAGATGCTAATAGTTTCTCTCCCCAGAAACACTTGTGAGAACCAAAAATATCTCCAGAAATTGCCAGATCTCCCCACATGAGAAGCACTAGGCTTGACATTACTTGTGAAACATGACATGGTTTCACTACATTGGTAACCTGATGGATATTGAACTCTAAAATTGTGCATTGCTCTATCTTTATAAAAACATTTAATACGATTGAATTAAATGTTTTAAAATTTAATTTAAAATGTCAGCTCTCTTAAATTACATTTAAAATTTTGATATTTATTCACTATATTCTGTACTTTACTTTTTAATAGACTACCTTGAATGTTTAACAGACTAGTTTGGATATTTTAGGAGAATATAAAGCCTATATGAAAAGAAGTTTTAATTTTTGGTTTTACATTCACCTAAGCTTACATCTTTTGATAAAAAAATATACTGAAATATACTTTGCATGGATTACATTTTTAATTTTTCGAATGAATTGATTATGAGAAAAATAGAAAACACCAAAGCAAATCTCAGAAAATAAAACCAAACAAAGAGCCTAAGAGCATAAATGGAAAATCTTTAAAAGGTGGACTGCTTAAATTTTTAAAAACTAGGAGCACTGAAAGTAGGGAGACCTCTGTCTAGCATCGAACCCTGTTTGAACCACATTATCTTGGGTGAGATGTGGTGAGGCCAGATGCAGATGGAGAGAGAGAAGCCGGAAAGAGTGGTCCCAGTTCTCTGAGGAGAACACAGCAGCGGAAGCACAGGTCAATCACAAGGCAGAAGGGGGGGTGGGGGGCAAGTGCCTCCATTGTAATTTCTATGGGAAGGAAAGGATGAAGCCCAGCAAGCAGGTTGAGGATTGGCTAATTTGAATAACTTCAGTGGGCTCTGGAGCAGAGGGACTGTCCCTGGTTGCCTGGTATCTGGCCCTGGGGCAATGAGAATGGGTATACGTGGCCCAGATAAAGCAGATGATTGGGGGCATGGACTTAGCTTCTCAAGAAGAGGAACTGGCCAGCCTCTAGCCAAAGCCTCAATGCTAGGTCAAGACAGAATTTTTAAAAACTATATTACACCCACAGATAGAATTCAGGGACAGGACCTTGCAAATTCCTCATTTGATAAAGATGCAATTACTGATCATAACAATTAAATGAGTAAGAAAGTTTTTTTTTCAAAAGACAATAAATGCAACAGACCATTCATCTTCTTTACTAAGTGAAGACATCATTACTGATCAAACAATGAGAAGGAATGTAGTCCTCCTGTATTCTTGTCTTGGCCTGAAAAATTTTAGGTGTAGATCTAATTGAACATGATTCAAAAAGGATTTGAAATGACTTAAAGAAATTTATATATATATATATATATATATATATATATATATATATATATATATATATATATATATATATATATATATATGCTGGGGAATAAATGCTAGATGAAGGGAAAATGAAGAGAGAAATATCCAGAGATGTAGTGCTGTTCTCCAGAAAACTGACTACATGAAAGCTCATATCTTTAGGGCTTAGATCTTGTAGGGTTTGTAGAGATGCCACAGATGTGACTGCCTAGTGACCTAAACAAAGAGAAAAGCATTATTTGTTTCAAAATCACAAAATGCCTATCAGAAAATAAAAACTACTAGTTGCTCAGGAGAAATCACCTTTTCTAGAAACCGGAACGTGAGAAGAATCCATTCTCAATTCTTGGAGCTGAAAATCATCTGTTGTGTATAGACTGCAATTAACATTTGTAGCCGGAGGTTTTCTACACCAAACATTAGCTAAGAAGTTCTTTCACATTATGGTTTCCCTTCGTAGGATGCACTGGAGCCAGTGGTGCAGTTGTTCTCACCCCTGCTTACTGTCACCACTACTCAAATTTCCCAGCTGGTTTCAGGGAGAGGGGATGATGAGGGGCAGCTGGACCTGTACTAATGCAATCTTTAATTGGCAAAAATGCACCTCGACTGACACCATTGCCTAAGGCACCAGGTGACTGCAATGGCAGTACAAGCACCATCCCCACCCCTTCTCCATCTTCCCCAGGTTCCAAGCACAGAAAATGACCTCTAGGTCAGCTTCTGGATGTTAACTGGCATCTCATCACTGAACAAATTATGTTACAGTTGAAAATTACAGAGGGAGGCATCACGGTTTACATATTTCAACTCACACGTTTTTGCTCAATAAAATTAAATGCTTCTATTATCTCTACAGCAAATGTCACAAAACAGCAAACTCAGTGCAGGAAGGACGATGTGTATTACATCGTCCAAGAGGAACCACTCTTTTATAACCGATTAAACTCATTGCAACTCATTGTTGAATATTCTAACAATTGTCACCAGTGCACAGTTCAAGTTACCACCTCAGTACAATTTGTTTACAATTATCAGGGTTACAAATGGCCTTCCAAGTACATCCTGGGGAGGTCTGAGAAAGTTTTCTGTCAAGTATGTACTGGCCCAGCAGGGCAATTTTCAATCTGGCCCCAGAATACTACAGGAGGTCAATTTCCAAGTTACAACAAGTATCTGACCTATACATGCTTTTTATGTGATGTGTGAGTTGTCATTTCCACACTGGGCCACCTCCTCTAAGGCTACTTACTATAACTATTGTTTCTTCCAGCTGTGAAACAATTTTAAAGGCACTCACTGATCTTTGATAAACTAAAAAAACCCTCCCCTCTAAAACAAACAAACAAACAAAAAACCCACCTGTTTCTAAAGGCTTGATATTATGCAGAAATTATTTTCAGAGTGGCTATAATTCTCCATCTACTTCCCCTAACTAAGCCTAGTTTCTCTACTGTCCTGGTTGTATTTAATAACCTTTCATATTTAGTGAGTGCTTATTCTTGCTGGGCACTGTCTTAGGTGCTTTACTTCACACACATTATGTCATTTTATGCTCAGGACAACCCTATGAAATTATCTCCATTTTACAGATAAGGAGACTGAAGTTTGAATGAATGACCTGAAAAATTTGTCTCAGTTAACCCAAATAAGATAAAGATCTAGGATTCAAACTCAGGTTTCTCTGAACACAGATACTACATCTTTAACCATTATGCGCCTAACAATTGTGCTATAATTTAATACTTCAGATGCATGTTTTGCTGAGTTAATCAAATTTGGATATGTGTATTACATGTATATGTATACACACATGCATACACATATTTGTACTGTATTTCATGTATACAATAAGTTAAATAGACTTTTGGGACTAGCCAAAGAACCTTTCAACCGTGCTCATTTTAATTTTTTAAATAAGGTGTATTGGGTTTCCCAATTTAAATTTAATATCTCCTCATTAGGGAAATTTGGGGATATGCACAAAAGAAGAGAAAAGAAAAAAATCATCCAAATTCTATGTTTAAAGCTGAATACTTTCTAATATTTTGTTAATCATAAATTACAACATTTTGGTTAGGAAAACATTCTATGGGAATGCACATTTTAAATGTTAAAGGCATGATCTTATAACATTTTTGATATAAAGTTTAGCCAACATAGGAGACAAAGAGACATAGGTTCAAATCCCAAGGCTACCATTTACTGGCTGGTGACCTTAGGAAGCGCTTTGACCTCTTGAGCCTGAGTTTCCTTGTATGTCAAATAAGAATAATAATTATTCCTATCCCACTGGGATGTCCTGAAAGTTGAATGGGACAATACATGTAGAGTGCTTGGCAAACACTTAGTGCTCCAGAGAAGATGGTGGCAGTGGACATGCCATAATTTTCTTTTTCTTTCTGAATCGCTGTATTAAAACAGATAAGACAATTAGGTAGTAAACAAAAATCCATGGTCAACATTTACTGTGAAACTAGATGACTAGATTTCTTTAGAAACCTCAAAATATCAGCCAGGGAGGACAAATAACCAGTCACAGGACGAGAGTGGCACCAGCATCTAGGCAGCAGAAAGCAGAGAGAAGCAAAGACAAAGCACCATGGACCCACTTGGGAACAGCCACTGAAACCAGGAGGGCTTTATGCAATCCAATGATGGGCAAGTGCAAGGGGGCTCTTGGTAGAAACTGGGACTAGAAGAATTTAGCACTTATGAGCTTTCTTCTAGGACAGGGGTCCCTTTCAGGAAAGGGCCCAGCACTAAGGAGAAACTTCTGGAATGTAATGAAAATTGAACAGAATTAGCCCAATTGAGACAAAGGAAAGAAAAGATCCAGATAAAAGTGGAGGTGGAGAACAGAACCAAGAAGTCTTGGAAAACAGCAGAAGAGGGGATTCTCTGAAGTTAGAAAAGCTAGCCTGAATCAGGCCTCTACAATTTCAGAAAACTGATTTCACATAAAAATGAGCTGCAGAAAAGCATCGAAGTCAAGTCCTATGCAAAGTTATTACATGATAAAAGAGAATAGAAAGCAGAATAACATCACTATAGATAATAAAAGCGTATCAGAAAGACAGGGACAGATCAAAACTGTAACCTATTTCAAATAAACTAAAAGACATTATGAAAATGATACAAGATGTAAAAGAACAGTATAGTCAGAATTAGAAAAACTCAGAAATGAGGTGACAGAGCATAGGAAAGAATTATAAATAAATGAAAAGACATTTCTAGAACAAAGACTAAACTGGAAGGAACACAAAAGCAAATAAGCACAAAACACACCTGAAGAAAATAGGAGGTGAAAAGAAGGAAGGTTTTAAAGATCAAAAAGAAATAAAGAGGTAAGGATTAAAGAGAAAGTAGCAAAGGAATATAGGCAAAGCAGATTCAAATTATACAATATAAGAATCCCTGAGGAAATAAACCAAAGCAAGAAAGAGAACAAATACTAAAAACAATAATTTAAGAAAACTTTCCTGAAATTAAAAAAGAAAATTGAAATTATATATTGAAAGAACACACCACACATCTGAGAATATCAACTGAGAATGACCAACACCAAGGCATATTCTAATAAAGTCATTGGATTTTAAAGAAAATTAATTATTTGAGCATCTAGGGGAAAAGGGCAAGTGATTTATAAGGGAAAAAATTAAGTTACCATAAGACTTTATGACAGCAATGCTTTATGACAGGAAAAAAAATAGAGTGACCTAATTAACATACTCAAGGAAAGAAGTGTCTAAAGGAAATATAAAGAAAAGCATTTTTATTTAGCAAAACTGACTTTCAGACATAATGAGCATACAAAAACTGTTATCAACCTGTAAAAACTCAAGGAATATTACTCCCATGAGCCTGCCTGAGGAATATTCTAGAAATGAGCTTCAGAGAACCAAAATCACTAGAGACATAGACACAAGGACTGATGGTGAGAACTAAATATATAAAACATACAGTTATTATAGAACTATAAGCAAATGAGCATTAAAAGGGGAAAGTAGAGTATTAATGGCTATATGCTTAGGCAATATAGATACAGTACAGCTACAAAAATTAATGGGAGATGGGGAAAGTACATGCAACAAAATTTGTGGTTATTTTCAATGATCCTATTGTCAGTGGTAGTATTAGTATCATTTGTGTATATATTATTGGAATTGAGTAAAGATGATGAGTAATGATGCAATATTCTGATTCTATCATTCCCTGTGTCCTTGAGAACTAGGATTTTGGTATGGAAGAAAGGAAATAGAGGGACTCCCCTGGTGGTCCAGTGGTAAAGAATTCGCCTTCCAATGTTGGTGACACAGGTTCAATCCCTGGTCCGGGAACTAAGATCCCACATGCCACGGGGCAAATAAGCCCACGTGCCACAACTATTGAGCTCTCATGCCTCAACGAGAGAGCCCACGTGCCACAAACTACAGAGCCCACGTGCTCTAGAGCCCACGCGCCACAACTAGAGAAGAGAAAACCCGCACACCACAACTAAAGCTCGAGCAGACCGCGCGCCATAACGAAAAAGATCCCGCATGCCTCAACAAAGATCCCGTGTGCTGCAACTAAGACCAGATGCAGCCAAAAATAAGGAAAATAAACAAATTAAATAAATAAATATTTTTTTAAAAGAAAGTAAATAGAGATGCAATACAGAAGTTAAAAAGCCCTGTCTTCCTGAATTTAAATTCGAACTATTAGTCATAAAGTAACGTGTCCACTGAAGAAGCCTTGAAACAATAATCATCCCAAGCAAAGAGACTGTGGTTTTGAAATATCATTTTCCCTGAAAAAATGTCCAAGGCTTCTTAGAGAAGTAGCTATTTCCATATCTGGGGCCAGAAATGTACAAGATAAGCCTGGAAAATCTTGACACACCCAATAGCAAAGAACTTACCAAAGAGTCATGTAAAGAAGACTCAGAAGCCAACTTGAAGAGGGCCCCACTAGCCAAATACAGGACAATTTGAGCTTCAATAAAGATATCTGAATGGATAGAATAGGGATTGAAATCCCTTCACTTGCAGAAGGGATCAAACACAAGTCTGGTCAAGTGTGGATCCAGCTGCCAATTTGTAGGGAATACAGAAGAGAGAAGAAAATGATAAAGTGAAAAATCCAGACTATGGGAAGCTGCAGATCAAATGCCCCAAGTTCTTCAACAGATATTGTGTGAGGAAAAGAGAGGGATGGAGGGGGAAATTGCAGATTCAAAGAAATTTGAATTTTTAAAAGCAGGTAAGACAAAAGTACAGTGTCTGGGGATGCACACTTTTTTATTTTTTTTATTATTATTTTTTTTTTGCGGTACGCGGGCCTCTCCCTGTTGTGGCCTCTCTCGTTGCGGAGCACAGGCTCCGGACACGCAGGCTCAGCGGCCATGGCTCACGAGCCCAGCCGCTCCACGGTATGTGGGATCTTCCCAGACCGGGGCACGAACCCATGTCCCCTGCACCGGCAGGCGGACTCTCAACCACTGCGCCACCAGGGAAGCCCGGGGATGCACATTTTTTGATAAAACTCTAAAGAAGTGCAAAGAGGTGATTACTATAGAATCTGGGTAGCGGTTACTTTGGAGAGAAGGAGGAGAGTTGAGATTGGGGTGGGGTGCACAGAGGGGCTGCTGGAGTAGCAGCCCAGATAGGTTCTATTTCTAAACCTGAGGAGGGGGTGCAAACATACACACAGCTCATTACTCTTTGCTTTTCTGTGTGATTTTCTGTATCCGTGTTATATTTGACAATAGAAATGTCCACCAAATAATAAGTGCTAAATAAATATGAGCTCTACTTAAAATTAAACTGAAAACATCTTTAAATGTCCTAACATCATAATAAACAGCCAAGTGGGGGAAAACAGACTCAAAATTAAGACATTCTGAGAAAGTCTCAAGAAATACCTAGATTTGGCTTGAATCTTGGGAACTGACTCTAGGGAAGATATGAAATCGAAGAGTTTTGTTTTCTTCCTGGGTTGGAAGGGGAAGTGGACTATCCTTCAGGATTAGAGCTCTCGAAAGGATGAAAAAATTAACTCTAAGTGCTGGGAACAATAGGAACAAAAGGGGAATAACCTTAGGAACACCTGAAATGATCAGTCAAAACCCAGCAAGGTATGTTTTGGCGCTGAAAGGCACGGATGTGGAGCAGCCAGCAGATGCATGCTGCAGGTGCGAGGATGTGACCTCCTCTATGTGACAGGACAAAGACACTTGTTCTGACCCACACAAGCCAAGCCAGGCCTCCTTGATTCTCTGGTTCCCATTTTGAGTATTTTGGAACACGCAGGTGCCTAGCACTGAGCTGGGACCAAGGCCCTCAGTCTAATGCTCCTTGGAACGTTTTAGCTCTTAGAAGACTGCCCTCTTGTGTATCTAGAAACAGTAAGTGACATAGAATGCCTCAGGTCAGTCTCCATAGCAGGATGACCCAGAAACCGAGAGCTGCATGCATGAGGTTTACAGAGAGTGCCCACAGGGACCACCATCTGTGAGGGAGTGAAGGAGAAGAATGGGGCAGAGAAAAGACTGGAGTTGTGATGCAGGCAAAATACAGACCACAGACAATCCCACAGAAAACTCTGGAGCTGGGCTAGCTATTCAGACTTGTCTCACTTGTCTCACCTTGGGACTTCACTCCCACCACGGACACCAGCACCCCTACCACCCCTGCTGTTAACCACTCATTGGATGTGGGCTGCTCCTGGGGAAGCGGTGTGACCTTAGGCTAAGTAGCTCTGTCTTCCTTTGAGGTAATTCCCTGAGAGTCCTTCAGGTAAGAGCTGTTAGTCACCAATATCCCCAGGTGCAAGGACAGGAGTGCCTCCGTCCTAAGGAGGATAGGGCCAGAGCATCACCTCACTTCTCTTCAGTCAACCCGTGGATCATGCATACTTTGTCTCTACAAGCTTGCATTTCATTTGGCCTCTTCAGTGCCTTTGGCCTTATGTTCAGAAGAAGAGTTTTGCCTTAAAGTTCCAAAGATGCCTGGGAATTTGGCCTTTAAAGAATTTTCTTTGCATACTGACCTTCAAGTGAAGACTGACAGTGCATTCCTAGGATCACAGCATTCTCATCCACTCATACAACCAATATTTATTGAATGCTTTCTGGGTGCCAAGTCCTGGGAGCTAAGCAGGAGGACCACAGTGGTGAATAGAATAGAGTCGCCTTTTGGCTAAAGCTACCTGTCATTCAGTGTTGTTCAATTCTGCATAATGATGATGCTCTGCATCTGTACAGAGTAATCCTTCATGTTACTTCCCTTCTGGGGTTGGATGCTACAGAAGATAATTGTGTCATTCTTGAAAAATCCATGACAAGATTCTTCTGAGACATTTCTTCCCAGAGCTAAGTGGAGTCTTTGACTTAATGTCTATTTGAGGCAGTAGGCAGATGAATTAGGCAGGGGCTTTAGAGAGCAATTCAGGATAGTGTTCCTGACACCTTTATAATGATCAACTTTCACTCTTTGGGACAGTTGAAAAAAAAATCACCACCTGTGTTTGTAATCATCTGATATTATTCACTTTCTTGCATAAATGCATAGAACATATGTTAGGATATAATTCTCTATGGGTCTTTCTGTAGGTTTAGAGCCTAAATCTAATACTTGGGGAATGGAACATATTTCTCACTTTGTAATATTATTATTATTACTTCAGATTGCACTATATTCTAATTATTCACATACACATCACTTTCCTTTCAGCCTTTTTCAATATCCTGCCCTATTAATTAATTCTTCTTCCCATTTGTTACTTCAATGATTTGCTCTTCACAAATGCATCCATCTCAGCCAATAAATATTAAACATACTCGAATTTCCTTCACCTTAAAAAAATCCTCCTCAACTTATCTTTCTGCTGAATGTGTTGCTTTCTCTCTTTCCTTCCTTCTGCAGTCAACTAACATTCTTGAATGAGCAGTCCATACCTAGTGTCTCCATTTATTCACTTTCTGTTTATTTCTTAGTCCTTTGGTATCTGGATATCACCAGAACCACTCATCTGGAACTCCTCTTGGTAAGGTCTCTGGTCACCAGTGACTATTCTCTGCTGTGATAGTAAATTCTATGTATCAACTTGCCTGGGCAATGGGGGAGGGGGGGTGGCTCAGATATTTGATTAAACATTATTCTTGGTGTGTCTTGGGAAGATGCTTCTAGACAGAATCAACACTTGAATTGGGAGACTGAGCAAAGCAGATTGCCCTCCCCACTGTGGGCGGGCCACATCCAATCCATTGAAGGCCTGATTAGGACAAAAAGGCTGAGTAAGAAAGAAGCCCCTCCCTCTGCTTGACTATCTTTGAACAAGGGCATCTGTCTTCTCCTGCCTTCAGACTCAGACTGGACTAGACCCTCGGCTCTCCTGAGTCTCCTGCTTGCCAAGTGTAGATCTTGGTACTTCTCATTCTCCATAATTGCATCAACCAAGTCCTACACACACACACACGTACACACACACACACACACACACAGTGTTCTGTGTTTCTGGAGAACCGCAACTAATACAATCACTAGGTCCAACTTAGTTCTGCTTCACATCCTTATGGCATATGAAGTCATTCACCAAACTCTTCCTCTTCAAACTCTTTCCTCTCTTAGTATTGTCACACGCCTTTCTTCTACTTCTTATCTTATCTTTCTGACTCCAATTCATTGGCTCTCCTCCTCTCAAACGTTCACTAAAGTTGATATTTTAAAGTGATTCCTTTTTCTTTTTCCATACTCTGTTCCCCAGTGGAATATTATTTCAACTTCAACTACTGTGTATTTGCTTTGTCTTTCAAGTCTTCATCTTTGTAAGTATTCATACTTCTGATCCATATGCATTCTCCCTGTCGTCTAGGAGGTGTTTCTCTCTGGATGCCTGCATGCACTTCAGATTTAATGCATTCAAGAGTAAGCACATTGCTTTGTGACCACCTAGAGGGGTGGGATAGGGAGGGTGGGGAGGGAGGGAGATGCAAGAGGGAGGAGATATGGGGATATATGTATATGTATAGCTGATTCATTTTGTTATAAAGCAGAAACTAACACTCCATTGTAAAGCAATTATACTCCAATAAAGATGTTAAAAAAAAGAGGAAGCACATTATTCCCATCATTATCATTATCATCACCATCATCATCATCATCATCATCATCACCATCATCATCCCAGTCATCCAAAACACAAAGTGGCTTCAACCCTTCTTTACTAGTACCCTACATTCAGTGATTACCAAATCCTTACTATTTTACCCAACTGGCATCATTTAGATTCATCCCCTCCTCCCCACTCTTCTGCCTTATTTCTCATCCTTTATGACAATGACCTCCCACCTCCTGCATCACAACACTGACAACAGAGGTGTTATTCTAAACAAAGACAAGATAGTATCGCTCCTCTGCTTAAATGTCTTCTAAGGTTCCCCACAGTCAAAAGAACAAAACGTACGTTCTGACTCCAACGTGCTTTCCAGCTTACCTCTCACTTCACCCCACCAGACACCCCACATGCAGCCAAACCCGCTACTCATGGCTGTTGCTCTTTCACGGTGACTCCGCCATCCCTCTGCCAACTTGTTCTCCATCTGGTGAATTTCTACTCATCCTTCAAGGTCCTCACTAAAATGTCACTTTATCTGAACAGATTTTCTCAACACCTACAGGTATAATCAGTCACTGCTTCCTTTAACTACCCGTATACTGGACACCCTCTCTGGCTTTTTGTCATGATTGAGTTACATGTTAGTGTCCCCCACGCTATCAGGAACTCCTCCAGAGTAGGGACTGCATTGTATTCACCTTTTTATCTCCAGTCTTAATGTGGTCCCTTGAAGATGGGAAGGACTCCATAAGTGTGCTAAATATTAATGTGTTAAGCATGTTAAAATGAATTAAACTTGAAGACACAGAACTGCAATATGATGGTAATATCTATGGAATTTACATACGTTAACACAGCAAGTTCACATCTAAGAATTTATCCTAAATAATCTTACTTGTACACAAATATGGAGGCAAAATGATGTTTGAGTTTTTAATTTTGTTTATTTCTCTAATAAACAAACTTGGATGGTCCATGTTATCTTTAGTCACTGCACTTCCTCTAATTTAGAGAATATATTTTGTATAGAAAAAGGGTTTCCAGCATGACCTAATTTTCATTTTCCAAACTCAAAAAGAAACAAAACAAACCAAAACTCTACTTCTGGCAAAAATGTTAGGTATTTATTTAGGTAACGTATGGCTTTTAGTTGTTCAATACACAGAGATTTTTAGGAATAAGTGATTCTTAGAAACTGATGAATGAGCACTTAAAGACGTATTGTTGAGGGAACTCTACTCAATACTCTGTAATGACCTATATGGGAAAATAATCTAAAACAGAGTGGATATATTTATAGGTATAACTGATTCACTTTGCTGTATAGCAGAAACTAACACAACATTGTAAATCAACTATACGCCAATAAAAATTTTTAAAAAAAGAAAAACAATAGTAAACATTCAGAAAATACTTACTGAATAGATTATCTTTCCAGAAACAAACAAACAAAAAAGGTGTAATGTTGATCCTTTCTGACAATGGCCTCTTACTCTATCTACCTTCTCACCTCCTGTCCTTCCCTTCTCTAGTCACACTATCCTTAGTTTGACATCCTGATTTGGCCTGTGTTTTTGTTGGAAGACAGTACTTGTTCTCTTTGATAAGAAGCCAACGTTCATATGATTTTGTAAAAATGAGGTGCAAGAGGTGACCTGCCATTGTTCTGTGACACCACTTCACTAGAGCAAGTTGGCAGAAGAGCTGCAGGCTGGGGCCCCTTAGGGAGCCCCTCCGCACCCATGAGGGAGAGATGGAAGGCCCGGAGGAGTGGACGAGCTGGGAATCCTGGTGGACTAACTTCTTGGTGGACTGTGGGCACAGGTGGCTGCTTCCCCTCTTCCAGCTGTCATCTAACTATAGAGAAAGGGATCAGCACAGACTCTCCTGAGAGTTCCTAGAACAATCCTCTTTCCCCTTCTGGCCCAGGTGACTGCCATGGGCTATTTCTAAATCTTCTTGAACTGGAGTCAGGTTAAATTGTGTATCAACCCCAATCTCTCCTGGCACCACTACCAGGAACATTTAACTGCAGGCCCAGCCTGTGGCAGAGACCACGCTCGCCACACCCTCTGCATGCCCTGGTCATAGTGGTAGTAAGGGTGGTATTTAGCTCTGCCGTCATCAGCTACTTCCAGAAGACTATGTGAGGAGACCAGCCTTAGGCTCATTTAACAGAAAATTAGTCCACATTTGAAAATGGATTTCTGTCGAAGAGAAGGGAAATTCTTTTAAAGGATTTATTTTAGAATAGTGTTAATTAATTCCTGAAGCTAGACACGTGTGTTGTTTCCTGCTGTTCCTGAGAAAGCCTCTCTCGAGGCGCCAGCACTTTCCTCCCAGCTCCAAGGTTCAAATGCTCAGTGAAGCCTGTGGAGTTGCATGCTGGCCACCACCTTGGGGCAGAGACCACAGAAGTGGCCTCTCTACTTTTCTCGAGCAGCTGAGCAGGTCTCCCCAATATGGACAGAAATATATATAGGGGCAAGACAGGATGCAGATAGAACAGTTTAGGAATTCCAGAACTTGATAAAACTGAACAATTTTATGGGCTCCGAATGAATCAATACACATATACATAACTTCAATTCTCTTTTTCCTTTATCCCATGGAATTAGGGGAGTAGGTCCTGTAATTACAGAAGGTACAATATTTCAGAGTCCTGGCCTTAGGGATAAGTGCCCAAATTTCCCTTGTCTTTCACAACTGGAAGTCACAGTAGAAATATTAAGCTGCACTTTGGCTGGGGGGCTTCTTTAGGGAAGGAGAGAGAAGAGAAGAATCCATGAGCATAGCCATTTGCAGGAAAAGAAAAGAGACGAGAATATGATGGAAACTTAGGAAGACAAAAGAATCAGTTCATGCAACCAATATTATTTGCAAGTCAAGAAAAAAAGGAAGAGGCCAGGGAGTTAGATTGTGAAAGAGGAATAGGTACCAAAGCAAGGAGGGCCTTTGGGACACAGAGAATAGCATGAGGGAAGGTGGAAAAGGGTGAATGAGCAAGTATAGTTCAGGGAACCTGGAGCGTGGATGTTGGTGAATAGGGTTGGTCACCTGAGATGAGGCTGGAGAGAGCAGGGACCTGGACACTTGGGACCCTTTTGCCAGAGTGAAGACTCGGGAGATGGGAATTCAGGTCAACACCACCACCATGCACTGAGACGTAACCAGTAGTTACAGGAGTTTAAGGCTAGAGGAATAACATGTGCTGTAGTGGACTTTCAGAGAGCCACGTCCTCACAAGGGAGTGTATGAAAACCCACCTCTTCACTGCAAACCCACCTCTTCACTGCCCTAGGACCAGCCTCGTGTTCCGAGGTTCTGGGCCCAGCGCTGACATTTATTCACTACTTGAGCAAGTCACCTCATCTCTCTGAAACTCTTCATCCTTTCAAGCGGAGATATTTATAGCTATTTCACAGGGTTATTGTGACAATTAAATGATTCTATAATGTAGGTAAAAGCATATAACACAGTGCCGGTGTATAAATACTCAGTAAATGCTGTTTTTTTCCTTTCTTCTTTTCCCCTTTCTTCTACATTTTTATGTTACCATAACCCAAATGAAATGAATTTCCACCCTTCCTCCCCTCAAGTTAGTCAAATCTTACTTGACTTGTTTATTTGTTGATTCATTAGTCCATTCACTCAGCAATGGTTATTAAGTGCTTGTCATGTACCAAGAAATGTGACAGGGGTTAAAGATGAACATGGCAGTGCCTACTCTATCGGAAAGGAGAAATAAATAAATACACAAAGGCAATGTAAAAGTAATATGAACTCTTCCTTGACTCTTCCAGTTGTAAGTGATCAATCATTTGTCTGATTCTTTGTGCTGCTTTCATCACTTATGGCAAAATTACCTTGTAATGCAGTTAATTTTTCAAGTGGCCATGATTCATCTCCCCAACCAGATGTAAGTTCCATATAAGGATGGGCACCATATCTCATCATTGTAGTTCCTTTGGTGCCTTGATCATAAGAATTTAATAAATACATGTTAATGCTTGTAATGAGATGGAGAGGCAGAAGCTTATTCATTCACACACTTACAGTTAAATTCCTATCACTAATACACTCACACTCTCTTCCCCCTTTTTTTGGTCTCATCATGGAATTGACATGAAAGGAAACAAGGCACGCATTAGCATTATAAGTTTTCATTCCAGGTACTGATGTGTTCTCTACCATTCCCTACAAACGGTCCCCTTACTAAACTTTAACCCTTCTCAAGCTTTCAGCACCACCCATGACCTCCTTATATTCTGCAGATGGGTGATCTAGCTTTTCTTTCACAGAAAAAGTAAAGCATATTGTATGAACATTTCTCAAATCGTCTCCCCGCCCCCGTTCCTTATCAATCTACACATTTACATCCCATCTATTTCTCTCCCTCCCCCGTCCTCTCTTCATTCTTTCTTACCATTACACTCTTCATGTCCTCTCCGAATCTGATGTTCTCCCAACTTCAGATGAATCTTGCTTCCTCTCTTATTCCTCCCTGTCCCACAACAAGTCCCCAGTATTTTAATCCTTTCACTGCCAGCTCTTTCCTCTGAGCAAATAAGCATGTTCCAGGGTCTCTAATTAACTAAAGAGGAAGAAGGGGAACAGAGGAAGGAGAGGAAGATGAAGCAAAGGAAAACCATTCCTTGACTGATTCCCTCCACTAACTGCCTTATCTCTGTTCTGCATTCACAGCCAGGCTTATTTTGGGTAGAGACAGCATGTTTAGTGACTTTTCCCAAAATTAAAAAATGAATATAGTCTCAGTGCAGAAGTCTTAGAAAACATGTTGTAAGTACTTCTTGTCTGTATATTCCTTTCAATATAAATTTAATGGTAGTATTTTTTATATGACTGAACCATAAATTACTTAACCAATGCCTTATAATTGAGCATTAAAGTTGTTTCCAATTTTGTATCATCATAAATAATGCTGTGATCAGTATTGGTATATGTACATTTTTCTGCTTATCTAAGTTCCTTAGGAACACAATACAATTTCTTGGCCAGAGACCACATTTTGGAGGGGTTTAATAGATTCACAGCTAACCTGCTTTGAAAGGGTAAACTTAGCATCTACACTTCTTTCCCTGACATTCACTCCTTTTCTTTTTTAAACTAACCATGTAACCCTTTATTTATTTGTTTGTTTGGTTTGTTTTTATTGAAGTACAGTTGATTTACAATGTTGTGTTAGTCTCTGGTGTACAGAAAAGTGATTCAGATATATATATATGTATATATATATGTATATATATATATATATATATATATATATATTCTTTTACATATTATTTTCCATTATGGTTTGTTACAAGATACTGAATATAGTTCCCTGTGCTATACAGTAGGACCTTGTTGTTTATCTATTTTATATGTAGTAGTTTGTATCTGCTAATCTCAAACTCCTAATTTATCCCTCCTTTCCCCTTTGGTAACCATAAGCATAAATTTGTTTTCTATGTCTGTGAGTTGTCTCTGTTTTGTAAATAAGTTCATTTGTATCATTTTTTAGTTGCCCCATATAAGCGATATCATATATTTGTCTTTGTCTAACTTACTTCACTTAGTATGATAATCTCTAGGTCCATCCATGTTGTTGCAAATTGCATTATTTCATTCTTTTTTATGGCTGAGTAGTATTCCATTGTATATATGTACCACATCTTTATCCATTCATCTGTCAATGGACATGTAGTTTGCTTCCATGACACTCATTTTTCAATCCACTGAAGTCTAGCTTCCACTTCCATCACATTATTGGATTTTTTTGAATTGTCCTGTCTAATTCCTATATTGGTCTCTCTAACCCCTCTAAAGCCTTTGGCACCATTGACAACCACTCCCCAACCCCATGAAATTTTCTCCTCCCCTGGTTTCTGTCACATCACTGTCCCTTGGTTTCTTTCTTGCCTTTCTGTGCCCCTACCTCCTAATTCAGTTTTCCGACATTGCCTACGCTTCCCGTTAAAATTGTTCTTCTGCCCTTACCCTCTTTTCAGTGTATTTGACCTTCCTGGTCAATCTTATCAACTCACATAGTAAACTACTACATAAAAACAGGTAACTCCAAAATCTCTACCTCCAGTTTAGAAAGGCCTCTTCTTACCTCTAGACCAGTATATCCAACCACCATTGGATGTTGCCTATAGAATAGACAAACTCAATATTTCCAAAATTGAACTCAGTATCTTTCCCCCAAATTAGTTCCTTTGCCAGCATTTTATATCTCAGTTATGATAACTCTTAGTTGCCCAAACTGGAGATCTTGGGGCCATATCCACTTCTAGTTATTTACCAAACCCTATCCCTTTTCTTTTTACACTTCTCCTTTCCTCTGAACGGTGCCTGTCATAACTTATAATACCTTCATTTATACAGCACTTTACACTTTGATATATGATTGGCCTTTTTGTTTACATTTTTCTACAAACTGTTTTTCTGTGGCCTTTGGGTCTATGTCATGTCCACACTGGGCACTGGGTGTGTATCATAAACACAAAAATCCTTTTAAGTATGAGGAAGGCCAGAAAATAATAAATTATGTGTTTACACTCAGTAAAATCTTGTTGGCTTGAATACATGAATGGATGAATGAGTGATGACATTACTGCTCCTCAGCAAAATTCTGAAATTGGAGGTACATCCTTGGGTCCTGCCTTCTTTTTCTGCATCCCTTCTATTATTCCTTCCTCTCTCAACATCCTCAGGCCTTTCATGTTGACCAGTCTCTTTTGTGAAAGAGAAGAAATGATCCGATAGTGGTACCTCTCCTAGGAATATTTGCATGTTGAGAGGTCAATGAGACCACACAATTTCACAAAAACAGATCAGTGACAAGGGGATTTAGTGTTTATCATCCACTAGACAGAAACCATGGATGTAGGTTCATCCTGTGTGTCACCAACTCAGCGACAGGGGTTGTGCTCTGAAAGTTGGTGGAGAGGAAGCCTCTCCCTAAGGGCTAAAAATGAAGCCACATTCACTTTGTCTAAACTGCCCCTGTGGTACATGGTTTTGATGTCAATAAGCCACATATCCCAATCTCAGAAATTCTATACAGTCCTTTCTTCAGTAGTTTAAAGAGAAAGAAAAAAATTTCAGACATGCTAATTCTGTGCACAGGTCTTTCATTAAGTCATTAAAATCCCTCCTTAAAGCTTTTCAGGTACTTAAGTGGATTTAAAAGAAAAGTGTAGGACAGTTTGTATTTCAAGAATTATATTATACTCAGTTGGTTTAGTCCATGTTTTTTAGTTTTTCCAAACTCGAAATAGCCCCCAGCTCTATGTGGAGAATAATAGTAATGCTAGCAGGCACAGCAGTCTCCCATTTTTTCAGGCCGCAGGATTCCTCGTTACACACAGCTAAGATAATGTTTTGCACAGATACACTGAGTGCTCCCCAAACATCACGGCATTTATGCAATATGTCGTTTCATTGGTGAGGAAAGAGAAATGTCAGGGTGGGATCAGGGCAGCAAGAGACTTTGAAGTGCTACGACATTATTTCACAAACTGTATATCTCCATCCAAAGATACTTCATACTGTAGACACTATCAATTTCACCCCACTGTTATTTTAGCATCTGCTAAAATGTATTTGCTTTTATCCCTATGACGACATTAGCATGAGGAACTGAAGTGTTCCCATTCTGCTAAGTAGCAATGCTTCATTTCCCTGGCACCTACACCTGCCACTGTTGCTTTCTGAACCAGCAATAGCTGACAAACGACATAACTGAAGTCTTCATTTCTGTTATCCCCACCAACAAGGTGTGGTATGAAGAAGGCAAATACAGCTCTGCTTCTCTTCCTCCTTTGTATTTCTTCTCAGAGGTATCCCTTCCAGTACTTCATTCATTTACCTGTGCAACACATATTGAGCATCAATTGTGTACAAGAAATTTATATTCTTCACTACGATTCAATTATCTGACAGGGCCTTTTTTGTGTGTGCTGGTGTTGGTGGTGGCTGAGAGATTCTAAGAGGTAGTCAAGAATGTCTACCAAACTCTTGGGAGTTTGGGATTGACATGTACACACTGCTACATTTAAAACAGATAACCAACAAGGACCTACTGTATAGCACTGGGAACTCTGCTCAATACTCTGTAATAACCTAAATGGGAAAAGAATTTGAAAAAGAATAGATACATGTACATGCTTAACTGAATCACTTTGCTGTACACCTGAAACTAACACAGCATTGTTAATCAACTATACTCCATTATACAATAATTTTTTTAAAAAAAGTATGTCATAGAGATATCCACTTCCAGCCAAGATGAATAACAGTGACCAGACTTAGCCTCCTGCCTGAAACAACTAAAAAAAAGAGGTTTTCAAGAAATTGGACACCAGAAAATTAAAGGCAACCATCACTGAGAGACAAGAAAGAAATGAGGTGAGGCTAACAATTGTCCCAGTTTCCTAGTTGGGGAGAGCTCCCAGGCTGTAGCACAGGAGAGGAGACCCCAGGTAGAACCCTGAGGTGCGCCTGAGTTGAGGAAATGAAGCTGGAAGTCCACATAGGCCAAGGCAGCTAGAATTCACAAAGAAGGGTAACCAGAGAGGAGAGAGCTGCAGACAGAGCTCTGAAGATCTACAGTGGATAGCCCTGGAGTATAAAAGAATTATACCCCATAATGGAATTCTGCCCAGAAATGACACAGCTGATGGGATTAGTAATAGACCAGAACATTGAAGCAGTTATGACAACTGTATTTCCTATGTTCACTATGACGAAAGACTGAACATGTTAAGCAGAAACATGAAAATATATAAAAAATGCACATCAAACTTCTGGACATGAAAACTATAATCCCTGAGAAGAAAAATGCACCATATGGGGATGATAACAGATCAGATGCTGTAGATGAAAATAGTAGTGAATTTTCAGACAAAGAACTGGAAATTATCCAAAAAGAAACAAAGAAAGAAAAACGACTGAAAAAAAAATGAGCAGATTTTCCATGAGTTGTGGAACGTCTTCAGGTGGCTTAATATACATGTAATTGGTATCCATGAAAGAGATGGGGCAGATAAAATACTTAAGGGTATAATGATCAAATGTTTTCCTAATTAGATGAAAACTATAAACCCACAAGTCTTAGAATCTCAACAACCCCCAAGCACGATACCCATGAAGAAAACTACACCAAGGAACATCATAATTGGGATGCTTAAAACCAGTCATAAAAAGAAAAAAATTTAAAGCAGCCAGAGGAAAAAAAGACACGTTATGTACAGAAGAACAAAGATAAGCAGGACAACAGACTTCTCACTGGAAATAAGACATGTGAGAAGACAGTGGAGCAGCCAAGTTTAAGGTACTGGAAGAATGAAACTGTCAACCTACAATTTTGTATCCTGTAAAAATGTACTTCAAAAATGAAGGCAGGGCTTCCCTGGTGGCACAGTGGTTGAGGGTCTGCCTGCCGATGCAGGGGACACGGGTTCGTGTCCCGGTCGGGGAAGATCCCACATGCTGCGGAGCGGCTGGGCCCGTGAGCCATGGCCGCTGAGCCTGCGCGTCTGGAGCTGTGCTCCGCAACGGGAGAGGCCACAACAGTGAGAGGCCCGTGTAACGAAAAAAAAAAAAAAAAAAAAAAAAAAGAAGGCAAATATTTTTTAAATGCAAAAGCTGAAATAATATTTTATAAACTATGTGGATAATATAAAAACTTTTTTCTTATTATGCAATGCTCCCTAAGAGATAATTTGCATTTAAAACAAAAATAATAAAAATGTATTGAACAGATTTTAAACATCATTAGTAGTTCAGGAAATGCAAATTAAAACCACAATGAAATACCATTACACACCTATTAAAATCTCTAAAATTAATAATACTGATGGTAACCTGCTGTATAAAAAAATAAATAAAATTAAATTTAAAAAATACTAATGGTGTAGAGCAACTGTAACTCTTATGCACTGCTGGCAGGAATGTAAAATGGTACAACCACTTTGAAAAACAGTTTAGCAATTCCTTAAAAAGTTAAACATACACCTACCAGCCATTTCATTTCTAGGTATTACTTAAGATATATGAAAGCCTAAGTCCACATAAGTACTTGTACACAAATGTTCACTGCAGCTTTATTTGTAATTGTCAGTAACTGGAAACAGTTCAAATGTCTAACAACGAATGGATAAACAAGTTGGTATAGCCATATGATGAAATTCTACTCAGCAGTAAAAGAAATGAACTACTGATACATGCAACAACATGGATGAATATTAAAATAATTATGTTGAGAAAAAGAAGTCAGACAAAAAATAGTATATATATATAAACTTCTAGAAAATACAAACTAATCCATATTGGTAGAAAGCAGATAAATGGTTGTTTGGAGATTGAATGGGGTGGTTAGGGGATTTCACAGGTATTACATATGCTAAATTACATTACTTTAAAGTTAAACTATATGCTTTATATATATGAAGTTTATTGTGCCAATTATACTTCTATAAAGCTGTTTTTGAAATATAAAAGAATGGCATTTAAGACATGGAAACAACCCAAGTGCCCATCAACAGATGACCGGTTTAAGAAGATGTGAGATAGATAGATAGATAGATAGATATGATGAAATATTACTTAGCCATAAAAAAGAATGAAATATTGCCATATGCAGCAACATGGATTGACCTAGAGATTATCATACTAAGTAAAGTAAGTCAGACAGGGAAAGACAAATATCATATGATATCACTTATATGTGGAATCTAATATATGACACAAATGAACTTATTTACAAAACAGAAACAGACTCACAGACATAGGAAAGAAATTTATGGCTATCAAAAGGGAAAGGGAGGGGTGGAGGGATAAATTAAAAGTATGAAATTAACAGATACAAACTACTATACATAAAATAGATAAGCAACAAGGATTTACTGTATAGTACAGGGAATTACATTCAGTATTTTGTAATAACCTATAATGGAAAATTATCTGAAAAAAATATACATGTATAACTGAATCACTTTGTTGTACACCTGAAACACAATATTGTAAATCAACTATACTTCAATTAAATATATATACAATATGTAAAATATATATTTAATACCATTCTTTTATATATACACGTATATACATATATACATATATATACATATATATACATATAAAAGAATGGCACTAAATATAAATTTATTGGCAGAGATTTTTTCTCTTTGGTCTATCTTAACTGTGGTTTCCCAACCATAGATGAATGGCTGACACTTACTATATACTTATTAAATATTTCTTGAATCCAAAATACTAGAACTGGCATGTGGTTACAGTTGTCACATATATCTGTGCCATGTTGCTTTTCCACAGATGCCCATTCTATTAAGATATGCCTTTGCTGTAAATTTTTCCTAGCCAAGCTAGTGGCATTCTGTCATTTAAAAAAGCTTTAAGCTTAGCAGTACTTTTTTGATTCTTTTCACTTGGTTAGTGGGGATTCTTAAATACTGGATTTTTAAAATATCACATGGACCCTTATTTGCTTCAAACTTGGAAACAATGCTTAGGGCTGGCAGAGATAGCTAGCTTTCCACCAAATATTTATGATTCCCTTCCATAATGTAGAAAAATTGTTGGGAAGAAGCTGCCCTGTCAAAGAGTACATTTCTCAGCCTCAGGCCCCACTAAATAATTTGTGTGGCCTGGTGTAAAATAAAAATGCTGACCCCACTTTTAAAAAATTATCAATAATTTCAAGATAATGATAACAGAGCATTAAACCCAGCATGGCACACTTCTAGGCATGAGGCCCTGTGCTGCACAGGTCATTAGCCTGTGAAGCTATACCTGCTCAGCTGCCATTGCATCTGGAGTAGGGGATAAAGAAGGGTGTGATTAGTTCTTGTCAACGGAACGTGAGCAGAGGTGGTAGATATCACTTCAAGACAAGATCGTTAAGAAACACGTGTGTCTTCTCCATCCTCTCTCTTCCACCAGCTGAATATCACTGGTCAGAGTGAGCTCGGATGCCTGGGCTGTGCATGTCAGAGCCTCCATGGTCCCGGATCTCAGAATAACTGTGTTCCATGGATCCTGCTTTCCCCACCCTCCACTTCAGCTTGTACCAAGCACAAACTTTGGATGTTACTTAAGTAAAAAATAAATGTTTGATATCATAGGCCCCTAAGACTTGGGAGTTTCCTGTTATGGCAGCCAGCGATGCCTTAACTAATACAAGAGTTGAGGAGATAAAACTCTGAGCTGAAATCCCTTAAGACAGGCAGAGGAGTCCACTGTTCTGCTCATACTAAGTCTCAACCTCCAATTCTCCTCTCTGTTCTATGCCTGCTTTGAACATATATTAGGTTCTTAAAGCACATTTATCCATTCATTATTTCAACAGATAGTTTCGAAGCACCTCCCATGTGCCAGCTACTGGGTACTAGGGATTCAGCAGTGCACAAGACAGATGAAGCCCCTACCCTTATGAAACATACATTCAAGTGAAGGACTCTGTTGAATAAATGAATGAAAGAAGAGATGAATATATCAGAAGAAAAATAAACAGCACCCAGGTCAGAGTGGCTGGTTTTACTTCCCAGAAACTGTCATGACAAATAAGAATCACCATAACATCAGTTAAGACCATCTTATACCACGGTAGGAGCTTAGCAGTACTTTTTTGATTCATAACCCCCTTTGGGTAGCAAATGCCCCAGTATATGAATGAGTTCTAAACCACCATCCAGGAAACCTGCAACCACCCATGATAGGAGAGAAGTAGTAGAAAGTGGGGAGAATTATTGATTCTCTTCCTAATCCAAAGTTAAAAGCTTAGAGACATACCAACTGAGAAATAGCCATTTTTGCCCATAAACCAGATTCCATTCTGCCTGGCAGTACCATTACCTTTGGAAGATAAGCACATACTCTCTTAGCATAAAAAATACATAGTATTTTGGATCTTGCTGTAAAAATCTTACAGAAATAGCTACGACACAACTGTATAATAATGAATTTAAAGCAGTGTGACAACCATATATGGTATAGCAGGGCTTTCAAATTCAACATCTGAAGCAATAATTTTTAATTACTGTAATTTTTTTTACATCTAAGCAATTTTAACAGCAAAATATTTTTTAATTAGCCACATGCAGAAACTATACAAATTAGCTTAAGCCCCCATTTCCCCAAACTCAAAAGATTTCTGAAGGCCTTGCCCAAACTCAGACATGGCCTTTGATATAAGTCCAGACTTTTACTTTCCCTTTTCTCACACTGAAAAATCAATCCCTTCAACCCCAGCAGAAATAAACTACTCTCGAATGTGAAGTATCTACTCTGTCTTTTTACTTTTTTAAGCACAAGTCATATACAAAATATGCAGCTCAGTGAGCTGTCTCAATGGGAACATACCCACATCACCACTTCCCAAGTTAAGGATTAGAATAGTCCTAGACCTCAATCCGCTTCTGTCACTTCCCAGTCATAATCCCTTCAGTCCTTCCCAGAGGCAACCTACATCCTGATGTCTAACACCATAAATTAGTTTTGTCTATTTTTGAAATTTATATAAATGGAATCATACCATATGTATTCTTTGTTCTCCTGACTTCTTATTTTGAAAACTTTTTAAGCCTAGAGACAAGTTATGACTGCATTTTTAAAAATCCATATATCATTAACCTAGATTTACTAGCTGTAAATATTTGACCACACTTGCTCAATCTACCTCTCTCTCTTTTGATAGATGCAGGATTGGTAGATAGATGATAGATAGATAAATGAATGATTAAGAAGTAAATTACAAATTATGGACATGACACCTCATTTTTAAATACTTCACCATGCACGTCCTAAGAATAAAGCCATTCAGTTACATACCATAATATCATCACACTTAAGAAAATTAGCAATTCCATAATATCTAATATCCAGTCCATATTTAATTTTCCTTAATTATGCAAAAAATGACTTTTATAAATTCATTTTCTATGCAGTATTCAATCAATTCTCTCTTATTACATTTGGTTGTTAACTGTCTCTTTAGTCTCTTTTAATCTAGTACCTAAACCCACTCTTTTTCCCTCCATGACCTTTCCTTTTAAGAAAGTCTAGACAAATTTGTCTTTAAAGCAACACACACTCTGAATTTGTCTGTTTCTCTATGGTGTCACTTAACTTGTGCCTCCATCCCTTGTATTTCCTCTACTCTACAGATTAGTTCTAGAGGCTTGATGAATTTGGGTTAAATATTTTTGGCAAGAATACTTTATAGAAGTCTATCCTATGTTTACATCTCTCCAATACACTTTCATATTCACTCTTCTCATATATATTCCTTCCCAATCCTCTGTGGCTCTTTCCAAGAAGAGTAGCAATTAAGCCAGGAACCCTACAGTAAAACTGAAGAGGTTCACAGAAAGTATGGAAGAAAATCTTGTCAATATATGTATAGCATTTAACTTAGACGGCTGCAGCATCATTTTTTTTTCATTGAGGTCTTAGTTCCCCGACTCTCATAAAGGAAAAACGGAGTCTTAAATTTCATGTAAGAAGGACAGCTTTCTTTGTTTTCTTACTATTTTAGAGAGAGATAGCCAAGTCTGATTTTGCAGTTACCATTTATTAAAGACAAATATTTAACAGTGCATTTCATGTCTATCAGCATCAAAAAAGTCAGAAAAAGAGAAGTGAAATAAAATTAGAGAATTAAGAGGTGAACAAAGATAGTATAGAGAAGTGACTTTCAAGCTTTTTAGACCATGACTTACAACCAAGTATATATGAGAATATATAAAATGAAAAAAAAAGTCATAAAACCATACATAAACCCCTCATACGTGTGAAGAAACCCTGACACGTTATATCCTAGTCTCTCATTAATTTTTAAAAAAGAAAAGAATCTGTGTTTTATTCCTAAAATTTTTATAACCCCCCAATGGTTCATGCCCAGCAGTTGGGGGAAGAATGCATTAGGCTAGCTAGTCGAAGTGGTTAGCAAAGAAATGAGGAGGAATTGGAGTACGAGTAATAGCCCACCTCAGTAGAGAATTATATTTTAATTATTCAAATCAATGTTTTCCTTCAGTTTAGCATCTTATAAAGAGCAACTAGAGTCAAAAGACTTGAGTTTGAATTCTCGCCTAATTATTTTCAGCCAAGTTACCTTGAGCATGTCCCTTGGACTTTGGGGGATTGGAGTCCTCTGCTGTGAAATGGACATGATATCAACAAGTAAAGGTTAAAGGAGAAAGGGATGTGAAAGAACTTGGCACAAAGCAACAAGTGAAAGCTGTGTTATGGTTCTAGGAAGTTAGCTCTAAAGCCATAGTACTACAACCGCCCTTTCCTTGAAGAAATCAGAGCATGTAAATCATGTGAGCTTTCAGAATCATTTTAAAGTGTGCCCCTTTGCCCTGATAAACCATCACTTCTGGTGTTTCAGACTATTTGGAGAAGAGTAAGTTAGACAGTGAGAAGCACTGGGCAAAAAAGGTCTCGGTATATAACCAAATCCCCCCTGACTGACAAGATTTTTGGATCAAGAAATGATGGAAATTGGCACAAATGACCAGCTCAAATGATGTGAATTTCCTGCGATGAAAACAGTAATTGAAAACCAGTAAAATGATTTAAGTTTGTGCTGGTTTATTCCTCTAAGCAGATGTGTCTCGCTTATCATTTGTTTTAATTATTCCTGATGTGTTGCCTATCACACCACAAGCTTCTTCAAAGGGAAAGGAATAAGCAGTTGTCATAACAACAAAGCTCTTCATTACCCTGGGAACCTTCGACAGCTTTATTTAAAATGAAGGAGAAAAAAGAAGCCTAACCAATTAGCTTTATCAGTCTGATTCATGTTCTTAAACTGATAACAGTGTTTCCTGAAGAACTTACAATTTGATGGGGAATGTGTCATGAATATTTATGGTAACATAAAACTCAGAAAAAAATTGGCTAGCTAATTATCACTTGGAAGGTGCTTCTGGTCAAATTTCTTCCCAGTGATCCATTTGATTTTTTTTAATGACTTTTATTAAACAAATCGAAGAATTAGTGGGACTTTTGCCAACATATATCCAGTGGTTCAAGAACAGCAATGAGACCTATTTAGGTTTAAACTTTAAAGCCCAGGCTTCACCCTCAGCTAATGTGATTTGTGTTAAGTTTGCATTATTACACCGGAAATGTTCTCACCTGCCTTCCACCCTTCCTTCTCTGTGCCAGAGATACAGAGGAAGTCCCCAGAGAGTATTAATTCTGCCCTCCTCTGCAAAATTAAAAAAGCAGATGTTTTCTTCTGGCTTCAGCAGATACGACTGAGAAGTAATTATTGTTCTGGTCCCAAATCCCACAGGTGTTTTCATTCCTGCCCTGTGACCACAGGAAAAATAAACAGTAAACCTAAGAAGGTCTAGATGGGGCACTCTTCAAGTTCACACTTGAAGCCAAATGTCTGAATATCTCCTGCAAGTGAAAAACTATGCAGAAGTAGGCAAACTCTGTCTGTAAAGAACTAGATATTAAATATTTCTTGCTTTATGGGACCTAAGGTTTCTGTTGTCACTACTGAACGTTGCCGTGCTTGAGTGAAGCAGACTTAGACAATAAGTAAACCAGTGGGTTTGGCCTGATTTGGTCCTGCTATTGTTTGTTGACTCAAAAGGGTTCCCAAGAAATTAGATATCAACCACCAAAGGAACAGTGCCTAGGTTCTTCAAATAAACAACAGTGAACACTTGGAAAGCATGTCCACAAAGTTGTTTTCACGTACATTATTTCATTTAATCCTGAAATGAGGATTACTCTAAGAGGCAGGCATATCATTTTTTTTTAATCTTACACGTGAGAAAACTAGTCCTGGGGTGCTCAGGTAACCTCCTTGCTTTTCAAACAGCTGGTCTCTTTTAATGATCTTTCTACCACACACCCAACTGTCCTGTAAACAATGCACTTTATATAGATCAAACAGAAAGAAGTATGAATGATAACAATTTCTAATTCTTATCATTATTCTATGGATAAATGTACTTAGTGCTCAAGTGAGTGAAAAAAAAATCCATCAACACTCCTCAAGCTCTGCTGAGTCCCCCCAATACTAACTCAAGCATTAGACCAAGCTGTGAGTGACCAGAAAGCCAGAAAATTCTGTGTCCTGGGTCCCAGGATCATTTCAGAGTTTAACCACATAGGCCTGGTTTGCTCTAAACTACCTACCTTCACAAACTGAAACCAAGAAGGACTTCATCAATTGTTTGGGGTCAAAGAAGGAAATCTACCAGAAAGAGCCCACACTGAGTCAAATGCAGGAGCATTTATTCATCAGGGTTGGGACATTACCTTAAACTCCACATATAGGAGAGATTCTTTTTTACCAAAGATTGTGCAGGCAACTATTACTTAATTATGACAATTATACAGAGTCAGGATATTGCATTAGGAAACACAGATGCACCATCTGTTAAGGAAACATGATTTAACTGATTTTTTTCCTAGACTTTAGCCTTGTAAATATTAACTCTACATGGTTCAGCTCAAAAAAGAGTATCCATGAAAAACATTGCCAACAGGGCACCTGTAAGTCACATCCTCCATATCCAATTCATTTCAGTTCTACAAGCAGGTACCGAAGGTCTAAGTGTCAGGCATAGTAAAATAATCTCTGCCTTCAAGGACTTTATACTGTTAGCAGTAAGTTTAAAATATATATAAAAATGAATAAGACACAAGGAACACTTTGGTGTAGGAAAGGGTTTACTATTACATAGATCTAGAGGATAAAAAAGAGATCTGGAGAAAAAGAAGGGATATTTCATAAAGAAGAGGATCAGGGGAAGTTTCAGAGTGAATTGGCAGGAAAAAAGGGAAGATAGCTGTCCTGGCCCATGAACTGGTGTGAACAAAGACACAAGGGTAGAAAATTGAATTGGAGGTTGGGAGTTAGTTGGTTTAGAGTTTGCCATAGAGGTTAAGACCAAAAGTTCAAGGACCAAGATGCCACTGGCTGAAGGCTTTCCCCGCCCACCCTGGCTCTGCTCTCTCTTTCGGAACCTGGCCAAGGACAGGGCGCCGTCATGGAGTTGACATCCCCATAACAAGGACAGAAAGGTTTGACACAAGGAACCTGATAAAAGAAATGTTCACATACTGAGATATAGGGAAGTCATTCTGGCTTATACATGCGTTAACTTGAATTTTATGCTAACTAAAATAGCCTGTTGGTGGCCTATCAAACACACATTATACATCTGCTTTAATTATTAAAGAAAAAGGGCACATTGACCAAAAGTAAAGAATGTCCATGTTAAAAGTAAAGATTAAATGCCTTCTTCCTGGGACACCAATGTTGGTCCTCCTTTGACGATAAGACTCCCTTCCCAGATGCCACGGCCATGCTGACGCACTGTGTATGTGTTGTTTTGTGTTGCTTTTTTTTTTTTTGAAACCTTGAAGAAATGTAACCCTGACTTGTTTGTTTGTTTAATAAATTTATTTATTTATTTATTTATTTTTGGCTGCATTGGGTCTTCATTGCAGCGCACAGGCTTCTCATTGTGGTGGCTTCTCTTGTTGTGGAGCACAGGCTCTAGAGCGCAGGCTCAGTAGTTGTGGTGCACGGGCTTAGTTGCTCCCTGGCATATGGGATCTTCCCATATCAGGGCTCAAACCCGTGTCCCCTGCATTGGTAGGTGGATTCTTAACCACTACGCCACCAGGGAAGTCCTAACCCTGACTTGTTTAATGTTCTGTGTTCTGACAAGATATAAAACCATGCTGAAAACCCTGCTTCTCCAGAGCAGTTTCTCAGACTAATCTGGGAAGGGGGCTTCCAGGATAGTCCTCAGTTTTGCTCATATAAAACTCTTTTCTATTCTTATTATTGATTGTTTATTATTTTCGTTGACGAGCCCAAGAGCCAGGACATCTCCTTAAGGCTGTTGGCCAATCTGCACAGGCTTCTGGACAGACAGACTGACTCCACCTTCAACCAGGTTGGCCTGAAGAGGCTGTCTTTGTGTTGCACCCACCAACCGCCTCTGTACCTTTCCCGGATGATCCGGAAGATGAAGTGTCCTGGCCAGGACACTACAGGCAGGCGGCCGCACCAGAGACACATCCCCAAGGCCAGGGGCAAGATCCTCCCCCTTGACCAGCTGGCCCTGGACGCCCCCCTCCCAGGGGCTGTGGCCCTGTCCTCCTCTCCAGTCCTTGAAAGGGCCGAGAGGTGTCCAGGCATCTCGGTAAGGCCCCAGAAACCCCACACGGCCACATATCCTCCAAGGGCCCAAAGGACAACAGGCCAGCCATGGCTACAAAAAGTAACTCCAGATACTGCATTGTTATGAAAAAGATTTCGGATGCTAAAAAAAGAAAAAAAAAAAATGATGAAAGCCCAAGGACCATATTTAGCCTGGAAACTGTTTATTTTCTTTTGGAGTTTACATAGTATTTTTTAAAAAAATCAATTCCCACTTTCAAAAGTTGGAAATTTCACATAAGAGTTAGATTTCAGGCTCCTCTTAAAGAATTGGAAGATCTAGCAACCAGGCAGACCATGACTGCATGTCAACAATCAGGGTTGTGCCGAGGCTCACCCTCAGACAGGTGTGTCCTTTCCCATGTGTCTGGTCCCCTCCAGATCCACCGTATCTACTTATGTTACCTACATGGCCTGCGTAGACATCTGAAGGGCAACAAAAGGGCAACAACTAGTCAAGAAGAAACATATGAGATATCTTCTAAGAACCTGAAAGAATTTCTTTATGATTAGGAAGGTGCTTAAAATTATTCTGTTCACTTCACAAAGAAGTAACCAACTATTAAGTTATAAGCCATGAATTAATGAAATAGGAAAAATAGGTTGAGTCATCTATACTGTGGAACAGCCTGGAATAGATAACTGAGGTGCCTATAAGCTGAAAATTGTTCATTTGATTCAATAAACAATGATCAGCAATGGGAGGGTTTTGTACAGATGGAGATAATTTTGACTTTTTCAAAAGACGTTAATTCTAAAATAAATTTTTAAATGTATAAGCTTTGTTTCAGCGGCTTAACAGGTTATTTTGTGACTATGTTGAAAATAAATGTACTGAGGTACATTTATGTCTTGATTTATAATTTGCTTGACCTCAGCTTGAATCATTTGTGCTATAACTTTTTTTCAGTGCTCTACATGAATTTCAAAGCACTTCCCCTAAAATCAAGCATAAGTATATGTGGAATCACAATCATTAAAATACTTTAGTTTTACAAGTTGTGTGTTTGCCCATAGCTTTCCTTTTCTTTATACCACTTATAAGCAATTATTTCCAAACAGAAAACAATTCATGCCGAATATATTCTAAAGTGCATTTATAAGTAAAAGGCAATCATTTCTGAGATATATGTATTCTAAAATTCTTTGCATTTGCTGTTGACTTTTTTTGCAGTTCACTATAAAATGCCAGTTGACTACCTAAGGAATTTAAAGTGATTTCTTTTGTAACATTTATATATGCAGAGTCAGCCTTTTGAGTAAACAGTATCTCCAACAAGAATTATTTTTACCCTATATTTAAAACATTCGTGTTTTCCTTATATACTGGTATAATAATTTCAGTAATTTATGGCTTACAATATAGTTATCTTTTGTTAAGTGAAAGATAATTTTAACACCTTCCTGATGATCATTAAGTTAGCTCAAGCTCTCTCATCTTTCCTAAGAAACTATGTCACTGAATGCGCATGTCTCATCCTTCAGCCTTGTTTGTTTTTCATTTCTTTCTGTATTCTATTACCTCTCCTCTCCCACTTGGGTTATTGGCAAAGACTAAGTCTAGCAGCAACTACTAGTTATCCATCAGCTAAGGTTATTTTTCATTTCTGTTGCCTCTAGAACCATTTGTTTTTAGAACTACAGTCTCTTTAGCTCATTACAAATGAGCTTGAATTTGACAATTGTATGTGAATTGCACGTATTTTTATTTCCTGGATAGGGCCTGCCTGATGACAAATTTTAAAATAATCTTTTTCAAGGCAAGGGATCTTAAGCCAACAAAAGCTTATCCTTGACAACAGAACAGAGAAAGAAGACTATAATTGTTTTGATAATCATTGGGTTTCTGTATGAGGTGCTCACATGTGTGCACAGATTTAGGTGGTGACGGTGCCAGTCACACCTCATAAATCAATCTGGCAGGTCCTTATAATTACTTGTGCTTTTCACATAGGAATCTCCTTTGTTTTTCAACGTCTTCCTTGTGCTGAAATCCCGAGATCATGTGTATTATTCCAAAAGTGTTTCACCAAGGAGATGTAAACAGACTTGCCTATGTTTCCCTTGATGCATAATGTGATTTCTTTGTTTAGTCTAAAGTCATATTGTCTTTCTTTTCTGCACCCCCTTGCATTCCATGTTCATATGAATTTGCCACCAGTTATAACCCCAGTCCACTTAGCATTACTGCTTTCCAAGGTTTTCCTCCTATTTGAATATCTGTGTTTCATTTCACATTTTCCAAATACAATAGCTCCATTTATCAAAACATCACTACTTGGAATAATTCTCTGTATATCATTAGTGGGCAAATTTTCTGTTCACATTTTATGCTCATCCACACTCTAGTAGGAATTTGGTGGTGATTTCGAGAGCCCCTCTAACAAATAATTGCATCAAATTCCAAAAATATAACTGCTATTGAATTTCCTTTACGTGGACATTTGGATCTCTAACTTCTTCCAGCTTAAGGTTTTAAGTTCATCTAGCATCACTGGAATTAGATGATTTCTACATCTTCATGATCTATAGAGTAAAGCCATCTCTGTGTTCAGGAAGGAATCAGAAACTCTAAGTTATTTACAACAGAGATTGACAGTGTGATATGCTAGGTTTGTAAGGACTATCGCTGATCACATATTATAAACAGCTTTGGTACATATCTTACAGTAGTGTCTTGCATTGCCATTCAAGTCTTATATTTAACTTTTTATGTCTTGTCTCCTCAAATAGATTCTAAATGCTTGAGAACATGGTGTGTGTGTGTACACGTGAGTGTGCTTCTTGGGGTTTTCCACAGCTTCTAGCAATATACAGTGTACATAATAGAGGCTTAGAAATACATGAAGAAAGAAGGAAGAGGGGGAAAGGGGATGGAAAGAGGCAATGGGAATCAGAGCCCTTGAATAATACACGGATGGGAAAAGCAGGGGGTCCAGGGATTACTGATCATATTACCAAGTCACTTGTCACTAAAATTTCAATAGTGAAGAGAAGAGGTAGATTGCGAGAGGTAGACCAATCATATACTGCTTATGCTCTTTGGAAGAAAAAAATCAGTGATACTGTAGAGAAAAGGAAAATTCGCAGCTTTGAAAGAGGCTGGACCAAACATGAAATATAAAGTGTGGTTGGATAGCAATAGCTGGATATTCAGCACATTTTCGACAGTCACTCAGTACACAGCAGGGACTCAGCACACGTTTAGGATCCATTAACAGAAACATCTCACCATTTCTGTGAACTTAACCATATGCCAGTCACAGTGCAAAGGGTTTTATGTGAATTATCTATTGTGAAAAACTCATGAAATTTATATAAACAGGTAATCAATTCATTTTATATAAACACTTATTTAATGTATGTGACGTACCTTATTGGATTCTTGCTACAGTCCTATATTGTAAACACTCTTCTAATCTCCATGTGTACGTTTATGCAGTTGAGGAAACTGAAGTTACAAGTGAGGAGTGACTGACCCAAGCTTTTACAACTAGCAAGTAAGTGGCTGGGCAGAGTTCAAACCCAGGTGCTCTAACTGCAGAGCCTGAAATCAGGCATGACACCTGAACTCCCAGGACTCTGTCACTTAAGTAACGTGCTTTATCAAAATAGAATGATGTACTTCTGTTTGCACTTTCTTACCCATGCTAGGCACCATAATTTAACTAATAGTTGAGTCCTACATATGACAGTACCCGAAAGGTAGCCTCGGGACTTCATTAAGAGATTTCTGGGGAATGCCTGAATCTATACACAGGAATGAGAGCTATATACATTTTGCTATTCTTAGGCCTAATTATGGACAGCAAATTATAAACACTATACGGTGGAGATAACATACCAATTCCTCTTAGGAACCTTAAGCTCGTGTGAGCAAAAGAGTAGCTTCTGGTCTCGAACCTTCTTCACTGTGTGTTGCCCCAGTTCTACACTCTTGTGCTGTGGGATTGTCTTTTTTGTTTTGAGGTCTGCAAATTCTCAGTCTTTTCATTTGCAGCTGCCTGTAGTTCTCTTAAGTGTCCCCTTTCTGAGTTTCTGGCAGGCTTTCCTCCCCTCCAGTAGGTAGAGTTTTAGGCACTCGCCCTCTTCACTTGCTTCTGGCTCAGCGTAGTCTGTCCTGCTACAGCTCTCACAGCCAGTTCCTGTCTCTTTGGCAGACAGAATCAGAGTGTGTAGATTTTAAAGTCCACTGTCATTGGCATCAGGAATGGCTTCCAGTTCTGAAAACATCTTTCTCAGTGTCCTGTGCCAACCTATTCTCTATCACTCTACACATCCTGCTGGGGGCAGTGGCTCAGAGACATTCTCTTCCATTGCTTCATACCCAGCGTTGTGTGAGCTCCCTATCTACTTTAGAATCCACCCTTCATATCCTCAAATCCCTTCCTTGTGTTCCTTAGGACCAGCCTTTATCACTGGCCCATGTCAGTGCTCTTTGTTCCTTTTCCATCCTTTGAGATTTCCCAGTCCTGTGGTCCTGGGCCAGAGAAGAAGCCTTAGATAAGCCTCAATTCCAATCCGTGGCACACCAGACTGTTAATCTCTCCTGTGAAAAATTCAACAATTCTGCCGTGGTTCCAGTCCTTTCATTTACATTGAGACCATCTTTCATCAATCTTTCGGGTGCTAGTGAGAAAAAAAATGAAATACCCCAAATGCTTTCTTCTGAAATGTGAGAATCTTTGCAATCTGAGCTAAAGAAGCTATAACTTCAGCCACTCAACAGGTATTTTTTAATAACTTCTATGTACTAGAAAAATGGCAGTGAATAACACAAGCAAGGGCTCTGCTCGCATGGAATTTACATTCTATGACTGTCATTAGTTAATATTTATCAACTACATTTGATAGGGAAGACATATGTTAGGTGTGTAGAGCAGCCAATACATAACACCCCTCTTTCCCAGTTGAATTCAGAACCAATTTAGAGATAGAAGAGATAGACAGATGGAGATCAAACCAACAGCTTTATTACTGTTAAAGCTGATTGGAGAATGTGGCTTTAGATCTGCCTTTATCTGTGAATTTAAAAGATTCTTTATTCATGGGATAGTTTGACAGCTGCAGGCCACTTCCCCCTAGAAACAGAGCCTTTACCACATGGCTGAGGGTAGCTTGGAATTCATGAAGCCTGTGGACACGTTCACTCTGAAAAAGAAAATTCCAGAATGGGTTGAGTCCGGCTCGTTCGGTTTCTTCTCTTGAACTCATAAATTGGAGAGCTGAAGGGAGAGGCCAAGAGTATCATTCTAGCAGAAATCTCATCACATGGAAAAGGAGACCAGAGTGCTGGTTAAACAAACAATAAATGAGACTCTAAAAGAAAGCAGAGTCAGGGAAAACTTATTTGTCCTTGGAACACTTTATTGAGATTTATTGAGACTTTGGATAGTCTCTAAGAGTCACGGGTCCACGAGTTCATTAACACTGATTTGGAGAGTGTGTGCCATGGAATGATTTCTGTAAATGGTCCTAATACTAACGGTGAGTTTCATTTTGAAAGCAAAAATTGCAGGTGAGGCAAAGATGTAGAGTTGCAAAGCTTTTCATTTGCATCTGAATGAAAATAAGCAGTCATTTAAAATACAGCCTATATAACAGAGAAGAGTAATTGTGACAGTAATTGGAGGAAATATTTTTAATGAAGCATTACATGTAGAGACAAGCTGTTTGAAGAAGCCTATCATTGGAAATTCAGTATCGCCTTCTTGCAGGCTTCTTAAAGGTTTGGATTTATTAAACTATTTTCCAACAGAATCTAAGGAGAAACAAATGGTTTTCAACCATAACAACTAAAGTAATCACCAATAAGACCTCAAGTTACTTTGGATGATGACTCTCACTCTGGAGGCTGCTGCAAACACAATCTTATTCCAAAGCTGTTGCTTGTTTCTAAGACATCAGGTCACACTGTTGAGTCCCCCAATTTATTTAAATCTGTTATTTTATTTCAAGTGCTAATTGTCTCTCACAACAAACAGAGACTCCTCTCAGCTGCAATTATTGGCACTACAATAGATAAACAGGGAAGCCTGAATGCAGAGCGGGGAGAGTTGCCTTGGTTACAAACCTGAGGTGCTTTTGGTTATTACAGTTCTAGCCATGTTTTGAAATTTCCTAAAACACCCCAAGAGCAAAGTGTTGCATTCTTTTTTTTTTCTTCTTTGTGGCCCATCTGAGTTAGTTTTAATTAATATGGAGGCCTAGTCTTACATGGGTATTTGTACGAGCTCTCTTCAATAAATAACCACACAAAACAAGGCTTTCATTTAGAACATTTGGATATATGTGTTCATCCACTTTCAGAATAATGAGAAAGAATCAGAATTATTGTTTCATGCTAGAGAAGCATATTATTATCTTTGCTGTATCCACAATTACACAGTGCAGCCATTACACTGCATTATCCTCTCATCTCTCTTTTTTTAAAAGCAAAGAGAAAAATAAATCACCTTAGAGCCCATCACTGTTCAAGTCCCTAAACGGTATTTTCCCTCTTGAGTGCAGATTGGGTAGGGCTAGTGGGGCAGGCCAAAAGGTCTCTGCTAGTAATTGTTTTGTTTTCATGCTTCCCATTTATTTAAGAAATTGAGATTTTTAAAAGTTAGGATGATTATTCGGATAATGATCTATTAATATAACTAACGGCTTAAAAAGCACATAAGAAAATCCATGCTGTCCTTCCTAGAACACATTGTTGTTTAGCAGTCTGTATTAGTGGCTAGTATGAGCTTTCCCTTTGCTCATGCATGAATCTTGGTTACAGGAGGTATTTTTGTTTATTTCCAAAATATCAAGTGAGCCACCAGATGACTTACATTTCACCTACCAATAAAGATATTCAGAAGTATAAATGACAAATACCACTTATTAAGGACTTAATACATGCTAAACCTTGTACTAGAACTTTTAACAAATGTATTACCTAATCATTACAAACATCCTATCACGCAGAAATTATTATCCTTATTTATAGATAAGGAAACTAAAGCTCACAATATGACTGAAAGAGATTTTTTTTTTAATCCAAAAATGTGTTTACTAACAGTGTAAACTGGAATGCTTAAGAGTCGGAATACTGGGGTAAAATCCTAGCTCTGCCACTTGGGGCTGTGTGATTATTTCCAAGTTACTTAACTCATATCTGTCATGGATATTTTTACCTATAAAATGGGTAAAATAAGAGAAATAGGGTTATGGTGAGAACTAAGTGAGTTAATACATGTAAAGCCCTTAAAACATTGCCAGGAACATTGTAATTATCCAATGTTAACTCTTTAAATATATGGAATATTGTATAATTTCCCAAGGTGATGATGCTTTAATGTTTCAATTATATTACTATAGTTATTTCTTATACATACAATAAGTTTAATCGTTTTTTATCAGAGTCACTGAAGATTACAAAATATCAGCGTGGGTATAATGTATTTCTACACCATGCTTAGCTGGATAAACAATACAGATTTTAAATATAAGTGTATATTATTATTTTGTTATTTATAGGTTTACTACTATTTACCACTAGCTTTAACCTTTCTTTCTTACTATTATTATCTAGAGGCATCAAAGCTGATACTATACAAAACTGTCACAAGGATGCCTTTCTATTCCGCTGTCCACCCTCCTGTAATTTCATTCATGCTCCCCTCTAATACCACTAGAATCTATCTATTTAGGTTTTCTTCTCCATCAAAACCTGTTTTAAAATCTTTCCATTCATAATGGTTATTAAACTACTATCTCCCAGATGTAAATCCATCCCTCTATATTATGAGATGCTAGGACTAGGACTTGGCAAAACTGTTTATCCTTTGTTTTTTATGCATAACCAAATAGAGGGCAGGAGAGATGGAACACGGACTTGCTTTTTATATGCCAGGTGCTCATGTCTTGATGGCAATAGCCTAGTGGACCCAGTCCCCAGCCTTCTTCATCACTCCCAGATACCTGAGAGGTGAAGCTGGGAAGTTCTCCCACTCAAGTTTCTGAGTCCTGTATCCATGGGGCTACTGCTCTGACTTCTAGGTACCAGATGCTGCTAGACAGCTACCCGTACCAAGAAGTCTGAATTCCAACTCTGCATGGCCTCCTCCCTAAGCTTGTAGATTTAGATAACTCCAACCTCTTCATTTTGTTCCTAAGGGGACTACTTCCTACAATTACTATCTTGGTGTAACATAAATATTCACCCTTTGCTTTTTCATTCTTCCAACATTTGCTGAAGCAATTCTTTACCTTAAACTCTCTCTACTGAAATACGTAATGTGGTTTCTAATTTCCTGTCTGGATGCTAACTGACCCCAAAATGCTATAAATAACTGTTCAAAATGTTATATTCTTGGAAGTTTTGGAAATATATCAAGAAGGAAGAGAGAAGAAGAATTTTAGGTATCTATCAGCAGGTAGTAAAGACTTTTGTGGGGTTAGAAAAAGAGACATTTTCCCTGCCCATCTCCCCAGTTATACTCTACCAAGGCAGCCAGTTCTGCCCACAGACAGGCGAAATTCTCTTACTTGGGGGAGAATCAGACTTTTTGTTCTGTTCAAGCCTTCAAACGATTGAATGAGACCCACCCATAGTAGGGACGGCAATCTGCTTTACTCAGTCTACCAATATAAATGTTAATCTCATCCAAAAACATCCTCATAGAAATACTCAGAATAATGTTTCACCAAATACCTGGGCACCCCATGACCCAGTCAAGTTGATACATAAAGTTAACTATCACATTTGCTAACAAAATAAGTGACTAGTTGAGATTTCATCCACAGTCAACTCAAATAGCTGTAATTGAGGAAATTTGGGGTAATTCAGTGTTCATCAGAGCTTTTTCCTTCCATCCTGCCCCTGCTTTGTGAACTTCATGTGTCTTTCCTGTTTGGGATTTTTGCCATGTCGGCCAGAGCTTCCTGTATCTTTCTTGGCCGCTGGGGTGTCTCTTCAGTCCTTGGGCCTCTACAGACCATGAGTGCAAGTCAGTACCAAAGCATTGAGAAAACGTATAAGGAACCAAGAAATATCTTGGGAAGAATGGACTAAATAAGGAGGTATAAGGCCCCCCAGGTTATCTTAAAAAATTATCTATATTTTCTTTTAAATGGACAGTGAATTTTAAATGTGTATGATCTTTTCCTAAGAGCTATACTAATCCAGTTAGGGTACTTCTCGAAAAAAATTAGACCAGGAATCAGCAAGATGGACTTCCTCTTCATTAGGAGCTTTTGATGACTCTTCCCTTTGTTAATTATGTCAACAGCAAGTAAAACACAGGGTCTAGTAGCACACGAAATTTTAAATTATTCAGAGACTGATTATATGGCTTGGGAATTACTGTATCTCTTTTCATATCTCACACTTCCCACAGCCATTAGCATCTCCAATAAGAGTGTGGCTTTGAGGACTGAAATTCATAAAACGGGATCTTTTCAATCTGAAAGAGATTTTTAAAGGCTAACCATGCCTACTCCCTAACTATGCAGTGAGCCAACTGTCTTAAGAAGGGAAAGTAAATTGCCAAGGCAAGTGAATAAGTTAGTGGAAGGGATTAAAATTAGGCAATTTGTTACTTGTAAACTGACTTGCTTACACCTCTAAGGTGCTTCGAAAGAAGACTATGACAATAGAAATGAGAGTAAGGATTATGTAAGGATATTAATTTTCTGTCTTATTCCTTCTTCTATGAAAAATTGGAAATTGACTTTAGTGGATTGCTTCTGCTCCTGAAAGAGACACATAATGTGTCCTAATCCAGGGTCTCAGACCTAACATATGTGTGTGTGTGTGTGTGTGTGTGTGTATAATTTATTTATATGTTTATATTTACATATATATAATAAAAAATTATACTATATAATACATATAATATTTGTGTAATATAATATTATATATACATACACACACACTGTTGTTCTTTATCTTTGAAAATGCTAATGTCAACAGTTTTATCTTCCTTGCTTATGATTACTGCGGAAAAGACTGAAGAATCCCCGGCTGGCCTGCCACACAGACACTTGTATAAAACAGCCTTTTCAGATCAATGATGCCCCTTGACTCCAGCACTGTCACTGACTGAAGCCAATGTCACTTAGTCTGTTTTCAACCACAGTGCCTGCAACACCCAGCAAGCCAGCAGGCCCATAATGGGGGCTTCCCAGAAAGGTTGTAGGAACCAGGAACATGACCTCTTAATTCACCCTGGCCATGCCCGTTATGCTTCAGATGTGCTCAAGGACAAGAAAATGGGAGAAGGAACAGAGAAAAGGGCAGGAGGTCCACACTGAAGGTATTTGTGCTTCTAAGAAGCATTGGAAATTAACACTGCAATAGGTGCACTGAATCTGAGTGGCTTTCTTTCCAGGTACAAGTATTAAAAATCATTACCCTGATTAAAATTTGTCCATGGCTACCCATAGCCTCCAAGCAGAATGCTGAACAAGGTCCTTTGTGATTTTTACCTCTGACAATTTATCCAATCATTTCTCACTGCATTTGCCCAGCATTATCCTCCTACCTCAAAACCCTGAATTGTGTAACAGAATGATACTTCAACACTTGCCATACCTTTCACCTTCCCATACATTTGCACATGCTAATACCTTTGCTTGGGACATTATTTTACACTACATCACTTGCTACTGCAGCCTGCCATTCCCACCTCCAATATTCTCTCTGGCAGGAAGCTTTCCTCCCGCTGGTTTGTTGTAGGGGGTCTGCAGTAGCCAGTCTTTACAATGGCCGCTGATTATATCATCTCCTGATATTCACACTCTTGCGGTCTCCTCCTAAATTAAGTAAGCTTGACCTGTGTAGCCTATAGGAAATTGTCGAATATGTGATTTTTTTATTGAAATATAGTTGATTTACAATGCTGTGTTAATTTCTGCTGTACAGCAAAGTGACTCAGTTATACATTATATATATATATATATATATATATATATATATATATATATATATATATATATACATTCTTTTTTTTAAATATTCTTTTCCATTATGGTTTATCAAAGGATACTGAATATAGTTCCCTGTGCTATACAATAGGGTCTCGCTGTTTAGCCACTCTATATATAAAAGCTAACTCCAACCTCCAGTCCATCCCTCCCCCAGCCACCCCTCCTTGGCAACCCCAAGTCTGCTCTCTATGTCCATGAGTCTGTTTCTGTTTTGCAGATAGGTTCATTTGTGTCATAGTTTAGATTCCACGTATAAGTGATATCATATGGTATTTGTCTTTCTCTTTCTGACTTACTTTACTTAGTATGATAATCTCTAATTGCATCCATGTTTCTGCAAATGGCATCATTTCCTTCTTTTTTATGGCTGAGTCAAATATGTGACTTCTGAGGCTATGTTGTAATAAAAATAGTAAATCCTACCTTGCTTTCTCTTCTATCATTTACTCTGGGAGAAGCCCACTGCCTCATCTTGAAATCATTCAGTCAGCTCTATGGAGAGGTCAGTATGGTGAGGCCTTATGCCAACAGCTAGTATCAACTTGCCCACCAAGCAAGTGAGTCATCTTAGAAGTAGATCCCACAGCCCCAGTTGAGCTTTTAAGTGACTGCAGCCCTGGCTGACACCTTGACTGTAACCTCATGAGAGGTCCCAAGACAGAATCATCCAGCTAAGCCACTCCCAAATTCCTGACGCATAGAAGCTCTGTAAGCTAATAAATAGTTACTGTTGTTTTAAGCCTCTGTGTTCTGGAGTATTCTATGCAGCAATATAATCAGAATATATATAATATATATTAATCACCTATGCCTATACATTTCCTTAGTACCCTGTGATTCCCTCCATCAAAGCCTATTTCCCATTGTCTGTTTACTTGTCTGTCTCTCCCACTTAGCCTGAGGGCATCTTGAGAGCAGAGACAGCAATGCATGCTTTGATTTATAGAGTGTCAATGGTTCATCAAAGGGCAATTCCTGATAATTGTACAGGTTATGCAAGCACTCAAAGATGCCTGCCAATGTCCTGAAGCAAACGGGTGCAGAAATCTAGCCCTTGCTCACCCAGCAAGTGGAATGTCCTGCTGAGGGCTGTTGCCATGGGAGAGAGAGGAACTTTTTCCTTTGTACTCACTAAATCTTATCAAAGGGTCACCACTCTAATTCATCCACTGTGTCAGTTGGGGTCCATTCAGGACACAGAAACCATATATACTGTGAACAGGGAAAGTTTAATATACAGAATAATTAACGACAATAGAGGATTGGAGTAACAGGTTAGCTACCAAGGGTAAAGAGAAGTCAAAACAATACAGAGATCACTGATGTAGGCATCAGCCACTACCTCGATGACTGAGGCAAAGCACCAAAATAAGGAATGAACCTAGAAGAAAGACCCCTATCCACCAGGGCTGAGATACAGACTGTGCTGGAGAGAGCACCGCAGGGGTCCACGAAATGGCAGAGAAGTCTGCTGAGGTGCAGCCAGAGCAGAACTTGCTAGAAAGCCACCCTTTGGAGAAGTGGAGGGAGATACCGATGCGGAGGTGCCTTACTGCCAGAAGAGCGCACACACCGCAACCAACCGGGAAGTGGGGCTTTCTCCTCTGTGGCCCTCTAGCACCCTCCATTGACAGGCTTAATTTAGTGCCAGCTGGGAAGGAAGAAATGTGCCAGAGTCGTTAGCAGGGCGAGGGAGGAAGAGTGGATCTGTGGCTGAGAGGCCATAGATTGATAACTGGAACATCCAGCTAGACAGCAGCCTTCTTCTAATTTGTCCACCCATAGGGATGCCTTTTTCAGACTGTCATGAAGGCACTCTATGGCCCTAGTGGTTTTTGAAAGAGTCATGGAAATACGCTTTGGGGTACCTGGTGTTCAAAGGTTGTTCTTAGTCTGGTTTGCTCTTAGCAACTGTTCTGCTCAGGTGGCTGCCTCTTGGAGAAAATTTGTGATTATTATTTGTTATTTTCTATTGACCATGCCTTCAAACTGAACTTAGTAGCCTCTTGGCACTCCTGCGTGTCTCACATCAGACTGAACTGACCTATGTGGCAACTGGTTCCCTATCCTAGTGGCTTCCTTTCCAACGACACAGCAGCCTGTGCTCTCTGAGCTTTGATGTCAACAGGACACCTGGACACCTTGTTATTACAAATGTAGGCCTTGCAACTGATGGCATGTACATCAAGTAAGTGTGACAGATGAAAGACAAAACCCTTCCCCATGCGGAATCTGCTGAGGATACAGGACTTGTCATTTTGAGGCTGACTGGTTCTAAAAAGCAGTTTGGCTTATAACATCTGTCAGGAAAGGGTAATGTTTTGTGACATCAAATCACAAATGTATCTCCACTAATAAGGACATTATAGGAATTGATACCGGCCTAGATATACACAGCATGAAACTATGGCTTGTCATTTCTTCTTATTTGTATTACTTTTCTCTAAAATGAAATAATAGCATTACTATAAACACCTAGCAGTCTGTTTATCCTGCTGATCTCAAGAAATACACTAATTATATGTTGAAGGAAAGGTTCTCTTTCTAATGTATTTAGGGCAGAATAAATGTCAGTTCGTTCAGTCAAAATTTATGGAGTCTGGCGAAGTTACAAAGAAAGAAGAAGAGATTATATCCTTGCCCAAAAGTAATGTACAACCTAATATTTCCTGTCATAGCCTTCTGTTGGATTCTGTATACTGCACTTTTTTTTTTTACATTATTTCCCCTCTTTTCTATGATACTTCGATATTAAATGAAAGCAGAAAACAGGAAAGCTGCACCATTGACTATCCAGATTTTGTGAAGCATTACTATAAACAACCATCTTCTTTATTTTAAGATATATATATCCCCATTTACTAAAGAAACTCAGAAAAGGTAAACAGTTGGAAAGTAAACTTAAATCTAGTTCTATTAAAATGTCTTTGATAAGCAATTCTTTATATGATAGAAAAGTGTCACACAAAACAAATTTATACACAAGCTTTGTTTTGTTATATTTCTTGGAGAAACAGAGGAAAAAATAAGATTTGCAAGCAAATAAGATATAGTGGGCCTAATAACCATTACTTTTAAGAAAAGAAACACAGGCAGCTACTGTAAATCAAACTTACTCATCAATAATATCTTTCCACAGAATCTAGAGAATAAGCTTGGTTAGTACTAATCCAAAGATGTAGAAATGATGTCATTGAGAAAAGAAAGGGGTCAGAAGTATAATGATGATAATAAAAATGATAATTAATGCTAACATTCCCTGAACTCTTTCACTGAGCCAGGCACCGTTCTAAGCCTCTAGATGGTATATTAGTCAGGGGTCTCCAGACAAAATAGAACCAATCTGTTTTTCTAGAGAACGCTGAAACAGATATAGGTATAGATATAGATATATATTGATAAATACAGATATAAATACATATACAGAGGGAATTATTATATATATTATTTAATATAATAAATCTTTCTCCATGGGGAGGGGAGAGAGAAAGAGAGAGAGAGAGAGATTGATTATAGGAATTGGCTCAAGTGATTATGGAGACTGAAAAGTGTCATGCCCTGTTCTCTGCAAGCTGGAGACCTAGAAAAGCTAGGGTATAATTCAGTCCAAGGCCAAAGGCCTGAGAACCAGGAGTGCTGATGTTCAAAGGCAAGAGAAGATGGATGTCTCAGCTCAAGCAGAGTGAATGTGTCCTTCCTCCACCTTTCTGTTTTACTCGGGCCCTTAAGGGATGGGATGATGCCCCCCTCACATTGATTAGGACTTTCTTCTTTACTCAGTCTACCAATTCAAATGTTAGTCTCTTCCAGAAACACCCTACAAACACATGCAGGAATGACGTTTTACCTGCTATCTGGGCATCCCTTAGCCCAGCCAAGTTGACGTCAAATTAACCATCACAGGTGGGTACTGTCATTATCAGTCAATCTGATTCCCCCTTTAATCACACTGCTCCACTGCATATTTCCCCAAATGAAAACAGAGACTCACACATTAACACACATTCACATATTTATGGAAGAACACGAGATTTCCATTGGTTTTAACCTACAAAATATAGAACCCACTGTTGCTATAAGGTTTACTGAATAAATGGGAAGAAAAAGAAAACAAACATTTAAGGGACTCTGATCTGCCGAGCACCACGATGGGTGATTGGACATATACTATCTTGTTAAAAACCACATAGCTGTGCCGCCCGGCTTGTGGGATCTTAGTTCCCCCGCCAGGGATCGAACCTGCACCATCGGCAGTGAAAGCACGGAGTCCTAACCACTGGACTGCCAGGGAATTCCCGGCATCTTTGTTTTTACCCTCTGTCAATCCTGCCTTCTGATGACAGTACCAGTGTCGGGGGAATACAATAGGTGTTTTGGAAGCCCACGAATGAACATGTGTTTCGGTGTAGCAATTCAGAGTGGTTCGGGGTGAAGCAGAACAGAATCCCCTCAAAGAAGAATCCGAGTTTTCTTTAGAATCATTTGCTTGTATATAATAGGAACTCACTCAAGCATGGTTAAGAAAATATAAAAAGAGGCTTGGTAGAAAGCCATAGGGGTCTCCCATGGAACTCAAAGGCAACAAGGACATCCAGGTCTCTTGCAGACAAGAACTGGGGAGTAAAAATGCTGCTAGAGTTTGTGCTTTCCTTCTCACCAAGGGTTCCTCTCATTCCCACTGCTCTCTTCAGTGATTCTTCTCCTTGTCAGCCTCCTGGCCTCGTCTCCTTGCTCAGGTGCCTCTGGGCCACCCCAACCCTAAGATAAGCCCAGCAGTCTTGGGAGAAAGAAGATATTGGGCCCGTTCCAGCCTTTGGATGATCCACCCTTTATAGCAATTATCTATGACCTGAGAGGTCAGAGTCATAAAGTATAAATGTGAGACTGTAATGGCTCACCTGGGGCTAAAGAGTGTATGGGGGAGAGGGGAGCTCAAGGTTTTGCAGACAAGTTAACCAACACCTAGTTTTCATCAATACTCGAAGAAGGTTGCTGCTACTCTACTTCCCAAGGGAATATGAGTAAGACAGTTGGTCTCGGGGTGCCTCAATTTCCTCATCTGTGAAATAGGGATAGTAAATTTTTTGTGTGTGAGGATTATGTGATTACATTCGCATGACATGCTTAGAATAGAATACGTTTTACCTATTATTATTAACGTCTGCTGTTATTGTCTGCGTCAACTCCTAACACCTGTAAGTTCACTAACCAAGAGACTCAATACCATTCAGCACACTTTTTACTTTACTGGATAATTTCTCCTTTCCTAAGTGAAATATCTAGTGTTACATAGATTTGGGGGTGAAAATATTGAAAGATTCCAGAATAAGAAGGATGGGAAGTTGAACTCTTTTAAAAAACACATCATTTTAAGTCACTCATTCTTCTGCACTCTTTAGGCATCAATAAAAATTTTGGTGGTTGATAAACAATGGAAAGTTTTTGGATTCCAAGGAGGAACATATAGAAAAATGAGTCTTGGGCAGTGGTCCTTAGGGCAGTTGGAACTACTGTAATGGAATTGGCCAGTCAGTTAGTTCCAGCAACCAATTTCACTGGCTTTTTCCATTTAATTGACTGGTAGCTTGACCACTGTTCAGAAATGCTCTGGAATGCAGGCATTATTGAGCAAGGCAAAACAGAGTGACCCATTAAAATAGATCGCAATGAAAGGAACAGGGCTCTGCTGAGAGGTGGTTTTAAATAAGCTGCCCCATTTTGAATAGCAGAGGCTTTCCTTTCAAATCTTCCTTATTCAGAGTTATTTTGTGATTTCTGGTATAGATATAATTTTGGCACTCTTCTCTGTCCCCCAAAACAATCTCCCCTCTATTTCTGTGTAACACAGTTGACAATTATTCTAATTCTAGTCAGTCCCTTCATTCTTATTCTTTCTCTGAAACCTGACACTACACTCTGTTTTAAGAATTTAGATAACTTCCTGGTTTGTCCTATAAAAGGCAAAACGGCTTCTTTTTTTTTTTCTTTTACTAGATTGGTGTCTCTACACCCCACCTCCCTGTATTAACTTATCATTCACTTTGTACTGCCTCCTCACTGTCAGAAAAAAAAAAAAAAACTTTTTTTTTTTAGTCTTTTCCCTCTGTACTGTCACTTCAGATTCACAGTTGCTAAGTGTTCCAGGAGCCCACCAGAGGGACTTTCTAGTGGTGTGATCTGCAAACTTTGAAATAACACCCACCAGCAGAAGCACCATATGCTATGGAGTTACACAGTAAACTGACAGGAACATCTCATTTGTCATTTGAAATTCAGAAAATGTCAGCAATTTTCATACCCAGCAATTGCCTAAATGCCTCTCTGGTTAGCAAGGAGTAACATTTGCTATAAATGCACGTGAAAATATGAAATTTTATATTGTGCTTCTAGAGGAATAATAATAGCAAAGCCAGTATTAAGACTTACACAGCTCGATGAGCATATGGACAGACATATCAAATTTCTACACTCACTTTATATCTTATGTGTGCATCTCTAGGTGAATGGTTTTATACATAAGGTTCATGACATTTGGACTATTCACATTCTATAACATTGGTGATTCAAATGTGCCTTTTTATGACAAAATGTAATACCAAAGAATATTTTTTAATCCATTAAAGGCAAATTTAACGTAAAACACAAGCTGGCCCCTTTGTAATTAAGCTGAATTTGCATCCAGCTGCACTTAGCCAACAACAGACACAGGAGAGAAAACTACTTGGCAATTCTTCCTAATTAAAGGATATTAATTACTGCTAAATACCATACACTTTCTATGTTATAAAAGTTCATCTAAATCAATGTTATTATGGTACCAAAGAAATTAATAATGATTTCAAGTCTGGTAAGTGTGGTCAAACTGCCCATTAGTTCATACTTTTAAATGACTTCACAATGAAATATCTGAATTGGTTTCATATAAAGACCAGAACGTCCATGGCCTCACACATTTGGCATGTCTTTTATGTATTAATTATAGTACCTGGTGCTGTCTCTTCTTCATACCTAATATTGATGATGCAATAGAAGCAGAAGCAGAGACTGTGTGAAGAGGAAGAATGAAACATAGTAAGACTAGGTGTCTCCTTCACTCTGAATTTGCCTTAGGCCAGCCTCACCTCTCTGGAGTAGAGGATGTTAGACGGTCTTCTCCACCATCTCTATGACCAATAGATCATGACCCGTAGGAACAGGGAAACTCACATTTACCGAGTCTCACAAGTTTTCTCATTTGATAAAACTGTCCTTCGGGGTAAGCATAAATATCCCTTTTTGCATATGAGGGTTTTAGTGCTCAGAAGTGGAAGTTGCCAAGTTTATACAATTATTAGATGCCAGTGTTAAAGTCCAGGCTCTCTGACCTCAATTCACAGGTTCTTTCCACTAAATCATGCTCCCTGTTAGGTAAAGGAAATCGGAAAACCTCATTTTGTTTTATGAGCCAATACTCTTCCTTCCCTTATCACCTGGTCACAAGTCCTGCTGTTTATTTGAATTTTGGCTCAAAAGGCGACTTGTTAGGAAAGAACTCCAGACTCGTCTCTGCTCTAATGGAGTGACCTTGGAACGTCACTTTGTGCGTTTGAGCCTCAATGTCCTCACCTACAAAAAGACTAATGACCCTAAGTCTCTCCTAAGACTGTGGTGATGATCAAAGGTATTGAGAAAGAAGGCGTTTAGAAAAATATAAAGTGCAGTAAAGGTAAGGTACTTTGGTCAAGTGCTACACAGGAGAATGAATAGAGAGGGAGAGCAATTTGGACACTTTATAACACACAACTGATCATCCACTCTTTATAATGCACTAATGGTTATGGGCAGGCAATTGCATAGCTGAGTTATTACAGTACTGAACTCTTGGGAATGTGAACTCAGGAGTCAGACAGCCCAGAGTTCAAATCCAGGCTCCTCCAATTTCTGTTGGTTTGAGCTTAGGTATGTTACTTAACTTCTCACACCATCACTATCTCGTCTGAAGAACAAAAAAATAAAGCACTGTCTTGTAACCAGGCCCAACTTCTTGGATACGTAACCTGAGTAGTTAGTTACACAGGACCCTGTGCTCAGCAGGGGCCCACACTTGGTTTTAATGCTCTGATGTCACTAACTTGAAATTATTAATAATTTTCTGTTTTAGCTTGTGTTTTGTAAGTGAAGTCCAAGGTGACAACGGAGTGTGCCCGTGGGCAGAGAAGACATGCACAATGTGTGTGCTATTCAATGTGTGCAAATACCCTCCTCCCCCACTGGCGTACAGCAGTCAGGATCCCCGTGAGCACAGAATTCCAGTGGACCCACCATGCATGGGAGTTCAGTGAGATTCAAAGCAAGTACACGGTGAGCATATTATGTCTATGACTGACTAAAAGTGGCAGTGCTGACAGCCTGAGAGGGTATTCTTACTCTTCGAACAAGAACTTGTTTGAAATAAAAAGAAAGAATGTGTACTCTGGAGTCAGACTGCCTATGTCTAGATAAAAATCCATGTTCTTCCTCTTTGTAGCTGTGTGATCTTGGTCCAGTCACTTAACTGTTCTGAGCCTTGGAAAATAACAGGCAAACATCACACGGTTGTTGTAGAGAATCAGTGAGTCACGTGTAGAATAAAGCCTATAGAACATGTAAATGCTCAGTACATTTTTGCAACTATTAATTTCATTGTTGTTTTTGTTGTTGGAATACAGAGAAGAAATTAATTCAATCTTGGAGAAATCAAGAAAGGCTTTACAAGCTCTAATTTGAAAAGATATGTGCACCCCAACGTTCACTGCAGCACTATTTACAATAGCCAAGACATGGAAGCAACCTAAGTGTCCATCGACAGATGAATGGATAAAGAAGATGTGGTGCATATATACAATGGAATATTACTCAACCATAAAAAAGAATAAAATAATGTAATTTTCAGCAACATGAATGGACCTAGAGATTATCATACTAGGTGAAGTAAGTCACACAGAGAAAGACAAATATCATATGATATCACTTATATGTGGAATCTAAAAAACACAGTACAACTGAACTTATTTACAAAACGGAAACTGACTCATGGACATGGAAAACAAACTAATAGTTACCAAAGGGGAAAGGGTGGGGGGAGGGATAAATTGGGAGTATGGGATAAACAGATGCATACTACTTTATATAAAATAGATAAGCAACAAGGATTTACTGTACAGCATAGGGAACTATATTCAATATCTTGTAATAAACAATAATGGAAAAGAATTGAAAAAAGAAATATATACATATATATGTATAACTGAATCACTTTGCTGTACACCTGAAACTCACACAATATTATAAATCGACTATACTTCAATTTAAAAAAAAGGCTTTATAGAGGAGATAACATTTGAGCTGTCCCTTGTGAACTTCACATTCATAAAGAGTAGAAATGCAAAGCCAGCTACATAGATGGCTTGAAAGGAAGGGCCTGCACCATTCACTCACTGTGATGGGCCAGCCACATTCATCAGAGCCCTCTCAAAACTTTCAGATAACTTCTGTGAAACTGTTTAGGCTAGCATGCTCTTCTCTTTACATGTTGATTTATGCTCTCAGGAAGACCCTTGTAAGAAAAAATAAAACTCTTTCAAAACACATAGTTGTCAGAAACAATCCGAGATTCCCTCACTGGAAGCCTGCATAAGAGAACCTCTTAGCAGAATACAGTTGCCTCTTAATGTGCAGGCACACACAGGAATCAATCAGCCCTTTCCTGCAGCTCTGGTCTGTTCATTTTATATACTTGCCCAGTTTGACAAGAAATCCAGGGAAGGGCTAAGGAGTGTTGTCAGCATAAAGATGGGAGGAGAGTGATGTACTAGGCTAATAAAAGGACTCACAAACGTCCCTGAAGTCATAAATCCTTCTCGCGGCTTTTAAAATGATGGAGCTTCGACAGCGTGCCCTTTCCATCCTCTCCCCTGCATGTCAGGAACCCCGAGCTCAGTGCGTAGAGAGAAAACAGAATGCAATACAACTTCCTGCCTTCACTCTTCTCTCCCTCCTTGTGGGTCTGTGGCAGCCTTGCTGATGAAGACAAGGCCCCTGCTGCCCGGGCTCCCGACCCTCTCCTGCCTCGGCTGCCCTGCCCTGCCCTCCCCATAAATCCTCAGGGTTGCCCCTTTCCCACACATGCTCGGAGAACTATCTGATCTTCTGAGGCATTAGCCGAAATCCTGGCACTAGGATCTTAGTGTTTTTATTAATTAGGTGGTTTTCTTTTGGTTTTATGTCAGCTTCTTCAGGGGAAGCTGGCGTGAGAAATATTGCAAACCATGCACTGGATTTTGATTTACCCCAACATAGGATCCAGGATCCCACAGAGAGGTCATCTTTGCACATAAGCAGTGACCACAGTGTTGAAAACAAGTCAGGAAGAGGATGTGACTTGTGGCTGACCTATGAGCTGGAGGGACTCAGGCAATCAGGGGCTTTTCACCCTCTTGTCCTGGGAATGTATTCAGTACATTCTGCCCCCCGTTCCTATAGCTGGGGCCATTTCAAGGATGCAACCTTGAGAGACTGAAGTGGTGTTGAGACCATCTGGACAGTACATGTGACTGAACCCCACTAAGGCCTCTATGTAAACTCCTAAGATTCTGGCTGGTGAGGGCAGAGATCTACTCATCTTGCAGCTGCCCGAGACAAGCCTGGTTGTAAGTGCCCTTGCTTGTGAAAGTGGCCACCTACCAGTCTGGAGGTCTGCCTCTTTCTTTGTTCTCTCCTTGCCCTCCATGTCCAGGTTCAGATTTCCTCACGGGAGACTCCTAAGTTAATGAACCAACACACAGACATAGTCAGTTTCCTCATTTCTATATTTGGGATACTTTGTTTTCCTGCACTTGGAAAATATAACTTGTGTTCCTATCAATTCAGGTAAAATGCAACGAGGAATATAAGTTGATAAATGCCACTATAAAAATGTACTGTCCTAAAGAAAACGTTAATGTATTTTTATTGTCAGCGTTTTTATTTACTGTTACATAACTTTGCCTTCTACAGTGTAAATATCTCAAAGTTGCTGGAGATAGGAACAGAAGTGCCCTCCACGCAATAAAGATATTTAAAACAAAACCAATAAAAATTTAGCCTCTGAAATAAATCTAAGTGAGTTTTCCCTTCAACCAACTATGGCAAGCCGTGTGTTTATTCCAACTCTACGTCGGTACCAAAATATTTGTGAGTGTGTGGTTCGCTATGTCACATTTTCCTCCATCAAGAGACAAGGCCCAGCAGCGTGGGTCCCAGGAAGAAGAGGATGTGGAGCAGAACCTGAGCTGACGCAACTGGAGTGGGAGCAACAGATGAGCCCACGCTGCCATGCAGGCAGCATCCCCTAGGCTATGGGGAGGGGTTCAATGCAGCACTCAGAGCCATGGGCCAACTCTAGTCTCTCCACTTCATAGCCACTTTTCAACCTTTATTTTCCTTATGCAGCTTGAGCTGACACGTCATTCCCTACATATCTGTCGTTGGTACCGAATGACCGTAGGCCATTTTAACAAATTACTTTTTCCCTTAGATGATGAGGGTCACTGCCACCGAGTCTTTAGCCACCATTCCGGGAATGATGGATGTGTTGGGTGTGTAGTCATGTTTCCTGGGGGTAGGCAGGAGAATTGTTCCTGGAGTCAGGCTGGACAAAGAGGGTTTCCACCTAGAGCTGCCCATAGCATCTTAGGCAGACGACAGGTCAAGAGCGTGGTCAGGGAAAGGAGGGAAGGTTACAGCTAAGACTGTGAGCTCGCTGTCGTGTCTAAATTACAAAATGAGATGCAAATGTGAGATTAAGTAATAGATTCAAAAACTAGGAGGATCAGAATTGGGTGAGGATGTGGAGTTAGAAGAGACCAGAATAAGGAGTCTGAGACTTAAAGCAGTCAAATGGCGAGAGAGTATTTGAAGCATACTTTCTTAAGGAGCCACAGGATCCTGAAGACATTCAAAAGAATGCTCCTAAGGCTTTGAAGTCAATTCCAAAATAGCAATTCCAAAAATGATCTTATCAGTGACAAAGTGACACTGAAATAAGTGTATAAATATCCCGAGATGCCTACTTTGAGGGAAAAAAGCACCATATTTGGGTGTGTGAATTCTGGCATATTTGTTAAACATCAGACATATTCCTTCAGAGTGACTCTTTAAATATGCAGTATTTTCAGATACAGGAAAAACCAACCTGGAACACTGGTATGTTTTATTTTTTTATTTCTAGACGTCCTATCCTTTTCTTTGTTGTTTTTCTCAAAACACAGAGTCTTCGTATTTGAAAATATTTATGTGTATACAAGAGAATAAGAGATTTCTGCGTACTGTTCCTTGAAACTTTTGTTTCCTGCATTACTGCATTCTCACATATCTTTTTCCATGGGGCAGAATGATTCTGTTTTTCTTTACAAATCCATGGGGACTCTACATGGCACACCTCATAACTTTCTAGTTCTGAAAGATTTAGGGGGAAACGATATTAACTTTACATAAGCAGATGAAGCAATTTGACTTTCTTTGAAACCTTTATCAGTCTGACCCCCTGAGGAGAGGTACCTTGGTTTGCTAGGTTGTGGTATGTCTAATGACATACCTGATGATTGTGATTCAAGTTACAGTCTGCATTTCACCAGTTCGCTTTGAGATTTGGGCTAAGTCACTTCGCCTTCTGGAATTTTGGTTTCTTCTCCCAGTGCTTCCCATCCATTTCACAAAGATTTTGTGAATATCAACATCAAAAGACTTTGAATTCTCCTAAAGAAAGGAATGCCTCCAAATATGGAGCAATAAGTAATCTGAAAAGCACCATTTCATGATTATCATATAAATAATCAGGGGGATTTTACCAAGAGAACAGTTACTTTGTACTAAATCTAGCTAAATCATGAAAAAATAATGCATGGAAGAGACAGAAACCTACATATGTCCTCAAGGTGTATATACAATAACACTTTAACTGGGGTGGGAATAAAAGTGAATCGATAAGCAAACTGCTTGTAGGAGGTATTTTACACAGTTGATGTGTTTGATTTTACATTACTGTCATTCTCGTTTGAGGACATCAAATTAGTGCAGAAGACAAAAATCTGACAAAATACTTAACATCATTAGTCACCAGAGAAACGTAAATTAAACCACCATGAGGTAACTACACACCCAGTAGAATGGATAAAAGCAAAAAGATAACATTACCAAAGTTGGTAAAGACGTGAAGCAATCAGAACACAAATAAGTTGCTGGTGGGGTGTTAAGTGGTATGACTCCTTTGGAAATGGGTGCGGCAGTTTCTTAAAAAGTTAAACATAATCTACACAAATGGTCCCACAATTCCATTTCTTAGGTATTTACCCAATAAAAATGAAAACATATATGTACAAAAGGACTTATACAAGGATGTTCATAGCAAATTGACTCATAATAGTCCTAAACTGGGAATAACCCAAACGTCTCTGCACAGGTGAATAAACTGTGGTATGGTTATACAATTGAATACTACTCAGCAGATAAAAAGGAGAAACTGATAGGGCAACAATATGGATACATCTCATAGATATTATCTCGCATGAAAGAAACCAGATAATGGAATGTGTCAGCTTGGCAATAACTATCCTGCTATCACAACCACAAACATTCTTTCCCATTTCCAGTCATAAAACATATTTATTGTCACAAACACAGATACAGACTGTAGTATGTAGCAATGTAGAATCATTACATTAAGATTAAATCCATAAAAATAGTTTTAAAACTTTTGAGTGCTTTCTATATGCCAGGCACTATGGTAGTTGTTTAACATGCATTGTATCATTTAATGGACAAGGTACTATTATCACCATTTTATAGACAAGGAAACTGTGGCTTAGAGAGGGCAATGAAGTCACACAATAAAAATGAAGAGCTGGGACTCAAAATCACATCAATCTGAGTCCAAAAACTGTAGAAAAACCAGTGCCATCAGCTGGCCCTCCACTGTTTAGTACTAGCCTTGTATTTACAGAAATACAGAACCTAGTCTATCAGCCCTTATTAACCATGGTGATTTATCACGTTGTAAGACAGAGAAAATGAGTCATGAAATGTAGACTGTCTACTGATAAATGTGTACATTTATCAGGATGTACTAGTCACAAAGAAAGAGAAAGTCCCACCCAATCTGGAAACAAAGAACACAGGTCACTGGCAAGAAAAGGTTCTGAAAGTGATGGCATAAGAGAATTGACTGTGGGAGTCGAATACAGGAACTGGATTCCACCCATGCGCTGCCAGTTTCTAGGTTGCGTCCACCTACCTTAGTTCCTCACCTTCTGCCTCGCAGAGGTCACGGCTACATCAACTCATCTTCATTCTCACACCACACAGCTGAGTCAAACCATCTTTGTTCCCACATGGCGTTCAAAGACTCAGACTTCAGTTCCTCTAGGAATTAAGGCAAGGTACAAGAAACATTTAAATAGCCTCACCTCCATTCTTCCCACAACATACATACAAATGCATACATACATGCATATATACATATATATGTACATACACACATATGGACACAAGTACATAAATCCATGTATACTTAGAGGGGCTTCATATTAGACATTCTTCCATGTACTCTGATGCTGACCAATGGGACTTCCCAAGTCCCTTGACTGACCCCCATATCCTAGGATCTGGTGGCCCAGGGGCAACCACTGGCATCCACCATACAGCCTTGGGAGAAGCTCCCCTTGCCCTATGTATCAGGTCTCAGGAATGGGTTGCCACTTTGATTCCCCCCGCTTCCTTCTGCTCTTCCTGGCCCCCCTTCTTTGGTGACTAAAGCCTTATCTCTTAGCCTCATATAGTGGTTCAAGCCTTGCTATACATGGGGAACCCCTAATTAGCCACGTTTTTCTGCCCACCTGGCCATAAAACCCCACAAACTAGGTTCCCTTCTATGGGTCTCTATGCATGGAATGTACTCTTTTTTTGAGAGCAGTGGTGTTCTGGTAATGTTTTAAAATGGATTCTCCTAGGAAAACACCCTGATTTGTAGTGTTTATCAACTCCTGTGGTATAAATACTTCCACCATGAACAAATTCAAGCCACCAACATGGCCTCAGTTATCATAAAGTTGGGATGAAATAAAGAGCAGCACTTAATATACAGAATTTCTACTATTCAGATACAACAGAATAAAGAATCTCAGAAGTATCAGTGATAGTAAAATGCTGTAAATAAACTGGGAAGTAATAAGTATTGAGGGTTTATTAACTTTATTTACAATATAATTTATTGGTTTTGGTAAGGTCATATAATTTAATTTTTTAACAATGGCTCTGCTTAACAACCGGCTTTCAAAAAACTCCTGAAATTTAAACAATTGACTCTCACAAGGAAATGCTAACTGGCTCCAGCACACCACTGCTTGAGGACATGGGTCCCCTTGTTACCGTTACTGTTAAGTCCTACATTAGGGCATATGTAGGCATTTGGTAAACCTATAACAATCAAAGAATTAAAGGAATAAACTTCTAACACACTAAAAGGAGGCTTCTGTTTGATATGCTCTTTGGAAGTTGTACTAATAAACATTTCACATAAATAAATATACAACTGAACATTTATTCACTCCATAAATATTCAGTGAGTAGCTACCACGTGCCTTATACTGTTCTAGAAGCTGGGGTGGCAAGAGTGAACAAGACAGGGAGTGGCCAAAATGGCAGAGCAGAAAGAACCTGAGCTCACCTTCTCCCATGGGCACACCCAAATTACAACTATTTACAGAGGAACTACTGATGAGAAAACCCAGAAGACTAGCAGAAAAGATCTTCTACAATTAAAGACATAAAGAAGGAACCACAGCTAGACAGGTAGGAGGGGCGGAGTTGCAGTATAATCAAGACCCATACTCCCAGGTGGGCAACCTACACATGAGAGGATAATTACAATTGCAGAGGTTCTCCCCAAGGAGTGAGGGGTCTGAGCCCCACATCGGCTCCCCAGCCTACGCGTCCTACACTGGGAAGACAAGCTGCCACAACATTTGGCTTTGAAGGCCAGCGGGGCTTTCTTTTGCGAGAACACGAAGGTTGTGGGAAATAGAGACTCCATTCTTAAAGGGTGCACACAAAATCTCACACGCTCTGGGACTCAGGGCAGAAGCAGGAATTTGAAAGGATTCTGGGTCAGATCCACCTGCTGATCTTGGAGAGCCTCCTGGAGAGGCAGGAGGTGACTGTAGCTCCCCCTGGGAAAATAGACACTGGCAATAGCCATTTTGGGAGCTCATTCTACCACGGGGACACTAGTGCTGGCAAGCACCACTTTGGAAACCTTCCTCTGGTTTATGAGCACTGGAAGCTGGCCCTGTCCACCAGCCTATTGGCACTAGTACTGGGATGACTCAGGCCAAGCAACTAGCTGGGTGGAGACACAGCCCCACCTACCAGCAGGTCTGCTGCTGTAAGGCCCTCTGAGCCCACAGTCACCCTGGGACCTGGCCCTGTCCACCAGAAGGCCCAGAACCCAGACCTGTACTTCAGTGGGCCAGCACTAGCCCCGGGACCAGCCTCTCCCACGAATAGGGATGCACCAGCCTCAAGTCACCCCCGGCCCAAGCACCACCCACAAGAGGGTCAAAACACCAACTCCAGGACCTGTATGGCCCTGAAGCCAGAGACCCCAGGACATATCAGTGAGCCAGCACAAGCCCAAGAATCTGGCCTCACACACCAGTGGGTGGGCACCAGCTCCAGGAACACCACAGCCCTGCAGCCTGCCACACCGGGACCCAGCGCACACACCAGCAGGCCGGCACCAGCTACAGGACAACACGACCCCTCAGCCAGTCATGCTGGGATCTGGCCGCACTCACCAGCAGGCTGATACCAGCTTCGGGACGCACCGGATGCCACAGCCAGTAGCCTTATGACCCAACCCTGTCCACCAGGGTCGGACAGGCTGGCAGCCTCTACACAAGGTAGTGCCTGGCAACCAACCAAACCGGGGGGTCAGCTACACCTACCAGACTGCCCACAGTAGTCAGGATGTCATACAGAAGGACCCACTCAACCCAAATAATGGGCACCCCTAGAATATACAGCTCTGGTGACCAGAGGGGACTGTGCTGCTGGGACATAAAGGACATCTCCTCCAAAAGGCCACTTCTCCAAGTAAATGTAACCAAGCTACCAGGTACATAGAAATAAAAACAGCAATGAAGAATACAATAACTGAAATGAAAAATGCACAAGAAGGAATTAACAGTAGACGAGATGATACAGAGGAACAGATCAATGAGCTGGAAGACAAAGCAGTGCAAATCATTGAACAGAAAAAAAGAAAAAAAGAATAAAAGAATAAAAAGAAATGAGGAGAGTTTGAGACCTCTGAGACAACATCAAGCATACTAACATTTGCATTAAAGGAGTCCCAGAAGGAGAAGAGAGAAAGGGGGCAGAGAACATATTCGAAGGCATAATAGCTGAAAACTTCCCAAACCTAGGAAAGGAAACAGACATCCAGGTCCAGAAAGCACAGAGAGTCCTAAACAGGATCAACCCAAAGAGAAACAAACCAAGACACGGTGTAATTAAAGTGGCAAAAATGAAGGATAAAGAGAGAATATCAAAAGCAGCAAGGGAAAAGAAACAAGTTACATACAAGGGCACTCCCATAAGGCTATCCACTGACTTTTCAACAGAAAATCCTCAGGCCAGAAGGGAGTGTCATGATATATTTAAAGTGATGAAAGGGAAAGACCTAGAATACCCTGCAAGGCTTTCATTCAGATTTGATGGAGAGATCAAAAGTTTTATAGACAAGAAAAAGCTAAAAGAGTTCAGTATCACCAAACCAGCTTTACAAGAAATGTTAAAGGGACTTGTCTAAGCAGAAAAAAAAAAGGCCACACCTATGAACATGAAAATTATGAAAGGAGAAATCTCATTGGTGAAGGCAAATATATTACTAGTAAAGGTAATAAATCACCCATGTATAAAGGTAATAGGAGGGTTAAAAGACAAAAGTAAAAAAATCATCTGTATCCAGAATAAGTAGCTGAGAGATACACAGAACAGAAAGATTTAAAATACGACGTCAAAACAGTAAAGTTGGTGGGGAAGGAGTAAAAATGCAGGGTTATTAAAATCGTTTGAACTTAAGGAATCGTAACTTAAAATAATCAGATAGCTAGATAGATACGTACATTGTAGGGAATATGGTCATGACTATGTCATATCTTTGTATGGTGACATATGGTAACTAGACTCACTATGGTGATCATTTTGAAATGTATAGAAATATCGCATCACTACGTTGTGTAATAGGAAATGACACAGTGTTGTAGGTCAATTATTCTTCAAAAACAAACAAACAAACTCACAGAAAAAGAGATCATAGTTGTGGTTACCAAAGGTGGGTGGCAGGATGAGGGGGAACTGGATTAAGGTGGTCAAAAGGTACAAACTTCCAGCTATAAGACAAATAACTGCTAGGGATGTAACATACATAATAAATATAATTAACATTGTTGTATGTTATATATGAAAATTGTCAAGATAGTAAATTCTGAGTTCCCATCACAAGAAAAAAAATTTTTTTCCTATTTCTTTAATTTTGTATCTATATGAGATTACAGGTGTTCACTAAATTTACTGTGGTAATCATTTCATGATGTAGGTAAGTCAAATCATTAGGCTGCACACCTTACACTTAGTGCTGTATGTCAATTATATCTCAATAAAACTGGAAGAAAAAAAAAAAGAGTGAACCAGACAGACAGGTACCTGCTCTCAAGAAGCTTAATTCCAGTGGAACAGCAATAAATATTTCAGCAAGTTTCCCTTTTCCTTTTCTACTATAATCCCCCTCCCTCCCCTCCTAACCAGAGAAGCTCTAGTGAGCTCAGGGGGCAGCTCTCTTACATTTCATTTCAGTCTTTGTTAGTTTCCTCCTTTCTCCCTCCCACAACATCCATTCCACCCTATCTGACTCCAGTCTGGATAACTTATGACCTCTTTTCTCTTCACTGCGTTTTTATTTTTCTCTTTCCAAACTTTTCAAGATATGTTTCTTTTATTGCCAAAACTCTCTTTAGGAAAGGAAACTAACAATTATTGAACATATTCTGTATACCAGGCACTTCTGTACCTTATTTCACTTAATTCTCATCATAGGTCAGATGACGTAAGTATTATTACCTCCATTCTTAGATGAGAAAACTGAACTTCTTTTTAATCTTTAAAGGTAGGGGACTTCCCTGGTGGTCCAGTGGTTAAGACTCCATGCTCCCAATGCCAGGAGCCCGGGTTTGATCCCTGGTCAGGGAACTAGATCCCACATGCTGCAACAAAAAAGATCTCGCATGCTGCAACTAAAAGATCCCGCGTACTGCAACTAAGACCTGACACAGCCAAATAAATAAATTAATATTTTTAAAAAATCTTTAAAGGTAGGATTTAAGGCCAGATCTGACTGACTGCCAAGTTCACATTCTTTTCTTTACACAAACTTCCTCTTAGCTCTCCTATAATAACTCTACTAGATTATATATGTGTTTAGGTGTTCCTGCCTCTTCTATTAGCTTATCCTTTAGATTATAAGTTTTAAAAGTATAAAAGAGTATTGTTCCTGTATCACCTAGAATAATGGGAGTTTAATAAATTTGGTTAACAGATTTTATTATGATCTGTTTTATTTATTGCTTTGTTTATAAAAGTAATACATGATCAACATTAAAAGATGAAAACCTAATACAATCACAAAGAAGAAAATAAATCATACAGGATCCCACTACCCCAGGATATCCAATTATTGCTATTTTGTTATTTCCATGTTTTTTTCATTATGTATAAACTTTGGAAGTATAATTGGCATCATACTATACATATCCTTTCATATTGTTTTTTAATTGGATTTTTTATACTTGGCATCATTTCCCCATGCCATTTAATATTCTCCTACAATGATGATATTTTGCTATAGTTATCTAATCATTTTCCTATTATTGTTCCTTAAGATTTTTATTATAAATAGTGCTTGATGAACATTTATATATATATATATATATTTGTGTACATCCTATTTTCCTAAAAATAAACTCCTGTATATGAAATTGCAACTCTTTGTGACTTTGTGTTATCAAATTGGCTTCCTATGAAATTGTGCCAACTTACCCTTCTACTAGCAGTAGATGGCGTGCCCAATTACCTACATGCTTGGTAGTGTTTGGTATTATTATGTTCATTGCTCATCATTAACAGGCTGATAAATAGAAAGCGATATGTCTTCTGTTTGCTGTTTCTTGGCTGAGTGAGTTTGAACAACTTTTCATAAATTTAGCCACCCATGATTTGCAAAATACCTATTTACGCCTTTTGCCTACTTTTCTGCTAGGATGTATTTTTTATTGATTGGTAAGCTTTTTATATATCAAAGCTTTGATTCTTTTTTCCTTCTTGTGTTGCAAATGTTTTTTCTAGTTTCATTTACTTAAAAGAACTTTATTTTTAAATAGTTATAGATACTCAAGAAGTTGTAAAATATAGTACAGAGTTCCTGTGAACCCTTCATCAAGTTTCCTGCATTGACAACATCTTACATTAACTGTAGTACACTACCAAAACCAAGAAATTAACACTGGTACAAAACAGTTAAACAGACTTAACATTGGTACAAAACAGTTAAACAGACTATAGACTTATATGGATTTCTTCATTTGTTTTAAAATCTATTAATGGAAATTTGAATCATAAATTTTAATGCATTCATTCTTTACACTCCCATTTCTGGTTCCGCATGATAGAAGCTTGGAAGTTGCCACTGCCTCTTAACAACAAGTAAAATACTGAAGATACTGAAAGTCAACAACTATTCTTGGATCCATAAGAGAGAGCAGTTAACAGGCCAACTGTTTCCACCAAGACTGGAGACAGGCGAATACAAAGAGTTGTGGCTTAAAAGAATCAAGACTCACAAGCAGAAGCCACTGTGTGAACCAGTGCTGGGGTAGGAAAACCTGAATTGTAATCAATGAATTGCTGGAGTCTCAGTGCAGACAAGTCTGAGAATTAAAAATTCCTAAGGAACCCAGCCATGGGAGGCCCCAACAATATTGTGAGATTTACCCCCAGGAGCTCAACCAGATTCCCACAGTAAATACTGAAGACAAATCCCCTTGGGCTTCTGCAGGGAGGTGGGAGGGGGAGGAACCATTTTGAAATACCTCAGAGCACCTTGTTTTTAACAAGACCTGCCTTCAAGGGAAACTGGTTAACAAAAGCCTAACTTACTCAGGTATCATCAGAGCCTAACTGACCTGGGGAAGGGAAATTTCCAGCCCACCCTAGCCACCCTATGCCACCTCAGGTGGGGTGGAGGGGAATAAAACCTGAGAAACACTTGTGAAGTTCACAGTCCAGAGGGACAGGCTCACTAAAAGACTGAGACCCATCCACAGGACTACAGAATGCTTCCCCTACCCACACTTCACCACACAACTAAAGGTCTATTTACAACAGTTCCTTTTACCTGGTACAGCACGTCTAGTTATCAAGAAAAAATGACATGGCATACCAAAATGCAAAAAACACAATTTGAAGAGACACATCAAACATCAGAACCAGACATGGCAGGGATATTGGAATTATCAGACGAGGAATTTAAAACAGCTGTGATTAATATGGTAAGCGCACTGTAGATAAAGTAGAGAGCATGCAACAACAGATAGGTGATGTAAGCAGAGAGATGGAAATCCTAAGAAAGAACCAAAATGAAGTGCTAGGTACAAAAAACCACTGTAACAGAAATAAAGAATGCTTTTGATGGACTTATTAATAGACTGGACGTGACTGAATAAGGAACCTGTGAGTTAAATGACATATCAATACTATCTTTGAAAACCAAAAAGCAAAGAAAACAAAGTCTGAATAAAACAGAATAAAATATCCAAGGACTGTGGGACAACTATAAAGGTGTACCATATTCATAATGGAAATGCCAGAGAAGAAAGAAACAGAAGAAATGTTTTAAACAATGACCGAGAATTTCCTCAAATTATTATCAGGCACCAAACCATAGATCCCAGGGAGCTCTGAAAACACCAAACAGGATAAACGCCAGAAAGACTACATCTAGGCATATCATTTCCAAACTATGGGAAATCAAAGATAAAAAATCCTGAAAGAAACCAAAGGGAAAAAAAAACTTACTTATAGAGGCACAAAGATAAAAATTACATCTTTCTTCATTCTTGAGGTTACTAGTAGCCCATTATATTTATGTACTGTAACTTTATGAATTCCTTATTGTTGGATTATTGTTGGAGATTCTTGGGGAAATACTAAATGGGCTTGAAAATTCTGGTGCCAAACATGCGAGCTTTCTTTTCTTCTTTTGGGAAAAAATCTAATAATTGTCAAGGATCACTATGCTCTTACACTAAGAAATCTGTAGGTTTGCACTGTTGGAAAATGAGTCACTGCTGTGAATCCTTTGATTAGAAACTGTGTACTTTATGAACTATGTTTCTTTTTTAAACATATATATATGAAGTTTTATGAGAAACTCACATTTTTATATCCTTAATATGGCAACAGGAAGATGTAAAAGAATTTTATTGTAGAATTTTATTTAATCACAGGAAAGGTAGCCCAGTCAAATCTGCAAATGTACAGCTGTGTGGCCATGGATGATTCTCATTCACTGCTATGTTCTCTCAGCCTCTGGGGGAAAAATGTCCGCTCTAAGTGTCTGGACCCTTTGGACTTTAAAATCTCTCACCTTCAGGGAGACGGCTGAACACAGTGCAAGTAAGTTTGGGATATTATTTGGGTGCAGAATCTGATGGAGAACAAAGGGTACATGAGATCCTTTAATCAGCCTCTACCTCTTGAAATGCTGAACTCTCGATCTCATTGTAATTAAAATAATCAAGGCTCAGTGTGGCTCGGCAAGTGGAGTGATTTCCAAAACTTGTAGGACCTAAAACATGAGCATTTAGGTCATTTTCTATTTTTTTTAAAGTATTGTAAACAATACTACAACAAATATTAAAATAGAGTTTATATCTTTAATATTTGTTATTTCCTTAAGGATAAATTGCTGAAAGTGGGATTCCTAAGCCAAAAAGTATGCTTATTTACAGTCTTTTGGTACATATTGCCAAAACACCCTATTTAAAGGCCATACTAATTCATATTCCTACCAGTGGAATACTCATTTCCTACACCTTTACCAACACTGGGCATGGCCACTCTTTGTAACTTTTGAAGAATTAAATATCTGCTATGAACCAGATCATGTCGATCCCCTACTTTAAAACCTCCAAAGGTTCTCTTTCGTGCATAGGACACATTCTCAAACTTGGTCTTAAAAATTATTGAGGGCCCCATACAGTTTTGTTTGTGTGAATTATGTTTATTAATATTTGCTGTATTATAAACTGATATATTATTGTAAGTTAATATAAACAAAAATTTTAATTTTTTTAATTCATTAAAAATGATAAATCCATCACATGTCAACATAACATTTTAATGAAAGTAAGTTTTTTGTTTGTTTGTTTGTTTTTGTGTGTGGTATGCGGGCCTCTCACTGTTGTGGTCTCTCCCGTTGTGGAGCACAGGCTCTGGACGCACAGGCTCAGCGGCCATGGCTCACGGGCCCAGCCGCTCCGCAGCACGTGGGATCCTCCCAGACAGGGGCACGAACACATGTCCCCTGCATCGGCAGGTGGACTCTCAACCACTGCACCACCAGGGAAGCCCAAAAGTAAGTATTTTTTAAAAAAACGCTAGTGAGATACGTGGCATTGCTTTACATTTTTGCAAATCTCTTTAATTACTGGCTTAAAAGAAGATGTTCTATTATAGTAGAAGCTGAAGTCTCATATCTACTTTAAGACTCATATCTACTTTAGTCCCATAACTATTCAATTTGTGGCAATATTGCACATCCTGTAGCCTCTGGAAAACTCCCCTGTACACTCATGAGAAAATGAGAGTGAAAAAAGTAAACAATGTCTTCGTGTTATTATGAATGTAGTTTTGGGCCCCCCCCTGAAATGTTCTTAGAGACCTCAGCGGTCTCCAGACCATACTTTGAGGACCATAAAATGCAAAGGATAAAGGCTAACTCTTCAGCGTGCCATGTGAGTCCTTTCTTCATTCAACCTTAACCCTTCCTCGATTATCCTCTGTTGTGCTCATTCCTGCAGCCAGACAGAATTCTGACATTATGCATTTTCAGTTCTACATGCTTTCACATGTATTATTCTCTTCCAAGAATGCCTGTCTCTGGTGGCTATATTGGGATTTGAGGGAGCTCAATAAATTATAACCTTATCCAAGTTCTGAATAAACTGAGAGACAAAACAAAAAAGCAAACAGAGAGAACCAAGTTACCACCTTTATTACCAATGCAGCTGATTTTGAAGAGTGTAATTTACTAGATGGCAACAGTGGGCTTTCCCATATTCCACCCCCAGAACTTTACAGACCCACCAGCCAGAGATACACGGTGCTGGACAACAGCAGCTCTTCCCATATAGAGCCCCCTGCTCCATTATTATATTCTGAGAATGGAGAAAGGGCTCACTCCCAAGAGGAGAGGAGGAATGACTGGAGCTACAGTCAAATCCCCAGTTCCTTATCCAATAACCAACAATCAGGTGAATCACTCCATGTTTGCTCAAGAGGGATGACTCAGACGAGAAACAACAAGTGGTAGGCTAGTGGCTTACTTTTATACAAAAGAAAACAGGAATGGGGATGAAGAGTATCTCCCACTCCACCTACACACACACACACACACACACACACACACACACACACCACAAAAACATTCTCTACCTATAAAATCCCTAGTCATACTCAAACATTACTGTATGAAGCTTTATGTAACTTCCTGACATAGTCTCCCCTCTGCTTACATAACATTTTGTACATATAAATAAATTCAACAAGTGATATTAAGACCATAACAGGCAAGGGACAAAGGATACAAATACAAACAAGGTACTATTTCTGCTTTCAAAAACTTGGGGAAACAATATCTACAAGAGCAGCTCCAATATACTCTCAGATTTTTATCCCCTACGTTCATTCTGTTGACAAATTTGGAAGCACAAAACACACAGGCACCCTTTTTCTATGGAATAATTTAGGCATGTCATCGCAGCATCTGAAATCTGTCTACATCATTTGACCCTCGCGAATCTGTACTTGACTTTCACGATGCCCCTGAAATCTTTCCAAACTACTTTCATTTCCTATCAAGATCAAGCCACACCAGTGCCACCAGTAATTATCCCCCAAACCTAACAATTCATTTTTTGTCCTTCCCATTTCCCTAGTAATTTTATACTTGGATGGATGCCTTTGTGTGTTTGTGGGTTTTGAATTTATAGCTATAATGGTAGAAATCTGCAGTAACACAGCTCGTTATATAAGGATTCGGAAACAACATGGGCCACATCCCAGATCTAAGACCCAGCAGTAAATATAATAAAAGCCTGATATAACATGTTTAACCTATAAGGAGGGCACTGTTTCTGTCCCTGAACAGCTCATTATAGAGATTCTACTGCCTTGCTATTCCTCCCCGTCCCCATGGCAGCTTGCAGACTGCTTGAGAGCACTGTCATTGGCTGGATGGTTAGATTAAATGACCTTTGGGGGTCTGTATTTATCCCCTGAAATTCTATAATTCTAGTGAGTTTCCTTTCCTTGGAAGTACGGCACAAAGTTAGCGTTTTACCAAAGTGCCTGGCACATACTCTGTCACTGTAGTTAAAAGTACAAAGCAGAAACTAACACACCATTGTATAGCAATTATACTCCAATAAAGATGTTAAAAAAAAAAGTACGGATGCTGGAGCCAAGAGTAACTGGCCTCCCATTCCAGCTCTGTGTGCGCCCTTGAAACAAATCACTTCATTTCTCTATGCCTCCATCAGCTAACTCATCGATACAATGATGAATATAACCACACCTATCGCATAGGCATATTGTGAGGATCAAATAGTTAATACATGTAAAGCACTTTAGAATAGTGCCTACCACATACTAAGTGTATAATCAACTGTCAATTACTGGTCCGTACCAGCGAATATGTGTTCAAAGAATTCTACAATTCCATGAATTCCCAGTAACTTAAAATATACATTTATTAGGCACTCGGGAAATGCTGGAGAGCGATCTTGGGTCTGAATTTTATAGATTTATCCAAATCCTTCTAAATGCCTGTCTCATTAAAATGAAAAGGTTTTAAATTAGAAAGGCAGTTAGTCTTTTTTGAAAACGAATTCTCAGCATATATACCAGGCATATACATACTGAATCTACCAATAAAATCCTATTATAAGACCATGTTTGCATAATTCTTTTATATTATATTAAAAATACACATATCCATTTTTTTACAGTAGAATCAAGCATCTACAAAACTGTACTATCTCTTCTTCACAAAATCTTGCTGTAGGTGTATCAAATGTTCTAATCAGTCCACCAGGTACAGACACTGACTGCAGTTTAAAAGACATAATCGAAGAGCATGTTAAATAGTTCCATAAAACATGGAAAGTGAAGCTAACTTTCAACCATGGAATGGCTAAAGCAGTAGGTAAACCTGGCACATTTGCTCTTAAGTCATTTTAAAAGCATTAAAACATATTTCAAAGATTTCAAACATGCAATTATTTTTGCTGCCACTCAAAACATGAAATAAACATTGCTTTAAAAAGATACGTGCTTTTTTAACCCATCAAAACAAACAACTTTGAATAAAAATTGCTTTCCCAAATGACTTTTCATACATTTGCAACTCATCCAGCCAGTTTTAAGTCTGAAATTACAGAAACCATTGGTAAAATGGATCACTGTTACAAAAAATTAAAATACATTAAACTCAAGGTGTGGTTATTCTATGAAAAACTCCCCTAAAAATATGTATCATGCATTTACTTTGGAATTTCAGTCACTAGCCAAGCTGTACTTTTGTCTACCTAATGGTACTGATTTTTTTTTATCTTGTGGATAAGCCTTATTTTATAATCATACCTTCCCTGTATTTATCCAAAGTGATAACTATCTTTTAAATTAATTTAACAGGGCTTCCCTGGTGGCACAGTGGTTAAGAATCTGCCTGCCAATGCAGGGGACACAGGTTCGATCCCTGGTCTGGGATGATCCCACATGCCGTGGGGCAACTAAGCCTGTGCGCCACAACTACTGAGACTGCGCTCTAGAGCCCGAGCTCTGCAACAAGAGAAGCCACTGCAATGAGAAACCCATGCACCGCAACAAAGAGTAGCCCCCGCTCGCTGCAACTAGAGAAAGCCCATGCAGCAACGAAGACACAACAGAACACAAAGAGAACACAAACAGAACACGACACAAAGCCTAAATAAATAAATAAACAAATAAATAAATGAAATACACTTACTAAAAAAAAATCTACAAAAAAAAATAAATAAAATAATTTAACAAATAAATCTGGAGCACCTACTCTGTGTAAGGTACTTTGTTGGATACTGTACGGGGTTTAAAGCTGGCTGCAACAGTGTTACCCCTGAGGGTTCCCACTCAGGGTGGGCAGAAAGGCAATGCTGACAAATAGACTGAATTCAAGACAGTCTGCTCTGTCCCCGTCACTTTACAAGTTCCAGGCCATGGGTCACCATGAGGAAGGGAGAACCCACAGGCTAACCACACTTCTGTCCTAGACCATCCCTGCTTGACCTGTTTGCCGCACACCCCCAATTTCTTATTCCGTGACCTCCTACTTTAAAATCTGGCTCCCTATACCCACCCTAGGCTTGTGTGTTTGGTGACACACACATTTAGAGCCTCTTCGCTCTGGTTTCTCTCCACTCTCAAGTCCCAGATTTGCAAAACTCCAGGTAAGAGACCTGCCAGTTCTGCTTTTTCCCTTGGTATCTACAGAGGATTGGTTCCCAGACCCCGCAGAATACCAAAATCCGAGGATATTCAAGTCCCTTATGTAAAATGGTGTCGTGTTTGCATATAACCTACACACATCCTCCCGTACATTTTAAATCAGCCCTAGACTACTTATAATACTGAATACAATGTAAATGCTATGTAAATACAGGTATACCTCAGGTACCGTGTGTTCAGTTCCAGACCACCACAATAAAGCAAACACTGCAGTAAAGTGGATCTCAAACATTTTTGGTTTCCCATTGCATGTAAGTTATATTTACACCACACCATATATTAAGTGTGCGATAATAGCATTAAGTCTAATATGGGGATATATGATATGTATAGCTGATTCACTTTGTTATAAAGCAGAAACTAACACACCACTGTGAAGCAACTGTACTCCAATAAAGATGTTTATAAATAAATAAAGTACATGCCTTAATTAAAAAATACTTTATTGCCAAACAATGCTAACCATCATCTGAGCCTTCAGCGAATCTTAATCTTTCTCTAGTGGAGGGTTTGAAATATTGCAAGAATTACCAAAATGTGACACAGAGACCCAAAGTGAGCAAAGGTTGTTGGAAAAATGGTGCTGAAAGACTCTCTTGATACAGAGTTGCCACAAACCTTCAATTTGTAAAAAACACAGTATCTTTGAAGCACAATAAAGTGAAGTGTAATAAAACAAGGTACACCTGTAGTTGCCAGTGCATGGCAAATCCAAGTTTTGCTTTTTGGAACTTTCTGGTCCTTTTTTTCCTAACATTTTTGACCCACAGTTGGTTGAATGCAGGGAGGCAGAGCCCCTGGACCCAGAGGACCAACTGTACTAGCCTAGACCCCTCCCCACCCCTTACTTCTCCCTCCCTGCAAAACCTGCCTGCCATAAAAGGAAAAATAAAAAGACACAAGGCAATAATTTTATTATAAGGATGACAGAAACCAGCCATTACAGTAGGTTATAAGAGTGAGACATGGCTTCTGATTTTGAATCTTCTGACGTTGCTTAGTGATGGTTTTCAAGGATCCCAGTAGGAGGAACTGGAGCAGAAGGGGCATGTTTATACTCAAAAAAGATCAGATTTGTATTTACCAAAATAGCATATTTTCACACATGTGATCTTCCACCTTTTTTTGTAGTGTCATCATGGTAACAGAGAACTAGAACTTTTTGAACGGCTTCTACATGCCAGGCACTTTCCAAGTTTGGTTTTATTATTCCCCTCCATCTTCTGATGGGGAAGATGTTTTATCTAAGGGTGAGATAGTGAATAATACTAGATGCCTCAGGTGCTACAACTTCAACTCCCATTTCCTAGCACTTTCAGTTTTAGAGTGCAGATTTTAAAGTGAACCAGAATGTGTATTCATCCCAAACACAATTAACAACTCTTCCTCTTCAAATGTAACAGTCATATATAAATTTCAGATCTTTGGCCTCAGACAAAGGCAGCAGATCAAAGAAGGTGGCATATCCATCCATAACTTCTATGGATCAACAGGGGTAGGTGCACAAACTGTCAGCAGGAGTTTTCCTGGACCCAGTTTGGCATAAAGAAAGCAGAGGAGATAGGGCTAAAAGAAAAATCACATAGCATCCCCATATTTGCAGGAAGCAGTCTGTTGTTGAAGCAGTGCCAGAGAACAAGAATGCAATGTGAGTAGCCCGGAAGTCATTGATCTCTGGTGGCTAGGGAGAGTTCAGGCCAAAAGAATTCAATCAAAAACACAATCTTGTGTCATGAAGAACTTATGTGTCTGTGAAGAACCTGGACATGACATCTCTCCCACACAAATCTCTTGCCAGTAGCTGGTCCAGGAAAAAAACCTCATCTCATTCAAAAATGAGCATCTCTGCATAGCTACTACAAGAAAATAAGAGAAGAAAACCATAAAAAGTGGAAGACAGGGGCTTCCCTGGTGGCGCAGTGGTTGAGAGTCTGCCTGCCGATGCAGGGGACACGGGTTCGTGTCCCGGTCCAGGAAGATCCCACATGCCATGGAGCGGCTGGGCCCGTGAGCCATGGCCACTGAGCCTGCGCATCTGGAGCCTGTGCTCCACAACGGGAGAGGCCACAACAGTGAGAGGCCCACGTACCACAAAAAAAAAAAAAAAAAAAAAAAAAAAAAGTAAGGTATGTACCAGGAAAAAATGTTTCCATACAGCAGATAAAAATTTGGGCCAAACATATTGCCATAAACTTTAAAACAAAGAAAAAGACCAAAATAAAGCTACCATATCTACAAAGCAAGAGATCATATCAAATATACAAGAGCTCAGGGAAGATGCGGCAAGATGACAGGAAGTGAAATGTGATTTGGCAGAGCCCAGGAAGCAAATATTTCACTGGCAGCAACCAGATTCTGCTAAAAACGTGGAAACAAGAATGTCAGAAATGGAAAAAGAAGAAGTAGAAAATTCAAAGAAGTAGAAAAAAGGAATCCAAAAGAATTAGAAAAAAGTAATAGTGAGACAGGACTATTAAAAAGGTCTTAACATATGCAATAACTGGTATCCTGAAGAATAGGTAAAAACATCACAAAACAGGAAAAAAGTTAAAGATATACTTCAGAGTAACTTTCCAGAAATATGTCACAGATCTACAGACTGAGAGGGCATGCTGAACCCTAGGAAAAATTGACACAAAACATTCAACACTGAATCACATTTTAGTAAAGTTACTGGAATTGAAAGAAAAAAAAAAAACTGTTATGCACTGAGGCAAAAAGTTTGAGTCAGAACGTTACTTTCCACAGCAACATTTAATGCCAGAAGACATTGGAGCAGTGGTACAAAGTCCTCGGGGATATAAAGCGCATGATTTAAGAACTGTGCACAGTCAAATAGTCATCAAAGAGTAATGAAAATGAACATTTTTGAACTTGCAAAACTCAGGGAATATACCCCAAACCCTTCCTGAAGAAACTACTACAAGCCAAACTTTGAAGAACAGAGGTAAATGGAATAATGGTCCTAAGTATTGACCTCATTTAACTGTAGGACTAAAACTAAAACAATTTTGGCGATTATGGTCACAGAACAGAATTTAAATGTTATAAATGCTAATGATGTAGAAATAATACAGCAAAGGTCTGGAGGGAAGAGGACAGATGGTGGGTAGTAATGTCAACGTGATGATTTTCTCGTCTGGTAGAGCAGGGGATTGAAAGATTATTGAAGCTGATAAATCACGTAATAGATCACGTACGTACATCTCAAAGTCTAAAGAATATGATATGAAAGATTATGTAATCATCAAGAATCAGGTGACTTTGGGAGAAAGTGGAAAAAACTAATTTTACCATTACTCATGTCAGGAAGTCAACAGACAGCTGTCTAAAGAAATACAGGTTTAAGTATTTGGGGAGAGGGGCACTGTCATATATTTATTGCTGGTGAGAAAGAGTGTGAAAAGGACATGATAGGACATCTCTAGACCTGTTGTATGGGCCCAACAGATAAGGGGCAACTTTGCAGGGTTTAGCTTTAGGGACTGACTGGAAGTGAAAATACAGTTGAGGAGAATGAGTCCTTCCCTACCACAAACCATCTCTCCAGTACCAACTTGTTATACTGTAGTTGACAACTATTATGACTAGTGACCATCCAACATCTTTTGAATACTATGTGCCACTTCTCCACAAAAAGGCCAAAGTTGCTTTCCCAGTTTCCTTTACAGCTAGAACAGGCATGTGACTGAGGCTCCAACCATCAGACACAACCACACCGGAGTCTGACAACCAAGAGTGCATCTTTGGCCACTGGGATAAATGAGGGTCTCAGCTTTCAGGGGTGGCAAAGGCAGAGGTTCTGGGTTCAAGTGCCCAGAGGTGGTAGGAGTGAGCCTCCACTGGAGCAGTTCTAAAGAATGTCTTGGGTGTTATTCCAAGCTGGCTGTCTCTGTGCCTATCTGGCCTTCCTAGATATTCTGTAAGGTACATGCTTTAAAAATACTTACTTTCTGGGCTTCCCTGGTGGCACAGTGGTTAAGAATCCACCTTCCAATGCAGGGAACATGGGTTTGAGCCCTGGTCCGGGAAGATCCCACATATTGCGGAGCGACTAAGCCCATGTGCCACAACTGCTGAGCCTGCGCTCTAGAGCCCGTCAGTCACAACTGCTGAAGCCCACGCGCTTAGAGCCTGTGCTCTGCAACAAGAGAAGCCACCGCAGTGAGAAACCCACGCACTGCAACGAAGAGTAGCCCTCGCTCGCCGCAACTAGAGAAAAGCCTGCACGCAGCAACAAAGACCCAACGCAGCCAAAAATAACATAAATAAAATAAATAAGTACAATTTAAAAAAAAACTTACTTTCTGTTCAATGTAGGTAGCAGGGAGTTCTGTTATTTACAACTAAGAACCATGCCTGACTATGTATAGTACTGGCAGAACACACATTTGAAAAACAAAACAAACAAGAAAAACCCAAAACCAAAAAAATTTAAAACACCTATTAACCTTGAAAAGACCAAGGACCTAATGTTTTCATTAGCTCCCAGTCTAGAGATCATGTATACACAGTAACTTCACACTAAGATACCAAGTATCTGTGATATGTCCCTCTCCTAGAACATTATATCTGTTTTAAATATAAGTTACAGAATGGGCTCTGTTAAAATAGGTCTTGGTTTTAAGTGCAGTTATACGAAAAGCATCAAAAGTTAAAGTATTCCGAAGAGGTAAAATCAAATACCGCTGAATCTTACTATCTAGACTTGCTGAAATCCTTTGGAAGATTTCATGGATGATGATTCTAAACTCATCTAAAATGTTTAATACTAATCTCCAAAGCTTGCTTTTAAGCCCAAAGTGCGGATCAAGTTCACTGCCTACTGTGAAAGGATTAAGGGATAATGTTACTTCCATTGTTCCCTCTCTTGTTCTTGGCTATGAAAAGCAATAAAATATACACATTTATCCTGGAGTTTCATGGTAAAGAAGGGCTGCTGCTGGTGGACTTCACCACTGAACGGATACAGTTACTTTGGAATCTAGGAGCTGCATACAGTGGTTCTCAAAGTGGGGTTCCTGAATCAGAGCATCGACATCACCTGGGAATTTCTTGGAAATGAAAATTTTACTGAATTGGAAGCTCTGGGGGTGGCGTCCAGAATTCTGTGTTATAAACTCTCCTGGTATTTCTTTTCTACGCTGGAGTTTGAGAACCACTTTCTTTGGCAGCACAACTAAACCACTCCAATCAAAGGAGAACTTACTTCTGAGGATGGAATAGCAAGATGTACCTTCTCAATTACACATTTCAGAGCACTAAAGGAGTTCCCTAGAACTAGCTTAACTTCACATGTAGCATAAACTCATTTCTTCTTCATTGAGGGGATACAGGACTCTTGCTTACTAAGATCCCATAGGGAAGTTTCTTTTCCTGGGGACTGTTAGACATCAAGTACCCTTCAGTCTTCTCCTCAGGCTAAAGAACCTCAGTCCCTTTTACCTTTATTTAAGACTTTTTAAAAACTCATCATCCTTGTCAACCTAGAGTAAAACATAACCTCATTTCACTGTTCAGTTTAATTGAAACACATTTTCTATCACGGAACCATAGAAATTAATGCCAAAAAACCTAGGTTTCTTATATTCTACCTATGTTTTACAGTATGAGATGTACTTCTTAAAATAAAATATCAAATTTTAGGTCCGTCCTTTCTACATATTCTGATTCCTCCTCTTCACCCCGTTCCTCTTAAAAAAAGTTTTAGTTCATCGTAAGGTCACTAAGTATTTCATATATATTGGATTAAACATTCTAATCCTCATTTGCCCCATTAAATAAGAACTGACCAGATGGACATTCCTCTCTCTCTCCTGAGCAGGGTTTAGTTAATTAAAAATGATTATTTTTACTATGTATTTTATATATCAGCCAGATGTTACCTGCGGTCATTTCTGGAAAGGATCATTTGGTGGCGGTTATAAAATATATATTTTCCTTTGGGAAGCAAGACTCTTGAGCATGATCAGGAAAACAAATGTAGAAATGGATTTCACCTCACACCTTTTCCCTAGTACCAAAATGGGCATAACGTTTCATTTCCTTTGAAAGTAGGATCTATTCAAATTCTTTCTTCCTCTAACTCTGCATCCTGGTCCTATTTATGTTGTGTCAAAAAAGGATCAAGTGGATGGAAGAAAAATTAGTGTTGGTTTTGTCTGTACTAGAAGTGTAAGTTGACTTTTCCAAAGAAACTGATTTGGTTTAAGACATATGTGTGTGACATAGCCACTGTTCTGCTCAATTAGGATGGAGACTCCATTGTGTCACTGTGAGGCTGCCCGTCCAGATAGATATTATAACAGTTCCTGCTTTTGCACAGGTCTCCTTAGGAGCTATAGTTCATGCAAACTAATTTGCCTATATTTCCCATTAGTGCTGAAACAATCCAGAATGAGGCAAAGATACTGTAATTACAAAATTGTTTTGTGATTACACTAGTCATTTTCTCTCCATTGGTAGACCAACTAGAATTCAAATAAGTGCTCCCTATTTTTTCTTAAAAACAAAACAAACAAAAATAACCCACAAAGGGACTTCCCTGGTGGCACAGTAGTTAGGAATCTGCCTGCCATTGCAGGGGACACAGGTTCGAGCCCTGGTCTGGGAAGATCCCACATGCCGTGGAGCAACTAAGCCCGTGCAACACGACTACTGGGCCTGAGCTCTGGAGCCCGTGAGCCACGGCTACTGAGCCCACGTGCCACAACTGCTGAAGCCCATGCACCTAGAGCCTGAGCTCTGCAACGAGAAGCCACCGCAATGAGAAGCACATGCGCCGCAACAAAGAATAGCCCTCACTCACTGCAACTAGAGAAAGCCCGCACGCAGCAACAAAGACCCAACGCAGCCAAAAATAAATAAAATTTAAAAAATAATAACTCACAAAGCAACATTCAACTCTCTTTAAAAAAAAAGTCAATTCTTGAGATCACCCAAAATTGTGAAAGTCTAACAGATTAAATTAGCCACACTATCGGTTAGATTTAGATTGTTGGTCTTCTCCAAGACACCATTTAGAAGATGACTAGAGACAAAAGTTGAGTCTTGAAAGTCTGAAATTCACATGACAACAAACATAATATTTGGTATGGCACAGTGTATGAACAAGTAAGACACTTTTAATTCCAAAGCCCTGGCTCTGTCTTGTAAAATATGTCATGGCATGAGGTGGATCTAGGTTCTGGGCTCGGCTCTGACTTTCTGTGTGACGTTGCATAAGCGACATCCCCACTTTGAGTTTCTTTTCTCATGAAAACATAGAACTAGATATTCTCTAAAGTCTCTTTAGACCCCTAAACTATATGATTGGTTGTTTAAAAACATCTTTAAGGCTTAAATATGCCTTATTGAACAACTGCAGTGATTTCTGTGAGAAGGGCTGGGGGTTGCTTTCATTAACTTAGAAACTTTAAACACAGAATAGGGTGACTCATCTCCTGATTGTATAAGGCATCTGGTCCCCGTGTCCTGAAGTATCCAAATCGGCTTGTAGTAAATCATGGTCACCTCAGAAATGACCTCTTCCTCTTATGTTTTCATAGCAACCAACATTTACTACTGTCTTCCTATTAAAGTCATCTGTGTTACACTTGATTTCAAGAGCCAGGTAAGGGGCAGACATTCCTGATGAAGTGTCTGATAGTCCTTGGAATAAACTGTCCTCCCAAATATATCATTACTTACCTTTAGATCAGGCCATGTTCATCAGCCTCTAATAGGTTTGAGGGGCTCACTGGTCTTAATTTCCTATGTGAATCTATAATTGTCCGCAGAGGTCAATTTCAGTGGATGCCTCATATAAATTAGAACTGAAGACAATGATGCCTGTTCACTTGATCAACTGAAATGACCAGCTGGGTTTAAAGGGAGGAAAACAGAAACCCCTGTGAAATTGGAATAGCTTCAAAGGTAATGGAATGTAATTACTTTTCTGAAAAGTTTCTTCTCCAAAGGTGACTGGCCATTGTGCTGGTGGACCAGCATGTTATGAAGGTGGAAATGGCATTCAGAGCCACTGACCACATCCAAAGGCCTAAGTCAAAAGTTCGCTTTCTGCTAGGGTGTTAGGGGAAAGCAGAATTCCTTTTCTGCTCTTATTTTTAATCATTTCACTCACAGTTAGAGAGGTGCTTTGAGGGATGTGCCTAATTGACTACTGAGAGGCAAATTCTAATTTAGATTGCTGCAAAGGTGTTTTCTCTTTAGAGCCATGTACCATTTTCTTGGATGTGTTATCATTATCTTTAGGGTAAAAAAAATTGAACTCTGAGTGAATCTTGATATCACCTGCATCAACCCCTTTATTTTACAGGTGAAGAAACTGAGGCCCAGAGATGTGAATAGACTGGACTAATGTCACAAAGCTAGAAAGAGGAAGAGGCTGGGCTAGAATTCAGCAGATGAGAAGATGAAACCAAAACCAACTCCTCAGTCCAGAGTTTTCCATTTATGAGTAGCTGGAGACTTATTCAGGGAGGAAAAAAAAGATGCTCTCCGTGAAAATCACCATTTAAGAACACTTAAGTCCTATAATGTGGGAGAAGTGCTAGCAAGCCAAAAAGGTGGAGGTGGGCAGTTGAGAGAGACAGTAAAGGAACCGGTAGCCCACAAAGCAGATGACCATTCCCCATAGCTGACCGGGGGCTCTGTCTACGTGTCTTTGGGTGCCGGGGGACAGTTTTACGTACCTGCGGTGACTGCACAGACTCAGGAGCCAGACTGCCTGCCTCAGCTTGATTCTTGACTCTGCTAATTTTGAGCTCTGTGACCTTTGGCAAGTTGCTTAAGCTCTCTGTGCCTCAGTCCCTCATCTGTATAAAAGGATGATAACATCAGTACTGACTGCTGTGAGGATTTAAAACCTTACTGTATTAACCTTACTGTAACAGAGATTAAATAAGGGTGAAATAAATTGATATACATAAGGAGCTTGGCACATACTAAGTGCTGTTAGTGTCTGCTGTTTCTCTTCTATTCACTCTATCAGAGAAAGTTTCAGAATATAGGCATAAGTTGTATTTATTAATAATGTACTGAGATGCTTTATCTGAGATAAATACCCAAGGACTCTACTAGAACGTCATTGATAAAACCTCTTTATATGTTTAATGGATTAACTTTTCAATATGTGTTATTACAATGGAAAGGTTTTTTAAAAATAAACAACTACAGGAATTTTTTTAATTAAAAAATTCAGTGATATCCATAGTTTCACATAACAATGACAGAAATTTCATTAGCAAAACAATTAGTAAAAGGGCGTATCTGCTGCAAAAATTAAAGACGGATTTTCAGGGCAGGAAATTAGTGCTGAGTAAGTGAATCCTGAAGTCAGTGGGAGAACAAGAGCAGTTCAGGGATGCTGCATTTTCTTTTGCTACAGCATGGTTCTTGGGCAAGTCAACATTTTGCTTCCTTAGAATTTAATGTTGTCAAAGCTATCATTAACAATTTACTCAGGGCTTCCCTGGTGGCGCAGTGGTTGAGAGTCCACCTGCTGATGCAGGGGACACAGGTTCGTGCCCCAGTCCGGGAAGATCCCACATGCCGCGGAGCGGCTGGGCCCGTGAGCCATGGCCGCTGAGCCTGCGCGTCTGGAGCCTGTGCTTCGCAACGCGAGAGGCCACAACAGTGAGAGGCCCGCATACCGCAAAAAAAAAAAAAAAAAAAAAAAATTTACTCAGAGTTCTTAAGAGAAAACCTTCACAAAATTAACAATGGAGATTTTCTAGTAATCAAGACCATTTCAGACATGGCTGAAACGGGGACCATGTGTGTACACACCATGTGTGTACCCGGCTTTTCCCTTTCATTCTTTGAGTTAAATTCAATGGAAATTTTAAGGGAAAAAAGTCAGTTACCTATTCCCTCATTTTTTTAATGAAATAATTTTAGCAATCACACAGAAAAATAGTAAAGGACTTTTCTGGAGTTGGTCACTGATTTAAGACATGGGAAGATCATGATAAGCTGCATATCTTCCAGTCACGTGATGGTATATCTGTGGGGAAAGCAGAGTTTAACTAGTCATTAATTATTGTATTACTATACGTATCAATTAATAATTACAGTATTACATAATAATTTTAGTTAACATTTCATTATAAAGCCCCACTGTTATGCACTCAGCAGAATCTCCATCCAACCTATTGAGGTGGAGGTTTGCTTGGAAGAAGGCAGAGGCTGTGTACAATGAGGTCATCAGATGAGTTTTCATCTCCAGTTCTCACAACCCAATAAGTGCTTTTTTATTTCTTTCTCAAAAATACTTGTCAGTTTGTTCCAAGGACAACGGGTTGCTCCTCACCTGCCTCTCGATGTCCGCGAGCAGAGTGCTGGCACCTATTCGAAAGACTTCTGGCTTCAGCCACTCATCCCCTAGCTCCTCCTTTATAAGAGAGAGCCATGCAAGGGAGTCCTTCGCGCTGCGGATGCCTCCTGCCGGCTTAAAGCCTATCTAAAAGGGGAGGTGGGAAAGAGAGCAATGCTTAGCATTGTTATTGGGTTGCTTTAAAAACTGGTCCTGTGTTGGGCTTCCCTGGTGGTGCAGTGGTTGAGGGTCCGCCTGCCGATGCAGGGGTCACGGGTTCGTGTCCTGGTCCGGGAGGATCCCACATGCCCCGGAGCGGCCGGGCCCGTGAGCCATGGCCGCTGAGCCTGCACGTCCAGAGCCTGTGCTCCGCAACGGGAGAGGCCACAACAGTGAGAGGCCCGCATACCACAAAAAAAAAAAACCAACTGGTCCGTGTTAATACGGGGTCTCCATCCTCTCTTTTCTAAAGCCTATTTTGCGTGTCCCCCCGCCCCGCAAAAGACCTTAGAGCACTGACTCATGCCCATTTACACTATAAAACGACTTTTCCAAGATTAATGGGAAGAATGTCACTGCCTCTGAGACACTAATGAGAGTTAATAACCCTCATTAACATTTCACTTACTGGAAAGTCATAAACCTCAACCATCTAGACCATAGCTGTGAACCTGGGATAAACAAGAGAGGTGTCAATAAACAGGAAAACATATCACAAAAGCCCATTCATTCTCCGTTTCTACCAGGAGGCCAGAAGAAATGTACACCTTTCAGCCCTCCATCCTGAGCTGCAAAAGAGACATATGTGGATTTAAAACAAGAGGAGAGACTCAGTGAGGCCACACTGAACAAACTAGCAGCAACCAGCAAGGAGAGGTGACAGTTACTTTAATCAACTTAACTGCAGGGACTCTCTTTCTAAGTTGTAAGTAGACCAAGTTACATAAAGCAGCCGAACAGTTAAAAAAGCACAGGTGAAAAAGACGGTGTAGGGGACCTTTACAGTTCAGTAGTCTCTGAAGGTGACCACAAAACCGCACAATTTGGCCAATATCTGATGTTTACAGATGATGTCCCTGGGTCCATTCGAAAATGATAAACGTGTCCTATATACAGTAAAACCTGCTTCTTTGGATATACTTGTCTCAAGAACTTGACTATCTGGTACAGTAAACACCCAAAGCCCAAGAACTAAAGCTCAGGCCTTCGACCACTCAGAGTCTGGCTGCTCTGACAGGTGGTACCAGCAGGGGGTGATTGCTAACAGAATGCCAGAGAAGCGACACGATAAATGAATGGTCCCATTATCAACTTGTAAAAAATGATTAAACAGAAACCTTAATTAAATAGAGTCGGGAGACCAGAAGCGGGGGGTTCTTACTCCTGGATAACAGAGCCTGACAGGAAGAAGAAAGACTCCTTTTCTGCAAAGGACTCAGCCAGTGAAAAGCCCCGGACTCCTTGCTTAGTATACGCTGTCTTCCTTTTCCTCTCTATAAAGCACGCTTCTTTCCTTGCCCTGCAGGGACTCGCATGTGGCTCACCATGGTGGCTGATCCAAAATAAGCCTATCTGTGGCGGAGAAATAGCTAGTGGTCTACTTGCTTTAGGTCAGCAAACCCAAGCCCGAAACTCCTAGATAACCGGGACTCCACCACCTCCCTCACATCACATCCAGTGACCCAAGTCAAATCTCACCGATCCCACCCTCTGACCTCGTCTATCTCCACACGTACCTTCCTCTCTACTCTCCCTTCCACTGTTTTAGTTTAGACCCTCATCAGCCCTCACTGGAACATTGGGAGAAGCCTCCTAACTGGTTTCCCTGCCTCGGTCACACGTCACACAGCTAAGCAACAGCCATGCAGAGATTCTAACCATATCTGCCTATCGCTCTGGAGCCCAAGTGACCCTGTAAGAGTGACGGGAGGGACTTCCCTGGTGGTGCAGTGGTTAAGAATCTGCCTGCCAGTGCAGGGGACATGGGTTCAAGCCCTGGTCCGGGAAGATCCCACATGCTGCGGAGCAACTAAGCCCATGCGCCACAACTACTGAGCCTGCGCTCTAGAGCCCGCGAGCCACAACTACTGAAGCCTGCGCGCCTGGAGCCTGTGCTCTGCAACAAGAGAAACCACCGCCATGAGAATCTCATGCATCACAGCAAAGAGTAGCCCCCGCTAGCCGCAACTAGAGAAAGCCTGCATGCAGCAACGAAGACCCAACGCAGCCAAAAATTAAATAAATAATAAAATAAAATAAAATGGAATTTCTTCAAAAGAACAATTAAAAAAAAAGAGTGAGGGGAGGTGTGGGGAGTAGGGGGAGATAGGTAGAGTCAGGTTATTTATTGAGATGAGGCAAAAAAAAAAGAATAAATTTTAGCTCATATTAGCATACATGTTAATCACAGGAGCATTTTCTGTCAATTAGGCAGTGCTGCATATAGATTTTTCTATACAATTCAGTTGTGTCAGCAAATCTATTTGGCAATGTTTCGAAAGACAGTTTCTAACGTAAGTTTATCCTTTTTTTTTTTAAGGGAGAGAATATGGAAAACATAAATCTGCAGTGAAATCAGCTATGAAATATCAAGTCTCTGCTTCTCAAGAGTGACACTAATCATGGTCTGGAAGGCGGCCTGTCACATTTTAAAACACCCCTTAAATCAATGATGTGGAAGCTTCACAGTCTAAGGGCTGCCCGGGCAGCTTGTCAACAATCCAAAAAAATGCCCCTGATTTGCAGATACACACACACAGGTCTTATGTGAAACCAAATGTGATCAAGATGAATATGAATTGACTTGTACCTGTTTCTCAATAAAACCAGGATGAACTTTATTTATTAGCTGAGGAAAGGGGGAATACAATTAAAACGAAAGTAATGAAAGACAGCAAAATGTTCCTCCCTCACTACCCTGATCTAGAACATTGAACACTTAAAACTTTTATTGAAATTCTTGTGTAAGGGCTCTTTTGAGAAGGGGCATGTTCACTTTTGTATAGGTTAACATAGCACACAGGTAACGACTCAATGAATGTTTACTGAAAACAAAACAGGACTGGGTCCCCACTGGAGAATTTTGGCCCCAACTATGGAGCTTATGAAACGCAGAGATGCCTGAAGACTGATCCAGGATTGCCGGGGTGAGGACCCAGGCATCTGGAAGTATAAAAAGCTTCACATCTATTGTGATGTTCTTTGGCTGAGAATAAGAACCACTGATCTAGGGAGTGGTGGTGGTCTCATGTGGGGGGCCAAAGCTGGAGTTCTCATTTTTACAGCTTTTCTTATATATATATATATATTTTTTAATTTGGACCATTGCAGAAAGGCTACCAAGTAGAGGTTACTCAAGTTGGGTTAACTTCCATATGTAGGTCACCGTGTAGATATTTATCCTATTTGTACTCTTCTAAGATATGAAGGTATTCTGAAGGAGCAAATGCTGCAAGGAGTTCATTTCCTCTCAAACCCAGGTACCTTCTTAAAAAGGTCTCCGATTCCAAAATAAACTGAAATACAGTCACATATAAAGTCATCACAACCAACTGGCAAAGGATTAAAGTTCTTTTTTGGGTTTCTATTCAGCAGAAATCAAGAGATTGGTTTTAAAAGATGCCTTTCAGGAAGGGAAAGTCTCATTTAAAAATAAAAATTACCTTTCTCGCCAATGATGTTAAAAAAAAAATCCTTTGAGATAATTTGCAGCTAAACAAGCAACTTGAAGTGAAAAGGAAAATCCAAACTCATTTAAAAAAAAACACCTCATACGCATTTTTCCTTTTAAATTCATGTTTCAAAAAATATGTATTATTTTTCGAAAAGCTGACAAAAGCGAGCATATACCCTCCTCAGCTTAACAGTCTTCCAAAGAGCACCTCCAGCTGCCATAAAACGCAAAAATGGATATTTAATTCAAGAGCTATATAACATCTAGCTACCTTTTCCCTGCTGTTTCACAGCATTTCATTATTTTGTTTAATAAGTTCATCTCCTCGAGAATTTTCTCTTCACCTCATATTATTAAAAGTAATAAGTTTTTCTGGACCGGGGGTTTCCCAACAGAAAAACCAATTTATGTGTGTCCTTCAATAATGACAGGAAAAGATTATTTCCCATTATATTGCATACTTTTCATATCACCACCACAGCTTATCATTCAATAAATGTTACTCTGCAATTCTTTCCATTCCTCAGAAAGTTTAATTTCTGCATTAACCTGTTTTCTCTGGCCAACGCCTTACCAGAAAGCTTCTGTGTTGCAGCAGAATTAGTTCGTTAAGGAACCCATTTAGGAATCTCTCGTCAGTGATAAAACTGTCTTCGGTTAATAAAAGGACACAAAGTGAGTTTACACCTTGATCACACATCCTAACGCCCACACTCATACTCACTTTCTGTGAATCGCACAGTTTCCCCCCGAATGTATTCTTTTGTAGTGAAAGGTAAATTAAACGTTTATCTTAATACAGGTAACACACTCACACCATCTGCCTATAATGCCTATCAAGACAGTTATCATGGCTGTGACAAGTATTGTAAATAAAATTATCTTTACTCCAAAGAAAGATTTGCTGGCAATAATATACCTTGTTTCCAGTTTTCCAGAAGAAATCCCTAATGGCCCGTAGCATGACTATAGCTACTGGGAAGGTGGCATTTACTGTTTCTTTTCCAGTAGAGGTCTTAATAAAATCTGATCCTAAAACAAAAGGAAGAAAAAACTCCATGTTAATTAAAAAACTTATTTTTTACACTTTTGAGTCGGTGGAAGAAATGAGTTGTGTAAATTCTTTTTCCTGAGGAACACGACTTTATTTTTCATCAATTATTTGAAAAACTAAAACCAAATCTCTCTTTAAAATCATTCTGTCCACACTTTTTTCCCCCTGACCATACGATGGATTAAATTAGGCACCAAATGGATTCTCACTGATCCCTGGATCTCTTGTCTCTATATTTCCATATCAGCAATTAAAACCAAGTTGGTTTATTTAATGCAAAACTGAGAGAAATAGAAACAATTTCATGCCCTGTGCTTAGCATCATATATCATAACATTTTACGACAAAACCGGAGGGCCTACTCATATTCTTACGTGTGATAGAAAGTTCACAGTACAGCTGTGACAACACAAGGAGAACCACCATTAGCTGATTCCTATTGCATTGTTCGTTAACGAAAGCTCTGTCTTCCAACCAGTTGTGATTTTCATGAAAGACACCATGCATTTTCAACTTGCAAATATCTTAAACACTTCCTGTCTCTCAAATGTATCTTAAACCTATAGATGTAGGTTTCTGCTGAATAGAAACCCAAAACAAAATAGCACAAGGAGACAAAGAGAGGATAATGATAGTTAAGAGTTACTGAGTGCTGTGCACTATGCACTAATCTAGGTGCTTTATAAGTACTGACTCAATTGATCCTCACAATAACTGTATAAGTACTAATATGATCCCCATTTTTAAAGAGGAAATGAAGGCACAGAAATATAAAGTAACTTGCTTGAGGTCACACAGCAAGGGCAGGGGGTAGGCAGAATTCTAACCAAAGCAATATAGCTTAACCCATGTGCTATAGAGTCTCTAAGAAACTTACTGAGGGTCACACAGTCAGACAGCCAAACACAGACTCCATCCTTCAGGTGGTGAACCATCCTCGCAATGCTCCATGCAGACCACAGATCAGCAGCACAGGCACTACCAGGGAACGTGTTTAAAACGTAGACTCTCGGACTTCCCTGGTGGCACAGTGGTTAAGAATCCACCTGCCAATGCAGGGGACACAGGTTCAATCCCTGGTCCAGGAAGATCCCACGTGCCGCAGAGCAACTAAGCCCGTGCGCCACAACTACTGAAGCCCGCGTGCCTAGAGCCCATGCTCGGCAACGAGAAGGCACTGCTATGAGAAGCCCGTGCACTGCATTGACGAGTAGCCCTCGCTCGCTGCAACTAGAGAAAGCCTGTGCACAGCAACGAAGACCCATCGCAGCCAAAAATTAATAAGTAAATTAAATTAAATAATTTTTTTTTAAAAAGTTTGTTTAAAAAATAAAAAAAAAATAAAATGTAGACTCTCAGGCCCTACACCAGACCACCTGAATCATAATCTTAATAGAAACAAGGTTCTTAGGTGATTCCTGGGCCAGTGCATGGCCCTCGCGCAAGGAATCTGTGGAACTCTATGTAAGGCTAATCTCTGAGATTCTCCCAGGTCTGCCAAAGAAATGGTCAAAAGAAGTGGAGACAAAAAGTGGCCAAAACTTTCCCCTCTGGTTTCAACTGCAAAAGACACGCCCAGGACTACCCTGTGGATAGAAAGGTTCAAATCAACACGCCTTCAGCAAGCACACTGTGTGAAAGGCACAGTGGGAAATATAAACACAAATCATTCAAGCCCTTTCCCTTAAAAGCATACATGCTATGAGCAGGTATAGAGGAAACATAAATCCTGGGTAATCACTTGATGAGCCAGAAGTCAGGAGATCTGGTTTCCAGCTCTGCCAGATACTGTATTTACCTTGCAAATTCCATCGCCTAACCTTTCTCATTTATAAAACATGTCTGGAAATTCTTACTTGCTTCATAGTGTTATATGAAGAATCAAAAGAGACAATCTCTGTGAAAAGACTGAAAACTGTCAAGTGTTATACAAACAGAAATGGAGCAAGGACCTAGGTAGGGTTGCAATCTGTGTAAGAACCACAGGAATTCTGACCTATCCAAGCACGTCATTGGAAGCCTTCTTTCCTTTGGGCCTGTAGGCCCATTTGGGGAAATGGAGATGTGCCTGTCGTGCCTGCATTCATTCAAGAAGTATTTACTGAGTGCTTACTATGTGCTGGATTCTGTACTACATGCTGGGAACAGATCATAACACAAAACAAAGTTCTTGCCCTTGTGACTAGATTCTCTAGAAGAAAAAGACAATAAGCAAAGAACTATATAACAAAGGCCAGGTGGAGTGAAGTGTGGTGAAGAAAAATAATGCAACATAATGAAAAAGAGAGCGACGGATTTAGGGAGAGGTAGCTGTATTTAAATAGTTATCATAAAGGCATCTCTGATGAGTAAAATTCAGAGACTGATGAAGGGAATCTGTGAAAAGAGCACCACAAGCAGGGAAAAAGCAAGTGCAAAGGCCCTGAAGTAGGCATGTGCTAAGTTGATGAATGAGTGAATAAATGGGACTCCACAACCAATGCCTGGTCCCTACAACATCAGAAATAACAAGCAAAGAGAAGAAATGAAAGCCCGCAAATAGATGTAAGAGGTGAGAGGAACATTACTAAACAAGTCACACTGAAACCATGATGTGTTTTCCTAATAGGTGACACTGTCTTCTGATTCACTAGAAGGCTTTTGGGTACAACACTGGATCTATCTGAATTCTTCTAAGCATCTCAGAAGAGAAGATCATTAAGACAAAAGACCAAGGCCATATTTAGAGGCCTAAAAAAAAGGTACGGTCACTTAAAAATCACACCATCTAAAGTTAACCAAAAGAGCCAAACTCCCTTGTGGAGGAGACTGTCTTCCTAATACACCTAGAAGAAAACACCTACCATGGTAGCAATAGCAGCCCAGGAGCTGTAATGGTGGCCTACACATTGTTTGTGCCCCTTTCTTGACTGTATTGTTTGAAGACAGGTGCTATACCTTTCTTGTGCACTTCTGTATCCCCAGAGCGTGACACACATGAGAAGCTTAATAAATTTCGGATGGGTGGATGGGTGGGTAGCCACAGTTACCAAGAAAAAGCAAATTATAATATTTTCCATGTTTAACTGACTAATGGGGAAAGGAAGACAGTTTGGGGTTTCATTCCAGTCCCAGTAACAAAATTGGGCAGGTGGCTTAGAAGAAAATATCATTTTATTTATTTATTTTAAGTTCAGAACAGATTTAGATCTACAGCAACATTACGAGGACATTACAGAGAGTTCCCACATACCCCACACTCAGTTTCCCCTATTATTAGCAACTTATATCAGTAAGGTACATTTGTTACAATTAATGAACCAATATTGATGTATTATTATAAACAAAATAATACTTTATTTAGATAAATAATACTTTATTTAGATTTCCTTAGTTTTACTCAGAATCCAATTACATCCAGGGTACTATAATACATTTGTCATGTTCCCATAGGTTTTCCTCCTGGCTGTGACAGCTTCTTAGACTTTCCTTATTTTGATGACCTTGACAATTTTAAGGAGTACTTGTCAGGTATTTCATAAAATTTCTGTCAACTGGTATTGTCTGACATTTTTCTCATGATTACACTGGGGTTACATGTTTTTTGGGGAAGAAAACCACAGAGGTAATGTGCCATTTTCATCACATCACATCAAGGGTACATATTAACAATATCACTTCCCACTGTTGAAGTTGACCTTGAACACTGGTGGAGGTGGTATTTGCTAGGTTTCTGAAGTGAAAAGTCACTCCTTTCCTATCTTCCATGCTGTACTCTTTGGAAAGAAGTCCTTAGTGTGTATCCCACACTTTAGGAATGGGAGCTGCAAGCCACTTCCTTCAGGGAGGAGCAGTTACATACATTCTTTGGATGTTTTTGCATGGGAGACTTGTCTCTTCTCCATTTATTCATTTATTTATATGAGTATAGACTCAAAGATATTGATTCTTTACTTGGGTTTATAATCCAATATTACTTAATTTATTTTGTTGCTCCAATGGCTCTAGGTTTGGCCATTGGGAGTTCTTTTCAGTTGCTTCCTGTTTTCCTTTGACACACCACCATAATGTGGATTTTTTGTTTTTTTAAGCACTTACTTTCTGGTACTACCAGATGCTCCAGGCTCGTCATATATGTTTTCCACCCCAGTCCAAGAATAAGCCATTTCTCCAAAGAGCCCTGGTTCCTTTTATTGGAAAACAGTGTTAGAAACTAAGATCTTGGTGGTGGGTGTACTCATTGCTATTGTAAGGATCTTGCTTTTAGGCCTTCTCAGCTGACTGAGCAAAGAAAAATGTGTGTGTATATTCTAACCCATTTATATACACATATATAGTTACAATTCCATATTTAACTATCTACGTTTATATTAAACTAAAGACGAGTTATACTGATGCCTCCAACTCTGACCCATTACAAGGATTGTTCTAGCCCTCTCCCCTTGCTTATCTGTAAACTCCCACCCCAACAGTGAGAACCTGGTACCCACCATCCATGATCCATTTATTTAATTGTGCACATCCAGTATGCATGTATCGTGTTCTCTGAATTGTTAACCACACCATTATGGAAAACCACTGCATCAACGACTGTCTAGTGCTAATGTGCAGTTTCATTGGCCTCTAAGCTTTACAGACTAAATTCATTTATAAAGATATGTAGCTCAGCACCTTTTCTCCCACCTCCTTCAGTGAGGCTGTTTTGTACATTTGTAATACAGTTTGATTCTTTGGCCACAGTGTACATTCCATCCTGGAATCCCCTGACCCCCTAAATGGCTGTGTTCATTTGCATACATTAAGGTTCACTCGTAGTGAATCTTCTAATGGTTTTGAAAAATGTATAGTGTTATATATCCATCTTTACAGTACCATACAGAATACTTCCACCACTCTAAAAAATCCCCTATGCTTCACATTTTCATTTCCCCCTTACTCCAGCAATCACTGAACTTTTTACTAACTCAAAAGTTTTGCCTTTTCCAGAATGTTATATAATTGGAATCACGCAGCCTTTCAGACTGGCTTCTTTCACTTAGCCACATGCACTTCACATTCACTTCTGTCTTTTCCTGGCTCATTTCTTTTTATTGATAAATAGTATTCCATTGCATAACTGTTCCACCATTTGTTAATCCATTCACCTATTAAAGGCTATCTTGGTTGCTTCAGTTTTTCACAAATATGAATCAAGTTGCTATAAACATTCATATGCAGGTTTTCGTGTGGGCATAAGTTTTCAAATCAGTTGGGTAAATAACTAGGGGGGAAATTGCTCGATTTTACAGTAAGACCATATTTAGCTTTGAAAAAAGCTACCAAATTATCTTCCAATGTAGCTACACCATTTTGCATTCCCAAAAGTAACGAATGAGAGTTCCTGTTGCTCTACATCTTCAGTAGCAATTGGTGGTGTCAATTTTTGAACTTTAGGCAATCTAATGGGTATGCATACAGGTCAAGTACAGATTGTATTTTGTTAGATTAGATTATACCTAAGTATGTCAATTATGAATTACTATTGTAAATGGTAGTTTTCTTAAATTTCAAATTCTGTTTGCCCATTACAGTAAACAGGAAAGAAACAGACTTTTGTATATTAATCTTGTATCACGAAACCTTGGTAAACTCACTTAGTAGATTCAGGAGTTTGTTGTTTTGGAGAGGTTTTCTCCATAGACAGGGAGGCCATCTACAGAGAAAAACAGTTTTATATCTTTCTTTCTGTATTAATATCTTGTGGCTATTATAACAAACTTGGTAGCTTAGAGAAAAAGAAATTTATTCTCTCACCATTCTGGAGGCCAGAAGTCCAAAATCAAGGTGTGAGCATGGCTGCCCTCCCTGTGGAGGCTCTCAGGAGAACATGTTCCTTGTCTCTGCAACTTCTTATGGCTGCCAGCATTCCTTGGCTGCATCACTCTAATCTCTGTCTCCACCTGCACATTGCCTTCTCTTCTGTGTGTGAGCTTAATATTCCTTTGCCTCTCTCTTATAAGGACGTATGTGATGGCATTTTGAGTCTACTTGGATAAGCCGGAATAATAACTTCATTTCAAAAGCCTTAATTTAAACACATCTGCAAAGGCTCTTTTTTCCCCCCCCAAAAAAGTAATATTCACAGGTTCTGGGGATTAGGATGTAAACCTATCTTTGGGAGCCATTATCAGTCTACCACACTTCCCAATCTTTATACATTGTATTTCCTTTTCTTGTCTTATTGCACCAGCTAGGACTTCCAGTAAAATGTTGAGTAGGAGTGGTGAGAAAGAACATCCTTCCCTGTTCTTAGAGGGGTCTTAGGGGAAAAGCATCCAGTTTCCCAGCATATTAGCTGAAGTCTGTTTGTAGATATGTTTTATCAAGCTGAGGCGGTTCCCTCTATTCCTAGTTTGCTGAGAGATTTTATTATGAATAGGTGTTGGAATCTGTCAAATGCCAAAATTGTACCAATTGATATTGGCATACATTTCTTTTTTTAGCTTGATATGGTGGATTACATTACATTGAGCCAGACTTGCATATCTGGAGTAAATCCCAGTTGGCTGTGGTATATTATTCTTTTTATACACTGGGCTCATTTTGCTACTATGTTATTGAGGATTTTCACATCTATGTTCATGAGTGAACAATTATCTATAGTTTTTCTTTCTTGTAATGTCTTTATCTAGTTTTAGTACTAGGATAATGATGGTCTCACAGAGTGAGTGTTCTCTCTTCTATTTTCTGGAAGAGACTGTGGAGAACTGGTATTATTTTCTTCCTTAAATGTTTGGTAGAATTCATCAGTTAAACCATCTAGAGCTAGTACTTTCCTTTTTGGAAGGTTTTAATTATTTTTCTTTAATAATTATTAAAGTATTAAATATCCTTATATTATTAAATAAATAAGCAAATTTATTATTTTATAACACTCTATAATTAAAACATTTTATAAAATAAATAAAATTAAAATAACATCATTAATAGGCATAGGCCTATTCAGACTATTTCTCTCTGTGGGAGTTTTGGTTGTTCATATCTTTCAGGAAATTGATCCCTGTAACCTACATTATCAAACTGTGGGCAAAGAGTTGTTCATAGTATTCCTTTATTGTTCTTTTAATGATCATAGGAACAGTTATGATCTCTTGTTTCTGATATTAGTATTCTCTCTTTGATTCTTGGTTATTCTGACTAGACGTTTATCAATTTGATTGATCTTTTCAAAGAACCAGATTTTAGGGTTTTAAAATTTTCTCTATTGTTTTTGTTTTCCATTTTATTTCATTTCTGCTCTAATTTTTATTTCTGTTGTTCTGCTTGCCTGAGACATAAATTATGGTTCTTTCTCTATGTCCTAAGATAGAAGCTGAGATTATTGATTTTTGATCATTCTTCTTTTCTAATATATGCATCTGTTATAAATTTCCTTCTAAGCTCTGCTTTTGCACCATTTCACAAATTTTGATGAGTTGTATTTTAATTTTCATTTAATTCAAAAGAAATTTTTAAAATTTTTCTTGAGAATGTCTTGAACTATATATTATTTAGAAGTATGTTGTTTAATTTCCAACTATTTGGGAGATTTTCAGCTTTCTGTTATTGATTCCTAGTTTAGTTCCACTGCAGTTCAAGAACATACTTTGTATGGTGTCTATTCTTTTAAACATTAAAGTGTGTTTTAAGAGCCAGGATGTGTCCTTTCTTGGTGAATGTTCCATGTGAACTCGAAAATATGTATTCTGCTGCTGTTGGACGGAGTTCTCTATAAACATCAATTTGATTATGTTGATTAATAAGGCTACTCAGGTCAACTACATCCTAGCTGATACTTCTGCTTTCTTGAGCTATCAACTACTGAAAGAGGGGTCTTGAAGTCCAGTTATAATAGCAGATTTGTCTATTTCTCTTTTCAGTTCTACCAGATTTTGCCTCATGTTTTGATGCTCTGTTGTTAGGTGCATACATGTTTAGGATTGTTTAGGATGTCTTCTTGGAGAAATGACACCTTTATTATTATGCAATGTCCTTCTTTGTCCAACCCCTGAAAATGTTCCTTTTTCTGAAGTCTGCTTTGTCTGAAATTAATACCCCTACTTCTGCTTTACTCTGATGTTAGCATGGTATATCTTTCTCCATCCCTTTACTCTGAACCTTCAAAGTCTTTATATTTAAAGTGGCTTTCTTACAGATGACATATAATAGGGTTTTATTTTTTATAATTAATTATACCTTTTTCTATTTGTTGTATTTTTTATTAATTGTTACACCTTTTTCTACCTTCTCTGGTTTTAACTGAGCATATTATATGATTCCATTTTATCTCCTCTCAGCATATCAATTATACTTCTTTTGTATATTTTTTTAGTGGCTGCCCTAGAGCTTTCAATATACATTTTTAACTAATCTACCTTCAAATAACACTATATTGCTACACAAGTATTGCAGTTACCTTTCAACCAAGTATTCCTAATTTCTCCCTCCTATCCCCTATAACACTGCTATAATTCATCTTCACTTATCCATATGGTATAATCTTTAAACAGTTATCTTTTAGATCAACTGAGAAAGAAACATAATTTCTTTTCGTTCTTCACTTATCCTTTCTCTGACAGCCTTCCTTTTTAATGTAAATCAGAGTTTCTGACCTATATAATTCTCCTCCTTCCAGAAGAACATTTTAACATTTCTTATAGGGCAGATCTGCTGGCAATGATTTCCCTCAGTTTTTAATATGTCTAAGCCCTTCACTTCTGAAGGGTAATTTCACTGAATATAGATTTTTAGGTTGGTGGGCTTTTTTCCTTCGATACTATAATTATTTCACTCTATTTGCTTCTTGCAGACACGGTTTCCAGTGAGAAGTCCACTGGAATTGTTTCCTTTTCCTTTTCTCTGGCTTTTTTCTGAAATTTTCTATTTGTCTTTGGTTTTCTTCAGTTTGAACATTATATATCTAGATGTAGTGTTTTTTGTTTGTGTTTATCTGTTTGTTTTTGGTATTTATTCTGCTAAGTGTTTGAGCTTCCTGGATCTGCAGCTTGGTATCTGTCATTAATTTTGGAAAATTCTTGGCTATTATTACTTCAAATATGCTGTCTACTCAATTTTCTCTTTCTTCAAGTATTTCGGTTACATGTGCCACACCTTTTGAAGTTGTTCCACAGTTTTTGAATGTTCTGGTTTTTTTCATCCATTCTTCTCTTCACATTTCAATTTAGGAGATTTCTTTTGACCTATCTTCATAGTCACTGATTCTTTCCACAGCCCTATCCAGTCTACTGATAAGGCATTCTTCACTTCTGTTTCAGTGTTTTTGATTTCTAGCATTTCCTTTTGAGTTTTTCTTAGGGTTTCCATCTCTCTGTTTATATTACGTATCATTCCTTCATGTTGTCTACTTTTCCCATTCAAATCATTAACATATTAGTCATAGTTATTTTAAATTTCTCTTTCTGATAATTCTAACATATCTGTCATATTTGACTGGTTCTGTTTGTCTCTACAGATTTTTTCTTGCCTTTTAGCATCTCTTGTAATTTTCTTCTTTTTAATATTTTTTAAATTATTTATTTATTTACTTATTTATTTATTTATTTATTTTTGGCCACACTGGGTCTTCGTTGATGCATGCAGGCTTTCTCTAGTTGCGGTGAGCAGGGTCTACTCTTTGTCTCAGTGTGCTGGCTTCTCATTGTGGTGGCTTCTCTTGTTGTGGAGCACGGGCTCTAGGCACGCGGGCTTCAGTGGTCGTGGCACGCGGGCTCAGTAGTTGTGGCTCGTGGGCTCTAGAATGCAGGCTCGGTAGTTGTGGTGCATGGGCTTAGTTGCTCCACAGCATGTGGGACCTTCCCAGACCAGGGCTCAAACCAGTGTCCCCTGCATTGGTAGGCAGATTCTTAACCACTGTGCTGCTGCAGAAGTCCCTCTCTTGTAATTTTCTGTTGAATGCCAGTAGTGACTTTAGCTAATAGGAATTGAGATAGATAGGACTTCAGTGTGAGATTTTATGTTAATCTGGCTAAGAGTTGGGCTGTGTTTAATGTCTGTTGTAGCCACAGGTATTGGAGACTTCAAGTCCTATAACATCCTGGTTTTTGTCTCTCATGTTTACTTCAGGCTTCCTAAGTCTTCCTACTTAGAGAAAGGCTATGTCTTTTAGCTCTGTCAGCCGTAATCCACTGGATTACTGGAGCCCTATTGCTGTGATAATAGTGTATGGGAGAGAGGAAGTATTTTATAGTCTTATTAAATTTCAGTTTTTAAGTGGGCCTTTGTCCTTGGGCTGTAACCTTCATAAGTATGTCTTGGCTTTTCTCCCCTACTTTGGTGAGGTAGGAAGACTACAGTGAAATGCCCTCCCAGTAGGATAAGGTTCTAATAAAGTCTTCTGCCCTAGAAAGTGGACCTTTGACAGGGAGAATGCTCTGGGCATATTTCATAATGATTATCTTCCCCTTCCCCTGCCACAGCCAAGAGAGGATCTTTCTTGGCTCTTCACTGTGAGAACCTGGGGTTCCTGGAGGGAAAAGCCACAAAAGTGTGGGGGCCACATGCAGCCTCCAGCACTTTTTCAAAATTACCGTGTAAGTGTTCCTACCAGTTTATGGCTCTAGCGGGTAAGCAGATCTCAGCTGTGACTCTCAGGATCTTCCTGTCTCTACAGATTTCAAGGTGGCATTTTGTCCTGGAACTTAAACTCCTTAATGGGTCTGAGAAAAGTCACTGATTTTCAGTATACTTGGCTTTTTCTTGCTTCAAGGACAGTTATGAGAGTTTCCAAGCTCTTCACATGTCAAAGCTGACACCAGAAGTCCTTAAATTTTAATGCAAGACTTTATTGCCTGGAAATCACATATGGATAAAGATACAAATTATATACAGCATTTACAGTGTTTTGGACAGACGCCAAGTAAGTATTATAGTCAACAAGAAATGGGAAGGTTCAGATTCACTTAGCAAAAACAAGGGAAGGTTTCATAGAACGGGGAATTTGGAAGAGACCTTGAAGGAGAGATAAAATGTGAAGATGAGAGGGCAGATGGAAGAAAACCACCATTAGAAGAAACGTCAAAAGCATAGAAAGTGCAAGACACATCCCAACAATAATAAATGGATGCATCTAAGGAATCTCTGTGAGGGACAGGGAGCAGAGAGACAGGGAGTGGTGATATTTGGGGCGCGTGTGTCAATGCGTGTTTTAAAAACTGACTGTAAAAATCCGTTGATCACCTGAGATCAGTGTTTAAGATACTAAATTGGGTGTCTGTGCCGGAGAGGTTGAGGAATGACAATTGAGAATCAGAGACCACATAAGAGATTCAAAAAGCAGGGAGGTAGGCACCCCTGGCTATCTCTTTAAATCCAGGAATAAGGCCGAGCTTTAATTACACAAAATACTTTAGAAAGTACACTCGTATTTTACAACTGTCAAAAGAACAATGGATTTTCCAGTGGGACTAGGTAGGCACACACTTTGTTTTACTTACTTTAATATTGCTTCCCTTGCCCCCTCTGCTAAAACAAAATTACCTTAGAGAAATAAATGCTAGATTTCGAATTACCAACACCACAGAGCACCACAGATTCTCCTCAGAGCTCATGTAAATCCAACATTAACCAAGCTCACCTCTGCTCAGCTTGGGGAAAAAACCTTATGAGAATATGAGAAAATATCTCACAATTAAAATAGCTGTCCGTATAAATGTTCTTTCATCAGTGTCCGTAATTTCAATGAAATAACTAAACTAGGAGATGAAAGGCCTGAAAAGTCAAAAGTAACACATTAAATAGAATAGTATTCAAATGTGATTGGTTGAAATTAAAATTAATAACAAATTTATAGTATGATATTATATTGTATTTTTTTATTTTCCTAATTTGAAATCTCTAGCACAAGACTTTTTTCGTGGTCTAAAGCAACTCAAAGCTTTTCTAAGGCCTATAATTGCAAGTCTCCATGGTACAGTTTCATTAAAAACTTTCATTAAGCAACAGCTGCCCTTGTATACGGTCTTCTAATCAATTCGGTCAAACAGAATGACTTCTAATCAGCTGTTGATAAAAATAGAAGATGAAATTCTAATTCTAATAGATTAACCACAAACTCAAGACAGTCTTCAAAATCCATCTAGCTCTATTCTCCAGTGGATTTAATGACTATTCAGCAACTCATTACTAAATAGAACAAGATGAACATTTTCCAGTTCATTAAAGAAATGTACTATGTATTTTTGCATTGTCCTCATGATTCGTTACAGGGAGTCTTAATTACAAGATAATGGATAATGGTTATTAAATGCAGACTGCAGTAATGAAGCTCTATTCATTTGCGAACCTCAGAGACTGCAAAGAGAAGAAAATAAAATTACTAGCTTCAAAAGATTAACGGATCAAATTATTATTCAATTTTGAAAATCTCATTCAGACTTCATAGAAACAAGAAGAGATTAAAAACTAGTATTAAGACCAAAGTAGTACATTTAAAAAAATAATATCTTAAGGCTATTACTGCATAATAAGCTTCAGATGTGATTATTAGAAAAACATACAGCTAACAATGGGAAAACATACATTTTTATTTCCTGAACAAATCTTACTTATGAATAGGAAGTTACTGGTAGGATCTTAAAGGGCGTCTTGGTAAACATGGAAGATATATGCTACTAGGCTACAAAAGAACAGCACAAAGGAAGGTATTATGAACATTTTATTCCTCACTAATGAAAAATAGGATTTAAAATCAACTGTCGCTTGAGAAAGCTTGTCATTAAGTGGAATTCATGCCAACCCTATAATAAGAGTTTCTGGGCACATTATTCATTAGCACCATGTTTTCTATTGCTCTGTAAGAAACCACCGATTCAAGTTAGCAAGTGAGTTTTGTATGGTAATTCTGACAGTAATTTATACTTTCAATCTGCAATGGGACACTTAAAAAAAACAAACAAATGTACTGTACAAAAATATGAAGCACCCAATTAAAACCATATTCTTAGATATTGTATTCTTTCACTCATCATAGGCTTGAAAATAACTTGGGGTGAGATATAAAGATCCAGTCTATGGCTGAAGAACTGGCCAGAGTAAGGATGGAAGCAGAAGGCCCCTGTGGAGATATCAACATGGTGCTCCTGCTCAGTCTGGAAGTACACTACAAAGCCATCCTTATGTGATCCAGGGATACTGGCTAATCTTGTGAAAAGTGGCGGAAATGTTTTCCAGAAGAAAGACGAAAGCCTAAGAAGGAAAGAAAAAAATAGAAACACAAGCTCTCTCAGTTCTTTCCCTCAATCTGAAGAGTGAGCTCTGGAAATACTTCTCATTTGGTCCAGTCCATCACATGAAAAAAGCAACAGAGCATCACAGTTAAGCAGTAAGGCATGTTCAAGCAGAATGGCAATCAGAAAGCAACCACAATCTCAGAGTTGGAAAATATCTCAAATACCCTAAAGGTAAGATTCGCTCATGATAACCACATTCCTTGCAGTTGCCTTCCCCTCAATAAAAATTAAAATGTGGCCATTTAAAACAATGCAGAACAGTATGATTCAAATGAAATGCAAGGTGGGAACTGACTATATAATCCTTGGTAATTGACAATAATGTCCCTAGGAGAATATTCTAAACAATTATGGTAACCATACAAAGATATATGGTAGAATGGCTTGACACAAACAAGAGTCCTTGAGCTATGTCTAATATGCCAGAAGTTTCCTTTCACTTCTAAAACTTAGGTTACTTAAAATGAGTTTTAGAACTAGAATAATGCTAGGATGAGTAACCAATCAATGCAAATAACATCTATTTTATAGTGGATTTAAATTGTGTAATTTTTCAAACAACTCTAAATAGTTTTTTTTTCCAATTTGATCAAAGGATTATTTAACTCAAATGTTTATAAGACCATATTGTCAGCATTTGGGGCCAAGATGGGAAATGGGAAACAGCAGAATATCTCCTAAACCAACCTCTAAACCTCCTCCAATTCTACCATTGTATTAATGCTCCTGAGGATGTTTCCACATACAGTCAAGAGTTCAGAAATGGGCTTCCTAAAATCATGCTGTCCTTCCTAGTTTTCACCTCTCTCTTTCCTTCTCCCTCTTTTGAGTAAAGTTACCAAGGAAGGAGAGTTGGGAAAGTAAACCCTAGAAGGTTATGTTGTTAAAACAAAAGGTTCTGAAATTAGATAGTGGAGGTGGGTTGCACAACTTTGTGAATACACTAAAAACCCCTGAACTGCACCCTTTCAAGGTGAATTTCATCTTATAGGAATTACATCTCAATTTAAAACAAAAAAAGAAAACAAAGGATGTGTGATAATGACGGAGAAAGGAGGAGAAAAAGGAAAACTAGTACAACTATACTCTAGGTAAAATTATCAAACAGTTGACAAATTGAGTACATATAATCATTTGTACCCTCACCCCTTTCCTGAACTCACATCTAAAGGCTACTCCCAGTCATCTCCATAAGTAGTTTCCCACTAGCTCCCAAGTATGACATCCATAAACCAGGCCTCCTCTCTCATCGCCATTAATTACTGTAACATAACATTTAGCCATCACTGGTCTAAACAGATGTAGTTATCAATTGGTAATGCTTTACTCTGTAGATGAGGTTAACCAAATGAACGACATTCATTTTATTGAAGCATTAAACAACCTACAGCATCACGAATGAAGGAAAATACTTCAAAACACTTATCATTATAGTTCCTTAAATTTTTTTTTTAAAGAATGGTACCACCACTGAGAATTTCACGTGGGCCAAAGAGAGAATTTTGTTTAAAAGACCTTTTACGACCAGCTCAGTGATGCCTTCTGGTGTCACTGACTCTTATCCTGGACATAGTCTAGGACTGCTTTGTCCAATATAGTAGTCACTAACCAATGTGGCTACTGAGCACCAGAAAAGTGGTTAAGTCCAAACTGGGATGTGCCATGAGTTAAGTCCAAAAATACTCATGGGTTTTTGAAGAGTTAATACAAAAAATAAAATGTAAAATATCTCACCAATAATTTTCACATTGATTATACACTAAAATGATATATTGTGGATTTATTGGGTTAAATAAAATATATTTTTATAATTACTTTTACCTGTTTCATTTTACTTTATTAGTGTAGCTATCAAATTTCTTAAAAATTATTTCTCTCTATAAACAGCACTAGTCCAGAGCTTCAACAAGACACCAAAATTTGTAATCACCTTGCGTAGGCTACAATTTGATATCCTTTTAAACTAATATTCTTTAAATGTTGCTTTAAATTCATTTAGAAAAAAAGGCTTAATTCTGCCTAAAAGTAGAATAAGAAGATCCCTGGTAACAGCACTGAACTACATTCTCTCTTGTCCAAAAACTTTGGTTCTGCCCCTCCCGATGTGAATACTTCACTCAGCCAAACAAAAACTCTGTAATTGGGCTTCCCTGGTGGCGCAGTGATTGAGAGTCCGCCTGCCGATGCAGGGGACACGGGTTCGTGCCCCGGTCCGGGAAGATCCCACATGCCGCGGAGCGGCTAGGCCCGTGAGCCATGGCCGCTGAGCCTGCGCGTCCGGAGCCTGTGCTCCGCAACGGGAGAGGCCACGACAGTGAGAGGCCCGCATACTGCAAAAAAAACAAACAAACAAACAAACAAAAACTCTGTAATTAACTGGACCCATCCTCCTTAGAAAACAGAGAAGATCTGTTTAGAGAACAAAAGAGCATGTCCCTAGAATGTCTTAGGCCCAATCCCGATCACACATTGTAGAGGAATTCTAGTAAACTCTATTTTCTCTGTCTTGAATGTTTTCAGTGTTATAAATGCCTTTTATGGATTAGCACCCCAGGAAACTGGCCAGGTGACTAGTCCCTTAATCCTGTCTGAAACTGGCCTTGTTTTTAGTTTTCAAACATACGGGAGTAACTCTAAAACTACACTTACAAACTCATGACAGTGCTCAGTCCAACCACTCTATCCCAACCCTTCGATAGCCATCCAACTAATATTTACTGAGCACCTACTATGTGCTAGTACTGTTGTAAAATGGAGGACACAGCAGAGTACAAGACAAGGCTTTCCTTTATGGGGCTCTGCACCATTAGTGGCAACAACGACTTAGTTATATAAGTTATACCTGTTTTTCTCTTTCTCTTGGTCTGGCTACCTAAAAAAATGTTCTATCTGTCTCCATCACATTACCCTCTTTTTCAGAAAGCTGGTGGCATTGTGAGAAGAAAAAAAAAAAAAAGAAAAAAAGGAGATTCATGACATTAGGCCAGTAGCCTATCTATGGTCAAAAGGAGATGCCAAAAATATGCACAGGCATTGTCACTGTAGAGGTATAATAGTTTGGATAAAATAGTAAAATGTTTTAGAGTCAATATAAGATGAAAACATCAATCTATAGATCAAGTTACCAATGCCAAATGCCTCAAAATCAAAATGCTATCCTTTTGGGCCAGCTACAGCTGAACTTATGATGTAGGGATTTATTATGGTAAGTAAATGTCCCCTACTGATATAGTAGTTTTAAAGCCATCTTATCTTAAAATGACACAACCATACCTAACACATCTTTTTCTCCTTCCCATCTGCTGGGAGGGAAGAGGCAATACAGGGTAAAATGTGATTTGGTATCACTATACTTTGGCAAAGAAGAGTAAAATGAAGAGGTGTTTTAACAAAATAACAGCTGAATTTCATTCTGATTGCACTTTCTATTGTCACTAACAAGTTTGGAATATATAGAATATATATTAACATTAAAAGTCAGAAATGCTTGTGTGGAATCTATTAACTCGAGAGAAAATTACTCAAACTGAAGAAACGGCTGCTTAAAATGGACTCAGAAATACATTTACTGAACAAAAGCAAGCTAGAAAATTAGGCTACTTTATCAGGATTAGAAAGTGCTATGAATTTTAAACACAAAGCTTTTTAAAACAATGCAGAGGGCTTCCCTGGTGGCGCAGTGGTTGAGAGTCCCCCTGCCGATGCAGGGGACACGGGTTCGTGCCCCGGTCCAGGAAGATCCCACATGCCGCAGAGCGGCTGGGCCCATGAGCCATGGCCACTGAGCCTGCACGTCCAGAGCCTGTGCTCCGCAACGGGAGAGGCCACAACAGTGAGAGGCCCACGTACCGCAAAAAAAAAAAAAAACAAAAAAACAATGCAGAGCATATTTGAGATTATCATATCTCAATGTCGTCATAAATCTTTTGTTTTTTTTCCAACAATTGATGATAAGTATGTAGAGTGACTTTTTACAGTGACCTGTCTTTCATAAAAGAAGTTGTGTTAATTTTTCTAAGGGGTGTTATCTCTAGGTGACTGTTTCACTGTACCTGGAGATTCATCTGCTTCCCATTAGCAGATTCATAGATGGGTGAACCTTGAAAAGCTCTGAATGGGAAGTATTTACCATGTGGAGCTCTCTGGCCAGCCACCTGGGTTATGCAGTTAGCACTTACCAACCACTTACAAAGACAATGCCGCCTCTGTTCACAAATTGTTTTCAAGTTTAAATTCTCGCGCTCTGTTCACAAATTGTTTTCAAGTTTAAATTCTCGCTATTTTTCAACTAGTCACACCTTCATTTTTATCTTTATTCCTTTTCACTCAGCCACCACCAGAGACCTTGAGTTGTCAACAAAAGACAGATATGCTGGTAAAAGAAAAAATGACAGAGCCCAGCAGATCTCATCTGTGGGTGAGGGTCTAATCGGAACGGGTCACCATAAACTTTTGCCAAGTCATATGCACCATCAGGATATTAGGGTCATTCACAAATTCCTGAAAACACACCAGGCAGTGAAAAGGAGGAAGAAGAAGTCTGTGAACTGGGCAGGAAGAATAGTTCTGACCTAGACTGTGTGAAAGTCATGAGTTAATACAACGTGTCTGCATGCTGGATCCATCTTACATATTAACCAGAACTCATGTAAGACCTCCCTGGATGCCACACGTTTTTTCCCCCCCGCAAGGCACTGCTTTGACAGGGAATAAATAAATATATATGCTCATATCCTGTATTCCCCTCATGGCAGAAGGGCTACAGGTTCCTTTTCCAAAACTCTCAAATAGAAATTGCATATAACCACATGATAAGAATGTGTATTTCAGACAAACAGTTTACACTACACACTAAATACAGGGGCTTTATCTGTCTTTCACAAAACTTCCTATTACAAAACTAATAAGTCTGATTTAAGGCTGCTCCTTTTTTAGGAGATCTCCTCCCACAAAAAGCAGATTAATAGTTTCTTAATATGTATAGGTTAGGTCTTCATCTACATTCCTTTTAGACCTATATTTAAAAATTTTGACACGTATTTAATGTTTTTAATACTGCCTGTATAATTGCCTTGAGTGTAGCATTTATTTCCTCCCCGTAAAGTACGTTTTATCATAGATGTAATTTCTCCCAGGTATTTCAGGGGAGTTATTAAATGTCAAAATTCAAAGTGAATATATAGGTAACTTTAAAATGTAAAACCTCAGTGAAGAAAACATTTCAGCTGTTAAGTTGATTACCAAAAATGGGAAATGGGATTCACCATGATAACCTATAAGGGAAAAAGGCATTTAGAAAATTGGGTTAGAGACAGCTAACAATGTCAGCTTATGCTGGAGATCCATTTACATGTGCTTCTGCCACAAATATCATAAATTTATTCTTGAGAAAGAATAAGGTTCTCTGGGTTGACTTGGCCCAGGTTTTTATATTTAATACATGGAAACAAAAGAGCACAAAAAATTTTAAGTATGAGGAGCTAAAAAGTGTTGAAATATGGAATGAACAGGTAAGACGGGTTTAATTGTGGCATTTTTCATTTCAAAACCTTCAACTGCTTAAAGAGTAAAATCCTAGAATTTCTGCTCTCCAGGATCTGAATTTAGCCTAATAGTCCATTGTTTCCTTCTGCTGCTCGCCCTAAAGTATCTTGAACTCCAGCTAATTCTGATGATGATAATATAACAACAAGAGGAGGAGGAGGAAGTCTTTTTTTTTTCCTGAGAACTTACTATGTGCTTGGATTTATGTATCTATTCTCATCTAATCTCCACAATAACTTGAAAGACAGGTACTCTTACTATCTCCATTTACAAATGATGAAACCAGGGGATATAGATATTGAAGAAACTGTCTAAGACAACAGTTTTTAAGTCTCATAAATGGGGACTTCCCTAGCAGCACAGTGGTTAAGAATCCGCTTGCCAATACAGATGACATGGCTTCAAGCCCTGGTCTGGGAAGATCCCACATGCCGCAGAGCAACTAAGGCCGTGCGCCACAACTACTGAGCCTGAGCTCTAGAGCCCATGAGCCACAACTACTGAGCCCACGCTTAGAGTCCATGCTCCGCAACAAGAGAAGCCACCGCAATGAGAAGCCCATACACCATAACAAAGAGTAGCCCCCGCTCGCTGCAACTAGAGAAAGCCCGCGCGCAGCAACGAAGACCCAACGCAGCCATAAATAAATTAATTAATTAATTATTTTTAAGTCTCATAAATGGAGTAACACAGCTTTTCCTAACTCAAAGTCCAAGCGTTTCACCACTACACACTTCTACCTCCTAAATCAGACTCATTATTGTTTTGCAGAAACACCCTCTACCTTATCAACTTTCTACTCTCCATATTTTCTCTCCGTCAAAATCCTACCTGGCCCAGTTCAACTGTTTCCTTCAATATGAAATGGCACTGATACTGCTTTCATCCCATTTTGAATGTAAATGTGATGACTGGAGCTGTGGCAGCCATCTTTCAACCATGAGGGAAAAGCCAAGAGAATAAGAGAGGCACCAATCTTGACAATGATGATGAACCAACAGCAGTGGCTGGCTACACCTCCAGACTTCTTGTTACATGAGAAAAATAATTCCTTATTTATTTGAGCCATCGTTGTCAAGTTCTGTGCTATTTGTAACACTCCATCCTAACTGATGCAGTCTCTAGACTATTTACTTTCACTCTGCTGACCTAGAAATTCAATGGTGCACTACATCTTACATCTGTTAATGTCACTCCCTCTGCAATCGCTCTCTGCAGCCAAGGACACAAAGTATCACCCCTTACACATGCTCTGCTCTGTGGGGCTGAGACCTCTAGGAAACTACCACCTATGCCTATCCGGGCCCCTAACTCTCCACTCTATCCACACGGGCAAATCAGACAGAAGGAGTCAGAGTCCAGCTGAAAAAAAGGAAGGAAAAGTAGCAGGTAAACAGGGATCCGAGAAAGCTGTCAGGAATTACTAAGAAAAGCTAAAAGGACAAAGTCACAGAACAGCAGAGATTTCTGGTGGAGAAGCAACCACCTAAGAGACTCGTGAACAAAGCCTCTATACACCAATCCGTCTGAACAAGTTACTGAAGAAACAGACAGAAAAGAACTTTTATTAACAAAGAGAAAATACAAGGCGCTTGAGCAAGACTAAAATATGGAGGAAGGAACTAAAATTCAAGTCTTTAAATCTAACTGGAGAAGATGCTGGAAGTGAATAAGCTGAGAAATTTCTCTATGGGCCTTCCCCTCAATCCCCATCCGAGTGAACTACACACCTACCCATCATCGTGATATTGACCACATCTCGGTGGCACAGCGGTCAAATCATAAATTTAATAAATACAAAAGCTAAATGAATTCAGTGCTAGGCAAGCTTTAATAAAGCGTAATGTCTATACTGAACGTAACTAAACTCTTCAACAGCTGCCTACTTGTATAAATAAATGGCTTTTTATTTCTTTCATCTCCTTAATAAACACTTGCACAGCACTTACCATGTGCTGGGCATCGTCCTAAGAGCTTTATAAGTCACCTGACATATCCTGAAAAATAAATCAGTTATTTGACACTTCAACCTTCAACTGAAGCTATCTTGCTGAGGAAGTTCAGGAGTCAAAGGAGGAGACATATTTGTAAAGCTAAAGTATCCAAGAAGAAATCTTGAGAAATCCTTGGCGGCAGCACAAAGCTTCTGCTTCTGGTTCCAAGGAACTTGCCTTGACCTAGTCTGTCCCAGCACAAGTACTTGTGAATGACTGCTGTGTTCTAGGCTGTGCTCAGCGATGATTAATACCCTCCTTTCTGAGAAAGAGGCAGGCATATGTGCTGGCTGGTGTGTAAACAGTGCTGGGGAGCACAGAGCAGTCAACAGGTGCAATCAGGGTGCCGCAGCAGATTTGCCATCCACAGGGGTTATAACATGAGGAAGTGAATGGCTGAGGTTTCTGTCCTCGGCCGGTGGTGAAGTCAGAGGAGCAGTGAATGGGGAGAGAGCCAGTTAATTCCAGCACATTCTACATTAGGGCTTTCCACTAACTCACTGGTGAAATTTGCATGTTGTTTTTCTGATTTTAGTCCTCGTTTCATTCAGTTTAAGCAAATTTATATTAAATTTTTTTTTCTGCTCTCCGTTTCTAAGCTTTTTATTTAGTCAGAGCATTAACGTAAAATATCTTGATTGGCAACACTGTTGCAGCCTAAGGAGAAATTTTCTCTTTTCTTGAAGAGTTTCTGATTTTGGTTGGACAAATGTCCTGACATCTCTTCAGTGGGAGGTCCCACCACACACACACACATACACACACACACGCGCGCGTGCGCGCGTGCACGCACACAGTGAAGAAGGGATTGGGGACTGTAACCTCAGGTTTCAACTCAGTGGATTTTTTTTTAAGTCAAATATTTTCAAAAAGTCCACATCCAGCGCTCTTCTACTGACTAGTTTGGCACAAGTAATGTACACAGTTACTGAACCTGTGGCCTTCTGCAAATGGATTTAAATTTTCATAGGCTTAAACTAAAAAATGAGGCTCTAAGAGGGGGATTTCAGACATTAGCCACATAAGCAGGGAGGGGGGCAAAGTTTAAAGAGATTGCACGGGACGTTTTCTAAAACTGGACCACTTACACTGCAATGCTTACGCTCCCGCAGTTAATGTGCACTGAAATCTTTTCCCAGTGCCACAGCGTATAATCTTCTGTGTCTACAGGACCTCACAGAACCTAGTAAGCATTCACTGACTCTATTCTTTGGTTCAATATTAATAATGATACACAAGAAAAACTTTGCCACACAAGTTTTGTATGATGGGTTTAAACAAAAACGCAAATCTGTCCTTTCTGTGAACTTTCGAGGTCTCTGCTAAGCACGTGTGCACTGTGAATGGCTTACAGGGTACATATAATGCAATGTCCCCAAAGCTGTCTGACCATGAGACCCCTTCATCAGAGTAGTGTTCAATGAAATAGTGTATCTCCCTAAATTCTAGCTTTGCTTTCCTTATTTAGAACTCATTTGTTAGGGATTTATTGTGTCTTCCCCCAAATTCATATGTCAAAGTCCTAACCTAGCCCAGCATACTGGAATGTGACTTAATTTGGAAACAGAATCACTGCAGATATATCAATAATTAGTAACTGGAGTAGGGTGGACCCCTAATCCAATAAGACTAGCGACCTTGTAAAAAGATTGCCATGTGAAGACACACTGGGAAAATGCCATGTGAACATGAAGGCAGAGACTGGGGGGATGTTTCTACAAGCCAAGGAACTCCCTCAGACCACCAGAAACTAGGGGGAGGCATGGAATTGATTCTCCCTCTTCACCCTCAGGAGGAAACAACTCTGCCGAGACCCTGCCCTCAGGCTTCTGGCCTCCAGAACTGTGAGACAATAGATTTCTACTGTTTAAACCACTCAGTGTGTGGTACTATTACAGCAACCCTAGGAAACTGATATCAGAATCCATTAAAAAAAAAAAAAAAAAGACATCACATGCACAGGTGATAAGAAGTGGGTCTTGAACGGTTCAAAGACTAAGATTAGGTCACTTATGTTTCAGAACAAATCCAAACAAGTCTCCAGGGTGTTTCACCAGGGCGAGGTAGGAGACAAATAAAGAGATGAGAAAGGATGGCACAGCCAACAAAGCAGCACTGGGCTGTGCAGAGCATTGGATGCAGAGGAAGAGAAGAGAAGGATGGGCTGTCCTGCCCAAGACAAGGTGGAATTTCAGGAATTTCAGGAGAGGACAAGGAAATAGTCACAGGCAGGGAGTAGCTAAGGAGGTAGGAGAAGGGGAGAAAAAGGCCACTCCCAGAGGGCAGCAGGCTCTGAAGAGCCATGGTGTCCTCATGTCCTCTGCCATTGTGCTTGCTAGTTCCTGGTTGTGCATAAAAGCCACACTGAAGTCAAGGTTATATACACTGGGTCCTACCTGGTATTTACTCCTCCAACTGGAATCTCTCTAGCAAATAATTCAGAGTTCATAACCTTGCTGTTAAAAAGTGCCCAGTAACAATTATCCTACTTTTATTTGATTGGACCTATTTGGGGCACTAAGGAAAGGAATGTTTTGTCTGAAAAGTCCACACTGGGATTTCCTTTCTAAGCTCCCAAAGCACCTGAACTCTTCACAAGTCTCCAGCCAAACGCCTCCTCCCCCCATTTCTGACCCTGGGGAGCACTAGACACAGCATTCAGTGTTAGTATTCTCCTACTCACTATCTCGTCCTCTTCAGAAGACTCTTCCTCTATTACCATTTACCCTGTTCTTCTCCTTCCTCAGCTGCATTTTCCTTCTTCCTACCTACTAACACCGTTCAAACAGACCTAAATTCAGGCAAATCCTCTGGAAATTGGTGGGGTCCAGTAATCCCATATGGGTGTACAATTACCCGAAAAATGATTGAATACATCCTTTTTTTTTTAAACAACTTTACTGGAGTATAATTGCTTTACATTGTTGTGTTAGTTTCTGCTGTCTAACAAAGTAAATCAGCTATACATATATATATATCCCCATGTACCCTCCCTCTTGCATCTCCCTCCCACCCTCCCTATCCCACCCCTCTAGGTGGTCACAAAGCACTAAGCTGATCTCCCTGTGCTATGCGGCTGCTACCCACTAGCTATCTATTTTACATTTGGTAGTATATATATGTCCATGCCATTCTCTCCTTTGTCCCAGCTTACCTTTCCCCCTCCCCGTGTCCTCAAGTCCATTTTCTACATCTGCGATTTTATTCCTGTCCTGCCCCTAGGTTCTTCAGAACCATTTTTTTTTTATAGATTCCATATATATGTGTTAGCATACGGTATTTGTTTTTCTCTTTCTGACTTACTTCACTCTGTATGACAGACTCTAGGTCCATCCACCTCACTACAAATAACTCAATTTCATTTCTTTTTATGGCTAAGTAATATTCCATTGTATATATGTGCCATATCTTCTTTATCCATTCATCTGTCGATGGACACTTAGGTTGCTTCCATGTCCTGGCTATCGTAAATAGTGCTTCAATGAACATTGTGGTACATGACTCTTTTTGAATTATGGTTTTCTCAGGGTATATGCCTAGTAGTGGGATTGCTGGGTCATATGGTAGCTCTATTCTTCATTTTTAAGGAACCTCCATACTGTTCTCCATAGTGGCTGTATCAATTTACATTCCCACCAACAGTGCAAGAGGGTTCCCTTTTCTCCACACCCTCTCCACCATTTATTGTTTGTAGGTTTTCTTGAAGACGGCCATTCTGACCAGTGTGAGGTGATACCTCATTGAGGTTTTGATTTGCATTTCTCTAATGATTAGTGATGTTGAGCATCCTTTCATGTGTTTGTTGGCAATCTGTATATCTTCTTTGGAGAAATGTCTATTTAGGTCTTCTGCCCATTTTTGGACTGGCTTGTTTTTTTGATATCAAGCTGCATCAGCTGCTTGTATATTTTGGAGATTAATCCTTTGTCTGTTACTTCATTTGCAAATATTTTCTCCCATCCTGAGGGTTGTCTTTTCGTCTGGTTTATGGTTTCCTTTGCTGTGCAAAAGCTTTTAAGTTTCATTAGGTCCCATTTGCTTATTTTTGTTTTTATTTCCATTTCTCTAGGAGGTAGGTCAAAAAGGATCTTGCTGTGATTAATGTCATAGAGTGTTCTGCTTATGTTTTCCTCTAAGAGTTTTATAGTGTCTGGCCTTACATTTAGGTCTTTAATCCATTTTGAGTTTATTTTTCTGTATGGTGTTAGGGAGTGTTCTAGTTTCATTCTTTTACATGTAGCTGTCCAGTTTTCCCAGCACCACTTATTGAAGAGGCTGTCTTTTCTCCATTGTATATTCTTGACTCCTTTATCAAACATAAGGTGACCATATGTGCATGGGTTTACCTCTGGGCTTTCTATCCTGTTCCACTGACCTATATTTCCATTTTTGTGCCAGTACCATACTGTCTTGATTACTGTAGCTTTGTAGTATAGTCTGAAGTCAGGGAGTCTTATTCCTCCAGCTCCGTTTTTCTTTCTCAAGATTCTTTGGCTATTCAGGGTCTTCTGTGTTTCCATACAAATTGTGAAATTTTTTGTTCTAGTTCTGTGAAAAACGCCATTGGTTGTTTGATAGGGATTGCACTGAATCTGTAGATTGCTTTGGGTAGTAGAGTCATTTTCACAAGGTTGATTCTTCCAATCCAAAAACATGGTATATCTCTCCATCTGTTTGTATCATCTTAAATTTCTTTCATTACTGTCTTATAGTTTTCTGCATACAGGTCTTTTGTCTCCTTAGGTAGGTTTCTTCCTAGGTATTTTATTCTTTTTGTTGCCATGGTAAATGGGAGTGTTTCCTTAATTTCTCTTTCACATTTTTCATCATTAGTGTATAGGAATGCAGGAAATTTCTGTGCATTAATTTTGCATCCTGCTACTTTACCAAATCCACTGATTAGCTCTAGTAGTTTTCTGGTAGCATCTTTAGGATTCTTTTTTTTTTTTTTCCTTCGGTACGCGGGCCTCTCACTGTTGTGGCCTCTCCCGTTGCGGAGCACAGGCTCCAGACGTGCAGGCTCAGTGGCCATGGTTCACGGGCCCAGCCGCTCCGCGGCATGTGGGATCTTCCCGGACCGGGGCACGAACCCATGTCCCCTGCATCGGCAGGTGGACTCTCAACCACTGCGCCACCAGGGAAGCCCCTAGGATTCTTTATGTATAGTATCATGTCATCTGCAAACAGTGACAGTTTTACTTCTTCTTTTTCAATTTGGATTCCTTTTATTTCTTTTTCTTCTCTGACTGCTGTGGCTACAACTTCCAAAACTATGTTGATTAACAGCGGTGAGAGTAGGCAACCTTGCCTTTTTCCTGATCTTAGTGGAAATGGTTTCAGTTTTTCACCACTGAGAATGATGTTGGCTGTGGGTTTGTCATATATGGCCTTTATTATGTTGAGGTAAGTTCCCTCTATGCCAACTTCCTGGAGGGTTTTTATCATAAATGCGTGTTGAATTTTGTCGAAAGCTTTTCCTGCATATACTGAGATTATCATATGGTTTTTATCCTTCAATTTGTTAATATGCTTTATCACATTGACTGATTTGCCTACACTGACGAATCCTTGCATTCCTGGGATAAACGCCACTTGATCATGGTGTATGATCCTTTTAATGTGCTGTTGCTTTCTATTTGCTAGTATCTTGTTGAGGATTTTTGCATCTATGCTCATCAGTGATATTGGCCTGTAGTTTTCTTTCTTTGTGACATCTTTGTCTGGTTTTGGTATCAGAGTGATGGTGGCCTCGTAGAATGAGTTTTTGAGCGTTCCTCCCTCTGCTATATTTTGGAAGAGTTTGAGAAGGATAGGTGTTAGCTCTTCTCTAAATGTTTGATAGAATTCACCTGTGAAACCATCTGGTCCTGGGCTTTGGTTTGTTGGAAGATTTTTTTTTTCTTTTCTTTTTTGGCAGTATGTGGGCCCCCCTGCAACATTGTGGCCTCTCCCACTGCGGAGCACAGGCTCTGGACACGCAGGCTCAGCAGCCATGACTCACGGGCCCAGCCGCTCCACGGCATGTGGGATCTTCCCGGACCGGGGCACGAACCCGTGTCCCCTGCATCGTCAGGCAGACTCTCAACCACTGCGCCACCAGGGAAGCCTCCTGTTGGAAGATTTTTAACCAAGGTCTCAATTTCAGCTTGTGATTGGTCTGTTTATATTTTCTATTTTTTCCTGGTTCAGTCTCGGAAGGTTGTGCTTTTCTAAGAATTTGTCCATTTCTTCCAGGTTGTCCATTTTATTGGCATAGAGTTGCTCGTAGTAATCTCTCATGATCCTTTGTATTTCTGCAGTGTCAGTTGTTACTTCTCCTTCTTCATTTCTAATTCTATTGATTTGAGTCTTCTCCCTTTTTTTTCTTGATGAGTCTGGCTAATGGTTTATCAATTTATCTTCTCAAAGAACCAGCTTTTAGCTTTACTGATTTTTGCTATCATTTCCTTCATTTATTTCTGATCTGATCTTTATGATTTCTTTCCTTCTGCTAACTTTGGGGGTTTTTTTGTTCTTCTTTCTCTAATTGCTTTAGGTGTAAGACTAGGTTGTTTATTTGAGATGTTTCTTGTTTCTTGAGGTAGGACTGTATTGCTATAAACCTCTCTTAGAACTGATTTTGCTGCATTCCATGGGTTTTGGGTCATCGTGTTTTCATTGTCATTTGTTTCTAGGTATTTTTTGATTTCCTCAATACTATCAAGGCGGCGGAAGGATGAAAAATGTTCTTAGAGACCTAATTAGAAATACAAATTCATGTCTTTCCAAAAAAAAAAACATTGTCACTTGTCAGTTAGGACCTACAGAACTACTCCTGCAGAGCTAAACTTCAGTTATTCTGTCTGTTAAACTCAGGCCTGGCAGAGAGACCAAATAATCACTTATGATCTTGTTTCTATGGGAATATAGGTTCAGAGTTCCCAACAAGCCATCTGTAACTACAGGGACAATCAGCCTGTTCATCGTGGAGTATCTTTGTTAAAGGTTTTTCCCCTTGAATTTGAAATTCTCTCTCTGAATAATTTCTAAACTATCAGGGTGAGTGGAAAAAATTCTTAACACCAGGAAACCTAGATTCCAGATCAGAGTCTCTCATTCCTGCCTACACAGTAGACACACCAGGAGAAGTTTTAAAAAAGTACTGATTCTCTTGGTTTCATTCAAGACCATTAAAATCAGATTCTCTGGGTGGTAGGATCTTTTCAGCAGTTTATGGAAGAAGCTCTTCAAGGATATTCTAATTTGCAGTCCAGGTTGAGAACCTCGTTCTAGACTGTGTTTTGACTTATTTGTTCTGGAGTAAATTCCTTCTGAATCTGACTTTTCTGGATCTTGGTTTTCTCACCTACAAAATGAAAGCTTTGAGATGAACAAGATTCTTTATAATCCTTTCCAGTTTTCAAAGTTAGAACTTTTATGAGTTAATTTTTTAATGTTTAGTTGCTCTATTTCTCTTGGCTTATCTGACAATGTACAAGTCAAGAAAAAAACAGATAAGAATCTGCAAAGACCTTTTAGTGACTGAGACAGAAGGAGTTGCAGGCAAAATTCCAATTTGAAAAGTATGTTTCCCACACACTCAACTAGTTCCTGGGAGGACAAAAGTTACATATACAATCACTCGATATTATAGATTTTTTTAGAGCCATTATGTTCAAATTTTTAAAAAGGAAAAGAAAAGAAAAAAGTTTCCATACTATAATATTTCACTCCCTCAGATATGTAGTTTTATCATTCTAACAATGACTTTTTTGCACATGCTTCCATTAAAGCCATGACTGCAGAATAAGCTGATGATTTCAATAACGCCCCCTCACTCCTGAAATCTTTTTATTCAATAGCTCACTGAGCAATTTAACATACAGGGTCCCTAATTTCTTTATTCTAGGGATGGCATTATAACCTTTGTCCTGCTTCAACCAATTTTTCTCTTAGTTAACACATCTTTCCAAGTTTAAAATATATTTTTTTCATTGATTTGGCTTATAAAGTAAACCTAGAAACTTGCAAATATTTTTTGAAAAACAAATAAAGAAATGCAGAAGAAAAGAGAACACAGGAGAATTGCTTGCTCCATTTTATAATATTACGGCACATTGTGTAGTCTTGTGTCAGTATTTATTATCAATCATTTAGTTTATGATAGAGAATAACTTTTGATTACTGATGCTTGTAGTATTATTCACTCTGTGTCTTGGACTGTTTGAAGATCTGTATTTTTATTACAAAGTCCAATAAAAATAAAGTGAAAAGCCCATAGGTCCCAAAACTGATTCCTGGCTTGTGCTGTATGTCACTCCTTTCCAATCTAAAAAGTATTTCCTTCTACTGTTAGTCTCTGTTTCTTGCTCATAAGCAAATTTATCTCCTAATGCCTCATTCTTTATTTTAGCCATTAATCTCCCATTGAGAACCTTACCAAATGCTTTTTGCAGATAAAAATATTTAATATCTACTAGATTTCCCCTATCCACAAAGCCATCCAACATTGCTTAGAGGGAAAAATCAATCTTTTGTACCTGAATTTAAGTTTGCTGGTTTGACTCAAAGTATTTTTCTCGAACTTCTTCAGGTCTTTACAGGAAATAATAGAATCACAGTGCAAGAACCCCACTTCCCTTGTTATGGGTTGAACTGTGCCCCCTAAAAATATATGCTGAAGTTCCAAACCCCAGTACCTCAGAAAGTGACCTATTTGAAAATAGCATCATTGCAAACACAATTACTTAAGTAAAGGTAAGGTCTTACTAAGTAAGGTAGGCCATTACATGATGGGTGTCCTTATAAGAAGAGAAGAGATGCAGAAATACACAGGGAGAAGATGACCATGTGATGATGGAAACAGGGATTGGAGTGATGCATCTATAAGCCAAGGAATGCCAAGTATTGCCAGCCAACACCAGAAGCTTTCTAGCAAGAAAGGATTCTCCGCTACAGATTTCAGAGGCAGCACGACCCTGTGGACACCTCGATTTTGGACGTCTACCCTCCAGAACCATGAGAATAAATGTCTGTTGTTTTAAGCCACCGAGTTTGAGGTACTTTGTTATGGCAATCCTAGAAAACCAACACCCTCCCTCTTTTCCCATTAATTCCATATTTGGGGGCCCTGTCTATCCTGGCTTGAAATCTACCCAGAAATTTCACACACACACACAACCTGCGTGTGTGCATGCGTGTTAAATATTTTTTCTCCTCTAGGATCAGACTCAACTCCAAAGGATCACATTTAATGTTTAGGTCCAAAGATTCACATAAAACGTTCCTTCTTCTAGGATCACACTTAACTCCAAAGCAGAAAGCACCCCAATGGTTGCTGAGTATCATGTATCTAACACTGGCTCCATCGGGCTGTCGCCCAGCCTGTGCTTTGAACACCTCCTACCTCCTGACGTGGCCCATCCAAGTTCCAGAATATTTGAACTTTAACAAAACTCTGCTTTATACCAGGCCAAAATCCATCTTCCTATAACTTCTAAAAGATGATCCCAGCCCTCCTACCTTGGAGTAATAGACAACAATCATGCTTTTTCATCATTTTTTGTGTATATATGTGTGTACAAGTATTTGAACACAATACCACAGCCCCAGTGATCGTGCTTATCCTAAATAAGACGCCCCCTGTCTTTTCCATCACTCTTCATGGGAAGGTTTCAACTTCCCTCATCCCATGCTGGGACATCCCTCTATACACGCTCCAATACCATTCCCGTCTTCCACACCCTTCCACCTCATCCCTATGCTCCTTCATTCTTACACTGTCCTCAGCCTTGACCTCTCTCCTTCTCCTTCCTCAGGTGGACAAGAAAAAGGTCCACTTCCACTGTCCCTCCCTAGCTGTTCCCTGGGCACCCCAGGGAGGGGAATCTGAAAACAAACAAGAACCTCAGTACAGAACTCAAGTAGCAGTTGATAAGCATGACCCTGCTCACATGCCAAGTGTATCATCATGGAACCATCAGCAGCGTAGGTGGACACAAAATTACAGTGGAAGCTGCCTGAGGTCAGGGTCCCCTTGCAACCTTCCCTTTCATTTCAATGAGGATTTGCTGTGGGCCTATCATAGGCGGGGCTCTAGGCTTGCTTTCAACTTGCTCTTTCATGTGTACTTCATGTCCACCACCCCCTAGAGTTTTTCTCCAAACAGTCTATTGACTTATTTTTCTTGTCCTCAATAGAAAAGTACAGCTCAATATATAAATCTCATTCAGTGACTCTAGAAAGACATCTGTGCCTCCAAAGGTTAAACACAGCTTAAACATATCTTACATAATTCAGATCAATTGCAGGGTGGAGAGCAGAACTGCACGATAACTAAAGCATGGAATTTGGAGTCAAGAGTCCTTCAGAATTCTGCCACATCCTAAATGCGTGGTCTTGGTCTAGTCACTTAACTTCCGAGCTTCAGGTCTCCAGCCACTCAACGCTGATAAGGTACCTCCCCTACTTCCCTCTTAAAACAACTGCAAAAAGAATTCAGTAAACTACTAACTTCACATGATTTACTAACCTTTATTCACAAAATCATTCAACAAATATGTTTATCAAGTATCTACCTGGTACAAAGTACTGAGGGACCCATTCAAGGATTCCAATTTCCCAGCATTTAAGAGTTTGCTAAAAGATCAGTAACTACCTGGCACAGACATTAAAAAGTAACAAAAGTTAATGTGTTAGGAATTAAAGACAAATGAATAACAGAATCTCAGAGACATGAGCAACTAACTATAGATCTCACCTCTCTATATCGTATACCAGAATTTCATTAAGAAAAATCCCTTACTTATTCTTTTGCTGAGAAAATACAAATTTCTTTTAAAAAAATGAATTTTATGCATGTTGTTTACAAATATATCTATTCATGTCCTTGTACCTGATAACCTAACCCATCAATGAGCATTTTCTAGGCACTTGTTATTTGCAAGCCTTTGTGCTGGGAATTTCTCTAGGCAAGCCAGGTCTGTAGAAGGCAGTTATGTGCTTTTGGAATAAGGTGGGTTACATTTAAAAAAAATTTTCACACAGTAAAATTTTACACAGGCGTATACAACACAAAAAAACTAAGCTTTCAAGCTTTCCCTTTTTTTTTCCCCCCTCCAGAAGCCCATCCATGAACAGCCACAGAAAATGCTCTGTGCTTAAATGTATAGACTTAACCTTTTATAAAAATGACATTCACAGACCAAAATGCACCATCAGTAGTTCCTGTACTGCTGGGAGGCCAGAAAACATGATAACTCCTCTCTTCTGCAGTTTTTTTATTTTGCACTCAAGAAAGGATGGGGAGGGCATGGGTGAGTGAAGGTAAACTTCCTGATATTTTTGCTTGGGGCCTTGAATTTAAATTGACTCCTTGAATGAGATGGCAAGTTAATTAGTTTTTACCCTGTAAGTGGTTTAATTTTCAGGGCTAGTTTAAGGAACTGTAAATAAATTTACACTTTAAATTCTTTACCTCTTAACCTAATGCACATCTATATTCTTATGCTTTTTTCCCCAGTGATAAACTTTCAACTGAAGCATACTTTCTCATAAATTAAATGCTTTCCTATGAAAGGAAAGATCTTACTTAAAAAACAAAAAAACAAACAAACAAACCAAAAAAACAAGCTGGAACACCCCAGGGGTCTGTATGTGCCATCTGGATCAATACTCCTTGAGAATACAAAGATTTGCAGCCTAAGATGAAGGACTCAGTGTGACTTCTGACAATCTTTAGAAAAATAAATCTACATGGTCTTTTATTCTACTATTTGATTCATATTTTTAAATTTTTAAAATGTTTTTAAAATAATCTTAGATGTTAATTTGCTATTAATCACAGCATTCTTTTAGGATTTTGGTTTCCTTTAGTCATAGCAAGTTTCCCACTATTTTTCCCCTTTATTTTATTTACTTAATGGCTTCCCTCCTATTTTTGTCTATTTCTTTGCTTCATCTCATTGTTTCTGTACTACTTTGATCTTATTGGGTTGAATTTCGAGTATTCCCTCCCCTGGTTCCTACTTTTTTCATTTTTCATTTCCTATATGTTACAAAATCCCAGCCAAGTTCAAAACTCATTTTGCATTCCCTTCAAGGTCTGCTTTTCTCAAGCCCCATATTTTTATGTTAGTACTCTTCCCACAGATCTTCATCAGCAATTCAAACCTGATGACATTATGATTGCATCTTTAGTGCTTTTCTACTCCAACCTTATTTATCATGCCTGCATTATTTCCAAAGATAAGGTCTAGCATAACTTCAGAGCAGAGCTTGTTAGCTGTTGCATGTGTGCAAACAGTCCAGGCTACTGAAAGATAAAGCCACTTTTCTACATTCCAGCATTATTCTTAATGGGTGCATTGCTGGGCTGAAATCCCTTAGCAGGTCAGCTTTTGACTTCTCTTTTCTATAAGCATGTTTCCCTTTCTATCTTACTTCCTATCACCTTGTTCTTGGCTTGTTTGATGAAAAAAATATGGCTCTCGTTTCTCTTCCCTGATTATTTTCCCTTCAAACTGTTTATTCCCACCTCACCTTCTCCTTTATTTATATTTCTCTCACCACATTTCCACTAATGTAAAAGTAAGATCCATTTTCAATGACCAAAAAGCCAAGGCAAAAAGTTCTCCTTGGTCTTTTCCTTGCTTCTAGAACATTCTGAAAATCCTAACAAAACTTTTATACATCATACCACTGCTTGGATTGCCTAAGCCATACTTTGTATATATAATCTCCTTGTCAAAGGTATACATTTTCTTTTTGTTCAATTAAAATAAAAACTCTCAAAATAACATGTCCAAACTCTACAAGGTGGTGGCACATCTGGGAAGATGAATCTAGACCTAATCTAATCTAATTTCACTTTGCCTATTTTCACTCTTCCTTACCTCTGTCTGTCATTTTCACTGACTCATTGGTGTATTCTGAAATATTTCCTTAGGCTCTCCTAGATGTCAGGCAGGGTAGCAATCACAGGGGAATAAAGATAAGTAAGATAATTCTTGGCCTCAAGGAGGCTCATAGTTTTATTAAAAAAACTAAGAGGTAAAACAACTGATGGTGATACTACGTGACAAATGCTACTGGTATTTATATACCAGTATTAATTCTCCTGGTATTACATACCTAAGAGAAGGACAGTATGAACAATTAATTCTGCCTTTAAAGGATCATAGATTTGACAGAGTATGAAAATTTCACTTAAATCTTTAAAAACAGCTAACAGGAGGGGAGAAGGCTACAAGAGACACAGAAAATGATATAACAAACACAGAAATACCTGGAATGTTTACAAATAGCAAAAATGACCATACAGAATAGCAGCAAAGATATCCTTTTAACTGATGTTCTTATTTTAACATAGAAGAGTACCTACCTCATAGAGTTGTTGTGAAGGTTAAATGTAAATATATATAAAGCCCTTAAAATAGTACCTGTCACACAGTAAATGCTCAAGAAATGTTACCTATTATTACTGTTGTATTATAGATTATATCACATATATTTCATCTATTCAAAATATTTTATTTATTTACTTATTTTTTTCTGGTTCCTGGCTTGGTTCTGGATCATTGTGGCTGCTGAATAAGTGATCTTATACATGTCTGAAGAGCTGAGGTGGCTGCTACAGCTTCCATTGTAAAAGAATCAGGAGCAATGACAACCACAGCTAAGAACTGTACCATAAGAAAAATAAACTGGGCCACATCTAATTGTGATTCTTAACGAATCAGATATTTTTTGCACCTTTCTTTTTTAAGACAGAGTCAAAAGCCAGCAAAACAAGTTCATACGTAAGATTCATTGAACAATCTTACTAATACAGTAAGCTTTGGGATCAGTACAGAATGTAATCCAGCTCAATAGCTTTTATCTCCTACAGTTACACCAAAGGTCATATACATTACTTCATTTGAAGTTATAATCAGATTAATTTATTTGTTCAAGGTCACAAATTCTGCAAGATAGAACAAGAGTCCAGGTCTTCTAACTCCTATGAACATGGCTCCTTCCCCTAAAACATTTTGAGAGATTCCTAAACAAGATTAAACCAAAAGTAGGCTACGAATCACTTATTTGAGCAAAAATGTAAACACACCCTGGCTAAGTTTTTACTTACAATGATGTATGATACCAGACTGACGTAGTTATGTATGTCCACCTTTCTCTCTTTAGAGAATTGTGTTTGAGAGAATAATCGAAATGGCTATCAAAACTGTTATGAATGTAAATGACAAACCCCTTTCCTTTTGAGATTTATGATGCTAAATTAATGGGACAACAAAAGCCATGAAGAATTCCAGACATGAGAGAAGAAATGTTACCAGACTTGCCCTCCTGCTATAAATAACTATATAACTGAGCAAAATATATAAGGCAACTATTTTTAGGCATTGGGAAATTGGCAGCTCAAGATACAGACCTTAAGATAATTAAGATATACAAATAAGCAGACAAGGACTTTAATCAGCTGTTACAAATATGTTCAAGGATTTTAAAGAAAGAATGATCTCAATGAGTGAAAAAATGGGAAATAGCAGAAAAATTAAAATTTTAAAAAAGAATAAATGGATTCTAAAACTAATAATGTTCAGGAGCATAAATTTCAACGGATGGGCATAAAAGTAAATTTAAGGTGGAAAGTAAGGGTCAATGAACTTGAAGAAAGATCCACGTATATTAGCCAAGCAGAAAAACAGAGGCGGGGGAGAAAGATTAAAATTAAAATGAATAGGCGCTAGTAAGCTGTGAGACAATATCTAAAAGCACTCAGGTGCTTAGGTCCTAGAAGGAAAGAGAGTGGGGCAGAGAAGTCTTAAAACAACAACCTACAAATCCAAGAAGCTCAGCAAACTACAAGCAGGATGAATACAAAGAAACCCACACTTAGACACCTCACAGTCAAATTAGTGAAAAACAAAGATAAAGAGAAAATACTGACTGGGTATTTGATAAAACATTACTTATAGGAAAACAAGAAGAAACAGAATTCCAAGAAATGGAATGATATGGTTAAGTGCCGAAGTAAAAATAAAACTGTAACCTGAAACTCTATATTCAGCAAACCATCCTTGAAAAATGGGAGTGAAATAAAGACATTTTCCAATGAACAAAATCTGAGAGAATTAATCACCAGCAGACTACAGGAAGGATAAAAGATGGAAATGACATGTAAAAGACTAGTTTTACTTAGTTTTTTTTCCTTTTAATTTCCTTAAAAGACAAATGACTGTCAAAACAAAAATCACATCATTTTGAGGAATAGTTTATAAACAGTTGGAAGAAGAAGTACATTAAAATAATTCAAAGGACTCATGAGGGTGTAAATGGAACTGCTGTAAGGTTTTTACATTTCTGCCATTTGAAGTGTAAAGTGGAATACAGGCATACCTTATTTTATTGTGCTTTGCTTTATTGCGCTTTGCATTATTACACTTTACAGATATTGCATTTTCTACAAATTGAAGGTGTGTGGCAACCCTGCATCAAGCAAGTCTATTGGCACCATTTTTCCAACCGCAGTTGCTCACTCTGTGTCTCTGTGCCACATTTTGGTAATTCTTGAAATATTTCAAAAATTTTCATTACTATTATATTTGTTATAGTGATCTGTGATCAGAAATCTTTGATGTTACTACTGCAAAAAACATTACAACTCTTTGAAGGCACAGATGATGGTTAGCATTTTTTGCAATAAAGTATTTTTTAACTAAGGTATGTATATTGTTTTTTTAGATATAATGCTATAGTACACTTAATAGATTATAGTACAGTGTAAACATAACTTTTTTTTTTTTTTTTTTTTGCGGTACGCGGGCCTCTCACTGTTGTGGCCTCTCCCGTTGCGGAGCACAGGCTCCGGACGCGCAGGCTCAGCGGCCATGGCTCACGGGCCCAGCCGCTCCGCGGCATGTGGAATCTTCCCGGACCAGGGCACGAACCCATGTCCCCTGCATCGGCAGGCAGACTCTCAACCACTGCGCCACCAGGGAAGCCCTAAACATAACTTTTATATGAACTGGGAAACCAAAAAATTCATGTGATTTGCTTTATTGCAATATTCGCTTCATTGCAGTGGTCTGGACCCAAACTTGCACTATCTCTATGGTACATCTGTAATGTTAATTCTAAGTAGACTGTGATAAGTTAAGAATGCATACTGTAATTTGCTAGAGCAACTACTAGAAAAATACAAAGAGGTTGAAGATAAAAAGCCAATAGAAAAAATAAAAATGAAGTGCTGTATCTGATGAAGCCAAAAGGTGGCAGGAAAAGAGGAACAAAAATAGATCAGAACAAGGAGGAAGCAAATGGCAAGATGATAGAGTTAAATCTTATCATATCAATAAATATGTGAAGTGTATACGGACAAAACATTTCAATTAAAAAGCAGAGATCACCACAATGAATTTTTTAAAAATCTGTCTCTAAGGGATAACTTTAAATATATAACCACAGATGGGTTGAAAATAAAAGGATAGGAAAAAGATATACCATGCAAATGGTAAGCACAAGAAAGCCGGTGTGGCTAGATTAATATTAGACAAAGTGGGGGCTTCCCTGGTGGCACAGTGGTTGAGAGTCCTCCTGCCGATGCAGGGGACACGGGTTCATGCCCCGGTCTGGGAAGATCCCACATGCCGCGGAGCAGCTGGGCCCGTGAGCCATGGCCGCTGAGCCTGCACGTCCGGAGCCTGTGCTCCGCAACGGGAGAGGCCACAACAGTAAGAGGCACGCGTACCGCAAAAAATATATATATATATTAGACAAAGTGGACATTCAGACAAAGGTCTAGTACCAGAGATAACAAGGGACATGTCATAATGATGAATATGCTAATTCAACAGGTAAACATATCAATCCTAAAAGTGTCTATATTTAACAACAGAGCTCCACAATAAAGTTAGAAAAAGCTGACAAAACTAAAAGGATAAGTATACAAGTCCACAATCATATCTGGAAATTTTAACAGCCCTCTCAGCAATTAATAGAAAAAGTATACCAAAGTGAAACCAAGCAAATCAGATCTAAAAAGTGTGATCAACCAACTTGAGCTCTTTGAAAAGACTAATAAAACTGGCAGACCCCTAGAAAGACTCTATTTTCTACCAAAATGAAACAAAGAACAACAACAATAACGACAACAGAAAACAAAAATGACCAATATCGGGAATAAAAAAGGAGACATAACCATAGACCCTACAGACATCAGACTAATAAGAGAATATTACAAACACTTCAGACCAAAAATTTAGCAACTCATATATGTGTGCAATGAAAAGCCACTAAGCAAACTCCTTATACATAGAACAACGTGACAGATCTCACAGCTATTACCTCAGGGGTAGGGGAAGGGGAACAAGCACAAAAGAGTACATACTATATAAGTATAGTGTTCTAAAACTGGCAAAGCTAATCTATGGTGATAAAATCAGATCAGTTATTGCACCTGGAGCAGAAGGTAAAAAGAGTGGAACTGACTGCAAAGGGGAACAAAGGATATTTCTGGTATGATGGAATATACAAACTGTCAAAACTCATCATATCGTACACTTAACACTTGAACTTAACTGAATGTAAATTTACCTCAGTGAAGTTGATTTTGAAGAAAACAAAAAGTTTTAAAAAATACTACAGAAATAGGATGAAACATGAGTTTAGTCCATAAATTTTTTTAATTTAAAAAATCTTTCAAAACATACTTCGTTTATGTTATATACCTTCTTAACAAAATAGGAAGCATAAACTGTGGGCCAGGAAGTGCATGATACTTCACAAAGATGTGCCTTTAATTCATGATAAGATCTAGCACAGTGCCTTGGGAGACAGCTGGGTTACAACTGAAAAAGCAATACACCTGCAGCCAGAAGACCTGGGTTCAAATAATGACTTATGTGGTCAATTAGCTTTGAACCTTAGGCAAGTCTCTCCATCTTAAGTTTCTTCATCAACTACAGGGCTGGTGTGAAGGTGAAGAAATATTATTCTAAAGTATCTAGTAAAAACACCTCACAGACAAAGTCATATTACTCACAGTAATAGATGAAGAAATGAAGGAGATAAACAATGACGTGGACATGGATACAAGCCAACAGGAACAGGGGAGAGTGTGTTTCTAGTCACATTTCTGTCTGTGGCTGCGATGGGTGGGATGGAGGATGGAACAGAAGTGTCCAAGCATGAGGACCTAATACCATGTTCCTATCCTATGCAGTAGGTGCAGGGAGTAGGAGAGGGTTGGCTGCCGGCCCAGAATGAGTAGACTTTCACTGGGACCTGGATCACGGCATTCTGGGCTAACTCCCTTGTTCTGGTGAGGAGAATGAAAAGGGAGGCTACTTGTCTACCTGAGACTCCCATGGGCTTTGCCCAGGTTCCTGAGAGTTGCAGCATCTTCTATTACTGGGGGCCTTTGAAACGCCAACATAACTAATGACCCACCGTTTAAAGTGTTCCACTCTTCCCTATCCTTGGGTTTTCAGAGATTTCGCTCTAAATAAAACAAGCAGAGCAGAGATCTTTTGGATACAGCAGCAGTGACCAGAGTAACAGCTTCATTAATGCCTAGTTGGCTGATTTTCAGTAGAGTTCCAGGGAACGATGCTTCGTCTGAGTCTTCAAAAAGCACACGAGCAGAAAAATCTAGAGGGTGACCACAACAAAGGCCCAGATTTAAGACCTGAGAAGTCACGTATCTTCCAAACATGGAGCCAGTAGTAGGGCACCTAAAAATCCAATACTGAGTCACAGTGTAGTATGATAAGTTATCTGATAGAGGTTTTAACAGAACACTATGAGGACATGCAGAGGGGATAATAAACCAAGTGGTGGGGGAGGAAGCAGTATTGGGGAAATATCCTCGAAAAGAGTGACAACTATGCTGAATCTAAAGATGTTCAAGAGTTATTTGGGCAAAAGGCATTCCAGGCAGGGACACAGCAGGTACAAAGACTCCAAAGGATTGGATGGTGCCATGTGCAGAGCACAGCGGGTAATTCCATAAAGCTGGAGCATATGGTATGCAGTGAAAATGAGGTGATGGCAAAGGCACAGGCAGGGTCTTGAGAAAGACCTTTTTTATTTTTTTTATTTCTTTTTCTGGCCGTGCCACACGGCTTGCAGGATCTTAGTTCCCCCATCAGGGATCAAACCTGGGCCCCTTGCAGTGGAAGTGTGGAGTGCTAACCACTGGACCACCAGGGAATTCCCTGGGAAGATCCTTTTTTAAAGTCAGGCTGAAGGAATTTATATTGTATCTTGAAAATGAAGAGGAGCCACTGAAGAATTTTCAGCAAGCAGTACCACAACCAAATTGGCATTTTAAAGAGATCATTCTGGCAACAGTGTGGAGAACAGATTGAAAGGGGACAAAAGTAGAGACAGGGAAAACTAGTTAGGAGACCGCTGAAGTGATCCATGTGGGGAATGACAGTGGTCTAAGAGAGCAGCACATAGAATGGAGCGAGGACGTATTAGATACGGTAAAAAAGTAGAACTCTCAAGACTTGTTCACTGATTCATATGAAGGTGAGAAAAAGCAATCCAGCATGACTCCCAAATTTCAAGCTTGGGCGTATGACTGGCTAGACATGCTGTTTGTAAAGATAAAGAATAAGTCAAGCTACATTTCAAAATATAAAAAACAATGACACTGCCTTAAATTTAAGAAGAAAAAATTAACACAAACAAAGCACAGGCTGCCTTAGACAGTATGGATATGGTCTCTGAGAAAAATCAAACCTTAAATTCACACAGAGGAATAAATCAGTTAAAGAAATTTCTGTCTAACATATGTTGATGAATGAATAATCAAAGAATAATACAGAAGGCAATTCACTAACAAGAGAGCCATCTACTGCCTTACAAGGATAGTGCAGTGATAAAATGTCACCAAAAAATGTGGAAGAAAGCCAAGTTTGTGAACATTTCCCATTGCACATGTATTCATAAAGTATCTGACGCCCCACCAAAACAAACTCCAAGTGGTTAGCACTTGCAGCTAATAGCCAAATGCTCTGACTCACTTATTTCTTCTAAAAACATCAATTCAATATATACCATCATTTCAATATAAAACCTGGCTTACCTGCCATCATTGCTATCATGCTGGCTTTATAGACATTCGTAAGAGATCCAAGTTCTCCTGTTGCTAAGATGGTTTTGAGATGAGCCTCCCCACAGGCCTTGCGAAACTGACGAATCTCATCATACAGGGCTGGGGAAGGAAATAATTGAGGCAGTTACAAAGCAGGCAAGTGATAACATAACTTGGCAGCCGTTCAGAGCTGGTAGAACCCATCTCAGATTTAGGAAACATAAACCATTTGTCACTTTCTAAAAATCACCCCAATTTAATATTGCCTCAAGCATTCTGTTGCAGTTCACATCCTGTTACAAGGAATGCTTAGTTTGCTATCATGAAACTCTTTCTATGCCCTGGCCCAAGGTCCTGAGCCATGGAGCTTTTAAAATATCATTATAATGACATGGAAATTACAAATAGTTTTTGCTGCTTCCATATGATGGTTACTTAGAATAAAAAAGAAATCCATCTACCAGATACACAGGGGTATGCTCCTTTGCAAACTAAAGAAAAAAATCTTCAGGTCCTTATTAATTCTCACATTCACACAAAATAAGTTATCTTGTTGGAATATAAAGCAGGCCTTTCCTGAGAGCTCGGCTAATGGTAATAAAGACATAAGAGCTTGCCCCACTATCTGCCAGGGTATGTGTCTATATATTGGACTAAAAAGTGTTGAGCCTGGCCAGGTAGTGATGGATGTATGTACACAAATCCAGCTGTAGAGGAATTCAGAGATGCAGCTTTGAATCTATTAACCTCTGACGCCAATAGCACATTTGGCTTTCTAGAACTCCATATAGCACTCTGAAAGCGGCTGGGTAAAAAAAAAAAAAAAATTAGTCTCAAGTCAGCAAACTCAGTCAAACCATGAAAGTTATAACAAGATAAAACCTGTCTTCTCAATGCTAGAAAACTTGAACTTAACCTGAACCTCGACAGTGAAAACTGAACACAAATAAAGGCAAGGATTCTATCACAAGATGCACAGTAAAGTCCAGTGTTTGTTGCCTCCAAGAAGTACCCACAGGCTTTTTAAGAAAGAATTGAATATTTTCACAAATCCCTAATAATCAGTAGTTTTGAGTATTAGAGACCATCTGAGATGCCACACCTCCCACCTTACCCTGTGAGTCCCACATAAATTATGAGAAAATCATCTTACCCACACATCCAATATGACAACATGTGAGAATGGTATAAACAGCCAAAGACTATGTGGCAATAACAATTTATATTCTTTTAACTCAGAGTATGAATCTTGGATGGAATGACATTTACTGAGTTACCAAATCTAAAAAGAGAAAGTTGTCCTCTAAGAACTAATGACAAGGAAATCTCTTGATCTAAAACTTCAAAGGCTAGGGACTTCACTAGTGGTCCAATGGTTAAGCCTCTGTGCTTCCACGGCAGCGGACAGGGGTTTGATCCCTGGTCGGGGAACTAAGATCCCACATGCTGTGCTGTGTGGCCAAAAGAAAAAAAAAAAAAAAAAAACTCAAGGAAATCAAAACATAACTAGAAACAAATGACAATGAAAACTCGATGACCCAAAACCTATGGGATGCAGCAAAAGCAGTTCTAAGAGGGAAGTTTATAGCTATAAAAGCCTACCTCAAGAAACAAGAAAAATCTCAAATAAACAATCTAAACTTACACCTAAAGGAACTAGAGAAAGAAGAACAAACAAAACCCAGTTATCAGAAGGAAAGAAATCATAAAGATCAGAACAGAAATAAATGAAATAGAAACAAAGAAAACAATAGCAAAGATCAATAAAACTAAAAGCTGGTTCTTTGAGAAGATAAACAAAATTGATAAACCATTAGCCAGGCTCATCAAGAAAAAGAGGGAGAGGACTCAAATTGATAAATTAGAAATGAAAAAGGAGAAGTTACAACAGACACCACAGAAATACAAAGCATTCTAAGAGACTACTACAAGCAACTCTATGCCAATAAAATGGACAACCTGGAAGAAATGGACAAATTCGTACAAAGGTATAACCTTCCAAGACTGAACCAGGAAGAAACAGAAAATATGAACAGACCAATCACAAGTAATGAAATTGAAACTGTGACTAAAAATCTTCCAACAAACCAAAGTCCAGGACCAGACGGCTTCACAGGTGAATTCTATCAAACATTTAAAGAAGAGCTAACACCCAACCTTCTCAAGCTCTTCCAAAAAACTGCAGATGAAGGAACACTCCCAAACTCATTCTATGAGGCCACCATCACGCTGATACCAAAACCAGACAAAGATACTAAAAAAAAAGAAAATTACAGACCAATATCACTGATGAATATAGATGTAAAAATTCTCAACAAAATACTAGCAAACAGAATCCAACAACACATTAAAAGGATCATACACCATGACCAAGTGGGATTTATCCCAGGGATGCAAGGATTCTTCAATATATGGAAAATCAATCAATGTGATACACCGTATTAACAAACTGAAGAAGAAAAACCATATGATCACCTCAACAGATGCAGAAAAAGCTTTTGACAAAATTCAACACCGATTTATGATAAAAACTCTCCAGAAAGTGGGCATAGAGGGAACCTACCTCAACATAGTAAAGGCCATATATGACAAACCCACAGCCAACATCATTCTCAATGGTGAAAAACTGAAAGCATTTCCTCTAAGATCAGGAACGAGACAAGGATGTCCACTCTCACCACTATTATTCTACATATTTTTGGAAGTCCTAGCCACAGCAATCAGAGAAGAAAAAGAAATAAAAGGAATACAAATTGGAAAAGAAGAAGGAAAACTGTCACTGTTTGCAGATGACATGATACTATACATAGAGAATCCTAAAGATGCCACCAGAAAATTACTAGAGCTAATCAATGAATTTGGTAAAGTTGCAGGATACAAAATTAATGCACAGAAATCTCTTGCATTCCTACACACTCATGATGAAAAACCTGAAAGAGAAATTAAGGAAACACTCCCATTTACCATGGCAACAAAAAGAATAAAATACCTAGGAATAAACCTACTAGGGAGACAAAAGACCTCTATGCAGAAATCTATAAGACACTGATGAAAGAAATTAAAGATCATACCAAGAGATGGAGAGATATACCATGTTCTTGGATTGGAAGAATTAATATTGTGAAAATGAGTATACTACCCAAAGCAATCTACAGATTCAATGCAATCCCTATCAAAGTACCAATGGCATTTTTTTACAGAACTAGAACATAAAATCTTAAAATTTGTATGGAGACACAAAAGACCCCGAATAGCCAAAGCAGTCTTGAGGATAAAAAACAGACTTGGATGAATCAGACCCCTGACTTCAGACTATATTACAAAGCTACAGTAATCAAGACAATATGGTACTGGCACAAAAACAGAAACATAGATCAATGGAACAAGATAGAAAGCCCAGAGGTAAACGCACGCACTTATGGTCAACTAATCTATGACAAAGGAGCCAAGGATATACAATGGAGAAAAGACAGTCTCTTCAATAAGTGGTGCTGGGAAAACTGGACAGCTACATGTAAAAGAATGAAATTAGAACACTCCCTAACACCATACACAAAAATAAACTCAAAATGGATTAGAGACCTAAATGTAGAACCAGACACTATAAAACTCTTAGAGGAAAATATAGGAAGAACACTCTTTGACATTAATCACAGCAAGATCTTTTTTGATCCACCTGCTAGAGTAGTGGAAATAAAAACAAAAATAAACAAATGGGACCTAATGAAACTTCAAAGCTTTTGCACAGCAAAGGAAACCATACACAAGATGAAAAGACAACCCTCAGAATGGGAGAAAATATTTGCAAATGAATCAATGGACAAAGGATTAATCTCCAAAATATATAAATAGCTCATGAAGCTCAATATTAAAAAAACAAACAACCCAATCCAAAAATGGGCAGAAGACCTAAACAGACACTTCTCCAAAGAAGACATACAGATGGCCAAGAAGCACATGAAAAGCTGCTCAACATCACTAATTATTAGAGAAATGAAAATCAAAACTACAATGAGGTATCACCTCACGCCAGTTAGAATGGGCTTCATCGGAAAATCTACAAACAACAAATGCTGGAGAGAGTGTGGAGAAAAGGGAACCCTCTTGCACTGTTGGTGGGAATGTAAATTGATACAGCCACTATGGAAAACAGTATGCAGGCTCCTTAAAAAACTAAAAATAGAATTACCATATGATCCAGCAATCCCACTACTGGGCATATACCCAAAGAAAACCATAATTCAAAAAGTCACATGTACCCCAATGTTCACTGCAGCACTATTTACAATAGCCAGGTCATGGAAGCAACCTAAATGCCCATCGACAGACGACTGGATAAAGAAGAAGTGGTACATATATACAGTGGAATATTACTCAGCCATAAAAAGGAACGAAATAGGGTCATTTGTTGAGACGTGGATGAATCTAGAGACTGTCATACAGAGTGAAGTAAGTCAGAAAGAGAAAAACAAATAACATATATTAACGCATATATGTGGAACCTAGAAAAATCGTACAGATGAACCAGTTTGCAGGGCAGAAATTGAGACACAGATGTAGAGAACAAACGTATGGACACCAAGGGGGGAAAGCGGCAGGGGGATGGGGGTGGTGGTGTGATGAATTGGGCGATTGGGATTGACATGTATACACTGATGTGTATAAAATTGATGACTAATAAGAACCTGCTGTACAAAAAAAAAATAAAATAAAAAATTTAAAAAAAGAAGGCTAATGTGCAGTTAACGTATGATTTAATTAATGATTTTTCTTCCTAGTACAATGTTGCCATCAAAAGCAAGCTTAAGAGTGAAACAAATGTGGATTTAAAACCCAACTCCGTCACTTCCTGTGTGACCTCAGGCAAGTTATTTCTCTCAGCCTCACTTCCATCCTTAAAGTGTCAATAACAATATTTATTTTATAGGGTTATATGAGGATTAAAAGAGAAGATATATATACAGTACTTCACACATTGCCTGTCTTACTGTAAACACTCAAAAAGTTTAATCATTAAGCTCAGAATTCTAGTAAAATGAATTTTCACTAAGTGTTGTATGATAAAAGTCAAATCGTGCTGCATGGCCTGACCCAGCCAACTCTTTGTACTGCACCGAAATTTTGTTATACGGATTAGTGCTTACAACCAGTGAGCCATCAGATAAGGCTTGAAAATATTTTATCACAGCATTTGTTCAAGTGAACTTTGGCCTGTATAGCGAAATTCTTAAAACATTGATCCTGAGCATGTTTATGAACAAAATTACCACCAGCCTTTTTCTGAAACATATTACCTTTTGACCCAGTGAATTTCTTCACCTACAGTTAAAATTAACCAGAAAAACCAGATGTATTTTATGACTCAATTATCAGCCACCTGGAGTTTACGCTTTTTAATCCATGATCCAAACAGAATGAACCAAAAATGGTCACTTCAAGCTTAATTGGATTTAACAAATATGGAACTAGTGCCTTCTGATTCTTTAACTGCCAACTCCTCAAATCATTTTACTGACCTATTTCACCAAATAACAGGATCAAGGTTTTCTGAGCAAATAACTTAAATCTTTAAAGATCAACATTGGGAAAGTTGTTATTTGTTTCTGTTACCATTTTGCCCAGAGTATACCAGGACAATTACATCAAGAAGCACACACCTTGGGGCTTCCCTGGTGGCGCAGTGGTTGAGAGTCCGCCTGCCGATGCAGGGGATACGGGTTCGTGCCCCGGTCTGGGAAGATCCCACATGCCGCGGAGCGGCTGGGCCCGTGAGCCATGGCCGCTGAGCCTGCGCGTCCGGAGCCTGTGCTCCGCAACGGGAGTGGCCACAACAGTGAGAGGCCCGCGTACCGCAAAAAAAAAAAAAAAAAAAAAAAGAAGCACACACCAAGTCTGGCCTTATTAAAGCGTCGCCTGGGCTCCATCAAATGAATGCTTCTCCTTGGTCCTTTGAATCTTACTGAGTGATGCAAAGATGAAGAACAGTTAGGGATTTTCATCAGTACTGCAGCATCAGCAATGGCAGCAGATACAAGAGTCCAGTGGCCACCAGCCAGCAGCATGGTACCCGTGCTGGCCGGTGGAAGCCACACCGGCAGTGGCCCTGTAAGCAGACTCTTCCTGTGGCACAGCTGGCTTATTCTCAGCTCCCCACTCTTTCATGGTCCTGCTTGTTTTTTAAGTGGTTCTCCAGGCTTCCCACTGATTCAGTGAGCTTCTCTACATCCTCCTAATAAATCCCTTTTCAGCTTAATCAGAATTGTTTTCATTAGTTTTTAACCCACAACTCCAGTATAACACATACAGAAGACTGGGGAAGTATGGTGTAGTAGGTAACAGTGTGGGTGCTCTGACGGCCTGGATTCAGATCCTATTTCTAAACTAATTTGTTGTTTGATCTGCACAAAATTACTTAACCGTTGTCTTGGTTTTCTCATCTGTAAAATGGGGATAATAGAGGTTCACATATTTTGTGGAGTTATTTCGAGCATTAAATAGGTTAGCATACATTAAAAGTTCTAAGGACAGTATCCAGCACCTGGTTAACAATCAGGGAATGTCAGTCACTTGTTCTCCTGCTGCTGGTAGCGGCGGTGATGCTGTTACAGTTTCTGCTGAGTGCTTATCACGTTCAGAGCACAAAGGGACTGATAAAAGCAGAGGACACCATGATCTACGTTTCCTAAAGAAGGTAAGATACGACCTCTTTGGGGCACTAGAACAGAAGTCTAGTTTACTATATCACAAACTTCTTATAGCTTTGTTTGTTTTAACTCAGAGCCCATGCTCCTTTGGATAGCAGAGACTGCTGGTATAAGACAGTTTTAGCTACTTGCTAGTCATGTAAACTTGTAGGAATTACAATTTTTCTAAGCCCAAATTACTTAGGGGGCTTCAGTTTGCTCACATATTTTGGGGAAGATTAAATAGAAGAATACATGTAGCTAGAAGAGTACCAGGCATTTGCTAAGCATTTAATTATCCCATACTAGTTTTCTGTATTTTTCCTTATGTAGTTTCTGAAATCCAAAAATAACTTTAAAAAACAAATCAAAGCAAGTACTGTCCTAATACTTATAAAAATATACTGAGAATTTACAGATCTTACTTACAAAATAAATAAATAAATAAACCATTTCACTCCAACACACACCATGGAAGCCACAAGAAGCACAGGTAGTTTTGAACACCTGGCATTGCAGTAATAGTCACCCTGGAAACTAGATAAATGCCATATGCAAATCAAAGCAACTTGATGGCTGAAATGTAACCTAGTCAATCTCAAATCATAATGTCCTTTACCATACTCAACTTTCACTTTCCTTTCAATATGAATAAGCAAAACAATGGAAAAACTAATGGGTGGGTTTCCTCCTACATCTGCAGGAAAGGACAGCAGCAAGATGTAGATTTATATAATTGCTACAGGACTATATATGTGGAGGAAATTACAAGTGAAGTAATAAGTTCAAGAGATCCTCCTTCCAAAAAATTCCTCATTAGGAATCATTACCCAAAAGAATTAAAAATCCTCCAAGTTTTCAAAGCATCTTCCTTCAAAAATTCTCAAAGTGTTTTCTACACATTGAGAGACGCTCTTACCAGTGAGGGTTGGGAATTCTGGAAAACTTGGTAAGCACAGCCAGCCTGAGTATGCAGTACTGGGCCAGGGAGACAGCCTGCACGGTCAAGAGATTGTTACATACAAGGGAATTGAGCAAATAAGTAACTATACTGATGAAAATGGGAGGAAAATTTCTCACTGACAAGAAAAAGAGGCATAAATATAGAAAAGGAGAGGGCAAGAATAAACCATGTGCTGTTGGCTTGTAATGGAAGTTATCCACGTGAACTCATGTTTCTAAGACAGATAGATAGAGAGATACAGACAGATGTATGCGTGTTTGTATGTGTACTGTATACATTCACATATTTTGTAGAGCTTTCCACTGAGAAGGCCTAGAAACAACAACCCTGTAGCAATGAGTACACCTAGCACCCAGATCTTGGTTTCTAAATACCAGCCTTCAATAAAAGGAAGCAGAGCTCCTTGGGAAAATGGCTGATTCCAAGCCTGGGGCAGAGAAAGCTGAAAATAAGCAGGAAATATCTTGTATAAGAATTACAAGGAAGGTCTTAGAGAAAAACGGAAACATGTCAAGAGGACAGAGGAGCCAGTCTGAAGCAGCTGCCACTTGCCAAATCTGGGACAATTTGAGTACAAAAATAAATAATGACAGTAATGGATTATAACCAACTGAGTAAAATAGGCATCCATGAGTTCTTACAGAGAGGAAGAAAGGGAGGGAGGAGAAGGTAATGCTAACTAATAAGTATAGAAGAAATGATGGAATTAGAAAATCACCATTTGGCAACTATCGGAGCAATAACTGAAAAATTATCAATGAACACTAAAACAACTGAGTAAAAGTTAGATAAGGAACAGGATATTAACATAGTCTCAAAATATCTCCATTCATAATGGATGTTAATTACCTATTAAAATACAAAATACTTATTAATTTTACAATGGAGAAACTCGGCAGAAACCATATTAGCCAAGTAAAAAAGTAACATCATCAATAATGGGACAAATCAACATGTTGGGACTCCTGAAATAATGCACTGAGAAGAACAGAGCAAAAGTTCAGTGTTATTCCTGTCAAAAATACCTAACTTGAATCTAATCATGAGAAAACATGCAACACACCCGAACTGAGGTACACTTTACAAAATAATAGACCTCTATTCTTCAAACACAAGGAAAGATTGAGGACTATTCCAGATTGAAGAAGCCTAAAGAGACATGTAACAATTGAATTTGGACCTAATTAAAACATTACTAGGATAATCTGAAAAACCTGAACAAAGTCAGTGGATTTAATTGTAGTATGATAGTGCTAATTTCTGGACTTTGATGGTGTACTGTGGCTTCATATAAGAGCGTCCTTGTTTTTAGGAAATACACACTGAAGTATTTAATAGTAATGGATCAAGAGCTCTGCAACTTAATCTCAAATAATTCGAAGAAAAATTATATCTATATCTCTATCAATCTATCTATCTATCTATTGATATCTATCTGCATACACACAAAGAGAGAGACAGAGAGAGAGAGAGAGGGAAGGCAAAAAGATAAACGGGGTAGAATTTTATAATTGGGGAATCTGAGTGAAGAATAAACAGAGGAGTTTTGTGTACTATTTCTGTAAGTTTTAAATTATTCAAAAACAAAAGTTAAAAAGTTACAACAAATGCTGTTGTAATTTATTTAGCATCCAGGTTTTTTCTCATGGGAGGGCTTTTGAAACTATCAACCATTCTACTGTTTTGTAAAAAAAAAAAAAAAAGTGTGATCATATGTGGCACGTATTATTTTATAACCTGCTTTTTTTCCCTTTGATATATCATAGACATCTTTCCAAATTAATAAATACAGGTCTGTAGCACAATTTTTAATGGCTGTATAATCTTCCATTGCATGGTCATAAATAATGTATTCAATCATCTTTCTATTATTGGATATTTAAGGTTTCAGATTTTTTGCTCTTATAAACAATACTTAAGCAAACACCCTTATAGTTAAGTCTTTGCATACATCATGACATATTCCTTAGAGCATTTATTAATTTTTCTGCTCACATACTCATAATACATATTCATTGTTAAAAATTCAGGGCTTCCCTGGTGGCGCAGTGGTTGAGAGTCCGCCTGCCGATGCAGGGGACACGGGTTCGTGCCCTGGTCCGGGAAGACCCCACATGCCGCGAAGCGGCTGGGCCCGTGAGCCATGGCTGCTGAGCTTGTGCGTCCGGAGCCTGTGCTCCGCAACGGGAGAGGCCACAATGGTGAGAGGCCCGCGTACCACAAAAAAAAAAAAAAAAAAAATTCAAACATTACAGAAACAGAAAATTCCCCACTTAAAAAAAAAAGCAAGAACAATTCTTTCACGTACCAGAAAAATAATAATTTGGAAGACTATTATAAAAGATAACTGACAAATGAAAATGGAATTCAAATACCACGACTGCAAATCAGTCAGAATAATGCAAAATTTAACAAAACACACACAGCAGAGAAGTGGCTGGCATAGTGATGTCACATTAAAAAACCTGATAATAAATGTTTTGACTTGTAACGAGGTTTTCAGGAGTAGTGAGAGTGGTTATACGAGAAACCCAGGATGGATTACATTGTAGATGCTTAATCAATACAACGGCACAACCAGCAGAGATGTGGTCTCTCCTGTCTGTCCCATCTCATCCCTCCTACCGGAGTTACACTGAGGAAGAGAAACAGAGGTCATAGCCTGACCTTCAGCTTGTCACTGCCAGTGGGAACAATAAGCGGGGCTGTGCTGGTGGAGGGGTCCTTGGTAGAACTCAGAGAACTCAGCCACTCTGGGAAAGGCCTGTGTGCATGAGGATGCTGATCCAAGGGGTGGAGGGGCTCACACTGCATCAGTTTTAAACAGCATCCAAAACAGGGTGACCACTGGCTCTACCTTCTGCCTCCCCGTGTTAGCAGGAACTCTCATCTAAAGCATTCTACTTTTCTCTACCTAAAATTGTCCTCTTTCTTTCCAGCTCCCACCTAAAAGGAAAACAGATTCCTAATTTTGTGGCTGCTGGCAACTTGTTAAGTTTTCCGGAAAAAGCACTGCTGTAGACATAGAAAACTATGTTAGTGAAGCTTTCATGTATAGGAATTATGAACTGAGTAAGAATCCAAGTGTTTAAAGACAATATCTCCTATCTAAAAGCCATGAAGTAGATTTCCCTTTATATTTCAAGCTATTCAAAGGCACTTAAAAAATAATTGTTAACGAACATATCAAAGCAATTATTTTTTGAGTACCAGAAAGATGTTCAACACTGCACATGAGTGGCCTGAAAATAACTCTTAAGATAATTATATGTACAGTCAAACACTTAATATAAAATTATATAGCAACCTTTTAATCTAAAAAAGCCACAAAATGTTCAAGAACAGTTTTCATCCACTAAGGCAACTAATTAATCTTGTAAGACTAAAACAGATGAGCTAAAACACGAGGTAGTAAAATAACCTGCAAGAGATAAAACACACACATTTTTGTCAACAGTATTTGAAGTTCTGAAGAATCATAGCATTAAAAATAATAATAATAAAATAAAAGCATACAGCTACCGTAAGTATCTCCAGATTTTTTCGTTTATAAACAACCCTCAAAACAGAAAGCACAGATTATGGGTTATGTGATTCCTCCCCAAAAAGTGTCTATAGATTTAGAGATTGCTTTTCTCATAAGATACGATGATTAACAGCACTCCAAAACAAAGAAAAATCCTAACTTCTTTTAAGAGATGTTCTTTCTACCACCCTTCTTTTGTAAAAATAAGCGAATAAGAAAAATAAATTGTTGCCCAGAGTCAGGATTTTCAAGATCTACTTGCATGCAACACAATGATCGATACTGTGGCTTTGGCTGGAATATTTCATTCTCTCACCCTAAAGCTCTTGAGAGTCATGAGACATGTACTGAACAAACCAAATTTGGGAAAGCAAGTGAAAGCTGAAGAACTGAATGGGGTAAAAAAAGTACGTGAGGCTCTGGATACAGAAGATAAACAATATTTCCAGTTGTGATTCTGAACACACAATGCTGGAAAACTGTCACAGGAGTAGCCATCTCTGGAGTCATGTGTGCTGGTGTTCCAGTGTGGAATGGGTTTCCAAAAGCTAGTAAAGCCAGTTCTAGGCCCTAATAAGCTCAAGGTCCTGGAAGATTCTTGAATCTGACAGCATTTCCATGTCACTGGTAATGTATTAGGTAAACATATGCAGCAGACAGAGAGAGGTCATAAACAAGTAAAAAATGAACACCTTTGTATATTTACGGAACATGGAATGCATTTAATTTTCAAAACCTGCTCAATAAGGTTCATAAGATGATGAACCTCTTCTGGTGAATTCTTTCTTCAAAGAACTGTTTATGGAACGCAACTGAGGTGTCAACTTCAATATCATGATTAAAAAATACTGTATTACAAGTCCTTATCATTGGAATAATACACACAGACAATGAAAACACCAAATATAAAATCACAAGCCGTTGTAGCTCTAAAAGACTGCAGAAGTCCTTACGTCTTATCCCCTCACTGGTAGCTTATTTAAATGGACGCAGAGAGAAGTGAAGTATCTGCCCAAGGACTCAGTGTAAATTGGCCAAATTATAAATACTAAAACCCGTGTGAGTGCCTCTTCATTAACTCAATGCATGTGCTGTGTCGATACTTCCCTTGACAACATACTATCCTTATCAGGAGGAAGAGGGGGAAAGAGAAGAAACCGCAGTTGGCAAGGAGCGATTCATCTGGGCCAAGCAACGGGATAACCAACTTACGCACATTGTCTAATTTAATCCCTATTATGACCCCATGAAGTAGATACCGCTATTCCTATTTTACAGAGAAGGAACAGAAGGTACAGGGAAGTTAAGTAACTTGTCTAAGAGCAAACAGCTACTGACGACAGCACCAGAATTCCAACCAAGTTCTGTCTAATGCAAAGACCCTGCACAGACCAACTATTTCGGGTCTCCTAGAGTGACCCCCACTTCTTCCTCCACAATGTATCCCTTCTGGGTATGTTCTGGGTCTGTGACTCCAATGACAGTTGACCCACCTGGCCGGCTAGGTACCCCCCCCGTCCCGGTACAGCACAGGAGAGCTGCTCTCTTCATCTCAGAGCACAGTCTTCCCAGGGAGAGGAGAACTATCCGCCCAAGAGCACAGAAGTAGATGTCTTTCCGGCTAAACGCACCAGAGTTAACACTGTTCCTTAAGCCTCCTGTTCACAGCTAACTGCAGAGCCAGGTTAAATAAATGGCAACACGTGGGAGATACGATTTGTACTAATTAACCAATATGTAAATCCAGCAATGCTTCGATTATGCGGCACCTAAACTATGTAGAATCAAGAACTAGAAGTTTTGGGGGACTTCCCTGGCAGTCCAGTGGTTAGGATTCCACACTTCCAATGCAGGGGGCACAGGTGCAATCCTGGTCGGGGAACTAAGATCCCGCATGCCACTTGGCAGGGCCAAAAAAAAAAAAAAACTAGAAGTATATTAAAAACAAACAACAAAAAAAGATGCTCCAAGTTAGTGCTTCTCCTTAGGACTATGGGATGGCAGGGGAAGAAGGGGTGGAATTAAAATCACCTAGAGTGGGCTTCCCTGCTGGCGCAGTGGTTGAGAGTCCGCCTGCCGATGCGGGGGACACGGGTTCGTGCCCCGGTCCGATAAACAATTGTTTATTGTTTATTTTTAATCATGTGGGGAAGACCCCACATGCCGTGGAGCAGCTGGGCCCGTGAGCCATGGCCGAAGAGCCTGCGCGTCCGGAGCCTGTGCTCTGCAACGGGAGAGGCCGCAACAGGGAGAGGCCCGCGTACCGCAAAAAAAAAAAAAAAAGGCCCAAGGCTGTGAAACTATGGGAGGAGGTGGGAGCTACAGCATGGCCCAGGGACTGGGTTCAGGAGGAAGGAGAAGAGGAGGAGCAAGGGAAGTAGATTTGATGCAAGGACAGTGAGAAGTTCCTGCGTAACAGATTCTATTTTTCCTGAGAAGCAGCAGGTAGGTTGTCTGCCAGTACTTAAGGAGCTTCAAGGTGGGTGAAAAAGTTAGAAGTTTGAGGAAGTAGATTTTAAATGGTCGCCAAGGAGAATCCAAGAAGAGGAATACAAGCCCTCTCCAGTCTCCCCTTTGAGTTCATACCCTAAACTGTGGACCCTTGTGACCATGAGAAATGGTGAAGATACACTCTGAATGGCCAGGTTTAGAAAACAAGATTCTTTCTTTTGTGCTTTAACCAGTGTCCTACACACCTCAGTGCACAGAGGATCCTGGATTAGAAGGTGTAACAGCCTCACAGATACTTCCATCAGTAAATTCCAAGAAATCAATGTTAGGCTCATATTTTAGTAAACAGCTAATATTAAAACACGACACCGAAAAATACAATATGTAATCAAATTGAGAACTGAAATTAAGATAAAACACTGCAGTGAAAAAAGGCCTAAGACATTTGCAGGTTTCTAGTTAGAATTAGATTCTAGTATTAAATGTTCCTTTTCAATTTGTTTTGGGTCAAGAGGTTATTAACACCATAAAAAGAGTTAATAGAAAAGTATGGTCTGGGACAAAGACGTGTTATTATATTTTGCATGAATGTCTGTTATTGGGAAATTATCAGTTCTTAAAAACAACCATTCCTAGTTCATTAAGGGAAAGGCAATTACATCAAATCTCATCTCCTATTGTATTTTATTTTCCAATTAGTAGTATTCTAGAGACAAGAGCACAAGTTATAATATAAACTACACTTCTATGTCTGTAACTACTTAATAAAAGACAAAGGACATAGTTTTTTATCCAACTAAATGACATAGAGTGTATTTCTAGATTTGTTTTAAGTTATTATGCTTACTCATTTTTTTCTTACTCTAGGCCTTAAATCTTAACTGAAATCTATGACAAGGAACAGACAAGCAGAATCAATACACAGGGACAAGGGACATCTACTTAAAATAAGCCATTTAAGAATGATTGCAACTGCCCAAGGCACACATGAATTATAAGAAAAGGACCAAAAATCAAAAGCACAAAAAGATATTTGTGAACTGTCAAGAATTTAAACCTGGCAAGGCTTAAAAAATGTTGGTAAGTACAGATGGGAGTATCAGGCAATGGGAATGGCCTGACATTTTTTTTCCTAGATCCTTCAGAATTGCTGTACTAGTGACTGGATTCTCCTGGAATACAGGGATGCTCCTAGGGGCTACTGGAATCTCTGAGATGACCTGCCTCATAGCTCACGGTCCAGACAGCTGTGCCTTTTGACTTCATAAATCTTTTTATTTAAACACTTGTTGTTATTGTTGTTTTGCCTCAACCTTTGCTGTGAGGCTTTTTATGATCACATCCTGTTTGACTCACGCAGCCCACTCTCTTTCCCTGCCAACTCCTTTCCGTTAAGGCACAGAAATGTGCACCATCTAACATATTAAGTATGTATGGGGGGACTTCCCTGGAGGCACAGTGGTCGAGAATCTGCCTGCCAATGCAGGGGACACGGGTTTGAGCCCTGGTCCGGGAAGATCCCACATGTTGCAAAGCAACTAAGTCCATGTGCCACAACTAGTGAGCCTGCACTCTAGAGCCCACGAGCCACAACTACTGAGCCCGTGTGCCACAACTACTGAAACCCGCTCACCTAGAGCCCGTGCTCTGCAACAAGAGAAGCCATCACAGTGAGAAGCTCGCACACCACAATGAAGAGTAGCCCCCGCTTGCAGCAACTAGAGAGAGCCTGCACGCAGCAACAAAGACCCAGAGCAGCCAAAAATAAATAAATTTAAAAAAAAAAAGAATGTATGGGAATGTAGCTAATATTCCAAGCCAAAAGACTACCTTTTCCAGCTTCACTTGCAGCCAAGCCTGGCCATGGAACTCACTTAGGGCCAATGAGGTGTAAGCAAAGATGGTGTGTGAGATTTGGGGACAGGACAAGCCCCTATTTCCTGTTGTCTGGGAGATGAATGTAAAAGCTGGAGCTTCAAAAGCCATCACAGACAATGGAGTGTCCTTGAGTATGAGGACAGAAGCCACACTCTTTGGAAGTGGAAGATAAAAGTAGTCCAGGTCTCCAAGAACTTTGTATTTCACAAAACCCCTGAAATACCTACTTCCCAACTTTATGTGAGAGAGTAAATCCTTGAGCGTTTAAACCACTGACTGAATCTTTGTTGCTCTATAACCAAAAGCAATTCTTAATGGATAAACAATGGAATTAGAATTTACAGAAGATGAGATAGATGGATTGATGGATAGTCATAGATATCTATGAGATATTGGCAAGACCAATAGGTAAGTTAAGAAAAAATACATTAAATATAATCCTATTTTTAACTTTTTCACTTTTTAAAAATTTTTATTTTAAACTTAACAGAAGGATGGGAGTTGCATGTGTGTATATGAAGAGAAAAAAGTTTGGAAAGTTGTGCACTGCAGTGTTATCAAGGGTTATTTGTAGGGGATGAGATGATGTAGAACATCCACTTCTTTATTACTGGTTAGAACTTTTGTTTTTAACAGCAAGAAGGTATAACCTTTGTAATTAGGAAAAAAATATGCCAATTATTTGATATTCACATATCTAAAGAGACAACACATTATTCTGGCTTTATCCTATGACTGTGTTAAAAATTTTTAGTTAAACTACTTGTTACAATGATTTTTTTGAAATACATAATTGTACTTATTTTAGCTATCAACAATCTCTAAGTATACAAAATACATTTAAGGCAGAGGTAAAATCAATTCCTTCAAAAAAATAATAGCTTGTTACTGGAATGGGAAATGTCCTATTGTAATTGACATGATAGTAAATCATGAATCTCGAAGATGAATATGTAATAATACCCAGAGGAGCTACGTTCAAGAACAGGAGTAAAAACAGATTTAGCAGACTAATTAATAATTCCACATCCTCCAAATCCACAAAGATTAACATAAAAAAGGGAAGCTTCCTCCATCATATTGAAATAAACTCTGCATAAAAGACTTGCCTGGAGTGATTTTTGTATTGAGTAGCAAAACAGTAGAGAATAGAATAAAGTTAATAATCCACTGCATGGAAATAACTAATCACCTAAAGGGATCTAAAAAGTTCATGCAGGTGGGCAGGATGAGCAATCTTGGTTGAGTTTTCTCAATTCACCCTCTGATCTAGTGACTTGTAATCTAGAACAGTGACTTCCACACCATGCTGCCTCTTATCAGATCCTTGCCATCTGACTGACCAGGGAAGAACCAAGTCTCCCTCTTGGGTAAGGATGTGTGTGCACTTACCTTCCCACTGGCCTGTCAGCACCAAGGTCCTGTTAATTACCACGTCAATTTCTGAAGCTCCATCTTCCACAGCCAATCTGATCTCTTCTAATCGTGTTTTTAAATGAGTCTGCCCAGCTGGAAAGCCAGTGGCCACTAGTAGAGAAAGAAGAAAAAAAAAAAAAGAAAGGAAGGAAGGTAGTGAGGGAGGGAGGGAGGGAGAGAGGGAGGGAGGGAGACAAATTTCAATTGGTCAGTATCTCATCAAAGAATTTCAGACCAAAAAAATTAGCGTTTAGACCAAAGCATGAATGACACTTCAGAACTTCATGCCTACCTTGCAAAGTGAAGTGTAAAGAAACTGAATGCAACTTTATATAGTACTGACGTTAGGATAAATATTAGTATTATGTCCTTTGGAAGACCTGAAATTAAGTTGCTACAGAGATGCTCATGGGGGTGCTTTAAGTAAATAGCAATTAAGAAGATATGTCATCGTCAAAGTGAAAGTCATAAGATAGTAGCTACAGCCCTGTCTTGATGGACACTCGTTAATTCTGGATCCTACTCATGACCAAGTTGGCTATCACTGTCATGATTTACTCATTCACATTTAGAGCTGTTGTAACCAAATTGTAATATAGGTTCCTCCCACTGCCCATTTTAAAATGAACAGCCAAGCAGATGAGAATAAAGGGGAGATGTTGCACGATGGAAAAGCACCTAATTCGTCCACAAAACTGGGGAAGGGGTAAACTGGGAAGAGCAGGGCCACACATAAACAAAAGGAAAATAAACACACAATGACACTTTGGAAAAAGTATTAACATTTTTAACATGCTCATCATTAATTCCATTCCTGTGTCTGAAGATAACCTTTCATGTTTCCTTGATGTTATTAAATTCCTTGGGTATGTTACCTTAGAGGAAAGCATGTTTCCCTGTTGTATAAAGGAAAAGCTGAATTGACTGAGGCTAATGAAAAATGAAGGTTGATAAAGGTGTAGCTAGCTGCCAAATACTCTGGGAATCTTCACAAATAGGTTGTGTATAAATACTGTATAGTCTGTTTCTTTTGATGTATCCCTAATAAAATAATGATTTTCTTAGCTTCCTTCTTTAAAGCACCAGGATATTCCTCTAATACCTTTTAAAAGGAGAATCTAATTTTATAGGTATCTAGCCATATGTAAATACACACACACACATACAGGGAAGCTTTTAGTAAAACTTTTCCCTCCCTCATGCCTCGTTCTCCTACCGCATCTATCTTAAGTCAGTAACTCTTTTTTCTTTTTAATATTTATTTATTTGGCTGCGCCGGATCTTTACTGCCTTGTATTGCAGCATGTGGGATCTAGTTCCACGACCAGGGTTCGAACCCGGGCCCCCTGCACTGGGAGCACGGATTCTTACGCACTGGACCACCAGGTAAGTCCCTACATCTATCTTAAGTCAAAAACTCTTGAACACACTCTCTTTTCTTTATCTTTCAGGCTTGGGGGTGGCTCTCATCATCTCCCACGTGGCCTGTGATGAGTCTAACTAACTCCATTTCTGTTCTCCACCTCTCTATAATTTGTCCACTACCACCCCCTAACTTAACTACGTCATGAGGCGGATCATGGTATGTCTCTGCTTAACATCTTTTGGTATCTTCCCCATCACCAAAATAAAACCCAGATGCCACGGCCTGGTATGGTTTCCCCGTGGAATCTGACCCCAATCTACCTCTCCAGCTTCAACCCCCAAGCTCCGCCTTTGTCCTACCTTAGGATCCAACAACTGCAAACCCCTTTCAGTTCCCTGAACTGTGCTACTGCACCTTCACATGTGCTAGTTCCTCTGTCTAAAATGCCATTCCTTAGCTTATCAACTCTCTAAACTCGTCCTTAACCTTAAGACCCAATGCAGGGGTCTTACCATCTCCTCTATGAAGCATCCGCCTACCCACTGAGTGTCATCAACCTCTGCAGAATAAATCACTACCCACTCAGAGTTACAACTCTACCTTCTGCATATCTTTGTTATATTTTACATATAAATAATATTACACATGTTACAATTTTTTTTAAAACTTGACTATTCCTCCTAAACAGCTAAGTTTCCTTTAAGGACAGAGATACAGTTCTATATTCTTAGGAATTAATACATATATAATATAGGCATACATATATAATATATATATAATACATATATATATAATACAGGCAATTAATAAATTTGAAAATAATAGATAAATACAACCAATTAAATACATAAAACTAATTAAAATCGTAGTATAAAACTACAGAGATAATACCCCGAAGTGTCTGAGTTGAAGAACTGGAAACATGTTGATAAAAACGACAACAGAAGCCACAAATTTTACCTGATGCCACTGGGATATCACAGCCTGCAGCCTTCAGTGCTTTTACTGCATCACATACCCGGGCAGGATAAACACAAACGGCAGCTGTAGTAATGCCTATGAAGAAAGAAATCATATCAGCCTAGTTTATGTGAAGTTCAAGTCACACAATATGCTTTTAATTATTATTTATACTTCAACATTGGCAGAAATCAAAATGAGAGAAAAAATAATTTCCCTACGATGCTGCAACAAATTAAAAGGTTTTTACTTTCCACATTCCCTTCTGGCTCTTGACAACATGGATCATTTTCTCATCATCACGGTTACAGAATAAAAAATATATATATTTTTAATTCTATTATACTTTTTAATTGAAGTATAGTTGACTTACAATGTTGTGCCCATCTCTGCTGCACAGCAAAGTGACTCAGTTATACACATATAGACATTCTTTTTTTAATATTCTTTTCCATTATGGTTTATCACAGTATATTGAATAAAGTTCCCTGTGTTATAAGGTAGGACCTTGTTGTTTATCCATCCTATATATTAATAGTTTGCATCTGCTAATCCCAAACTCCCAGTCCATCCCTCCCCCATCCCCTCCCCCTTTGCAACCACAAGTCTGTTCTCTATGTCCATGAGTCTGTTTCTGTTCTGTAGATAGGTTCATCTGTACCATATTTTAGATTCCACATATAAGTGATGTCACGTAATACTTGTCTTTCTAACTTAGAATGATAATCTCTTGTTGCATCCATGTTGCTGCAAATGGCATTATTTTGTTCTTTTTATGGCTGAGTAGTGTTCCATTGTATATATGTACCACATCTTCTTTATCCATTCATCTGTCAATGGACATTTTGGTTGTTTTCATGTTTTGTTTATTGTGAATAGTGCTGCTATGAACATAGGGATGCATGTACCTTTTTGAATTATAGTTTTGTCTGGGTATATGCCCAGGGGTGGGATTGCTGGATCATACAGTAATTCTATTTTTAGTCTTCTGAGGAACCTCCACACTGTTTTCCATAGTGGCTGCACCAACTTACATTCCCACCAACAGTGTAGGAGTGTTCCCTTTTCTCCACACTCTCTCTAGCATTTGTTATGTGTAGACTTTTTGAAGAAGGCCATTCTGACTGGTGTGAGGTGATACCTCATTGTAGTTCTGATTTGCATTTCTCTAATAATTAGTGATGGTGTGCATCTTTTCATGTGTCTACTGGCCATCCATATGTCTTCTTTGGAGAAATGTCTATTAAGGTCTTCTGCCCATTTTTCAATTGGGTTGTTTGTTTTTCTGTTGTTGAGTTGTATGAGCTGTTTGTGTATCTTGGAGATTAAACCCCTGTCTGTTGCATCATTTGCAAATATTTTCTCTCATTCCATAGGTTGTCTTTTTGTTTTTGTTGTTGTTGTTGTTTTCATGGTTTCTTTTGCTGTGCAAAAGCCTGCAAGTTTGATCAGGTCCCATTTGTCTATTTTTGTTTTTATTTCTATTGCCTTGGGAGACTGCCCTAAGAAAACATTGGTACAATTTATGTCAGAAAATATTTTGCCTATGCTCTCTTCTAGGAGTTTTACGGTGTCATGTTTTATGTTTAACTCTTTTTTTAAAAAAAATATGCAATGCTTCATGAATTTGCGTGTCATTGTTGCACAGGGGCCATCCTAATCTCTGTATTGTTCCAATTTTAGTATATGTGCTGCCAAAGCAAGCACTAGAATAAAATATTTTTGATACATTGTTCTTGGAGGTTAACATAGTGCCATTTGTAAAAAATTCCTAAATAGTAAACTTGGTGGCCTTGATCCAATGAAACTATTTTATTTCATGCAGATAATAAAATCCAGGTTTTTACAGCATTCAAACAGGACAGTGGATGAAGAAAAATGTAACTGCACCTTACAGGGTAGTACAGGCAGACCCTGGAGATAGTGCGGGTTCAGTTCCAGACCACCGCAATAAAGCGAATATCACAATAAAGTGAGTCACGGGAATTTTTTGGTTTCCTAGTGCATATAAAAGTTACGTTTATACTATACTGTAGCCCATTAACTGTGCAATAGCATTATGTCTAAAAAACTTACATACCTTAATTTTAAAATATTTTATTGCTAAAAAATGCCAAAGAATTACAATGGTAACATCAAACATCACTGATCACAGATCACCATAACAAATATAACAATGATGAAAAAGTCTGAGTGGCTTCCCTGGTGGCGCAGTGGTTGGGAGTCCGCCTGCCGATGCAGGGGACACGGGTTCGTGCCCCGGTCCAGGAAGATCCCACATGCCGCAGAGTGGCTGGGCCCGTGGGCCATGGCCGCTGAGCCTGCGCGTCCAGAGCCTGTGCTCCACAACGGGAGAGGCCACAACAGTGAGAGGCCCGCGTACAGCAAAAAAAAAAAAAAAAAAAAGTCTGAAATACTGCAAGAATTATCAATATGTGACAGAGACACGAAGTGAGCAAATGCTGTTGGAAAAACAGCGCCGATAAACTTGCTCAATGCAGGGCTGCCACAAACCTTCAATTTGTAAAACACATAGTATCTGCAAAGTGCAATAAAACAAGTTACACCTGTTTAGCAAAACGACATTTAACTAATTCTATTCCCTCTTTTGCAGAAAATAATAAAATCTGGATCTGAAGCCCTCATTTTGAGGAATAAGATCTTAAATTGAAAAATCAAATAGCCACTGTAAAACAATAGCATAAGACTCATATAAAGCTGTTGCTTTTAAGTGGTATAAATGGTAGGTGTTTTATTGTCAACTTAAAAGAAAAATACTACTTTTCAAAAGCTGTAGGTTTGTTTAGGTCTATAAGTTATCTACAAACTATTTGGGATAAAATACCTGCATTGGGCCAATGCAGCATCTCTAGCTGCATTCATTATAGACAGGCACCTGGGAACCACGAAGGATCCCTTCATGGTTTAGATCTGGTTCCTAAAACCAGCCCATTGAGTAACAACACACATTGTCCTGGAAATACCACTTCGCCTTCCAGGTCTCAAGTTTCCTCATTTAGAAACAAGGGCATTGACTCTTAAAATCTCCTCCATTTCTAAAATGTTAAGGTTCTAAACTTACGGCAACTTTAGAAAGTCTTTTCTTTCATGTATACGAAGAGAGTGAGTGTAACTTTTTTTCAAAAGATCTAACCTCATATACAAGCTTGCAATATTTCCCATTTGTATTTTATTCTCAAAAGTATTTCATTTACTCACAGAAAATACTTTATGTATGAGGTGTGATTATTAAGTAATGAGCCTGGCTTTTTCATATGTGGCTAGGGAATCAGAATCAGTACTTGAGAGTCACTAGATAGAAAACTTCCAAAACTGAAGAACTAGAAAGAAAAATAAAGAAACTCAATACTGGCAACTTTAATCCATGATGGGAAAGAACTGACCTAAAAATGAGACTCAGATTCTTCCTCTGCTGCTTTTCAGAGAAGAATCTCAATTATTTCTCTATGTACACAATTCTATCATGGATTTTATTGCTACCATCATTTTAACAGCTGAATCTTAAGTCCCCTTAGATTTAGTGACTGTTATTGTAAAAAAGGTAAACACCAGACAGACTGTACACATTACCTTTATCGTGCATATTTAAAGCTTTTAAGAGATCTTCCCGGATTGGATACTTGGCTTTATAACAGAGCCTTTGAATGTTGGAAGATGTGTCATCGCCCGAAAGTGTAGTAAGATCTATAAAGGTAACAGCTTTCAGGAGCCAAGCAGCCTGGTTTGAAGAAAAGTTAAAAACAAGGTTTAAAAAAATAATTAATCTCCAACCCAGTTAGTTAGTAAAGAACCATTAGGCACATATGGGTGCTAAAATCTCTTGTCTATGCTGTTCTAAGGCATATGCTCTGATATATGCTCAAGAGCGACCAAAAAGATGAATGTTACATAGAATAAAATAAAAGGGGAGAAAATAGCTTATAAATGTTTTTCTCCCATAGATAACCCAAATTGAAATCCTTAATAGATCAAGTCTCCCCACATGGGACTTTTCCATTTCAGTCACAAGGAGCCTCAGAGGGCCACCCGCTAGGGGAGAACTTGAGAACAAGAGTTTCTATCGTACATTTTACCTCCAGCCTGGGGTCTAGAATGAGACACTGTAAAAAGAGTCTCCATCTTCTTTGTTTTTTGTGTTTTTTCAGTTTAATCCAATTATAATTTTTAAACAATATTCATATTTCACAACTCATTCTGATGAATGCCTTTTATCTTTTCAATCAGATTATTTCTAAGGATGAGCAAAATGTGACCTGTCATCCTAAAGGATTCAATCACTTGTGAAACAGACTCTGAATTCCTTTTAGTCCTGAGATGCACAGCACGTCTTTCGTTGGTACACACTGAAGAATATGCTGACCACAAGTACTCTATGAAACATCACTTTTCGAATTTTGAAAAATGATTTAGGAAAATTAATAGTATGGTAAACATGATGGTCAAAGAAGGTCAACTCATACCTCAGGGCCTCAACAGCGGACACACCAGGTTTAGGTGTTACGGTTTTAAAATTAAAATAGAAGCCAACCAAAGAAGGTATGTCTAAAAAACTGAATAAATACGTTGAGAAAATATGCCATTTAATTCACTCATGAATAAAGATGCCTCAAATTCATTTGTGGCTTTGCCACTCAAGAGTGATAAGATTTTTAACTTGTTTGGATAAATGTGTTATCTTTCTCCAACCCATCATCATCATATATGAATTATTAAAATAAGTCATGGACAGCTGCAATCTTTTAAGTTTAGATGCATCTTGAGCAAAATTCAATCTCGTGGCGTTGAGGGAAGGGAAGGGACCAGGGCTGTAAACTACAGGGAGAGAATTCTCAGGAAGAGCCCTTACTTGCCACTCCTTTTTCACGGGTCTGCGGGCCTGCAGTTGCTCTGCACGCCTCAGAACTGCCGGTTGATTCACCTGTATTTTGGAGATCCAGCTAAGGTCTAAAGGCAAAAGAAGAACACTTTAAAAGTTTTATTAAACATACTCACCTGCTTTTACATGGTTCTTGAAAGGATAGATTTATCACTAAGTAGCAAAGCTCTTTTAAGCCTTCTATTTCTTTTTTGCTGAACTACAAATAACTAACCTCGTTGAAGGAAGCCCAGCCATGAAAAGGCCTACTTCGTGTACAATCAAGTACATTTGGAACTAGAAGAACCTGTACTGATTCATTACACAGGTATGTCTAACCATGGCGGAAAATGTGCTACTCATGCCACGGGCCTCACTTCTGCCAGCAGAGACTTATTTGTGAGTGTCCAGTCCAGGAGAATGAATGGTTAATAAACACATAGGTGAGTTAATATTGGGGCTTAAAGGAATCCTTGATCACTACCTCCTTGCTGATAAAATTAATAACTACTAGATGCTGACAGGATACAGTCCATTCTTTCCTCAAAGGAGAATTTTTCCAGGTGTATTAGAAATTAGTGCACTGGGGCTTCCCTGGTGGCGCAGTGGTTAAGAATCCACCTGCCAAGGCAGGGGACACGGGTTCAAATCCTGGTCCGGGAAGATCCCACATGCCGTGGAGCAACTAAGCCCGTGCGCCACAACTACTGAGCATGCGCTCTAGAGCCCGTGAGCCACAGCTATTGAAGACCGCGTGCCTAGAGCCCGTGCTCTGCAACAAGAGAAGCCACTGCAATGAGAAGCCCGTGCACCACAGCGAAGACCCAATGCAGCCAAAAATAAATAATTTATTTTAAAAAAAAGAAAAAAAAAGACTGCTGTGGGAAAGGTGATTCATTAGGAAACATGTCACAATTACACAATTCTTTATAATGTGATGGAGAAAACTGCTGAATGCATACTGTACTATGTAACAACACATATCATAATAGTAATAAAGTATTTGCATCCACCTCAAAGATAAGACCACCAAGAAAACCAGTTTCTACAAAGACATTCTCTCATTTTCATTCAATTCTTCTTATCAATATTAACAGTATAGAAATTCCAACTTAGAGTCTGAGTGATTAATAATGATATTCTTGTATCACTGAAGAATGGGAGTTCCCTGGTGGCCTAGTGGTTAGGATTCCCAGCTTTCACTGCCATGGCCCAGGTTCGATCCCTGGTCAAGGAACTGAGATCCCACAAGCTGGGCAGTGGGGCCAAAAAAAAAGAATTTTTAAAAATTAAATAAATAAATATCACTGAAGAAGGAACAAAGTTTGAGCGCTTTTTTTTCTGGTTAAATTATTTTGTTAGTCAAAATCTTGTAACAAAACAGATTTTTAATGTTTCAATCCATCTGCTCCTTGAAGACACTTTATGCTTTCCAGCTTGTCTGCTGACCCAGCTTCACAGAGGAAATGGGAGTCTACGGTCAGGGACATGAAATCTGCCGCTTCTCCACCCAAAGACTGATTTGCGTCTAGGTAGAGCCCTAGAGAGCCAGACCAGACAGACACGCTAGACTCTTCCCAATTTATCTAAGACCTGTAACAACCCCTCTCTACCCAAAGGCTGGAGAGGCCTTTTTTTTTTTTTTAACTACTAATAATGGTGATTAGGTTCCTGGTAAAGATTGTTTCCCTGCCAACAGTCAAAATTACTGAAGGAGTGGCGTGAAATACAAGGCTGACCGCCAAGCCACTGCTGACAGTGGCCAGAAGAGGGAAGCCTAGGCGGTAGGGCAAGGCTTTGAGGGATGGTCCTTTATCAGTCACACGACACCTCCTAGAAGCACCCCTCCCCACCCCCAGGCCCTGCTGCAGGAGGGAGGTCTCAGGCCACCCCCGGACTCTTCACCATCGGGCTCCATCCTCTCTCACGTGCCATTTTCTCCCTCTCCACCCACCCCAACCCTGAGGCACAGCCTTCCTAAACTCCTGGGAGTTCACTGACACGTCACATCGTGTTCTGTCTCTGGACCTGTGTGTGCTGTTTGCTCCCTCCGCCTGGAATGCCCTCCGTTATCCTGACAGTTCCTTTGCCACCTTCTCTGTGAACCTTCCCTGAACTACACAGGTTGAGCTATTCCTTTGCTTCTTTGTGTTTCCATGCTTTCAATACTTACAGTCCATCTTTAGTGCATTCTGAATAGCACTGATTTGTCCAGATGTTCGTATTCCCAACAGATTTTTTTTTTTTTTTTTTTTTTTTGCGGTACGCAGGCCTCTCACTGTTGTGGCCTCTCCCGTTGTGGAACACAGGCTCCGGACGCGCAGGCTCAGTGGCCATGGCTCACGCGTCCAGCCGCTCCGCGGACTCTCAACCACTGCGCCACCAGGGAAGCCCCCCAACAGATTTTTAAAACTCCAAGCAAGGTACCTGACACACAGGTGGCATTCAAGAAATAAACTAAGGGTTCCCAAAGACCAGAAATGATCTGGGCGATGTCTTTCCAACTTGCTTCTTCTTATTTTTGTTTTTTTTTTTACTGCTTACTTTTCCCCCCCAGCCTGGTTGAGGTATAGCTGACAAATAAAAATAGTATATATCTAAGGTGTATGTCCTGATAAATGTACACACGGTGAAATAATCACCACAGTCAAGCTAATTAACATTATCTATTGCTTCACACATTTACTGTATCCTTTTTTCTTTTTGTTTTTTATGTACGCTGAGAACATTTAAGATCTACTCTCTTAGCAAATTTAAAGTATACAATAGAGCACTGTTAACTATAGTCACATTGCTATACAAAAGATCTCCAGGAATTCCTCATCTTGTATAATGAAACTCTGTACCCCAATTGCTTCTGATTAAAGGCTTTTGGATCTCCACAAAAGAAGGTGGGACTGAGGCAGGAATGGAATACCTGAGGACATTACCCTTAAAAACTAATTTTTAGTACAACTCCTCACCAAAGGTTAGAACCCACGAGGCCTGCCCTCACACGTTTCAGACACCACTTGACAGAGAGGTCCCTGCAAACCATCTCTGGGAGAATGTAACAGGATTACTTCTCCCACAGTATCACTGCTAAAAATATCTTTAGTGGTCACAAAATCATCCAGCCCCATAGTTAATCCAGCCACAGAATTTGCCTCTGTGATCTCCCATGGTAATGAATTATATAAGGGACTATCCCATTTTATTAGCACTGAATTTGCTACTCCTTAATTTCATCAAATAACCCTTGTTCTCCTATTATGGGGTCTGGGGAAAAGAAAGAACTGACTGGCCTTTGTTATGTCCTTCACCATTTTTAATATTTTATTCGAGTACCCTTTAGCGTCTTTTTTTCCAGGAGAAGTGATTCTAAGGCACACAATCTCATCAGGATCATAGAAGCTTCTCTTATGGGGCCAGGAGGGGTTTCAAGTACATGGGCCTTTGGGGAGAAAAGACGTGAAGCCACAATTGGAAGGTGATGATACTCCTTTCTGAAAACTCTCCCAAGAAGAAAATCCCAGTGTTCCTCTTAGTATGCCATTTTGGTGGCTTTCAGGCCCTTCTTTCAGTTATAAATTTGTTCTCAAATACTCCTCTCACAATTTTTTATTATTATTTTTTTTCCTATTTAAGTCTCAGTGGGGACAGAGATCATTTTCCCTGCAAACCTACTTCGTAGCCTTTCCATCACTTCCATTTGTCTTCAGGGACATTCCTGTACTTCTGTACAATATTCCTAAAATGTGTAACACCAATGACAACTCCATGATAGGAGGCTTATGTTGTACTTTGATTTCACCTTTGTTCTCAATGGAGAAAAATCAATTGTGATAACATCAAGACTTGCCCAAATTTGGAAAAGAAAAATTAAACCTCCCATGTTTTTACTTCTCATTCTTTCTGGGTTTTTACATTGAATTGTACCACCCAAATTTGTACCTTAGTGTTGTCTCCAGTCATTTCTTCATATGCACTTGTGCAGTACATTTTTTTAATTAATTTCTATTGGAGTATGGTTGCTTTACAAGGCTGTGTTAGCCTCTACCGCACAACACAATGAATCAGCCATAAACATACAGATATCGACCTCCCTTTTGGACTTCCCTCCCATTTAGATTACCACAGTGCATAAGGTAGAGTTCCCTGTGCTATACAGTATGTTCCCATCAGTTGTCTATTTTATACATAGTATCAACAATGTATATGTGTCAATCCCAGTCTCCCAATTCCTCCCACCCCACCCCTTTCTTGTGCAGTACATTTTTAATCCCAGAGTCTATTACTGAGAACCCCTTCCTACTGTAGGCACCCAGATGTCTATTATTTCTGTGTTGTTTATTTTCAATTCTAATTTGCAACTTCCCAGGAATCAGTTACAAGTGCCTAGCACAGAAATAGGTGCTCAATAAACCCCTTGCATCACAAGAAATTTATTTTTTACCTCAGACACTGAAACTGGTGAAGTATCAACTTCATCATGTCTAGTCTTTCAACCTTAGCCTTGGTTAGCTTTGTTAAAAAAAAAAAAAAAAAAAGGAACCCTGAAGGTCAGTATATGCCAGATCCAGCCAAGCTAAGAAGATACGCAATTTACATAAGTGAGGAGACTCAGCCTTGCCCAGGTCCTAAGCCATAAAGATACAAGATAGAGACTGTGCTGGGAGCCTCATCTTTTCCAGCAGATGGGGTCTGGAATGAGTCTTCTTCCCAAGGTCTAGTCTAGCATCCAATAAACCCTGGGTGAGCCCTCCAGGGCATCCATGTCCCCACTGGACATTAGCCAACTCTTCTAACGTTCTACTGTGTAAGCGCAGTCCTTAGAATCCAGGTGGACAGTCCAGAAACTAAAACAGCAGCAACCTAGCAGCTTATACTGCCACAGCCCACAAAGCCTTGCTACTATGGTATCTCCCCACAGCAACTCTGCTCCTAAATCTCTAAGTCCCAACCCACATACATTCACCAACCAGACCATTCTTAAGGTTACTGATCCAAGCCCAGGTGAGTGATGAGTTTACTACACCCTCTGAAATACTTCAGTTAGACTGCTGGCACCAAGTTGAAGGCCAACTTGATCTACCAGTTGGTTTCCTCTGCACCAGTCTTGTCTATTCTCTGCTTACACTCCTCTTCCATCAGGCGGTCTTGCAACCCCAGTTACATGGGTTATACACTCTTTCAGAATACATCATCACAGAGAAAGATAGTTCGGGTTCATGTGACAAGGTGTGTGCGTTCCTGCACCTGGCTTCGCACAGCAGTGTCACATCAGGATTTTAAAGCTTCCTCACTTTCTTTTTATCCTTCATCCCTCCTTGAGACATCAGCCATTTCTCAACTATTGCTGCTCTTTAGTAATCAGCTGCTATTTCTGTCAATTATACTCCTCGATTTGTTAGCTACTGTCAGCAGGTTACTCTGGACACTGAAAGGAGAACCCAATCGTTTATTGTGGCACCTAAAATACTGTTTGGTCCAGTCCTCAGTTGGCTATTTCAGCTCCACTTGTTCCCAGGATGCCCATAATCACTTGGTTATCAGCCTCAAAAGCTTAGCAGCAGTTGGTGGCTGCAGTTACGTAGCTAGATGAACATAAATCCTTGGTGGAACGAAGTGCCCCCATGCAAGTCCTACAGCCTCTCCACTTAGCGTTTCCTCAGTACAGGCACTGTGCTAAACGGTGTGAGGAATGCAATGGCAGTAAATAGGTTGTTCCTCTCCTGAAAAAGCTTGGGGAGGAAAGGAAGTGAATAATACAAAATGTAAGCCCACACATGAGAGCAAAAAGCAATGCTTTCAACCAGCGGTTCCCAACTGATCCCACAGGTTCCATCAGTTAGGAATCTTTCAGTTGAAAAATGATGAAAACTGGGCTTCCCTGGTGGCGCAGTGGTTGAGAGTCCGCCTGCCGATGCGGGGGACGCGGGTTCGTGCCCCGGTCCGGGAATATCCCACATGCCGCAGAGCAACTAAGCCCGTGCGCCACAACTACCGAGCTTGCACTCTAGAGCCTGCGAGCCACAACTACTGAAGCCCACGTGCCTAGAGCCCGTGCTCCACAACAAGAGAAGCCACCGCAATGAGAAGCCCGGGCACCGCAACGAAGGGTAGCCCCCGCTCGCCGCAACCAGAGAAAGCCTGGTGCAGCAACGAAGGCCCAACGTAGTCAAAAATAAAAATAAATAAATAATAAATAAATTTTTAAAAAATTTGGTTATTGTCACAATGGTATTATGGTATTGCAAGAAAATACCTTTATTTCTTAAAGATGCAAAAACTGTAAGTGAAATGTCACAATGTCTGTACTTTTAATTTAAAATGTTTCAGAAAAAAAACTGCCGAAGTACACAGCAAATTATTAGCAGCTCTTAAGTCTAGGTGATTGGTATATATGGGTGTTCTTTATATTAGACCTTCTGCTTTTTTGAATGTTTGAAATCTTAAAAAAAAAAAAAAGAAACTATATACAAAAACAAGCTAAAGGGCTTCCCTGGTGGCGCAGTGATTGAGAGTCCGCCTGCCGATGCAGGGGACACGGGTTCGTGCCCCGGTCTGGGAAGATCCCACATGCTGCGGAGCGGCTGGGCCCGTGAGCCATGGCCACTGAGCCTGCGCATCTGGAGCCTGTGCTCCGCAACGGGAGAGGCCACAACAGTGAGAGGCCCGCGTACCGCAAAAAAAAAAAAAAAAAAAAAAAAAGCTAAATAAATAACACAACGAATAAGGGAAACCAATGTAGTCAGCCTCCAAAATCACCCTCTGTGATTCTTATCTCCCAATATTCACGCTCCTTCCACAATGAATAGGACTGACCTCTGCGACCAATAAGATATTGTAGAAATATCAGTGTGTGACTTCTAACAATTGGTAACAAAACACATTGAGGCTTTTGCCTTACTATCTAGGATCTAGGAGAAGTCAGAGGCCATGTCATAAGGACACTCGAGCAGCCCTAAGGAGAGGTCCACATGGCCAAGAACTGAGGGCTCTCACCAGTTGCCAACACTAACTGCAAACACTGGAGGGAGACGCTTTGGAAGTGGATCCCCAGGTCCAGTCAAACCTGCAGGTGACTGCAGCCTGGGCTGATAACTCGACTGCAGCCTCCTGAGAGACCCCACACCAGAACCACACAGCTAAACCACTCCCAAATTTCTGACCCACAGAAACTGTGTGACATGATAAATGTTTATTGTTGTTTTAGGTCATTAAGTTTTGTGGTAATTTACTTTATAGCAATAAATAACATAAGAAACCAATATGAAAAGCTTGTAATAGCAAACTGCTTCACAAGTACAAAATGGCAGACTAAGAACTATTTTTCTCCTTCTCAAACGTCAAAATGTAAATATTTGACATTCCACTAACACAAATATGTAAATCAAATTACACTGAAACTCACTTATATAGGTATGTAAAAACTAAACAATACATTTATGATTAGAACACTTTACTGTATACATTATGCCCCGCTAGCTCTGCATGTTTGTGCCCTCCCTCTACCCCGATTCATATGTTGAAACCTAATTCCCCAAGTAATTGTATTTGGAGGTTGGGGCCCCTAGGAGGTGAAGAGGTCATGAGGATGGACCCCTCATGAATGGGATTACTGCCCTTATAAAAAAGGCCCCAGAGAGATCCCCTGCCCCTTTCCCTTGTCAGGTTACAGTGAAAACACAGCCACCAACGAGGAAGCTGGTCCTCATCAAACATCGAATCTGCCGGCACCTTGATCTTGGACTTCCCAGCCTCCAGAAGTGTGAGAAATAAATTCCTGTTTCTTATAAGCTGCACATTCTATGATATTTCTGCTACAGCAGCCTGAATAGACTAAGACATACCTCAATTAAATGTTTTTAAAAATGACAGTGAAACTCTGTAGGTTAAAATAGCATAGCAATGGGTGCCCATGTTTTTAAATTCACCTCAATTTATTTACAAAGCTAACATATTTTTCACTTTTCAAAATTACCTTTAACTTGATGTCCATCAGTTATTTTTCTAAGCTCTCCTGCAAAGAGTTCTGTTAGCACTGAAAATATTATTTGCCATTATAAAACTGGTGTCAACCAATGACTGACCTCCCTGGGGAACAAACAGCAGCTATTTCCCTTGTACTCTTTTCTGCTATTGTTTAAACATGTTGAAATCTATGAAAAAAGCAGTACTTTTTACTCTGTTGGCATTTTTCTTAAACTCTTAGGGGAAGCATTATCAAAAGGTTTTTCAGAAACTAAGTATTTCTCCAGGTTTCCAGTAGGAAGCATTTCATTAACTAGTTCAAAGAACTGTTAACCTGCCAGGTTGGGACTGTATAGTTTTTCTCAGCAGTCCACTTATCAAAGCTGTTTGAGAAATGTACTCTTGGCTTGAACCAAAAAGTAAAAGACAGAGGCGGTTAAAATATTCAATAGTTCCCACCCATTTTGTTTTTAATTTACTAGAGTTCCAAGTGAATTTACTGTAAAACTTTTAACAGCATAGTGGTAACATGACTGAACCCACAGGCCATCTACTGAGGCCTTGTACTAGGCTGCCACGTTAGGAGCTTCAGAGGAGCATGACGGGCACCAGCTCTGGATACACAGCACTGCCCTGGAAGAAAGGAATTCCAGATTCTGGTTCTGTGCTATTGGCATTATTGGATTTGGAGTTGGAAAACCACAGACAACTGTTTATGGAGCACTGACTGTGCTAGGCACTTTTACAATGTTTTTATAGTAAAGCTGGTGTGATGATATAGGTCTTCACTGATTAACTTACCCACCAGGTTAGAAAGCCATCATTGCCAAGGAGGAAAGAACCAGCCAGCTTGGTGTGACAGTCATCATTCAATGGATCTGAGCAGGAGTGGTAAACAGAGGACATGACAGTACAGAAAAGGGCAGGACACTGGGTTCTGGCTCCAACTCTGTCACTATACTCCGTCACTCTGAGAAGGCTAGGCCGGCCAGGGAAGCTTTCAACAATCCTACTTGCCCTGATAGATGAGCAGAAATTAACTGCAAGTCAAGGAGAGGGAAGACATTTCAAATGGGTATAATAGGAATAAAGACCAATATAGGAACGGTGACGGTCTGTTCACAGAACAGTAACAATGACCAAAGTTGTGTTTGGGAGTAAAGATATGGTGGCATAAGGTGGCATAAGGTGGTAGCAGGTCACAGAGAATCTTGAAATTTAGACAGAGGCATGAGGGAAGGGATATGGGAACAGATGTATATGTATGACTGATTCACTTTGTTATAAAGCAGAAACTAATTAAAAAAAAAAATTTAGACAGAGGACCCCACATGTGAGATTCTGCAGAACTCCTGTTAATTGATTTGATCAGCTGGTATGTAAGACAGAATGGAAAGCGGGGAAAACTACAGCCCAGTTTCTGCCAATTCTGTATAACGAACATTTACTTCTTTCAAAACCTGGGAGGAAAAAAATAAGTTAGTTTAAAACAGTTGAAAGAAATAGTTAAAAGGAAAAAAAAACAGGGCCAAATGGGTAGGCTCTTTTGCCTTTGGTATCAAATTACAATGTCAAATACAGATGTAAGAGATACTCAGAACAAGGATAACTTAGAACACATATGCATTCTCTAAAGCAGACTGAGAAAACTTGAAAACAGATCATCGGGAAAATAAACAGGAATCTGAATTCAAGTCAGCTATAAACAGATTTAGTAAGTCCTATCACACCAGGTGCCAAAATTAGTTAGATAACTTGCAACCAAGAGATGTGAAAATAAGAGTAGAAATAAGGACCTTAAGTCTTATTCTGCCTTTTTAATGAGCAAACAAGGGGCACGGTGCTATGGAAGTTTAAGAGAAAGTGAGGGTTTGCTGGTGGGGGAACTAAAAAAAAAGTCACATTGGAAGAACTGCACCAACGGCTATGAAGAGGTAGCGATGGAGGTGGCGGGTAGCTGAGAATGCAAAGAGCAGAATCTGAAGCAAGACCCTAAGGTGGAAGAACTCAAATTTAGTTCAGGAAGAATCAAACTTTTCTTTCTTTTCTGAAGAATCAAGTACATATCAGAGAGAAACAGAAACAAAGCCTGAAAGATGAAGATTGGTAGACTGAGACAATTATATCTAACTCAACAGAAAAACGGGAGACATTTCAAAGTTTTAAACCTGGGAAGTGTCATTATAATCTGCCCTAGGATTCTAAAGGCAAATTCAAAAGTTCTTGCAAACCATTAGTTTGCTATCTGAATAGTTAGGTACAAGTAATAGCTAATCTAAATTTCACCATCTACTTAAAACTACTCTAATTGGTCATATTACCACTAAAAAAAACAAACAAACCTCAAGTGACATCTAGAAGACAAAGTCAACAAGCAACTTAAGACAAATTAACAAGAAAACTTAGGACTAATGTAAACATTCAGCTCTTCACAAAGTCCAACTTCTCACACCCAATGTGGTAGGTTTAAATCCTGACTCCTAAGCAAGAATTTCATTTAGAACCTCACTGCCTTTATTTACATATCTGAAAAAGACACGGTATTCATCAGTTAATATAACTAACCACCAAAAGAGGGATTCCCTTCAATCTACAAATCGCCTTTGGTATTACATCCCTGGTGCTATTTTTCTGATTATATAGACGGTTGTTAACAAATTGACCACTTACTTGCTCCCCTTTCCCAAGTAATACTAATATATCTACTCAAATTTATAAGCCCTCTGCCTAGAATACTACTCCCTCATTCTCACCTGGCAAGCTCCTTTCTCATCCTTCAGATATTAGTTTAATCATTCTCTATGAAGCTTCCCCTGACACCCCATATACATTAGGTGCCCCTAACAACGTGCTCTCTCAACACCCTGTACGACTTCTGCTGTCAAGATTATCATAGAGAAAACAGAAGGAACAGTGACAGTTGAAATCCAGAGCTACCACCAGCTCCCTTCCCTTCCTCTACCCTCAGAACACGAGCAGTCTAGCCTCTGTTCCCCCAGGCAAAAGACTGGAGGATTCAACTCTGCAGAAATGGACCAGGCCAAGAAGAAAGACCCAAAGTTAATGAACAGCTGGGAGTCTTTCCATGAAATGTCCCAGCAGGATCATCCTATAGTTGATAAGCCCCACTCATGCCCAAAAAGCATCTAATGAGCTTTTTACTGATACAAAAATCAGAGGAATTTTCCAAGGACAACACTCATTTCTCACATCAATTATAAGTAGTCGGGTGGGGAGGCCCCCAAGACCACCGTCGGGTTTGATAATTTACTAAAAGGACTTCTAGAACTCACTGAAAGCTAAAAAGCTGTCAATATTATACTCACAGTTACGGTTTATCACAGCAAAAGAATATGGATTAAAATCAGCCAAGGAAGAGACATACGAGGCAGAGTCCAGGAGAGTTCCAAACACAGAGATTCCAGCTGTCCCCTCTCAGTGGAATAATGACCAGCTTTAACTCCTCTTGGCAGCAATGCATGGTAATATGCAGAGTACTGCCAACAAAGGAAGCTCATCTGGGCCTCGGCATCCAGAGTTTTTATGAGGGTTTGGTCACAAAGACATGGTTACCGTGCCCTGATACCCATGACCCAAAGCATTCACCATGAACCACATTGTTAGGTCATCTGGTGTGGCCCCAAACCACTCTTATCAGGCAGGACATTTCAAGGACTTCGAGATTACCTCCCAAAGCCAAAGGCAAAAACTAGAACTCTCTCTCTTTTTTTTTTTTTTTGCGGTACGCGGGCCTCTCACTGATGTGGCCTCTCCCGTTGCGGAGCACAGGCTCCGGACGCGCAGGCTCAGCAGCCATGGCTCACGGGCCCAGCCGCTCCACGGCATGTGGGATCCTCCCGGACCGGGGCATGAACCCGCGTCCACTGCATCGGCAGGCGGACTCTCAACCACTGAGCCACCAGGGAAGCCCCTAGAACTCTCTTTAGATAAGACTAAATTCTCTCTAGTAATTCTCTAAGTTCCATCCTGTTACAGGCCGACCTCAGAGATCCTGCAGGTGCAGTTCCAGACCACTGCAATAAAGTGAATATCGCGATAAAGTCATACAATTTTTTGGTTTCCCAGTGTATATAAAAGTTATGCTTATACTGTACTGTACTCTATTAAGCGTGCAATAGCACTATTTCTAAAAAAATGTATATGCCTTAATTAAAAAATAACTATTGCTAAAAAAATGCTAACCATCATCTGAACCTTTAGTGAATCGTAATGTTTTTTGCTGGTGAAGGGTCCTGCCATGAAGCTGATGGCTGCTGACTGATCAGGGTCGTGGTTGCTGAAGGTTGCAGTGGCTGTGGGAATTTCTTAAAATAAGACCACAATGAAGTCTGCTGCATCAGTTGACTCTTCCTTTCACCAACGATTTCTCTGTAGCATGCAATGCTGTTTGACAGCATTTGACCCACAGAAGAACTTCTTTCAAAATTGGACTCAATCTTCTTAAACCCTGCCGCGCCTTTATCAACTAAACTTATGTAATATTCTAGATGTTCTGTTGTCATTTCAAGACTCTTCACAGTATATTCACCAGGAGTAGGTTCCATCTCAAGAAACCACTGTCTTTGCTCATCCATAAGAAGCAACTCCTCATTCGTTCAAGTTTTATCATGAGACTGCAGCAATTCAGTCACATCTTCAGGCTCCACTTCTAGTTCTCTTGCTGTTTCCACCACATCTGCAGTTACTTCCCCCCGCTGAATTCTTAGACCCCTCAAAGTCATCCATGGGGGTTGGAATCATCTTCTTCCAAACTCCTGTTTATGTTGCTATTTTGACCTCTTCCCATGAATCATGAATGTTCTTAGTGACATCTAGAATGGTGAATACTTTCCAGAAGGTTTTCAATTTACTTTGCCCAGATCCATCATAGGAATCACATGGCAGCCTCACAAAATGTGTTTCTTGAATAATAAGAATTGAAAATCAAAATTACTCCTTAATCCATGTGCTGCAGGATGGATGTTGTTGTCAGCAGGCATGAAAACAACATTAATCTCAATGTACGCCTCCAACAGAGCCCTTGGGTGACCAGGTGCATTGTCAATGAGCAGTAATATTTTGAAAGGAATATTTTCTTCTTCTGAGCAGTAGGTCTCACTGTGGATTTAAAATAGTCAGTAAACCGTACTATAAACAGATGTGCTGTCATCCAGGCTTTGTTGTTTCATTTATAGAGCGCAGGCAGAGTAGATTTTGCATAATTCTCAGGATTTCAGAATGGTAAATAGCACTGGCTTCAAACTAAAGTCACCAGCTGCATTAGCTCCTAACAAGACAGTTAATTAGCCTGCCCTTTGAAGCTTTGAAGCCAGGCACTGACTTTTCCTCTCTAGTTATGAAAGTCCTACATGGCATCTTCTTCCAAAATAGAGCTATTTCATCTACACTGAAAATCTGTTGTTTAGTGTAGCCACCTGCATTATTTGAACTAGACCTTCTGGATAACTTGCTGCAGCTTCTACATCAGCACTTGCTGCTTCACCTTGCACTTTGATGTTTTGGAGATGGATTCTTTCCTTAAACCTCATGAACCAACCTTTGCTAGCTTCAAACTTCTCTTCTGCAGCTTCCTCATCTCTCTCAGCCTTCACAGAATTGAAGAGAGCTTGGGCCTAGTTCTGGATTAGAATTTCACTTAAGGCAATGCTGTGGCTGGTTTGATCTTCTGTCCAGACCACTACAATCTTCTCCATATCAGCAAAAGGCTGCTTCGCTGTCTTATCATTTGTGTATTCACTGGAGTAGCACTTTTAAGTTCCTTCAAGAACTTTTCTTTGGCATTCACAACTTGATTGTTCGGTGCAAGAGGCCTATCAGCATTCCTCTCTCACTAAGCTTAATCATTTCTAGCTTTTGATTTAAAATGAGAGATGCGCGACTCTTCCTCTCACTTGAACACTTACAGGCCATTGTAGAGTTATTAATTGGCCTGATTTCAATACTGTTGAGCCACAGGGAATAAGAAGGCCTGAGGAGAGGGAGAGAGATGGGGGAACAGCAGGTTGGTAGAGCAGTCAGAACACACACAACGATTATTGATTAAGTTTGCCATCTTATATGAGTGTGGTTCGTGGCGCCCCAAAACAATTACAACAGTAACATCAAAGATCCCAAGTCACAGATTACCATAACAAATATAATAACAACGAAAAAGTTTGAAATATTGCAAGGGTTACCAAAACGTGACAGAGAGACAAGAAATGAGCAAATGCTGTTGGAAAATGGTGAGGATAGACTTGCTCGACGCAGGGTTGCCACAAACCTTCAATTTGTAAAAAGCACAACTTCTGCCAAGTACACTAAAGTGCAATAAAACAAGGCATTCCTATATTTCATTTTCCCTCTATTTCAGAAATGTCATTAGAAAGTATACCATTATACTCCGAAAAGGCGCAACATCTCCCTTCTATAGACCACCAGAACTTACATTCTGGACTCAGACTTAACATATGGACTTACAATATAACTGACATTTCACCATATCCCAGACGCTTTGCTTTATAGGATAGCAGAAAAAAATCTAAGAAGCAAGAAGACAAAAAGTCCTTTACATTTTCTTTTACACTCTACCTAGCCTATTTTTTGCCTTTATAAAACAGACACACTCTATCAGCCTAAATCAAGCATTGGTTCTTCAGTCTCTATACCTGTTACTTTTCCATGCAAAGCAAGTTAGGAACCTTCATGGGCTCATATATGCTTGTCGAATTTGGAAACCACATGTTTTTCAGACAAATTAACATCTTAAATAAATTTGTTAATAGTTTCCCATAATACAAGACACTTCATTGCCAAGATCTTGGTTTTACCACTCTACTGTACACTCTCATAAAGACACATCATAAAACTTACTAAACCACATTTGGATTTCCAAATACTTAGCCTTTCAATTCAATGTACTCTGAGAAAACTTCTAAACAGTTTCTCCAAGCCCCTAAGTGTGCCTAATGTTCAGAAGCAATCGTTAGACCTCAGAGAAATTCATCAAGCAGCTGGAAAACTTTGGCCCCCTATTGGTAAAGATCCATCTCTCAGTCCTTTGAGAAGATCTGATTAATTACTCTAGGAGCTAAGAGCCTCAGAGAAAACCTATTTAACTCTTTCCTCTCGATGACAGACTTGATTACAGACTTTCCTAAATTAAAATCTGAAAGCATCCCAAAACGCTCCGGGCATTTTATTTTTTTTAATAGAAAACATTATTCATAAAGCTGCTACCCATGCTGGACGTCGTGCTAGTCACACAAGCTAGAGTCTGCAAGGATCCTTACATGCTAGAACAGACCTGCACACGACTAATCCTATCAAAATATCATAAGCATAATTTAAAGGCTACATGATAGAACTAATAATAATAATAAAAACTACTTCATTTAAATTTAAATAAGTATGTTAATCTCCCCCCAAAAAAGAAAGAATAAATATGTTAATGGAAGTTTATGAGTTCATATTATTCCTGACACTTCACCTTTTAGGCAAATACTTTTTAAATGACCTCTGGAGAATCACTACAATTTTGCTATTAAAATTTGTTTATTTCGATTTTGAAACCAATGTCCACTTTTACCAAAAAATATCGCCGTTCTCAAGTAATAGTGTATGAGCACTTGTCTGTGATTAGTTACCTAAAATAGTCATAGGATGGCACCAATGAGACTTATCCAATAAACACTCTACAGTCTGGCTATTTATCAGTTTTCAAAAACGCTGATTGCCAAAATAAATAAATAAATAAATAAAAATTAAAAAAATAAAAGAACTTAGGATGGATAAATTCCCATTGGGGGGAAAAGCCCCTAACGATAACTACCTTTAAAATTTCCATATGAAGGGAAGCAAATCACTATGAAGGTAGTACTGAGTACAAACTTCAACCCCATTACACTCTAGCATACACTGGCATTCTGACATTCTGGCATTCTGGCATTATATTCCAGTTGGCAAATATCCTTGTTCACAATCAGTTATTCTTCGGCACTGAGGTCAGAACTTTCCAACATTCTTATTATATCCTGTGTAAAGAGAAGGGTAAGTAATCCTTATTGTGGCTCACAATGTTCCAGGCACCATGCCTGCTGCTCTACATGTAATACCTCATTTAATCTTCACCCTGTGGCCTAGCTTTTATTCACCATGTTTTTTTAGGTGTGAAAACTCAAACATCATGGGTAGAAGAATCAGGATTTGAATCCCAGGCAGTCTGACTTCAAAGGCCAATTTCCTTTCAAAAAAGTGGCTATACTGGACTTCCCTAGCAGTCCAGTGGTTAGGACTCCACACTTCCACTGCAGGGGGCCCAGGTTTGATCACTGGTTGGGGAACTAAGGTCCCACATGCCATGCGGTGCAGACAGAAAAAAATTTAAAAATAAATAAAAAGCTATACTTCACAACATATATATTTATTTGCAGAAAAGTTTAATCTAGGTGGTCTCGAACTACATACCCAAATTCTCAAACTGGGACAAGAGATCAACCTTTGAACCCAAAGTGAACTAAGTTTTGAAAGAAAAATAAAAATTTTAAAAATAAACATTTATTGCATAGCTACTGTACGTACCATACATGCCTTCTATCACCTTCTCACTACCTTCTTATTTACAGAAAATATCAAATGCTTTCCACATCCCTGCATACCACAGTCGCCCGCTCTCCAGTAATGCCTTTATCTGTGTTTAAATACATATATTTAAACACATGCAGGAGGAGCTTGGGATGTAGGTGTACCCCTAAAACAGCAGGCATCTAACATGTGCTAAAATATGGATAAAGAAGATGTAGCACATATATATAATGGAATATTACTCAGTCATAAAAAGAAATGAAATTGAGTTATTTGTAGTGAGGTGGATGGACCTAGAGTCTGTCATACAGAGTGAAGTAAGTCAGAAAGAGAAAAACAGATACCGTATGCTAACACATAGATATGGAATTTAAGGAAAAAAAAAGCTTCTGAAGAACCTAGGGGGAGGACAGGAATAAAGACGCAGACCTACTAGAGAATGGACTTGAGGACATGGGGAGGGGAAAGGGTAAGCTGGGACGAAGTGAGAGAGTGGCATGGGCACATATACACTATGAAATGTAAAACAGATAGCTAGCGGGAAGCAGCTGCATAGCACAGGGAGATCAGCTCAGTGCTTTGTGACCACCTAGAGGGGTGGGATAGGGAGGGTGGGAGGGAGACGTAAGAGGGAGGAGACATGGGGATGTATGTATATGTATAGCTGATTCACTTTGTTATACAGCAGAAACTAACACACCATTGTTAAGCAACTATACTCCAATAAAGATGTTAAAAAAATAAAATAAAACACCCTGACTGTAAGCAGACAGGGCTCCAGTTGACACAGCCTTCCAAAACCAACAAACCAACCCCGTCATGTTATGGAGCACCGTGACTGCCAACAATGCCTGGGAACCTCTGTTCAAAACTGAATTCGAGTGGCAATCACCACGTGCTGATTCAAAACACTGCTTCCCGGGGCTTCCCTGGTGGCGCAGTGGTTGAGAGTCCGCCTGCCGATGCAGGGTACACGGGTTCGTGTCCCGCTCCGGGAAGATCCCACATGCCGCGGAGTGGCTGGGCCCGTGAGCCATGGCCACTGAGCCTGCGCGTCCGGAGCCTGTGCTCCGCAATGGGAGAGGCCGCAATGGTGAGAGGCCCGCGTCCGAAAAAAATAAATAATAAATAAATAAATAAATAAATAATAACATTTGGAGATTATCTATAGATTTCCTGTCTACCTTCATTGGTTTCCAATTAAGACTGGTAATTAGCAGTTGGTCATATATGGAATGTGAGGTTATATGAAGAATAACAAACATAAGTATGAAAAATTAAAAATAAGTATATAAAGAGGCAAGGTAGTTCTGAGGTTAAGAGCAGTCTCCCAAGTCACACAGACTAGGGCTGAGTCCCAGCCCACCACTGTTGCCAGCTATACGATTATAGGTAAGATGCCTTACCTCTCAAAACCCAGCCCCCTCACTTTGTAAAATCAGGATAAAAATGGTACTGACTAGGGCCTCCCTGGTGGCGCAGTGGTTGAGAGTCCGCCTGCTGATGCAGGGGATACGGGTTCGTGCCCCGGTCTGGGAGGATCCCATATGCCGCGGAGCGGCTGGGCCCGTGAGCCATGGCCGCTGAGCCTGCGCATCCAGAGCCTGTGCTCCGCAACGGGAGAGGCCACAACAGTGAGAGGCCTGCGTACCGCAAAAAAAAAAAAAAAAAAAAATGGTACTGACTATATAAAATTGTTGGGAGGAAGAAAGTACAGGCTAATGCATGTACTTAGCTATATGACTTTGTATATTTTAAGTACTCAATCAATATTAACTTTTATTGTAATGGTATTCATAGTACCATCTTCATGAAAGCAAGAGCATCTCCCTTTCAAAATATTCTAAGCAAATCAAGTTTAACTTTGTCAGCATGATAATGATCAAGTAGTTCTGTAACAATACGGTGTTCTAGAGATAAATATCAAAGTAGTAGGGGCAAAATGGTATGACGTCAGTTTGGATTTACTTTCAAATACTATAGCAAAAAGGGGGACTAGTAAAGCAAGTGCGGCAAACTATGACTGTTGAAATCTAGGGGATAGGTATATGGTTCATTACCGCAACCTCTCCATCTCTACGAATGTTTGAAAACCTTCATAATAAAAAGGTAAAAAACAGTCAATTGGTTTGTCAACAGATATTTATTAAGAACACTCCAGGAGCTCAACACAGAACTGGTGCCATGAGACAAACTAACTATTGTTTAAAAAAAAAAAATCAGGCAAGCAGTAACTGTACCTTTCTGGCATGTCACCAAGAAGCACAGGCTAAGTAAAGAGAAGGGCTCTGATCTGTGAATAGAGATCTCACAGCATCACAGATGGCGTTTATGCACCCAACTTACTGGAGAGCCTTAGCCTTTCTTAACCACAGTTCCTCATCTGAACCAGAGAACAAATAATAAATCTGAGTGACTCTCATTCTTCCCAGGAGAGAACTAGTACCCTTCCAAATGCATCAGAGAAAAACTGTTTCATTATACATGATGCCTTAGGCATTAAGGCTTAATTCTCTTGCAGACCCCAACTGTGGAAGGCCACTGGAACCTCCACTCAGAACCCTCTTGCTCTTAGTTTTCTCACAATTCTAGAAACCTCGATGCTCTTGTTTCTAGCCTAGTGCATATTCAAAACAGCAAATCAGAAGGTGGAGATCTCCATAGCAGAAGAGTGACGTCCTGATCACACGAGAGGAATCAAAAACTTTATTAGAAATACACTCAGGGCTTCTCTGGTGGCTCAGTGGTTGAGAGTCCGCCTGCCGATGCAGGGGACACGGGTTCGTGCCCTGGTCCGGAAGGATCCCACCTGCCACAGAGCAGCTGGGCCCGTGAGCCATGGCCGTTGAGCCTGCACGTACGGAGCCTGTGCTCAGCAACGGGAGAGGCCACAACAATGAGAGGCCCACCTACCGCAAAAAAAAAAATATATATATACATATATATATATATATATATATATATACTCAGTGAACCAAAAAAGCAGAGCAGCCCAGGCACTTTAGAGAAAAGTGGCTCTAAAAGCCTCAGGAGTCCATTTATACCTTTTATTACTAAAAGTTAATATTTACTGAGTACTTACGATACAGAGTACTTACAAGGACTTAACATGCTTGTAATGACGATCCTCCAAGTCGCTAAAAAACAATTAAGTGTTACCCAGTGCACTCTACTTCACACAGAGGCTAAACCTTCAGAGTTCTGCTTCTCCACGGTATGATAGTGGGAAAGTTTAATTTCATTCTATTTATACATTTTTTTAAATTTCTATGATGACTATATACTACCTATTAGACAAAAACATCTTTTAAAGATTCTTAAGTTTAGGAAAATTTCATCCTAAATGGCATAAATTTTAAACATTTTTCATTCATACTTTGAAAGAGTAAAACCTCCACACTGATTCATTTTCCAAAAAGTTTTCAGTTAGGTATGCCTCTTATGTAGGAGTTATCTTTGGTGTTAAGGAACAGGTAATCAGCATGGTGAGAAGCAAAGTTACAGAGAAAAAAAAATCAAAATAATTTAAAAGACATCTACTAAACAAGAGGAATAAGAGAAGGATTCAGGAGAGTGGAGGGATTTAAGCTTGACCTCCAAGGGGGACGGTGTGGGTAACAGGAACAGGCCAAATGATCCAGGATCCTCAAAGAGAGAGAGCAAAATGTCTGGGCTTCGCACAACAGGCATTGTAAGTTGTTAGAAGAGGCACTAATGTGTCTTTATTCATTCACTTAACAAACATTAATAAAAACAATTACAGGCACCATGAAAACCACTGTTCTATGTAATATGAGGGACACAGAGACCCAACAAACACAGATGCTAGCCTCGAGCAGCTTATTATGTAAAGCATCACTACAACATGCAAACACAGGACAGAAATCAGTAGGTGCCATAAGACAAGGCAAAGGACCTCGGGAGATGAGTAGTGAACAGCAGAGGAAATGAAGCAAGCCTTTAACAGAGGAGGTGAAATAATGAAAGCTGTATTTTCGGAAGATTACTGGAATAATGGCTACCATTTATTGGTCACTCATCAAGTTAAGCGTGATGTAACTATATTTCTCATTGAATATTCACACTAATTCTGCCACGAAGACATCAGGTCCATTTTATAGATGAGGAAAGTGAACCTCAGAGATTAAAGTACTTATCCAAGGTCACACAGCACATGTCAGGGCTAAGATTCAAACAGGTCTCTATGATTCCAAACTCAAGCTATTTCTACGATGTTATATATAAAATCTTTAGTGAAAAGTATATTTACTTAATTCAACTATTTGACATGCAACTTTAACAGATTTTAACAGACATTTCCACTTCCAGTCTTGTAAGAATTCCTATGTGGCTAAACCCATTCATCACCTCCTGACAGCACTATTTTTTTTTTTTAATATATGGTTCAGTTACTTAAAAGGATTCATTCTTTTCTTTTAACTTTTTATTTTATATTGGAGTATAGTTGATTAACAATGTTGTGTTAGTTTCAGGTGTACGGCAAAGTGATTCAGTTATACATATACATGTATCTATTCTTTCTCAAATTCTTTTCCCATTTAGGTTGTTACATAATATTGAGCAGAGTTCCCTGAGCCATACAGTAGGTGACAGCACTATTTGATTGTCCCCCCAATTCAATTACGCCTTTCTACTAAAGACCGCAATTACATTAATGTGACTAAGTCAGATTTTATATTTTTCATGAAATGGAAATACATCTTAAAGGAGCCAAGTAATCAAAATAGCAAATATGAGAAGATAAGCGTAATTTGTTCTATTTGAACAAAAAACTGTATGGAAAAGTTTAATCAAATATGGATTTTCCTGGGGCAGATGAGAAAGACCACTGTCATGACTTAGATATGCGATAGAATGAGCGAAGTGTAGGAACAGAAGAAAAGAGGAAGAGGTGAATCTACAAGGTACTTTTTATGAATGAAACACTAAGACTATGATCAATACTCTGCCATGCAGAGGAATGAATACAAAATAAAAGGCTCTGCTTGCATGAAAGGCTTGTGAAGTCCAGATGTACATTCATGAAACATCTAGAGAGAAAGAAAATACATAATAATGTATTTCATTATGTCCAATCATCACAGAATGCGGGGGGCGGGGGATAAAAACTGATCACTGGAACTTAGAGCCTTGAAAGCCCGGGAGGACTGTGATGACCAGAGAAGGAGGGAAAGGTATGAATTCCAAGCACAGCGACCATCGCAGACCTACAGTTCCACAGAATGGTAACTCTAAGTAATGACCAGAAGACTCAAAGAACTTCAGAACCAGAAGGACTCTCAGAGATCATGTGTCTGTATTTTGTTTTGTTTTCTCAATAGACTTCATTCTCTAGAGGTTCCCAGCAAAACTGAGTGGAAGAGACTTCCCATTTACCCCCCGCCCCACACAGGTATACCCTCCCCATTATCCATGTCCCCCGCCAGAGTAGCACATCTGTTACAACAGATCAACGAACATTGATACATCTGTTACAACAGATCAATGAACAGTCATATGTCTGTTTCATCAATTTGGAAAGCACAAGCCAGGGCAATGGAGTCCCCTATCCAAGGTCACATGGCCAGATGCTGTCAGAGAAAGGACCAAAATGCCTGGGTCCCAATACGGTATCCTCTCCTGATAAACCACAATGCACTGGGTGAACCATACATGGCCAAGTACAGATCCCCTGACATTCACTACACAGGATGCCTGATTTCACTGGACCTGTAAACGTACTCTTGTCGGCACCAAAACAATTTAACTCTCTTTCAGAAGCAGAGAGAAGTCTGCTTTTTCCCTGAGGCACTTTTCGTATTATTAGCACCAATGCCTAATGTCTAGACTCTACATGCTAATCACTAAGTCTCACCAGCTTCTCTATTTTATGTAGTTACTGGCATAATATTACAACCAGTCAAACAATATTCATCTGCAGAATGAAACTGTGATTTTTTTCTTCCCGTAGCCAGATCCATGAGGTGTTTTCACTGATAAAACCCATACGAGATCTCTGCCTCACGCAAGAGACTTTCCCACAGTATTTTTAAATGTTAGTAATAAATATCAATACAATGTTGACGGGTTCATTGTTTGAAACAGGGCAACTGCATATCCCAAGGATGAGCAAAGTCTGCTTTCCTTGGCAAGAGTAAAGCTCTGTGCTTTCCCAGTGACACTTCAAAGTTTGATGAAGAGAAGTTTCTCAAGGGCGGGGCCTCCCAACTTCTGTGGCCCTCGTCTGGATAGTGCCGGGTACGCACTAGGTGCTCTACATATATGTGCTGGATGGAAGGGTTTGAGAGTATAATAATAATTACCTCCTGAAGAGTCAAAGCTTTTTGAAAAAGGAAAATAAACTCTGCTTATAAAGATACAAGACTAAAATACATTTCTTGTTTCTTTGGAAAATTATCATAAGCATTTCAGTTTCTCCCTAAATACTGAAGAAAAAAGATCTCCCCCCAAAACGCCAAAATATACAGAGCTGGAGCTACTTTGCCAAATACAAATATATAGAGGATTGTCCCCTTCCTCCCCGAGTCCACAATACAAACTTAATAATCTCCAAGGAAATATGAATATGTTTTCTCCCACCGGAAAACTAACTAAATTACTCCTTCTGGTGGACAACATCACATTTGCGGGCATTGGGATCTTCAGGGTCTGCCCCCTCCAGTCTCTGAGGCCATGGAGAAGATACTCTCGGATAAGTTTCCAAAATCATCATCAGGACCACTGTTTGACTATGTTTTTCCATTTAGCCACTGGCATTATTTGAATAAAATATGCTCCATTTCAGATACAATGCACTTTTCAGATATATACACCTACTTAACTGCCTTACACTCCTGATTTTTCTAATATGCCTTCACAATATGCTTTGCACATTTGGTGACATATTTCGACTAGAAAATAAAAGGCTAAATTGTCCCCAAGTTTGCTTGCAGAAGCTTTGGTAACGAAATATAAAAAACTATGACATATAAAAGATATTAACGTAAAGGTAAAAGTGACAGAGAAAGGATTTCTCAACAAAGTAATCCAGTCGTCCCTCGGTATCCACAGGATTCGTCCTGGGAGTCCCACGGATACCAAAATCTACAGATGCTCAAATACCTTACAGAAAATGGCACAGTACAATCAGCCCTTTAGGGATGCGGAACCCGCGGATACAAGCCAACTGAATACAGTAACGGAAGATTCCCTGAAACTCTAATTGATCTGGGTCACTCTGGCTTACTGCAGGGTTCTCAATCTGCAGTGTTCATGAGAACCATCTGGGGAGCTTGTGAAATGTAGATTCCTGGGCTCCTCCTCTCATACGGGTAACGCAAGCTATTGTGGAGCTCAGGAATCTGCATTTTTAACAAGCATCTCAGGTGATCCTGATTCAGGGCCAGAGCCCAGCCGAGCTCCTACAAAGCTAACGGTAAATGGAGGTAACGCAAATGTATTGGAATAAATCAGCAATGACAGAGCCTGAGTCTCAAGTCCACTACTGCCTCTAACCAGCCCTGTGACCATAGCTTTACCTTCCTTAGGTCCCCATTTACTTGTCTGTAATACAAGGTATTATCTGTGAGACTGATACCTAAGATGTCTTCCTGCTGTGAAACTGTGACATGTTTAAAAAAAAAAAAAAAAAAAGGTAGCTTTATAAATGCGGACACTATTTATTTCCCTAGGAAACAGTGTTTGACATATTCTTAAGTAATGTTTATACAAGGATCTCTACATCAGAGATAATAGTCTGTAGACCTTAAACATGCCAGACACCTAGTTCAATGCCAAATGTTAGACACTGAATGAAATCACACACTTACACACACACAAACACACCTCTATGCTGTGGCCATGGGGCAGGAGTTGTGTCCACTAGGTGTTCAGTTGCAAAGCTTACCTGAATCTGAATTACAAGAGCAGTTAATTTGAATATTTTTACCAGACATTAAACACCACAATCTTGACATTATTAACCACATTCCAGGAGAACCAAAGCACCACTTAAGTGGCACCTTTTTACGAAGTAATTACCAGAGGCTGCTCTTATCTCAGACTTTGCTTTAGGGGAAGTAGGCCTGACTCTACAAAGACAGAAGTTGCAGCCGGGGAGAGTCTCAACACTTACAAATCTGTATAGTTTGCTGGAGCGGAGATGAAACATTTATCCTTCTTGTGCGACCACTTCGGTTTCCAGGGAAATGACTATTCATGGCTGAGGCAGGCAGAGGAGAGGTACATCCACAGATGCACACACACCACACACCAACGTTAACTGAAAAATTTCAAAGTGCCTTTTTATGCCTTTAACTCAAAGATGAACACATTTCAAGGTGACCCAATCCTCCAGTGACAGGCGTTTTAAAGGGGCCAGCGCTCTCCACTTAAACAATTTCTAGTGACACGTCTAAATCGCATCCTCCAGGGCTCTCTCCGCTGTCTCGTTGACTAATCTTTCTTTCCCGGCAGAGGTATCCCATTTCAAATGAGCGCCTGAACTTCGTGTTCCCTCCTAACAATTAAAATCCACAGAGCTCAGATGCTTTAAAAAAAAAAATTTGTTTTTTTTTTTTTAATTAGCAAGCACCATGGAAAACTTTTAATTATTTAATTATACAACAAACCCAAATGATTATAGTTCTGTTTACCAAAACAGTATCAGAATAATAAAACACAGACTCATCACTCATGCTTATAAGCAAATGGTAAAAGACGTCTAAGGTAAAATCAAAGTTTGAGTTCAGAAAAGGATGCCCAATTTAAAACCTAAAAGCGTAGACGATCATTATATTGACTCTGTGGATGAATTTCATACATAGAATACGAAGGGTTTTTTTCTTCTTTCTTCACTAAAATATCACTGTTAGCCATTACAGAATGAGATTACATCAGAAATCTGAAAATTGGGTTCCTATAGTTAATGAAACATGCCAGGCTGTTTTGGGTAAGTTCCTTTGCAGAAACTACTCCCTGTCAAAAACATCCTTTCCAAAAACCTCCCCTGGACTATCTGTAAATTCCTCCATTAGTTTCCAATCTGATTACTTCTATATGGTCACCTGTATCCTCCTGTGATGATGTACATGACAGTGTCCCTTCATTGACTGTGAGCTTCAGGAAAGCAGAGACCAGGCTATGGTCACTCTGGTATCCCAGCCATTACCATGAGCAACAAGTAACCAGTGCCAGGAATAGCAGGAACCCTACTTTGTTTGGGGTTTTCTTTTTTAAATGTGTATAAGTTTATAATACATAAGAATAAATTTTTTAAATGCATTCTGGTCCCCTCCCCTCCTAAACAACTGTCCTAACCCCCCACCCCGGGAGGGTGGGAGTCATTTGAGCCAGGTCAGGAGGGGGACTCACTATGGCCCACAGTGGGCTATGGGAGCCCAACAAGCTAGGGGGGCACTTAAGCACGGGGGGTAGGTCAGAGTCCAATCACAACACAGAGGGTGTCTGCACAAAGGGAAGGGGGAGCCAGACATGGAAGTCGAGAGAAGCAGGAAAAGGAGGCTATCTACATGGATGGGCAGCCTGGCCCAGAGAGCCATAGACCTGCTGGGGGCTATCAATGTGGGCAGCAGCCTGATGCAAGCAGTTGGAGCCCAGGCTGGATGAAGGTAGCCAACTCAGAGTGTCAGAACCTGAGTAAGTCCAGAAGAATGTCTACTGGCCATGGAGTATGTACAGCCCAGCATGTGAAGGGTTTCAAATATGCAAAGAGAGAAAAATGGAACAAATCCGTGGTATTGTACTGGAATTGGAGGAATCAGTCTGAACTCCTGGTTTTCACTATATAGAGAGATATAGATAGATGGTAAGTAGACAGTTACAGAAGTAAACATGTGTGTATGTGTGTGTGTGTGTGTGTGTGTGTACACATTCTCTAGCTCTACCAAGTAAGGGGATTCGGAGCAGAGACATTCCAGTCACCATGCGCATACCTACCGCCCAGATCATGGCATCTAAATACCATTATCCACTGAAAGAAACCTTCCTTGGAGAAAGAGCTGACTCTAGTGCTGGGGCAGGGAAAGTATAAGATGAGCCTGGGACACCTTGTTAATCCAAAAAAGAATGAAGTACTTCAAAAATAATGGTACACGTCAGACAGCGAGAGAAGCTAGGATGAAGGGGCTCCCCTTAGCAAAATCTAAACAATTTGAATATTAAACAATAATAGTAACAATAACAACCCATTTGGAAAAAATAGGAAACCTCAAATATATACTAATATAAACAAACATAAATAAATTGAAAATCTGCAGAGAAACAGGGTACTTAAATAGTTTCAAAGTGCCACCACACAAAATACATATGAATTACAAAGGTTAAAAAGTAACTTTACAGTGGTGAAGCCTAGGAGACAGCACCTTAATCGAATAATCAAAATGAACACCATCAATAATGAGACAAATCAATATCATGTGCTACCTAACAGGATGCAATGAGAAAAACACAGCATCATTTCTGTGAAATTCCTGCCAGAGATGCATAATCTGAATCTAACCACGAAAAAAACACTGCAAACAGAAACGGAGGAACATCCTATAAAATAACTGGCCCGTATGCTGCAAAAGTCAGTGAAACACTGAGCAATCATTTCAGCCTGAAGACTAAAAAGACACGACAATTAAAGGCAACATATGATTGTGAAACGGATCTTTTTGAAATAAAAAACTGTTTGGACAACTGGCCAAACGTGAATGAAGTTGGTGGATTGGATGGTAGTAATGTATCCATGTTAAAGGTCTCACTTTGAGGACTGCAGGGTTGTTGCAGCCTTTGAGGAAACTGTCCTTACCCATAGGAAATACTCAAGTATCCAGGGGTGGTGATGCATCATGTCAGTCAACCGTGTTCCTCAGGTGGTTCAAAGGAAAAAGTTCTTTCTACTGCACTTACAACTTTCCTAAAAGTTTGACATTGCTTTAAAGTTAAAAAAAAAAAAAAAAAAAAAAGGGCTTCCGCGGTGGCGCAGTGGTTGAGAGTCCGCCTCCCGATGCAGGGGACGCGGGTTCGTGCCCCGGTCCGGGAAGATCCCACATGCCACGAAGCGGCTAGGACCATGAGCCATGGACAAAAAAAAAAAAAAAAAAAAAAAAGTACAGCAAAAAAGTTTTGTTATTCAGGTTTATAATCAATACAGGTTTCCCCTACTATCTGAAAGTAGAAGGCTCCTAGGAAAACTTTGGTCAGCCGAACTGGCACAAAGTGAAAAGTATCACCCACTTTCCGAAAGTTCTCATTATGCCATTTCACTTTTATGGAAGACCTATATTAGTAGGTCTAGTAACTTTTCGTAAAAGCAAAAATTCTTTTGAATTTCTTTCCGTTAGTGAAAACAGGTACTAATGCAGGCATTTCATAAGTATGAGAGCTGGGGTTTTCAAAAATACGAAGAGACAAGAAAAAGAAAACAATCCAACCAATAAAAAAAAACCCTGACCACTTGGAGCTCACTCCCAGGTCCCCACCCCATGATGCTCTGAGGCACATCAGCGCACCTACCTGAAGAAATCCCAGAGGAAGGCTGGCTTTAAGATGCCACCCCAGAAAATTTCTTATTCAGTTACATCTAAGCTTACTCTCATAATCCACCAAAGTTTGGATATTTCCATTCTCCCTCAGGATAAACTTCATCTTCCCCCAAACAAATTGCAATGGTTAAGATGTGGGTTATGCAACAAGACCTACTGTATAGCACAGGGAACTCTGCTCAATATTATGTAACAACCTAAATGGGAAAAGAATTTGAAAAAGAATAGATACATATATATATATATATATATATATATATATATATATATGTAACTGAATCACTTTGCTGTACACCTTTAACTAACACAACATTGTTAACCAACTATACTCCAATATAAAATTAAAAATTAAAAAAAAGATATAGGTTATGGTAATAAAACAAAAATCTTTCACATAGACACAGGCAAATCAAAGCTAAGAAAGTCACAGTAAAATTACTCACTAGCTATCGACTTGCCTTCTCTTACATCACAGATCAAGTGCCCCAGGCAGCACCAATAGACCAATTGCAGTGGGGAAGCATGTAGTGTTAGCACCAAACCATCTAGGTGTGAATTCTGGCTCTGCCACATTAGCTCTGCCTAACTGGCTTTTGGCAAGTTACTTCAAACTCTCTATACCTCAGTTTGCACATCTGTAGAACAGAGATCATAATAAAATCTTCACAGGGCTGTTGTGAAGACTAAATGAGATAATGCAAAAAGCACTCAGTATAGTACCTGGCACAAAACTAAAGCTCTATGGTAACCACCATCATTATACCCAGCACCTAGGCATAGTGTCTAGTGTTAAATAAAGAATTATTGTGCAAGCAACCCATGCTTTGCCTAACTTAAAAGTTTAAGATTCCAGTCAAAAAAAATTTTTTTTAACTTTTCTAAGATAACTTTGCAGTGGAAAGATCACCACCACCAAAATCAGAAGCATTCTACACCAAAGTTATGCCTTAGCACAAGTGGCAGAAATGAGCTACTTACATTTTGATTCTCATCTAAGTTCTTAAAGGGAAAATAAAAGTTATAAGGCCAAGAGGGCCAGAACTCTGTTATGGCAACTCATTTAAGGTACAGTTTAGGCACAACTATCTAATTTCTTAAATAGACAAAACTAAATGCAAATTAACTGCATATCACATTTGCACTTATTTTAATTGTAGTTTTGGCTCGATGCCCAGCTAGGGATCGGACCTAGCTCTGTGAAGGCAGGGACTACCCTTGTCCATCTTGTATCCCCAGAGCCCAGGGTAATACTATCCAGTTCACAATCGGTACTCAGTAACTACTTTTTGGATGCGTAACAGTGCTTTCGTAAAATACAAAATCCCCGTTTTCCTTCTTGGTTTGGCAACTAATCCAAAACTGATCTCGTTTATCTGTATTTTAAGCAAATAAACTGCCCTTTCTGTTTGTTCTGACTTGGATTACAAAAAATGCCCCTACAGAGCAAAACATTCCTCAGTAATCATGGTCCCTGATCATTCCAGTTGTGGATATATGCCTAAAACAATCTCTTTTTACTGCAACACAGGAAACTCGTAGAATTGTCCCCATCCCGTCCCAGTTAAAAATCAGTTTTCAATTAGATTTTTTCTGTTTTTCAGATATCTTTGTAAATTTCCTTTCTGAACACAAGACCTTACAGATATACAGACAGATACAGAGCAGAGACCCTTAGAAGTCACCTAATACAACACCCCCATTTTCCAGATGCCTCCAAAGAAGCCACACTGCCAACATGCTTCGTAAGCCTCTTGAGATCTCTTTAAAGACAGAAGTAACAAAATTGAATTGTAACGTTATTCAGAAAAGAGGGAGAAGGTAGAGACTGCACAGCACCTGTCCACACACAAGGGCCCAGGTGGACACCCCAGTGTTCCCAAGCAAGGAGTAGTTCTAAATTCACTCCTGCATTCAGCAGGCATGTTTGTGGGCCTTCCGTGTACCGGACACTATCCTAACTGCCTGGGATACATCAATAAAGAAAAGAAAGATCGCTGCCCCTGCTGCACCTACATTTTAGGCAAAACTTAACAGGCATCTAGCAGAATAAGGAAAAGAACATCATCGGTCCATTTTAATAGAATGCAAAGGGCCAGAAGCACTCCATAGAGCCATAAAGATCTTTAAGCCAGTGGTTCTCAAATCTGAGTGCATTTCAGAACCACTTTAAATCCACCAGAATGCCAGGCCCCACCCCCAGAGTTTCTGACTCATTAAGAGATCAATGTGGCCTGAGAATGTGCATTTCTAATGAGCTGTCACCTAATGTTAATGCTGTAGGTCCCAGAACCACACTCTGAGAACCGCTGATCTACTGTTCAAAGAAAGCGAGTAGCTTGGCCAAAGCCACAGGCTGGAGCTAGACCAGATTTAGGGTTCTTTTTCCTTCTGATTCCAAACTGGTCAAGCCTTCTCCATAGGAGGACACAGCTGTCACCTACCCACTTAACGGCAAACACTGCCCAAAGAGGTTCTTAGCTTTATGTATAAGTTGGAGAAAATGAGAAATTAATGTTTTAAGTAGAAAATATCTTAAACATAGGATTGATCACTAAACACTGACATAAAAATGAACATTAGAGGGTCTGTTCTTTCTTTCTCAGGTCCAATGGGTCCATAAAAGAATGTTTTCCTTGAAGGTTTTATCATGAGGGTCAGATTCAGTCTCAAATGAACCTATTTATTAAAAAAAAAAAAGTCTATTAACTAGAAGTATATACATGCACTACAATATAAATTAGTGACTGTATCAGTAATAATTTTAGTTTTTTGTTCTAATTGTATTTTCTAAAATTTTTACAATAAACATGAATCCCTTCGTAATAAGGGAATAAAAGTTTATTTCTTTAAAAAAGTTAGTGTTTATTTTAAAAAACTTTTAATTAGAAAACTATAAAAGGCATCAACTAATAAACTGCATAAATTAATACTGAATGATTTTTTTTCCTAGTACATAAATATTTCAAATAATTTATTTTAGGCCAAATCTCTGTCTGGATTAATGATTAATACCAGTGAAGGAAAAACACCCTTGAAATATATCTGATGTTATTTAAACAAAGAGAATAAAACAAAACTATGATCATTTAAATAGCTGCATAAAAATCACATTTACTATTATTCTACATAGCAATTGATTTTTGTCTATACTGTTACTTTTCAACAAATGAATGGATGTGATTCTAATTCTTGCAAATAAAGTTTAAAAAGTTCTATGTCAACTATACCTCAATAAGAAAGAGAAAAAGGATTGTGTTTCTTGAAAGAAAAATAAACTGCTAAGTTTTGGGGAAATAACAGTGCATCAAATGGCGAACAAAGTCACGCAGCCATACCCTGAAGATACCAAGGTGACTAAGACTCACAGCCCATCCCTATCCCCCATACATCATCTTTCTGGATCTTCCAATCTAGGGAACTCCTTTATTACTAAAGTCCACATTCCAAAGATAGAACTAGAGTTTAAAATATAACCTGCTAAAGGGCAGTGAGTAAAGGAGAATCAGTTCGGTGAGGAAATCACCTGCCTTTATAAAGACAAGCTCTTACCATTCGACAAAAGTTCTGGACCATCTCATGAAGCCTAGACTCTAGTTAGAACAGTCACTTTTAAAGAAAAAAGTGTACCCGTATGACTTACATACAATTTATAGCTAATTTTCTCAAAACTGGCCCCTAAAAACAGAATTCTCCTTTTAATACTATTACTGTACATACTTACCTGGTACATTGTGAGTACCTAGTAAACTATTATATACTTACTATATATATATAATACTTATATACTTACTACGTACACACAATGTGCCAAACAATTAACATCCTCTCATTTAATCTCCAAACCAATTTATGAGGTAAGTGCTACTATTATAATCATTTTACAGATTAAGAAACTTAAGCACAGAGTGATTAAGTTATTTGCCCGATGTCACAGAGCTAAACTGAAGATCCAGGATACCGATATGCAAGCTATAATACTTAATCTGAGATCCTGAACCTTTGGCTCCATCATGCTTTTGCTATGTTTGAATTGCGAATTTTTCACATTTTGGGAAATCAAAACTAAGTTTTCTTGCCAGAAATATTTTAGAACATCAATGAAATGAAATAAATGAGGAAATAATCCAAGCACTTTTAGAAGTCGCTGTACTTCTAAAAATCATACAATTTACATTAAGTTATATAGTCCAGAGACAACTTTTCCAACAGCACGCTCACTCTGGGGATACGGCTGTGTTAACAATTACCTATGGAAACCCGGCATTAAATCGCACAAGATAATTCTATTAGGAGCGTGGAAGGGAGGTTTTCATCTGGTTTGTCCGGGGGGTCTTTGGGGTTTTTGTTTCTTTGTTTGTTTTGTTTTTTTTGTTTTCGCAATGAGTTGGAAGATAAAAGTCTAATCCTTTCCTATTCCTTCCGCTTATAAATATAAGGCTTGGGAGTCAAGGTTTGCGGGGTCCAGGTGCGCAGGGGCTGTCTCCCAAGTGCGGCGTCTCCCAGGTGCGGCCGCCGAGCCTGCGCCTCCCGCCCCGGGGAGCACGCGCCCCGGAGACCCCTGGCCAGGGCACCGGGCGGCGCGAGGCTCGAAGAGACAGGGGACCGGGAGCAACGGAGAGGGGAGGGAGCGACCGCAGGCTCTTACCGAGCTCCGTACCCCGCTGGTGCGCCGACATGGTAGAGCCCCCACTGCACCGCCGGCTCCCGCACGCCCGCCCGCTTTAGTTCTGCCCTTCCTGCTTCCGCGCGCACGCGCGCGCCGCACGCCCCGCCCGCTCCGCTCTGGGGGCGGAGCCCCCGGCCGGGCCGCGGAGGCGGGATCCCGGGTCCTTTCCTCTGCCGGGAAAATCCGTTGCGCGCATTCCTCGGTCTTGTCCACGAGGTGCGGAGCTCGCATACTAACTCCCGTAAATCATGCTGCCAGAACTCGTGGTGAAACCCTTAAGTTGCTTACTGTACTGAATAAAAGAATTTGGAGACTTTTCACAGTAGGATTACAGAACAAGAAGGGAGAGGATCCTTCCAATTACTGCCTGAGACCAGAGCTCGAGGACCCGACACCTGAAACGGGAGCGGTGATCCCTTAGCCTGGTAAGGGCGGCCAACCAGCAAACTGGGGCCCGGTGCCCTGTGACTTCTACGCTTGGCTTCCTGAAGACTGTGGCCTGAAAAACCAGGGGGCCTAGGAGTGGGAAGAACTGGGGTCTCAGCTTTGCGCTGGCAGCGATTAAGTGTGACACTGGGCCATCAACTGCCCTTCTAAGCTTCATTTTCCTTATCTGTAAGCAAGCACCTTGACAACATTTTTTTTTAATTATTTATTTATTTTTGGCTGCGTTGGGTCTTCGTGGCTGTGCGCGGGCTTTCTCTAGTTCCGGCAAGCAGGGGCTGCGCTTCGTTGCGGTGTGCTGCCTTCTCGTTGCGGTGGCTTCTCTTGTTGCGGAGCACGGGCTCTAGGCGCGCGTGCTTCAGTAGTTGTGGCTCGCGGGCTCTAGAGCGCAGGCTCAGTAGTTATGGCTCACGGGCTTAGTTGCTCCGCGACATGTGGGATCTTCCCTGACCAGGGCTCGAACCTGTGTCCCCTGTGTTGGCAGGCGGATTCTTAACCACTGCGCCACCAGGGAAGTCCCTTGACAACATCTTGGAGCTCTAAAATTCTGATTCTGTGATACTAAGAATTTTTTCAGCCTGACTTTTTTTGTGAGCAGGAGGTTAAAGTTGTCTGGAGTCACTCAACACAGGCTACTAATCAACTCTGTACTCACGGTCAGAGACAGCTCCACTCTGCTGAAAGAAGGAAATCTCTTAGTTATGGCTTGTTTACCATGAGCCAGTTACTATGCTAGGTACTTTCAGAGAGACGATAGCATTCGAATCCCAGAACAATCCTGCCAAGTATGTACTGTATCTCCATTGCTCTACCTACAGACACCAAAGTTATGAACAGAGGCATCCTGGTGTAATGGAACAGACTCTAAACGGGTCCAACTCAATACACCAGCAATTCCACCTAATGACTAGCTGGTTCCAGGAATGTTACTGCCTGTAAAATGGGGATGTTCAAAATAGATTTGACTTGCAAAGGTGCTGTACATGTGTAAAGCATCTAGTACAACACACATCATGGCACATAGTAGGTGCTCAACAAATGGAAGCTACGAATGTTACTGTCAGCTTCACACAGCAATTATAGGCTACATAGGAAAAGTAATCCCAGTCTTTTCCCCCCACACGTAGCTGCCTCTCAGCCTTGTCAGCACAGAGCCATTGCCAAACATTTTGAAAGTGTCTACATCCCATTCATTTATATAATAGCATTTTACCTATTTCTGTCTTCACCCTGAAAGCCCCGAGCTGGCCTAGCATTCACAGCTAGACCACCGTGTTCCCCAGTAGAACGTAAAACAATTTCACAGAACACCAACATCAGCCAAGGCCATTGTGTCCCTGATAAATCAACAAAAACAAGCCCCCTTGTAATCACGTCTGAACATAAAAAATGAACATTGTCCAAACCACAAAAATGACCAAACAGCCCCCTAATCCTGGCTGTTATAAGTGACTGTCACCTCTTTACTTGTCAGTTTTAGCCTCACCCCATTCTTCTTGTATTTTAGATAAGAATTAAAATGCCCTGTCGGAATTATCACCCCTTCCTGCCAGCATCAGTGCAGAGCAATGGCCCACCTCCTTGAACTTTCCCCAAATCACCAAACACAAGCCCAAATCCTATGTCATTTCTGACACCCTCTGAGACATCTCACAGTTCCCCTGGTGAGTATTCTTCCTTATTGCAGCAAGTCAGTAAACCCAAATTTATTCCTGGTGATCTTTGGCTGGAGAGGCCTGAAATCCCTAAAAGATACAAAGACAATAAATGGAATTCTATTTTTTAGAGGCAGATAACAACTCTAAGCCAGATTCCAAGCCATTCATTATGCATTCATGGATAATGTAAATGTATTAAAACAAACTAAAAAAAGCTGTGAGATCCTAATTTAGTTGGAAAACCAGAATCAGGACAGCCTCCTCTAGCAAACATTTTTGCAATATATCTGACAAGAATTTCTCAAGGACTTTTTCTAAAACTGGCCTGTTGCACAGTACTAATCTGGAATTAATCTCTACAGTTTGAACGTATGTCAAATTGGCAGCATTCAGAGACACTAGGGATGGAATGCAAAAAGTGAGGGTTTTTTTTAATGAAGAAATGTTGCTAAGTTTCACTTTGTGGACTTCCCTTTTATATTTATTGCTTTCTGAAACTTCTGAAGTAGCCATCCTTAAGGTAAGGCCTCTCAGCTCTTTGGACCACTACTACATTGGAATCACCCAAAATTTTTTTTCCTGAAACAGATTCTAGGCTTCACCACAGCCCTACTGAATCAGAATCTCTAGGACCTTGGAATCTGTATTCTTAACAGATTCCCTCAGATGATGTTTATGCAAGCTAAATGCAAAGAATCACCGACCTAGAGGCAGAGAAACTATGCATGCAATCTGGAGCTAAAGACCAAACTGGCTCTTACAAGAGTAAAATTGTCTTTATTGTATTCTTTTAACCCATTTTGCATGCCATTCCTTTTTGTGGATGTTTTAAAATAAAAAGTTACCAGATAAATTACTTATCTTCCCACCCCCACTTCTCCTTCAGTGAAAACTAAAGCTCTAAGGATATGTCATATTTATCTTGAAACCTCAAGAACATACCTGGCCTGGGAGACAGGAATAATCCAAAAGTTAAAGGCCAAAGGGCCTGAACTATTGGGTTGGCCAAAATGTTCATTCAGGTTTTTCCATAAGATGGCTCTAGTAGCACTTAGTTGTCTTTAACTTCATGCAAAACAACTTTGTGGGACTTCCCTGGTGGTGCAGTGGTTAAGAATCCGCCTGCCAATGCAGGGGACATGAGTGCGAGCCCTGGTCCGGGAAGATCCCACATGCCGTGGAGCAACTAAGCCCGTGCGCCACAACTACTGAGCCTGCGCTCTAGAGCCTGTGAGCCACAACTACTAAGCCCACATGCCACAACTACTGAAGCCTGCGCATCTAGAGCCTGCACACTGCAACGAAGAGTAACCCCCGCTTGCTATAACTAGAGAAAGCCCGCGCACAGCAACAAAGACCCAATGCAGCCAAAATTAATTAATTAATTTAAAAAAAACACATTTTAGATTGTATGTGACAGCTGTCCTATCAGCCAGCATGCATTTAAAAAAAGACATCAAAATTGGTGAATTTTTTTTAAAGATGTTGGGGGTAGGAATTTTTATTAATTAATGTATTTATTTTTGCTGTGTTGGGTCTTCATTTCTGTACGAGGGCTTCCCCTAGTTGCGGCAAGCAGAGACCACTCTTCATCACGGTGCGCGGGCCTCTCACTATCGCGGCCTCTGTTGTTGTGGAGCACAAGCTCCAGATGCGCAGTCTCAGTAGTTGTGGCTCATGGGCCTAGTTGCTCCTCGGCATGTGGGACCTTCCCAGACCAGGGCTCGAACCCGTGTCCCCTGCATTGGCAGGCAGATTCTCAACCACTGCGCCACCAGGGAAGCTCCAAAATTGGTGAATTTTTGTATACCTATTTTAATATTAAAGATGGAAGAAAAAAAGCAAGATTTTTGGCATAATATGCTTTATTATTTCAAGAAAGGTAAAATGCAACTGAAATGCAAAAAAAAGATTTGTGCAGTGTGTGGAGAAGGTGCTGTGACTGATGGAACGTGTCAAAATTAATTTGTGAATTTCTCCCTGGTCTATGTTCCACAGTCGGGTAGACCAGTTGAAGTTGATAGTGATCAAATCGAGACATTAACTGAGAACAATCAACGGTATACCATGTGGGAGATAGCTGGCATACTCAAAATGTCCATATCAAGCATTGAAAATCATTTGCACCAGCTGGGTTATGTTGATCGCTTTGATGCTTAGTTTCCACGTAAGTTAAGCAAAAAAAAAAACCTCTTGACCATATGTCTGCATGCGATTCGCTACTTAAACGTAATGAAAATGTTCCATTTTTAAAACAAATTGTGACAGGCGATGAAAAGTGGATACTGTACAATTATGTAGAACGGAAGAGCTCGTGGGGCAAGTGAAATGAAACACCACCAACCACACCAAAGGCTGGTCTTCATCCAAAGAAGGTGACATTGCGTATATGGTGGGATTAGAAGGGAGCCCTCTATTATGAGCTGCTTCCGGAAAACCAAACGATTAATTCCAACAAGTACTGCTTCCAGTTAGACCAACTTAAAGCAGCACTCGACGAAAAGCGTCCAGAATTAGTCAACAGAAAACGCATAATCTTCCATCAGGATAATGCAAGACTGCGTGTTTCTTTGATGATCAGGCAAAAACTGTTACAGCTTGGCTGAGAAGTTCTGATTCATCTGCCGTATTCACCAGATGTTACATCTTCGGATTTCCATTTATTTTGGTCTTTACAAAATTCTCTTAATGGAAAAGACTCCAATTCCCTGGAAGACTGTAAAAGGCACCTGGAACAGTTCTTTGCTCAAAAAGATAAGAAGTTTTGGGAAGATGGAATTACAAAGTTGCCTGGAAAATGGCAGAAGGTAGTGGAACAAAAGGGTGAATACGTTGTTCAATGAAGTTCTTGGTGAAAATGAAGGCTGTGTCTTTTATTTTTACTTAAAAACCGAAGGCACTTTTTGGCCAATCCAATACTTGTGTTCGCTTGGTCATACGCCCAGGGCCTACTACAGTATTTGTTAGATGAATGATTGTATATTACTGTTTGTGCTACTTTCTTATAATGCCCACTGTTTTAACAAGTCCAATTTTATTCGACTGTAGTCTTTATGATTTCTTAGAGCAGTCCTTCACAGGTTCCTTAGGTAAAAATTCACTTAGATTATGGACTGTCGACAGTATTTCTAAATCGGATGGGGGAAAGTGTAGAAACAGGGAGGACTAGGGGAGAGTATGAATATTAGAATCAAAATATTTCAGAACTGCAGAGAGACTTCTAGAACATCTAGTCCCTACTTCATGGTGAAATAAGAAAAATAAGAATTATACTGAGTCTTTTATGACGTTTTATTCAATTTAAAGAACAGTCCTGACACTACGCCCTTCACTACCAACTTGGATTTTAAAATGACCTTTCATGAATATTGTGCTGGTAGATGTTTCCATAGCCTCACTTGGCAAAATTAGAGGCAGACCACTCAGTCTTGCCACCGACCCCCACCTAACCCCTCCCCCCACCTTTTTAATCTATTTTTCCACCAAATCCCAAAGTTGGGGAATCACTGATAAATACATAACACTAGCTAATAAATGCTTCGTATGAGTTAAGCCCATTCCATCAATTATTTGATCCCTCCCCACCAAATCTGTTCAAACCCAGGCAATATAACCTACAGATCACACACTTACTGTTCCAACTATTTCTTTGAAGCCAAACTCATTAGACAAGTCATTTAACCTCTGAAATAGTTTCCCATATGTATAATGGAGATACTACCTATCTCCACTGGGTTATTGGAGAGATTAAAAAGTAACAGTATTTTAAAACCAAGCAGAAAATCTAACATAAGGCACTTAATAAATACTATTTCTATACACATCTGTAAACTTTAACCAGTTATTTTCCACTTAACCAAGTTCCATTCTCTCATTAATTATATAAAGTGATTCAACCTATAAAGTATGGTTACTGTTCACTAGCTATCATTTAGATGCATACTCCGGCCTTGTTTCCACAGGTAAATTTGTTAGAGGCCTCATTTGTTTCTTCAAGAACTCTGCTGATTTTAAAGTCACATTGATCTAGCTGACACTGTCAACACTGGCAATTGTGCATCCCTATAGCTAAGCAAAGCTAAGCCTATCTGAGAATGTTCTTGCTCCAGTAATTCTTTTTCTTCAGGAATCCCCCTAGTGTGAGACCCACATGTAACTCGACAGAATCACTGTTTGTCTGATAATATTCAGGTGTAAAACATAAGGTTCCTACAAGAGAAATATTTTCCCTTGGTCTGCATTTTCAATTCCCCATTCTGTTGCTCCATCCTGAACAGTTACATCCATCTGCCTCCACCTTGGTCTTTTCAAAAACAGGCAGCTAAATTAATAATTCCACTGAATTTGAACTATGAAAACATGTAACCTTTAAGTTATTATGGTACATCTTTACTATTTTTTAGACATTAAAACGAATGTGTTGAACTTTTCTGACATGAAAAATTCTCAAGAGAACTGACTGCACTCAATCCTGGTTTCTTAGAAGAAACCTCTAGATGACACGGAGATGTAATGATTCGTAGGATAAATTACTAAAACTTAGGCAGGATTTGAGCTACCATGACGTTAGGACATAGAGAGGAAGCGCCAGAGGAAGAATGGAATGGGAAGCAGGGTGGAGATGGGGAGACTGTATCACACAAGCTCAAGTCTTCCTAGGTTATTGGATCTCAAGTCCGATGAAGCTGTACATGAATTCACTGGAGAGGCAAGTGCTTTGAGTAGGTTCCGACAACATCTCTGAGTCTTCAGTGGGGAGGATGGTCTGCTGCATAACTGAAAGATAATCTTACTGGTCTGGTAAGATCTGGTGCTCATTTAGGGACTTGTTTCAACATCTACTGAGCACTTATGATGTACCAGCCACCTTTCTAAGCAAAGCAATATTGGTGAAGACAAAAAATATACGAAGTAATTTCAGACTGGTAAGAACTCTGAATAAAACAGGACAAAATAGCAAGTGACAAGAGGGTCACAGGACTTGAGACCTGAATCCCAAGAAAGGGTCAGCCATGCATATATTTAAGTAAGAGTGGCTCAAGTAGCAGAAATAGCAAGCCAAGTGAAAAGGCCTTGTGAAATGAAGCCACTGAGGCTAGAGCAGTACAAGCAAGGGAAAAATGAAAAGTCATAAAGGCAGCAAGAGTCAGAAAACAGTAAAAACATGGTATAATAGGAAGACACTATGGATTTAAACAAGAGTCACCCAGCCTCTTCAAGTCCTAAAGCAATTACCTTTCCTACTGTGTAGAAAATGGATGGTATGAGGGCAGGGTGAGGGAGTAGGGGCAAGAGGGAACAGTTAGGAAGGCACTGCAGCCGTCTACGTGACGTGAGAAATAGAGGGAGCCTGGCCTAAGGGTGGTAACAGTGGACATGAGGCAAGTACAGACTCAGGAGAACCCACAGGACTTACATATAGACTAAAAATAGGGATAAGAGAACAGACTCAAGGACTTTAGGTCTTTCAGCTTAGGCAGTGCCCGTCATCAGAATGGGTAACAAGTTGAGGGGGAAATAGGTTTGGTTGAGAAATTAAGATCTGTTTTCCACAGCTAAGTCTGAGACGCTTACTAAAGGTTAAGGTAGAACATCAACTATGCCATTTAACTCTGGTGCTCAGGGCAGCAGGCTGGATCTATGAATTTGAAAGATTTCAGAAAACAATGAATCCCACAGTGAGTTTTCCCTTTGGAGAGCAGAACTAGAAAGTATAGACCAGACCTGAAGCTGAAAAGGAGGAACTGGCAAATTCAGAAGCAGTCACAAAGATTTAAGTAAAACCAGGAGTGTGATAGAAGTTGCAGAGAAGTGAAAAAAATAAAGTATTTCAAAAACAAGGAAGTAGACAACTACTGGATGCTGCTGAAGGTTTAGTAAGATGAGAAAAGTGACCACTGGGTTAGAAACACGAAGGACACTTGAGACTTTGACAAATGCAATTTTCGTAAATATATACTTGAACTTTTTGTTAAATTTCTACTATAGGATTCTACCATTAGAAGCCCTGGTAAACAGACTAATGGCCCCCCAAAGATGTCCATATCCTAATCCCTGGAACCTGCTAATGTTGCCTTACATGGCAAAAGGGACTTTACAGATGGTAGTAAGTTAAGGATCTTGAATTGAGGAGTTTATCCAGGTGGGTCCAATGTAATCACAAATGTCCTTTTAATAAGTTAAAGAGGGTGGCAGGAGACTCAGAGATTTGAAGATGCTATGTTGCCAGCTTTGAAGACGGAGAAAGGGACCACAAGCCAAGGAATGCCAGTGGCCTCTGGAAGCTGGAAAAAGGAAATAGATTCTCTCCTACAGTTTCCAGAAGGAATGCAGCTCTGCCAACACCTTGATTTTAGCTAATGATCATAAGCAACTCTTATTAATCCGGCAAAAGCCAAAACCTAAAATGACTTGACTGGGTAACCAGAATCTAAAAACCTAAGAACTTGACAATTAATACAATATGGTCAACCAGATATCTGACCAACATGAACTCGCTAATCACACAAGTATAAGCTATGGTATGACAGAGCTCCATGGCCTGAAATTCTTCACCTCATAAACTTAAAACAACTTTTACAGATTTCAAGCTATATGCCACCCAGTGATGGTGTAAGTATGCATCTTTATTTTCTTTTGACTTTTATGAAACCTGAATAGAAGAAACTTCCTTTGGTCATAAACTTCATAAATACCAAGCAATTTCAAAATGCCAATCTGATGCATATAAATCTCAACTGTATTTAAGATAAATCAGACTAGGATTAGAGTCTGTGGTACACTGACAATACTGCTGCTGCAAAGCAGAGAACCAGGCATGTAGCAAGTTGACAAGAAAATACCCTCACGCTGAGACCCTGCGTGAATTATCAGTTGGCTCTCCCCATGACACACCTCTCTTGACCCTCTAAGGCAGTCACAGCCTACTGTGCTGTCTGCCACTTTACCAGAAATCCTCAAAAACTTATTTTTTGCTTGGTTATTCCTTTTAAGGAAAGTTATCAAGGGTCATTCACAAGATAGAGAAAAAGCAATTTGGCAGAGATGTTATTCATTTCTCTAAAGTATTTCCAAACTACTAGTTCAATATTCCTTCCATATTAAAAAATAAATGTATCACAAATCTAAACTCAGTTGATTAATTTTATTAAAAGGTTGGTTAAAAAAAAAAAAAAAAAAAGGCTTTCTGAATACCACCTGAACTTAAAAGGATAAAGTAAAACAAACATTGCAGGTCTACAATTACCCCATTTTTATAAAATCTTTCCTATCTATCTGCATATACACATTCAGAGGTACACTCATGTGTGTTAATGTTCACTCAATTTTAATAGATTTTTTTGGGGTAGTGGGATTTTGAGTGATTTTTCTGACATCTTTCTGCTATTTCTGAATTACTTTTTTTTTTTTCTTTTAACCAGCAAGTATCATTTAAATAAGTTATTATTCTGAAAGTTTTTTTTAAAAGGCAGGTCAAGTATCCCTATCCAATCTAGGAGGGAGAAAGGTATATACAACCCTACCAAAGCACATAAAAATTTCAAAAATCCAGTACAAGTAACTGAATTTCAAAATCAGGAAACAATTTATGTTCACTACAGAATCTTTAACCAGCTTGTCTTTCAATACAGTTATGATGTAGAAAAACTTTCTGGCAATTTCCATTTATAAAACTCAAACCTATCAATGCTTCCCAAGAAACAAACACAGTTTTGTTTTAGAGGCATTTTATTTAGACAACTAAAAACAATTAGATGTTCAGAAGCAGTGTACAATGAGAGAGAAATCAAACCAGTTACTTTATCATGTATTCCCCCTCTTCTTTATAACTAAAGCAAAAAAAATGGCTTTCTGCTTTAAGGGAAAAGTCAGAAAAATAGGCCAATATATTTTCCCTCTTCATAATAACATAAACAGCTACAAAAAATCTACCTGTAATAAGAGAAATTGGATGTTGGTTTGCACATATTCATTAAAAAGACAACAGACTATCATACTACAAGAGCATAACTTCATCTGCCTTCAGCTGATACTCTTTCGTTTTCACTTACAGGTATCACCAAGTTGGTTAGTTCCAGCACTGGAGCTAATTCATATTCCTCATTATTTACTGCTCATGTTTGCCTTACGCAGAGAGTAACTCTGGAGGCTGATGCTTTTCTCTGTTTGTTTTAGTCCATAAGTTGTGTACATCTGCCTGATGCTCAGGCCTTAACTTCAGGAGTTGAACTATAGATGGAATCTGAATTCTCTGAAGCAATTTCTTCTAGCTCCTCTTCCCCTGTCTCTGGAAAACTGATCTTCGGCTTTGCCAGCTCACCACTATCTTCTTCTATGAAAATAAAAGCAATGATGATTATGTGAATTATAATATCACTAGCAATTTCTAGCATTTAACAAGCAAGAAGAGTACGCCGAGACTATGCCAAGCGATGAGCTACAAAACATAAGAGGAACAGCTTTCTTAATAATTGTGATTCTAAAAAAGTATGTCTTTTAGATTCATACTTTTAGATCCATACTACAACTACTCTGGGATCATTAACTAAGTATTTTTATTAAAAAACATGTCTACTTTACTAGTAAGAATCACTAAGTAGTATTATTCAGAGATTAAATACATTTACTTATAAGTTCTTTATACTGTCCTCTAGCAAATTTTGCATTAGGAGTATTCCATTCACCAAATGATCTAGGGTAAAAATTTAGGAACAACAACAAAAAAAAACCCCCACACACACACACACAAATTTAGGAACAGAATATATTGTACAACAAAAAAATTTAAACCAAAGACACAGTGGATGATTTATTAGTCACGGGCTTCTCTTTGCTGTAACCATATTATATACTTTAAAATCTATAAAGACAGAAATACTGAAACAGAAACAACCTAAGTGTCCATCATCGGATGAATGGATAAAGAAGATGTGGCACATATATACAATGGAATATTACTCAGCCATAAAAAGAAACGCAATTGAGCTATTTGTAATGAGGTGGATGGACCTAGAGTCTGTCATACAGAGTGAAGTCAGAAAGAGAAAGACAAATACCGTATGCTAACACATATATATGGAATTTAAGAAAAAAAAAATGTCACGAAAAACCTATGGGTAAGACAGGAATAAAGACACTGACCTACTAGAGAATGGACTCGAGGATGGGGGAGGGGGAAGGGTAAGCTGTGACAAAGCGAGAGAGTGGCATGGACATGTATACACTACCAAACGTAAAATAGGTAGCTAGTGGGAAGCAGCCGCATAGCACAGGGAGATCAGCTCGGTACTTTGTGACCACCTAGAGGGGTGGGATAGGGAGGGTGGGAGGGAGGGAGATGCAAGAGGGAAGAGATATGGGAACATATGTATATGTATAACTGATTCACTTTGTTATAAAGCAGAAACTAACACACCATTGTAAAGCAATTATACTACAATAAAGATGTAAAAAAAAAACTATTAAATTTTATAAAAGTGTAAATGAGTTTATTTGCAAATTACGATGACAATAAAATGTCATTTCTTCCCAGCAAAAAAAAAAAAAAGAAAAAAAGAAATACTGAAACAAAATTAACAGTGCAAAATGATACAAAATCATGAATAAAAATTCTTACCAGGAAGCACACATTTCCAAAGGCCGTACGTTTTTCCTACCACAGTCTGCCATAGTCTCAACGTTCCATCTTCAGAACCACTAGCATAGAGTTCTCCATCAGGACTAAACCTCACACAGTGAATGGGACCAAAGTGTCCTTTGTAGGATTCTGAAAAAGAAGAGAAGGGCTTTTAGATAATTTAATACTTAAACATGACATTTAAGTATTGATATACTAGAGAAAATATTGTCTACATTATTGGGAAGATGTGAAATTCATGAGGGCAAAGTCAAAGAACTATACCTAATTAAAAATAAAGTGATTCTCATCACAAACTGGTTCATCATGTCTACCCTATCTCTGTAAGATTACTCCTTTGCAATCCTAGCACACACTATGGTTTCAGACTGTCTCTAAAAAAATATACATACAAAAAACTGAGGCGTCATGTCCCAATAAAAATAAAGAAAGGGAGTAAATGAAAACCCCTCTAAAACCTACAGAGAGCAGATCTAAAGTCTGTGAATTCAATCCCCATTTCCAAACCCCAAACTCACTGTCTGTTTAATAGGGAACCAATTCTCATTATGACTATAGAGAGCCACCAGATGGAGCTCTTTTACACACTGCCTCTTCATTTCCCAGCCGTCTACCTAGAGTCCACTAGCCGTTCTGTCACACAGAACATGAAGATACAGGATCAATGCTGATCCTATATGGAGTTTAAAGAGAAAATGTTCAGATTAGTAGTGGTGTTGTTCTGTTTAAGGCACATCCTTAGTTATGAACTTTTCTCATTTACTTTCTAATGCCTTATCACCTTATCAGTTTTCAAAGCTGTTTACTAGACCAGTGATCCTGTTCTGTCTCCATGTCTATTCAACTCAAGGACACTCACGCACTAGCTTCGCCCAGAGAATATCATGATCATGTTACCAGGAGTGTAAAAAATTATCATGAGAATAGAAAGAATATGAGATTTTGGAATAAGAATGTCGGGGTCTAAGGTTCAGTATTCACAAATTGTGACCTCAGATACCAGGCAAATAATTTACTTCTCTTTTTCAGAGCATAAAACATGTGGCCAAAACATTCTAAAACTTTGAAAAGTGACATTAAATAAAAACAATGGGAAAGAATCTCTTATTTCAAAGTCACTTATAGGGACTTCCCTGGTGGCGCAGTGGTTAAGAATCCACCTAGCAATGCAGGGGACACTGGTTCAATCCCTGGTCCGGGAAGATCCCACATGCTGTGGAGCAACTAAGCCTGTGCACCACAACTACTGAGCCTGCACTCTAGAGCCATGAGCCACAACTACTGAGCTCAAGTGCCACAACTACTGAAGCCCGCATGCCCTAGAGCCCACACGCTGCAACTACTGAGCCCGTGCTCCGCAACAAGAAAAGCCACCGCAATGAGAAGCCCACGCACCACAATGAAGAGTAGCCCCTGCTCACCGCAACTAGAGAAAGCCCACGCACAGCAACGAAGACCCAATGCAGCCAAAAATAAAATAAAATTTTTAAAAAAGTCACTTACATTCAAGCAATAAAGGATGAACCATAAACAATTAAAATAGATTCTATTTAGTCTATTCACCAAGGTTTGATTTACCCAACCCAAATCCATCAGTTTTCCCAAAGAAACAAAAGATAAAATTGTCTTTTATTCTTTGTGTATAATTCTAACAAGTTTAAGTTCATTGGACGGTAAAGCAAGACAGCTAAAAGCAAAGCAGCAGCTAAAAAACTGGCTGAGGTGTTAATCCCTGAAACCTAACATTTGATCAAGGTACCTACATCATTTTAAGAAAAAGAGGACAACTCACCTAATTCTTCTCCACTATTATAATCATACTTATAAAGTTTAAAATCTTCACCCCCTGCAACAAGAAATTCTTTCTCAGGATGAAGAGATGCAGAATTGATGGTTGCAGGAGCTTCAAAAGACTTAATTGGGTCCAAACTAGAAAAAAATTTAGATAATATTTATAAATTTTTAATATTTAATAAATAATATAAGGAAACAATTATACATTTAAACTGTTCCTAAACTCTGAAACTCAAGGAATAATCCAATATTCATTTGGTCAAACACAGTGATGTTAAAAAAAAAAAAAACCCTCTAGGTGTGCAAAAAAGGGAACCCTCTTGCACTGTTGGTGGGAATGTAACTTGGTGCAGTCACTATGGAAAACAGTGTGGAGATTCCTTAAAAAACTAAAAATACAGTTGCCATATGATCCAGCAATCTCACTCCTGGGCATATATCCAGACAAAACTATAATTCAAAAAGCTACATGCACCCCTATGTTCACAGCAGTACTATTCACAATAGCCCAGACATGGAAACAACCTAAATGCGCATCGACAGATGAATGGATAAAGAAGATGTGGTACATATATACAGTGGAATACTACTCAGCCATACAAAAGAATGAAATGATGCTATTTGCAGCTACATGGATGGACCTAGAGATTATCATACTAAGTAAGTCAGAAAGAGAAAGACAAATACCATATGATATCGCTTACATATGGAATCTAAAATATGACACAAATGAAATTACGAAACAGAAACAGACTCACAGACACAACACAGACTGGTGGTTGCAGGGCAGGGAGGAAGGGATGGAGTGGGAGTCTGGGATTAGCAGATGCAAATTATTATATAGAGAATGAATAGCAACAAGGTGCTACCGTAGAGCACAGGGGACTATATTCAATATTCTGTGATAAACCATCATAGAAAAGAATATAAAGAAAGAATGTATGTATATGTATAACTGAATCACTTTGTTGTACAGCAGAAATTAACGCAACCTTGTAAATCAACTACACTTCAATTTTAAAAAAAAGAGTAAAAACACCTAAAAAAAACCCTCTAAATAATATTAGCAAAAAAATAAAAAATTCAGAAGGATACTATGCCCAAGTGAAGTTCGTCCACAAAATACAAAGATACTTCCATAGAGGGATATCCACATTTTGTGCAGTGAATGCCTTCCTGAAAATGACTGGGTTGGCTAATTAAAACAGTAGGGCTAATATACTGGGATTTTTGCTTTGAAAAAAATTTAATTCTGCATTGTCTAATTTTTCTAGGACAAGCGTGCATTATCTTTGTAAACAGAAAAGTTTTTACAGTAAGTAATTAATATAAAGGATTACTTGTATATTATTTTCAACCGCTGAGAATTTATAAGTTTCTGCAACAGGAAAAACCTTTAATACTGTGAAATACAGAACTGCTAAAAATGGACCAGTTTTTAACTATTAGGCTATAAAACAATAACTAAATCTGAGACTACAGCTACATAACAAAAATCAATGCATAACAGTAGCATCACCTGAATATCAATGAGTTTGGACCTCGGCTCTTTTCCAGTCTAACCCTAAAAATCCTGAAAGGCTTCCAACACACAACATTAGAGTATTTCAGCTCTGAAATGTTGCCATCCTATTCCCATCATCACACACTACAAAGCATGAAAATTAAGGCTGACTTACGCAGGATCACTGAATAGCAAGTTTCTGACTTAAATGTTAGAATATTTTAACAGGCCAGCAAACCTCCACCACCACCATTTCAGGCAACGTTCTACAACAGGGCTGCACGCTGCCCAAATCCAGAAGCAATGAACACAGTTGTACAATTTAATGGTTCTGAGCAATTACATTATTATTATCAATAACATTACTATTATCATCAATTCACTGTGTGTGTATGAACTCTTTTACATTCTTAATTGCTCATCTCCATTATGACTGCCTTCTCTTTCCTTCTGCCATTCAATGAAGCTTAGCTCTGCAGATGGCCCTTTAGAGGAAAGGTTAGGACTGCTGGTCAGAGTATAATGTGGTATATTCCTTATGGAAATCAAGTAAGTGGCATGTTTACTAAGAATTTTAAACACATTGCCACCCTTTGTTTTGTTTATTTCAAACTTTATTTAGGGGTTCCATTTTCACTCCTCAATAGATTTTCTGTATTTCTCACATGCTTCTTCACCCATTAGTTCATCTAATTCTGAAGGGTTTACTCAGTGTCGTCTTGATCTTCACAATAAGATTTATTGACAAGTCCTGGTTTTTCTGCAAGGGCTTCATTAATTTCACTTACTTCTCCTGATAGAGGAGAACAGAGTTCACTAGCAGCTTTCACACTTTACAAAGCACCAAACTCATCTTGTTTGTTCAACTGTGTTCCAACTTCAGGCAGACTACAGTAAACAACATCTCCCAAAGCTTCCTGTGAAAAACTGCTGATCCCCACTGTTCCAACACCATTTTCTGTTGTCACGTTTCTCTGTGAATCTACCCACTGGAGAGCAGAGTGCACAGCGTGTGGAAGGCACCCACCCAAGGCCATGGCAGGCAGGGTGACAAAGCAGCACGCAGGCTGCAGACTGCTCCAGCCATGACATTCCTAACCTTTGAACTGATAATTCTACTTACAGGATTCTCTTGTAAAGAAACATTCAAGAGATGTACCACAAATCTCACTGCAGTGTTAAAACAGGGGAACTGATACATGATTTAGTATAACCTATGATGCAAAACACCTAGTAAAACTGTTTGCAAAGAATTTTAATGGCTAAGAGTATTTTAGAATAAAAAAATAAAAATTATACTCATTAGGGTACTAGTAACTAAAGAAAAAAACCCACACTAATACACACACACACACACACACACACACGAAGAAAAAAGACTAGCAAAAAATATAGCTATCACGAACCTTCTGGCTGTAGGACTGTAGGTTTTTAAAAATTATATTTTCCAAATTTTCAACTTCAGCATTTAATATATTTACAGTCACAAAAATTAAGTCTGTTTTTTTAAAAAATCATTAGGTCTATACCATACTTGGAAGCAGAAAAAAAAAATCACTAATTTCTCTGAAATTTTAAAGTGAAATAAATAGCAGAATCAAGATCACAGAGGTTTTATAGAGTAATGAACAATATAAACTACAGCACCAGTCTAGTGATCCTTTTAAGAAAAATACTGATTATAAAGTGGTGAATTTTACCAATAAATGTCCTAAATATCTGGAAATTAATTTGATTAATTCCTCTGATTAAAGTATACCAAATTCTTAAAAAACTCATTATTATCGGGTATGGAAACACTTGCCTCCATATTACATAATATAGGCCAAAATTTGCCTTTAAAAGAGTTAAATACCTTAGCATATGCCTTCCAATTTTTAAGTACCTTAAACTGCCCCTGTATTACCAGAAAAGAAAATGAAGGTATTTCTTAGACATACCTTACTGCACTGTGAAAAGCAATAGATCGTCCATAAGTTATTACCAATATCTCTCCCTCAGGAATATATTCCATACTACTAACAGACATACTAAAATTTAGAGATTTCACTTCTGTCATAGTAGCATGATCCCAAAGGCTGAAGAAAAAAAAGAAAAAGAGGACAATAAGGAGGTATTTACTCATTTAAGAAAAATGCTTACAGCTTAAATTACATCTGCAAATTAACCAATGAAATAAACACAATTGTAAAACAACCTCTACTCCAACTCATAAATTACAGATGACACTGAGAAATTTGGAGATCCTATAAAACATCAAATTATGTGGTAGCTTGTTGGTGAAATCAAAACTAATACTTTAAATATACTTCCCAAATGATTCAGCAAAACTGTGCTATTAAGACACTCCTAATCTAATCAATTTCAGCAGTTGCTCTAAATAATGGTTCTTACACTTGATTTATGTGAGTCTGATAGTTATCTTTCCACAGAAAAATACATTAGGTGTCAGCTCACAAAACTGTGTATAGAATTTCAGGGGTTTACTGGACACCCTATGGCCAGCCTGCCCACTGACCCGGGTTAAGAGCATCTGCTTATAAAGGTGTCAGTAGTCTTAATTGTCTTGTGAATTCTGCTCTATGTTTACAACAGTAAATGGATAGCTTCAGAAAAATCTGACCCCTGCGCAGCCAAAGCTGTAATGTTCAGACACAATTCTTCCTACATAGTAGTTATAAAAAACTTTCAAATATAAGCTCTAAGGTCAAATATCTTTCAAACTTTAAATTATTAAAGAAGAATTACTTACCGAACAGTTTTATCATCAGCTGAAAGGATCTGTTTATCCTCACTGCACCATAGAGCCTTTTTAATACCAGAGGTATGACCACTGATTTCCTTAGGTTCTTAAGACAAAACAATTTAAAATACATTTGTTAATATTTGATTTTTAAAACTAAGCAATATTTGAACAACTATGTAAAAAGAAAAGACAAACTATGTTTTAAATTAGACTGCAACTTTTCAAAGCCCACCACAATTTAAACTTGATGTTTACCTAGGATACATTTAGTTTTTCCATACTGAAACAAAAATTTATCTGTGTGACAAGGAACCCAAGAACTATACATGTAGATGGGACTGAACACACCACTCCCTCCAGCCTACTTTTCTGCTTTTGAAAGCACTGCTGTACTTCAGTGAAATAAAAGAATAACAAAGGTGGCATAATTTAATAAGAATATGGACCCAGGAACAAGACAGCCTGAGCTAATTCTAGTGCTATCACTAATGCTAGGACCCTCTTCCAAGCCACTGTTGGCAGAGAAAAGCATCAAAAAGGTGGGAACCTGTCTCTGTTCAAGACTTTCCAAAGACTTAAAAAACAAAACAAAACCACTTGTTATCTCTGGGCAAAAGCAGAAGTTGGAGGCAATACCATTCAACACAACTTTGACTTTGGGCAAGTCACAACCTTTTGAAGACTACACTTCTTCACTGGATTAACAATAGTCACTATACCCTGAATTTGAGTATAAGAATCAAATGAGAATATACATTCACAGTTTCTTTTTTTTTTTGCCCTTTTTTTTCCTTTTAAAAAAACTACAGTTACTAGAGGTATTTCACATTAAATTCCCCCAAGCGACAATCTCTCTATTCCCAAAGTTCTGTGTGTGGGAATTTGGAGGCTGGCCAGTGGTGGATATGTCCAAAGAGACAACACTACACCAGTACTATGATCCCAACTTACTCTTTGGCTGCATGATGTCTGTGTGGATAGCAAGAGCTGAATGCAAAACACAGAGAAGACACTGCTACCAAGACACAGATGAAAACCATGCACACGTTACAGCAGCCATCATCTAAAGTTTCTAATCGGGTTTCTGACAGACAGTAAAAGCTCAGTTAATTGCTCTTCTTTCCAATGCAAGACAGTGGAAGAGCGAGCCACTTTCAAAAGGCAGCTTTGAGAAACGTAAAAGAAGACGAAAGTTGTCTACCTGAGCCCTGAACTATCTTGCTGAGTCAGACAGATACACTGATTCAGTGAGGTCAGAGTAGTTTGCTATGTTTTGGCATAAAGTTATTAGAGAGAATGAAAAGAAAAATTACCAGGTGCCAAAGGAAAATAATCCACAAAGGTAGTGTGTTTCCTCACCTTAGAAGTACTTTTAGAAAAGATATTTCAAGAACAACTGTTTAATTTCCAATATAGCTTTGACTTTCTTACAAACTTCTAAAGTTTATTGACTTATGAATAAACAGTAGTACCCAAGATACAAAATTTAAGAGCCTAACTAATATATAATAAATAAAACAAAATTCTTTTTGTCATATTTTGGTAGCTTTTAAAATACATAGTATGTGACTAGAAAAGCACTGAAATACTACAAAATAGAGGTGAATATCTGACTAGGGAAGAAAAGGTATAACTTACAACTTCTGTGCAATGAGAGAATTCATAAAGGAAATGATAGGTTTTACCACCCAATTTTTTTAAATGTGCGTACCATAAACCTTACTGACAAAATTTAAAAGCAAATAACTAATGAGAATACAATAAAGAAACTTTAAAACGAGCAATAAAAAGATGTACAGGTGCTTAGTTCACAAAAGAAGTACATTAAAATGGTATTCAACAGTATTTTAATCTCATGAATAATTTTTCAAGTGCACATTAATAAGACAGAATTATTTTTCTTCTATTAAATTCACAAAGATAAAGCTAGTTATCAGTGTTTGCTAGAACAGGTTAGCTATAGATACATTTTTATACTTCACTGGAGGGCCCTTTGGTAGTATCTATCAATGGCTTCCAAGCGTACCTCCTTTTTGTCCCAACAATTCTATTTCTATGTAGGTATCCTACAGAAACAATCGTGGAAGTATATGCAACTAACTATAAGGATGCTGAGCACAACACTGCTTATAATCTTTAAAATTTGTAAATAACCAAATAAGCCATAATAGGAGATTGGCTAGTTCACTTACCCACAGAATAGAGAGCCACACAGTCATTAGAAAGAATGAATAGAATATTTAAAGACATGAAAAAACTATTATTACAGATTTTTAAAATTCTTCTGAATAGCTAATATACCCATGTGGTTCAAAAGTCTAAGTATGTATACACACTGAGAATTCTTACCCTTCTCACCTTCTACAGATAATAACCACTCCTTCTAACCAAAAGGTAGTTAACACTGTTATACATCTTTTTAGACTCAGTATCATAATAAAAATTTACCATGATAAATTTTTAAATCGTACGAAGGCTATACAAGCACAATGTAGTAAATAAATCAATATTTCAAAAGATATCTGTATTAAAAAAAGAACTGGAAAAACATGAACCAAAAGCTAAAGACGTTATCAGCAATTAATAATACTGGATGATGGACTATACTTTAATTTTTTTCTTTGTGACTATCTTTATTTTCCTAATTTGAGTACTAAACATGAATTCCTTTAATCAGGAAAAGTTACTTAAATTAAAAGAAAACAAAACCACAAATATGTATAAATTACACTTACCTGCTTCAGGTTTGTTCATGTCATATATGCGTAACAGTTTATCCTGTCCCCCGGTTAACAAGTAATTACTATCCTGAAAACACACATAAGTAAGATCTTACTAGATTAACCATTTTAAAAGCTACATCTCTTTGAAACTTCAACACCAAACAGAATCCAAATAAGGCTCACAGATGTCACAAGGAGATGCATACAGACCAATTACTCCTGAGAAAATACTGTAGAGCATTTTTAATAGCCAAAGCCCTGTAAGCTTCCCAGTTCAAATGTCATACCACCTCCACATGGCTTCTCTTAGTCGGCCCTGATCTGGCTGCCTACGGAGGAGTACATCTGTGATCATCTCAAATTTATCCTCTCCCTTCTGAAAGTGGCTGGGAAACATTATTTGGGCTTTTCAGATGTTTGTTGCTATTGTTGAAGTATTGATACAAGAGTTCCAGGGTTCTTAAAAGCCTCATAGGATCAACTAAGAAGAAATACAGTTGAGTTGAACAACGAAGGGATCAGGGGACCCACCCTCCCCAGAGTTGAAATCCACGTATAAGTTATAGTCAGCCCTCTATACATGTGGTTCCTCCCACATGCGGTTCCTCCACATGCGCAGATTGCACAACTGTGGACCATGTGATACTGCAGTATGCAGTATTTATCAGCGAAAAAATCCGTGTTAAGTCGACCTAGACAGTTTAAACCTGTGTTATTCAAGAGTCAACTGTAAAGGTGTACAGTTTAATCTACAGTCAAATCAAATATAAGCCGATATACACTACATATTCTCCCAGAAAACCAAATATACAAACCAATCAAATATAAAACCACTGTCATATCCTATAATAACAGCAATTTAACTTCCTAAAACAAATTCCATTTTCTGATACCTGCGTAAAATCCACACTCTTGACAATGTGTTTATGAGCCAGGGTCATCAATTCATCTCCTGAGACAGCATCCCACACTTTGCTAAAAATAAAAAGTAAAATTAAAAGATAAACATGTGGTAATTTTGACAATTAATTACCAAATAAGTAAGATATTTGAAATGATAAGATAAAAACAATATAACAATCTAATTTTGACAATGGAAAATATCAAATTTTAAATAAACAAGTTTCATGAACCAATCCATCCTTACTTTCATTTTAGCCTGTAGCCATAATATCCTTTTAGCAAGACTGTAAACACTTTAACCAGTTCAGTTTCACCTTTCCAATTTTTTTTCTCTATTCTTTACTCTCGTGTATGAGAAACAAGAAATGAAAAACAAGAAGCCCTTTAAAAGAACTTTACAGGAGAATGAAAAGCCTTGACAGAGGTTACGTGAAATTTTAAAACAAGACAGCAGAGAAGAAAATATTCTCCCCATCTCTTCCTCAAAGTTGACTCTTAAATTCTCAAATCCTAGTCCAATTAACTTCCACACAAAGTAACAGCCTTTGATTATATAATGCTAATGTTGAGATGATTTTAAATCTCTCATCTGTTATTTTCCCTAACCCAACCCAAAATATATATGTGATTACACACACATCCATATGTGTGTGTATATGTTGGGGGATAATGAGGAAATAATAGTTCACAAAAATACTGTAAGGGGTTCCCCAAATAAAAAAGCTTAAACAGTAAAGAAGAAGAAAAAAAAAACAATTCATTTTAGGTCAGAAGAGGTCATTGAAAAATAAACAAGAAAACTTTCCACGCAGGAAAAGAAACTTATGAGGAACAAGCTACACTCCCTAAAGATTTCCATTTTAATGTAATTGACATTTATTTTTAGGGAAAAAGTGAACAATGAAATAGTGGAGAAAGAAAAACAGAGAAAAGCAAGGAGTATCTTTTCTTCATTTACTCATTAAACACACAATAAATATATCAAGTATGTCACTCTAGACTCAGTACTAGGGCACAAAAGGGAGAAAAAAAATGATCCCAAAGAAAGTTCCTGCCTTAGTAGAGCATTAGCTTTAGCTGAGATGAAAAAAAAATCCATTAAATAATACAGTTAAGAAATATAATTAAATGACAAACACACATGACTATAGAAACACAAACAAAAAACACACCACTAATTACGCCAGAAAGTCCAGAAAATCTAAGCATCAAAACCTGTAGCCTTAAAGAGCACGTAGAAATATGCCAGGGGAAAAAAATGGGAAAGGCCATTGTAGATAAGCATTAATAGCATGTGCAACGGTAAAGAAACATGAACCATCTAACAGGAATAAATGCTGATGATACAACAGAAACCTTGCAAATTATATACTTGAGTCATGAGTGGCTGAGTAAATATGTTCTGAGAGAAACAATGTCAACTATGAGTGGTACTGCTACTAAACTCTCAAATACTAATTTCTCTTTGCACAGGAAACCTGTTCTAATCTCTCCCGTTTCCAATTCAACTCTCTTGGTCCAACCCTACTTCCCCAACCTCATTTTGTATTATTTCTCCTAATCTAGTCACACCAGGTTATAGACCATTCCTCAAACAAGCCATGTATTTTCTTCCAGGCTCCTCTGTCTTTGCTCATATTGTTCTATTAAGCATGTATTTTATATTCTCAGCTATCACAGTTCTACTCATCCTCAGGGTTCATCGCAAATGGTATCTTTTCACTAAACCTTCTATTCATCTCGCCTCCATTAACCATTCCTTTCTGTTTTTTCCACAGAGCTCAGCTTATACTGATTACTGTGTTTAATTTTGCTTTGCTTTTACTTTTGTTTACATATGCTTACTCTTAATCACAGGGAAATCAGCGATAAGAGTTCACAAAGATTAGACTGCTGCAATAACAGAAGGTGTCAAAAGTGAAGAAAACATCAAATATACCTGAAATCTCTATCCTGTTCATATGATGCCATGTCTCAAAGGAACTCTGGGCAATGTCCTTAGAAATACTACTTTCAAGTATATTCAATCATCTTCCGCAAACTCCTTAAAATCTTAATATGCTGCTTAGACCATGTCCATTCACTGGTGAGGAGGAAGGCACTGGAGTGACTCTAATAGCATCATCCAGAAGGCCCATGTATCTAGTTGTTTTCCTCCTATTTAGAAACACTAGTAAAACTGAGCTCCGCACTCTCGACAGAGCATGTTCTAGTCACTTGTACTAGATCTACTTAAGCCCTCTCTGGACAGAGCACAGGCATCTTCTTTACTTTTGGCACTCTCCAGATGAGGACCGTAGAGGGACTGAGAAGAGGATCAGGAGATGTAGTGCTAACATTAGCTCTATGAATTAAAAGATATAAAGAGGATGGTGTTTCAGGGACAGTGTACACATCAGCTGACTCGACTGCCCGAATTACCTCAAGTTAACATTCTAAACTGACCCACGGACTGGCTCTGCTGAATATATTTTCTCCACAAGAAATAGGAACAAAATCAATCACCTAAAAATAATTTATACCAACTATGATTAATCAGGTAAGCTGGGGAGCTCTTTAGTTGGGTCAAGTTCCATAACAGCAGACCCCATACAAGTCGTTAAAAGAGAAGAATATAAACAAAGAATGCACACACTCCCACACCTCACAGACAGACACAGAGCAATTGAAGGGTAAGACTCAGCGTCCATTAACCGAGTACCTACTATGTAACAGACACTATGCTAGACTCCAGATCTCTCTGATTTGCACAAAAATCAGACTTACACTCATTTTACAGATGTGAAAACCGAAGTTTAAGAAACATCCCATGATCAAACTGAAAATACACAGCATGGCTAGCACGTAAACTCAGGCCTGGCTAATGTAAATGCTTACATCTTTCTCACTATATGATGGCATCTGAGAGCCTTAACTGAGGGGGAAAACACCCAAAACTATTCCCTCTTGTCATTTAAATCTACTCAAACTTCCTTGCATGAAACCAAGAGGTTTCATGGCTTTAGCACAGAAGTTCCAAAATAACACATGATTTTGGTCTAGTAGGGGTGGTAGCTACCAGTGTTACCTTACACGTGTAACACTTACACAGTTATTAGATTTTAGGCAATATTCTAAATGTTAGAAACATATCAACTTATTTAATATTCACAACCAGAGGTAGGCACTATTACTATTCTCATTTTTATAGATGATGAAACTGAAAAAAAAGAGATTAAATAAAGTTCACAAGGTCACAGAGCTATTAAAGGATGGAGCCTGGGTTCAAACACAGACAATATGGCCCCATTAAAATTAATGCTTTTAATAACCACTTGTAAACATAGACCCTGAGACCTGAAACGTTAAGAAAGCACAAAAGCAACACTGAATACCCAAACACAGACAAGTCCTCAAATGAATGGTTTGGGCCATTAACGCTGTTAGTGACCTAAACAAAGATAGCTGTGCCTCTGGCAGCAAGGTAAAATCCTGAATACTCTTTTCAGAACTCTCTTAAGTAGTTAAACTGCCATATTTTTCACACCCTTTTCTCTCTCTATTTCAGAGTAATCATCACATGAACAGTAATTTCTATCTAATGCGCTTTATTCTTTTCCAGAGGACTGGCATTACAATTTGGCTAAATGTACAAACAAGGAGTCTTCACTGATTTTACAGAGATGGGCATCCTTCCTAACAAGCTTTTGCACAGGTCTCTTAAAGATCAGAACAAGACCGTCCATCAAGCAGAAGGAGAGAAAGCATTTTGCTCATGTAATTAACATTCTTAGGGCCAGATAACACAGAACTGAGACTAACAGAAATATACTTGTCCAGAACTGCAATTCAGAAGCTTGTCTCTTTTAATGCTAATGTCTATAGTGTCTAAAATCTTGTTACATTTATTACCTAATTATATTTAACTTAAAATACCACTTTATTAACTATTAATTTACCACCAAACTGGGACCTAGTTTCAATAATGACATTTTTAAAATCCACTTACCAAATATCTGAAATCTAGAGCTTTTAATTCCAATTTTCTATCTCTGTTATAAAATCAATGACATTCATTCCCAATGACAATGTTCCTACTGGACTGAGCAAAAAACAAACTTTGGAGGAGTTAAAGGGGAAAAAAAAAAAAAAAGCTGAACTCATGGCAGACACAAATGTCTTAGAAGCAAAACCAAGATCTGTAATTCGTCCATTCTTTATCCTTCTACTTTACAAAAGTTCCTTAAGTTATTTATTTGACAAACATCAAGTACTGAACAAACCAGGGATACAAAAAAATACAAAACATGGCCCCTGGCCTCAAAAAGCAATGACACTGAAGTCAATAAGTACTGTAAGAGCCAGAAGTTTAACACAGGGAACAGTGTGAGCAAAAAGAAGGAATGGGCACCTTCACCTTCCAACACTCCACAAGTCTTCCTTGTCTGAGAATCACTTTTACTTCCTATTTTTCACCTCCCATAATTAACAATCAAAGGAGTCTCTGTCACATTATAAGCACACATGCTGACATCTACAGCAACATTTGAGCTGAAGCTGTTGACATTAAAGGACTGACATAAAACCAAGCAGTTCCTTATTTTATCAGAATTTCATACAATCACAATAGGGCAGCGTGCAAAGCCTTACAATGGTTATTCATGAACATAATAACATCTATTCATTGAAGGCACAGAAAAAAAGTTCATACTGACATTTATAACTTTTCTTACTGCTCTCTCATCATCCCAAATTTAATCCCACATAAGCATGGGATTATATCTCCCTCTCATTTAAAAAATTTTATTTTTAAAAACTTACACATAGTAAAACTAACTCCATGATATAGAGGTCTACGAGTTTCAACAAATATATAATCATGTATCCACCACTCAATCAATCTGCCTTCATTTTTCATAATAAACTTAGTATGTTTAATTTGCTTAATACAAAGGAGCAACAAACGCATTTATAATTGCTCCCTAGTGTGAAATTGTTAAAAAAAAAAAAATCAACAAGACCACTTTTATTCTCCAGAGCCTCAAATCTTTTAAGAGTATTACATGTGCAATAGCCCTTGACACTGCCTTCCTTAGTTTAAGCATTCAAGTGCCCGCTAAATCACAAACACAATTAGGAACTAGAGGTACCAAGGTTATATACGACACATGCTCAGATGGGGAAAGTGGGTCACTGCAAATCACTTTAATAACATACGCAAACGCCAAAAATCAGAATAGGTAAGGTGTATTCTGGCCACAATATTAGTATAACTAGACTGTGGGGCATATGGCGTGCAGTGCCAGATGATGATAATGATGAACTAGGATGAGACCAAATTTTCAAGAGCCAACAAGTGAAATTTAACCTTTAGGCCAGTGGTTAAAGGCTGCACATCAGAATCACCTAGAACTTCAAGGAAGGAAAAGAACTGATGTTCGGGACTGCACCCCCAGACCAATTAAATCAAAATTTCTAGACACACGCATCTGAGTATTTTAAAAGCTTCCAATGTACACCCAAGATCATGGACCACTGACAAAGCACAGGGAAGACAAGAAGATCATGAGATAGAGAAGTGACATGATGACATCTTTATCTGTGTTCACGAATACAACTGGCAGCACCAGGGAGGATGAACAGATGGGAAAGGACAAGTGGTAGGACCTAAACTACTAGGGCAGTGGCCGAGGCATAAGAAACAATGTGGTCAGGAAACATTCTGCTGGTAGAATCAACAAAGATGATAATCTAGATGGACGGGAAAAATCAAGAATGATTTGGATTTCAGCCTTAAAAAACTTAAAATATGAAGAATAATTGAGTTGGGGAGTTTTAAATATGTCTAACAAAAATGAGAGTGAAATTGGGCTAAAAACGTGGGGTCATTAGCACTAGGAAGTCATAGGAGTCAATGATACCACACAGCCAGCACATGTGGGGCAGTATTTGGAAGCATGACCACCAACAGTCATTATCTGAAGTGTCTGTTAATAATGCAGATTCCTGGGTCCCAATCCAGACATGCAGAATTTAGTCATTTAAGTCTCTGAACATTTTGAGAACCATTTAAGAGAAAGAAGCAGGCAGGATCAGGGTGGAATTTTGGTGAGATCAAACACCATGTGTTCTATATGGCAGACAGTGAGAATTCCATGAATAACTTGTATTGAAGTTTTGATCATTTCAGAACACAATCCACAGACAACTCCAAAGGTGGCCATTTTTGGCGGCACTTACGCTGTGAAATCTGCAGCTGCTGTAGCTGCTTTGGTGGCGTCGTTATTTAATGTTGCACCCCAAACAGCACCCTTATGACCCAAAAATGTTCCAATCCAGTCTCCTGTATCTCCCTGGCGTAGCATAGGTTTACCATCTAAAAGATATTTAAGAAGACATGTGATTTACAAGTTTAGATTACTTAAAATCTAAGATTCAAACATAAAATGATCATATTGAAAAACAAAGTGGAAAACTGCTTTTGTTGCCTAACTATTCTCACTCACAGGGATCACTAAGGAACGTCCAGAAATAAATTAACTGAAGAACCGAGCTGGACATTCTCTTTGGGAAGCATTTGTAATTCGGTGAGAAGACTACTGATCTGCGTCAAAACAATCTAGATTTGCGTCTTATTTTGGACAAACTTCTTAACAGTAAGTCTCAGCTTCCATTTTAAAAGTGAAAAATGGAAATGAAAAATTCCATACAACAAAACAATATCCTATGAGATAACAGGAGTAGCAAGTCTTTGTAAACTAAGGTGTAACACAAGGCCTGGCCTAGTTTCTGCATTCCCCGAATCCTTGAAAGATTATTTACGGTATCTGCTGGCCGGGGCGTCTAAGCAAGTGCACAGTTCAGCTTCTCCAGAAATAGCAATAAAGCCAAAATGAGAGACCTTGGTTAGGGACATTACTTAGCAAAGCCCCTCGGCGTCAGCTGAGGAAACCCTAACACTACTCCTCTCCCCAACAGCCCAGCGTGGACCCTAACCTCAAAGGCTGCGACAGCCGCAGTCCGCTCGGCAAAGGGGAGTGCCGGCCCCACTCCCTTTCCGCCCAGTCCCAGACGTCAGGGGCCCGATCAGCGGCCCTGCTCACCTTTGCAAGCGCTGATCAGGAAATAGCCGTAAGGCGTGATGCCACTAAAGGCCAGATCCACCACGGGCCGCGTGTGGCCCGAGCAGGTGAGCGGCGTCTGCCTCATTGCCATGGCGGCTGCGAGCCGTGCGATCCGGCGGGGGAGCCGAGGGTCTTCTGGTCTTTTCTCTCCTCCGTGGCACCGCCTCCGCCTCAAGGCCCCAGCCCTGATTCTGGGGTTGGGCCGGGAAACGGGAAAAGGCCAATCCGGTGGCCCCGAGGTCAGAAAGGGGTTAGGGACGGGTCAGGGAGTCTGCGACGGACGACCGACCGCCGTCGAGGGAGGGAAAGGGAGGGAGGGAGGAGAGTAGGGGAGGGGGAGAACCGCAAAACCCGCGGCCACAACCCACACCGTCCACACCGGTACCGGCAGGAAGTGACGACACCAAGACGCTGAGCGTCCGCCGGAAGTGACGATCCGGCGGGAAGGGGGGGTTGCCAGGGAGAAGAGGCTTAGTGGAGCCAGGAGGACGGCAGCGCGCAGGCGCGAGATCAGCGTTCGTTGAGCACGTGACGCTGGCCCTGTGCCCGCTACGCACGGCGCCTGGCGGCGCTTTAAGCTCTGGATCAAAAAGTCCCGGCGAGCAACTTTGAGCGGTCAGTGGCGGCCTTGCTGTTCTCGGGCGGAGTTCGCGGGGGGCGAAAGCGGGTCCTTCTCCGCTCAGACCCTAAACCTGGCGGCCCATGTGGATTACGCACCGAGCAGTCCAACCAGTTGGACTATGCTCAGTATCAGAACATTTAAGCTGAACAACCAGAGTTGTTTCCAGCGGCGGCCCAAACCTGCAAACACTAAGAACTTTTTTTTCAATCTTTGTTAACAATTATATAGGCAGCTCCTCCGGGATTGTCTACAAGGTCCTTAAGAAAAGTACTTTCCACAGCCACCCCTAATGCTGTGTAACATTCTTCCATTGCTAGTGTTCTAGAAGTGTTATGTAACTTTCAAGACAGTTAAATTCAAATTACTTTTTGTTTTGAGGACTTCGGAGGACTCTAGAGCAGTGGTCCTCAAATTTTTGGATGAAATACCCACATCGATAAAACTTGAGTCCGCACTCCAAGTCTATGGATAATAATTTGTAAATTACGTACATGTTAGTGCATAGACAAAAATAGAAATACTAGAAGAATCTAAAAACTAAATATAAATAGAAACACTGGTATTATCTTCCATCAGGCTGCCCACTTTGGATATCGCTGCGTTGTGTGGCATCCAGAACTGTTGATGGAGTGCTCATACAAAAGCTGTCCTGAGCGGGAAAGGTCCTTTCTCTGGGCAATTGTTTCTTTCCTTTGATGTTGGTTAGAAAGTCAATCGAAAACAGCAGAGATTTTTGTGGCCTATTCACTGCTTTATCCCCCAGGCCATAATATCTTGGCATATAACACATTATTATCCACACAAAAGTCTCAGTGTTTCCTTCTGCATCGTCTTTTGGTGATAAACATGTATCTTCATTCAAGATTCAAGTCTAGTTACTTGAATGAAGACTTGAAGTACTTCCCCATTTTATTTCCTTAGCATTTTGTTCATTCATTTTGTTCTCTCTGTGCCAACCTCACCCTGTGGTCCAGCCCACACACACACTCCATTCACATTTAAATTATGAGCTTAATGGGAAAGGTTATGTCTTTGTCATCTTTGTACTCTTATTACCAGAAGAGTGAATGACATTTAGTGAATGCTCAACAAATGATTATTAAATAAATAGATGCATTACTGATGGAGGTAAATAAAGACACAACTCAAGTTAGAACTAGTCAGTAAAATATTAATATATGTCCATTTGTTGCTTGTTGTGTGTAGGTAAGTTTACAACTGAAAACTTCGTTGTCTCTAAAGAATGTATAGTTCCTACTCATTTGGATTCTGAGTTCTAAGAGTATTATTATCATGATCAACTGTGTGGGGCTCAAAGTCAGTTTAACATTAGAAGACAGATTACTGCAATTAATATGATTAACCACATTAAAAGACTAAAAAAGAAAAATGATATCAATATGTATTTCATTGTATTGTATAAAAAATTTTAGACAGAATTTAATATGCATTCATTCATGATAAAAACTTAGATACCAGAACTAGAAGGGCCCTCCTTAACCTGATAGAATATCTAAAGAAGCAGCACACATAATGATGAAACACTTAATCACTCTCTATTAGGTCAGGTACAAAATAAGAATGATTACCACTATCACTCCAATACAGCATTGAACTAGATGTTTAGGTAACCCAATAAGGCATAAACGTTGCAAAGAAAATTACAAATCTGTGATTATTTAAAGATTATTTATGGAAATTACATATAAAGAAAAATCTATACATATTTTTATATTTAGATCCTTTTAAAAGATCTAGTATAAATTATTGGAATTAATGAGAGTTTAGCAAGGTTGCCGATTTTTTTAAAAAAGTGCAGTGAAAGCAATTGCATTTCTATACACTAGCAACAAACATAAAATGTAATTTAAAAATATGCCATATAAAATAGCATCAAGAGATAAAAAGTACTTGAGAATAAGTCTGACAAAGTATGTATCCCAGCAGGAAAAAGCTGGCACACTTAAAGGTGGGAGTTGAGGAGAGTTTAATGAACGGATCATTTACTAAGTGGTCAGGATCAAAAGCAACCAACAAGGAGTGGTGAGGAAACCCAGGGAGAAAATAGAGTACTAAGCATAGATATGAATGGGCAACTGAAAGGGAACAGAACTCTGGCTGCAGGGGAAGGCTATGGTCAGGAGCTACAAGGCTCCAGAGAGGAATATAGCTGCAGCCAACCATCATCAGTGTGGTGCACAAGAAGGCAGGGAATGTGTATCTACTCAGATCTCCTGCCCATGCTTCCCATTGGCCAAACCTTTTCAGAGGCCAGAAGGCAAGGGAGCCCTCTGATGGAGTCCAGAAATGTCAGCCTTCTGGGACATGAACCATAGTGCAGAGGAAAAAGGGAGGATCTGGTGAAGTAAAGTGAGAATATTCAATTAATTTTCGAGGCTTCTATGGAGCATGGTAAATTTTGTTGAAAGGCATTAAGAATATGAAAATAAATGAAGAGATGGCTATATTGTGTTCATGTATTTGAAGATTCAATATTGGGAAAACGTCAGTGCTCTCCTCTTATGGCCTGTGTCCCCCACCAGATTCATATGTTCAATTACTAACCACCAGTACCTCAGAATGTGACTGTTTTTGGAGGTAAGACCTTTTGAGAGGCAATAAAGGCAAAATGAGATCGTATGGGTGGGCCCTAATCCAATATAACTGGTGCCTTCTTAGAAGAGGGCACAGACAACACAGACCACTGGATGACCACATGAGGACACAGTGAGCAGGTGGCCATCTGCAAGCCAAGGAGAGAGGCCTCAGAAGAAACCAAACCTGCAACACTTTTTTTTTTGGCTGCACCAAACGACTTGAAGGATCTTAGTTCCCTGACCAGGGATCGAACCTGTGCCCCCTGCAATGGAAGCATGGAGTCCTAACCACTGGGTCACCAGGGAATTCTCAACCCTGCAACACCTTGATCTTATACTTCTAGCCTCCAGAACAGTGAGAAATACATTTCTGTTGCTTAAGCCACCCAGTCTGTGGTATTTTGTTATGGCAGCTCTAGCAAACTAACATATCCCCGAACTGATATACAGATTCAGTAGAATTCCAAACCAAAGCCCCAACTGTTTAAAACTTTACATGCTCATGTTAATAGTTACATAGAATGGCAGAAGACCAAAACTAGCTGACACACCCCAAAAGAAGAAAAACAAGGAAAGAAGACTTCTCTAGCTAGATATCACAGATATTTTGATGTTATAATAAACACTGTGGCAATGGCACAGGGCTTAGAAAAGAAAAAAGGGACAAAATAATAGTCCATATAGATAGAAATCCAATCAATGGCAAAGCTGCACTGTGGATCAGCTGGAAAAGAATAATTTCAGTAAAGCTCCTGAGGGAGCTCGAAGGTGGATATCTCCCTATTTAAGCTTCCAGATGAGGACACAGCTGGCCAGCACCTTGATTTCAGCATTGTAAAATGCTGGGCAGAAGTCCAGTTAAAACACGCTAGACTCCTGACACACAGAAAAACTGGGATAACAGATGTGTGGTGTTTTAAGCTGTTAATTTTTAAAAATTAAGGTATTGAGGTATAATTGATGTATAACATTATATTAGTTACAAGTGTACAACATAATGACTCGATATTTGTATATATTGTACAATGATTACCTTAATAAGTCTAGTGAACATTAGTCACCATACAAAGTTCAGATATTTCTTCTTGTGATGAGAACTTTTAAGATGTATTCTCTTAACAACTTTCAAATATGCAATACAGTATTATTAACTATAGTTACCATGCTGTACATTACATCCCCAACACTGATTTATTTTATAAGTGGAATTTTGTACCTTTTGCCCCCATCCCTCGTCTCTGGCAACTACCAATCTGTTCTCAATATCTATGAGCTTTTTTTAAAAAATTTATATTCCACATTTAAGAGAAATCATACAGTGTCTTTCTCCATCTGACTTATTTCATTTGGCATAATACCCTCAAGATCCACTTATGTTGTCACAAATGGCAGGATTTCATTCATTTTTATGGCTGAACAATTTTCCATTTTATATATATATACATATATATATATGTATATGTGTATATATATATATATATATATATATATATATATATATATATTTGGTACCTTTTCTTTATCCATGCATCCATCAGTGGACACTTAGGTTGTTTCCATATGTTGGCTACTTGTAAATAATGCTAAATAAACATGGGAGGACAGATATCTCTTTGAAATACTGATTTCATTTCCTCTGGATATATACTCAGAAGTGGGACTGCTGGATGATATGGTAGTTCTATTTTTAATTTTTTGAGGAACCTCCGAACTGTTTTCCATAGTAACTGCACCAATTTACATTCCCAACAACAGTGCACATGGGTTCCCCTTTCTCCACACCTTTACCAACACTTGTTATCTCTTCTTTTTGATAGTAGCCATTCTAACAGGTATAAAGTAATATCTCCTTGTGGTTTTGATTTGCATTTCCTTGATGATTAGTGATGTTGAGTACCTTTTCATGTACCTGTGGGGCATTGTATGTCTTTGTTGGAAAAATGTCTATTCAGTTCCTCTGCACATTTTAAAATTAGATTGTTTGAGTTTTTGCTATTGAGGTGTATGCATTCTTCATATATTTTGGTATTAACCCCTTATCAGATATATGGTTTGCAAATATTTTCTCCCATTCATTTTGTTATTTCTTTTACTGTGCAGAAGCTTTTTAGTTTATGATTTTAGAATGAAATCCACTGCTTGTAGGGTGTGAAATCTCAAACTATATTCCAAGTGAAGAGAAGGGAGGCAGTTAATATGGATAATTTTGATATTGCTTCTACCTTAGTGTTTTGGACAAAAGATCAGCTGTGGTGGGTTTTTTTTTAATAACATCTTTATTGGAGTATAATTGCTTTACAATGTTGCGTTAGTTTCTGTTGTACAATAAAGTGAATCAGCTATATGTATACATATATCCCCATACCCTCTCCCTCTCGCGTCTTCCTCCCACCCTCCCTATCCCACCCTCTGTGGTGGTTTTGTGGATGGAGACAGAGATAGAAAGTGATGGAGATAGAGATAGAGTTAGAGACAGTTTGATGGAATAAAAAAGATCCCCTTCCTCCACCATCACTTACACTTTTCTGAGAGGAAATATTACATTGTCAGAAAGAATCCATTTGAAGCTGGCATTTTCCCTAAGTGATTCATACAGAGCAATTCCAAACTAAAGCGATGGTTCTAGTAACATGGACATGCTCAGGAAAAAGCCAGAAGATCGATATCTAGGAATTCAAAGGTTACGTTTTCCCAAAAAAGTAGAGTCAAAGTCACATCAGGGCTTCCCTGGTGGCGCAGTGGTTGAGAGTCCGCCTGCCGATGCAGGGGACACGGGTTCGTGCCCCGGTCCGGGAGGATCCCACGTGCTGCGGAGCGGCTGGGCCCATGAGCCATGGCCGCTGAGCCTGCGCGTCTGGAGCCTGTGCTCCACAACGGAAGAGGCCACAACAGTGAGAGGCCTGCGTACCGAAAAAAAAAAAAAAAGTCACATCAATATGAAGATTATACCTTCCTCATATAATGCTAGATTGTGTTGTCTTGGGAAGAAAACTCATGGAAGTGAGTTATCTTTGTTCTTTTATAAATCAAGTGGAAAATGGTAGGAGTGCCCATTGACGAAGAGACCAATCTGGAATCAGAGCACTCATCACCTTTACCCCACAAAACCAGAGCCCGCAGGGCCACAGGCGAGCTCCTCTGTCCCTCTGGGAAATCTCAGGCCCAGGAAAACCCCATCACCTTGTGAACAAAGCCTGTGTATTTAACCACACACAAGAACGTGGCTCCTTTCTCAAGTGGCGAGAAGTTGAATTTCCCTGAGAAAATGGGTGGAGACCCTTGATGGTGGAGGCTTGAGCAAGGTCTGCAGGAAGAGGGTTAGAGTTTGGGGAGATAGAGTTCAGAAACAAAGGACAACAATCTGAAGCCCTGAGGCTTTCCCTCTTCCTCTCTCCCTTGTGTGGTACAAGAGAAAGAATTAGGTAAAGCCACAACTTCTAGGTTTTTATACTTTGTACTGCTGGGAAATGCTTATTTAACTCTTCTATAAAAAGAGCTGCTGAAACGGCCATTGTAGCTCAGTGTTTATTTAGTCTAGAATATAGAGTGGTGGCCCTTAGAAAGAGGGTCAGGCCAAATTAGGGCTGAAGGTGCACTTTTTCACCCAACCCCTCTAGGGTCAAGTCAGGAGATAGAAACTACACAAGAGATAGAAACTACACAAGTTATTTGAGTAGAAAGAACTTAATATAAGGAATAGTCATATAGATATAAAGGTGATAACAACTAAATGAGTAAAAAGAGAACTCTAAGGAATCGTGGAAATAGCAACTTCTGGAAGCGTGTACCATCCCTAGGTCTGAAGGAGCAAAGGGAACAGAGAGAAAAACTTAGAAATTTATAGAGGGGTCCCTGGGGTGCTGAAACCCAGACCTCTGAGGAGGAGACACCGGATTGTTGGCCGCTGGTTTCTCTGCGGGGGTGGGGTAGGGATGAGGCTGGTTCTACAAGTGCTGAAAAAATTGCAAATTGGAGTCAGTGGTGGCTACAGATAAGGCATGACGTCTACAGGGGTGAAAAACGTGTGGCCAAAGCGATTTTCAGTAGAACCCCTATCAGACAGGAAGCCACCAAAAAGGCAAACGGGGAAGAGCAAATCCCTCTTCTTCACCAGTGTTGCAGTTTTCCTCTCATGCCCCTGTTGGAAGAGCCTGGTGGAGGAAAGATGTGATTTGTAGTCTGGGTCCCAAGGTCACCAAAGGAGACAATTAGAGGGTGGGGTGGAGCTGAGAGACATTATCTGGCCCAACAGGCAAACAGAAAATATATCTAAGTGTGTTTGTGTCATTGGTGATGAACCTAAAGGAAAATTGTAGCTGCTTTTATTTTTTTTAATAAATTTATTAATTTTATTTATTTATTTTGGGCTGTGTTGGGTCTTCATTGCTGCGCATGGACTTTCTCTAGTTGTGGCGAGCTGGGGCTACTCTTTGTTGAGTTACTCAGGCTTCTTACTATGGTGACTTCTCTTGTTGCAGAACACAGGCTCTAGGCACGTGGGCTTCAGTAGTTGCAGCACGCGGGCTCAGTAGTTGTGGCTCACGGGCTCTAGAGCACAGGCTCAGTAGTTGTAGTGCAAGGGCTTAGTTGCTCCACGGCATGTGAGATCTTCCTGGACCAGGGCTTGAACCTGTGCCCCTTGCATTGGCAGGCGGATTCTCAACCACTGCGCCACCAGGGAAGTCCCTATAGCTGCTTCTTAACACACTTTCTGATTCCCCCACGCATACCCAATCAGCTGTATTTCCTACTGACACCATCTACCAAGATACCATTAGAGAATAATCTTTGATTCTTTTGTTTTTCATACTTTGTGTTCAATTAATTATCAACTTGCATCAATTCTACCGCTTATGCAACTTCTCCACGCTTGTACTGTCACTAACCTAGTTTAAGCACACCTAATTTTTCACATGACCTAATGCAACTCCCTTCTTAGTGGTATTTTCTGTCTCTGGTTTCATCTCTCTTTAGTCTAGTGATTCTCACCCCAAGCTGTATAATAATACCATCTGGGAAACTATTTAAAAGATCTCATTCCCAAGGATCTTGATTTAATTGGTTTGGACTGGAGTTGGGGATCAGTATTTTTAAAGCTCCCTACGTAGTTCTAAAGTGCAGCCAGGGCTTCCCTGGTGGCGCAGTGGTTAAGAATCCGCCTGCCAATGCAGGGGACACAGGTTCGAGCCCTGGTCCGAGAAGATCCTACATGCTGCGGAGCAACTAAGCCCATGGGCCACAACTACTGAGCCTGTGCTCTATAGCCCATGAGCCACAACTACTGAGCCCGCGAGCCTAGAGTCCATGCTCCACAACAAGAGAAGCCACTGCAATGAGAAGCCCACGCACAGCAATGAAGACCCAACACAGTCAAAAATAATTAAATAAATAAATAAATAAATAAATAAATAATAAAGTGCAGCGAGCTTGGAGAACCATTATTTCAGTCTGCTCTCCATATTAGTATCAAATTACTTGTTTTTATTATTGTGTGCTATCCAAACCCCATAACATCAGTCCATTACCCCAAATTCCTCAATAGTTATCCCTATCAACAGACAACATACCCAACTGGCATACCCATGGTTCTTCTTGGCCCAGTTTCCACATACCTCTCCAACTCCTGTTCATTCTTCTCACTGAAGTTAAACTTCTAACTTCACTTTCCAACAGTATTGAGCCACTTGCAATTTCCTAAACATAAGATATTCTCTCATTTATCAATGCAATGCATAGTTTATTCCCTCCAGGAAAGGAACCTCCCCGAACAATAGCAAGTTTTAATCACATGGTTAAAAACACATAGTGTAACTTTAATGTTTTAAAGCGCCCTTCAAACATTACTTTCTGAGATGTCAGTTATATGAACATTTGTGAATACGTAGAAAATGAGTTGAAAGAAATTCATTAAAATGTTAACTGTGTTGTCTCTAGGCAGCAGAGTTATAGATTTTACTTTCTTCTCTGTACCTCTCTGTAGTTTAGAAATTTTCTACAATGGCATGTGTTACACTTTTAAACAGAAAAAAAGTAATAGAATGTATTGGCAAAATCATTTATGTGTTTTAAAGCACTGTATATATCAAAATATCTGAATCTACTTGATTCTGAATTAAGAAACAAGTGTTTGATTAATAAAATAGTATAATGAGGAATGCTAACCTTTGCTTAAAGAGTTTTAACCCTGCCCCCCACCTCCTACACAAAAATGTATTTTTCCTTTATCCACTAGATGGCACACTCTTCCCATGTATTGCCCCATTTATAATGCTGAAGAAACTGAAGGGATTGTGCATGGTTTACATAAATATTTTTATTTTTAAACTGACACATTATAATATATTGTTTGTATTTATAAGATATTTGATTACACACTAAGAAAATTGTGGTTTTTAATTATCTAAAATTTACATCAATTTCCTTATAAACACCTTACATTTATTTGTATTGTCCCAACCAATTCTGCTCCAGTTAGCCCCATCTCACTACTTAAAAGGTGGCAGAAATTCCCTTCACCCTTGAATTCCTTTTGCTTTTTTCCTTGATTTACACCTTTAGGCTTGCAGATGATACCCAGAGGAATTACTTAGTCTAGCTGGTATTATCAAGACTAAGAGACCGCCACCAACCTTCTGCATATAGCAACTCTGCATTGGCAGAGACCTAAGAGTTGGGTCAAATTGAACCAAACTTCCCAAAGCCAGAGAGTGGAAGGAGAAAAGATATTCCTGTGGGGAATGTCCTGAAGGCACATATCTGTGTCAGAATGATTTTAAATCTTGTCTGAAATAATGTATTCAAGAGTATTAATGAATATTCCCAAGATTTTAGAGGATAATAGATCATTAGGCAAAATCTAAAACATTAACTGTTGCCCATTTCTCACTGATGTTTGCATGTAGGGTATTACAGGCATCAAAGAAATCTCCGATTCTTTCCAGTTAGTTTCTCTTTCTCTAGCCCTTTCTTTCCAAAGTCCAACTGCCTGTCAAAAATGGTTCCGCTCTCTGACTCACTTTTCTTAGATGATGACTTATCTGCCTGGCACTACATTTTCAATTTCCAATAAACAGCACTCAGGGAATGAGTCAAATTCGGTAGCCTTGGAGCTGTTTTTCTGCCCAATCAACTGGGCGTTTTGCTTTCGAACACGTGAGGTACATTTCTAATGTCTACATTTAAGGGCTGAGCATTATATGTATTAGAAAAAATATCTAAGCACATTATAATTGTCATAATTTTTTCTGATTAAAAACTATACGTTCTTTATAAAATTTTTGAAAGACTCTAAAAGCTCAAAGAAGGAAAATTAAAATTGCTCATAATTTCCCCAGCCAGGGAAAGTACCCTATAAGAGGCTATTTAAACCACCTATAAAGGTTTGCATTTAGAGAAGTAAGTCTAGTATCTCTGCATTCTCATCATTTTTCCCTAGTGAAATTTTATTACGTGGAGTTCTATTGCTCTTGTGAATGATTTTAAAGACAGTAACAAAAATATAGTCTGTTTTGGTTTTAAACTAGATGTCAGCCTATATTTAAAAGCAAGCCACTTTTAAATTATTAACATTTTATTTTCTCTGCCTTACGTTTAAGGTTAAATATTCTTCTTCTCATTTATATTAACGCTTGGGGCTTACAAATGAACTCTGAGGCATGCACTGTAGCTATTTGAATCGATCTTTCTTAGGATAACAGAAACTCTGAATGCTGTTCTTACTATTCCACAATTTTCTGTAGGGCCTCAGCAAGTTAATTATCTTCTTTGTGTGCTTAATCCTCTTAGAGTGCAACCCTCATCACTTCTGCGTGCCATGCCATTCTGCGAGGATGAATGTTTCCCTTTATCCCCTGTGTATAGAAATGGGGAATAAAAGAGAGAGAATTAAAATAAGAGAACAGGGAGCCTCAGTTTTGCATCAACCTAAGAAATATGGATTCAATGTCCATGGAATTGAAAATGTCTGCTTCAATTCTTTAGGACATTTCAGAGCATAATTTGAATTTTAAAATAAGAAGATTAGAAATCAATATTCAAAATGAACATTGGTTGCTTTCAATTATTTTCCTCTTTTGTTCAAACAAATAAACCTAAAAGTAACACCATCTGTGCCTATTAGTTTCTATTTGCTGTAAGTGTAAAGTGAATTTCAAAATAAATGGAGCTATAAATTTTTTTCAAAACGTTTTATAATAATTCATTCAAAGAACATATGTGGAGCTCAGAGATAGGTGAATAAAACACAGTCTTTACTTAGAGTCTAATGAAGGAGTCGGAAAAATGTAGAGTGAAATGTATCAAAAAATATCTGTTTAGTGCTGATGTGGTCCAGGGGTTGTCTTAAAGATTGGGGGTAGAGCAGTGAACAAGACATACAAACATTCTGCTTTCACTGCACTTACGTTTCAGCGGGGGCAGACAGAGAGTAGATAAATACAGGGGTCCCTTGGTGTCAGCAGGGGATGGGTTCTCGGACCCACCACAGATACCAAAATCGGCAGATGCTCAAGTCCCTTTTATAAAATAGCACGGTATTTTTGTGCTATATAAATAGTTGTAAATCCAGTGTAAACGCTGTGTAAATAGTTGCTGGTGCGACGCAAATTTAAGTTTTGCTTTTGGAACTTTCCCAGAATTTTGTTTTTCAAATGTTTTCCGTCCAAGGTTGGTTGAATCTGCAGATGCAGAACCTTGCGGGTACGGAGAGGAAGACTAATCAAAAAACATGTATGATGGGGCACGTGGTGATGAGAGATATGGAGAAAAACAGTGGGATAGAGGGAGGGTCATTGATTAAGTCACATTTTAGCAAAGTCCTGAGGGAAATTAAGGAGTAGCCCTGTGGCTACCTGCATGAAGAGCATTTCAGGGGATGGGAGGGGCAAGGAGGCCACCGAGGCTTGAGTGGAGTGATCAAGGTGGAGACGGTAGCAGGTAACCATAAGGGAGGTAGCGGGTTGCTGGCAGGGGCACAGGGGGAGGCCATGTAGGTCTTTGTGAGCATTGTAAGGACTTTGGCCATCACTTAGAATGAATTGAGTAGCCCACTGGAGAGTTTTGAATGAAAGAGTGAGAAGATCTGGGGTAACACAGGGACACAAATTAGGAGCATAGTGCAATAACCCCCAGGAAAAAGGATGGAAACTTGTACTAGAGTGGGAGCAGTGAGGGTGAGAAGAGATGGTCAGAGTCTAGATATGCTTTGAAGGACACATAGCCAAAATATGCTGATGGATTGGATGGAGGCTGTGAGAGACAGTCAAGTTTTGTTTTTTAATAAAGACATATTGGGAATTCCCTGGTGCTCCAGTAGTTAGGACTCCATGCTTCCATTTCAGGGGGCACAGGTTCCATCCCTAGTCAGGATCCCCGCAAGCCATGCAGTGTGGCCAAAAATAAAAAAGAGACATATTAACATGTATGAAATGCCCCTATTCTGTTGTGTAAAATACAACTTGCATTATTCTTTGACCAGTGTTATTCCAGCAACTTCCCAGAAGTTAGTTTTCATTTTTCTAAAACTTAATTTCTTATGGTTTTATCACTCATTTGTCCTGCTAAGTCCTCCTTCCTACAGCAAAACTTTGCAATTCCAATGGAATACAATTGAGCACATGGGGATCTAACTTTTGTCTGAAAAGACAATATAATTTAAAATCCTGACTCATCAAATTATCTCTGGAAAGCAAATAAACCAATTCTCTTCTCATTAATACCCAGCATTATATAATGAACATTGAGGTCTCCTCTTTTCATGCCTATTTCTACAATTTTCACAGAAGAGAACATGTACCCTTCTTTAATCTTATTACAGGAATCCATCACAACTGAAAATGTATTCAATCCTTCTCCAGTAAGCAACAACCTAGCCACTATAATAAACCCTCTGAGAAGCAAACAATTTTTGTGCTTCTTTCCCTATGTAGTGAATGCTTTGCTCAGAGGAAAATTTTGTTACTATTTGGTTAATCCATAGATGGGCATGGCAGCTTGTAGAGGAGCCCGTATTAGTTTCTCTGGGCTGCCAAAACGAAGTACCACAAACTGGGTAGCTTAGAATAACAGAAATTTATTCTCTCACAATTCTGGAGGCCAGACATCCAAAATCAAGGTGTTGGCAGGGCTGTGCTCTCTCTCAAAGTTCTAGGGAAGAATCTGTTTTATTTCCTTAGCTTCTGGTGTTCCCAGCAATCCTCAGTGTTCCTTGCCTGTAAATGCATCACTCCAGTCCTTGCCTCTGTCCCCATGTGATGTTCTGTCTGTGTGTCTTGTGTTTTAGATTACTTCTGGTTCATTATAAAAGGATATAACTCAGGAACAACTGGCAAAAGAGATGCACAGGGCAAGGTGTGTGGGAAGGAATGTGGTGCTTCTCTGTCCTCTCTGGGAGTGTCACTATCCTAGCCCCTCCACGTGGTCACCAACCTGGAATCTCCAGAGTCAAGATTTCTGGTCCAAGTAATATCACTTTTTAGTTAATGAGAAGCTGAGTTGATAATTTTATACTATGGCATAGCTCATGTAATTTCTTTAAAACCAAGGTCACAGGGACTTCCCTGGTGGTCCAGTGGTAAAGAATCCGCCTTCCAATGCAGGATATGCGGGTTCGATCGCTGGTCGGAAAACGAGGATCCCACATGCCACGGGGCAACTAAGCCTGTGCGCTTCAACTACTGAGCCCACGTGCCTCAACGAGAGAGCCCGCCTGTCGCAGACCACAGAGCCCAGCACCCTGGAGCCTGCGCACCACAACTAGAGAGAGAAAACCCACACGCATAGCTAGAGAGAAGCCTGAGCACTGCAACAAAGAGCTTGTGTGCCGCAACAACAAAAAAAAAGATCCCGAACGCCACAACGAAGACCTGACGCAGCCAAAAATAAAAAACAAAACAAAACAAAAAAACCAAGGTCACAGATTCTGCCAAAAAGGGTTTATTTTCTTTCCAAGCCATAATATATGAAACACTCTGTATAATTGGTTAAGACTCCTGTATTCTTCGAAAAAGAACAAAAAGGCCTTGTTCTGTAATGACGATCAGGCTCCACCACTATTTCTATGGAAGATCCTACCAGATCTTTTGGATTTGTTCTCAAGTCCCCAAGTCATTCACCAGACCCCGATACAAATTTGGGAATGAGCCAAGTGGAAGACCATGTTCATCTACTACATTTAATAAAAGTAATTCAAAACTTTGGTTGCATCATTCAAATGGTGCAATGTTCCAGACTCTAGTGAACCAGAGTTTTGCATTACCTATACGAAGAGACAGTGCTTGTCTGGGGAGTACTGTCTGGCAGACCCTCGCGTGTAGGCAAACCTCGTCTAAACCGTGCAGGAATGACTGGGGCCTCATTAACTCTTTCAGTCATGGCTCCAACAGCTGTTTGAGGCTTTCCTTCCTCAGGCCATTATTGGTTTGGGAATTCATTGGGGCTTAAGCCTGCAGGTGGGGCCTCTCTGTGAGCAGAGGGGGCTGGGGATGGCAAAGACAAAGGGAGTGAGGTGGGGACTGGTGCCTTATCACAGTTGTTCCTGAATATCACCTTTTTAAACATTCAAAAGCCATCAGCAACTTTACTAGCTCTTTAAACGAGGGGCACTGGGACACATCACTTCTACTGCCACTGTCATACCTGGGCCCTCAGAAGAGGTATGATTCATTTAAGAAGTACTTTCCGAGTACTTAAATTGACTCTTGACTGTCCTGGGGCTAAGGATTCAGTGTGAACAAGAGTTCCACTATCATGGTGCTTACATTCTGTCAGGAGAGACAAGCAACAAACAAGTATATATGTTAATTACATTATTTCCCCAAATGATAAGGACTGTGAAAGAAATAAACAGCGTGATGTAGTAGAGTTACTTTGGTTAGGGGGTGGGTAGGGCTGGGGAGGCTTCTTGGAATCAGTCAACAGAGAGATGACATTTGATATGAGACCCGAAGGGTGCCAAGGAACATGTCATGTTAACTTAATATACAGTCATTTAAAGTCCAGTGTGCATAAACCTGGTATTAGGTCTTGGGAAAGGAGTACTGAGATTAAAATATAAAGATGAAGAAGACATGCTCCTTGCCATCTGGAGCCTAATATCTAATGCAGAAGACTGGTATAGTATATGTTAATAACCATAATTCACAGTAGAAGTGCTATACAAGAGATGTAAACAAAATGCCAAAGTAGTACAGAAAGAAAGGGATAGTTCTCATTAAAGTATTTGGAGGATTTGGGAGATGAGCTTCACAGATGAGGTGACAGCTGAGCTTGGCAATAACAATATAGCTCATAGTCATCAAGCCCTGGCTATGTGTCAGCCCCTATGCTAATGGGATTTACAGGAATTCTCCCACTTAATCTCGCTAACCCTAAAAGGTAGCTACTATTAATCAGCCTCATTTCACAATAAATACATGAAATGGGGTTTGAACCCAGTTCGTCTAAGTGTATAGCTCATTCTTATACAGATACTATGCACCTAAATAAGATAATCAGTTGGTTAGCTGTGTTTTCTCTTTTTAACTTATTCTTTTGGTGTTGTGTATCATCTAAACAATTCTTACCACATAATTCTGAGTCATAGTATCATTCCCAAGATACATGAACATAATAAAAACATTTCAAGCAATGAGGCAGAGTTGATAGCTCCCCAAACTGAAGAATGCACAAGTTATTAGGATAAAGTGCATCACAAATGTCTTGGTTTACCGTTTTCTAAACAGAGTTTAATTTTATTTATTTCACCTGAAATTGATGTTTAAAGTAAATGCTTATGTGTAAACAAAAAGGGAAGTTAATCACTTTTTAAATTCTTTCTGCAGACCATCAAGCTACAAACAGTAATTCTGTAAACCCACAAAGCCAGCAAAAGATCCATAACCTGAGTAGGATGCCAGTGGATAGAAATGGGACTCTTACTGGAAACCTAATGTGTGGTCTTTAGACTTGCGTTATGCTTTCTTGGGAAAACAAGATGGTAGTTTATATAGTTTGTATTTGGAAGGAAATAAAATTACTCTGGCACATATTATATTATCTATTTCTTTTCTTTTGTCTTTTATGAAACAATAATATTTTTGTGACCTTGGAGATGTAAAATTGTCACACGTTGATTTATTTGTTATTTTCTGCCTGTGATAGATGATGGATGATCTTAAAAGTTACATTCTGCTATATTCTAGGTAGTGACGCTGAGTTAAAGATAAGACTGTATGAAATTTGAACAGAAGGCATTGAGTATTAATTTTGAGGGTCTCTGGTTTAAGTTTACCTAGGTGCTGACTGTGATTTTTCCCAGCCCTTTACAACTTATGTTCTAGCATAATAAATTGAGGAACACAGTTTGTATTCTAGGAAATTGATGCCTATTTCTAAAAATTGGCCATCTCAGCAGAGAGGATATAAACTGAATAAGATTGTCAATTTGACTGTCTCACTTTTGTGAAACATTCTCTGAAGACATGTTGGGGGATTATTTTTGTTTGCTTGTTTTTCTTCCCTCTTCAAAAGCTGGGAAAAAAAGATGATACATTGACAGAATATAGATTTGACAATCAATCAGCATTCAACCTAGATACTGCTATGGGATCTAATGTGATATGGTAATACATGAAATTATATGCATGTTATGCACTGTTACCTTATAAAGTGTGATAATTGTATGTTATATGTAATACACATATAATATTTAATATAATGCATATTAATGTATATCATATATTATATAAAATAATACATTATTATTTTAATATATGATATAATGATTTGATATTTTAATACATAAAAGCAATTTCCTACTATCTCTCTTTTTTAGGTTGAGGTAAAACTGGTATATACCATTATGTAAGTTTCAGGCATACAATACCATGATTTGACATTGGTGTTCATTACACACTGATCATCACCAAAAGTCTAGGTACTATTCATCACCATATACTTGACCCCCCTTTAGCCATTTTGCCTACCTCTCAATCCCCTTCCTCTCTGGTAATCACCAATCTGTTCTCTGGGTTTATGAGTATTATTTTGTTTGTTCATTCATTTCTGTTTTTGTTTTTTTTAATTCCACATATGAGTGAAATCATACAGTTTTTGTCTTTCACCTTCTGACTTATTTCACTTACCATAATACCTTCAGTGTCCATCCATGTTGTTGCAAATGGCAAGATTTCATTCTTTATTATGGCTGAGTAGTATTCCATTGTGTACATATACCACATCTTCTTTACCCATTCATCCAAAGATGGAGACCTCGGTTAACTATTTCCATATGTTGGCAATTGTAAATTATGCAACTATGAACATTGGAGTGCATATATCTTTTTTTTTGGGGGGGGGTTGCATTGTGTCTTTGTTGTTGCCTGAGGGCTTTCTCTGGTTGTGGTGAGTGGGGGCTACTCTTCATTGTGGTGCACGGGCTTCTCATTGCGGTGGCTTCTCTTGTTGCAGAGCACGGGCTCTAGGCACATAGGCTTCAGTAGTTGCAGCACACAGGCTCAGTAGTTGCGGCACGTGGCTCTAGGGCACTTGGGCTTCAGTAGTTGTGGGGATGGGATTAGTTGCTCCATGGCAGGCCAGGGCTCGAACCCATGTCCCCTGCACTGACAGGCGGATTCTTAACCACTGTACCACCAGGGAAGGCCCTGGAGTGCATATATCCTTTTGAATTAGTGTTTTCTTATTCTTTGGATAAATACCCAGAAGTGAAATAGCTGGATTGTATGATTCCTACTACCTTCAAACATTTGAGGAGAGATAGAAAATAGTTGCACTAATCAGAATTGGAGAGGCATATGGGTTGGCATTTGGATTATGTGAATGATCCAGAATTATCTTACGTATAGTCACTTGGCACTTTTGTCACTGTAGCAGACTATGACTTTTTTAAAGACAATTACAATAGTATCTCTTATCCACATGCTCTTCAAGACCCTTGCCACTACCCAAAATGTGTAAGTCTCTTCCCTGTGAACCTGGGAAAGCCATTGTGACTGTTTCAAGCAAAGTAAGGTCATAAACATGCCTTCCATCTCCACCTGTCTCCTTGGGATTCTCACTATTGGAGCAACAACTGTGCTATGAAGGGGCCCAAGAAAACCATGAAGGGACCCATGTGAAGAGGAACAGAGGGCCCTGGCCACAGGTGAGCTCCTAGTTGACAGCCAGCACCAACTTTTGACTGAACCACATTGAAACTGGACCCTCCAGCCTCGTGTCATGCCAGCCCAGCTGACACCACATGGAGAAGAGATGAACCACCTGGCTGAGCCCTTTCCAGTGTGCAGATATGTGAGCAAACTAAATGACTGTCATCACTATGGTTTAGTAAGGTTTGTCATGGGGCATTAGATAACTGATGTAGTGACCTAAAAGTTACATTAGAACATGATTTTGGAAAATAGCTCTGCTTTAATCCCTGAAAGTGGTAGCCAGTGAATATCAAGGATTTAAGTATTTCCTATGCAGGTAACATTATTGGAATCCCAATAATGTGACAGTGTTGAAGTGTTAAAGAATTTGCAGCTGTATTTTAAAACCTCCACGGTGGAGGAGCTTCAAGATGGCGGAAGAGTAAGACGCGGAGATCACCTTCCTACTCACAAATAAATCAGAACTACATCTACACGTGGAACTGCTCCTATAGAACACCTACTGAACGCTGGCAGAAGACGTCAGACCTCCCAAAAGTCAAGAAACTCCCCACGTAGCTGGGTGGGGCAAAAGAAAAAAAGGAAAAACAGAGACAAAAGAATAGGGACAGGACACGCACCAGTGGGAGGGAGCTGTGAAGGAGGAAAGGTCTCCACAGGGGTGGAAAGGGGGTGGCGGAGGGGGAAGCTTCAGAGCCACGGAGGAGAGCACAGCCACAGGGGTGCGGAGGGCAAAGCGGAGAGATTCCCGCACAGAGGATCGGTGCCAACCGGCACTCACCAGCTCGAGAGGCTCATCTGCTCACCCGCTGGGGCGGGGGTGCTGGGAGGTGAGGCTCGGGTTTCGGTCGGAGTGCAGGGAGAGGACTAGGGTTGGCGGCATGAACACAGCCTGAAGGGGTTAGTGCGCCACAGCTGGCCGGGAGGGAGTCCGGGAAAAAGTCTGGAGCTGCCGAAGAGACAAGAGACTTTTTCTTGCCTCTTTGTTTCCTGGTGCGCGAGGAGAGGGGATTCATAGCGCCGCTTAAAGGAGCTCCAGAGAAGGGCACGTGCCGCGGCTAACAGCGCGGTCCCCAGAGACGGGCATGAGACGCTAAGGCTGCTGCTGCCACCACCAAGAAGCCTGTGTGCGAGCACAGCTCACTATCCACGCTGCCCCTCTCGGGAGCCTGTGCAGCCCGCCACTGCCAGGGTCCCGGTATCCAAGGACAACTTCCCGGGGAGAACACCTCGGGCTGGTGCAACGTCACGTCGGCCTCTGCCACCACAGGATCACCCCGCATCCGTACCCCTCCCTCCCCCCGGCCTGAGTGAGCCAGAGCCCCTGAATCAGCTGCTCCTTTAACCCCGTCCTGTCTGAGCGAAGAACAGACGCCCTCAGGCAACCTACATGCAGAGGCGGGGCCAAATCCAAAGCTAAACCCTGGGAGCTGTGTGAACAAAGAAGAGAAAGGGAAATCTCTCCCAGCAGCCTCAGAAGGAGTGGATTAAATCTCCACAATCAACTTAATGTACCTGCATCGGTGGAATACCTGAACAGACAACGAATCATCCCAAATTGAGGCAGTGGATTTTGGGAGCAACGATATATATATTTTTTCCTTTTTCTCTTTTTGTGAGTGTGTATGTGTATGCTTCTGTGTGTGATTTTGTCTGTATAGCTTTGCTTTTATAATTTGTCCTAGGGTTCTATCTATACTTTTATTATTATTATTACTTAAAAATTTTTTTCTTATAATTATTTTTAATAACTTTATTTGATTTTACTTTATTTTATTTTATCTTCTTCTTTCTCTCTTTTTTTTCTCCCTTTTATTCTGAGCCGTGTGGATGACAGGCTCTTGGTGCTCCAGCCAGGCGTTAGGGCTGTGCCACTGAGGTGGGAGAGCCAAGTTCAGGACACTGGTCCACAAGAGACCCCCAGCTCCATGCAATGTCAAACAGCAAAAACCTCCCAGAGATCTCCATCTCAGCGCCAAGACCCAGCTCCACTCAACGACCAGCAAGCTACAGTGCTGGACACCCTATGTCAAACAACTAGCAAGACAGGAACACAACCCCATCCATTAGCACAGAGGCTGCCTAAAATCATTATAAGGCCAGAGACACCCCAAAACACACCACCAGACGTGGACCTGCCCACCAGAAAGACAAGATCCAGCCTCACCCACCAGAACACAGGCACCAGTCCCCTCCACCAGGAAGCCTACATAACGCACTGAACCAACCTTAGCCACTAGGGACAGACACCAAAAACAACGGAAACTACGAACCTGCAGCCTGCGAAAAGGAGACCCCAAACACAGTAAGTTAAGCAAAATGAGAAGATAGAGAAGCACACAGCAGATGAAAAAGCAAGGCAAAAACCCACCATACCTAACAAATGAAGAGGAAATAGGCAGTCTACCTGAAAAATAATTCAGAATAGTGATAGTAAAGATGATCCAAAATCTTGGAAATAGAATGGAGAAAATACAGGAACCATTTAACAAGGACCTAGAAGAACTAAACAGCAAACAAACAGTGATGAACAACACAATAAATGAAATTTAAAATTCTCAAGAAGAGATCAATAGCAGAATAAGTGAGACAGAAGAACGAATAAGTGACCTGGAAGATAAAAGAATGTAAATAACTACAGCAGAGCAGAATAAAGAAAAAAGAATGAAAAGAATTGAGGACAGTCTCAGAGACCTCTCGGACAACATTAAATGCACCAACACTCCAATTGTAGGGGTCCCAGAAGAAGAAGAGTAAAAGAAAGGGACTGAGAAAATATTTGAAGAGATTATAGTTCAAAACTTCCCTAATATGGGAAAGGAAATAGTTAGTCAAGTCCAGGAAGCACAGAGAGTCCCATACAGGATAAATCCAAGGAGAAACACGCCAAGACACATATTAATCAAACTGTCAAAAATTAAATACAAAGAAAATATATTAAAAGCTGCAAGGGAAAAACAACAAATAACACACAAGGGAATCCCCATAACTATAACAGCTGATCTTTCAGCAGAAACTCTGCAAGCCAGAAGGGACTGGAAGGACATATTTAAAGTGATGAAGGAGAAAAACCTACAACCAAGATTACTCTACCCAGCAAGGATCTCATTCAGATTTGATGGAGAAATTAAAAGCTTTACAGACAAGCAAAAGCTGAGAGAGTTCAGCACCACCAAACCAGCTTTACAACAAATGCTAAAAAAACTTCTCTAGGCAAGAAACACAAGAGAAGGAAAAGACCTACAATAACAAACCCAAAACAATTAAGAAAATGGGAATAGGAACATACATATCAATAATTACCTTAAATGTAAATGGACTAAATGCTCCCACCAAAAGAAACAGACTGGCTGAATGGATACAAAAACAAGATCCATGTACATGCTGTCTACAAGAGATGCACTTCAGACCTAGGGACACATACAGAATGAAAGTGAGGGGATGGAAAAAGATATTCCATACAAATGGAAACCAAAAGAAAGCTGGAGTAGCAATTCTCATGTCAGACAAAATAAACTTTAAAATAAAGACTATTAGAAGAGACAAAGAAGGACACTACATAATGATCAAGGGATCGATCCAAGAAGGAGATATAACAATTGTAAATATTTATGCACCCAACATAGGAGCACCTCAATACATAAGGCAAATACTAACAGCCATAAAAGGGGAAAGCAACACTAACACATTGATAGTAGGGGACTTTAACACCCCACTCTCACCAATGGACAGATCATCCAAAATGAAAATAAATAAGGAAACACAAGCTTTAAATGATACATTAAACAAGATGGACTTAATTGATATTTATAGGACATTCCATCCAAAAACAACAGAATACACATTTTTCTCAAGTGCTCATGGAACATTCTCCAGGATAGATCATATCTTGGGTCACAAATCAAGCCTTGGTAAATTTAAGAAAATTGAAATTGTATCAAGTATCTTTTCCGACCACAGTGCTATGAGACTAGATATCAATTACAGGAAAAGATCTGTAAAAAATACAAACACATGGAGGCTAAACAATACACTACTTAGTAACGAAGCGATCACTGAAGAAATCAAAGAGGAAATAAAAAAATACCTAGAAACAAATGACAATGGAGACATGATGACCAAAAACCTATGGAACTCAGCAAAAGCAGTTCTAAGAGGGAAGATTATAGCAATACAATCCTACCTTAAGAAACAGGAAACATCTCAAATAAACAAGCTAACCTTGCACCTAAAGCAATTAGAGAAAGAAGAACAAAAAAACCCCAAAGTTAGCAGAAGGAAAGAAATCATAAAGATCAGATCAGAAATAAATGAAAAAGAAATGAAGGAAACGATAGCAAAGATCAATAAAACTAAAAGCTGGTTCTTTGAGAAGATAAACAAAATTGATAAACCATTAGCCAAACTCATCAAGAAAAAAAGGGAGAAGACTCAAATCAACAGAATTAGAAATGAAAAAGGAGAAGTAACAGCTGACACTGAAGAAATACAAAAGATCATGAGAGATTACTACAAGCAACTCTATACCAATAAAATGGACAACCTGGAAGAAATGGACAAATTCTTAGAAATGCACAACCTGCCAAGACTGAATCAGGAAGAAATAGAAAATATGAACAGACCAATCACAAGCACTGAAATTGAAACTGTGAATAAAAATCTTCCAACAAACAAAAGCCAGGACCAGATGGCTTCACAGGCAAATTCTATCAAACATTTAGAGAAGAGCTAACACCTATCCTTCTCAAATTCTTCCAAAATATAGCAGAGGGAGGAACACTCCCGAACTCATTCTATGAGGCCACCATCATCCTGATACCAACACAGGACAAGGATGTCACAAAGAAAGAAAACTACAGGTCAATTTCACTGATGAACATAGATGCAAAAATCCTCAACAAAATACTAGCAAACAGAATCCAGCATCACATTAAAAGGATCACACACCATGATCAAGTGTGGTTAATTCCAGGAATGCAAGGATTCTTCAATATATGCAAATCAATCATCGTGATACACCATATTAACAAATTGAAGGAGAAAAACCATATGATCATCTCAATAGATGCAGAGAAAGCCTTCGACAAAATTCAACACCCATTTATAATAAAAACCCTGCAGAAAGTAGGCATACAGGGAACTTTCCTCAACATAATAAAGGCCATATATGACAAACCCACAGCCAACATCATCCTCAATGGTGAAAAACTGAAACCATTTCCACTAAGATCAGGAAAAAGACAAGGTTGCCCACTCTCACCATTCTTATTCAACATAGTTTTGGAAGTTTTAGCCACAGCAATCAGAGAAGAAAATGAAATAAATGGAACGCAACTCAGAAAAGAAGAAGTAAAGCTGTCACTGTTTGCAGATGATATGATACTATACATAGAGAATCCTAAAGATGCTACCAGAAAACTACTAGAGCTAATCAATGAATTTGGTAAAGTAGCAGGATACAAAATTAATGCACAGAAATCTCTTGCATTCCTATACACTAATGATGAAAAATCTGAAAGTGAAATCAAGAAAAAACTCACATTTACCATTGCAACAAAAGGAATAAAATATCTAGGAATAAACCCACCTAAGGAGAAAAAAGACCTGTATGCAGAAAATTATAAGACACTCATGAAAGAAATTAAAGATGATACAAATAGATGGAGAGATATACCATGCTCCTGGATTGGAAGAATCAATATTGTGAAAATGACTCTACTACCCAAAGCAATCTACAGATTCAGTGCAATCCCTATCAAACTACCACTGGCATTTTTCACAGAACTAGAACAAAAAATTTCACAATTTGTATGGAAACACAAAAGACCCCGAATAACCAAAGCAATCCTGAGAACGAAAAACGGAGCTGGAGGAATCAGTTTCCCTGACTTCAGACTATACTACAAAGTGACAGTAATCAAGACAGTATGGTAGTGGCACAAAAACAGAAATATAGATCAATGGAACAGGATAGAAAGCCCAGAGATAAACCTGCGCACATATGGTCACCTTATCTTTGATAAAGGAGGCAGGAATGTACAGTGGAGAAAGGACAGCCTCTTCAATAAGTGGTGCTGGGAAAATTGGACAGGGACATGTAAACGTATGAGATTAGAACACTCCCTAACACCATACACAAAAATAAGCTAAAAGTGGATTAAAGACCTAAATGTAAGGCCAGAAACTAGCAAACTCTTAGAGGAAAACATAGGCAGAACACTCTATGACATAAATCACAGCAAGATCCTTTTGGACCCACCTCCTAGAGAAATGGAAATAAAAACAAAAATAAACAAATGGGACCTAATGAAACTTCAAAGTTTTTGCACAGCAAAGGAAACCATAAACAAGACAAAAAGACAACCCTCAGAATGGGAGAAAATATTTGCAAATGAAGCAACTGACAAAGGATTATTCTCCAAATTTACTAGCAGCTCATGCAGCTCAATAACAAAAAAACAAACAACCCAATCCAAAAATGGGCAGAAGACCTAAATAGACATTTCTCCAAAGAAGATATACAGATTGCCAACAAACACATGAAAGAATGCTCAACATAATCATTAGAGAAATGCAAATCAAAACCACAATGAGGGGCTTCCCTGGTGGCGCAGTGGTTGAGAGTCCGCCTGCCGATGCAGGGGACACGGGTTCGTGCCCCGGTCTGGGAGGATCCCGCGTGCCATGGAGCGGCTGGGCCTGTGAGCCGTGGCTGCTGAGCCTGCGCGTCCGGAGCCTGTGCTTCGCGACGGGAGAGACCACAGCAATGAGAGGCCCACGTACCGCAAAAAAAAAAAAAAAAACAATGAGATATTATCTCACACCAGTCAGAATTGCCATCAACAAAAAATCTAGAAAAAATAAATGCTGGAGAGGGTGTGGAGAAAAGGGAACACTCTTGCACAGCTAGTGGGAATGTGAATTGGTATAGCCACTATGGAGAATATTATGGAGGTTCCTTAAAAAACTACAAATAGAACTACCATATGACCCAGCAATCCCACTACTGGGCATATACCCTGAGAAAACCATAATTCAAAAAGAGTCATGTACCACAATGTTCATTGCAGCTCTATTTACAGTAGCCCAGACATGGAAGCAACCTAAGTGTCCACTGACAGATGAATGGATAAAGAAGATGTGGCACATATATACAATGGAATATTACTCAGCCATAAAAAGGAACGAAATTGAGTTATTTGTAGTGAGGTGGATGGACCTAGAGTCTGTCATACAGAGTGAAGTAACTCAGAAAGAGAAAGACAAATACCGTATGCTAACACATATATATGGAATCTAAGAAAAAAAAATGGTTCTGAAGAACCTAGGGGCAAGATGGGAATAAAGACACAGACCTACTAGAGAATGGACTTGAGGATATTGGGAGGGGGAAGGGTAAGCTGTCACAAAGTGAGAGAGTGGCATGGACATATATACACTACCAAACGTAAGATAGATAGCTAGTGGGAAACAGCCACATAGCCACAGGGAGATCAGCTCGGTGCTTTGTGACCAGCTAGAGGGGTGGGATAGGGAGGGTGGGAAGGAGGGAGACACAAGAGGGAAGAGATATGGGAACATATGTATATGTATAACTGATTCACTTTGTTATAAAGCAGAAAGTAACACACCATTGTAAAGCAATTATACTCCAATCAACATGTTAAAAAAAAAGATCTGTATTGCGTCTTTTTTTATAGCAAAATTTTATATAATCCAAACTTTCCACATAATTATTCAACTCTTTAATTGTGCATATATAAGTTTTTACAACGTTTCTAGCCTTTCTAACTTTCCATTCATTTTAACTGTGTAGAAAAATCAGCAAATATTAAGTTTTCTAGCATTTTCCCATACGTTCCATTCTTTTTCTAGATATCAGAACTAATTTTATTGTCCTTAAGGTTAGCTCAGGACTGGGCTGTGATCCCCTGACTTGTCTGGCCAAGAAAACTCCAAATTCATTGGTTACCTTTCAAAAGATCAACTGATGTTCCTGCTAACATTTAGGAGTCTGTTAGTCTCCTGAGTCAAACGGCATCCAACAGAGATAGAATTAACAGCAAACTTGATTTCTGAACCACAGCTTAATGCAAAAAAGAAAGTAAACAATTCCTAAGAACGTGAAGAAGCACAAGTCCTTCGAGTAAAGGCTTATCCATACATTTTCTTCAAAGTCAAATTCTAACCTGTAAAGAGATACACTACCATTCTCTAGCAAAGCTATAATTCCCAAATTACACTGGCCTTTAGAATACTCACATCAATAAACGTGAACACCATAACTGCTTGAATAATTCAATTGCTAACCTAATTATTATATTGATTAAATCATTTGTTGTGATTGATTCTAAGTAATTCCTTTTTAGAGAGTATGGATTTCTTTTGAAACAGTGGTGTAAGAGAAACATTAGATTATTTGCTGCCTGCAATCAAAAAGACATACAGTGTTTGGTAAACTTATTGTAATATGCTATAGTGATTGGTTAGTCAGATAGTTTTTTAATATATTTATCCATCTTATTCATAAAATACATCTATTATCAGAATTTATTTTTTAATATTAGAAGCAGCAATGTTGCTCAAAAGTTTTAAAAAGTTGGAAAAGGGTTCCAAAGAACAACATAAATGGATCCTCATCTTTCTGAGTAGCTGGAAAATAAAGATTTTAATTACCTGGGGTACTGCATTGCCTCAAAGATCACTCTTATCTGTGACTCCAACTCAATGATTTATAATGCTGGAATATTTACTGGAGGTTAATACAATCAGCTGCTCGAATTTCTTATAATGACTCCCCCTTTCCATTTAAAGTAATCTTTTAAATATAAATGCATAATATCCTCACATAAAGCTATAACCTACTAAATATAATTTTATAACTTATGAGTTAAATTTGATACTTTTATATTGCTTTAATGATTCAAGGTCTTAGAAAATTTTAAGATCACTATTTTGAACATTGATTCTAATTGAACAAAATGGCATATGGAATATATATCATCTCTTTCAAATAACTATTGTGTTAATCTAGGTGCTCTGAGAAGCAGATGCCAAGACAGGGTTAAATAAGGAAATTATGGCCAGCGTAAAATGCTTGTGCTAAAAAACAATGGGGAGAGGTCAGATATGGTTGGGAGACAAGTCAGACCCTGATGCAAGTCTGATCCCAAATGAGGAAGAGAGAAGAAGATGGGAAGAAGGAAGTTTGGTTGGGACCTTGTAGACTTCACTACAGTCAATGGAAGGTTCAGCAAAGCTATGGGTGAGTCCTTGAACCAAAGTTGGCTGACACTGGGATGCTTTGTCTTTCTTTCTTTCTCCCCTTCTTTCTCCCTTTCTTTCTTCCTTTCTTTCTTCCTTTCTTTGTTTCTTTTCCTTTCTTTCTTTCTTTCTTTCTTTCTTTCTTTTTCTCTTATTTTTTAAAATTGAAGTGTAGCTGATTTATAATATTGTGTTAGTTTCAGGTGTACAGCAAAGTGATTCAGTTATATACATATACATATTTTTTCCAATTCTTTTCCATTATAGGTTATTACAAGATATTGAGTATAGTTCCCTATGCTATGCAGTAAATCCTTGTTGTTTCTCTATTTTATATATAGTGGTGTGTATCTTAATCCCATACTTGTACTTTACCCCTACCCCTCTCTTTCCCCTTTGGTAACCATAAGTTTTTTTTCTGTGCCTGTGAGTCTATTTCTATCTTGTAAATAAATTCATTTGTATTATTTTTTAGTTTCCACATATAAGTCATATCATATAATATTCTTCTTTCTCTGTCTGGCTTACTTCACTTAGTGTGATAATCTCTAGCTTCATCCATGTTGCTACAAATGGCATTATTTCATTCTTTTTTACAACTGAGTAATATTCCATTGTATATATGTACCACATCTTTATCCATTCATGTTTCAGTGGATGCTTAGGTTGCTCCCGTGTCCTGGCTTTTGTAAATAGTGGTGCTATTAATATTGGAGTGCATATATCTTTTCGAATTACGGTTTTCATCTTTTCCAGATATCTACCCAGGAGCGGGATTGCTGGATCATATGGTAACTCTATTCTTAGTTTTTCAAGGAAATTCCCTACTGCTTTCCATAGCAGCTGCACAAATTTACATGGAATGCTTTGTCTTCTTGAGCTGGTCTGCCTTAGTATTGCTACTGCACCTACTCATTGTCTCGAAGTCACCTGTGAGATGCATGTCCTCAGCTCAGATACTGAGGTGAGTTTACAGTCCAATAGCTGGGACCTTCAGTTAATTACTTTCCCTACAGTAGGACATTTGTCAGGCACATTCCTGACACTGGTGGCTGACACAGCCACCAAATCGGCATCTCCAAATCTGGCCTCTTTCCTGCTCCTAAATTGTGAACTGTCTACTGGAAAGATCCATCTGAAAGACCTCTGACATCTCAAATTCAGTGATTCAGTGCATTCCAAAGTGAACATTTAGTGCTGTCCTAACTCATACCACCATTCTCCCAAGTACCAACAGCAAACTTTACCTCTTCTTTTCTTTGCTTTCCACATCCAAAAAACTAATGAATTCTCTCAATCCAACCTCTACCCTATTTTTCTTTCTCTTCTTTTTTCTGCAGGCTCCCAGTGTTACTGCTCAGGTTTAGACCTTCATCATATTTATGGTACATTATATGCACTGCTGGCCTCTCTACAGGTGTCCCCCACCTCCCAGAGCTCCTCTCTAATACAGTTAAAGTGCTGCTGCCAGGTTAATCTCTTTCAAAGGGCAGCTATTATACTATTTCCATTCTTAAAATAAAAACCCGTCAGAGATATCTGCACACCCATGTTCACTGCAGCATTATTCACAAGAGCCAAGATATGGAAGCAACCTAAGTGTCCATTAGCAGATGAATGGATAAAGAAGATGTGGAATATTAATCAGCCGTGAGAAAGAAGGGAATCCTGCCAAGTGCAACAACATGGATGGACCTTGAGGACATTACGCTACGTGAGATGTCAGACAGAGAAAGATAAATACTGTATGATCTCACATATGTGGAACAGGAGAAAACTGAACTTGTAAAAACAGAGAGTAGAATGCTGGTTACCAGGGCCCAGGGGTAGGGAGATATTTAAGTGTACAAACCCAAAACAAGTAGATAAATAAATCCTGGAGATCTAATGCACAGCATAGTGATTATAGTCAACAATACTGTATTATAAACTTCAGCGTTGATAAGGGGCTAAATCTTAACTGTTTTCAACACACAAAAAATAATAATAAGTATTTGACATGATAAAGGTGTTAACTAACATGATGGTGGTAATCATACTGCAATATATAAATTATCAAACCAACACACTGTACACCTCAAACTTACACGATGTTATATTTCAATTAAAGTTTAAGGAACACAAAACAAAAACCCCTTAAATGGCTCCCAATTTCTTACAGAATGAACTTCTATACTCACAGCCTTTCATTCAGGGCCTCCATGATCTGGCTCCACGATCTAGCTTTTCAATTTTTCCTCCTAAACTTCCTTTTATACACACTAATCATAGTCTTCCTGAGTTACAGCAGGGCCACAATTATACCCTGAACTTTCCTACCTTCATGAATTTTCCTCCTAGACTTGCTTTTATTTTCTCAGTAAGTCCTGTGTTGCTACAAAACCATCCATCACAGCCCAGCTGAAATGTTACTTCCTCTACAGATCTTTCCCCAAATCCCTTAACTGGAAGTGCTCTATTTGCTGACATTTGCTGGTATATAAAATATGCCTCCAGTTTGTAATGAAATTTGTGTTATGGGATGTGGGGATGAGTGCACATTATCAATCATGTATTGAAATTGATTTTGTGAGGAAAAATGTATTATTTGGTTCACTCAAATACCAATACTGTAATCCAGCAGGAAGGCATCAATTCTGGGTATGCAGAACTCTTAACCCTAAAAGATGGCAATTGCAAATTTCAAAAGAAATGCTTTGATTTCCTGGAATACTGGCATATAACAGGCAGCCACACAGCAAGTTTACTGGTAACTGGAGATCACATAATACAGTAGAGCAAATGCCACTACAGTATTTCAGCAAGTACTTTAACTAATACCAAGCCACAATATAAAGTAAATGTGGCTGAATTATTATACAGATAGCTGAAGTACATTTAGGAAAAAATCATTGATTATGAACCAGAACAAAAGATAAACCACAATAATACAGCTGAACGAACTTCAATATCGTGTTTATACGTGAAATGTTTGTTGAATATTAGTACCTAGCAAAAAACAGTAAAAAAAGGAAATACATTCACTTGTACATGATATTACAGCAACACCATTACTGCATTTAGCTATGGCTTATGCTAGGAATAAATTTAAATATGTAATGTTTGGGGAATAACTGAGACACTATATTGGATCAGCCTGCAGTCTGTGGTTTTAAATTTTTGCTAAGAAAGATGGCAATAGGATGCAAATGCAAAAACCGTTGTTTTGTTTCCCTCTTCTGAGCCCTCACAGCACAGCGCCAGGCATCTCTCGGTACATGGGTCCATTTCAACCTGCTACTGTATTTACACTGAACTCTACTGGACTAGGATTCTTGAGGGTAGGCTCTGTGCTAATTCAACTTTATATCTTCACAGTTATTTGCTCATGGATGAATGAAAGAAATGAGATCGCCTGATAGGTAGTCAGAAGAAATAGAAGGACAAGTAGAGGTTGATCAGACAGACAAGGGAGAAAAAGGAATCACAGGCTGAGAAGAGCACGTGGGGAAGGCCTCCTCGTGTGAGCAGGAAACTCAGTATATGGAGGTACCGTGAGAAAAGCAGCTGAACAAGTAGAAGCCGAATCACAAAAACTTCCCATGTCACACTGAAGAGTTTGGACTGTATTCTTTAGGCCAAGGGAGATCGTACAAGGAAATGGAAAGATAAGATTTTTAGACAGATCTTTCTGGCAGAGCAGAGGTTGGCTGGGAGTGTGGGGAAGGGATAGACATGGTGACAGTGGGGACAGGGAGACCAGTTAGGAGGAGGCTATTACAATATTTCAGACAAGACACGGTTAGGGTTTGTCTTAAAGCCAAAGCAATGGGAATGAAGCAGTGGAAGGAATCTGATAAGTATCTAGAAGCTTCAAGCAAAGGGACTTTGTAATTGACTGTACACAGGCCGTGAAAGAGTGGGAGGATGAGTCTTAGATATTTGGTGGTGGTGCCATCCATGAGAGCAGTGTTTTAGGAAAGATAATGAATTCTGCTTTGGGACCTGAGTTGGGACTCATAAGCAAATCGAAGAAATGTGATTCAAGAGATAGCTTGAGGGCTTCCCTGGTGGCGCAGTGGTTGAGAGTCCGCCTGCCGATGCAGGGAACACGGGTTCGTGCCCCGGTCCGGGAAGATCCCACGTGCCGCGGAGTGGCTGGGCCCGTGAGCCATGGCCGCTGAGCCTGCGCGTCTGGAGCCTGTGCTCCGCGGCGGGAGACAGGCCACAACAGTGAGAGGCCCGCGTACCGCACACACACACAAAAAAAAAGATAGCTAGAGACCCGAGAGAGCGCTGATTATTACACTGCACTTAACTGTGCTTTATCTTTCCATACCTTGGGCTATCATTCTTCCCTTCTAATAATTTTTTCAGGCTTCCAGAATCTCTTAATATTCATATTCTGTATAGAAGATTGCTTTCAGAATCCTCTATTTTTTCCCATATGTAAGGCTCCTTGACCTGGTGTATGTTTCATGTATTTCACTTATCTTATAGATCCCGTCCCCATCCCTTTTACCCCAAGGATAAAATTTAGATTAAAACCTGGTAGGCCACTAGGTCATTCTAACAGGAGATTATTTTTCAACATATATTGAGAACATCTTGGACATTCCAGAATACTTCATGGGTGGCACTTTTCCTATATTTTTTTGGTATCAAATCGTGAACCAGCGTTTTTGGTGAGCATGAGTATAAAGCTTTATAAAATTGAATTTGTGAATTCCTAAGTACCAGTCAGAATCTCTGAAGATAGTATTTTCATAAGCAAAAGATGCCACCATGCTCCCTAAAAAAGAAAAAAACAATGAACCTCTACATTTCTAAAGCAGTACATTATCTTTCACAACAGAGAGTTATTTCTAAGGACAGGACTAGAGGTTTGGATAGCAAATTTAGTTGATGTTTAAAGTAAAAAAAGAAAGAAAGAAAGAAAGAAAATATTCTTACTTAACTGAATATTGACCTGTTTCTCCATTCAAAAGCAAATGTGGGAATTCCCTGGCAGCCTAGTGGTTAGGACTTGACACTTTCACTGCTGGGGCCCGGGGTTCAATCCCTGATTAGGGAACTAAGATTCTACAAGCAGTGCACCCCACACACACACAAAAGCAAATGTGCCTGCAGAAAAAAGAGAAGTATTACGTATGATAAACTCACAACAAACATAAAGCAGCTCACGGTCTCAAGAAATTTACTTTATCTTCTAAAGGATAAATTTATCTTTATAGGGGTCATACATTTTTTACATGAGTAAAAATTTCAGGAGATTGCACCCAATCCTGTCCCTTACCAGCACTAACTTGAAAAGTACCTTGTTCCTTATTCAAACTTGTTTCTAATGAAAAAGAACTCTTTTACAAGGCACCTTTCTGTAGTGCTCAAATATCAATCATAACCCTCCTGAAGTCATCATGCAACATGCTGAATCTTTCTTGCTTATTAAAGAGTAAAATTTAAATGCCCTCATTTCAGTCTTAATACTTGGGATCCTGAAATGGTCAAGATCACTTACAGGTTTCAAAACCCAAGGGGCTAAAATGGCCAACAAACATGTATGTGAGAATCATTGATTTTTACCAGTGACGTGAAATCACCTCTAGGCCACATAGTCTCGGATAGAACTAAATTGGTGCATAATTTCTCTTAAAGCAGAAAGTGAGAAGCTTTCAGCTGCAGGAGAATTTCCAAATTTCAGACAACACAGACTTACATTGCAATGTATCCCAAGACCTTGGAACCGATACTCAAATTATCTATGACACATAGGCCAGAATTTAAGCGCTTGAATTCTCAGCACAGAGATCATCTTATGTAGATGACAAACAAATTCACAGCCGCCAAGTTTTATGATTCAGTCAGGAGATAATTTATTGAAACTTTCCACATGATCTCAGTATCCTTGGACTTTACTGTGAAAAGCTGGGAAGTTGGAGAAATAGTAAGTGGTGGAATAATTTAAAATATGAAATATTAAAATTCTACTATTTTTAAAAAATATTTATTTATTTACTTACTTACTTACTTATTTTGGCTGTGCAGGGTCTTAGATGCGGCATGCGGGATCTTCAATGCAGCATGTTTAGTTGCAGCCCATGGATTCTCAGTTGTGGCATACATGTGGGATCTAATTCCCCGACCAAGGATCGAACCCGGGCCCCCTGCATTGGGAGCGCTGAGTCTTACCCATTAGACCACCAGGGAATTCCCCCTAAAGTTCTACCTTTCAAAAACCAGGATAATAACTTGAATTCTTTGAATTCCAATTCTGAGATGTGCAAGTAAAGTTTAGTGACTTTATTCTCTTGGTTTTCATTCCTGGGTAAGCACAGATGTCCAAAGGAGAGTTTGGCTACACTGTGTTTCCATAGACTATTGCATAGTATTTTTCACTTGTTCTGAATGGTGAACATTTTTTTCTTACAAACATTACTGGTCACTTTGACAATGATAGAAGAAATTCTCTATTTCAGAGGCTTGTTAGGAAAAGAAGTCCCACAAATGCTTAGCATCTTCTATGTTCCAGGCAATTTTACTGGCTATTTTCATTTTTGCTTAATTCAAATGACTCAGTTTCATTTTATGAAATTCATTTTATGAATTCAATTTATGTCAACTCTAAGTATGAGAAGTATATTCGTTTTCTATTGCTGTGTAACAAATTAAACAAATTATGACAAATACCACCCATTTATTAGCTTATTGTTGTGTCGAAGTCTGGACAGTCTGGGCATGGTGTGCCTGGATTCTCTGCTTAGAGTCTCGCATGGCTAAAATCAAGGTGTTGGCCAGGCTGTGTTCTCAACTGGATGTCATGATCCTTTTTCCAAGCAGAATTCAGTTCCTGTGGCTGTAGAAATGAGGCTTGCACTTCCTTGCTGGCTGTCAGGAGGGAGCTTCTCTTAGCTCATAGAGACCTCCTACATTCTTTGCCACGTGGCCCTCTCCTTCTTCAAAGCCACCAATGGAGAATCTCCCTTGTGTCGAATACTCCTCACACTTCAAATCTGTCAAGGACGGACCTAGTCCCTCTTTTATCCTCACTTAATTAGGTTAGGCCAAACTTGGATAATCTCCCTATTTTAAGGTCACCTGATTTCAGATCTTAACTGCATCTGCAAAATCCCTTCACAATAGCACTTAGCTTAATGTTTGATTGAATAACTGGGGGAAGATGTGTGTACACCAGTGGGTAGGGAGTCTTGGGGACAATCTTAGAATTCTGCTTATCAGTCTCACAAGTCTGTAATCAAAATGTCAGCTAGGCTGTGTTCTCATCTGGAGGCTTGATTGGGGAAGTAAGTGCTTCCAAGTTGATTCAGGTTGTTGGCAGAATTCATATACTTGTAACTGTGTGATTGAAGACCTTGGATTTTTGTTGGTTGTTGGCTGACAGTCACTCACTGGTCCCAGAAGTGACCCACAGCTCCCTGCCATGTAACCATCTCCATAGGCAGTTCACAACATGGCTATTTGCTTCTTGAAGACCAGTAAGAGAGTATCTTTGTCTAGTCTACTAAGACAGAATTTTATATGATGTAATCTAATCATGGGAGTGACATCCTATTATCTTTGCCATATTCTTTTAGTTAGAGCAAGTTGCAGTTTCCATCCTGCAGTCAAAGGAAAGAAATTATACAAGGTTATATGACTCACTGAGGGTCACCTTACATTGTATCTGCCACAAATAGTCTGTGCTCAGAGCAACTTTGGAAGAAGTTCAGATCAAAGTGGCTTCCAGGTTTTTAGAGAACAGGGCCTTGCTGAATGTGCAGTAGTTGCCATCAGATGTAACCACATGGTTAAATGGGTATCCTGTTTTCAAACTCCAGACCTGATATCAGATTTTCTGTTTGAATCCCAGTTCTTCCATGGATTAACTGTGCAACTTTACCTCTCTGTGCCTCAGTTTCTTCCTCTACAAAACGAAGATGACAGTACACCACCCCCCCCGCCCACCAAGGATCATTATGAGGATTAAGGAGACATCATTTAAAATGGATCCTGATATACAGTAAGTGCTCAGTAAGTATTAGACATTATTTTATATTCCTGCTCTCCCTCTGGATGATTATATTGCATCTTTCATTCATGAATTTATCTAAATCTATTCTTAAACCTACGTATTGTTCTTTTTTTTGATCTTTATTTTTTTTAAACAGAACTTTCTTTTTTTAAATTTTTATTTTATTTGACTTTTTAAATGTTTGGCTGTGTTGGGTCTTCATTTCTGTGCACAGGCTTTCTCTAGTTGTGGCGAATGGGGGCTACTCTTCATTGTGGTGCATGGGCTTCTCATTGCGGTGGCTTCTCTTGTTGCAGAGCATGGCCACTAGGTGGGCAGGCTTCAGTAGTTGTGGCTCGCAGGCTCAGTAGTTATGGCACACTGGCTTAGTTGCTCCACAGCATTCCCAGACCAGGAATCGAACCTGTATCCCCTGCATTGGCAGGCAGATTCTTAACAACTGTGCCACCAGGAAAGTCCCCTATGTATTGTTCTTGATATATCCTTATTCAGTCTTTTCAACTTTAAGAGTTCCTCTTTACTTCTTTTCATGCATTTGGTGAGGTAGTCCACATTCATTCTCTGTTCACATATTATGATGCTGATTATGTTTTCTCAAACACTTTTAATTTTCAAACTATTAATAAGTCTCTTGAGGGAAGTGAATCAATGTAAATTTCCTTTGACGTATTTTAATTTTATGTGTCTTGTTCTTTAGATGAGATTCAGTGGTAGACTATGGTTAAATGGTGATTAAATCTGGTGAGTGTTGGTCGTTAAAAAATATATATATATATTATATACAGTTTGTAGTGGTGGGTGAGGAGATATATATGGGGGTGGTCATTGATCACAAAAACAAACATCCTGGGAATTTACACAGTCTGTATGTTGGAGGGAAGCTGAATCAATTTTACTGAATTAAATTGAGTAGCACTAGTTCTGTGCTCAGCTCTACACCAAGCTCTATACAAGAACAAAAATGAGATAAACCTTGTTTTCTATTCTGAGGCTTACAGTGTTGCTAGGGAAACAAAGCTCATGCATATTAGACAGACATACTGTAAGATGGCATAGGATTACATTAAAATTAGATAGATGAGTATATGAGTATAAGTGATGTCAGATCTCAATGGAGGGAGGATAGATTAGAGAGAGCTTGCTAGAGAGGCTTTGGATTATAAGTAGAATTTGGAGAGGTAGAAAGTAATGAAACACACCTTCAGGGATGGGAGATATTTTGAGCACTAGTTTGCCGTTAGAACTGACCCTTATCTCTTACAAGAAAACAAGGAGAGCAGAATAGGGATTTATGTTAGGGAGAGAGCAGCAAAGCTTTTACTCTATCTAATCTTTATGAGGTGATCAATGCTCTTATTTTGTGACAGTAGACCTTAGGGTAATGGGAGTTAAAACACCTATTTGAAACATGAAAATGCCAAAATGTGAAGTGACATGCTCAATGTCATACTACAGGATGTTAAGGTAGGATTCAGTTGTCTAGTTTCTTTGTTCGTTTGTTGTTTGAAACAGAAAACCCTACTGTGAATCTTTTCCATATTTTATAACTTAAAAAAAAAGGTGGCTAGCCTTGCATGTAATTGCAAATGAATACCAGAGACAACAAAACAGGGTATTAATTTCTCATCTAATTAAAAGATCTCATAAAGTATAAAATGCTTCATCTTGTCTTACAATTATGTAAGTTGAAAAAGTACTTTCCAGTCCACACTTTCTTTAGATTCCTACAACAAATCTTTCAAAAGAAAGCATGGTTTATAGGTAGCTACTTTCTACTGTAATAACCTATCTAAAAAGTTATATTTCACTATATGTAATAGAAGAATGTAGTTTAAGTGGCTATTTATAAATTGCAATTGCACTAAACCGTAAGGCAATATTATTCATTGAGAAAGCTAGTAATTGAATGTTATTATCCAATTGTTTATGACCTTATCATTTTTTCAGAGTCTCTCAGAAACTAGTTTTCTACAATGAGCTATTGGAGCAAGGAGAAAGACAGTTAGAAATTCCTATAAGCTGAAATCTACTTCTCCCAGCTATAAATTCTTTGTCTAGTAAATACTGGCTCATCTTGTGCTCATAAAGTAGGGCACTACACGTCTTGTCAGCTATTTTAGTACATCTTGAATGTGCTTCTTCTCTAACTGAAAAAAGATTTGTGCTCATAAATTCTCCCTGAACTCCTGAGAGCCCCAGTAAGCACTGCCTACAGAGAGTCTATTCCAGTAGATAGACCTGGGATCAATATTAATTGTGACATTAAATAAACGGGTTTGATCTTCCCTTTTCAACACTCAAGACTACAAGTAATGCAATCTCAAAGAGAAAGAGCAGGAAAAATAGGCGTGGGAGTGGGGAATCCAGGTTTATGTCTTGTGCCAGAAAATAGGCTAATTGTCATTTGAAGTGTCTATCTATTTCTAAGTCAGGCAGCAAAGAGGAATGGAGCCTCCCAAATTCACTTTAAATGTAGCTAGAACCTGAGGGTTGCCTGGCTTTTTGTGTGTGTGTGTGCACTACCCAAGGGCACCTGCTAAGGGGGCAAGTGGGGTTAAATCCAGCTCTCAGTTGGTTTAGCAATCTATGTGCCTATGTGAGAATATACCTGCTTGGATGAAGGGGGTGTCTTTTTCTCATTCACACAACTGCTCTTGTGTAGAGTGGTTGTGGCCCTACTAAATACCACCCCACTGGCCTGCAAAGCAAATGCACTAACCATGCCTGGGGAATCTTGAACCACTGGGATAAATGTCTTCATTCTGCTTATTCTAGTTAAACATGTGCCTTCCTTTCTCTGTGTGAAGACCATGTTAAGAAGAAATTCTCAACTTATCCTGAAGACAACTTTCAACTCTCTTCAACAATGAAGAAAGGAAAAAATATTCCACCTTCATAAAAAGTTACTGTTTATGTTAATCCTCCCTTTCTGTAATGAAATTTTAAAAAATATTTAGCTCCGAGACAAAACAGAATGTCACTAGTTTCTTACGTGGATCTTTATCACCTGCCACCTGCTAAACAGTTCTATCATGGGACTTCCAAACACACTTTGTCATTCCATAGTTGACATTGTTTTTTTTTTAACCATCTTTATTGGAGTGTAATTCCTTTACAGTGGTGTGTTAGTTTCTGCTTTATAACAAAGTGAATCAGTTATACATATACATATATCCCCATATCTCTTCCCTCTTGCGTCTCCCTCCTTCCCACCCTCCCTATCCCACCCCTCTAGGTGGTCACAAAGCACTGAGCTGATCCCCCTGTGTGATGCAGCTGCTTCCCACTAGCTATCTATTTTATATTTGGTAGTGTATATATGTCCGTGCTACTCTCTCACTTTGTCCCAGCTTACCCTTCCCCCTCCCCATATCCTCAAGTCCATTCTCTAGTAGGTCTGTGTCTTTATTCCCATCTTGCCCCTAGGTTCTTCATGACGATTTTTTTTTAGATTCCATATATATGTGTTAGCATATGGTATTTGTTCTTCTCTTTCTGAGTTACTTCACTCTGTATGACAGACTCTAGGTCCATCCACCTCACTACAAATAACTCAATTTCGTTCCTTTTTATGGCTGAGTAATATTCCATTGTATATATGTGCCACATCTTCTTTATCCATTCATCTGTCAGTGGACACTTAGGTTGCTTCCATGTCTGGGCTATTGTAAATAGAGCTGCAATGAACATTTTGGTACATGACTCTTTTTGAATTATGGTTTTCTCAGGGTATATGCCCAGTAGTGGGATTGCTGGGTCATAAGGTAGCTCTATTTTTGGTTTTTTAAGGAACCTCCATACTGTTCTCCATAGTGGCTGTAATTTACATTCCCACCAACAGTGCAAGAGGATTCCCTTTTCTCCACACCCTCTGCAGCATTTATTGTTTGTAGATTTTTTGATGATGGCCATTCTGACCAGTGTGAGATGGTATCTCATTGTAGTTTTGATTTGCGTTTCTCTATGATTAGTGATGTTGAGCATCCTTTCATGTGTTTGTTGGCAATCTGTATATCTTCTTCGGAGAAATGTCTATTTAGGTCTTCTGCCCATTTTTGGATTGGCTTTTTTGTTTTTTTGATATTGAGCTGCATGAGCTGCTTGTAAATTTTGAAGATTAATCCTCTGTCTGTTGCTTCATTTGCAAATATTTTCTCCCATTCTGAGGGTTGTCTTTTGATCTTGTTTATGGTTTCCTTTCCTGTGCAAAAGCTTTTAAATTTCATTATGTCCCATTTGTTTATTTTTGTTTTTATTTCCATTTGTCTAGGAGGTGGGTCAAAAAGGATCTTGCTGTGATTTATGTCATAGAGTGTTCTGCCTATGCTTTCCTCTAAGAGTTTGATAGTGTCTGGCCTTACATTTAGGTCCTTAATCCATGTTGAGTTTATTTTTGTGTATGGTGTTAGGGAGTGTTCTAATTTCATTCTTTTACATGTAGCTGCATAGATGACATTTTTATTCAAACTCGGAGAGCTCTCCTTTATCTTCATTGCCTTTCAAAATTCCCCTTCTCCTGTCATTCAAAGCTCAGGACAAATTCTACTTTATCCAAGGACCATTTCGTTTTCTCTCTTCTATGCTAGAATATTCCTCCACCCTATCTGTTCATCTCCATAACATACAATTGATTGATACAACCCAGGGCCCAGGCTATAGCAAAAGAGCACATAATTCAGAGAAAGTCAGCTTGGATGTAGTGGGTGCAGCATTGGCAGCCTCAGTAGGAGGAGAGATTAGGAGAAGAGATGAAGCTGGCAGCAGCAACAACATCAGAGAAATGCCATGGGGATGAGGAGATGAAGCGTGTATCATAAGGAACAGTGTTGCTTTAGTCTATTCTCTCAGCAGAGACTACTGCCATTAGAGGTACCCATAGGCCAATATGGAGAGTTCTTGCGTCCTCTGATACTGTCCAGGAGAGGATAAGAACTCAAGAAAACAGGAGGATAGCTTTCATCTGGGGGGTACTCATCCAGAGCCTCTTTATAGTGTGTGCCATTCTGTTACTCTGTTGCTCATAGCTCTCTGATTGTCTGGCCTCAGGCTGATGAATGAGGAATCATGTAAGATTCCAACACCGCCTACACCCTCAAATTGCCTTTGTGCAACTCTGCCACCCCCTCAAGCTTTATTTACTGCTTTACTTTATTTCCTGCTTTTTTTTTTTAACTGCATGTTTACTTCCTTCTCCGTCTTTCCACTCTCCCTTTTATGGCATGATATTATTCCTTTTCTCTGATATTAGAATTAGTCCTTGAGTGTGAGGAAAATATTGGTCAAATGGTCCTGCTTTGTGAGTAGAGTAGTAAGTACGCAGCTGGGAACCAAACAGGCCCAAGCACACCAAATTATCCTACCTACTCTCTTTGGAATATGCCCTTAGATGTTCTCTGGTGTCTCCGCTCATACAAGTCCAACTACCTTGACAAGTTTTCCCATCCTGTTGCCCTCTTAAAATCAAACCCATCCTTCAATATTCAAGTCAAATGCTAATTCTTTCTTAAAGTATTTCCTGAAATATAATATTTTAATTCCTCTTGGCATACATCTTACAGATTTAGAAACAACTTGAGGCTGGATGAGTGCATGGAAGGCCAGATGGATGAGAGCCAGGATGCCAGTTCCCAGACAGCAAGTAGGTATCTAAAGGTTGAGGAGATATCCAGACCACCTCCAGCACGTTAAAGCTAAGAATGGCGAGCAAGTGGGAAGGCAGGTCAGGATCCAAGAATTGAAGCCAAAATTTTGGATATAAGTAGAGCATTGGGGCCAATGTAAGGAATCTGTGGATGATCCAGGACTTTGGAAAAAAAATTATTTTGGAGTTCATATCTAGCTTTTGATGAAATGTTCTTACTTCCCAAAGAATTGGTGTTTGTGAGATAGTTCCAGAATTTTTTGTTCTTAGTTTGCTCTTCTCTTATAATGCTCACCACGCTGTACCCTGTAGCTTGAAAGTGCTCATCTCCCTTACTAGCCTGTAAGCCTCTTGAGGGCAGACACTGTGGTTTACTCTTGTTCACCTCACCTGCATTGTCTAGTGACTGCTTTTTACATAGGAATGTCAACAAATATCTCTTGAATTGTAGTTTTGAAGATGAATTGAATTTGTGGAGACTACTATGAATTTAATTTTACACATGTCGAGATTATGGCATTCAGAGGGAAATATCCAGCAATCAGCTGGAGTCGAAAGACTCGTTATATAGAAGTAGTGGATGGATGGACAGATATATTTGGGCGCTTTCCATATACGGATGAAAACCTAAGATGTGTGCGAAGAGATAAAAGGGCTCTAAATTGAAAACTGAATAGAGGAAGATACAAATTTATTTATCCAGCCAACATTTACTAACCTTTTAAGGTGTTCCAAGCACTTAGGTAGGCACGATTATACAAATATACTTAATGGAGTAAGATAGTCTCTACCATCAAGGATCTTCAGTCCTCCAGTGCTGGCAACATGCTAGTGAGGAGATGACTGTAAATATCAATATACTAAGTGGAGAAAGAAGAATATGCAAGAAAGTGCGTGTGACTAACAAGGATAAAAAATGCTTTTAAAAATGAACACAAAAGACTATTTTATTTAGTTGTAATGAGATCATTGGTCATCTTCGAAAATTCTGCTTCAGAGCAGAAGTGAGGCAAATCTGTGTTAATGTTTGTCATACTTGTTATGTGATGACCTAAAAATACATATACATTTTAGTAAGTCCTGTATTGTTATTAGGTGCAACACCTCCTAGGAAAATTCACATATTTCCACGTTTCTTTTTCTTCAAAGGGCATTGTTTTTTCCACTAAATGTGATGATCTGAATAATCTAAATGTTTTAGTTGAGCTTCACTTATAAACATAGGACTTAATTGGCCATATTAGTCCAAACCCCAAGGCTCCAGAATCCTATGTGAGTGAATTGTTTGGAAAAAGACGAAGGAGTGGTGGTAAAAAGTGTAATGAGGTTACCCACATGGACCCAATTTACTCTCTTCATAATAATGTACTTTTCAGCTTCAATATATTTTTAGACATCTAAAGTAGATTATTCAGTAAGATCATTTCAAGGCAACCGCCATATTTAAAGATTTGAATTAAACATTGATGACCCATTTTGCTCACTGAAGTTTTGTTCCAGTGTTACTTGTGCCACTGCTGGTGGTTTACAGTTTCACATTGTTTGAAATAAAAAGGAAGTTCTCCATTTCAGCTAAAACAAATTCTACAACCTGTCACCAGGAAAAGAAAGTTGCCTTTCCCATAAATTACTAAATATTTAGAAAGGTGTGGAGCCCACATGCAAAAAGTGTTGCAACCTATTGAGAAAAATACAATGAGCCAGTTACAGAGACTTGATACCTGCCATGTGTTGCTCAGAGATTATGCATCACTGTGGATGTGAAAGTACATAGCAGAGACTGGTATACCACATATGCCTTGCAAATGATAGTTCAAGTCTAAATTGTTTTATTTTTTAGTATACAACTGGATAAAGATTCTGCTGACAGGTATCATTAATCAGTGGTTATTTATTTATTGATAAATCAATTATAGATAGAACTGGGAGGATTATCCATGAGGTCTTAATGTCAGTAGCTTCAGAGGTTCTAAGACCAGTGTCTTCCTTAGGGTGAAGGGGAAAATTAAGTTGTTTATTTTCCCAAGGCTTCTTGATCTGGATTTCTGGTCTGGGTAAAATTAGTGGTGAGAGGTCTTTTTTCATTTCTTTATTAATTGGTATTCACTATTTTCATAAAACACATTTAAAAAATATTAGACACATGAAATTAAAATATGTGGTATATAATATAATTAAGATTTTGATGTTTTCCCTCAAATATCTATCATTACTGATTAGCACATGATTTGACAAATATTTAGAAATTATTAGCAGCATTTCTTAATGGAAATCTCACTAACTCCATTTTATTTGAATTTGAGCAGTAAACACCTAGCATGATCCTTTAATCAGGAATAAATAATAAATAATAATATATACATGTGATTTCACAAGTATATATCAACTATTTTAGTGCTCATAAATGAGGTTAATAGTAAGATAAAGCAAATTTAAATATTCATTAAGTAAGGGACTCATTTAACAAATCGAATGACCCCTCTTTGCTGGGTATTATTCTAAATGCTGGGAATAGAGCTGAGGAAGGGTCGGGAATTTTACTCAACTTTCAAGCTAATAAGCTAGCCTGTTATTGTGTCTGGATGCTGACAAGAGACATGAGACTCTTGGGTCAGAGATGAAGGACTATATTACTCATGGCACAGCAGGCAGCATGAGCTTTCTCTTTGCTTATGTCAGTTTCTCATGACCCCCAGTTTCCACAGGATGACACAGGCAGGCCTATGTGGTTGCCTACACAGGCGTTGGGTTGCATTACAGGAGAGGAACACTGTGCTTGGAGACTCCATCACTTTCAGAATGAACAAGTCTGTTCTTTGTCTGGAGGGAGGTGCTACCTCTTCCCTCGCAAGTTACTTGCTACAAATATAACCCAGAAAAATGACCGAGGTAAAGACCAGTGAAGACCTGGTATTCTTGGCATACTTAGCAAGACTATGCAGGGACTCTTAGGGCCCATTAGCAGATTGCCTGTCCTAACAAATCCCTAGATCCTTGCCCTTACAGAGCTTATATTCTATTATTAGGCTTCTTAGTGGTTTAAGGGATTTCATCCTTGGCTGTTTTATTCCTTCTGAATTACTGTCAACATTACCTTGAAGCTTGCACTTGGTCTTTTCCCCATTTTTACTCTTTATACACACTGTTGCTTCGTGTTCCATTGCTATTTATATCTTCCTTGTTAAGTCTCATGCATGAGTCAAATTTTGCCTATATCCTAGGAGCCACACTACTATCAAAGACTGGAATGAGTTCCTCAAGACATTTCCAGGCAATTTCCTCAAAGCCTCACTATCCATTCAGGGTATCTATCTTGGCCTAAAGCAATTGTCCCATGTAGGCCTGAAGCCTCAGGTCATTCAAAGTTTTGTCCAGGCCACCCTGAGCTGGGCCTCAAGACTCTGAGCCTCTCTGTCTGGTATGTCCAGCTAGCTGTTACATATTTGTGGTAGGAGAGAGAGAATTGTCTGTCTACTTACTTTATCCCTTTATTTTTTCCTATTCTCAGCTCTGGTTCTTTATAGCATGATCGTACTCGGAAATTTTTCATTGAGTGGTTACTAGTGTTAGAAAGAAAAGATTTGTCTGCTTTACAGTTGCTCTGCTCTGAAGAATCTGAAACACTCAAGCCTACTTCCAAGAAGGAGTATAAGGAGGCCTAAATTCACCTCTGCTCTCTCACGATGTAGACAGGGTGTTCTGGGGTAGAGCAGTAGTGCTGAGGGATAGAAAACAAGTGTGGCTTCTCAGAAGGGTGACTTGAAGATGCCCATATAAGGTTTATTCTCTATCTTCTAGTAAGATGGTATCATATAAAAATAAAGAAATATTTTGCACTATCCTCTGATGTCCAATGGTGTTCATTCTGGCAAAGTACTTCCTCTGAATACTGTTCCAGATAGTGTTGGGTACAATAGACAGGTTACCCATCAGTACATCATAGTACATCATCCATCAGCACATCATAGTCTGGTGGTGACGAACATAGTTCAGAATGAGAAGAGAGGGAGAAAGATCAGAGAAAATAGAAGTGTCAGAGATTGTAGTTATGTGGATAGACCTGTATTGTATGTTTCAATCAGCAACAGTTAATTTATATATGTGACTTTGTATGTCTGTACATGACTCATGGTTTAAAGGTGGTTATGCATTGCAAGTATATCTATGTATACACACATGTACATGACTGAAATATCTAATTTATAGTATATTAGCTCCAAGATACTATCATGGTTTTAGAAAGCTGAAGCAGTCATTTCCTCACCAGTTTTATTATGTCATATAGAAATATATGTTCTGTGTGGGAGAGAAAAAAATGTTGTACAGGCAAAAGAATTTGTATGAGAAAGACAGAATATTTGAAAGAGACTTAAAATCTGTGACTAAATGAGAGAAGGAAATGACATTTCGAATACAATGCCCCTGTCAGGATATGCTAGAGAAAATTTATGTCACTGACAAGCCAAAGAAGGAGGCATTTGTATGCTACTGACGGTTGGTACAATATGTATGTGGAAATGAATTTAAGTGTGGGGAAAAAAAGGAAGAAAAAAACTGAAAGAAAATAGACTATAGAGAAAGAACAACCAATCGAAACAAATGTTTAGCCATATGTAACGGTTCTTAAACATTATCGCTTAAGATTCTCAGTGATGGATCTGTCCTGACATGGTGTCTGAGATTTCAGACCAAGTACTCAGGTTCACTTTGGGTTAAAATCAATACCCCAGACTTGAGTCAAGAGCTCACCTCTATTGTGGCAACTCAGGTGTTAGCCTCATGGAGTATGAGAGTGTAAGTTGATCAGAAAGAAATCCTGGTTTCAGAATAGAATGGCAAAGTTATAAAGCCCCCATGGAGATGACGCTGTAGTCAGAATTGCAAATATTGGCTGAATATATGGTTTAGGCACAGAGTTTCAAGCAAAGAATCTGGATAAGTGCTATTATGAGTTAACTAAATCAAGGAAATCTAAAAATGTTTCATAAAGTTGCAGGATGGGAATTAATGTTTATACTACCTTCCACAGATGCCCACTTTCTTAAGAAATTGATCTTTTTTGGTAGTTGTGGAGGAAATGAACCACCTCTGGGATTTATGTGACTGTGCAGCTTGCAGTGAAATAGGCTTTGAACCACTGGTAGGAGGAACTCCCTCCCAGAATCCAGAGAAATTCAAGAGGGATCAGAGAACTATGATTCATGTTTGGCACATATGAAAAAGTGCTGCTGGGGAGGTGGGTTTGGGAGGCCAAGAAATTAGGGAGATTAAGTAAGAGTCTACCTATTCAGTGCTGGGGATTATTTGGCTAACACATACTGAGCTCAGGTAGGCTTTTCATAAATACTTGATGGATGAACTCATTGTTTCAGTCTAAGTATTTTGTATCCCTCATGAACTATGGAAACTAAACTGGATTTGTTATGTTAATGTCATTGCTATTTATGTATTATAACACTGAGCAAACAAGTGAGTAACTATTGTTAGTAAAATATCAAACTCTTTCTAATTGACAGGGATAGAAAGAAATATGAGAAATGACCCTGTCATTAAAGGCTCATACTTTGCGAGACAAGACATACCCATAAAGGGAGAACTAGTAAAGCAAGAAAATACCACATTAGTTGTGACTACATTTGTTTCCTTACTCCCCAGAGACTTGGAAGGCAAAGCTTTAGCCCTGGGCTTCCCTGGTGGTGCAGTGGTTGAGAGTCCGCCTGCCGATGCAGGGGACACGGGTTCGAGCCCCAGTCCAGCAAGATCCCACGTGCCGTGGAGCGTCTGGGCCCGTGAGCCATGGCCGCTGAGCCTGTGTGTCCGGAGCCTGCACTCCGCAACGGGAGATGCCACAACGGTGAGAGGCCCGCGTACCGCAAAAAAAAAAAAAAAAAAAAAAAGCTTTAGCCCTTTGAGCTACTTTCTCTTTTTCTTTATCCCTCTTCTCTCATCCTTTTACCATCCTCAACACTAAGTGTTGAGTTGAAAAATTTAGATCATTTGTAAGTTCCTATCATAATTTAATTTGTTTGAGAAACACAGTGTAGGCAGTAATTGTAGAAGGTGGTAGTTGCTGGGCCCTTTACAGAGAGAGTGGGACTCAGATAACTAGAAATATGTGGGAAGGATATTGCAGGAAGGAGGGAGAGTCTGAGTGGGCCACGTTTGAGGAATGAATGAGTAGATCTGTTTTGCTGAAATGGGTAGGACAGGATACTCTGGGAGAGAAAAAAATGTTGGAGGGATATGGGGCAGTCGGCAGATTGTAAAAGATCTTTAATAGGGACTAATATAACCTATAAACAATGAAAAGTCAATGCAAGTTTGTACATATGTGTGTAATTTATACCACGTAGCATTTAAGAGGAATTCTGGACTGATGTATAGGATGGACTGAGGAAGTGAGGAGGTAAGAGGTAGACAGTCTATACAGTGGCCCTTACAAGGGCTAGAAATAAATGAATTAATCAACTTATTCAACTTACCCGTTTTCTGATAATGTGAGAGTGTGGTATGTGTGTGTGTGTGTGTGTGTGTGTGTGTGTGTGTTGCGTGGAGGGCGAGAAAGTTTGGCAGAGAGGTTCCCTTAGGTCACAAGCTAATTAATAGCAGAGACAGACTAGAACCCAAGTATCCTTACTCACAATTTAGGACTGTTTACGCCGTACCGTGGTTAAGAATCTGTTGCAGCATCCAAAGCTAACAAATGAATGCCTGAATTAGATACTGCCATTTGAAATTGAGATGAAAAAGACATTTGAGAGGAAGTGTAAAGTAAGAACCAATGAAGACGTGATTGGTGATTGGACTGTGTATTTGTTTCCCATTGCTGCTCTAACAAATTACCACAGACCTGATGGTTTAGAAGAACACAAATGTATTATCTTACCATTCTGGAAGGTCAGAAGTCTGAAATGGGTTACCCTGGACTAAAATCAAGATGTTGGCAGGGCTGAATTCCTTCTGGAGGCTCCAGGGGAGGATCTGTTTCCTTATCTTTTCCAGCTTCTAGACATTGCCTGCCTTTCTTGGCTTGTGGACTCTTTCCACCCTCAGAGCCAGAAATCACCTGTTGAATCTTTCTGAGGCTGCATCACTCTAACACTGACTCTTCTGAGGCTGCATCACTCTAACACTGACTCTTCTATCTCCATCTTCCACACCTAAAGGACTCCTGTATTACATTGGGCCCACCCATACAAATCGGTATGATCTCCTTATTTTACAGACAGCTGATTAGCAACCTTAATTCCATTTCCAACCCTAATTTCCCCTTGCTATGTAACATAACATATTCACAGTTTCCAGGGATTAGGACATGAACATCTTTGGGAAGTGGGAGAGGGAGGTGCCATTATTCTGCCCACCATAGATAGATTACATGAAGGTAAAAAAATCAAGGATAATTCCAAGGTTTTGAACCTGGGAAACTGGAAAGACAATGATACCAATGACAGAAATAAGAAAGCCAAGAGGGGAAACTGACATGTGGGCAAAGCATCTTGAGAAATGTTGAGTTTTAATTAATGACGCTATACTCAGAGGAAATTTCCCAACAGGCAATTATTGGGATCTCAGTGTCAGAAAAGTTGCTCTGTGGCTAGTGCTTATTACTAGTATGGTAAGACCATTTCCATGTTCTTAATTTTTCTATTTGTATATTTCAGTATATTCAATATTTTTTACCATAAACATTTAAACATAAGTGTATATTGAGTTTTAATGCACTATAGAAACTCATATTACGATTAATATGTCTTACTATTTCAGAATTTGGTTATTTTGCCTTTAAAATAATTATTCCACATACACATAGTTTTATATTCTAAAAAAACTGAAAACAAGGCTTTCTCATATCACCAGTATTTTAACAGAGTTCTATGCATCTTCAGAGGAAAATCCTTCTATCAATACATAGTAGGTACAATATTCAATATCCAGAGGCAATTTCCTTTGAAAGCCAAAATCATAGCAGCTGGTCATGATTCAAAATATTTTCAGATAGTTGCACATATCACTAACAGGTACCACTGTGAATTATTCCAAATAACATTCCAAAATCAGTGCCAACATCTTATCATTTTGAGAAATTTATTTCCTTAAGTATTTTCCTTCACAAGTTTATTCTGTAATTGGTCAAAACATTGCTGATAGGGCACCAAAAAATAACCAGATAGCAAGACTTATATGATATAGTAATTAAAACAGCATCATATTAACACAAGAAATGATAAATAGACCAAAGGGAAAGAATCAGTAAACCAGAAACAGCCAAAAATCTATACAGGGAACTTGATGTATAACAGTTATTAATCAGTTGAGGAGAGGGTTCTGGGATAAGTGCCCATTTAAGGAAAAGGAGAAAAATATTTCTCTACTTCACACAATACAAAAAAATCAATAAATTTCAGGTGGATTATATGGCAAGTGAAACCTTAAAATGTTTAGAAAAAATGTAGCAGAATTTGTTCATGTCACTAAAAGCACCAGCCACAAGAATAGATTGTTAATTTTTTTAAAGTAATTAATTAATTTATTTTTGGCTGCATTGGGTCTTCGTTGGTGCGCAGGCTTTCTCTAGTTGCGGCGAGCTGGGGCTACTCTTCGTTGCAGTGCACGGGCTTCTCATTGCGGTAACTTCTCTTGTTGCAGAGCTCGGGCTTTGGCACGTAGGCTTCAGTAGTTGTGGCACTCAGGCTCAGTAGTTGTGGCTCGTGGGCTCTAGAGAGCAAGCTCAGTAGTTGTGGCACACGGGCTTAGGTGCTCTGCGGCATGTGGGATCTTCCTGGACTAGGGCTCGAACCCGTGTCCCCTGCATTGGCAGGTGGATTCTTAACCACTGTGCCACCAGGGAAGTCCCTAGATTGTTAAATTTAATGATATAAAAGTTGAAAATCTGCATCTGACAAAGATGTTATTTAAAAACTTGAAAAGCAAACCAAAATTGGGAAAGATGTTTGAAATACATATATTAACTAATAGACGATTACAATCCAAAATAGTGATACATGAAGAGTTCCTGCAAACCAGTATGAATACGATAAATAACCCAATAGGAAAATAAGCAATGGATAGGGAAAAAACATTACAGAAACAATACCCAAAATACAATAAACACAAAGATGCTCAATCACATCTGAATTCAAAAAAATAAAATTAAAATACAATGAGATATTATTTCACTATTATCACATTAGCAAAAATTTGAGGTGATTGACAACACCAAGAGATGGCCATGGTGAAAGGAATTAGTATCCTCAGACACCTCAGCAAGGATGTAAATTGATACAAATGCTTTGGAAATTATTTAAACTGACCATATCCTCTAACCCAGAAACTTTCAACTTCAAGTAGGTATACCTCTAGATAAACTTTGGTAAACACACCCATAAAAGCATGTCCAAGGATGGTTTCTCCAGTGTTTTTTGTAGCAGTAAATATTTGGAAACAGCTTGAATTTTCATCACTAAAACAATGGGTAAATTAATTGTGCTATTTTAACACAATGGAATACTATACAGAATTTAAATGGATGAAGTAGGTCTATATGTTTACTGGACATTTACAAATTTTAAATACCATGCTAAGTAAAAAAAGTGAGGTTTGAAAGCTATTTTTTATTATACCATTGATGTAAAATGTCAGAAACATTCAAAACAGATTCATGTTTTATTTATGGATATGCACATAAGTCGTGAAATGATCAAAATCTGCATGGGAATGATGCTCACCAACTTCATGATAGTGGTTATCTCTGGGTAAGGTGGAAAATGTGAAGACCAAGGATTTCAATTTATTTTGTAACCTTTTGTTTCTTAAAAAAATTTGGTGCAAAACAACATATTTAAAAATTTTGGAGAGGGCTTCCCTGGTGGCACAGTGGTTGAGAGTCTGCCTGCCGATGCAGGGGACACGGGTTCATGCCCCGGTCCGGGAAGATCCCACATGCCGCGGAGTGGCTAGGCCCGTGAGCCATGGCCACTGAGCCTGCGCATCTGGAGCCTGTGCTCCGCAATGGGAGAGGCCACAACAGTGAGAGGCCCGCGTACTGAAAAAAAAAAAAAAAAAAAGAAAAAAAAAATTTTTGGAGATACCTGAATGGGTGTCTACTACATATTCTCTATGCAATATGTAGGGTTTTTTTCATTCTATGTATTTTCTAACAGTTTTGCTGAAATATACTTCACATACCATAATATATTCACCAATTTAAATCGTACAATTCAATGGTTTTTAGTATATTCACAGAGTTGCGCAATTGTCACCATAATCAATTTTTAGAACATTTCCATCACTCCAAAAAGAAACCATGAACCCATTAGTAGTCACTCCCCATTTCCTTCAAACCCTCCACAGCCCTAGGCAAGCACTAATCTTTTTTTTTGTCTCTGTAGATATGCCTATTTTGGACATTTCATAGAAATGGAATTATATGTGATGTTTTGTGATTAGCTTCTTTCACGTAGCATAATGTTTTCAAGGTTCATCCATGTTGTAGCTTATATCAGTACTTCCTTTCTTTTTATGGTCAAATAATATTCCGTTGTTTGGATATAGCATATTTTGTCTATCTATTCATCAGTTGATGGACATTTGGATTGTTTCACTTTTTGGCCATTTTGAATAACGCTGCTATGAACATTTGTGTACAAGTTCTTTTGTGGACATATGTTCACACTACCTAGAAGTGGAATAGCAGAGAGGCAAATGGGTGCTCTCCCTTAATCATTTAAAATAGATCATAAAATCTGGAACAGAAACTTCTAGCAAAACAGTTTGTTCCATAAATACATATTAAGTTAAAAAGCAAGTATTGATCTCTATTACAGACTGTTGTAATTCAATCATTTAAAATTTTAATGAAATTTGATCATTAGGTCAAGGATCAGATCAATACATTCTTCTACTCCATGAATAGGGTAACAGTGCCAGAAAATGACATAATGGTGAAAAACTTATTTACAAAGAGCTGTGAATTCATAGTGAGTATGCATTGGGAGAATTAATCAAATCTTTGTTTCCTGAAGTATTCTCATTCATTTCAAATACTGCACCTTGTTTAAGGGGAAAGTGTATCTTTTTTTTTTCCCAGTGAGAAAGGAGAATAAAAACAGTGTTCATGGTGGTGTGATGAATTGGGCGATTGGGATTGACATGTATACAGTGATGTGTATAAAATTGATGACTAATAAGAACCTGCTGTATAAAAATATATATATTATATTATTCAAGTCATCCAAAAAAAATTACATTATCTCGGTGTGCAGTACTATATTAGAGATAATAGTTCCCACATCATTAAATATTGCTAGTGATGTAGCTAACATTAAAAATTCTAACAATGTGATCATAGGCTTCTTCGATGAAGAATCCAGCCTGGGATATAAATTCACTGAAATTATGATATGCTCGGGTAGGAGATTTTGCGAGCAAATGAGGCAACAGCTTTTGGAGGCATCTTCAAAAGATAGTACAAAAGGCCATTGGTGAGAAAGAACACATATTTCAACCCTCTTTGAATCCTGTGTATTAAAAATTTTAAATTAAAATGTATCTTAATGTCAGCATAATCAACAATAAAATTGTCTTCTTTCCATTTAATCCCCTCTCCCCCGCAACTAAAAGATTTGCTAGCAGGTCTTTGTTTTGCACATAGAACCTGTTACCAATTCCAAAGGGACCTAACAACTTTAGTAAAAAGGGAGTAATCCCATCATCATCAAAAGACTTTGTCAGGTGTCCTCTTACATGTGGTACTCTACAGGAATTATACAAAGACCTTTTCTTAATAGTTTATAATATAAGCTATAACATAATAACAACTAGTCATTGCTACTTATCAAGTGCCTATTATATACCACATGGTTTTAAATGCATTAGTCTCACAACACATCTGTTAGGTAGTGGTGTATGATGAAGAATTTGACTGGTCTTGGTCCCTGATTCCTAGAAGGAAGACTCCTCTGAATTTCCTGAGTGATAGGAGTTTCCTTGTTATTCATGATGGGCCTTTGGAGCACATCTGAGTTTATGCTAATCAAGTGACTGAGGAAGGAGGCTGTTCACAACAGAAAGACCAACCACGTGATGAAAGGGTTGGGGCTTTGAGCCGTGTGATATCAGCCTGACCTACTGGGAAGGGATGGGAGGGGTCTGGAGACTGAGCTCAATCGTGTAGCCAGTAATTCTATCAATCATGCCTATGTAATCAACTTCAATAAAAAACTCTGAAGCTCAAAAAAAATTAAACAAAAAAAATGTTCATAGTGAGAAAATCTAATTAGTGAACACACAAAAAAAGACATAATTCCTTTAGGAGCTATGTTGAAAGCAATACATAATATATCTGTATTTTATACATTTGGACATGTCCTAAGCATAATCAATTTAATTCATATAATACATGAAAATATCAGTAATAACTTCAATGATTATAACTAAGGAAGGGAAAAAAATTTGTCAAATTTTTCTCTTTAAGTCTTTTTCTGCCCTCCTCACTAATTTCAATTTTGGTCAGACTTATTTGCAAATTTAAGGAAGAACCAGCCTCCAGCCTACATGACTTTCACAAAAGAAAGGGCACAGGCAAATCTCCTAGGACTAGAGCAGTGACTATGCATGACCAAGAGGATTACTGGCCATTCACTCACTCAACAAATATTATCACGTCCTTCCATAGGCCAGGCACTCCAGATGCACAAGGTGTAAAAAAGAAGTAGATAAGTAAACAGATCATAACAATGCAGAGTGATAAATGCTAAAGTTTAAGTCTCCATAGGGTTTTAAGGGGGGATAGGGGTACCAAAGCTGAAAGTCTTCTTAGAAAAGATGACCCTTTAAAAAAATTTTTATTTGAGTACAGTTGATTTACAATGTTCTGCTAGTTTCAGGTGTACAGCAAAATGAATCAGTTTTATGTATACATATATCCACTCTTTTTAGGAAAAGATGACTCTTGAGCTGGGCCCCAAAGAATAAATTTCAGAGACAGAACCAGGTAAAGCGTTTGGGGAAGTGAATTACACACAGAAACAGTATCATATGTCCAAATGCAAAAGAGAACAGCGCATTTGGAGAAATGCTCAGAATTCAGTATATTTGAACTTCTGGGCCTGTGTGTGGTGGCAGAAGACTGGTAGGAGAGGACATTGGCAATCCAGCTGTTCAGGAATTGCCTTGCTTGTGCCATGCTAAGGAATCTGAGCTTCCTTTTGAGGACAGTATGGAGGTACTAAAGGTCTTAAAGTAGGGCATTAATATGAGTAATGTGATTTAGAGGTCTAGGCCTCAACAGCCTATGACTAAAAATAAGATCATATTGACTTTCAATGATCAAATCATGTCCATCATAATGACAAGCATTTATATGGCATTGCCTCTGTGGCAGCTGCTGTTCTTGGTATGTACCGTTTATTCATCTGTTTAACCCAGGCTTCTCTATTTTGTGTCCACAGGGCTGCACCTGTTGCCTCTGACCTTCATGAGGTATCTGCCTTGCCAGGCAGAGCTGCCTTCTGTTCACTGCCTTTGCAACTCCAAGAATGAAGCACAACTTCTGCACAAATCCGACCTCTTGCCCCCCTTCTCTGATCAGGCAAACAGCTTGACTAAATCCATGTGCCAGGGGCAGGTCATCAATTTCCACCAAAACCGTTGCATATCTCCTTTTTTGGGAGACAGAGATCAACTGCTTTCTAGCCCAAGAGATAGGAAACCTCTCTCTTCTCACATCTTCAGCTGTCACTGGTTCTCCGATTCTCAGTTATGGACATGGGATTTACTTAGTGGATAGATGATTGACACGGTGAATATGTAGCCCCTTCAGGGAGTACACCATTCCCAACTGCTGCTCTCATGATCCCAAGAGCATGGTCACAAAATTTAGCCTCATCCAACTACCACATCCACATACCACATTTAGCCTCGTCCAACTACCACAGTTAAAATGGAGTTGGATTCTGATGTGATTTCTAGTTTCTCCTCACTAAGGGACAAAAGAAACATGGTCAAACATGGTTAAAGAATTATTTCTGCTTTAGTGTAATAGGGAAGAGCTTGGGTTTCCAAGTCAGACTTTAAGACCTGGCTCTGTCACTTACTAGACTATGTGACTTTGATAATTTAATTAACTCCCCTAAGACAGGTTCTTCATCTGTAAAATGGGATAAACAATAATACCTATATTTAAGACTGTTGTGAGAATAGAATGAGATAAAACATATAGATTTCCAGCACAGTGCCTGGCATACAATAATAAATAGTAGAAATTATTATTATTATTACTGTAGTTATTTATAATTTTGTTTCTTCCTTTTCTGCTGATTATTCTGTGTTTCACATTGTTCCACATTATTATTTTCCTAATATAAAAACTTTTATACAATAGCAAATAATTTTCAGTATCTTCTGCCTCTGTAATTGTTTAGAAAGTTACTTTCATTTGCTTTTTTCTAATCATGTCTTCTGAAAATTTTCTGGTTTTAATTATTACATAGGAAAGCATCTGATTCTACTTATTTAAACCTGACAGACTGAACTTTCTTTTTATTGTGACTGGATTTCAAAGTGTTACTTCTTCTGGGTATCTAATTTTAAGTCTTTTCTCTCTCAAAGTAAAGTGTAGTACTCTCTCTTAACACAGTTTTAGAAATTAATAAGCATTCTATATTTAGCATAGTTTATCTTCACATTTTTCTTCCATTCATACTACACAGCTTAATTGGTAGGTTTTGTGGAGGGTTCTGCAGCCAGATGCTGCTGGTAATAAGTCATGGTTCTTCCTCTCAAAGAACTCATGCTTTTCTGCAGAAGATGGACATGCGAAGGATTATAGAAATACAATCTTTTAAGTGCCATAATAGAAGTTATGTTTGGTTTAGGCAAAATTGGTAGCACAATACATTTAGCAATAAACCACCTGCAGCAGAGATGGAGGGGTGAGGAAAGCTTCAAAGAGACGGTTATATTTACACAAGGTCTTGGCAAACAGAGACACTATAACTATGAAGAGAAGGAAGGAACAATTCCATTTAAAAAGGTGTGTGTGTGTGCTTATGAAGGTATGGAAGCATGAAAAAATATGATGTCTCTTTCAGGAAACTGAATATTTGGGGGAATCAATGGAGAAAAAATATAATAGAGAAGAAGGCAAGGGCTGTATCATGGAGGGCGTATTATATTTGATGACAGAGACTGGACTCCACTCTATAGGCAATGAAGGAAGATGTTTCAAGTATGATAGTCATGGGATCTTAGTTGTATTTTGAGGACAGTCATTCAGGCAGCAGTTCACAGGATGGTTTGGAGTGAAACTGGAGATAATTTGACCTGTAAGGAGACCTTTGCAATGATCTAGGAAAGAAATATAGGCCTGAAAGATGTTAGTGGTAAGGGGGATGAAAAGGATCTGGCAAACATGAGCGTGTTTTGAGAAGAAGTTGATAGGATCTATTGACCTAGTGGATGTGGGTGAAAGGGAGCAACTGTCAATGATTTAGGAAGAAGGATGACATCCTGTAGGACATGTAGACAGAAATGCTGGCTTACACGTGTGGAACTCAATAGAAAAGTTTGGGCTAGAAGTCAAAATATTAGGAGTTGTGATCAGGAAATGTAGAATTATAACAGAAGAGAAACAGGTGCAACACTCTGCAGACGTGACAGTCTCCAGGTAGAAAGAGGAGGGAGACTGCTGAAGACTGCAAAGAAGCTACTGGTTAGGTAATATAAAGCCCGTGGGAGAAAATAGCAGTATCATCACAGTTTTCAAGGAGGAAGTAGTCTTCTGACTGATAGCACTAGAAACTCTGAATAGCTTGTACTTGGAAGGAAAAACACTGCCAGTGCAAATACCTACTTTTTTTTTTTTTTTTTTTTTTTTTTTTGCTGTACGCGGGCCTCTCACTGTTGTGGTCTCTCCCATTGCGGAGCACAGGCTCCGGACGCGCAGGCTCAGCGGCCACGGCTCACAGGCCCAGCCACTCCACGGCATGTGGGATCTTCCCGGACCGGGGCACGAACCCGTGTGCCCCGCATCGACAGGCGGACTCTCAACCACTGCGCCACCAGGGAAGCCCTAATCTAGACTATTTTTAATGCCAAAAATTATGATAGTTTCTCTACTTAAACTCTGTTATATTTTTATTGTGGCTTTTATTTTCAAAACTGGTAATCTTCAGGGTTTGCCCATAATATATCATAAAGAATAGAGAATTTCCATGGGAATGAACCTTGAAAATAGAACCAAATCCTCTTTCCAGGCTATGGAGATTAAAAACGGGACATGTCTTTAATCTGGGTAGGGTTTGTGTGACTACTACAATGCAGCAGAAGTGATGTTATGACAACTGCTGGGCCTAAGCCTTAAGATACGGACAGTTTCAGCTTTCTATTGGAATATTAGCTTCTGGAACACAATCACCATGCTATGAAGAAGCCCAAACAGTCCTGTGTAGAGGCTCACATGGAGAACCTCATGCATAGAGGACCCAAAGTACGGAGCCAATAGCCCCAGTTGAGTTTGCAGCAGAGCTAGTACACTTGCCAGCTAAGTAAAGGAGTCATGTTGGAAGTGGATTCTGCCCCAGTTAAGCGACCCAAACTGATGCTGTGGTGGACAAAAGCAAAGCCCTGCCCAAACTGTAGACTCATGAGCAAAAAAATGATTATTGTTCTTTTAAGTTGCTACATTTTTGGTGGTCTGTTATGCAGTAATAGATGACTAGAATATAGCCTAGAAATATCGTAGTGTAAGTGAAGAAGATTCCGTAAATAAATATTTATATTGCCGTTTCAAAGACACATGATGTTAAAACAAGTCCTTTTTGCTTTTTTTTTAATGGTTAAAATAGTTCTCTCATACTACGCATAATAAGAATAGAGTTACTACTTTTTGTTGGTTTGTTTGTTTGTTTGTTTTTGCGGTACGCGGGCCTCTCACTGTTGTGGCCTCTCCCGTTGCGGAGCACAGGCTCCGGACACGCAGGCTCAGCAGCCATGGCTCACGGGCCCAGCCGCTCCTTGGCATGTGGGATCTTCCTGGACCGGGGCACGAACCCGTGTCCCCTGCATCAGCAGGCGGACTCTCAACCACTGCGCCACCAGGGAAGCCCGGAGTTACTACTTTTAATGTTCGGACTGAATAAAGTGGAAAGCTGGAACTCTGGCTAAATAGAAAAGGTATAAGAAATTAAAACACTGAATTCAGAGTACAACACTGGCAGATACAATGTTTCCAAATATGCTAGCTGTATTAATTTAATTCCACTGGCTATGTACATTCTCTGACACTACAGTAATGGCTTGACATGGGCCAGTTTTGATTCTCAAGTTCCTAGTTGGAACCCATTAGGATCACAGGCTGGGCAAAATGACAAAGAAATTAAATATAACTTTACCTCAATGAATTACTATTTCCATCTAAACAATAGTTACTGTTTCTGGGCTACTAAAATAAGATTAATATACCTTTGATGGACAGGACCGTAGCCATCGTTGACAAATAGAAAACTATCGCAATAATTCTTTTAATTTTTAAATTAAAAACAGTAATTTAAAAATTCTATTATCCATGCAAATATATTGTTTATTTAAATTGGGGCCTTGAGAGATGGCGAGGAGGCAGTATATGTAGTTGTTACTGTATGGTGACAACCCTATTCCCCTTCATGATTGATTGCTCTAGGGGAGGGTATGTGAACAAAGTCTGGCCAAAAAGACATGGGGAAAGTTAGCTGGGGATGTTTAGAAGAGATTTCCTTTCCTATTAACAGAGGCCCTTAAGGAGAATACCTCCTTTCTTACTGGTTTTAAACTTTTTTTGTGTGACTACATGATGCTAAAGAAAGTTCTTTAACCATCTTGCAATCACAAAATTGGCAGAGGGTAAAGATGGAAAGAACCCATGCTGTTTATGATTTTACTGAAAGTCTTCCTCTATTTTTGAACTGCCTACCTCCAGACTGCTTTTTGAGTGAAATAACTAAACGTCTCACTATTGCTTAAGTAAATTGTAATAGGATATTTTAATGCTTGCAGCCAAAAGCAATCCTAATCAATTCAGTAGTGCTATAAACAGCCTCCACTGTGTCTGAAAAATAGCTTGTGTTTAAAAACTTTGATTATTGCTCCTGTAAGTAAAATATAAGGTAAAATATAAAGATAAATATGTCAAAATCACCATTGATTCCCACTGGCTCTTCATAATCCTTCCTCACTCTGAAATCTCAAACTATTTTGTCCTTTTATTATTATTTTTTGACAACAATCACAAATGCTTTAAATTTGAATCATTTGTGCACATGATTTATATTGATTACAAGATTAAAATCTTTCTTTTGTACCACTAATTGCCTTATATCCAGTAGATACTCAACAACTACTTGTTGAATAAATTAATGATTACATCAGTGTATTTAAATTACATAAATATGCAAAAAGAAGACATCATAATTTCCAAGGAGGGCTGTATTCTCAACATGTGTGTGTGCAACTTAGCAAAATGACACAATAATTAATAAATTTTCTGGTAGTTTTATTTCTGTTTACATTTTTGGACCCTACCTTTGACTAAATTCTAATTTTGACTTCAAGATGGAAGTTACATAAGAAAATTTAAAGGCATTTGTGTATCTCAACTAGGATTCTTCTTAGGAAATAGAGTAGAGGTCAGCCTAGTCCAGTGAAGTCTGATCGAAGATGGACAACCAGGTTCCTGCCAAGGTGCTCCCCTAAGCTTCTATTCAGCTCAATTTAAGTTCACTGCTTTTGGTTACAATAATTGCAGAGACATTTTGACCACAAAATCATGATCAAATAATTCTAGACTCTTCCAGCTTTTCTATATTAGGGAAGAAGTGTTATCTAATATGCAAGTGTTCAGTCTCAAAATCTCAAGCATTGTGAAGCAATGAGATGCAAGATTGCTGAAGGGAAATCAGACTTTAGTACGGCTGAGGATAGCTGGGCATACAGATCCAGGCACATGGGCCCTGGGTGAGGGAAGGAGTGTCCACAGGACAAGCTTTTGGAGTTGGTTGGGATGGATAAAGTCAAAGGATGTGGGCACCAAAAGTTAGGTCTTGTGGGGAAAGGAAAGAAGAACTGAACATCAATTGTATTTTTAAAGTTTTCTTCAGGACCAGCCACAAGACAGGGAAATGGGAAAGAAAGAAATTGTATGGGTCATGTTTATCTCTCATTTTATTCAAAGAGCCTTCTTTGGAGCTAAATATTGCAACTTGCTACCTGTGTAAATTTGGATAGATTACTTCCCTCCCTTTCTGAGTTTCTGCTTCCTCAATTGTAAAGTGGGGAAAGCAATACTTACTTAAGTTCTTGAGAAGATTACGTGGAATATATATGGGGTGTGCGTGTGTGTGTGTGTGTGTGTGTGTGTTTGTAAAATTACTTAGCATAGTGCCTGGGACATAATACTCACCGACCCCACCCCTCTATGGAATGTTAGATTTATTCAGCAAATGGTAATTGAGTGCCTAGCAGCTGCTCTGCTTTTGGCACTGGTAATACAGATGTGGGCAAGATGAAGCCTACATTCTAGGGGCTGAATGAAAAGAAGTGTGGTTATTAGAAATGACTGACCAGCTTTAGCATCTAAAAACATACTTAAAATACAGGTCCTTGCTGTTTAGAAACGTAAGTATAATATGAAATAAAGAAACATACAAAAGGTTGACAAGTATTTATAAGGGAAAATACATACTAAATTTTAATACACAATTGATTTTTTCTGTTTAATTTAGAATTTCCTTTTAAAACATTTGCATTTCTGGATGGTAGTGGACACGAGAGTATGATCTCCCGGAGGATTTCGTAAAGAAGGCAGAGGAAAAGTTGAATAGAACACAGAAATGGAAGGACAACATAGAGGATTTAGATCCAAACAGGGTTAGGAAAAACAACAGAGAGTGAAGTCAGTAGGTGTAATGAGGCAGAAAAAAGAAATATTGTATTGTTTGGCAGTCGATCATAAAAGAACAAAATAAAAGTAGTCTCTTTAACTTATGTAAATATTAAACAAACAAACAACAAGGCAGCAGCTGGAGGCTAACTAGGAAGAAATAGCCAAGGCAGAAGCTAAAGAAGGCTGAACAGTCGATAATATAAAATACTTTTTATGCAATTTAGGAGGTTATTTTTTTTTTATCAGATCCAGTAAGATAAAATGTAAGCGGGACATGCATATATTTACCAGGAAATCTTTTACTGAAAGCTGGGGAATTGACAAAAGAGCATAAATAGTAGCACTAGTTGCATTCAGAAAAGTGGAAAGAATTTTCTATTTGCATTTTAATCCCTTCCAAGAGACTACGTATATACCTGTCTGAATACATATCTTAAAAAAATAAAAAATCTATAAAAGACCATTAATCTGAGGCCATATGTAAAATATTTTGGTATTACAGATTTGTTAAGAGAAATATTTTTATTTTCATTTATGTCACAGACCTACATGTTTTCTTAGTAAATTAGTTTTTGAGCCAGAGCAGATCCGAAAGGCTGCAGTTGTTTAGAGCTTTCAAAACATCTGGGAAGTTATTCTGGCAAGTAGAGTCAAATCCATTAGCAAAGCAGATGTTTTCCACTGTGGCTGGAAAAGACAACTTTCTTATACGTACTGCATATGTTCCAAAATCCACTTCAAAAACAAGATTCCACCTTATAAAGGGTCTTGGGACCACAGTGGTCTCTTAGACTCTGCCAATAAAGGTATGGCCAAGGCCATTTAGGTGTTTGAAAGTCAGTAGTTTAGAATAATCTTTTTATCTCATGTTTCATAAAACAAGAGGAAAAAGTTATACAACTCTAAGTTGCTTCTCTAAGCCCTCATTTAAAAAGTTGGATTAAAACCAATGGGCAATCTCTGGCAGGACCCCTGGGAGCTAAAAACAGGGAACGACAAGAGGTCATGAGAGAGAACAGTGGCCTCAGAGTTGTTCTGGCCTTTCCTCCCAGAGAAAGTGAAAGGAAGCTTCTTCTCACTGACTCTTAGGAAAGAGTATCAGAAGCTCTAGGAGATGGGTCTTGTCAAACAGCCAGAAACTACTGTGCCCCAGGAATACAGGAAATTCGAAAACTCGTTTTGGGAAAAATTATCCTTCTACAGATGCCTCTTACGTTCTCATATACAGATGAATTCTCACTATTAGATGGCATAAATCACGTGTTCTAGATATTTTTAGCCTTTGTAAAAATAGATATAAAAGTTTAATAGAGAGAAAGCATTTTGCATTGGCCTTTTGCAAATTAATTGTTTTTAGCTAAAAAGTTCCATATTCTTAGCCAATGCAATATTTTCCTGGTTTGACAATTCAGTTTTAGCTTATTTTTAATCAAGAACAAGCAGAAATAAGGAAAAATAGAATGAAGATATTACTTATTTTTTATTGTATCAAATAATGTGAGAATAATTCTTACAAAGAATAAGATGGAGGAACCCTTGCTGATTAAACTGATTAAATTGGTTTAAAATCATCAGCATTGTCAATATTTGAAAATTTTGCTTATATATAAAGAAAGAAGTACTTGGGTTGTCCCAGATCACTGCTGAGTATTCTAAACTATTTTATAATTTCAAAAGCACAGCCTGTAAAGATAAAGGGGGCAAATCATTATTTGGCTTCAGAGATATGGAGATTTCTGCTATTTCTAGAGAAAGGTTGCCTGCTGTCATGAAATGTTTTCGGTCTCTTTATAATGAGGTGCTATCATGGTACTGGCTACAGTACTGACAAAGGTCCTTTATTTGCACTCTGTTCATCTTTGCTTGGTGCATACACCTGCCAAAATAAAGACTATTATGAATGATGGGATTTGGATTCAGGGAAATGTGAACAGAGTCAATTACTGATACTAGGCAGACATGTTTTATTTTCAACATCTTATTAATATTATAACCTGCTTCACTTATGATATCATAGCCATCTCTGTTTACTCTCATTCCTGTCTGAAATTAGCTCATCAGGAATTTTAGAGAGAGAGCCTTTGAACCTGAAACACTTTAATTATCACCTTGCTCTGGGGAATTGAGAGCTAGAAAGATATCATGCTTTGGAGAGGAAAATAAAGATCTCTCTGTGAAGATTACTTGTGTTTGTCTAAGAGATAAACACTATTCATCCATTGTCTGGAGGGGTGCCCAGAATAGAAATGAGCAAAGAGCACAGATTAGCTAAGTGGATAGCTTTCTAATTCCTTTTGAGACATGTCTTCCAAGTAGCGCTTTACTTTGTTTGGAGTTCTGTGATTTTCCAAATTTGGGTATATATCAACTTTGGTAAGTGTGAAAACACATCCCAAAGCCAGAAAAGAAATGAGTTTTGTATTGCTATTTTCCATAGCCAATCTCTCCCCCATCTCATAGCCCTACTAGGAGATCGTTGAAAACTGACATTGTGTGGCTAGGAAAAGGAGCAACTAGAGATGGAAAAGTTGTTCAAAGGTGTGAAAAAGATAGGAATATGTGTCACTGAAGGACGTGTGCCAATAAAGGGCTCCATAAGGTAAGAATAGAGGGAAAAGGAGGGTCTAGTGTAATTTCTGGGATTGGTATGTGTCCACTCCACTTGGTCATAGAGGAGGAGGAAAGGAGACGTTTAGGAAAGAGGAAAAGTGTCTCAAGGAATAGTTAGCAGGGAAAGAATCGCAGGAAACAACACTAATGATTAAACAGTTTAGGACATGTTGTGAAAGAAACATTATGGCTTGTCTATAACTGCCTGCACTTAAATTAATTTTTTCCTGTGCAAGGAGTGGTAGAGTACAAAAGGGAAAAGGCAATGGAGAAAAAGGATGTGAACCTAGATGACCCTGACTCTTTCCTAACCTAAGGAAAGAAAGTAAAAATATGTTCTTAGGCCAAATCTAACGACAAGAAAAACTTTAGCTTCCTCATAAAGACAGGCCGCATCACTGACTAGGATGCGAAAAGATGAAAAGCTCATGAATCATAAGGAAACTCAAATAAAGAGGCCCCTAGACTTCTATTTATATACCTCTTTAAAAGTGTATTAAATTATTTTTCCAACTAATGCTATCAAGTGAAATCTTCCATCTGGCTGCACTGAGAAAGAATTTCAAAGTTGTGGAATAATAGAATCAGAGCTGGAAGTAACCTGAGTGTCTTTTCAGCCAACCCCCTCATTTTTCTTTTAGCAATTCTGGGGTGTGATGTAAACAGACTGTAGCGAGTCCACATGCACCAGACTTGCTCATTAAAAACACAAGACGGCTTCTGACACTCCTGTGTTCCTTTCCAGCTACTATCTGTCCCTCTTTCTTCCTAGTGAACCGCCTTGCAGTAGCAGTCTACATTTGCTCTCTCTCCACTTCTTTGCCTTCCTTTCCCCTCCCCAGGCCACAGAGCTGCCCCTCCATTGAAACCATCCTCACTCAAGGCCCCTCACAAAACTCACTCTTCCATCTGCGCAAAGAGGGCTTCAGAGCGAGACGGCTGGACTTGAAATCTTGCTTCTGTCATTTACTTCCTGTGTAACCCTGGGCAGCTTCACCTCTCTGTGCCTCATTTTCTCATCTATAAAGAGGGGATAATCATCATCATCATCATATCATCATCATCACCCCTGCTTCACGAGGTTGTTTTGAGAATTGAATGAGTCAAGCCATGTGAACTGCTTAAAATGGTTTCTGGCGTGTTATAAGCCCTTAATAAAATAAATCTGAGTTCTTAGCTATCATTATTATTATTATTATTATTATTTGTCTGCATTGGGTCTTCATTGCTGCACGTGGGCTTTCTCTAGTTGCGGCGAGCGGCGCTACTCTTCGTTGCGGTGCGCTGGCTTCTCACGGTGGTGGCTTCTCTTGTTGCAAAGCACCGACTCTAGGAACGCAGGCTTCAGTGGTTGCAGCGTGCGGGCTCTAGAGCACTCCGGCTTCAGTAGTTGTGGCGCGGGCTCAGTAGTTGTGGCTCGCGGCTCTAGAGTGCTGGCTCAGTAGCTGTGGCGCACGGACTTAGCTGCTCCACGGCGTGTGGGATCTTCCACGACCAGGGATGGAACCCGTGTCCCCTGCATTGGCGGGCGGATTCTTTAACCACTGCGCCACCGGGGAAGTCCCATTATCTTTCTTTTTTTTTTTTTTTGCGGTACGCGGACCTCTCACTGCTGTGGCCTCTCCCATTGTGGAGCACAGGCTCCGGACGTGCAGGTTCAGCGGCCATGGCTCACGGGCCCAGCCGCTCTGCGGCATGTGGGATCCTCCCAGGCCGGGGCACGAACCCGTGTCCCCTGCATCGGCAGGCGGACTCTCAACCACTGCGCCACCAGGGAAGCCCCCCATTATCTTTCTTGATAGCTTTGTAGTCTTACTGTTAACCAGTTCCCTCCTTCCAAGCTTCCTTCCATCCCTCCCTCTTTCCCTACTTCCCTTTTTTTTTTTTTTTTTTTTTTACAAGTATTTGCGTGTCTTTTTATCCTGTACCATGACACTGGGGCTACAGTAATGAGCAAGACAGCACATGCTACTTCTCATGGGCTTAAACTCCTAGTTTTCCTCTTACCACTCTATTAGTTGCTTCTTAGTTTTCAGTGGACATTCCTTTTCCTCCCTCTGCCTCTTGACCTCTTAAATTATCCTCAAATTTCGTCTTCTTATCCTAACATGTTTTCCTGAAGATAGTCATCCATCCATAAAGGCTATTCCAAACCTGTCTTCTGTCTTGACTTTACTCCTAGGTCAACGCTTCCAACTACATATTAGTTGTCTTCCCCTATTACAGAGAGACTTCAATCCCAAGATGTACAACCCAGGATAGATTATCTCCCCAGTGCAGCCTCCTTTCACCATTCCTGGTTTTACCGTGTGATCAACGGCACCACCACCCATCTGGACACTTACATCGGGATCCTCTGCCTTCATCTACTTCCCCCACTTCCATCACATCACAACTCTACTTGCTTCGCAAGTGTGGTCTTTCTTCTCTATTCCCATTTTCTTCATTCAGGTCCTCTTTATTTTCCTCTTTGTAGAAGATCAGCCTTCTCAATGATCTCTACTTCCTGTCTTCTGTTCCACCCATCTATGCTCACACATTTTCTAAGACAAAAACCTGATCATTAATTCAATCATGTATTCATTCACTCATTTACTCACTTGCTCTCTCACTTATTTACTTAATAATGTTGAATGAAAACCCACTGTGTGCTGAGCACAGATCATTTTATTTCTCTCTAAATTCCTTCCAAGGTGCCTTGACTCCTTTTAATTACCCTTGTGTCTCTGTACATGCTGAGTCCTCCCTGCCTCTGCACACGCCTTGTTCCCTTGACAAGCCACTACATGCTCTTCATAACTCAGCTCAAATTTCTCCTTATTCATTCATTTATTCATTCACTCATTCAACTCTGCCCAGTGCTGGGGATAGAGCAGTAAATACAACCGATAAATCCCTGCTCTCACAGATTTACATGAGGGAAACAGACAATAAGTAATTGGACAAGATGATTGCAGATTGTGATAAGAGCTGAGGAAAAAAAAGACCAAGTCAGGCAATAGGGAGAAAGAGAGAGAAAGAGTTGAGTTGTGTGTGTGTGTGTGTGTGTGTGTGTGTGTACGTGTGTGTGTCTAGGGGGTACAGTTTTTTTTTAATTGAAGTATAGTTGATTTACAATGTTGTGTTAGTTTCAGGTGTACAGCAAAGTGATTCAGCTTTATATAATACATTTTTTAGGTTCTTTTCCATTATAGGTTATTACAAGATATTGAATATAATTCCTTGTGTTATACAGTAGGTCCTTGTTGGTTATCCATTTTATATATAGTAATGTGTGTATGTTAATGCCAAAGTCTTAATTTATCCTTCCCCTTGGGTGGTACAGTTTTAAATAGGGTGATTGGTCAGAGAAATCTTTTCCGATGAGGTAACCTTTGAGCTGAGACCTGAATGAAGTGAGAGAGTGAGCCGTGTCGATATCTGGAAGAAGAGCGTTAGGGGTCAGGGAACAGCCAGTGCTAGGGCTGCGGTGGAAACAGGCCAGGGTGCTCAAGGAACAGCAAGGAGGTTGGAAGGTGGTCAGCAAAGGGCAGTCGAGTGAGTCCCTGTGATGCCAGCCTGATTTTGCACAGCAGAGTTGAGCGTTCATTTCTCTGTGGCTCAGACAGTGCTTGGTATTACATTGTGCTGTTACAACATGGCATATGGTTGCCTCTATTTATTTCTGTCTGTTTAATTGCTAATACTGCAAGCCCTCAAGGGTGGGGACCCTTTTGTACTCCTTTTTATATCCCCAAAGCCCATCCCTGTGCTTGGCAGGTGCTTGAACCTTTGATGAATGAATGAATCAGAGGCCTTTAGATGCTTTCTTACTAGTGAGCCATCTGATTGGGTTTCTGGGTTCTTACTGCTTTCAATACTTTTCTTTCATCATGTCACTCTCTTAGCACCTGGTATTGATCTTTCACTTGCTTTGGCTACTTTCCTCCTGGAAACTTGAATCACGGACATTCCTGCACTGATTTCCAGTCATGACTCTCCACTCCTCCCCAGGTTTCTTTGTCTTGCAGTGATAAGTGTGCCTTGTGTGGGCAACACCAAGGAAGGGCTCTACATATTGGAGCTGTGGAAAGCTCACAGCAGGAGCGCTAATAAATAAAGATAAATGTACAGAGTGGGGTCAGAATACAGAAGGACTTGCAAGTTGAGTAAAGAAGAAAAATACAGGCAAGTGACTGTGATGATTTAGAAATGTCACCCTGAGATCGTACTTTAAGGTTTTATAAATACCTTAATATGTATTGTCATCACTTATTTTTTGTGCAAGAGTAAATAAACTTTAGCCCTTAGCTTATTTGCGTATGACCAAAAGGTCATATGTGCATATATTAGAATAGCATGCTTTCACAAGATGTCTATTTCTGAAAGTAGGTGACTTCTATAAAATGAGACATTGTATTTCTTTTTTTTTTTTTTAGAACAGGAAGTTAGAGTTGCTTTTTTAAGGATAAAAATCTCAAAAATTGTGAATACAGGTGACAATCATTAGCAAACCAAAGCCTCTAACTTGTTGAAATAGGTGTCAAGAATGCAAGCAAAATGCACATATCATGAAATAACTCTAGCGCTCCTTCTGTATAATCTACTTACTCTGTTTCACACATGATTATAATAACTTGGTTATCTATTTTTTTCAGGTCACAGCCGATTAAACATAATAAATTATCTGGGCAGGAAAGTGGTAGAGGAAGTCACAGCAACAAAATGGATGGAAGGCACACAGGAGGCAGAAAGACATAAAGAAGCAGACATCAAGCCCTCAAAAGGATAGCCATTTAGAGCCTCAAATGCAGGGCAAGCAAGGCAGTTACTCTTTGTGGCACCATCATACAGGTGCATAACAGCTTTATCTGCAAGGTCAAGGCAAAAGTTTTTTAAAAAGTTGTTTGTTTGTTTTTTCAAATTTCATTTGGTGACAAAGCCTGACCTGACTTGTGCTTGTCTGATAGCAAATCTAATCTGAGGGGCTATGAGGCTACTTACAAACTTCGTTCTAATTTGTGTGAATATGATTTGCTGCAGAAATAATGTGTTAATTACAGACTCTGCTGGGTTGCTATGAATACGTATGTGGTATAAGCATCACGTTACCTTAACAAGATGCAAACATCTGGTTGCAAGGGTTTGGATAAGGAATTGTGTACTTGTGTAGTACAACACTTAATGTGCACAATGATAACTATGGTTAGTAAGATAAACACTCTGCTTAATAAGAAAGTGTGGAAAATGCTTTGAAAGCTTTGCATTAAAAAAAAGTGTTCATTAAAGGAAAGGAAAGTGTATTCGGAAAGCCAACACACGTTTAGAGATTTCTGTGTGTGTGTGTGTGTGTGTGTGCTTGTGTGTATCCAAGTTCTTTAAGATGAAATTAGACTTGGAATCTGGGGCATACTTTTGCTGTTGTCTTGCCAAAACTTGGATTTAAGCACTGTTATCAGGAAAATTATCTTTAAGGCTGCTGGAGTTTTCTTGAGCACCAGGGCTATTGGAGTGAGAAAGCTAATGAGAGATGCGAATTTGCTTCTTAAAACCTTTAACTCTGTAATAGGAGTCCTCTTTTGTTTTGTTTTATTCCCTTCCCACCTCCCCCGCCCCAGGATTCTACTGTCAATGGAGAAAAAAATTGGGGTGCCAACTTAAGGAAACAGAGTCTGCATTTGCAATTCCAATGAGGTCCCCAAGGGGAATTGTTAAATAGCCTGAGGGTATTTTAGCTCAGTAAACTAAAGATACTTTAGACTTTAGGGATGGAAATTTTAAAACTCTAGCTGAATTCTACATGGAGTAAAGAATTCAGAAACACAAAATTCACAAAATATTACAATGTTAAATTTTCTCTGCCACAAAATAATACAGGTCCATGGTTAAAAATTCTAATATTATAGAAGTATATTAACCGAAATAGTGAAAGGAACTCCTGCCTCCACCGTCATCTCTTTCCCTATAAAAGAAACGGTTAAAATATGGCTTGTATTTCTCTAGCTGTTATTCTTTTTTTACATAAATTCATTCCCACTACAGAGTGTATGGCAACTCACCTTTCCCCTCACCCCACTTAACAACTATATATCTTGATGTCCATCCAAGTTAGTGGTTAATATAACCACCTCATTCTTTTTCATCATGAGATAGAATTCCAATTTATGGCTTTACTGTAATTTAAAATTAACCAGTTTCTGAAGGTTTACTTTTCCCCGTGGTTATTTTATTTTTCTCCTTTTATTTTCATCTGCTTTCCTGGTTAGGCACAAGTAGAAAAATAAAAAGCTTAGATTTGATTAGAAAAAGCTGTAAATAGTGAGATAACTGTTTTCAAATGGCAAATTTCCAGTTCTGTGGAACGAGCAGTACAGTTATCTCAAAAAGATGAAACAAGTGATGTCTCTTCTGAATTTTAAAGATTATTCAGGTGTTACTAGTAAAGAAATGAGTAACTCTCAGGTGTGAGAATTAAAGTTTCCTCAGCTGTACCGAGGCATTAGAATTTCTGGAGGAAATAAGCCTTATTGTAAAAATCAACTTTCACATTTAAAATTAGGGACAGAGTATCTGTGGTCCTGCTGGGAAAGGACTATTTTATGTACAGAGCTCACCAGACATTCAAAGGTCAGGGATAATAGGCGATGAGACATTCTGATGACCTGTGTCCAGGTAAATAAGAGAACGGTAACTGGATCGCTTTCACCACAAATCAGAGTAACAACTGCCCCGTTCCTCCTCTGTCATTGTCTGCAATTCAACAATCTTTCCCTCCGCAGGAGCAAGGAGTGTAATTAAGGTGAACACCTGTGACACACATTACATTATTCTTGCAATTTATCTATAAAGCCTCCCTGTTCCATTTCCCTTCCTGCCCCTCAGAAGTAACCACTATTCTTAATTTTATGATAAACACTCCTTTGTTTACATACTAGTTTTAGCAAATATATATGTGTTCCTAAATAATATATCATTTAGTTTTGCTTGTTCCTGAGCTTTGTAAAAAGGGCAACTTACTGCACATAATTTTCTGTGATCTTAGAAACTTTATGTTTCTAAGAGTAATTGATTCTGCTGAATGTGGTGGTTGCTTCCTCACATTCACTGCTATAGAATATTTCATGATCTGACTATATCAAAATTTATTTTTCTTTTTTTTTCAGTTTGAAGTATTTTTACATTTTCATTCACAATTTCCTCTTTGATCCATGGTTATTTGGAAGCCTATTTCTAAATCCCACTTATTTAAGTGAATCTTTAAAAATTAAAAGGTACTGTTATTTAAATTTTAAGTTAAGTCTTAACAAAAAAAAATTAGTCTGAAATATATTTCTAAATCTATTGCCTTGCAAGCAGAGATTACAAGGTCTAGATCAGGGATCAACAAACCCAGCCACCACCTGTTTTTCTACAGCTTGTGAGCTAAGAATGGTTGGCACGTTTTAAATGGTTAAAAAACACAAATATTTTGAGGTATGTATAAATTAAATAAAATTCAAATTCAGAGTGCCTAAATAAAGTTTTATTGAAATACAGCTATGGTCATTTGCTTAATTACAATCCGTGTTCCTGCAGAAGGAGAAGATAATTGAATTGCATAAGCATATTGACTATGACAGCTTTCAAGTTACAGGGGCAAACTTGAGTGGTTGCAATAGAGACCACTGACCTGCAAAGCTAAGGTATTTACTATCTAGTGCTTTACAGAAAAAGTTTTTCAACCCTCGGTCTAAATAATCCAAATTCTTTGAAATATGTTAAGGTACACTGGTGAATTTATGTAAATATTTCTTACGGGTTTGATGAGAATGTGTATTCTCTTATTGCTGTATGTGGACACTGTAATCTCTAAATATTGTATACCTATATATCTATGTCTATCTATGCACATGGAGTTGTCAATAACTTATCAATAGGTGAGAGAGTATTGAAGTAACCCCACCATAATGGTGGATTTATCAATTTCTCCTTGTAGATTTGATCATTATGTGGTGCCCTTTCTATCCCCAATAATGCTTTTTTATCTTAAAGTCCATTGTGATTGTGTGATTTTAATGTAGCTACACCAGTCTTCTTTTCATTATTATATACCTGATATATCTTATGGTTTCCATGTCCTTATGTTTGTAAATAGCATATAGCTATGTTTTTAAAAACTACTTTGACTCTGTCTTTTAGCTGTAGAGTTTAATCCATTTATGGTGTGATTACTTACATATTTGAATGTTTTTCCCTTTGGTCTTTCCTTTCTATTTGGCCCTCTTTTTCTACAATTCTTTCTTGTATTTTTAAAATTTTTCTTTGCACAGGGTAGATAGGTGGAGATATTGTTATGTTTATTTGTTTATTTCTTATTGCCTTTCTCTTCCTCTACTGTTTTGGAATTTCTGCATTCTGGGTCTATTCTTTCAGAGTCTTTAAGATACTGTAGAACATAACCACCAAAGCCATGTTCTCTGGAGCTAAGCTGTTTGAGTTCAAATTCCAACTTTGTCACACAGTAGTTAGATGACTTATGGCTCATGTTTTTGTGTTTTTTATCCTCATGTATAAAATGGAGACTGTCAGAAGATTGTTGTAAGAATGTAAATGAGTTGATACATATACAGCATTTAAACACTGTAAATATCATATGGGTAGTTTCTCTTGAAATTCTATCTTCAATACTTTTCTTACAGACATTTAAAATTAATACTTTAACCCCTTCAAAACAATACAAGGACTGAAGAACAGTTTCACTCTGATCATCCTCCAGCTGATTTATGTTATTGCCCAATATTTTAATTGTGTTTTTTAACCCCACAAATTTGACATTATTATTATTATTATTATTTACAGACCAATTTTCTTCAGATTACCCCAAATGTTTATCAATTTATTTGCTCACCATTTTTTCCTTGCATCTCAGTATTTCTTATTGGGTCACTTCCTTCATCCAAAGGTGTGCTTTAGGAGTTTGTCTAGTGAAGGTGGTAAAAAGCAAAGCTTTTATTTTTCTAAAAATGTCTTATTTCCATTTTTGTTCTGGAAATATAATTTTTCTGGACACAAAATTATAGGTTGACAGGTTTTTTTTTCCAACATTTAGAAGATATTCTAGTGTCTTCTAGCTGCCATTATTGCTGTTGAAAATTCTTTGGTCTACTTGTTTTTCTTCTCGCAATGCTTTTTTTTCACGGGCCTCTCACTGTTGTGGCCTCTCCCATTGCGGAGCACAGGCTCCGGACGCGTAGGCTCAGCGTCATGGCTCACGGGCCCAGCCGCTCAGTGGCATGTGGGATCTTCCCAGACCGGGGCACGAACCCATGTCCCTTGCATCAGCAGGCGGACTCTCAACCACTGCACTACCAGAGAAGCCCTCACAATGCTTTTAATATGGCCTTTTCCTCTGGTGTTTTGCAATTTCATTCTCATGTATCTTGGTTTGGTTTTCTTTTCATGTATATTATTTGATACATGTATATGTTGTTCTTTCTCTTTCTGGTTTTCTTTTTAGGTATTCTACTTGATACGTGTATATGCCAGTATTTCCTCTCTTGGTGGATTCATGTCTTATATTAATCTTGAAACACTGTCAGGTATATACTATAATCTATATCTAATCTAAGAGAGTATAAACAGTCTCTTCATCTCTAGCCTCTAACCTATTCTTTTTGGTATCTTATTCTGGGATTCTGATTAGATAAATGTTACATCTTCACATTCTATCTTCCATAACTCTTTAAAAATTATTTATTTATTTTTGGCTGCATTGGGTCTTGGTTGCTGTACGCGGGCTTTCTCTAGTTGCAGCGAGCGGGGGCTACTTTTCATTGTGGTGTGGTCTGGTGCATGGGCTTCTCATTGAGGTGGCTTCTCTTGTTGCGGAGCACGGGCTCTAGGCACGTGGGCTCAGTAGTTGTGGCTCGCGGGCTCTAGAGCGCGGGCTCAGTAGTTGTGGCGCACGGGCTTAGTTGCTCTGCAGCATGTGGGATCTTCCTGGACCAGGGTTGGAACCCGTGTACCCTGCATTGGCAGGTGGATTCTTAACCACTGTGCCACCAGGGAAGTCCACAAAATGTGATTTATCCTCGTTAATATTCCACATGAGCTTGAGAAGAATGTGTATTCTGTTGATTTCAGCTATGTCCTTACTGATTTTCTACCTACTGGATCTACCCATTTCTGACAGAGGGATGTTGTCATTTACTTGTTTTTGACTAATAAGGTTCCTTGTAGATAAGTAGGGGCTACACTTGGAAAGACTCTTTGTTAAAAATATTTCACTTCCCTCCATGCTTCAAAATTTTCACACGTCTACTTATATGGTATATAACAAATAAAGCATTTTCACATTCAAAGAATAAGCAAAGTGAATTTGCTACACCCAAATAGAGGTAAAGAACCATAACAAACAAGAAATATAGATATCAATTACAAGATAAGAAGCAAGCTCAAGCAGTTTCTAAAGTGAGAGCAAAAATAATAATCCAGCAATTTGGCCTGTTTCTTCAGCAAGGCTGAATAAGAATGTCAGCTGTAGCCAAAATGAAATTAAGCATATCTCGACTTCAAGATATGCTTAAAATATTTAGATTAGATCATAAAAATAGTAATATTCTTTTTTTTTTTTTTTTTTTTTTTTGCGGTACGCGGGCCTCTCACTGCTGTGGCCTCTCCTGTTGCGGAGCACAGGCTCCGGACACGCAGGCTCAGCGGCCATGGCTCACAGGCCCAGCAGCTCCGCGGCACATGGGATCTTCCCAGACCGGGGCACAAACCCGTGTCCCCTGCATCGGCAGGTGGACTCTCAACCACTGCGCCACCAGGGAAGCCCAGTAATATTTTTAACTACAGTAAACATTATCTAACTTATCCATAGGTACATTTTGCATTACTTGGCTTTAAGACTGCCTACAAAGATAAACACAGCAGTCCCTAAATGATACTCACACATCATACTGAGAGACTGGAGTAGAGACGGTGTTTGAAAAATACATTTGATTCTTGGGAAGTTTACATATAGTTCTCGGTCTTCAGGTTACATTTAGCCATCATCATTTCTTCATATTTTCTGTATCTAACCTTTACACCCAGCTATAGATTTTACCTGTTTCTCAAGTTTTGCTAGTGTACTTTGTATTTGGGAGACCCCATTCACTCCATGTATCTACCTTCATTCTGTTCAACATCATTTTCATCTCCCATACCAACATTAGCAAATGAAACCTTCAAGAAGGAAAAACTTGTATAAGGCAACACAATAAACAGGGGAGTTGGACATCAATTCTCAGCAAAAGTGTAAAAAGATGAACATTGGTTCTAAACACTTAGAAAAGTAATGGAGATTATTGATACCAAAACTGGTTCATTTTTCAAAAGGTCCTGTTTATTTTTTTTTAAGAGTTACTTGAACTTGTAGATTTAGGAATGCTAGAGACAGTGAATTTTCATTTCAGCAGAGCATGTAGAAAACCTTTTATGAAATCCTTCTTGGTTATAGCATTGTTGTATGAACTAAAGTGCTTGATCTTGAAAAGTATTCGTTCATAAATGATTATTATCTCAGAGATCATTTTTGGTGGTGGGCTGCAAGGCTCTTTGTAAGCCTGTTTTATGTAACTGTTTTTCTCTCTCTTTTTTTTTATTAGACTTAGGTGGAAACAAAGAAGGCATGTTCATTAAATTTACAGATGTTATAAATTGAAAGTGATCACTAATAATATTTTAAAATCTGAAATTATGTCCTAAAACAAACAAGATGAAATTTAATATGGTTTAAAGGTAAAAATTAGGTTTAAACATTAAATTATGGAAGTACAGACTATGTAAGGTGAAAGATATGGTTTAATTGTAGTCTATGTGAAATTGATTTGGATATTTGATCTGACTCTCTGTAATATGCTTGCTAAAAAACCTAATGCAAGTTCGGGATGCATTATTGTCAGGGTATGCTTGGATCAAAGAGGCTGATCCCTGTGTGACTCGGTTCTCAGCCCACTATATTTGAATGTTGTGTTCTCTTCTGAGTGTACAGTTTAAGGAGAAAAGTGAAAAATCAAAGCACATTCAAAGCAGGCTATGGAATGTGGTTATGAGGGCTCACCATTGCATTTGAAGAACAATGAAAGGTTCTAGAGTTTTGAAGAAGAGGAAAATATGAGAAGATCTGTTAGTTACTTAATAGTTAGTTGGTTCAAATATTTCAAGGCTTGCAATGTCTATAAGAAATGAGATTAATTTTGTGTGGCTCTTTGGGGCAGAGCCAGCACCAGTGGTGTAAGTTAAGGGAAGTTGATTTGATGTTCACAAGTCAAATGACACAAACTTTAGAGTTAAGCAAGCCTGGATTTTAATTCTGGCATCAGCATTGGCTTTGGCAAAAGGAATGAAACTTCTGAGCTTCATTTTCCTGCTAAATAGTTATAACAAGGCTCATCTCATTTTAAGGATTAGAAATAATAATATAAAAATGGCTTAGTTCCTGGCACAGGTACTCAAAGAAAAATTATAATTATACATAATATTGATAAAAATAGAGATTTCCAACAATGGAAAAGTTTAAGTGGTTGATGGTGTAGTGGAAACATTGGAGAGAGGATTTCTACTTAAGATAGCAGACTAAGGTCTGTTCCAACTTTTAGGATAATGGTTTTATTTCCCATTTTGGTTTGAAATCTCTCTTTCCCCTGACTGTGCTTCTCCCTTGCTTCACAAAACAAGCAGGTCCAATCTACTTTAACCAAGTTTATTTTATAGACTTTCGTTGATTTCTGAGAGTCAAGTGACCTTAAAGAAGTTAGAAAGGAGGGGGTTATAGCTATGACAAAGCTGGAGTTTCAAGAAGAAGCAAATGCAATGTCACAGATGGAAGGACTTCTCACTTAGTGGCTCTGGGGGCTACTGGGGGGAGAAGAAGTTTATAAACGTTGGTTAGGTCACGAGAGGCATTATGTGAAAGAAGCCTCCACTACTTCAAACCACATCAGGCTCTTGGCAAGAGCTGCGAGAAAAATAGGATCCAAGGCAGGCGTTCGATGCGGGTCTGGGCTTGCTGCTTGCAGCTAAGGACCGGAAGTTTGGAGACTCCCCGGGACCGAATGGAGGCCCTTGGGTGCCACCAGTTTACGGTATGAGTTGAGGAGATTAAAAAAAAAAAAAAAAAGGAAGCGACAAAAGGGGAAAAATAGGGTCCCAGCAGGACGACCAAGGCTGGAGCGTCTTTGGGTGCTGCAGGTTTACTGCTCGCAGGTTAGTGGCCACGAATTGCACACTAAGACCCGGGGCGCTGTAACTGGCACTCTCCCTCCGCCAGGAGCATCCACCCTTGTCCGGGGCAAACCTCTCCTCGCGCTCTACTCCTTCTCACGCCTCCCAGCTGCTAGTGAGTCCTGCTAGGGCACTTCTGGAAACCCGTCGTCGGCTCAGAACTTCGGTCCGACTTTGATCGCGGCCTTGATAACTCAGCGCGTTGCCCTGCCCTCTCTCCTACCTTCCCTCTCCCGCCCACCCGGCCCCTCTGGCCAGTTCTCCTCCAGCGCTGCGGTCGACCAGATGCTCCGCGCCTCGGCTGCCGCCAAGACCCGGAGAGCGGAGTGGCTCCCGGCCGCGCGGCGCGCGCTCGCTGGCTCGCTCCCCGAGATGTACTGGGCATGCGCGGCGCGCGGCCGGCTTGGGCGAGCGGGTGAGCGGGCGGGCAGCTCCAGAGTTCCCCGGCAGCGGCGGCGGGCCAGGCGTTCTAGCCGAGCGCGAGGCCGGCGCTGAGCTCGCCCCAGAGACCGCGTCTTCTCGACCGGACGCAGACGGCGGCTGGGCGGCTCGCGGAGGATTGGGAGGGCGCGGTCCGGGTCGGGGGCTTTCTCCCGGCCGCCTCCCCCGGGTGTGGGTTCGAGGCGCCTCCGGGGAAGCCGCGGCCCCGAGGGCAGATCCGAGGTAAGAGCCCCTCGGCGAAAGGCGCCCGCTGGGGTCCGGCGGCTCGGACTCTCCCTCGATTTTCAAAATCCGCCTTTGTGTGCCGGGATGGAGTGGTGCCAGGCGCCGCGTCCGCCTTCATTCACTTTGACTGCTTTCAACTGGTGTCGGGAGCCAGGTGTGCGAGGGCGCTGCCGCCGAAGTGTGTTCGCGGGCGGGTCCCGGGGCACCCGGAGCCGGTGCCGACCCTCGGTCGCCCGCCGCGCCCGGGGCTCCTGCACGGTGGGCAGAGAAGATGCACACCGTCCCTGTCATATTTCCCGGTAACCTGAGCTTCCGCAGATACACCTGCGCTTCTCTGGTCGGTGGGGCGACTCCAGAACGAGTATTCTTCTCCTGGCTTGTCTTAGACTTGGGGTTTCGAGAGCTATCCTCCCCACCCCCAAATGGGTGGGGGGAGTCTTTTCCAATTGACACTTTGCACCAAGGTCCCACCATCGTATACCCCCTCAAATTTTGAGAGAGCTTGTTGTTTGTGCATAGTTGTCCCTCTTAATTCCTGGTGACTTTCCTTTCGTAGCGGGCTCCACTCCTTTCACTCACCACTTTACTTTTGGGGAGACAGCCCTTCTGGTGTCTTTGTCGGTGAATGCCTTCGGAGTGGATTTCCAAGACCCTGCCTGCTCCTCCTATGCTCTCACTTTCTACTTTCCTTTCCAGGACTACCTGTATGCAGAATCTTGGCACAGATTCTTCCCTTCCTTTGCACTGTTTCTCAAATCCTTCTTTCCCCGTAGTACCCGTTGCATCGCTGGACTCTCTTTGGGGTAGGATGCTGTATTAGGTATTAGGAATTGAAATCCATAGACGTCAAGAGCGGTAGAGCATTAGGAATTGGAATCCACCTTTACAAAACGTATTTCAATGACACGTATTCTCGCTTTAATTTTTAAGGTTTCAGTTCTCGCCTCAGATAATAAGAGGAATAGCTAATGTCTTAAGAGTTCAGATAAAACTTGGTTTCAGAGGCATGTGACTAGTTTGATTTTGGCTTTTTTTTGGGGGGGGGGAGATAGAAGAATTAGGATTCCCAGAAGGCTTCTTTATATACATATATCAAAGTAACTGTGTTGTGTATGGCTTCTAATTTATTTCCATTGAAAGGATATCATTCTTCTACAGCGACTTGGGTTTTGGAAAGTGTGAACTAGTAATTTAGATCATGTGGTCATTGAAAATGAAAGTCAATGTCATCCTTTCTCACCTAGTATAGATTTTCTAGGAATTGGAGTTTTCTGGACGTATTACCATAGTTCTTTCTTAAGTTGCTGGTGTGGAAAATTTTTGGTCATGCGTTCACATTTTTACTTACCAATTTGAAAAATAACCCCCTTTATAGACTTGCCACATAAAGGGTAGGGTAGAATGTATCACAAATGTAATAACATTTTATAGAATGCCTTTAGTGCAGAATTCAGAGATTAATACTTTTAAAAATTCCCCAAGTCATTCTCTTCACAGCAGAAAAAAAGAAAAGAAGGAAAGGTAACTTGCTTTTAATTCCACTGCTGTGAGATAACCACTGTTCACAATATTTGATACATTCTGTTTGTAATCTTTATTTTTCTCTCACTTTCCAGTGTCATTGACTATCATTATATAGTAATTTTCAGCCTTTTGTTAATACCAGGGGAATACTTTAAGTTGTATTCAGAGTGAAGATTCTCAAAATGGTTTATTCTTATTTGTTCCCTATTGGGAATCTAATGCTGAATTTTGACCACTTTGCTTGCTTCTGATCAAATGTAAAGATTTCATTTTGTTTTTATCTCTAGCTTTTCCTGCTTTCAATTTTTAAATCTATGCTGATACTTTTTAGTTTGCTAGACTTTGCCTGTTTTGGATGCTGTTCACAGTTTTGAGAAGTACTGGTCAGGTATTTTGTTGAATGCCCTCTATAGGCATTCCTCTAATATTGTTCTCCTCATCAGACTGAGGTTTTGGGTTTTTGAGGGGAAGACCACAGAGGTAAAGTGCTACTTTTATCACATAATATAAAGGGTCCATACTATCCAACATGATTTATCACTGTTGATATTTATCTTGATCACCTGGCTGCAGTAGTATTAGTTTTCTGCACTGAAAACTTACTCTTTTTCTTTCTTTTAATGCTTTTTCTTAGAAGAAAGTCACTGTGAACAGCCCATACTTAAGGAGCGGAGGGTTATGCTTCTCCTCCTTGAGGGTGGAGTATTTATATAAGTTTTGGGGGATTCTTTTGAATGGCAGATTTGTCTCTTTTCCCCATTTATTAACTTACTCAATCATTTGCTTATATTGGTCTGGCCTCGTGTATATATATTTATACTTTGGGTTATAATCCAATACTACTTTGTTTTATTCCTCAAATTGTTTCAGCTTTGGCCATTGGGAGCTCTTTCAGTTGGTTCCTGTCCTCCTTTGACATATCTCCATTAATGTAAGTTTTTTAAAAGATCACTTCCTTACTTTCTAGCATTAAAAGATGCTCCAGTATTATCTTGTATATTTCCATTTCCTGCCGCAGCCCTAGAATCAGCCAGAAAGAACCTGGTTCATCTTCTTGGGAAATGGTGTTGGAAGCCAAGAAAGATCTGGGTTCTAGGTATTCTTGTTGCTACTGAGGGGTCATTACTTCTAGGCCCTCTCATCTGACAGCAGGAAATACATATGTGTGTATACAAACCCCTGTATGTACTCTTACAGGGGTACATGTTTCTCTTTGTAACCATGTGTATCTATTTTAAGGTAAATATGAGTTCATACAGTTGTCTCTTACTCTACCTAATCCATTACCACCTATATCATCCTGGATTCCTGCCCTTGTTTATCTGTAAGCTCATTCTAATAGGGAGAAGAAACCTGGCTTCCACCACCTGCCATCCATTTACTTAATTGTTCACACCCATTATATGTGTATAGTGGTATCAAAATTGTTAACCTGTGCTCCCTTCACAAAGAGAGGGAACAGCTTTATCAACTAGAGTACGTTGCTTATGTGCAGTACATTTTATAGATTTTTAGATTATATAGATTTTTAGATTTTATAGATTCCAGGTAGTCTTACAGATTTCATTCCTTTTCCTCTTATTCCTTTCATGAGGTTGTTGCACACATGTATGATACAGGTAGATACTTTTGTCACAATCTACATTCTATTTTGGGATCCCCAGACCTTCTACATGATTTTTTTAAAATTTGCGTATATTGTTTCACTCTTTGTCCTGTGACTTTCTGTGAGTTTTGACAAATGAGCAATTTCGTGTATCTATTATCATACAGAATAATTTCAACAGATTATTAAATCTTCTGTGTTTCACATATCACTCCCTTAACCCCCTTCCCCTGGCAACCCCTGATTTTTTTACAGTCTCTATAGCTTTGCCTTTTCTGGACATCATATAACTAGAATCATATAGTCTTTTCTGATTGGCTTCTTTCACTTAGCAATGTGCATTGAAGCTTCATTCATGTTTTCTTGTAGTTTGATAGCTCATTTCTTTTTATCATGTAATAATATTGCATTGTATGGATGTATCACAGTTTGTGTATCTATTCATCTATTGAAGGATATCTTACTTGCTTCTGGTTTTTGGCCACTATGAGTGAAGCTGCAATGAAAATTCATGGGTAAATTTTTATATGGACATAAATTTCTAGATCAGTTGGGTAAATACCTAGGAACATGATTGCTGGATCATATGGTAAGATTCTGGTAGGCTTTGTAACATACTGCCAGTCTGTTTTCCAGAGTGGCTGTACCATTTTGCATTCCCAACAACAGTGAATGCAAGCTCCTGTTGCTCCTCATCCTTGCCAACATTTGGTATTGTCAGTTTTTTGGATTTTATCCATTCTAATAAGTATATAGTAATATCTCATTGCTTTAATTTACCCTTTCCCTGATGACTTTTAATGTTAACCATCTTTTCATATGCTATTTTCCATTTCTTTGGTGAGATGTCTGTTCTGAACTTTTGCCCATTTTTAATAGGGTTGTCTGTTTTCCTATTTTTGAGTTTTGAGAATTCTTTATATACTTTTGGTACAAGCACTTTATCAGATATTTGTTTTGCAAATATATTTTTCCAGTCTGGCTTGTCTTTTTGTTCTCTTAACAGTGTCTTTACACAGCAAATGTTTTTAATTTTAATGAAGGCCAACTTATAAATTTCGTGGATAAGCTTTTGGTGTTGTATTTAAAAACTCATTTTCAGACTCTAGACCACCTAGATTTTATCCTGCTTTCCTGCCCCTAGAAGTTTTTTAGTTTTACATTTATATCTGTGACCCATTTGAGTTATTTTTTGTGAAAAGTGTACAAAAAGACACTTTTCACTTTTTGTGAAAAGGTAAGTGTCTAGATTCACTTTTTTGTCCATGGACTTTGAGTTGTACCAGTAGCAAATTAATGATTTTTAAGTCAAGTAGATTATATATTAGGTTTAGGATGGAAAGGAAAGTGTTTTTATTTGATTTTTTTTACATGTTTTGTGAAATTGCTTAAAAGAAACAGTTGAGAAATGATTTGGAAACCAAAATGTAATACTGCATAGACTATATGCTGAGATTGATTCCTGGACATCGTATATAATTCATTTCCTTCTTCCTCACTAAATCAGAGATTCTTCTTTGTGGAAAATAGAATTGTTAATACAGAGTAACATATGTCAGTTATTTCAGATCTAATCATAGAAGTAATTAATAAAGCTTTATTTTTCACAAAGAAGATCTGAAATAAGAGGTTTGCAGGGTGTGTGCCGAGAAGAGGCAGATGATATACACCCCATATAGAAACTTGAGACTTAACTGGTTTTTAATCTTATCCCATACCACTCCTCTTGCCTTTTTTCAAGTGGCTTTTTTTCAAGTACCTTTCTTTTGGTCAACACTTTGTGTTGTTGATATTGGGGCCAGAAGTATAGTTAAATTACAATTAGAACCAATACCCTTCAGGAAGCATCTAGAGAGATCAGACATCATAAAACTAGCATCTTTGGTATGGGAGGCATTACATACGTTATCTCTTTTAACTCTTACAAGAGCTCTTTAAGGCAGGTCCCCTTATTTCCATATTACAGGTAAGAAATAGGCTCAGAAAGATAAAATGACTTGTCTATGGTCCACATGGGGAGAGAGGGACAGTGTTGGGATGGAAATCCTGATCTTTCTGACTCCAAAACCCATGTTCTTTTCACTTTGCTATGCTATCTCTAGTAAATGAAAAAGTGCTAGGATAGTATTAATATGTCTTTGATTTTATTCTTTTCTTTAACATTGTACACTACTTAAATGACTACTGATCTAATCGAGAATGGCTCAGAAGATTGTGTTTTTGAGATCCATGGAGATTCTTTTAACTTTTTTTTTTTCTGTTGACTGATCTACATCCCACTGACCCAGAGGTATGAGGTATTGGAACATGTTTATAAAGAATGGAGTTCCTTTAAAGAGAGGAAGTTGTGGAGGATTAGGAAAAATAGAACAAGCCATGGTAGCATGAGCTAGTTGTTTATCCCTTTGCCTCTCTGAATTATAAGTTTCTTGAGGGCAGGGAATTGAGTCTCAATGATCTTTAAGCACAGCACATCACATGTGCTATGCACTCACAAACTGTTTGCTGGATGAAATCAGCACTAAATATACTTTTTACAGAAATTTGTTTAGAATGTTTAGAAAGGGATGAATTTTTCTTCACACAGGAAGTTGAACATAATTACATTTTATTTATTCATTCATTCATCATTTATTGAGCATTTGTTGAGTATCTGTTCTGTGCCAGACACTGGAAACACAGAGGCGAATAAGACAGGATCTCTGCTTTCTGTGATCAGGGAACCCAGAGAATGGAGGCAACCAGACAACCATTTCAGTAGAGTGTGGAGCTAAATGGAGTATGTATTAAACAAACAAATAAGCAATGGACTTTGCAATCAGAGAGACCTTCTCTGCCTTAGTTTTCTTATCTAAGAAGTGGAAACAATAGCAGTACCTACTTGACACAGTTTTTGGGAGTAGGTTAAGTGAACAAGAGAAAAAAATGTGCACGTTTATCTTTATATCTCAGTGCATAGGAGAAGGGGGAGGCTCACGGTGGTTGAGGGAGTCAGAAAAGTCTTTACTGGGGATGTGACCCTTGACTATTTTTAAAATAAATTTATTTATGTATTTACTTTTGGCTGCGTTGGGTCTTTGTTGCTGCACGCGGGCTTTCTCTAGTTGCGGTGAGCGGGGGCTACTCTTCGTTGCAGTGCGTGGGCTTCTCATTGCGGTGGCTTCTCTTGTTGCAGAGCACGGGCTCCAGGTGCACGGGCTTCAGTAGTTGTGGCTCACAGGCTCAGTAGTTGTGGCGCATGGGCTTAGTTGCTCCACGGCATGTGGGATCTTCCCGGACCAGGGATCAAACCAGCGTCCTCTGAATTGGCAGGCGGATTCTCAACCACTGCGCCACTAGGGAAGCCCTGACCCTTGACTTTTATAGGATAAATTTTTGAGGTCAAGAATGAGAGTATGAGGTGGGACACCAGGGCATTCCACGCAAGATAAATAAATGTGACGTGTGCAGAATGGGTGGGCATGAGGGGAGTGGTGGGGAATTCTGCGTGTTTTCACAGACAGAGCCTCCAGGATTATTAGAAAGAACTGAATAAGCAGTTATTTTTCATTTTTATAAGTAACAATACAATAGTCTTTACATTGGAGTAGGAGAGAATAAAGGTACCAAACCTGTTTGAAGAATTGCACGAATCCCTTCCACTAATCATGTGACTTTCTGAATGTAGTCCTTTATGTAGCAGGTAAATTCTTGTGTTCTTTTTCAGTCCTGTGGGTACTCAAGTGATTTTATTAAGAAAGAGCACTTGTGTGTTTGGGTGAAATCAGAGGTCCTCTATCAAACCATATTTTTTTTAAAGTTTAATTTTTTTTTAAATTGAAATATAGTTGATTTACAAAGTTGTGTTAGTTTCTGTGTATAGCAAAGTGATTCAGTTATATATACATGTATATGTGTGTGTGTGTGTGTATATATATATATATATATATATATATATATATATATATATATATATATATATATACTTTTCCATTATGGTTTATTGAACCATTCTTATATTTAGTAGAATGGAAACTTAAGAATCTAATATCCCACAAAGGCAGGATCTAGTCCTATTTGAGCCAATCCAGAATTCTAAGAACCATGAACGGTTTCTCAACAGAACCTGAAACATAATACTTAGGAACGTTCTTAAATAATCTGTTAAGTGAATGAATTATGTGCTTGATAAGAGGTCAGAGTTTTGTAGTTGAAAATTGTGTTTTTAATATAAGGAGAAGAAAAGGGGGAAAAAAGATCAATAGAAGGAAGAGAAGTTTATATTTAAGTAGAGGGAAAAAGATATTTTCAAAGTCCTCTATTGAAGACTATTGATATGAATTGCATTTTATTTAGAAGATCCTTTATTACACCATTAGAGTATTACTTCTCTATCACCATTAGAATATTATTCCTTATCCTAGAAATACATGCATATTATTGATATATTTATTGGTTTAATGCAACAATAGAATGTTTCCAGTGTCTGAAATATAATGTTTGTGATCATTAAACACTGTAATTTTTTTCTGTGGATTCTAATATTTATAATGTTTTGTAATATTGTAATTGTTTCTAATATTTTTCATTAGAAAATAAATGTTTAAAAAAGTATAAGCAGCAAAACAAATCCATAAAGAAAAATATGGATGAAATTTGTCACTTTTGAGATGACATTGAACACAATTTAATTTTCTACAATAATTTTGACAGTTGAAGTTAATGGTAATCTTAGACATGAACATATAATAAGATGGTTTTAAGTTTGTTGACTTTTCAATTTTAAGAAAGATATACTTGTGATGAAAGAGAAAGAAGATACATTTAACTTTCATATGTGGAAGAAAACAGAACATTATTGTAGCTATATAGATTTTTTCCCCCATATAAGCATGCTAATCTTGTGTGTGTGTGTGTGTGTGTGTGTAATCTCCAGTTTCTCTTTCCAGTATGTTTTAAAAACTTTAACTGTTCTATGAACAACTGTATATTGGGATTTAGAATTATTACTTTTTAATTCAGATATATTAATTTAGAAACCCTATCTTTAGGTTGATTTGTCTTATTATTTTAGTGTATTTATCTACATTATCAGAACTTCTGATGTAAAGTCTGTTGAGTTTGTGTACTGTGGCTAGGTTATATATTTTTTACATTTCAGGATCCTTTTAGTCGAGAGAGAACATTAATTTTGTTGGTAGTTCTTTTATTTAGCTCTTTTGTGGGGCCTTGTTAGACTCTGAATAATTTAAAAGCAATGGCATCCTTTCTGTGATAAAAATCTAGTCATTAGGCCAAATCTTGTAGCATTATTCACATGATACTCATGCATGTAAAGGTGTGGAATTAATATGTATGCCTGAAGGATGTATATTAAAGAAGGTGTTTTTTTAATTATTGAGGAAAATAACCCTCTAAAGATTTTAATGTGCATGAATTCACAGATTTGCTTAAAGTCTTCTCTCTTCTGTTTTTAAGTGAATGATCCATGAGAGTCAAACCTGAACAATAATGTGTAAAGAATAATATAAAAACATTTATAACTTCATTTAAATTTAGGAATAATTAGTTCTCTATTTTTTTTGTACATTAGTATATTTGCTATCTTTATAGAATTATAGGAGAAATTAAGGGTTTAAAGTACCATTTTTCTGTTATTTTACATTTTCATATATTTCTTATGCAAATGACTGAAATAAAAGTTTCAGCACCATTTATTAAAACATCTATGCACTTCACTGTATTTCACATTTTTCACCTTAATCCTCAAGATTTTCCATGGTCTCATGAAGGAAATAGTCTTATAAAAATCTTGAAGCAGATAAATGACCATGTGGGTTTTCCCTTGACACCCCTTTTCCATCCTGCTTCCCTCCTTCCTGCTTTACCCCATCCTCCAGCCCCAGTGTTCGACTTCTTTTTTCAGCGCCCAAATGACGTTAGCTGAAAAATGTATCTTTCATAACTTTGCTATCTTTCCAGTTACAATTTGAACTCTTTCTCACTGCCTGGTGAGATCTCAGCCATGGAGAGTGAAATCTGAATAAAGGAGACATTCATGGTGGTTATGACATTGAAGGTTAAGTTTAGGCTGCTGGAGAGCTTGAAACAAAGGAGTGATTGAAGCCCTCATCACCTTCATCTTACTTGGGTAGTAAGTAAATTATTTTGGAAGTAAAGTCTCATTATGAAGATAATGAAATCTTGTCCAGACTAAATACATTCACAGTGACTGACTTCAGCTGGAATGCATCTTAGCACCATTCAGTTTTTGTACAAATTAGAAAAGATCCACCATAGTTTTGTGTGTATATTAGAATATATGCTAGTGACTTTTTTTTTTAAAACATTTTGTTTTGTAGGAGCCCCTTAACACTGTAGGGAATTTTAGAATTTGAATTCAAATATTTGTCAAATAAGTTTGTATAATATAAAAAAATTTTTTATGTGGAATAGTCCATGGTCTTCTAAAGGGTCTTCAAATAGGAATAAACGTTTCCTCATCTTGGGACTTCCCTGGTGGCCCGTGGTTAAGACTGTGTCCTTCCACTCCAGGGGGCACGGGGTTGGATCCCTGGGGAGGGAACTGAGATCCCACACACGCAGCATGGTGGGGGAGTTTCCTCATCTTGCCTCCAAAGCCCCCCCCCCACCTTTCCTATATCTGTTACCTAGAGTTATTTCCATTTTCTCTCTTTCCCAGGCAGTTGGAATATTTGAAGTATGATTTTTGTGAGCTATCACTGTACTACAGAATAGAAGGCCTGAGAATATGGTATAATTTAGCCCAGTGGCTACCGATTATATATTGTGTTATATTTATGGTTTTCAAAGGCATTTATGTGATTAACCTAAAAGATTCCAAACTAAAAGATTCCAGACTAATGGATTAAGTGGTAAAATGATCGGGAAAACTAGTGGTGGTAGAATCTGATAGATAATAGAAATAGATGGGCAGTAACAAAAGTAGAAACGCCAAAATTTCCCAAGAATCTATAGGCTGTTTTTACCACCACTGTGCTGTTCATGAACTACTACATATGGGGAACTTTGATTATATATACTGTAAAGAACAATGTATTGTTTATTAGAAGTATATGTTAACTATTTATTCATTAAATAAACATAAAGTAAAGTTGGGTTCTGAACTGTCCCTGTTCTTGCAAGATTTAACAGCCAGATCTTTCTGGCTAACACTGATTTTGTTAGGCTAATGCGGACATTCATTGGATTTTGGATATTAGGTGTAATGTAACAAATGCTTGCTGTCCATAGAGGTGGGTTTTGTTCTGTGATCCTGAGAGAGTGGATATAAATTTGCTGGGAAGCTTTTAAGATGAGGTAGCTGATCTAAACCTGCTGGGTTTTTCTCTTTTCCAAAGGAGCATGGGAGTGTGTAGAATTTTGCAAGGAGTTGATTTGAGAACTTGGCTTAATTTTAAAGGCAAAAGACACTAATTAATTTTTATTTTTTTCCTGAAAGAACTTTTAAAAGCTTCTAGCTGTGATCACCTTAGCTTCCTATTTCCCCCTTACTCTTACTAAGTTTCTGTTATTGCTGTCAGCTATAGCAATCACTGGGAAGGATAATACTGGGGTAAAATTTCCTTTAAAAGGAAAATTATGGAAGAGGGATGTGTACAATATGCATGTGTACAAAATGCATATTGAATACAATAAAGTACATACTGAAAGGTATTTTGTATGTGAGGGTGAGATTTGTTAGTTGTTGCGGTGATAGATCTTGTTTGATTCATGTCAGTATTCTCCAGTGATCCTTTTGTGATATACATATACGAGATAGTTAAGTGAGATTAAGGATTTGGCTAAACCATTAGCAGGCACATTGGCTTAATTCAACGCAATCTAGTTTCTTGATCAAACAGTTCTGGACATATTCAGCTTTATTTAATAGAAAATAATTTTGTTTCATTTAGTGAAAGTTATCTGTCAATAAAGAAATATTAAAAAAGTGTCTGTATTACTAAATAATAATAATTACTGTAATTAATAAGACAGACAAGGTTGCTATCCTTACTGAGTCCACAATGTCAGAAACCTAGATTAGAAGAAGCATAAAAAACTTAAAAGAAGCATCAGATTCTAGGTAAATGGTCAAAAATGTGGAAAATAAAGAATAACCTTTCTGGCTTCTTCCTCCCTCCCATCCTTCTTCTCTTTCCTTTTCCTTCCCTCTTTTTCATTTCTAAGAGACTGAAGATACTCACATTTTGTATTATATTTTTCAACACATCCTGATTTTGTGGCTTTATAAAATAACTCCATTTCCAAATTATGTATGATTTTACAGTCATCCCTCAGAAGAACATTTGTTATTTGTAAACAGCTGTGGGAAAAATTATGGTATACCAGAACTCCCTTTGAAAGATTTTCAACTGTTAAGGTCAACTTAAGATCAGAACAGACAAGTATGGTTTGTATTAGCTTTATAGACACTACTCAGTATTTTTTTTCTTGGAAATGTTTAGGAATGAAGAAGGCATTATTCATAAAATGAAGTCATACTAAAGACCTCAGGCTGGTTGTAAAGTGGTAAACTTTAGAGATGGGGAAATATGTGTTATCGTGAATTTGGAATGTGTGTAACTTTAAGACCGTCATCTGAAGCAACACTGCCTTTGTATTTGACTTGCAAGAAAGAAAGATGGGGACTCCTCCTCCTCTAATGGAGCCCAGTACTTCCTAACACACCTCTCAAATTACACACCGCGGAAATGATCCCCACAATGTGTTTGGCTCATGTGTTTCTCGTTAGCGACTATGAATGAAAGATTCATAACTATCTATTTCAAAAAACGTCTTTATTTGCATTACAAAGAGCTTGCTTGGAACAGGATCAAGAATTGTTTTTAAATTGTAAGTCAGCATGTATGGGTTGGGCCATGCTTGACACTGGACCTTAAAAAAAATAATTTCTGTGCACAAAGAAGGTTCTGAATAAATATTTATCAGACCATCAATTACTACGTTGACTGTAGAAGGATAAGAGTACCTGAGTTTTCCCACATTCTTAGTGATTTGGATCAAATATTTTTGTAGCTATTATAGAAGGCCCTGCTAACCTTTCCCTTATCTTTCCTACCGGGTGGTATATGACAGGATCACAGAAAGGAGTAGGAAGTCATACAAACTTGCCAGACAGATAATTAGAGTCCCCGTGGCAAACTTGTGACCTGATTTTCCAAGCCCTGTCTACCTCACTGGAGAGTTATAGCTGTATACTCTTAGCTTAAAGAACTCTTGGCTTGTATACAAGTTGGGGGGTTGGAAAGAAGGAGGGAAGGGTAGATATATAAATCCATTTCTGCGGTTTTGCCAAATCTGTAATACAGAAGCACTTTTGTTCTAAAAGGAAACTTAATTCATTATTTCCTCATTTTGGCTATTCCTCCTTATATGTTAACAAATCACTACCAAACAAATCACTACCAGAGGAGCTTATTTATTTTTTTTAATTGATGGCATACTAAAAGTTAGTTATTTTTGAACTCTTCTCCTTAAAGGAAAAGGTAAAGTGTGAATGTATTGGTTAGACATGGTGGAATCATTTCCGTGCTTTTCTTTTGTCGTAAATTAGTTTGTGCATTTCTGGTAGCAGTTCCTCAACTATCCAAATAAAATGAGGCTGTTTTTCTCTCACTAGGAAAATATTTATGAATACATGAAGTTTGTTATGTGATATTAAAGTCACATAAGACTTCCAGCCTTCATTCTACATTTCCTAAGTTGTTACTGCAAAAATGAGAATTTTAGATATCAATATGAGTCAGTTTTGTTTGGTTATACACTGACTTCTAATTGCCCTCTTGCCTCTATTTATGCTCACTAGATATGGATAGGAACTTCTTTTACTCACAGCATGTATATAGTTCACATCATATGCTGTGTTGAAGTATCTTGTATGGAGATTATTTGCTGGAATGATAAAACTGATGCAGACATATGTCAGCTATACTTATTTAAATCACACTATTGTTTGACAAATACTTGTGCCTAAATACTTATTTGCTTCTACCATATCATGTCTCTCTTCCCACTCCTAACATTTTCTTACCTCTCTCTAGCATTTCTTCAAGGGGCTCATAAACCCAGTTCTAAAATATTTCATGCATCTCCCATTAACAGGTAATTGGTCCCATGCCTATCTTTAATCCCAAAGTGCATTGAGGTATCTCATTCATTTTCTTTCTTCCTCTGAGGATGATTGAAGTTCTTTAACCTCATGACTGCCTTCTAATTTTCAACTTAGACCAAATGGTAGTCAGAGAATCATTAATAATCAAAATTAATAACATTGGAATGTAATTTTAATAATTTAGGCCTCTCTAGCTTATAAAGTGTATTATGGAGTCAGTTTAAACTGTTGTTCTTCTCTCATATGTATGTGTCTGAGTCAGAGTGTTTATATAGTAAGCTCTTGGAGTGCATGTGTCTCTTGGTGTGGTATTATGCATAGCTAGAAACTATTCTCTTCATGGCCTCTTGCTGCTGCCTTTCTGTCTTGTTCCCAGCTAAGATTCTTGACAAGAAGCTTATACCCATTGTTTCCTCTTCCTCACTTTTCCTACATTAGTCAGCCCACTTTAGTCTGGTGCCTAAGCTCATGTCTCTAGGTTATTTGTAACCTTCTAAAGGCCAAACCAAAAGGAAAACATTTAGTTTTTATCATACTTGGTCTTGCTGTAGCTGTTAGAGGTCATGGATTGTGTTTTGTTCACTACTGAATTTTTTATCACCTAGAGTTTCTAGTACTCTGTAGGTTGTCTATTTGCTGAATGAATATATGTTTGCAATGATCAGTGTTCTGTCTTGGTTTTTCCCAAAGAATGTTCTCTTCCTTTGGCTCCCACGGTGCCTTTCTTTCCTGCTTTCCTTTGTTACCCATCTGCACTTAGATATTAATTCAGAAGTTCAGCTCCTTGGAGTTTAATAGTATCTAAAAGTTGTTCCAAAGTGGTAATCTTCTCAAGTAAGTTCTAGCATCATCTGTTGGTAGCAGGGAGAGCCAGCACTGTTTTGGGGGGCAGGGGGTGTTTCTCAGTTCATGGTTTTGTTCATAATCTAGGTACTCACAAGTTGAGAAGTTTCTGAATTTTCTGGGATTCTTTTCTCAGCCTTCATCTAATTTCATGTTTCATTATCTTCCAAGGTGACTTCAGTCACTCACATTGTTTCAACTAGAACATTGACTCTCAATTCTTTATCTCCTCTGATTGCTGTTCTCCTGAGCTCTGGCCGTTTAGTTCTGGCTGTACCTGAATGTTGCACAGGCACCTTGGCCTTCACATAGCCCCAAATACATTGTTGCCTTTTTCCTAACCCAGCTGCCTTCTATTCTTTTCCTGTTTCTCTAAATGGAGCCACTGTTACCCAAATGATAACATCAGGGGTCTGTGAATCTTTCTGGGCTCTTTACTCTGCCTTAACCATCACTCTGTGCCACCTTTAAGTGATCAGTCACCAAATCCTGTTGATTCCTATTACAAAATGGGTGACAGGGCACTCCCTTCTTCCCTATCCCGACAGCTAATCATATTTTTATGTTGTTTAAAACTCCTCATTGTTTCCCCATATGTTCGTTACATAGTCCAGGTCCCCCTCATATAGCACACGACGAAGGCTCTGTGACACAGCTCCTGCTTTCCTTCCAGGCCTCCCTCTTTGATTGCTGAGCCCCACCAATGCGCTAACAATTGCAGTTCCTGGAATACCCTCAGCTTCACTCTTCCATGACTTTGCACACACTGTTTCCTCTGCCTGGGTTCCCTCTCTGTCATCCTCATCAGCTTGTCTGTATCATTTTAGATCTGGCCTAAAGATCACTTTCCCAGAAAAAAGTCCTTTCTTTGTACCAGGGTAGTATCCTATACTTACTTTAAAGTAGTAATTATGTTGTGTTTTATGGTTTATTTACTTGTTTTTCTCTCCAGCCAGTCTGAACACTTACAGGTGGAGGATGTGTCAGAATAATCTTTGTCTTTTTTGTGCCTTAGCACAATGCTGGATGCACAGTATGTACTCAGTTTTTGTTTTAATACATATTCAATGAATAAATGCATAAAATGCTTTTTGGTGTTAGTGAGATTCTCTTCTACATGTAAACAAAGTGTGATGGAAAAACTGAGCAGTATTCATTTATTCACTATTTGACCATTTAACCTGCTTTCTTTCCCAGGGCGTTCTGGAGGTGAAATTGTGAGGAAGACAGTTTGTTTACAGTATCATTCTATTTCCCTTTCTCTTGTCCTTAGTCCATTTATTGCACTATAGATGCCTCAAGGTTGTCCTCCAGCTGCCCAAGACATGTCGCTGTGACCATTTTTCTACCCTTCTGAAATTTACTGTTCAAGTTATGTCTGGCTGGAGAGCCTGTAATTTATAGATAAAATGCTGGTATTAGACCAGTACAGAAAATTTTAATATTGAACCTTTTGCTTCTTTCTTATGCACCCTTCATAATCTCCCTTTCAACGAAAAGAAGACCTATAGTATTTGCCAGTGAGAGATCAGTACCCAACCAAAACAGCTATCTGGAGGTGACTTATTTTGTATCTTAGTTACTTAAGAAATATCAGTTAGTTAAGAAAAAGTAGCCTGTGAGTAATCAAAGTAGATGATAAAGAATATTAAAATATTAGATATATGAGAAATTTAGAGATTGTGTAGTACAGCTATCTCATTTTATTGATGAAGAAAGTGAAACCATGACATGTCAAATGATTTGTCCTAAGTCACACAACTAATTTATTGCAGAATTAGTCCTGAAATCTAAGCACCTTAAGCCTTCATATGACTGTACCGTCATAAGCCTGATGCTCTCTTGAATTTGGTCAGGAAGGTGAAAATTCATTTATTCAAAATATTTATCAGCTGTCTTTTTTTTTAAAACTAGATATAGTGCCAGGCACTGGGGATACAGATGGTAATAAGGTGGCCCTCCATGGCTGGAACTAAATCATGGAGTGAGGAGGCATTAAAAGTTATTAAAATGATGTAAATTGTAAGCCAATGTACTTAAGTCACTGGTATAATACTTGGCCTATATTTAAAATCTTTATCAAACTTTTAGAAAAAACTTTCTTAGCTTTTTTTTCCAATCCCAGAGCAAAAAGGAAGAAAGAAATTAAAATGTGATGATGAGGTTCTAGAAAGGTATATAAACAATAATGTGAAGCTGATAAGCTGGGAAGAAAGAGAAATATATACACACACACACACACACACGCACACACATTATATAATATATACTTATATATATATTATATCAGGCAAAAGAGCCCAACTCATTGCAGACTAAGAAGTGTTTATGGGTCTGAGCAGAGCGTCAGTGGCTGAGTGTCCCTTGGGCTGCGGAAGAATGATGTCCTCACATGGGGGAATGAGAGTTTTCTCCCCACAAAGAGTACCTATTTTGACAATCACCCATGGACAGTAGTGCCCTTGTGGAAGTCTGGTAGTCCAGCAGAGAAGTTCCAGCATACCATTTTGAGGAAAAAAAAAGTCTGAGTTGCACGCATTGAAGAGGGTAACAGGAACAGTTTTACTTTACGTGCATCACCCCTCCCCGAAGGTGGCACAGTTCAGTGCCAGCAGGGACCTTCTTGGCCCATGATTTCTTCCACAGGGGAAAGTGAGAGTGTGTGAGTGCCCAGTGCCCACAATGCTCTGTGTGCCTCATCCACACACAACTCCATACTCCACCCTGTGGCCAGTTACCTGTGTGTGCCCCTGAAGCAACGAGAGGGGACCTTTGTAGAAGTCAGTGAGCCCAGGGCTGGAAAGCCAGCCTGACTGTGTAGAATTGGGAGAGACCGTACAAGCTTGAGCATTCAATACTGCCCTAGGGAAAGCAAAGGGGAGGCTGTCAGCACTTGACTTGGGTTTGCAGGATCCATAGAAGGCATGCAGTCTTAAGAATTCCCTCCTTTATCAAAGATAAGAGAGGCATGGACATATATACACTACCAAACGTAAGGTAGATAGATAGCGGGAAGCAGCCGCAGAGCACAGGGAGATCAGCTCGGTGCTTTGTGACCGCCTGGAGGGGTGGGATAGGGAGGGTGGGAGGGAGGGAGATGCATGAGGGAAGGGATGTGGGAACAGATGTATATGTATGACTGATTCACTTTGTTATAAAGCAGAAACTAAAAAAAAAAAAAAAAAAAAAAAGAATTCCCTCATAAAAGGGAACAAGAAGTGTGAAACAGTCAAGTACATAGAAAAGATTTGAGGGAGTCCCCTGGTGGTCCAGTGGTAAAGAATCCGCCTTCCGGTGCAGGGGATGCTGGTTCAATCCCTGGTCATGGAATTAAAATCCCACATGTCACGGGGCAACTAAGCTCGTGTGCCACAACTCCTGAGCTCATGTGCCTCAACTAGAGAGACTGCACGTCACAAACAACAGAGCCCATGTGCTCTGGAGCCAACGCACCTTGGAACCCACATGCCACAACTAGTGAAAAGAAAACCTGCACTCCACAACTAGAGAGAAGCCTGCACGCCACAACAAAAGATCCCACATGCTTCAGTGAAGATCCTGCATGCCACAACTAAGACCTGATGCAGCCATAAAATAAATAAATAAATAAATAAATTTAAAAAATAAGTTAAAAAAAATAGTGTTTTACAAAAAAAAAGATTTGAGAAAGTCTCAGCATTCCTAACAGGGCTCCAGGAGATTTTCTCTCCTGAAACCAGTCAGTAAGACTGAAGGAGGTGACTGCTTCTTCAGATATAAAGACAGCAATGCAAGACTCCAAGGAACAGGAAAAAAATCAAGGAAAAAATGATACCACCATAGGAACACAATAATTTTCCAGTAACTGACCCACTCTTCTCCTGCCAAATGGAGATCTGCAATTTTTTCCCAGTAAAAGAATTCAAAATAGTTATTTTAAGGAAGTTCAGGGACCTACAAGAAAACACAGAAAAGCAATTCAGTGAAATTTTAAAAAATTGATACATGAACAAAAGGAGAAGTTTAACAGAGAGATAGAGATCTTAAAAAAAGAACCAAATAGAAATTCTGGAGCTGAAGAATATGATGAATGAAATGAAAAAAAAATTGCATTAGAGGGCATCAGTGTCAGACTGGATCAAGCAAAAGAAAGAATCTGTAAAGTAGAAGACAGATTATTTCAAATTATCCCTTCGGAGGAGTACAAAAAAAAAAGAAAACAGAATGAAAAATAGTGAATAAAGCCTATGTGAACTATGGAATACCATTAGGAGAAACAACCTACTTATTATTGAAGTCCCAGAAGGAGAAGAGAGGGGGAAAGGGGCAGAAAGCTTATTTAAAGAAATAATGGTTGAGAATTTACCAAATATGGGGAGAAAATTGGGCATCTAAATTCATGAAGCTCATAATTTCCCCCAGATTTCAACTCCAAATGATTTACTCCAGTACACATAATAAAACTGTTTAAAATCAAAGACAAAGAGAATTTCAAAAGCAGCGAGAGAAAAACCTTCCTTAGATAGGAGGGAACCCCCATAAAGCTATATCAGTGGGTTTTTCAGCAGAAACCTTGAAGACCAGGAGAGAGTGAGATGATATATTCAAAGGGCTGAAAGGAAAAAACTGCCAGCCAAGAGTATTTTATGTAGTAAAGTTGTCCTTCAGAAACAGAGATAAAGACTTTCCCAGACAAACGAAAGCTGAGGGAATTCACCCTTTATACCTGCCTGATGGGAAAGGCTGAAAGTTCTTCAAGCTGAAAATGAAAGGACCCTAATTAGTAAACATATGAAACATATGGCAATATAAACACAATGGTAAAGATAACTATATAGTCATATTCAGATACTTTAATACTGTATTATAGTAGTGTGTTAAACAGTTAACTCTAGTATAAAGGTTAAAGGACAAAAGTATTAAAAATAACTATAGCTGCAATAATTTGTTAATGGATACACACTACAAAAAAGAGGTAAATTGTGCATCAAAAACAAAATGTGTAACCACATTGGAAAAGTCATATATGTGGAAAAGCTGCATAACTGAAATGGATTGAAGGGTGATCTGTTATATATCATTTATGATTTGAGAAGCTGTTATTTGTTTATTTATGTGTATACATACACAGTTTTGAAGAGTAGTAACTTTGAAAAAGCTTTCTTGTCCAATGCAAAGTTAGGGTCTGGTTTATTGTAGAGACTCTATAACGGTATTGACTGAATATTGAAGAAAAATCTTATGCTTGAAATTATTTTCCCAAAACATTATAAACGTGTTATGTTCACAGTTGAGTTTGCAGAAATTTATTTAATCCTCCATAGCGCTGAGTTATAGTGGCTAAAGTTTTCTATTTTTGTAATTGGAACAAGAGTCATAAAATCCATCTGGGAACCTGAGAAACATATCCTACCCTTGTTGCTAAAACCTTTTGAATAATATTCTCTCTAGCCTTTCTCATGTGCTTAAACAATCTATTTTTCTCCCCTAGAGAGGGATTTTCATCTCTCTTTTTCCTTTGCAGATTCAGGGGTAGAAGAACTTCTCTTGCCAAAAGAAGATACTGTTTTCTATATGGTAAAGTGATTAAGTTGGTTTATCTCATTTTAGCTCTCCTGATCTTAAATTGTGTTCATGCAACTTAAGTTTGTGTTGTATGAATATTTTTTGTAGCATCCTAACTATTTCCCAAAGTCTCTCTGTGCTGATAAATTGATTCCTTCTTCAGATCATCTAAAGTGACTTGGCTGAAATTTAAAAAGAGTTAGAGACTGGTGGTAAAATGTTCTGAAATTAAAGCAAGAAGGTAAAAAGCATTAAGGACAAAAGCTTGCTCAGCCAGATTTCATGGGATAGTTTTGCTCTTGCTGGTGACAAAGTACTATTGTGGGTTTCTGGGACTCGGACTTGCACTTTGGTTCATGTCCAAAAGTCGAGCTCCTTTGTTTTGACAGGGAGTTGATCTGAATCCACATCTCTCCAGAGAGCAAAGCTTGTCCACCCAGAGTGCTAGCCCTGTACTTGTTCCAACCCTCACTTGGCCTTTGGGCAAAGCTTACTCTTATGTTCAGTGGCTTATTGCCTGGAATTCAAAAGGAAAGTTATGATTGGATGACCCTTAAGTTTTGTGTTACCTTGTCAGTTGAAGGACTTGTATATGACAGGCATGTTTTCTCTAATTCATTTCCAAAAGTTTAGAGGAAAAAGAAAGGACAAAATAGTGATGGAATTTGGGATCACTTCCTTATGAAATCTCATTTAAGGTCATGATTAAATTATACAAGATATGTTTCTTTCCCTCTTTGTATTTTGAAATTAGCTCTCAATACTGGTACAAATAATTCTTACAGTGAGTTAGCTTCAGAAATAATTCAATGCCATGGAGAACTTCTAGAGCATTAGAAGAACACATCTTTGACCCCTTCTCCTTTGCCTGCCATATCCAATTGGTTGCCAACTCCTGCTACTTTCACATTAAAGTTAATCCTTGCCTCTGCCCTGTCTGCCCTACATTCACTATTTTAGGGCTACTTAAATGTTTTCTTAAGCTATTACCTCCTAAACGGTCTCTACATTTGCTTCCATCCTATTTCAATTCATTCTAATCGCTACTTCCAGTTCAGTTTCGCTAAAGCCAAGCTCAGATTATGTCAGGCCAGTCCTTAAAGAACTGCCAACAGAAGATTCAGCCTAGGCCCTCCATAACCTGGTTACTTCCTTTCATTTTTACTTTAGCCTTACTTCTCTCTTTCCTTATAAATGACTGGTTAGCCAAAGTGAAGTACTATGCACTTGCCCCTGCATTCTTCAGTCTCTCCCATTTCTCTACCCTTAGTATCTCTCTCCCTCTTTACTTGGAATGTCTTTTGCCCTTATCTTCATATGCAAATCTATTCTATCTTTTGGCAAATTTATTCTGTGCCATTCTGGAATAATCTTTACCTTCCCAGATAAACACTCCCCCTACTGCCTCTGCAACCCTCCAAGTTGTTTTCTCAGGATCTCTTTGGCACTTACTTCTATTGTGTACTCTAATTTATATACATATCACTTACCTGCCACCGGGTATACCTTCTCCCTATCTGACTCCATAGACTCCATATCTGATTTTTACTTCTGGCTGGACCACAAGGCCTAGAGTGGTGATTTTTATGTGTGATAAAAGCTTACTATATATGTTTGTTAAATGGTGAAATAAATGAATCTCTGTCTTGTATATTCCATCGTGAGTTTTATATCAACAGCACCTCAACTCCCAAATCTGAAAAGGAAAATTATAATACTGGCCACAGTTTTTACTGAGCCTACATTGAAATACTCTGAAAAAGTTTAATCATGGAGACCATCAGAATGTACTCTGTCATTTAGGATAAAACCTCTGGCAAACACGCCTCTTTTTCAAGTTCTCAGTTTTCAAATGTGGGCTATGATTATTCCCTTTAAACATCTCACAGATTTAATAAGTGAGCCATTGTGTTAAAGTTTTATAACTTACTCCATGAAGAAACTGAACTCTTGAAGTAAAAGGCCTACAGAGGTGAGAGTATTTCGATTTGACACTTTCTTTTCTATCCGTTCCTGTCATTGGAGAACAGTTTTCAAGGTTTGTGTAAAATGCCAACCTATGAGTAAGACAACAAGATCTTTCAGATACTTTTACTAACCAAACCCTCCTGAAAAGGGCCTCAAAAGCAACCCTTCAGCACGTTGTTTTTAGCAAGCTCTGTGATAATTGTATTTTTAATAGTATGAATAATGCTATACATTCTTTTTGTTTTTTTTTTCTAATTTATTTTGCACAGTTTTCTTTGGTAAAATGAATTGGGTTCACTATTGCTTGTTAGAGTAGTATTTACTAAGTGATTCTCAATCCAGGTTTTTATAATGAATAAAGTCCAATTAAGAATATGAAAATTATAAATAATTATGACAGTGGAACTATTTTGGGTATTATTCAGCCGCTGAAAGTAAAACAAGTGTAATTGCAAAAAACATTTGAAAAATAAAGAAACATGGCTTTGGTCAGAATGCTCAGGAAATTTTTGTACTGTGTTCAATTTATCTTGCTCTGTACTCAGATTCTTGTGGATGCTAGCATTAGACAAAGGACTGAAAATATGGTTACTATTTAGGGATGTTCATTGTTTGAGAAGAAATTAAACCGAATCTTTAACATTCTCATGACATGTGTGGAATGATTTTATAGAGACTATTTTAAATTATAAATGCATCTCATGTGTTAATGTCTTAAAAGTATTTTGCTTTCCAGATATGATACTTAAGATATTTCTGTGGAAATGTTTTATTCTAATTTTTGTGTTCAGTGGTGTCTTATACTATATTTGTTTAAATGTTTGAAAGTTGATTGATAACCACAATGCTGGTTTGCTTGTTTTAGTTAAAATTTTGAAGAATTCTCTTAAATATTTCCATGGAAGTATATTTTTCATTTATTTCTTCCTTATATGTATATACCAAGTGTGACATTTATTTTAATGAGTCTGTCAATAAAATATACAGAAGTAGAATTGCTATTTTGTGTTGTTAATGATGGAAAAATGACTTGTAATATGTGCCTATCTCTCTTATTTTGCATGCTTTTTGATAAGCATACATCAGTTTATTTTGCTAACATCATTCTATAGAAAGAGAGCTCCTTTTAGCGGTAAGTTCATGCAGTCTTGATTAATGGAACATAAAGTGAGATCTTATGGGGTGACAAAGAGAGACATTGGTTTAACTTGGGGGCATATGGAAATAAATGGGATATCTCTTCACAAAGAATTTAAATATCTTACAGAGAACTCTTTGCCACTGCAATTGTTAATAAGTGTACTTGTGTCTAGTTTTTATTTTGATATTTTAAATGCTCAGGTGATTTTAATTTCATCTATAAAACAAAAGTATAGTGTGCTTAAAATAGTATGTGTATAGGAAATGGTTTTGATCCCTTTAGTTTTTCCCTATTTCTTTTTCCTGCAGAATCAAAAGGTGTGTAAACCTGGAAAACCTGCAGAGAGTGCCAGACCACCTCCTTTTGTCTTTTTTTCACTATTGTATCATATCTTCCCTGGTGTCATTGTTAATATGACTTCAAGAGAAGCTGTCACTATTGTTTAATGTTAGCCATCCACCTATAAGGTCTAGCAAAGAGAGTTTTTTCCTGTGTGGTTGTGTGTGGAGAGCTAAATCACTACTATGATGGAAAGAGATTATATTTGCTTAATATTAATATTAACATTGAAAAATTTTTTTTCTCTGATAATTTTAAAGTATTAAGAACCCAACCTTAAAGTGGTATTCTGTAATTAATATTTGGTAAACACAGCATACTCAAGTTTGTACGACCTGCTGGGAAACTATTACCTCTGCTCTTAAAATTCCATCTTCCCCTATTTTCCCAGGATTATTCAAAAGTTAGTTGTATAATTCAGAACAGTCTTAAAAAATGGATATCTCCAAGACTCCTTCTAACTCTAATATTTTACAAGGCCTTGATTTTAATTTAGGTCAGTTCTTGACTTCAATGGAAGAGTAGTATGATTCTAGTTTTTAAGGTAATACTTATAATTTATTTATATCATCCTAAATTGAGTGGAGAGCTTTATTTGTAAAATAACAAGCAACAGATATCCAGCTTTTGTTCTCTGGGGAAAGATAATTTTATCATGCATTTTTTGCACTTGAAATGCTTTTACTTTGTGAAAGCCACTTGGGAAAATAGATTTCCAGACAGCTTGAAACTGACAAACGGGTATTTTGACAGGTATTCCTGGAAGGAGAGATATAGCCCCCAACCACTTCAATTTCCTTATTATAACAGCTATGTTTAGCAGAGAACAAGACATCACAGTTCGAAACAAGTATTTAGTTTTGGGGGAGGTGGGTGAGTATAAAACTTTTACGAAATGTATTTGAGAAATAGGGCACTTCGTTCACTGTTATGAAGAATAGAGAAGCTAACAATGTTGGTATAAAGTACTTTCTTATGGCCTAGGACGACCTGATATTGTGAACTTCAGTGTCTGCCATTCAGCAGGATGTCCCTAAAGGAGGCACCACTCTTCTCTGCCGTTTAATGGCTTTGTCCTGTGTACAATCTGTGGCTTTAGAAAAGAAAGCTTCAAAATAAATTTTATAGCAGAAACAAATTTTGTTTTTGTTTCTTTGCGTAAAATACCATTGGTGAGCAGTATTCACCAGACCTCAATAGAACCAGTCTGTTTCTATAAAATTACTTTGTGAAAAAAGTAGACCTGACTGCTCTTGATTCTATTCATATCTCATTCTCCTTCTACTTTGTAAACTTCTCATTAGCCTGTGTATATGGTAAACCATATTCTTTGGGTTTTCCTTGACCATATAAACACACTGTTAGTTTTTGAATGGAATATAAGAGGCAATCATGCAGTCTCTTGTTCTTCACCCAAATGTTGGCTGCTGTCATTATTTTTCTCCATCATCATCACCATTGCCACTGTTGATTTGTAATCGATATATGTATTTAAAAACCAGAGATTACTATTTGGTTTGTAGCATTTGTGAAAAGTATAAATCTGAATATCTTAAAATGTGAACTGGTGTTTAGAGTTAGAGGAAATGTTATGAATAGTTGAAGAATTTAACTAATTCCATTTGGTGGTAATGCTTGAATAGTTTTGCCTGTTTCAGAGAATCAAGCTAGATATATGTCTGCATGACCTCAGGAAGTCTTATTTCATAAGTTTAAACCTGGATTAAAATCAATTGCATGTAGCTTTTAACTAGGACAAGGGTCTCATGGTCATTGTCACGTTCTTTTTATTTTTTTTAATTGAAGTATAGTTGATTTGCAATATTATATTAGTGTCAGGTGTACAACATATTCAATATTTTTACAGTTTATACTTCATTAAATGTTATTCCAAGATAATGGCTATTATTCCCTGTCATCTGCAATATATCCTTGTTGCTTATCTACTTTATACAAAGTCGTTTGTATCTCTTAGTCCCCTACCCCTAACCTGCCCCTTCCCACTTCCCTCTCCTCACTGGTGACCGCTAGTTTGTTTTCTATATCTGTGAGTCTGTTTCTGTTTTGTAAATAAGTTCATTTGTATCTTTTTTTTTTCTTTTTTTGCGGTACGCGGGCCTCTCACCGCTGCGGCCCCTCCCGCTGCGGAGCACAGGCTTCAGACGCGCAGGCTCAGGGTCCATGGCCCACGGGCCCAGCTGCTCCATGGCATGCGGGACCCTCCCGGACCGGGGCACGAACCCGTGTCCCCCGCATCGGCAAGCGGACCCCCAACCACTGCACCACCAGGGAAGCCCCATTTGTATCATTTTAGATTCCACATATAGGTGATATCATATGATATTTGTCTTTCTCTGTCTGACTTCACTTAATATGATAATCTCTAGGTCCATCCACATTGCTGCAAATGTCAGAATTTCATTCTTTTTTATGACTGAGTAATATTCCTGTGTGTGTGTGTGTGTGTGTGTGTGTGTGTGTCTATACACACCGCATCTTCTTTATCCATTTGTCTGTTGATGGACACTTGGGTTGTTTATTTCTTGGCTATTGTTAATAGTGCTGCTATTAACATTAGGGTGCATGGATCTTTTCAAATTAGTGTTTTCATTTTCTTCTGATATAAACCCAGAAGTGGAATTGCTGGATCATATATGTTAGTTCTATTTTTAGTTTTATGAGGAACTTCCATGCTGTTTTCCATAGTGACCTACCAATTTACATTCCCACCAACAGAGTACAAGGGTTCCCTTTTCTCCACTTCCTTGCCAACATTTGTTACTTGTAGACTTTTTGATGACAGTCATTCTGACAGGTGTGTGGTGATATCTCATTGTGGTTTTGATTTGCATTTCTCTAATAATTAGCGATGTTGAGCATTTTTTCATGTGCTTGTTAGCCATCTGTATGTCTTCTTTGGAAAAATGTCTATTCAGGTCGTCTGCCTATTTTTTGATTGTGTTATTTATTATATATTTTTTTGATATTGTGTTGTATGGACTGTTTATATATTTGGGCATTAACCCCTTGTCGGTCGTATCATTTGTAAATATTTTCTCCAATTTCATTGGTTGTCTTTTTGTTTTGTTGATGGTTTCCTTTGCTGTGCAGAAGCTGTGAAATTTAATTAGGTCCCTTTTTTGTTTGTTTGTTTGTTTGTTTGTTTTTTGCTTTTATTTCTTTTGCCTTAGGAGACAGATCCAAAAAATATTGCTATGATTTATGTCAAAGAGTGTTCTGCCTATGTTCTCATCTAGGAGTTTTATGGCTTTAGGCCTTACATGTAGGTCTTTAATCCATTTTGAGTTTATTTTTGTATATGGTGTGAGGAAATGTTCTAATCTCATTGATTTATATGTAGCTGTCCAGTTTTCCCAGCACCACTTATTGAAGAGACTGTCATTTCTCCATTGTGTATTCTTGCTTCCTTTGTTGTAGATTAATTGACCCTAAGTGAATGGGTTCATTCCTGGGCTCTTTATTCTGTTCCATTGCTCTATGTGTCTGTTTTTGTGCCAGTACCATGCTGTTTTGATTACTGTAGCTTTGCAGTATAGTCTGAAGTCAGGGAGGGTGATACCTCCAGCTTTGTTCTTTTTTCTCGATTGTTTTGGAAATTTGGGGTCTTTTGTCATTCCATATGAATTTTAGGATTATTTGTTCTAGCTCTTTGAAAAATGTCCTGAGCATTTTAATAGGGATTGCATTAAATCTGTAGATTGCTTTGGGTGGTGTGGCCATTTTAACAATATTAATTCTTCCAATCCAAGAGCATCATCACATTCTTTTCTTCTTTAACTTTTTTTTTTAACACTGAAACAAATAACTGAAGCGTATTCATTTCTCTATTATGCCTTTTCTCTGCATGTAGATATATATATCTAAAACCAAAATACTCTTTCCTTATAGAAGGCTTGTAATTCCTTGAACTCCCTGTAGACAGGGAAAATCACTTGTTTGTAATACTAATTACCTCACTTCTTGCTTTTCTGAAGAAATTTGTTTCTTCAATTTTTGTAGGCCTCCTGTTATTTATTTGTTCCTTCCCCACCCCCAATAATTTTCATGTCTCGTACATTTTTTCTAATAATTAAAAAACTAAAACAACCATTTTTTTCTTACTGAAAGCTGATTGAAGGGTGTAATTTTCTAATCCTTTATTCTCTCTCTTTTTGTAGAGGGGGCTCTGTTTTTTTCCTCTGTTTTTTTCTTTCTCTTTTTCCCCAGGAAGAGGTTTTTTCAAACTCTTGTTAACACTTGACTGCTCTAACATCTGTTTGAGATGGATGTAGAAATCAGCAGTTGATATGGACTTAAGACAAGTCTGGAGTCATACCCAGGTCCCCAGGAAGTATTTGTGCATGAGACGTTTACTTGTATTCTATAGTTTATTGTATTCTGACAACTTTTAAAGTGAAGTAATACATTACTAAGCATTAATCTTCAGAGGAAAAGCTTATTTTAGTTCATCTAGGTATTCTTTCCTGTTCCTATTGTTAAGGAAAGTCTGGCTGACAGAGTTTTGATTTATAAATTGAAAAAGCTTTAAAATCTTAAAAATCATATCTGCTTTTTTTTTTTTTCCCCCTCTGGGAATTCTAAATTGACTGTGACCCCATAACTTAAAGAGCTCCTAAGCTTAATTATAACCTGATTGGTATCACTAAATATGGCTTAACCTCAGTTTACAGAAAAGGATATTTCTGACTTTTAATATGAAATAATTTAATGGAGAATGATTAATGGTCTTCTATTTTTGGAGAATTTTTTAAGAGAATAATATTGTACTTGGCATTGATGATGCTTAGTTATAATGGTTGTAGATAGTACTTATTTTTCACTGAGTTATTTATAATAGAACCTCATTCCCTAGAAAGTATGAAACCTTATACCTCAAGATGAGAGCTTAGAGGAAGAAGAGGTCAAGATTTAGTCAGATTATCCACACTGAACTATTTTCTCTAGGATTTAGTACCTTCGAATTACTGACATCATACTTGGGTATTCATTGAAAAGTGGTAAATTGATAAAGTATAATTTCTTGCTTCTGAAGTTCGGATATTACTTTATGCAGTTGAAGATTTACCAAGCCCAGAAAATATAATCCTTATGACTTGCAATCATAGACTTATACAGAGAAAAGGTCTTCAAAGGTTTTACAGTTTATGTAAAATCAATCCTTGGTCCTAATAGTTGTTGTCTGATATTTGGCCTCTTTCCTACTGATCCTGGGATATTTTAAAATTTGGTTTTGCCTTGAACCTTGTTGTTTTGAACAGAAAATCTCTTAACCTTTCATCTAGCTACTTCTGATTTTTCTGATAAAATATTTTTTATACTCTAGCTTTGTACAAATACTCTGCTGAGTGTTGTGAATAAAAAAATGAGTAAGTCATGGTTTGTTTTCACAGTAGCAAGAAAACTACTTGGGAGATAAATAATTTTAGTATACACTAGTAAAAAATTGTGGGGACACACATAAGTGGAGGAGGCCTGGGATAGGTATGCACTGTGTGTGAAATGAGTCTGGAATTTGTGACTTTGAAGTCTAAACTGGACAGTTGGCATTATGGTATGGAAGAACTACATTAAAATTTGATTCCATGCTGAAATGGGATGGAGAAAAGAGGTTGCTATGTAGTATGTGCCTATATATCCTGGTGAGTTTATCTTTCTTCTAGTTTTATTATCTAGTTGAGAGCTGCGTAATTCCCCTTACAAATACCGTTTAAAGTTTACAGTTTCTGAGTATTTTCCATTAAGGAACAGAGACCCCTTTTTGTGAAGTCAGCACAATCACTGTGGTACAGGATGGTAGGTTGCCTTGTGTGTCAACTCTGCTCCTTCCCCAGAGATCCATTGCTGGGAGACTAAGGCAGTGGTCAGGCTGTTTCTGCATCCTCCAGTCTCTCTCATCTGCGCGGTCTCTCCACTTAGTCTGGAACTGATCCAGATGTTCCATCCTTTAGGTTGTTAAATATTGTATCCCATCTTTCACTGCCTTGCCTTTTTTTATTATCGACTTGGAAAGTTTACTCTCTTAACCTGGTCAGATATCACTATCGGATGTTATTAACATACACACCCATTTTCCCTTCTGTCCAGGTATGATTATGACCTGATTCTTAAAAAAATAAAATCCTATCTTTCTATTTTAAAATATAACATAAGCCTATATCAGAAACAACTAACCATAATTTTCATAGTGAAAACACAATTGGAATTCTGTTTTCCCTCCTGAAATTTAAAAAAAACAGAGTTTTTTTTAGTATATAAAGGTTTAACTTGTTGATGCTGGTATATTTCTTAATTGGTAAATATTAAATTCAATAGAACTTCATTATGTTTCTTTATTGACAAAAATCAGTTCTGTGTTGAATCAGATTGTGAAAATATAGCTAATTGCTACATTAAAAGCATGATATAACTTTATTTGGTGAGAAATAATTCTGCTTTCCTATTGAATTAACAGATGTTCCTTTTTAAACTTAATTAGTTAATCAACTAATTGGGACAGTTTTGGTACATTATAGCACTCTGTTTACTGTGAAAATGTATGGGATATAAAATACCAAGTCATAAAATATGAAACCATAAGCTAATTTTAATAATATAGTTTATATAAGAAGTATAATAGGTATTAGAGGAGGAGAATTTAATTCCCTTACATCTTTTTATTAGAAAATTTTTAAACCTATAGCAAAGTTGAAGAGTACAATGAACACACATATATGCTTCATCCAAATTTACCAATTTTGAGCACTTTACCACATTTTTTGTTTTGTTTTGGGGTTTTTTTTTTGTGGTATGCGGGCCTCTCACTGCTGTGGCCTCTCCCGTTGCGAAGCACAGGCTCCGGATGAGCAGGCTCAGTGGCCATGGCTCACGGGCCCAGCCGCTCCGCGGCATGAGGGATCTTCCCAGACCGGGGCACGAACCCGTGTCCCCTGCATCGGCAGGCGGACTCTCAACCATTACGCCACCAGGGAAGCCCTACTTTACCACATTTGAATTTACTTTTTTCCCCTCTTCCTCCCACCATGTATATGTTTTTTTGTGTGTGAATGTATGTGTACATATATTCTCTCTCTCTGTAGATATATATACATGTTTTATATATATACACACACACACACACACACACACACACACACACACACACACATAAACACACACACACATTAATGCTCTTCCCCCCTCTTTCCTGGTAAATTGTAGTCATCAAGATATTTCATCACTGATTATGTATCTCCTAAGATTAAGATCAAGGACATTCTCCTACATAACCAAAATATCATTTTTATACTAAAATTTTTAACACTGATTCAATGTTATCATCAACTGTGTAGTCCATTTAAAAATTTTTCCAGCTGCCTTGCATAGCATTTTTGTTTGTTTTCTGTTTGTTTGAGCTAGGAACTATCAAGGCAGATTTATTGCATTTGGTATGCTGTCTCTTCAGGACAGGCCTCCTCTGATCTGTACCTGGTAGCAACTAGCTACATCTGACTATTTAAATATCTTTCTTTCTTTATTTTAATGATTATTGCAACAAGGTTAGTTAACATCCATCACTTCACATAGGTATAATTTTTATTTTGTGGTGAGATCTTTTTTTCTTTTTTCTTTTTTGGCCACACAGCGCATCTTGCGGAGTCTTAGTTCCTCGACCAGGAACCAAACCTGGACCCTCGGCAGTGAAAGTGCAGAGTCACAAACACTGGACTGCCAGGGAATTCCGTATTTAAATTGAAATAGATGAAAATTGAATAAAATTTAAAATTTAGTTCCTCAGTCACGCTGGCTACATTTCAAGTGCTCAGTAGCCATGTGTGGCTAATAGCTACTCCATTGTACAGCACACCTAGACAATATTTTCATCATCACAGAAAATTCTATTGGACAGATCTAGGACATGCCCCATCTCTCTCTCTCTCTCTCTCTTTTTAACATCTTTTTTGGAGTATAATTGCTTTACATTGTTGCGTTAGTTTCTGCTGTATAACAAAGTGAATCAGCTATATGTGTGCATATATCCCATATCCCTTCCCTCTTGCATCTCCTTCCCACCCTCCCTATCCCACCCCTCTAGGTGGTCACACAGCACTGAGCTGATCTCCTTGGGCTATGCGGCTGCTTCCCACTAGCTATCTGTTTTACATTTGGTAGTGTATATATGTCAATGCCACTCTCTCACTTTGTCCCAGCTTACCTTTCCCCTCCCCGTGTCCTCAAGTCCATTCTCTACGTCTGCATCTTTATTCCTGTCCTGCCCCTAGGTTCTTCAGAAACATTTATTTATTTTTTTGTTTCATTCCATATATATGTGTTAACATATGATATTTGTTTTTCTCTTTCTGACTTACTTAACTCTGTATGACAGACTCTAGGTCCATCCACCTCACTACAAATAACTCAATTTCGTTTCCTTTTATGGCTGAGTAATATTCCATTGTGTATATGTGCCACATCTTCTTTATCCATTCACCTGTTGATGGACACTTAGGTTGCTTCCATGTCCTGACTATTGTAAATAGAGCTATGATGAACATTGTGGTACATGACTCTTTTTGAATTATGGTTTTCTCAGGGTAAATGCCCAGTAGTGGGATTGCTGGGTCATATGGTAGTTCTATTTTTAGATTTTTAAGGAACCTCCAAACTGTTCTCCATAGTGACTGTATCAATTTACATTCCCACCAACAGTGGAAGAGGGTTCCCTTTTCTCCACACCCTCTCCAGCATTTATTGTTTGTAGATTTTTTGATGATGGCCATTCTGACTGGTGTAAGTTGATACATCGTTGTAGTTTTGATTTGCATTTCTCTAATGATTAGTGATGTTGAACATCCTTTCATGTGTTTGTTGGCAATCTGTATATCTTCTTTGGAGAAATGTCTATTTAGGTCTTCTGACATTTTGGGATTGGGTTGTTTGTTTTTTGATATTGAGCTGCATGAGCTACTTGTAAATTTTGGAAATTAATCCTTTGTCCATTGCTTCATTTCCAAATATTTTCTCCCATTCTGAGGGTTGTCTTTTTGTCTTGTTTATGGTTTCCTTTGCTGTGCAAAAGCTTTTCAGTTTCATTAGGTTCCATTTGTTTATTTTTGTTTTTATTTCCATTTCTCTAGGAGGTGGATCAAATAGTGTTTTGCTGTGATTTATGTCATAGAGTGTTCTGCCTAGGTTTTCCTCAAAGAGTTTTGTAGTGTCTGATGTTACATTTAGGTCTTTAATACATTTTCAGTTTATTTTTGTGTGTGGTGTTAGGGAGTGTTCTAATTTTACATGTAGCTGTCCAGTTTTCCCAGTCCCACTTATTAAAGAGGCTGTCTTTTCTCTGTTGCATGTTCTTGCTTCCTTTATCAAAAATAAGGTGACCATATGTGTGCAGGTTTATCTCTGGGCTTTCTGTCTGTTCCATTGATCTATATTCCTGTTTTTGTGCCAGTACCCTACTGTCTTGATTACTGTAGCTTTGTAGTATAGTCTGAAGTCAAGGAGCCTGATGCCTCCAGCTCCATTTTTCTTTCTCAAGATTGCTTTGGCTTTTCGGGGTCTTTTGTGTTTCCATACAAATTGTGAAATTTTTTGTTCTAGTTCTGTGAAAAGTGCCATTGGTAATTTGATAGGGATTGCATTGAATCTGTAGATTGCTTTGGGTAGTATAGTCATTTTCGCAGTGTTGATTCTTCCAATCCATGGACATGGTATATCTCTCCATCTGTTTGTGTCATCTTTCTTTCATCAGTGTCTTATAGTTTTCTGCATACAGGTCTTTTGTCTCCTTAGGTGGTTTATTCCTAGGTATTTTATTCTTTTTGTTGCAGTGGTAAATGGGAGTGTTTCCTTAATTTCTCTTTCATATTTTTCATCATTAGTATAGGAATGCAAGAGATTTCTGTGCATTAATTTTGTATCCTGCTACTCTAACAAATTCATTGATTAGCTCTAGTAGTTTTCTGGTAGCATCTTTAGGATTCTCTATGTATAGTATCATGTCATCTGCAAACAGTGACAGCTTTACTTCTTCTTTTCCAATTTGGATTCCTTTTATTTCCTTTTCTTCTCTGATTGCTGTGGCTAAGACTTCCAAAACTAAGTTGAATAAGAGTGGTGAGAGTGGGCAACCTTGTCTTTTTCCTGATCTTAGTGGAAATGGTTTCAGGTTTTCACAGTTGAGAACGATGTTGGCTGTGGGTTTCTCATATATGGCCTTTATTATGTTGAGGTAAGTTCCCTCTATGCCTACATTCTGGAGAGTTTTTATCATAAATGGGTGCTGAATTTTTTTGAAAGCTTTTTCTGCATCTAATGAGATGATCGTTTGGTTTTTCTCCTTCAGTTTGTTAGTATGATGTATAACGTTGGTTGATTTACGTATATTAAAGAATCCTTGCATTCCTGGGATGAACCCCACTTGATCATAGTGTGTGAAACTTTTAATGTGCTGTTGGATTCTGTTTGCTAGTATTTTGTTGACGATTTTGCATCTATGTTCATCAGTGATATTGGCCTGTAGTTTTCTTTCTTTGTGACATCTTTGTCTGGTTTTGGTATCAGAGTGATGGTGGCCTCGTAGAATGAGTTTGGGAGTGTTCCTCCCTCTGCTATATTTTGGAAGAGTTTGAGAAGGATAGGTGTTAGCTCTTCTCTAAATGTTTGATAGAATTTGCCTGTGAAGCCATCTGGTCCTGGGCTTTTGTTTGTTGGAAGATTGTTAATCACAGTTTCAATTTCAGTGCTTGTGATTGGTCTGTTTATATTTTCTATTTCTCTCTGGTTCAGTCTCGGTAGGTTGTGCTTTTCTAAGAATTTGTCCATTTCTTCCAGGTTGTCCATTTTATTGGCATATATTTGCTTGCAGTAATCTCTCATGATCCTTTGTATTTCTGCAGTGTCAGTCGTTACTTCTCCTTTTTCATTTCTAATTCTATTGATTTGAGTCTTCTCCCTTTTTTTCTTGATGAGTCTGGCTAATGGTTTATCAATTTTGTTTATCTTCTCAAAGAACCGCCTTTTAGTTTTATTGATCTTTTCTATCATTCCCTTCATTTCTTTTTCATTTATTTCTGATCTGATCTTTATGGTTTCTTTCCTTCTGCTAATTTTGGGGGTTTTTTGTTCTTCCCTCTCTAATTGCTTTAGGTGTAAGGTTAGGTTGTTTATTTGAGATATTTGTTGTTTCTTAATGTAGGAGTGTATTGCTATAAATTTCCCTCTTAGAATTGCTTTTGCTGCATCCCGTAAGTTTTAGGCCGTCGTGTTTTCATTGTCATTTGTTTCTAGGTATTTTTTGATTTCCTCTTTGATTTCTTCAGTGATCTCTTGGTTATTAAGTAGTGTGTTGTTTAGTCTCCATATGTTTGTATTTTTTTTTTTTTTGTGGTATGCAGGCCTCTCACTGTTGTGGCCTCTCCCGTTGTGGAGCACAGGCTCCAGACACGCAGGCTCAGTGGCCATGGCTCACGGGCCTAGCCGCTCCGCGGCATGTGGGATCTTCCCGGAACGGGACACGAACCCGTGTCCCCTGCATCGGCAGGCGGACTCTCAACCGCTGCGCCACCAGGGAAGCCCTGTTTGTATTTTTTACAGATTTTTTTCCTGTAATCGATATCTAGTCTCACAGCATTGTGGTCACAAAAGATACTTGATATGATTTCAATTTTCTTAAATTTACCAAGACTTGTTTTGTGACCCAAGATATGATCTATCCTGGAGAATGTTCCATGAGCACTTGAGAAGAAAGTGTATTCTGTTGTTTTTGGATGGAATGTCCTATAAATATCAATTAATTCCATCTTGTTTACTGTGTCATTTAAATCTTGTGTTTCCTTGTTTATTTTCATTTTGGTTGATCTGTCCATTGATGAAAGTGGGGTGGTAAAGTTCCATACTATGATTCTGTTACTGTCAATTTCCCCTTTTATGGCTGTTAGCATTTGTGTTATGTATTGAGGTGCTCCTATTTTGGGTGCATAAATATTTACAATTGTTATATCTTCTTCTTGGATTGATCCCTTGATCATTATATAGTGTCCTTCTTTGTCACTTGTAATAGCCTTTATTTTAAAGTCTATTTTGTCTGATATTAGAATTGCTACTCCAGCTTTCTTTTGATTTCCATTTGCATGGAATATCTTTTTCCATCCTCTCACTTTCAGTCTGTATGTGTCCCTAGGTCTGAAGTAGGTCTCTTGTCGACAGCATATATAGGGGTTTTGTTTTGTATCCATTCAGCCTGTCTGTGTCTTTTGGTTGGAGCATTTAGTCCATTTACATTTAAGGTAATTATCAATATATATGTTCCTATTCCCATTTTCTTAATTGTTTTGGTTTTATTATTGTAGGTCTTTTCCTTGTCTTGTGTTTCCTGCCTAGAGAAGTTCCTTTAGCATTTGTTGTAAAGCTGGTTTGGTGGTACTGAATTCTCTTTGCTTTTGCTTGTCTGTAAAGCTTTTAATTTCTCTGTCAAATCTGAATGAGATCCTTGCTGGGTAGAGTAATCTTGGTTGTAGGTTTTTCCCTTTCATCACTTTAAATATATCCTGCCACTCCCTTCTGGCTTGCAGAATTTCTGCGGAAAGATCAGCTGTTAACCTTATGGGGATTCCCTTGTATTTTTTTTGTTGCTTTTTCTTTGCCGCTTAAAAATTTTTTTCTTTGTATTTAATTCTTGCGAGTTTGATTAATATGTGTCTTGACAGGTTTCTACTTGGATTTATCCTGTATGGGACTCTCTGTGCTTCCTGGACTTGATTGACTATTTCCTTTCCCATATTAGGGCAGTTTTCAGCTATAATCTCTTCAAATATTTTCTCAGTCCCTTTCTTTTTTGTTCTTCTGGGACCTGTATAATTGGAATGTTGGTGCGTTTAATGTTGTCCCAGAGGTCTCTGAGACTGTCCTCAATCTTTTCATTCTTTTTTCTTTATTCTGCTCTATGGTAATTATTTCCACTGTTTTATCTTCCAGGTCACTTATTCGTTCTGGCTTAGTTATTCTGCTATTGATTCCTTCTAGAGAATTTTTAATTTCACTAATTGTATTGTTCATCATTGTTTGTTTGCTCTTTAGTTTTTCTAGGTCCTTGTTAAATGTTTCTTGTATTTTCTCCATTCTATTTCCAAGATAGTCATCTTGACTATGATTACTCTGAATTGTTTTTCAGGTAGACTGCCTGTTTCCTCTTCATTTGTTTGGTCTGGTGGGTTTTTACTTTGCTTCTTCATCTGCTGTGTGTGTATTTCTCTGTCTTCTCATTTTGCTTAACTTATTGTGTTTGTTGTCTCCTTTTCACAGGCTGCAGGTTCATAGTTCCCATTGTTTTTGGTTTCTGCCCCCAGTGGGTAAGGTTGGTTCAGTGGGTTGTGTAGACTTCCTGGTGGAGGGGACTGGTGCCTGTGTTCTGGTGGACGAGGCTGAATTTTGTCTTTTTGGTGGGCAAGACTACGTCTGGTGGTGTGTTTTGGGGTGTCTGTGACTTTATTATGATTTAGGCAGTCTCTCTGCTAATGGTGGAGTTTTGTTCCTGTCTGCTAGTTGTTTGGCATATGGTGTCCAGCACTGTATCTTGCTGGTTGTTGAGTGGAGCTGAGTCTTAGTGTTGAGATGATGATCTCTGGGAGAGCATTTGCTGTTTGATATTCCATGGAGCCGGGAGGTCTCTGGTGGACCAATGTCCTGAACTCGGCTCTCCCACCTCAGAGGCACAGGCCTGACACCTGGCTGGAGCACCAAGACCCTGTCATCCACATGACTCAGAATAAAAGGGAGAAATAAATAAACAAATAAATAAATAATTAAAATAAAGTTATTAAAATGAAAAATAATTATTAAAAATTAAAAAATTTTTTAAAGTAATAAAAAGAAAGAAAGAAGAGAGCAACCAAACCAAAAAACAAATACACCAATGATAACAAGTGCTAAAAACTATAGTAAGATAAACATAAAAATCAGAAAAAAATCAGTTGTAAGTAGCAGATCCCAAGTCTACAGTTGCTCCCAAAGTCCACTTCCTCAATTTGGAATGATTCGTTGTCTATTCAGGTATTCCACGGATGCACGGTACATCATGTTGATTGTGGAGATTTAATCTGCTGCTCCTGAGGCTGCTGAGAGAGATTTCCATTTCTCTTGTTTGTTCGCACTGCCCCTGGGTTTCAGCTTTGGATTTGGCCCTGCCTCTGCATGTAGGTTGCTGTCTGGTGTCTGTTTTTTGCCCAGACAGGACGGGGTTAAAGTAGCAGCTGAATAGGGGGCTCTGGCTCACTCAGGCGGGGGGGAGGGAGGAGTAAAGAATGCGGGGTGAGCCTGCGGTGGCAGCAGAGGCCCGTGTGACGTTGCACCAGCCTGAGGCGTGCTGTGTGTTCTCCTAGGGATGTTGTCCCTGGATCACGGGACCCTGGCAGTGGCGTGCTGCACAGGCTTCCAGGAGGGGAGATGTGAATAGTGACCTGTGCTCGCACACAGGCTTCTTGGTGGCTGCAGCAACAGCAGCAGCGTTAGCATTTCATGCCTGTCTCTGTTGTCCGCGCTGATAGCCGCAGCTCACCTCCATCTCTGGAGCTCGCTTAGGCGGTGCTCTGAATCTCCTCTCCTCACGCACTCTGAAATAATGGTCTCTTGCCTGTTAGGCAGTTCCGGACTTTTTCCTCGACTCCCTTCCAGCTAGCTGTGGAGCACTAACCCCCTTCAGGCTGTGTTCATGCAGCCAACCCCAGTCCTCGCCCTGGAATCCGACCTCCAAAGCCGGAGCCTCAGCTCCCAGCCCCCACCCGCCCCGGTGGGAGAGCAGACAAGCCTCTCGGGCTGGTGAGTGCTGGTTGGCACTGATCCTCTGTGCGGGAATCTCTCTGCTTTGCCCTCCGCACCCTGTTGCTGTGCTCTCCTCCGTGGCTCGGAAGCTTCCCTCCCACCCCCTTTCTCCGCCAGTGAAGGGGCTTCCTAGTGTGTGGAAACTTCTCCTCCTTCACAGCTCCCTCCCAGAGGTGCAGGTCCCGTCCCTATTCTTTTGTCCCTGTTTATTCTTTTTTCTTTTGCCCTACCCAGGTACGTGGGGAGTTTCTTGCCTTTTGGGAGGTCTGAGGTCTTCTGCTAGAGTTCAGTAGGTGTTCTGTAGGAGTTGTTCCACATGTAGATGTATTTTTGATGTATTTGTGGGGAGGAATGCGATCTCCACATGTTACTCCTCCACCATCTTGAAGGTCTCCCCCCATCTCATTTTATCTTTCATGAAATATTTTTTGGGAGCATTCAGGCACATTGTCTGTTGAATGTTCCACATTGGGAATTCATCTTGGTTATTTCCTAGTGATCAGATTCAGGTTGTGGCAGACTGTTTCTTCCAAAAAATAGCTGCACGAATATATTTATGTGACTGACATTCCTCCAATTGAGAGGTGGAGTCTTAGTCCCCTCCCCTTGGATGTGGGCAAGGACTGGTAACAGCCATCCACTGAAGTGAAGTGGAGGTCATGCCGTATGACTTAAGGTTCACTCAGTCACTCTTGGGATGCTTCCCTTTGGACCTCACCTGCCAAATTCTGAGGAAGCCCAGGCCCTGTGGAGATATGACACAGCATCAGCTAAGGCCTCAGCTGATGGCCAGACATGCGAGTGAATGGGCCTTCGGATTATTCCTGTCTTCTAGCTGGGACCCTTGGTGTGGTGGAGTAGGGAGCTGTGGTCCGTCTAAATTCCTGATGCACAGAAACTGAGAGAGCTAATAAATTATTATTATTCTTTCAAGCTGCTAAGTTTCGGGAATTTGTACTCAGCAATAGGTAACTAGTATGCAGGTTAAACAGTTTTGGCAAGTGATGGTGTGCATTTCCTAATTATTACATCACATTAGGAGGTATGTAGTCTCAGTGGGACGTTATTGGTGATGTCCGATCACTTGGCTAAGGTGGTGACCATCATATCGCCGGATCATAAGTACCTTTTCCCTTTTGTAATTAGTAAGTAACTGAGAGAAAGTTTAATTTTGCAAAGAGTATAAGCTTCCAACAAGTTCCTTCTCAACACCTTGTACATCATTATTGTGAGTAAATTGAGAAAGTTGAAGCAATCTTATAAACCATTTTGCTTCATTTTCTCATTTTGGAGCCTCACTTAATAAATGTTATTAGGTTTCCATTAGAGATACTGCCTTGAATCTAGGGACACAGAAATATTTGAGATGTGATTTTTACTGCCTTGGCACTTACGGATGAAAACTAACATGACTGGAATGCAGAGGGGTTGCTTGGGTGTTACTGAATTTGTATTCCAAGATGATTTGACTGAAAGGTTTTATTTTTTGAAAGATTATAATGATGTCATTATGGTAACTGTATACTCTGGTCTAAGACTGGTCAGTGGTGCTTTCTGAATTATACTTTTTTCAGTCAGAATTAAAGTTAAAACCAGGTTGTTTTAAGGGGTACATTTATATTAAAAGTTCTATGAGTCCTGTATTTTAGGGATTTGAATGTCTTTTTCTGAATATATAAATATTTGTATTTTAAAATATAATTCTATCTTGGCCCAAACTTCTTATTAAATAACTTAGTAAATAACTAATACTGAGCTAAATGAATGTTTATGAGTTGAAGATTATAATGATATCATACTGTCATATGATATTTAAAAAATATGGGGTATAATGGATTAAAAAACTGTGGTAGCATCTAGCATCTAACCTAGTGCCCCAAATGGTTGTTGATTGAGTTCTGTACATATGAACCATACTTTACAATTCCTGTTACCTGATTATGAATATAGTACATATAAATCAACTATATATAGGGATTTAAAAGTTTGTTCTCCCAATAAGAATCCGTAGGTTTTTTTGTTGTTTGTTTACTTATTTTGTTCTTAGACTTAATATTTGAAGCACTTTTTGGGCATTTGGTTTAGTTTGATAATTGCAAATTTACCTAGATTTTTCTGTCCCAAATTTTATTTAAAGTTCTTGATGGACATATAATTTAAGACAAGTTAGAAGAAATAAGTCCCACACTTTAAAATCCTGGAATCATAACTGAGTTTCTATTAGATAAGTAATATGAAAAAAGTACTAAATGTGCCAAACTTTATATTGTATAATCAGTTATAGATGTGGTTATTGAAATGGTATTATACTTCCCCTGAAGAATGACTTCATCCCTCTATATGTTATGGAAACAAAGTAAAAATTTTAAAACATTCTCAGCAAAATCTCACTGCAAATCTGTGATGTTGGGATTTCCTTGGGGTAAAAACACTTTCTGTAAGCCCTGCAGTAAGGATTTATTTCTGCTATTTATTGCTTTAATCATCTTTTTTTTAAATGGAATTTTGCCTTTTAAAAAAATTTATTTATTTATTTATTTATTTATTTATGGCTGTGTTGGCTCTTCGTTTCTGTGCGAGGGCTTTCTCTAGTTGCGGCGAGCGGGGGCCACTCCTCATCGCGGTGCGTGGGCCTCTCACTATCGTGGCCTCTCTTGTTGCGGAGCACAGGCTCCAGACGCGCAGGCTCAGTAATTGTGGCTCACGGGGCTAGTTGCTCTGCAGTATGTGGGATCTTCCCAGACCAGGGCTTGAAGCCGTGTCCCCTGCATTGGCAGGCAGATTCTCAACCACTGCGCCACCAGGGAAGCCCTGCTTTAATCATCTTAGTCTATATTTATGGGTCTACTTAGAATATTTCATTGTTGTCTCTCTGGTGAAGCAGTGTTGGTTAGACTACGTTGCTAATGTCATCAAGTTCATGATATTTAATTCCCCCACAGGCTATAGAGTTTCACCTGCTACTTTCTCTCAATATTTAGCAACATTTTCTTCCATGTAACTTTGGTTACAGGAAAAATTCCACGAGAGAGTGAACGGATCAATCAGCAATTTAGAAAAGTAAATCAGAATACAACTCTGGCTGCTTCCGGATCATGTGAAAATATATGAGTAATGCCATCTAACTGGGGAAAGAGCAATCAAAAAATAAATGAGTTCAGCAAAGTATAAAATTCTGAGAGGCCCGCGATGTTAAGAAGGGTTTAACTCTGGAAGTGTGAGATAAGTGTGAAAGAATATGAGGCTATTTAAGAAATGGAGCAAAACTGCAGAGGGAAGAGTCATCGGAGGGACAGGGAAGGAGTATTAGGATAGACCTGGACCCCGGCAGACAGGAAAGGAGGGGAGGGGACAGGAAGCAAGTTAAATTTTGAAGGGGTGTGGGGTTGGGTGCTTAGGAAAGAGACTAGTTTAAGGCTCTGCTGAGCGGGAAACCCATAGACTGAGACCCCACTGCTGCAGGTGGTTTCAAGATGAAGACTTTGAAGTATCAAGGAGGAAGGGCTTGTTTTCCAAAATCTTGAGACAGAAGGTGTTGGCTGGCAGACTCTGAAAATGCCTACTTGTGAGTGATGCCGTCCACGTGTACCTTTGATAGACGGCATCTCTCGAAGCTGTTCTCCTGACCTCTTTGCCCCCTAGGATCAAGCAGACTTGACCTCTGGACAGCTTTCTGGCTATGCCCGTATCAGGCCAGTGCGGTATTTGGATCGAGGGGATAGTAAAGGAGAGGAACTCATTCCAAGGGCTTAGGCTTCCGAGGGGGAGCTGCACTCCATCCCGTCAGACCTGGGAGAGATGGAGTAGAAAGTGGCCGAGAGGCAGATTGCCCGGTATCGTCACATCACAGCATCACGGGACAGGCTGCTCAGCCAGCCTAGATCCCTGTCTCTTAACACTTGGGGGAAACAATAGTTAATATTGTTGCTTGTAGAGAGTTTTTTTGGCAGGCATGGGGTGGGTGCTTTCCTTCACATATTTCATTCACATTTTTAAGCTAGATCTTGTAGACAGTTTGCTTGGAAAACGTGGCGCTGAGTGTTCAGGGAAAGGCATCATAATTTTCAGTTATAGAAGAAGGGTTTGAGAGTTATTTGGATGTCTTTATCGCTGCTAGCATACATGACTGTTAACTCTGTTTACCCAGGATCTTAAGATGAATAGCTACTCGCTTATTTCTCATTTACTACCAAGCCATGCCAACTACTATATCCCCAAATCAGCTACTAAATAAAGCAAGACTATGTTATTATGTGGCTCATCCTCCTTGAGTGTTTCTCCCCCTGTATTTCTGATTCATGATGCTGTGGTGGGAAGAGATTCAGGATTTCCACTGCTGCTTTTCCCTTTCCTGCCAAGCTCATGACCCCTGCCAACTCCATCCTTTCCTTCATCTGCCTGCAATTTCGGTTTGGGTTCTGGACTCTTTAGGAGTTTATAGAATAGGAGTCATTGAAACTCTCTTTTTCCAAATGGGGCAAGTGCCTTAATTGAGGTCAGGCCAACACCTACTGTGACAGAGTTTTCCCCTCATCCTCCTGGCACAGGGAGAGAATTCATAGAGTAGAAGAATGATGTGAAACTGTGTATCCAAACAGTGTCCACTGGGATAAAGCTAATGCCCAGTTGGAGGCACAACACAGCGGCTCTCTTGCCAAGCTCTGTTGTTCTGCTTGGTCCCAAGCCAGATGGCAACCTGGTGGGTGAACCATTGGCTCTGGCCTTTCCCCAGCCCCCCTCAGGTCTAGGATAAAATGCCCAGCTGTCCCTTTCCTTGCAGGAGTTACTTTGTGGAAACAGTAACTGTTCTCACTGTTACTTAATATTTACATCATTTTGTTTAACTCTGTAACTGCTATACTACCAATCTGATTTTAACTGGTAGTATGAAAGCTTTAAATTGTTTGCTAAAGTTCAAGAATGGAATCCATTTAGCACCAGACTGTTTAAGTATTAAAAGAGCTTCTGGAGTGAGCATTGTAGAGGAAGTGAGAGGATTTGAATTAGATTGAACTAGTGTGGTTCATGTAGTATATACAGTTATTTTGATCACTAGAAATACTTCTACTGATGTTTGTATTAATTAAATAGTTTTAGTACCTTTTATCTTTTAGCCATTTTCTAACATCTGTAAGACAGAGATGAGCATCCAAAGTCTTGCTCAAGTGGAAATATATCCACTGCATCTTATGGTACTTATGCTTTTGTGTCTGGATTATATTATAATATTAAGTGTGCCTTATCTCAATAATGGTCATAGCATCTATAGCTGCTATGATTTGTTTTCAATCCTCAAATAGAGTTGGAAGTATATGAAGCAATCAAGAAGGAATTCCAGAGAAGAAACAAAGACCTGGTCATTTCACAGAGCTTCATCTGTGTAGATCCTCCATTTTAGTACTACCTTTGCTTTCTATGATTATGATGCATTGTTAGTACCATTCTTACAGTTGCATTTTATTTAATTTTTGCTGTTTAAAAATATTTTTGAAAGTAAAAAAAAAGCCCAAGAACTTTATTGATAATATTTCTGAGACACGTAAATGCTTCTAGACAAAGCTAAATTACTTTGGTAGACTGGGAGGAAAGCACTTTTTCCTGCTAGCCCAGGCTGGGGTCTCTCGTTCACCACTGGATTTGCAGCTCAAGGAAATATCCTGATTTCTTGAGGATCCAGTTACAGCCTGAGTCACATTTCTGTAAGACATCAGTGCTATAAATAAATATGATTATCCTACAAATGCCCCTTCCACCATAATGTAACCGAAATTATGCAACTAATATTGTTGATGTCATTAGAAAAGTAATGATTGCCTTGCCTTCCTCATAGGATTTTATGAAATGAAATGAGATAGATCAAAAGTATTTTTTAAGATGTTAAGGGATCAATAAATACAAGACATTATGATTATGATTATTGATGTTATTACAGTTAATTTTCTGTTACTTTCATCACTACCAACATCAGCATTATTAACATCTTCACTCTTGGAGCATAATTTCTCAGACCCATCTTCTTTATTTCGTAATTAACTTATCAGGAAAAGGAAGGTAATTTAGAATTTATAATTAGAGGCTTTTCTTAGAGAGAATCTGAGATTCAATATAATGATGTTTTTGACTCTGGGCCACTAAATTTCTTTTTTCCCTCAAGCTTTATGGAGATATAATTTAAAAATAAAATTGTATATATTTAAAATGTACAGTGTGGTGGTTCAATATACATATGTGTTGTGAAATGATTACCACAGTCAAGTTAATTAACATATACATCACCTCACATAGTTATCTTTTTTTTTTTCCTGTGGTGAGGATACTTCAGATCTACTCTCTTAGCAAATTTCAAGTATACAATACAGTATTTTAAAGTCTAGTCACTGTGCTGTACATTGGATCCCCAGAACCTATTCATCTGATAACTGAAAGTCTGTATGTACCCTTTGACCAACATCTCCCCATTGTCCCTCTGCCCAGCCCCGGGCATCCATCATTCTAGTTGCTGGTTCTATAAGTCTGAGTATTTTAGATTCCATATATAAGTGAGATCATACAGTATTTGTCATTCTGTGTCTGGCTTATTTCACTTAGCACAGTGTCCTCCAAGTTCATCCTTGTTGTTGCAAATGGAAGGATTTTCTTCTTTCCACTGGTTGAATAATATTTGTGTGTGTGTTTGCGTGTGCATGTATGTGTGTATCTCATATCTTCTTTATCCATTCATCCATTGATGGACACTTGTTTTTTCCATATCTTGGTTATTGGGGATAATGCTGCAATGAAAGTAGGAGTCCAGATATCTCTTTGAGATACTGATTTTATTTCCGTTGGTTATATACTCAGAAGTGAGATTGCTGGATTGTACGGTAGTTCCATTTTTAATTTTTTGAGGAACATCCATACTGTTTTACATAATTGCTGTACTAATATGCATTTCCATGGACAGTGTGTAAAGCTTATCTTTTCTCTACCCCTTTACCAACACTTGTTATCTCTCTGTTTTTTTTTTTTTTTTTTTTTTTTACGGTACGTGGGCCCCTCACCGCTGTGGCCTCTCCCGTTGCGGAGCACAGGCTCCGGACACGCAGGCTCAGCGGCCATGGCTCACGGGCCCAGCCGCTCCGCGGCATGTGGGATCCTCCCGGACCGGGGCACGAACCCGTGTCCCCTGAATCGGCAGGCGGACTCTCAACCACTGTGCCACCAGGGAAGCCCTGTTATCTCTTTTTGATGATAGCCATCCTAACAGGTGTGAGGTGATATCTTACTGTGGTTTTGATCTGTATTTCCCTGATGATTAGTGACAATGAGCATCTTTTCATGTGTTCGTTGGCCATTTGTATGTCTTCTTTGGAAAAATGTCTATTCAAGTCCTTTCCTCATTTTAAAATCTGGTTATTTATTTTTTGCTCATATATGAGTTCCTTATATATTTTGGATATTAGCCCATCGCTAGATACATGGTTTGCAAAGATAAATTTTTAAAAATTCCATTTCTGGGAGTACTTGACCTCTGCTTAAAGGTTCAGCCCAGTCCAGAGGGGACAGCTCCATCCTTGGAAAAATTTTAAGAGCCCTGATTACATACATACATATTAGCTTCTTACTTGATGTCAAGCGCCACTGCTGCTGGTTTTGTATTAACTTTGTGCCTCACACGGGTAACTGGGTTTCTGTCTTGTTTGTATGACGAAATCCTCAACTGCACCCCAGGCCTAGTCACTGATTTCCCACGTTGACTCTTTGTCTTGGCCTTAAAAACCTGCCCAGAATCCCTTAATGCTCTTTGATTTCCTAAATTTAGCTGACCCTTGCCCCTCCCCCCGACATATTCCAAATTTAAATCTTGCTTGAGTCTCAGTTTATTCACCAGCAGTCTAGTTAACATCTATCAATCATGTTATCTGAACTATGGTATAAATGGAATTTGGTAAGACTAGTGCTAACAGGAAGGGAAAGTATTGAGAGGGTATAGAGGAGAGAGGGGAGATGACGTGACCATAGCATAAAAATATAAAGGGACAGGTACACATTTCTTCATTCGCAAGGTTATGCACTTTGTAAACACAAGAAATCTTGTCCATTTGTTTACTGCTATATTGCTAGTGTCTGAAATGTGCCCAGCATTTAACCCATCAAGTAAGTATTTGTTGAATGGGTGTTTGGAAGACACGCTGAATTGACTGGTTTGACTAAAAGGCACTTGAAGGTGAGCTTTTAAGAACTGGGAGCATCATAGCCTTGTTTATTGCCATAGCTTCATATATTTTTGCTGAATGAGTAAGGATGCAGATTAGTGGAGTGGAGGCTGGAAGGCTGAACTTGATAATGTGGAATCTCAAATGCTGAGACAAGGATTTGGTTCTTATATGACAAGGAAAGAAGCAGAGTTCTAGATCTTATTGCTTACTTTTTCTGTCTAATGTAATAGCTTTGTTCTCTAAGTGTACTCTTATTTGATCTGAAGTGTTCAGGAAGAAAATCCTCTTGATACCAAGGAAAAGAAGGGATATTTTAATATAAGATGCTATTTTTTTGAGTTAAAATCCAATAGCTGAATAGATGGTTATGTTTCTAAAACATCTTTTAAAAGTTGCTTGTATGGATAGCCAACATGTTTATATACCTCAATAGCAGAAGTATATTTCTATTCAGTATCCTGTGAATAATTGCTGTGATTTCAAGTACTCAACAAAGTAAGGAAAGGCATCCACTGTTCTCATTCTTGCTGGCCTCTTTTGACATCCTGTGGTGTTAAGTAGTTATTCACTGTTTGAGGTTCCTTGAATCTGGGTGCCAGAGTATCAGATTCACCTCTTCATCTACCATTATCTCTGGATTCTGACATGGACTGTTTTAGACCATAAGGATATACACTTTTCAAACACTGCTACTCTGGGGAAGTGAAACCTATTCAGATGATAAGCCAAATGATCAAATGGAGGAGGAGAGTTTATCTTGATAGGAACACTTAAAGGAATTTCATCTTGAGGTTTTATCTTCATTGAGTGCTTGGACTGCTGCTTATCAGATCAAATTACCCCTGATTGTGATAAAGAATTTCATGTATAGATAGGAGATTTCACGTGTGTGTGTGTGTGTGTGTGTGTGTGTGTGTGTGTCTACCATAGGACAGAGTGTAAAGCCAGGCTTGCTAATCAAGGGCAATTGCTTCTGCCAGCTATGAATAAAATGGAGTTGGAATTAGGGCAGGGCCATGGCAAACACACACTGAGCACCAGAGTGGCAGGTGTGTCCTCTACAGGGTGGGAGATCATTGTGACTCTTGGCTCCCTGCTTTATCTTTATCCAAGCACCCAGCAGGTTCAGGAAGATAGCATCCAATTCTCCGGGCAGTCGTTCTCAGCAGGAGGAAACAGGAAAGTTATCATTTGAAGTTGTGGACGTAGGGGACAAAAGGCAGGGGGCTTGAGGCTTGAGGTTTCTGCAATGTCAATATCATATGACAAGAGATTCATTTTTCTTAGGTGAATTATTGTAGTCAGTCTAGATTTTGTTTACGTAAGAAACTGATTCTTTTTAGGCCCGCTGGTATATGGAAGCACAATTCTAATTTCCTAACCAATCTTGGAAAAGCTAGAGAGTAAAGAGGAAAGAAACCATTCATAGTCTCAACATACAGAGATAATCACTTAATATTTTCGTATCTGATTTTAATGATGAACAATATGCTATATGTTGTTTTGATGAGGATAATTTGACTTCCCAGCATTACCACTGTCATGATTGTTGTCATTGTCGTCATCAAATATTTATTATTAATTCTTCACAATGATCAAGGCAAGTTCCAGAAAGAGCGGAGAAGATAAATAAATGGAAGATGTGGTTTCTTCTTTTAAGGAGATAATTTTCTATTTAGGACTTAACATATGTCCTGGAAACATAAAACTATAGTATAGGATTTACTCATTTGACAGTTGTTTATTGAGCCCCCTTAGGTGCTAGGCACTGTACTCATTGTTTGAGAAATAGTGTTTAGTCAGATGTAGTTTATGCCCTTGAATTTACTGACCAGGGGAGGTGATAGACAAGCAGTAAGAATTTCAATAACTTATGTGAAGTGTCAGTGAAGTGCCACAGACAGCAAGTGCTGTAGGAAGATATTGTATTAACAGATACATTGAATAACATGTTGGACAGTATTAGAAACCAGAATAAAAACATTCTTTTAAGTTCTTATTTCTTATGCTGTCCTTCAGTGAGAGCCTAGGGCATAACCTTAAATAGTCAAGTAGTAAAGGTGTTATGGCAACAAAGAAGGTAATACGGTGAGGTACATTGCATTCTGTTCTTCCAAAAAACACAAGGATGGAGCTTGAGAAATTGTGTTAAATGGGCCTTACATTCTCTCTAGTATCAATTTAGTATTTATTTTGTTAGGAGTTTAACATTAGCACTGACAAGTGCCTAAAGTGCTGATGTTTTGTGGTGTGGATTGAAGACAAGGCCGTATGTTTTATACTCTAGAATGCCAGGTGTCAAGGTTAGTATTTCATTGTGAAATCTGGGAAGCCTGATCTTCATTTGTTTTTTGTCTAGGCAATGGATGTTTCCACCTCTGCAAGGAGGGAACTTGAATGAAAGAGAAAAAGCTCAGGTCCATTATGCCTTGGATATTTTGTCTTCACCTGGCAGAAAACTTGTTGCAGAATAGAAGTTTATGTCCAGTTATTCCATTTTAAACCAACTTGTTATATTTTATTTTCTTTATATCTGATGAAAGAAATGAGAACTTACTTGTTTATACCTTATTTGAGTTGTTCAGAGTGAAAAACACCAAGAGAGCTGTGGAATTTCTCTCCTGGGAGATCTTTCAGGAAAGGTGTTCAGACACTTAACTGCCTGAAATTTTTTGTGTAGAGTTTTGTGTATCCTACTTTAAAAAAGCAAGATGTCTAAAAACCCAGGCTTAGGAAATTGATGTCATTAAGGATAATTTTTCTCTTACTAATTCTACTCACTTTTGTTTTCCTACTAGGTGTATTTATTTGATAATAAACAAATACAACTCTGAGCATTTGACTTAAGAATATTGTTACATAATATCTTAATTTGTATTTGTGAAGCATTTTGCAGTTTTCAGAACACTTTTACATTATTATAACATTTGAACCTCAGAGGTGTTATATAGTAGATGAGGCTGGTATTATGGTTATCCCCATTTTGCTGATGAGGAATCTGAGGATGACAAGTGATGGGACTTGCCCGTGACTGTGAGTTATTAAGTGGTGGGGTTTGGCACAAGCCTTTTGCTAGTAAATTCTTTGCTCTTTTTAGTATATATATGAGACACTAATTTTTTTTCTTAAATTAGTATTCTGTTTTATGTCAGAATCAGGTTAATACAGATCCTGAAGAACTGGATGATATCTATGGGCCATTGATTTCTTTTTTTCTGGAAACTGAATGACCACTGAGGGAAGTGAAAATATGTTTGGGGCTCCTCCCAAGTTATTATTTCATCAGTTTCTTACCATTGCAGCCTGGTAGATGGTAATTGGGAGTTCTCAGGTCCATTCACAAAAATAATTTAACTTGTCAAGTTGATTTTGTTGGAACAATTGATATTATTGGAACTAACTTGCTGCTCATAAAATAACACAGTCAGACATTAAAAACAGATTGAGTTTCTAGGAAACAGGGAGTGAGTTTGTTAATGTACTAAGATTAAGAACTTTCACATTACCACATCAGCTATATACAGTATCCACTTCAGTTGAGCATTGATAAATTAGATTTTACACTTTGGAGAACCAAAATAAAATCAGATCATTAACTATTGAATCCTTACACTGAAGCCACAGCTTATGTAGGTTAAGTTTTAGAGTTAACAGGGCCAATTGTGTACAGCGAATAAAATCCCTAGGAAGAAAAAGAGGATATGTTATTGAGGGTTACTAGGTTAGGCTTTATGTATTGAGATAATTTTACCTCATAGTTCTAGTTTAGGAAGTTAATTTTTTTTCTGAATATTTACTACATACATAATACATGGTGACTGTTGAGAATTTGCTAATGTCAGACAAGGACAAAGAAAAAGATAATTCCTTGTAACCCTTCTGCTTGAGAACATCTTTGGCGAGAGGAGAGGGTGAAGTCATTTTAGAAGAAGGAATTAGTCAGTAGAGCACTAGAATGACTGACATAATTTAGGGGCATGAGAAGGTAGCTGGGAGTCAGAGAATATGCCTTGGGGGAGAGTTGTAGATGAAATTCATTAGCTCAACTGTGGCAGATCATGAATTCCAGGATAAAACGTTTGTTATTCTCAAAGTAAGGGATTGCAGAACTCTTCTAGCCCAGGGGTCATGTTTTCCAGGTAAGGAAACCAAGTTGAGTTACTTAAATTAGTGAGTGGAGGAATTGGGGCTGGAACCCAGGCTTCTTGATTATTAAGCTAATGTTGTTTCTATTAAACGATCTCATGGGTTGCCACTGTGGGTTTTGGGACAGAGGACAGCAGAGTAGAAGCAGTGCTTTTTAAGAGTACATTTTCTCCGTCTTAGAAAAAGGGTTAGATGGGGAGGTTATTTGAAGTAGGAAGACCAGTTAAGCTTATTTTGATCATGAGGTGATGCTGAGTGGATGGTGGAAGAGTTAGTGATGACTAGAGTCTCAAGCTGGGTGATGAGGAGAAAGGAAGTGCCCTTAAAGTAAATGAGGATATTTGAAGAGTAACCTTGTTTTGTGGGGAAGATCAGGGTCAGTGTTGAATAAGTTAGGCCATCAAGGAGAAATGTATTGTGAGGTAGACAAGAATATGGGGCTGATATTATAGATGTTAAATTATATTTCACAGATAATGAGGACTGACCAGTAGGATAGCATGTATTACAGGACTAATCTCTTCACACAGTACAACTAAGGGCAAGTTAATTCCAGGAAATCTCCCTAGGGCTGTTGCTTCAAGAAAAAAATAACTTACCTATTAGACAAGTCACTGAATGAAAGATCTGGTGTGGGCAGGCTCACCTCAAAAAGACCTTTACAGGCCCAATTGTATGATGCTTCTTTTTTTCCTATAAAAGTATTAGTTGGATATGCCACCCCATGTAAAAACTACGTGTTACAGAAAATGGTTTTACCCTTCAGCCATTGCTAGAGTGGCTTTGTGATATTTTATGATGTGATTACATTTTTTGTCGTGATTGTCATTCAGTTTAATAACGTTTAGTTTTATTTGGGTAAAGTATTTGCCCTGGTCATTCATCACTTGTTTTTAAACTTCTATACATCAGTGAAACCAAATATGACAGCTGTTGATGTTTCCAAGAGGTGGTGAACCTGAGCTATTATCTATATGGTTCATGAAAATTTTAAAGATGAGGCCAGTGTCTTTGTTTACCTTCTCTTTGTGTATTTCTAAGGATCTCTAAGGTCTTTCCGCATATTTATTAACTTTATCAATTACTAACCAGTGTACTTAAATTCTTGGTCCTAGATGGTCCCATAACCTATGTTCTAGCATTTATCACACTATGTTGTCATTATCTGCCTAGGTTTGAATCCGAGCTTCATGCTTAGTAGCTGCAAGTTATTAAAATTGTCCATGTTTCCACTTTCTCATCTCTAAGATAGGACAATATTTTCCTTACCTCATGGGCTTGTTGTGAGAATTAAATCATCAAATATGTCAGGCAGTTAAGAAAGAGCCTGGCACATAACACGCTCTCAGATGTTAGCTGTTGCTACTGTTACTGATCTGTTTCACTGTCTCTCCTGTTCATGGTTCATTCTTATCTGCCCTGGACCTAGAAGTGTCTGCTTTCAAGGGACATAGGGAAGGGGGCATGGGAAGATGTCCCAGGGTATCTCCTGGGGGGAATCAGGAAGAGGCCAGTTCTTTGTTCACAGGTGCTATTTCCATTCTTGCTCAGTTCCACTCCAGGTGAAAGCTTCTTTTTCCTTAGTCACTAAGACTTAATGTTACTGATCCCCATATGGTGTTGTAAAGAAAACAGTTGGCTGATCTAGGTTGGGAGTGGCTAATAGTTTCCCAGTAGCTTTTACACTTTAAAAAAATATGTGCAAACCAAACACCTCTCTCCTGGTGGTAGTATTTCTGTTGCCATCACAAAGTGAAGGACAGGAAAGCCTACATCATTGTAGGGCCCAGAGCAAAATGAAAAGAGGGTGTCCAGCTTGGGTGGGGAAGTCAATCCCCCTTTCTCCTGGGCTGCCGCCCAAGATGCAGATGGTCGACCTCCAAGTGGTTGCACGCAGATTTGCTTGGTGCCTTCATTGGGGGTGGGCCAGAGGACCCCATGAGTCACCCAGCTAATAGGCTGTGGTGCTGCCAACTGAGGATGTGGATGGCCAGTGACTCCCGTTCCTGCCTCCCTGCAACCCAGTGATTGGCCCTGGTAAGGAGGTGTTAGGAGGTGGGGCCACACGTGAGTCGAGGCTCTGAGCCAAGCCTCATGGTCCTGTTGAGCTCCATGTACCAAACACAGATTCAAAGATACCATTATTGTGCTTCCCTGGTGGCCCAGTGGTTGAGAGTCCGTCTGCCGATGAAGGGGACACGGGTTCGTGCCCCGGTCTGGGAGGATCCCACATGCCGCGGAGCGGCTCGGCCCGTGAGCCATGGCCGCTGAGCCTGCGTGTCTGGAGCCTGTGCTCCGCAACGGGAGAGGCCACAACAGTGAGGGGCCCACGTACCGCAAAAAAAAAAAAAAAAAAAAAAAAAAAGATACCATTATTAAGAATTCAAGACAGTTATACCAGAACAAAATCCTGGCCCTTTCTGTATGAGACCTTGTGTACCTGTTCTGGTTGCTTGTCCATGAAGGCTGCCCAGGCGAAGAACAGTTTTTTCCCGTATACCTTTCTGGGTGGGGTGCCCTCAATAGGCAGTTCAGTTCTGCCTGGGAATCTAAGCCTGAGGACAGCTTGCCCTGTTTGTTCACTTTCTTGGCTGCTGTTCTGTTTGAAAGTGCAGGGTCTCTAAAAAGCACTGTTTTTAAAAAAGAATGTTACCTTTTTCCTATCAATGCCAGTCCACATAGATGTGCTCAGCTGAATGGTCTTGGACAACATGATGCATTAACTGTTTTTTCCATCATTTGGCTGCAAGGGAGGTGTTTCTTTTTTTCTTTTTATTTTTTTACTTTTATTGAAGTATAGTTGATTTACAATGTTGTATTAGTTTCTGGTGTATAGCAAAGTGGTTCAGTTTGTGTGTGTATGTATATAGATACTATTTTTCATATTCTTTCTCATTATGACTTATTACAAGATATTGAATATAGTTCCCTGTGCTATACAGTAGGATCTTGTTGATCTATTTTATATATAGTAGTTTGTATCTGCTAATCCAAACTCCTAATTTATCCCCTCCTCTTCCTTTTTGGTAACTGTAAGTTTGTTTTCTATGTCTCTGAGTCTGTTTCTGTTTTGTAAATAAGTTCATTCGTATTGTATTTTAGATTCCACATATAAGTAATGTCATATGATATTTGTCGTTCTCTTTATGACTTGCTTCACTTAGTATGATAATCTCTAGGTCCAGCCATGTTACTGCAGATATCATTATTTCATTTTTTTTATGGCTGAGTAATATTCCATTGTAATATATGTACCACATCTTCTTTATCCATTCATCTGTCCATGGCCATTCAGGTTGCTTCCATGTTTTGGCTATTATGAATAGTGCTACTATGAACATTAGGGTGTATCTTTTCGAATTAGAGTTTTCTCTGGATATATGCCCAGGAGTGGGATTGCTGGATCATATGGCAACTCTATTTTTAGTTTTTTAAGGAACCTCCATACTGTTCTCCATAGTGGCTGTACCAATTTACATTCCCACCAACAGTGTAGGAGGGTTCCTTTTTCTCCACACCCTCTCCAGCATTTATTATTTGTAGACTTTTTGATGATAAGGGAGGTATTATTTCTATTTTACATCCCTGGGAACTGAGGCTCAGAATGGTTGATCAGTACCTTTGCCAAAGACATGCAGTAATTGTCAAAGCTGAGATTTAAACTTGGGAAAGACTGTCTTATTCATTAGCCTATATAGCTTCTACTGACTCTAATGAAAGTTTTAGTGTCAAATCTACAGGACACCTACATTCTGTGGGGAGCTTTGTGCCTGAGGACCTTCTCGTTTAATGAATTGGTATATATATTTGTAAGTGCTCTGTAGCTTTTAAGCTCTATGCAAATTTTAGTCATTAGTTGGGATATTCTTTATGCACTAAGATTCTGCATCTGTCAGTTTGATTTTTTTTTCCTAGTCTTTTGTTCACAAGATTTCTTGACTGCTCACATTTTTTTCTTTGAGCACGATTTCCATTCTCAAGTCTGTCTGCCTTCATCTCAGAGCTTCTGTTAGTTAGTGTTCTCTGTATGGATGGGTCCCTCTGTGTCAGAGAACGTAAGAGGAAAAAATGAAGGACTCCCAAAGGAAGCTAATGTAGCTTTTTAAAAGCTCATTAAAAAAACATCTCAAGTGACCTCAAAGGAATTTTACATCCTTTTTCAAAAAGCTTTGTTTACTAGTAGGCTTCTGTTCAGAGGACTCAGTGTTGAGAATATGGGCTGTAGTCAGACTGGCCAGGCTCAAGTTCTGTCTCTGCTCTGTAACCTTGGGACTTTGAACATGTTTTATAATCTCTAAGGCTTGGCATCTTTACCTGTAAAATGGGAGTAATACTGATACTTACTCCCAGGTTATTGTACAGATCACATGAACTGAGGTATGTGCTGTGTTTAGTGTGGTATCTGGCATGTAGAGTGCTGTGTTAGCTGGTAGTATAGCTTGAAGGTGAGGCTGGGAAGAGTAACCCAGGGAGAGAGTCTGTGCTGAATTAGAGCAGATGTGCCCCGTACGGACTAAGGGGGAAAGATAAGACCACAACTGAAAGTCTCTTAAGGTCCTAGTCCCAGGTTTGGTAGACTCAGCTCCATCACAGAGTGTAACTGCGGGGAACTTAATTTGATCCAGAAGTCCTTGGAGTGAAGGTACATATAGGTGGATTCAAAAAACATTTATTAAGCACCTGTTACTGCCAGGCACTATACAGGTGCTGGTGATACAAAAAGAGAATAAGTTTGCATCTGTTTCTTTGGAATTCATATTCCAACTAGGGAACAAATATGTAAACAAATGACTGATATAGCATGATGTGCTTTAAGGTACATGCAGAATGCCCTAGGCCATCCAGAAAGTTGGAAGGAAGCCATTCTTTGTTGAGACTTTATTTTCAGAAGTAAGAATTTTCTTATAGTAGAAGCATTATCAGTAAGTCTAATGATTTATTTTGACATTTTTAGCGTAGATTGATCCTTCAAACACCAAACATATTTAAAATGTAACTTTACTTTGGCTGTTTAACTGAAAGCATCCTATATTTAAACTTTTTAACCATTTTATTTATTCAAAATCTTCACAACTTAGATAAACAGAAGTTATAGGCAAATTCTTGTTGTCTGCTGATTACATAAAGACACTACAGCTTCAATATATAAAAGGGTTTCTCAGCCCATCAGAGTGGATGTGTTTTCCAAATGACAATTTACACCCATTGGAAATATTGTTGGCATGTGGGGAGAAATAGGTCTGTTAGCTGGCATAACATAATATTAACTAGCAGAATAATTATTAGATGTTGACAATTAGAATATTAGTTACTGTGTATTAAACATTAACAGGAATAAACATATATATATTTCTGAAGTGTATACAAAAGATTTAAATATATTACATATATTGTATATACAGCAATTCAAATTAATATATCACAGCATCATATAGAAGAAACTGATTTCCTTATTTTACAGATGAAGGGATTTGAACTTACTTGAAATTATATAAAACTACTAAGTGATAGAACAAAAATTGTATTTCAGAGCCTTTGTTCTTTTCACCTTCTTTATGTTGAATACAACTGTTTCTCACTTAACGGGATTCATAACACGTAAATTACAAATGCATTACCCAAATCTGAAAAATTTGAACCCAAATCTGTGCTACCATTCTAACTCATCACGAGTCTTCCTAGTGCCAGTTGAAGTGAACAAAAAACTTTGGAAGTAAAAAAATCTAATGTAGCAATTTGCTTATATTTTTAAACAGTTGTTATTTTTCCAGTTCCAAAAAAGTTGCTATTTTCAATGTACTAGCATAAAGAGATTGGCCATAACTTACAAACAAAACAACACTTTCAGTAAGGAATTGAGACAGATATCTTCTAGTTGACATATTAGTGTTATTATCTAGTCAAAACTTTTTTTTTCTTATAGGAACATGCAGTTAAATTTTAAATTGTTCTTAAAAGTACTTTTGTTATAATACTTGAGGTCTATTGTAGTACATGAGGCACCATTTTTTGAGGTACTAAATTTCTCAGATTAAAAATCTTTTGTACTGTGGAAAATTTCAAATATACAAAGTAGACAGAATAGTATAACAAGCCCTTATATAGCCATGATGTAGCTTCAACAGCTATTAACTCACGGCTAATCTTGTTTCATCCATCTCCCCATTTTCTTCCTTCCCTTGTAAAGCAAAGCAGATTTTAGATGCACTGTTTCATTTGTAAATCTTTCAGTATGTTATTCTAAAACATAAAACACTTTTCAAAAGCCATAACTATACTCTATCGTATCATTATCATACCTAAAGCTAAAAGTTAACAGTTCTTTAATATTGTTAAATATTCAGTTAATGTTTAGTTTGCCAGTGTTTTCATAAAAGTATCCTTTTTACATTTTGTTTGAATCAGGGTCCAGATAATGCGCTTAGGATTGGTTAATGTACAGATGTTCCTATCCATCTTTTTTCCTCCTTGAAATTTATTTCTTGAAGAAACCAGATTATTTGCCCTGTAGAACTTCCCACAGCTAGATATTGCTGATTATATCTCCATGGTGTGGCTTAACATGTCCCTCTGTCCTGTATATTTTTAATAAAGTGGTAGAAGGATCTAGAGGCTTAATTATTTTATTTTTTTTTTTGGCCACATCGTCAGGCATGTGGGATCTTAGTTACTGGACCAGGGATCGAACCCACGCCCCCTGCAATGGAAGCACGGAGTCTTAACCACTGGACCGCCAGGGAAGTCCAAGAGGCTTAATCAAATTAAGATTCTTCTTCCTTTTTTCTTTCTCTCCTCTTCTTCCCTTCTTCCCTTCATTCTCTCGATCCTGCTTCCGACTTCCTACTGTATGAGTAGTATGTCTTCTTCCCTCAAGAGACATATGATGTGTAGTTGTTTTTCTTTGTTTGATGCTAGCACATGTTAAGCCTACATGCTTTGACTTTTAGGAGTTGCAAAGTATGATATTTTAATTCTTTTATCTCAGTTTATTATCTGGAATACTTCTCTAAAGACTTCCCCTCATCTACTATTTGTTTAGCCAGTTGTACAGTTTGTATAAGACAGTTCGGATAAATGCCTGATTCTTTCTTGGTTTCTGAGTTTTTAATGTTAAGAGTCATGGGGAGGGCTTCCCTGGTGGCGCAGTGGTTGAGAGTCCGCCTGCCGATGCAGGGGACACGGGTTCGTGTCCCGGTCCGGGAAGATCCCACATGCGGCAGAGCGGCTGGGCCCGTGGGCCATGGCCACTGAGCCTGCGCGTCCAGAGCCTGTGCTCCGCAACGGGAGAGGCCACAAAGGTGAGAGGCCCACGTACCGCAAAAAAAAAAAAAAAAAAAAAAAAAAAAAAGTCACGGGGAAAATTTTGACATATTCACGAAAAGCTCCTGGAGAATATAGAATAAGTAAAGAACCACATCCTAAACATGTATTGATAAACTAGCAAAAATGGAAAATAATTGGTTTTGAAGGAATATGGAACAGTTTTAATGATAAAAACTTAAAAAAAAAGTCAATGTGTGATGCTTTGAGGAGTGTACCTCCTCTAAGACAGTAATGTCATTAGACATTTTTTTAACCCTTAGGTACACGGTGGTGAAGAGCATGAGCTCCAAGTCAGACTTCCTGTCTTCAGACTGTGGTTCTTCATTTACTATAATTTTGGGCAGGTTAAAGTCTGTGTGCCTCAGTTTTCTCATCTGTTAGATCAGGATAAGAGTGGAACCTCTCTCAAAGGGTTGTTGTTGAGGATTGAATGAGTTCATGCATATTAGCAGAGCCTGGAACTTAGTAGGTTCTCAATAAATGTTAAGTGTTGCTCTTGTCGTTATGCTTCTTTGCAATTATAGCAGAAACAAGGGAGGGAGCTTCTGATGCTTATTTGTATCCATGTTAGAATCTTAATTTTAATATATATTTTTTCTTATCCATTTCACATGCTCCAGCCTTCTTAAAGTTACATTTGTAACTTCTACTGAAGTGTCAAGGCATTGTACATCAAGCAGCTGGTAACATCAGAAAAAGAGGCAACCAAACATTATATGTCTCTTGCTTATACCTCTATTTTACAGCTAAGTTACATTAAAGTTTATTTATGTATTTGATGGTGTTTTCCATTGAACTGTGAATTTTTTGAGGGGAGAGACTTACTTTATACTGTTGTGTCTGATATAGTGCTTGGTATTAGTTATGACGTCTACATCCCCAATATTTATTTCATTAACTGTACTAACATTTCATTTATCAGGTTTGCCTAGTAATGTGTTTTTCTTTTTTTGTAATTGAGGTATAATTGACATGTAACATTATATTAGTTTCAGGTGTACAACATAATGATTCAATATTTGTATATATTGCAAAGTGATCACCACAGTTATTCTAGTTATATCTGTCACCATAGTTACAAATTTTTTTCTTGCGATGAGAACTTGATAACCTTTAAGACCTACTCTCTTAGCAATTTTCAAGTATACAAAACAGTGCTATTAACTGTAGTTGTCATGCTGTATATTACATCCTCATGACTTATTTATTTTATAGATGGAAGTTTGTACCTTTTGACCCCCTTTGACTCGCTTTACCCATTTTGTTCATCCCCCGCCCCCCCCACCTCTGGCAACCACCAATCTGTTCTCTACAAGCTTTTTTTTCCCCCTAGATTTCACATGTAAGTGAGATCATATGGTATTTATCTATTTGTCTTTCTCTATCTGACTTACTTCACTTAGCATGGTGCCCTTAAGGTCCATCAATATTGCTGCAGATGGCAAGCTTTCATTCTTTTATTATGGCTGGATAATATAGACACACACACACATGCACCGTGTTTTCTTTATCTCTTTATTGATAGACACTTAGGTTGCTTCCCTATCTTGGCTATTGTAAATAATGCTGCAATGAAGATGGGGGTGCATATACCCTTTCTAGTTAATATTTTTGTTTTCTTCAGATAAATACCCAGGAGTGGATTTGCTGGATCATATGGTACTAGTTATATTTTTAGTTGTTTGAGGAACCTCCATACTGTTTTCCATAGCAGCTACACCAATTTATATTCCCACCAACAGTGCACAAGTGTTCCCTTTTCTCCACATCCTCACCAACACTTGTTATTTGTTGTAGTTTTGATAATAACCAATCTAACAGATGTGAGGTAATATCTCATTGTGTTTTTGATTTGCATTTCCATGATGATTAGTGATGTTGAGTATCTTTTCATGTATCTGTTGTCCAGCCGTGTATCTTCTTTGGAAAAATGCCCAGATCTTCTGCCCATTTTTAAATTGGATTTCTTGTTTTTGCTTTTGAGTTGTATAAGTTCTTTGTATATTTTGGATATTAACCCCTTATCAGGTATATGATTTGCAAATATTTTCTCCCATTCAGTAGGTGGCCTTTTCACTTTGTTGATGTGCAGAAGCTTTTTAGTTTGTTGCAGTTCCACTTGTTTATTTTTGCTTTTGTTTCTTTTGCTTTTGGTGTCAATTCCAAAAAATTATAGTCAAGACTGATGTCAAGGAGCATACCACCTATGTTTTCTTCTAAGAGTTTTATGATCTTAGATCTTAGATTCAGGTCTTTAATCCATTTGGAGTTATTTTTTGTGTGTGGTGTAAGATAGTGATCCAGTTTCATACTTTTGCATGTGGCTGTCCTTTTTTCCCAACACCACTTATTGAAGAGACAATTGTTACCCCATTATATATTCTTGGCTCTTTTGTCATCGATTAATTGACCATGTATGTGTGTGTTTATTTCTGGGCTCTCGATTCATTCCGGTGATCTATGTGTCTGTTTTTATTCTAATACCATACTGTTTTGATCATTATGACTATGTAATATAATTTGAAATCAGGAGCATGATGACTCCAGCTCTGTTCTTTCTCAAGATGACTTTGGCTCTTCAGGGTCTTTCATGGTTCCATACACATTATAGGATTGTTTGTTCTATTTCTGTGAAAAATGCTGTTGGAATTTTGATGGGGATTGCGTCAAATCTGTAGATTGCTTTGGGTAGTATGGATATTTTAACAATATTAATTTTTCTAATCCATGACCACAGAATATCTTTCCATTTATTCATATATTTTAATTTCTTTCATTAATGTCTTATAGTTTTCAGTGTACAAATTTTTCACCTCCTTGGTTAAATTTATTCCTAGGTATTTTATTCTTTTTGATGAAATTGTAAAAGGAATTATTTTCTTAATTTCTCTCTCTGATAGTTCATTTTTAGTGTATAGAAACACAACAGGTTTTTGTGTATTGGTTTTGGATCCTGCAACTTCACTGAATTCATTTATTAGTTCTACCAGTTTTTTGGTGTTGTCTTTAGGGTTTTCTATATATAATATCATGTCATCTGTAAATAGCGACAGTTTTACTTCTCTCATTCCAGTTTAGATGCCTTTTTTCTTTTTTTTTCGCCTAATTCCTTTGGCTAGAACTTTTAATACTATGTTGAATAAAAATGGTGAGAGTGAGCATCTTTGTCTTATTCCTGATCTTAGATGAAAAGCTTTCAGCCTTTCATCATTGAATATGATGTTAGCTGTGGGCTTATCAGATGTGGTATTTACATTCCCTCTATACCCACTTGTTGAGAGTGTTTTTCCTATTGTAAATAGATATAATATTCTTTTCAAATTCACAAACAAGTGAATTTCCTAGCTATCTAACTACATGAGTTAAAGCATAATTCTTTAAATATTAGGATTTTATTTGTTTATCTTTAAACTGTTAGGATGGCAGTTTTTCTTACAAGCATCAAGTACTCTCCAGCCTTATTAAATGGAATGTAATTCATGACTATGCATACTATTTATTTGGGTTGTAATACAGTGTATCTTTGGACACTGTTGTTATATGCATGGTTATATGGTTCTATGTCAGATATTCTCAGGATGTTTTATAAATTTTTTCTTCACACCTTATGTTTTATTTTTCTCTTGTTATTAAAACCTAGCATTTTCTTTCTGATATCCTTTCTTTCTGCAACTTTTGGCAATCTTAGCTCCCCAAATTCAAATTTAATGCTTCTGAGCAGTAGTTCTAACCTGCCGTGGATTGATTTGATTACCAACTTCATTAGAACTTTTTTTAAAATAAGATTTAAAAAGATCCAAACTGAGCTTGAGGGCATCTTTGCAGAGTAAAATTCAGAAGTTTAGCACATAGACTATGTGGAATCTATTTAACTAGCCTTGTAACTTTTAAATTTACTTCTTGACATTGCTGAGGTGTCATATATGTGTGGCCTCTAGGCAATTAAGATTTTATTATGTTAGGATCTGAATAGAAGAATGGAATGCTGATCTTCAGTATTTCCATTCTGTTGACTTACAGAGTTGGGATTCAAATTCAGATCTCCTGTACTCCAGAGTCCATTTTCATTGCTGTTAGACTCTTGTGACAAAGAAGTCAACACTGTTAATTATTACATAATTTCTTCTTTCAAGTTATGTTATTAGTGATAGTTTTTGATTTAAAACATGAACTCTTTGTCCATGTCTTATTATTGGCATTTTTCTCTATTCTAGGTTTAAAAAAATTTTTTTCACACATATGCATTCTATAAACATCTAATAGATAGGTACATATTTAAAATGTACTTTACAATATTGTAAGTTACATAGATGTAGGTCATTTAATAGCATGCACTTTTAATATGGGTCTATTTAAAATACCCTGGGTACTATATTTATTTGTAGGCCTTGATCTGAATATACAAGTCCAACTACATGTAGGAAATAGTTAAATATGCCTATTCTACTTAACAGTTTGTAAAATGCTAGAAACTATTACAAAGATGCAAAATAAAGTACCTTTGAGGCATTTGGGGTTAAACGTGGATTCAAGTCCTAGTTTAAGTCTTAGAATCTTATTTTGTCCAGTACTTCCCAGAGTGACTGCAAGGACTAGATCAGATAGCATGTAATGTGCCTGTCACAATATGTGATTCTTCATGGTCTCTTGCCTCTTTATCTTTTCCGTCCATATAATTTTGAATCTAGATAAAAAGAGAACACAAAGTATAAGTAAAAGAGAACAAAGTGTATTTATTAAGAAAAAGCAACTATTGTTTGCATGCTGTGCTTAAAAATGTGTGGTATTTTACTTTTATTCATTCACTTTTATGTGAAGGTCTTCTCTAATATAGCTCTTATTGGACTGAAATGGAAACGTAAGAATTGGAGCATATTTTCATTTTTGTGGTGAGTTCGTTTGTAGATCAATTAGTATATTTAAAGCATTCTGCTCTTTCTTAGAAAATTTTGTCATTTGCATTTACTCAGAGACATATTACAATTATCCATGAAATGCTGTTAGTGTGGAGTGGTGGTGAAAGCCCCAGGCTGTATGAAGCTCCCGCACAGCTGGCTCTGCTGCACGTACCCTCTGTGTTGAATTCTTTGTGTCAGTTTGCCGATTTTAAAATGGGAGTGATATGGCTATTGGCTCTGATACCTTCCCCATTACATACTGTGAGAATAAAGTGAGATCGTGGGGGCTTCCCTGGTGGCGCAGTGGTTGAGAGTCTGCCTGCCGGTGCAAGGGACACGGGTTCGAGCCCTGGTCTGGGGGGATCCCACATGCCGTGGAGCGGCTGGGCCCAGGAGCCACAACTGCTGAGCCTGCACGTCTGGAGCCTGTGCTCCGCAACAAGAGAGGCCGTGATAGTGAGAGGCCCACGCATGTGGCCCCCGCTCACCGCAACTAGAGAGGGCCCTCGCACAGAAACGAAGACCCAACACAGCCAGAAATGAATAAATTAAAAAAAAATTGAGATTGTGGATATGAAAGTTTTAATTAAAAAAAAGTAAGATACAGGCATTAATACTCTGTCACAGTGAATTAAATGGGAATTAACAGTTTACTTGGAGAGAATCTTTTTAAGTATAAACATTTTGAATGTAATTGTAGCCTAATACCACCGAGATAGTGGTAATTATAGCAAGACAGGGCCATCTTATGTATCGTTTCTAAAAAAACTGGCAAGCACAAAAGGAGAAGAGGAGGAAAGTAAGAGGAGGTAGAAGTGGTGGAGGAAAGAACACAAAATAAAATAAAACAAATTAGATGATCTTGAAATCACTGGAGTTTCTAGAACTATAAATTTCTTTACTTATTAGGAAATATTAGAAGGGATTATTAATCTATGAGTTACTAAAAATGTATTTTTCATTAAAAACCTGTTTATATTTAGAGTATCTTTATATTCAGAATTTTACATTCTTGGTGTGGAAAAATGATCTACATCTGATTTTTCCCTTCTCTAGAATTTTAGCCATTCATCTATATGCCTTGGTGTCTGTGTCTGAAGCTTGGTAAAACTAAGTGTTTCTTCTAACTCTGTCAGTTTTTTTTTTTTTTTTTTTTTTTTTTTTTTGCGGTACACAGGCCTCTCACTGTGTGGCCTCTCCCATTGCAGAGCACAGGCTCTGGATGCGCAGGCTCAGCAGCCATGGCTCACAGGCCCAGCCGCTCCACGGCATGTGGGATCTTCCTGGACCGGTGCACAAACCTGCGTCCCCTACATTGGCAGGCGGACTCTCAACCACTGTGCCACCAGGGAAGCCCTGTTTAGTTTTCTTTTTAACTTCCTTTATTTCTCTTGTTGTTCTTCAGCCTACAATTACACGCCATGGTCTGTCTCTGTTTGGGCTGAGATTTTTTTCACATATCCTCTTATTCTTGGTCTCCCAAAATGTATACCTAGGTTTTTTAAAGGTGCCTGGATACTATTTAGTAAATGTGATGACTGTATTTCTTTCCAGTAACTATGTTCTGAGGGTATTTTCCTACGTCTTAGAAGAGAAATACTGGTGGGGTGGTAGTAAAATGACGATCTTCACATACGCTGTTATGCAGGTATTATCACATTCTAGTGTGGTGGTCAGTACTCTGTAGCTAGATGATTTGGTCTTTTGTCTAATGTTGCAGCTGCTGTGTCTCAGTCTAGAGGAAAATTATATTTTCCTTGCACACTTTACTTATTATTCAGCTCCTTGCGAAGTGACTGAAGGGGCTGATGTGTTCAGAGCCTTTCACAATGATTAGTAACCTGTCCTTTAATCTTCAGAGCTAGTGCTACAGTTTTAATTCTTCTTCAGTCACTTTAATCTCTAATTGATTGCTTGGCTGAGTCATCTGGCAACTACTTCTGTGTTCTCTTTATGCAATGGCAAATCACATGCTTTTGTATCTTCAAAAGAAATGTTGGTTTCTTACTTACTAAATAATTGGCTTATTTTGTTTTGCTTATAAGTCATGTCTTTGGTTTCCCCAAAAGTAATGGACCAGTCCAAAGAAACATAGTTGTAAGGCTTTTACCAATTTTTTAAAAATTTAGATAGTGAGTGTAGGATGTAGCAGAAGGCCTGTGTTCATAGTCTTCACCATCTAATTAATACTTGTCAAATTTTGGGCATGTATCTGCTCTGAGCCTCAACCTTCAGAGTTATAAAATGGGTACATCATTACCTTTATAGAATTTTTGCAATTAAATGAGCTAGCATATAGAGAGTGTCTAGCACAGCACAGAGCACAAATAGGTGCTTAGGTAATTATTGTCATTTCTGATTTCTTCTCCTCCTTGTTGTCATTATTGTCATGATTATAGAATGCAGCCTTGTAAAGGTCTCTTGTTGTTTTGGTAGATCACCTTGAGAATTGTGTGCAGTTTGGAGTTCTTTGTTGCACTATTCATCTTTGTTAGGGTGAGAAAGTCCAGGCTTACAGATAGGTAAACATATCTGACTGGGGTTACCACAGAATTATGGAAATGGGTTAATTGGTCACTAACGAGCTCTTTCTGGCAATAGTGTTAGAATGTTATGAAATACACAGTTTAACTTCAGACTTAACTACTCTCAGATGCAGACAGCTATTTAAACTATTTACCTTTGCAAAAGCAACACTGAAAAAAGTAATAACCACTTTAAAAAATCCACCTTTTCAGAGTGTTTCCATTTTGTGGATATGATGAAAAAATTCTACCATGAAATCAGATTTTAAAGAACAGACATATATACAGTGATGAATCATCAGCTTCCTTTTGCCTGCAAACAGGCACACTTTACTTTTTGTCTCTCAGTTCAGAGTTTGAATGTACAAGCTGTAGAGGTTAGATAACAGCACGTGGAGTAACTTCTTGCTGTCAGTTTGGGGATAATTGAAACTACTGACACGTCAAACTGAATGAAATCTTTTTTTTGCAAAAATACTAGAAAACATGTTTCTATTCAGAAAATACTCTAGCTCTGAATCTTTAGTGTGAAGTTCACATGAGGTGAAAAAGGCTGAGTGAAGCATTTAAAATGGTGAAAATCTTATTTTAACGTTTTATACTCTGAATTTAATTCTTCAAAATACTTTGAAAAGGCAGTAAATATTTCCAGGAGGACAAGGATTCTGTGTAGGGAATTTGATTAAGTCAGTGAAAAAACTTGGGTAACAGTTGCCCAGAACATTTTGATTATTCTATCCAAAAAGAATTTATTTCTGTAGCACATAAAGACATGCCTGTAGGGTAGTACTATAAGATATATTATTGACTGAATTTTTTGCCTGGGATGCATTTCTGAAATGAGTAAATGGAGTATTTTAAATGTCATGTGGAAGCTTGTCACATGTGAATCCATTTTTAAAGTAGTATTTAACATCTGAAAAATCTTCTGTGCTATTGGAGATTTTCTTATTTCCATGTAGATTAGGGAGGTCATTCAGCTTGTCTCCATTTTTCATGGTTATATGGGAAGTGCAGTTATTTTCTGAGGAGGGTGAAGGAAAAGAGGAGCTGTATTATAGCTTGAAGATATGGTTATTTTGGGGAATATGTGGTGGAACCAAAAAGAAAGAAAGCGTTGATGAGCAGCAATCAGAGACCAACTAACACTGACATAAATTTATAGGGTGCCTGATGGTCAAGTTTGTAATTCTCCTTAGCAACACAGGGAGCAAATGTAGCAAAGGTTGAGTAGTAGGAGGTCAGTGTAAAGGTAAGGCCCCTGCCCTCAAAAAGTTGTTTCAGGGCTTCCCTGGTGGCTCAGTGGTTGAGAGTCTGCCTGCCGATGCAGGGGACACGGGTTCGTGCCCCGGTCCGGGAAGATCCCACATGCCGCAGAGCGGTTGGACCCGTGAGCCATGGCCACTGAGCCTGCGCGTCCGGAGCCTGTGCTCCGCAACGGGAGAGGCCACAGCAGTGAGAGGCCCCCATACCGCAAAAAAAAAAAAAAAAAAAAAAAAAAAGTTGTTTCATATGCAAATTAGAATGATCTATCTTAAAGCCCCTTAATTTCTAAGCTCCCTGCAGATATGAACAGTCTAGTTCTAGGGTATCTTCCTGAATCCTTATCACAAATGGGGATTTGTCACAAGTACACTTGCCTTGAAGGAAATGTTAAAAGAAATATGATTTCTAATTATTCCAGTCTGTGGCTTATCTTTTTGTTTTTTTAGTTGTGTTTTAGCACATTTTTATTGGTTTGAATATTTTGCTACCAAAGCTTGATATCAAAATATATTGTGCTTTGAATATTTCTGGAAATAGTATCTCTGAAAAGACCATTTTCAGTTAAACTTATTCAAAATCTCAGATATGTAATGTTCTTTTGTATTCAAAGTAAGTCACAAAGCATAAATTTTGGACTTTATTTTCTTGCAAAAGATATATGCTGTCCTTAGGTAAATATAGTGGTGTTAGGAGTAATGCCTGACCTTTCAAATTCAATTAATGACTCAACACCTGGGAGAATGTTCCCGATTATTGTTGCTCTGTTTTTGTAACATTCTCTGAGGTTCTTTGTCAAAAGAAACAGATTACCTTTCCATGCATTGGGAGTCAATGTTACTAAAAGGGCCACTTCTGTAGTTACTTTAAGGTTCATCTCTTGGACTGTTATTAGTTTGGCACAGGACACTGTATAAATTATATACATGTATACACTCCCAAATCTCTTCCTGGTTTGAAACTGGAATCTATGAATTGGCTTCTGTGTCTGCTTTAAGAGTTATTACCATGGTGATGAATAGCCTGTTTAGTTTTACGGCTGGCATGATTCTTCCAGCTTGGGTCACCTGTGTTTTCTTACTACCAGTTGCCCACACTTTGGGCAGCAGTTACATTTCCATCATTAAAAAGAAAGTAGTTAGAAGGCAAAACTAGTGATTTAGTAGAATTCGCTGCATCAAAGCTTTTAATCTGTTGATTATTTCCTTTCAGTGCTAAGTAGCAGGAGCTTACTCCTTTCACACTGCTTCAAACCTTCCCTTTGCAATTGGAGCTGGTGGGGAATCATTACCCTGTACTGCAGTTGTGAATTTGTCGTCATTTGTTGAAGCATTATGGGGGAGGGTGAAGAAAACTGACAAAAACGTCTTGATAAAGGAAGCTTGACTTATCCATTCTTGATTTTAACAAGTCAACATTTCAAGTATGTTGCTTTACTATATTTATGTAAGCTGTGGCAATGGGTCAGCTGTCAACCTTAAACCTGTCTGTATCTACAAATGTTAAAAGAAATATTAAGGTTTTTCAGTTACATTTAAAATGTAACATAAGAATGAGGAGGGATGAACACAAGTGAAACAATGAATTCGAGATAATAAAATGAGTTGTTGATTTGGAGATATATATTATATGCCAAATGGTCAGACTGGATATGATGAGAGCTTCCTACGTGGGGTTGATGCTCTATACCAAGCCCAACTCTATACAGTCCTAGATGTTTAGAAATTAAATCAACCAGGAAAACAATCAGAACCCCAGATGCCACAGGCCTTGTGAGAAATTTAAACAGTAAAAGTGTAGTTACTTGTGTATCACTCAGATTTAAGTAAACAACTAATATAATTTCCAGATTGGAATGATTTAAAAGAGCTAGTGAATTTCAAACCCTGAGAAAATACCACTTACTGAAAAGATCCATATAAAAATCTTAAAATCCATGTAAGCGACTATGTAATATGTACCTATTATACCATAGCAGCCAAATTTTAAAATAGAATTATAGCTGATTTGAATTAATTTTTATATCTCAAGATATAGAAAACATTTGATAAAATTGAGTAATATTCAGAAAAGCTACCTTATTCTTCCTGAATCTTAGTCTTCTCTAGAATGCTGAAGTCATTTAAGGGAGATTTTTGGGTGGCATTTGAAACATACCATATATGTAAAATGCACAGTTTATCCTGGGAGTCTGAGGTGAGGATTGGATTTTGACATCAAGCTCTGGAAGTTCATAAGCCTTAGAGATTGACTGACTGACTGACTCAGGGGTGATATTTTGATTTTATATTAAGAAGCCATAAACATTTTCTGTTATGTCAATGAATACTACAATACTCAAAGTCATTAAGAAATAAAGAAAGAGTGACAACAGGCATCTTCACGTAAATGAAGTGATGCTTTAGTACCAGCATAGTCAATGTATTGGTTATCTTGAAACTTAATTCTGTTTTTGCAGTAAAAATTAAGCTGTGTCCTCTTTGGGATGGAAGAGGTAGCATTAGGTTAATGTGTAAGCTTTATCTTCTGAAGTACAAAATGACCTTAACCTGGGAGTTGGTCAAAAACCACTTCTGGTTTTAGATTAGATATAATTAGAATAATCTAGGCAGGTATAAATAAAGGATTACAACGTGCATCAGATTTATAAAAAGATAAACAAATGTGGTTTTTAGTTTAGGGATCATGTCTGATATTATTATTGAGAGTACAGAAAGACCTAATCTGCCTTTTTTTTTTTAAGGTATAGATATAAAATACAGTCTACGTTATGTTTTGTAAGTTACAGTTTGACATTGAAAACATATATTTAAATTGTATGTTTATTTTGGTCTAGAGGAAAAATCTTATGCATGTTTATGCCTTATACACACAATTTTTAAAGATCCATGCTGACAACGGACAGAATGAATCCTGTTGGTCTAAAAGAAAAAAAGGTGAAAAATCAAGAAAATTTTGAAAAAGTTATACAGAAATGGTTTTAAAGAGAGATGAATATCACTGCTAAACTAAAAGATGTGTGAAAAAATTTTCTTCTGTCAAATTGGAATAGATTTTTAAAACAAGTGATGCGGTAGTGTTTTGGTGAGAGTGTGGGAGAATAGAAAAAAACCTTATAAACTATTGGTAAGAGTGTAAGTATAATGTCTGTGGAGCATAGGGGAGGAAAATGTTTTCCTTAACCCTCTCAGGGTCCCTGGCTGGACCTGCAAATTAAACTGACAAAGACAAATTAACAGGAGAAAAGCACACACATTTATTTAGTGAAAGTTGTATGTGACACGGAGCCTTCATAAGGAAATGAAGAAATAGTTAGATCTGAGTGTTTTTATGCTGGGTTTTACGAAGAGTGGACAGCTGTGTGGGAATATGATAGATTAAAGAGTATGAGATAAGGGTAGGGAAGTGGGGGGGGATTTAACAAGGCCTGTGTGTTCGGATTGTTCTGTGTCCCTTTGTCTTCAGAGATAAGGATGCTTCTTTTCTCTGGGTATAGGAAGGGCACTTCTCACACGAGGGTTTGAGGCCCTGTTTCAGGAGAGAAAATCTTGGTGAAGATCAGGTGACCTTCCTGCTTCTGCTGTTTCCTCAAACTCCTTCACCTTAAAATATTCAGTATGCCAAGGTGCCATATTTTGGGGGTAGTGTGTCCTGAACCCTGTCATTCATTCTGAAACTTCCCCAAGAACTTTCACAGTCTAGAAACTGAGTTAGTTGTAGATTGTCCGATAACCCATTAAAACAGTCTTTGAGTCCTGAACATTTCCATGGAGACAAAAGAAAAAACAGGTTAATGGTTAGAACAAACCATGAACTTAGTTTTTGAGTCCAGAGGGCAATCAGTCATCGCGATGATTTCTAGACGTTGGACTCAAAGAATCTTCAGATGGAGTGAGAGCAAGCAGTAGCAATCTGGAAGATTTTCCTGGTTCATAGTTTGTCCCTGGTGATGTCATCAGGTGTTCTGGTGAACTTTCTGAGGGGCCCACATGGCAACAGGCAGGAAGGTTGTCCATACATGTGTTATTGTGGTGATTTCTCTGAAGTTCACATCAAGTTGTCCAGCTGCAGCTTGCTGGACTTTGGGAAAGAGACAGTTTTAATTTTTAGTGATTCCAAGTCAGAAGGGTGGGAGAAAAATTGGACGCACCAGTTTGGAGAGTTGTAGCTAGGTATTGGAGGATCCTAGAAGAATTCAGGATCCAGTCCAGTTTACAGGGAGATAACAAAACCTCAAAGACAATGAACAAGGCAAGAATTTAATAACCACAAAGGTGTGCTGTAGTTTTCCATTGAAACATAATTTTTGTTTCTATTGACACTCCTATTTCTATCAAAGATATTCTAAGTAAGACTAATTTGTTTGCAGAATAAGTCTATTCTCATTAAACTTGGCCCGATTATTTACATCAGTCCAGCAAGAATAGTGATTGACTATATATGCTCTTTTTTTTTTTTTGCGGTACGCGGGCCTCTCACTGTTGTGGCCTCTCCCGTTGCAGAGCACAGGCTCCGGATGCGCAGGCTCAGCAGCCATGGCTCACGGGGCCCAGCCGCTCTGCGGCATGTTGGATCTTCCCGGACCGGGGCACGAACCCGCGTCCCCTGCATCGGCAGGCGGACTCTCAACCACTGCGCCACCAGGGAAGCCATATATGCTCTTTTTAAGTCTGCTTTGCTGGAACCACTTCTAATAAGGAATCTCAGATTGGGCTTTTAAAATCTTTTCAGAATTAGGAAACCAAGCCAATGACTCACCCTCAGCTTTTGCCTGTAATACTTAAAGACTTGGGTGAATTACACTCTTCTCGAGGTCCCCAAAATATCCCGAGGTTCCTGGGTCTTCCAGGAAGTGACCTTCCTTACTCACCTGTTATGCAGGAACCTTATAAGCAAGGTACCAGGCTGGTTTTTGAAGGGGAGCTTTATACATACATTGGCTCCTTTAAATTAAACCTTAGTTCCTTAAAGCTGTCTGGTCATATCTGATTCTGTGCACATCATTCTCAGACATGACATTCCAGTCCAAGCCTTGCTAATATAGCCAATGTTTACGATTGTGTCCTGTTACAAGGAGAACAGATGCTTGTTGAACTTATGCAAATAACTATATTGCCTTGAAAATAAGAACACTCACGGAAAGTTTTCTAATTCTGGAGGGATCAGGTAGGGAGAAGAGATAATTGCTTCAATTCTGTTAACAAAGGTGTAATTTACCAGATTGCTGTGAATTATAGGTAGTTTAAGAGTCAAGAGAAAAAGATTTCTTTACATCTGGAAGATGTAACATTAAAGAACCAGCAATGCTTCAAACAAAAGTCATAAAAATTATAATCATCCACATCAGTTCATCCAGTCCCGTGTTCTGCTTCATCTTTGGTTAGCAGTTCTATGAATCCATCAGCTTCTTCATTAGTTCTGGAAATTCTTACACAGTCCAGTGGCATGGTCTCAAAGTATTCAAGTTATGCCATTATGGAGTGTTCTCACAGTAGCTGATTGTAAAAACTTTCAGGGAAGAATCAGAGTAAAACAATAACTGTCTGTGAATCACAAAAGACTTAAAAACAGTCATGGTTAAAGTTCTTATGAGAGTTCATTTGATAAGGAAATTTAGTTATTTCTGTGGCATACAGCAATTTAAGATAATACTCGGGCAAATTATTGACAAGTATTGACACATTTCTATGAACTTCACACAATTTCTGGAATACTTTCACTAATAGGATATATCCATACACATAGAACCTATGAGGGTTTATCGTCACGTCTTATTTTACAGTCCTTCCCATGTCATTTAAATTCCAAATAAACCTAATTATTTTAACGCCTCTCTTTTATAAGATAAGAGACAAATCCTTTGAGATTTTCCAGGAACCCTCTGGGAAACTTCAAAATTAGTTTGAGGTCTAAAAGACTTTGGGATTTTTGTGATAAATATCAAATAGGATCACAGATCATTATGAAATACCTATTTAACCAAAGTGAAAAGAAGATTTTAAAGGCAAATACAGAAGGTTGCATAGCTGTGAACAAAATTTAGGTCTTTTAATGTTGAGGACACTCAGCTTTCTTAAATAATTAGTGACCTGATAAAGATATTGTGAAGTGCAGGAAATTATTCTAAGATATAACATCTTGATTTCTGAGGCAGATTACTTAAAAAGGTAAAGAAAACTCAGAGAAGTAGTGACGTTTTTTAAGCTATCATTTATTCCTGACAGTTAATCAGGCACTGTGCTGTGCTCTTTACATGCATTATTTCATTCAGCCTCTATGAAGAAGATTCTGTTATTTTCACTTCATAGACAAGCAAAAAAGATTTAGTGAAGTAATTTGGCCAAGGTCATACAGCTGTGAGTAACAGGGCTTACCTGTTTTGCACATAAAGTCAAGTTCTTTATATTCTATTGCCTATACTAATGATTTGTTTAAGGTCATGTAATACTAAATTGTAGAGCCAGGGGAAAAAATTAAGGTTGTAGGTTTCAAATCCATGGCTCTTTTGACCACAACGTGCTACTCTTTTTAAAATTTATATTGAAGTATAGTTAATTTACAATGTTGTGTTAGTTACAGCAAAGTGATTCAGTTATACACATATATATATACACACACACATATATATGTATTCTTTTTCAGATTCTTCTCCATTATAGTTTATCACAAGATATTGAATATAGTTCCCTGTGCTATACAGTAGGACTTTGTTGTTTATCCATTTTATATATAGTAGTTTTGTCTGCTGATACCAAACTTCTAATTTATTTACCCATCCCCCAGCACGCTACTCTTGACATAGGTTTATTTAGTCTATTTTCCATAGCCCCATGTCAGGAATATGGGGGAATTAGAGACCAGTGTTAGAGCCATCATTAAAAGGTCTTGAAACTGCAAACTAAAGAAAGATTAAGAATTGGTTTGGAGAATCAACATTTTATCGACTGAAAATAAGTGACCCTTAATATTTTGCCCAACCAGGGTAACCCTTCATTGTATTAGCACTTTTCTGCCGAAGGCCATAACTAAATTCTACTGACTGGGCAAACTCTAGTCCAATGATCTTCGAAGAAGTTAAATCACTTTTAAAACTGATATAGCCTCCTGCATTCGGCTTCGGTGTTTGCTGCAGGGGTTTTTCTTTCCATGACTGCAGCTCTCTGTGCCACTGGCAAGGCTTGTCTGATTTAAGCCCCGTCTGCCACCCCTATTTATTGGTAACATACATGCTTCAAGGATCATTTGATGTGCAAATTTAATCGCAGATTTTATTTTCGAAGGATGACATAGGCTATATCGTTTTAACGGCTATTTACACAGCTTTCTCTAAACTGCTGCTCTGAAAACAGGCGTTTCATTCTGTTTATTGTGATGCTGCTTGATTTAATTTATCAAGGCTAGTTGCTCAGTATTAGCTTGTTAAAATATATATAGGATGATTCTGTGCAGTATTTCAGAGGGTACATGCTTTGAAATGAAACTTGGGCATTTCTCCTGAGTTTTTGGTAAGACAGTACCTTATCAGCATTCAGTTATTTTCAGTATTTGCTGGTTTGCCCCATCCCTTTCACCCTCCCTCCCTTTCTTCCCGGTTCTATAGCACATGATTATAGTTAGGAGAGGTTAAGTTATGTTATCTAGCTAACGTGATAATTTCCTGACTCTTACAGAGTTAAGGTAAAAGTACTCTGGGAAGGATTGGTACTCTTATTAGTAAATGTCTTTTTCTTTCCAAATGGCACTTAAGAATCCCAAGGTACCCATGATTTTAATAGGCTAAAGTAGCCCTATCATTTTTTTAGACTTTAACTTTTTGTGGAAAGCATAGGTTTGGGGGATGATGTTATAAGTTTTAAAAAATGCCGTTTTACAAGGAACATCCTATCAGTTCTTTTGATATGGCTTCACGCAGCCAGTTATGTGGAATGCCAGCACCATCTGAGCCAGGTGAAATGAGGAAGCTCTAAGTGATATCTTAATAATGATGGGAAATGTTGGTACTGCATGCCAAAAGCCTCCATTTTCCCTGCCTCTCAGAAATTCTTTGTATCTATTGTGTTTCGGCAGAGTCTGTATTTAAATGGGAATTTTTCAGCAGAAATTGGAGGTTCTGTAAAGTGTTTCTTTGTAATTTCTGGGGTGAATTTATAGATGTCCTCGTGCAAACTAATATTTTTCCTCATTTATCATTAGGTTTTCTGACTATTTGGTAATTTTATTTTTTTCTGAAAACTTAACCGTTTTATGTTGAAAAGAGTAAAACTGCCAATGGCTATGTTTTAGCCCAAATCTAATTAAGTAGATTTTCTATTTTTAAATTTGAATTAGGTAAGTGTTCTAGAATAGATGTGAATGAGAGTTTACAAATTGGTCTCATTGATCTCCTTTTACAGGTGAGGAAATGGAGCCGGAGGGAGGTTAAGTTACTTGCCCAGGTACAGAGCTATTCAGTGGCAGACCTGGGGTATAAACACAAGCGTTCGGTTTCCCAATGCTGAGGTCTTCACACTTCCCAACTTCTCTTTGGTTATAGGACATGAATAGAAACGAGAAATCACTTTTTTCTTTTGTTTTCACCATGTTTTTTTTCAAAATTTTGTTGGCTTTTTGATTGAAATTGCCAAATAAAAGTGTGACTTATTGGAACTCTACAGTGATTTCTAGGTTGAAAATGACATTTAAAATCCATAATCAAATAAGTTTGTGTGATGTTTCCCAAATATATAACTAAACTTTGCCAATTTAAGGCAAAACTACCATTTTATTCACTTATATACAATTACATTATTTTGCAGTAATAATGAGTTCATTTTTCTTAAATCAGTACTTTCCTAACATAATAAGAGACAAGCCATCTGTAGACTTAAAATTGAATTATGATCTCACTCTTCTAAATAACTTATGCGAAGAATGAGTATTGTTCATCCTATTGTTTGTATTTATTCACCCCAAGAAGCGACCATTTATATGTTTCTGCTCTTTTTATGTTTTCTACCTTTAACCCAGATTCTATGTCCAAACAATAGCTCTAAACCCGTAGTGACTCATTTGATCTTTTTTTATTTGAACAAATTGGTTCTTCCTCTCATTCACATGCCATGCATGTTTGCCCTTTTGTATGCCTATAAAATGTTAGTAATTTGACATGATTCTCCCCCAATATGAATTATATTGCACTGTCATTCCTCTTCCAGATAAGTTGTTACAGCATTTGGTTGGTCATTCTACCCATATGAATTCAGCTCCCTTAGCTTGTATGTAATTGAGATTTGACATATACAATTTAGCATTTAGAAACCTCTTTTGGATTCTCTCATATTTGTAGCACATTAGTTTCTTACTTCCATTAAAAAAAGCTTTTAAAGTTAGAATGAGAAGAAGGGTTGGCTTAGATCCAGCAGATTGTGATTCTTAGGAGAGGAAGGAATGAAAGACAAATTGAGGAACTGAGAGTGCAGTTCTGCTTAGGTTTCCAAGATGAGTGGATTGTGACAGTGTTGATCCATTCTGCTTGGCTGTCCTAACAATTTTTGTAAATGACTTCATGTCTTTTTGGATCCGGTGGGCTTAGTTTGATAGGTTTTGCTATAACTTATCTTGTCTGCCTCTATATTCATGGTTACAAAGTGTGGAATGTAGGCCAAGGTTACCAGTAGAGGTGTGTGTGTGTGTGTGTGTGTGTGTGTGTGTGTGTGCGCGCATGTGCGCACGCAATTTCCAGCTTCCTTCAGTAGTCATGGAAAAATGTACAGCAATCAGATCTATCACATTCCAAATATATAATATTTCTCATGACTGCTTCTGGTATGCTGCCCTATATTAGAAGGGTAAGGGAATCAACAAATACCCACGAGCCTTGCTTAGATTTGTCCCATGTCATTGGCGTTCTGAGTGTGTATATGAATATTGTTTTAGTCCATGCAGTTTTTTTATTAGTATTCTGGATAATTATTAGTCATATACCAGCCTGTACCAGATTAGCCTTTTATAAAACTATCATTAACATCTTTACCAATGATTCAGAACTAAAAGACATATCAGAATTATATTACTGGGGACAAATCTAAGCAAGGCTCATGGGTTTTTGTCGATTCTCTCCCCTTTCTAAGATAGGGCAGCTCACCAGAAGTAGACATGAAAAATATGTATTTGGAACGTTATAGGTTTGGTTGCTGCACATTTTCCCATGACTATTAAAGAAAGCTAGAAATCGTATACACACACACACACACACACATACATCACTGCTGGTAACCTTGTTTTAGCAGGGTATTAAATGTGCCTGTTAACTTGCTATTGGGAAAGTAAATGTCTTAAAAGAATAAATGGGCCTGTTTCTAAGCAGCAACAGTTTTGGCATTTAGCAGATCCACTGCCTAAAAGCTTTATCTTCAAAATGACAGGGGCTAGAATTGGAATACCCCGTAAGATCCTTTTTGACTGTCAAGTTCAGAGATACACTGATATGTTGGGTTGGAATTTTTGTGATTATATTGTTCATTTTGAAAAAGGGTTTCCCTTCTACTATCAAAGACAGAGATTACATTAGTACTTTCTGCTGTTCTCCTGGCTGGTTTCAAGGCTTTCTTATTCTTTTCACTTCCTTGACAGCACTGCTCCATACCCTGCCCCCCCCCCTTTATTTTTTCTGATGCTCTTCTGTTGTAGTCTGAGTTCCCCAGGATGCAGACTCTGAGGTGGAAATTAGTGCCCTGGAAGTTTCTTAGAAAGTGCTGTTGAGATCAACTGCTGTGGAGTGGAAGGAAGAAACCAGCACTGGGGAGAGGGGAAGTTAGGCTGCCCTGTAGTCTTGGTGGAGATCTGACCCCCTAGAAGCTCTAAAACTGGGATGGTGCTTCACCATTGTCTCCAGCTAGAGAGAGGGGGGCAAGCCTTTATATTCCCCATGTCAGCCAGTCTTTGGATGTGGGCTGCCCTGGGAGGGGAGCATGAACTTGCAAGGGGAGACTTCAGCCAAGGCCATTCTGAAGAGAGCTGATAGCTGAGGCCCGTATGCTGGCAGTACTACAGCAGCTGGGGAAGAAATCCTTCAGTTGTGAAGGGGGATCTGGGTAGTACATCACAGTTTCCACTCCATCTTTTTTTGCAAGGGTGCTGGATGTTTCCCAATGGCTTGGAATTTCCAGGAATGAGGAGTTGTAGGGCAGAGTGGCCAGGAGGTTGAAAAGTGACAGAGAAGAAAAGTTGGTGTGAGTAGGTTGTGTCAGATCATTGAGTTCTGGCATTGATCAGTGCTTTTCTAAACAAGCTTAAAAATCCTACCTATTTATAGTGATGCTATTCCCTTTTTAAGTTACAAAATTCTGATGAAAACTCTTGGGTTCTTTATGCAGAGGAATGTGCATATCTGTATGCATATAAATTCTGCTTGATTGTTGTAAACCTGCTTGTTTTTTCAGTTCCCTATTTATAGGCTTTTTTTTCTTCTTCCATCTCTTAATAATTATGCTTTTTTGGCATCTGCATACTAAAACATTAGTTGAGTACGAAATTTTCTGTTTGAGGTATTTGTTAATGCTCAATCACAGTAAATCATTTTCTCATGTATTTTGTAATTTCTATATTATAAGGTCATTTTCAGTGAGGATTCTCTTGTGCTTTCATTTTGGTTTAGTTTTTCTAGCTTGTGGAAATCCATCGTGGCCTTGTTTATGGAGTGTTACTTTAAAGTATTTTTATGTTTGTTTATTTCACATACTCCAGGGATATCACAAGCCCAGGACCCATTTTTTTCCTTAATTTCTTAAGCTTGGAGATTCTCATACAAATAAGATTCAGACTTCAGAACTGTTGTGACACAGGCTTAGGGTTTTAATTTCTGGTTGTAAGCGTTTCCCCTGCCCTCTCACCCAGATTCTCAGAGACAAGTTCCACTGAAGTCTTACTAAGACAACGGGTGGATTTGTCCTGTCCCCCTCACCAGTTTTTAATTGTGATCGCAGCCCTTTGACGATGGCTCCAGTTTTATGGAAGCACCTCAGAGCCAACTTTATGCCCAACTTGTGTGCCCAAGATCTCTTATTCTGTCCCTATATGGGCATCAGGGTTGCTACACATGGTTGGACAGGTTGTATCCTGTGTTGAAGAAAAGCCGGGCCAGAAATTTAGCCTAACTCTGCTCTCCTGAGAGAGAACTTTCTTCTGATCCCCTTCCTTCAGGGAGCATCTCCTTACCAATTTCAATTAGACCTAAGAGCTATAAGAGAATCCAGTGATTCTTCCTGGCGGCTACAGCTGGCAATATTTGCTTTTGTGCTTACTACCACTTTGGCCATTGGTCCTAGCTTTGGTTTGGCACCAGGGGGTTTTTCTTTACTGCAAGTGGAACTGTGTATTTAATTTTTAAAATGTGTTACTCTTTCTCATCTTTTCTGTGTTGTTTATTTATGGTGGAAAGTCTTCTTCATTAGCTCAGTTGACCGTATTGTGGCACCTGGAATTCCCACAAGTTACTTATTAACCTCTATTCCTCAGATATCACCTGTTTAAAATGGGAGTAATAATAGCCCACCTGTATTGCGTTAGTTTAAATTTAGAGCACCTAGTAATTTCCTCATCCGTATTTGTACCATTTAAAGCTTTACCACTTCAGGGAAGACTTGGAAATGTAGTAGTGGCTGTGTTTACTTACTTAACAAGAAGAGGAAGTCTTAGTTAACGCCCTGGAGAAACCAGAGAAACTTTGTTCAGTAGCACAATGTCGAAACTGAAGCTCCGAGCCCCACCCTTTCTGATGTTGATGTGCCAAAGGTCACTTGGCACCAAAAGTGAACAGAGAGGAATGTCCTCTCAGTATTGCCTGGAGGATCGCTAGGAGGAACTCTGCCTGGATTTTGAGGGTAGGTAAGTCTGAGTTTGTGAATGTTCTCTTTGCTAAGGAGGGCTCTCAAAGGCATAATTATCATGGAGTATATTTGTAGACCTTGAAACATGTGGTAATGCTTTTAGTCCCAATAAGCCCTTTGACAATATTGTAAATTCCCATTTGGAATTCCAAGTGGATTCTGAACTTGGTGAAATTGGTACTCCAGGTGCCACAGGGTCCTGCCTCCTGGCTTCTTGCTTACAGAGATGGGGATATACAGGATTTCCTCCCCTTAGGTCATGATGTTTAAGAAACTAATTCCCCACCCCCACCACAATTATAGCTAAGAAGAAATCTGTTGACTGTTAACAGTTGGGAAAGCACAGATATATCATGTTTTCTTAAAATTGCTTTAAAATTAATCTGGTATGCAAAATACTGTGATTATCCTATAAATATTAACTGCTTTGGATTGTTATACACCGTTAGCTGTACTATGAAAATGTGCTTATTACCAAGTTCAGTTTTCTTAGGTTGTTATTGGCTTTGAGTCCACAGACTTAACACTGCCAAATTTCTGTGTAAACATTTTGCTTGGGACCAAAAAAAGTAGTGAATATGTGTATTTAAAGTTTTTTTTTTTTTTTAAATCCATGTATATTAATGGATCTTGTAAATGTTTAAATAGTCAATTAATGGAATTTTTCAAAAACCAAGTCTTTCCAAAAATCCATATTTTTTTATAAAATTCTTTCATAACACACCATAATTTTATATGTAGCGTGTTTTAAATAAAAAAATTGAGCTTAATGGAAAATATATGTAATTCTTAATACATAGAGATCTACTATTTTTGTAGTTCTTATCGATTTGCTTGTTACATTAAATATTCAGGAGGAGCCTTTTTGTTCTCTTACTAATAATTAAGTGCAAATATAAATTAAGATTTATGCTACAGAAAAACAAAGGAGAGCTAATAATAGTGTATCACAATGTAGTACATAACAAAAATAAATAACTGATTACCTCACTGTTTTGGTGCTGGTAAATGTAATGCCTTCTTGAGTTCAGGTACCATGGTTATGGCTGTATTGATCCTTTTGGAAATGGATTCTTGGCTGTGTTCATTTTCCTGTAATGTGTCTATTATTTATTGAGACTCTCTACACCATAGGAGTATTATCAGTTCACACAAGTTTGAACTACTTATACAAGCATTGTTTGCAGCTTTTTGTCAGCTAAAAAAAATGAGGTTCCTTGAGATGTTTATGGATCCATTGATTTTTACCCTTGCTACAAAGCTTTTGTCAGCTTTACAGGCCAAAATTCCAAGGCAAATGTCAGAATCACTTTTAGTACAAATCTCATACATACTCTGGGAATCATACTCCGGGAATGGTATGTAAAATATTTTGTCTTTTGACACACCTATTCTCACCTTAAGAAGGATATCCCTGTACCTACTGTACCTAGAGTGTTTTAAAGGAGGTTTTTGGTTTTCAGAAGCTAAACTTGGAAACAGTTTCTTCAATTTAAGTAAACTGCATATAAGAGGAAATGACTCTGGAGAGGATAAGATGTTTAGACTCATTTTCTATGTAAATAATTCTGAAATAAATTGTGTAAAGAGGTCTCCTTTTTGGTTTATTTTTCAGTGAAATCATGTGTCATTAATTCATCAAGGTAGGTATGAAGTTTACTTAAGGGAACTGCCTTGGAGTTTTAAGGGACTCCAAGTCAGCTCATTATATTTTAGATTTTTAAATAATAGCTTAGTTGAATTGCGTAAAATTTTTGTGCAGGTGATATAATGAGGTAGATTATCGTACATTCTTTTGGTCATTTACGCTGTAGGATAGTTCTAATTTAATTAAACCATTAAGGATTCTTTAAAACTTCTTTTTTATTTTAGAGTTGAGGTTTGTGTATGTTTTTAACTGTTTAATTTGACATGTGGATACCTAAAACGATATTTTCAGCTATATGAAAAATTATACTTCTTATTTTAGTTAAAATTTATGGACTTTGTATACAGAATCTTCTGTATACAATATACTAACTAAGTTTGGGAATTTGACTAGCTGAAACTTGCGGTAGTTTTAATTCTCAATGTATTTTCTAAAATTTTAAAGAAACTTATAAAATATTGTCTCTCTGTACTTGGTAACGTAAAATCTCAGTTGAAATACGTGTATGTTTCTTAAACTTGCTGTAGATCTCACATGAACATTTGTCCAAGAATGCCTTGCTTTTAGGAACATTGGTATACAGTTTCTTGAATCTTAAAAATACATTGTGTCAGATGTTTAGATGTAACTCAGAACCATATTATTTAACTTCACTATTTATATGATCCTAATGGTCAGATTTAAATATCTGACAATATTATTATTACTGTAGGTTGCATTGCATTCTTTGTCTTCCTTCATTGTTTCTAAAAAATACTTTTCCTTCATTTTGTAGGTAATTTTTCTTTTTTTTTCCCCACCTTTTTATACAATTTGCCAGACCAAATGACACAGTTAGTATCCATTAAGTAGAGCCATGAATATCAATCTTGGACACAAAGCCTGGGATTGTAGTTGGGGAAGCCTTCCTGCTGCTCTGGCTTGGTGTCCAAAGACTCTGAATGAAGTCTCTTAACTTATTCAGGATCTCTGAAAGCCCTTTGGGCTCCCCATTGCCCATTCATAGCTGATGTTGCACTCTTCTGGTTAAAAGTTGTCTGTGGCTTTCCCATTTCCCATCATATCAGATTCAAAGTCCAGTACGTAACTTATCACTTGTAGTCATGTATCTTAATTTATGGCCTATACTTCTTTTTTTTTTTTCTTCAATTTTTATTTTTTATTTTGGCCACACCATGCAGCATGCGGGATCTTAGTTCCCTGACCAGGGATCTGTGCCCCCTGCAGTGGAAGCACAGATTCTTAACCACTGGATCGCCAGGGAAGTCCCTGGCCTACACTTCTTGGTCTTTATGCTTTACACCTCCATGTCCTGCTTTTTCCTTCACTCATGCCACAATAAGAAAGTCTCTCCCTCATATGCAAAATTTGCCTCGTCCTTAAGGTCTACTAATCAGGCCCATTAAATTTCTCCTGGTCCCCTCTTCCAACATTGAAACTAATCTGTTTTGTACTTGCTGTATTTTCTTAAGGTGCTTCATGTTCTGTCTTGTGTTACCGTTATTTTTACACGTGTTGTAATATTTTATGCCTCCTACGTAGCATAGCCTAACTTTGAGTGATCCGCTGAGCTGCGTCTCTGTCTCTTACTATGATGGGTTGGATGTGGTTTCGTCTTATATCTCCTATGTTTCCATGTATTTAGTAGATGCTCATTGTAAATATTTGGCAACTGAATAAATGTCATGCCATGGCAGTGGGTAATTGACTACCAGGCATTTTATTCCTCTGTTGGAATGGATGTTTGGGGATAGGACATCATCTCCCCAGCAAGGAAAGCTGGAGAAACAATCAAAGATGCAGTTTAAAAATGATTTAGATTATGTGTAGTACTTTAATACTGACAAGGAAAGAACAGTTTTTTCTAGGTAAAGCCTTTGGGCTGATAGGAAATTGAAGGGGTAACACAGACTTTGGAAATAGTGACTATGGTACTGAGTCAGAGAATGTTTTTCAGGAGTTCACAGTTCAGGGATAAATACAGTCAGTTCTGCTATCGTGCTTGTTTTGAAAATGAGAATTTATTCCTACATTATTAATATTAGGGAACAATTTGAGTAGAATGTAAATTTCACATTTGTTATGTGTGATTTTATTTTATTTTCACCTAGCTGGTGAACACAGGCCTTTTCACCTAGCTGAACTGAGCCACAGAGGAATAGACAAAATGCACATGCAAAAAATGCACATGCGCACACCTCAGACGCCTTCCAGCTCCCTGACTTCACTGCATATCATGAATCACAACCACCCATATCTCGTTTGCATAACTTTCCCTCCAGTTTCAGATAACCCTTTTTCTACCACTGCACAATAACTCACAAGCTGCAACCCTTGGACACGCCATTCCACAAGCACACTTCAAGTCTTTTGCAAGGTAAGATGCTATATTTATTATAGTTTTTATTTATTTTTTTAACCATTTAACGTATGAAAAAGTGTTCTAGGGTCTTTACTAGGCTCTTTTCTTTTTTATATGTGTCACTGACAGCTGTGTTTTCCCCTAAGTCCTGCGCTTTTCATGACGCGATTTTGCATAGCATCATGATTTCTCAGGAACATATTATGCCACATTATAACAGAACTGACTGTACTAATTGATAACATAGAGCATGTGAACTGACAGTTCTCTCTCTGTCTTTCTTTCATTCATTTCTACCCTCCCTCTCCCCGCTCTTTGAATGGTGAGAGACACTAAAAAAAAAAAAAAAGAAAAAAAATCATCCCTGGGCTTCCCTGGTGGCGCAGTGGTTGAGTCCGCCTGCCAATGCAGGGGACACGGGTTTGTGCCCCGGTCTGGGAAGATCCCACATGCTGCGGAGCGGCTGGGCTCGTGAGCCATGGCTGCTGAGCCTGCGCGTCCGGAGCCTGTGCTCTGCGACGGGAGAGGCCACAACAGTGAGAGGGCCCGCGTACCGCAAAAAAAAAAAAAAAAAAAAAAAAAAAAAAATCCCTGTAAGAGGAACACAGTGCAACAGAGAAAAATGCCAGAGAACTTGTTTAACCAGTGTCATAGAAAAAGGGCATAAAATTAGCTGTGGAATAAATAGATGTGCTTAGAAGCACGTAGAGACTGAACCTAAAAGACTAGGCACCAGTGGCTTACCCTTAAATAATAATAATGTTTAACATTTTGTGAGCCTTTACTATGTGCCTGGCACTATGATAAGTGCTTGGCGTGGATTAGGGCATGTAATCCTCACAAAACCCTATAAAGTAGATGTTATTACTGTCTTTATTTTACAGATGAAGAAAGTGAGGCTTACAGGGGTTAGTTAACTTGCCCAAGGTTGATAATTCATAAACATAAATGGAAGAGCCAGACCTTGAATCACATCTGATGTCTGAACCGGAGATCTCAGTGGTCTCTTAGAGTACTTTGTAGATTATAGATAAATAACTTCCACCTATATTATTTCCTCTGCCCTCACCTGTGTCTGATTGGCATCACAGGCCGTCTTTTTACCCCTGTGATAGATGAAAAAACAAAGGTGCTCAGGCTAAGAAATGCGCAGTTTGTCAGACGCAGAACAATAACAACTAGTTCTGACGCCAAATTCAGAGTTTTTTCCATTGGGATTATACGTGAAAAGGGAGAAAAATTGGACAGTTAGAGATCAGGTGAGCTGAACTAGGGAAGAGAAGAAGAAATGATTGTTTTGGAAGTTGGGGGGAAACAAGTGAATTTATAACAGTATATCAGAATTGGAAGGACAGAGCCTGATGGAGCATGGGCAGTAGGGGACCTCTAACTCTATGGTGTAAGAAGCCTAATCAGATTCTCATCAAGGAGCTCAACCTAGCACCAATTTCAACTCAGGATTACAAGGAGAGAAACCCGAGGTCATGAACATAAATTGGTTATGCTATAAATCCAGATTAGTAGTAGCCTCAAAATGAAAAAAAAAAAAAGGAAGAAGAGAGGTGACAATAGAGGAAAGCTTCAAAAGGCTTTATTGGCACTTCTTTTACAACATGTGATGTGTCTTTTTTTCTTTAGGTCGTCAGTTACTGTGTAGCACCTTGCATATAAACAAGTGTTTAATTAGTGTTTGTTAAACTGAAGGTTTGATAAATAGTCAAGAGAGCAATTTTTCAGTCAAGTGTTAAGAGCCTAATATTACACAGGTAAGAGGATAAGGAAGGATTGATTAGCATCTGTGAATTTAAAGCAGGGGGCTAGCAAACTGTGCCCAGTCTGGTTTTCTACAAGCCAAGAACGGTTTTTACATTTTTAGTAGATTATTAAAAACAAAAACAAAGAACATTGACAGAGACCATATGTGGCCCACAAACCCCAAATATTTACAACCGGGCTCTTTACAGAAAGTTTGTCAATGCCTGCCCTGAAGTATAGCCCATAAAGCAGAAAAAGTTAGACTTGTTTCCTTTTAGGAAATCAGATTAGGTAATGGGAACTGATATTATATTTCATAGAGGGCTACATTTTCAAACGTGGACCTTTTCTTTTTTCCCCATATGTAGGCAGGAATTGATATTTATTTAGTATGATATTTTGCTTGGGACTTTGTATACTTTATTTCTCATACCCTTGAAAGATTTTATAACTACTTTACAAATGAGGAAACCAGGCTCATAGAAGCTAAGTAAGCCTCCACATTTATTAAGTAGTGGGATTCATATTTGTCTGGGTTTCTCCAGATAACAATATGGTAGAAAAACTTTATTTGTAAAAATTGAGTATGGTCTATTCAAAATTCTGGCTTGAAAACATCTAGATATCAGATATAGACATTTGTAGTCATTTTAGCCAGTATCTAAAATATTTAAAAAAACACAAGTTGTACACACAAAAAATAGAATTGGTTGGAGAATTGTGTAATTTTATTATAAAAATTGCATTTGAAGGAAGGTTTTTGGATAAATTGTGTAGAGCTATAGAGAAAATTTAAAGAACAGAAAATTCAAGCCCCATATTAAAAACTTAAAATAATATTCACCTAAAAGAAAGATGAGACTTAAAATATTCTCAATATAAAGTACAAAATAAGAAAGTGTATTCTGTGTCAATAGAGAGTATACCAGGTAGCAGTTTATCTTTGCAAAACAGATTATTAAACAAATATTGGCTCATATGTCTAATTGTAAAGTTTTATGAAGAAAATTTCAGGGTGCAATGAAAACATGCAATGAGGGATCTCATACAGATTGGAGGGGTCAGAGGAATAGTTCCCCAGGAGGTCATTTAAACTGAGATACAGGATTTAGGCAGCCAAAGACAAAGAGGATAATTATTCCAAACAGAGTGTGATAGGCCTTGAGGATGGAAAGAGCTTGGTGTATTCAAGGGATGATCACAGAAGGCCACTGTATCTCCTAATGACTCTGAGAAGAGGAATTATATCTGTTTGTTCATCATTGTCTATCCAGCCTCAGACGTACCTGCTGGCACACAGTAATCTCTCACCAGGATTTACTGAATGAACAAAGACTGAATAGACATTTTGCTGGGAAATTCATGATATAATTGTGAGCACAGAGATTGCCTGGGTGAAGCCTACTCCCCTCCTCTCTGAAGCTCACCTAATTACATTAAACTTCTCAGATTGTTGGTAATCCCAGGTTACTCTAGGCCACTGGCAGCCCAGCTTTCCCAAAACTTCTTAACAGCTGTCAAAGTATCTGAATGGAGCTCGACCTGGAGAAAGTCTGAACAGAAAAGGCAGGAAAAAGGAATGTAGACCGCTTCAGCTGCATCTGATCCTGAGGAGGAAAAGTGAATTGACATTATTACAATGACAGGACTGAATCTGAGATAGAATGAATACAGCTACTTTTCTAAAAATAACCAGCTGAGGGGGGAGGGTGTTCTGTACTAGAACACATGATCCCAGGTTCTCTGAGTGATCACTGGGTGACCAAGTAACACATGATAATCGGGCTTAGAGGTTTGATTAAGAAGTTGAATACTGAAATGCTTCCTATTTGTGGAGCTTGATTCTTCAAAATCAAATCTGAGCTTCTAAATTGAGATAATTTCACTTACAGGTTGGATGCGTTGAGGAATTTATAAAGTAGAAAGAGAAGGAGAGAGAGTTGCATATTTCCCAAGTGGGTGAAATAAAGTTATAATAGACTTAGAAGGACTGTTTTACAAGATATTTACCATAAGATGGAGGTGAAATAGGGGTTTACAACAATTAAGGAAAGAGAAGGTCACTTTAGGTGGGAAAGAGAATGGGAATTGGAGACAGAAGGAAAGAAAATATTTCAAGGTTATTCTGAAATGTTAGTTTTTGAGTTAAAAAAAAGCCATAAGTGGTGAAAACAATACATGTACAGCTGATTATACAAGAATTTAATAATGAACTTGTCTGTGCTTTGTTTAAGCTTAAACTTTAGTGAACTTCAGTTGACAGTATGGGATTTTGGGGGTTTAATGTGAGGTTTGAGGAATTTCATACTGGATATCAAGAGTCTATTTCCTTACAAAAAGAGAAATATTGGCTAGCAGATAAGGTAAGTACTTGCTAAGAGTTGTGAGTTTTGTTTTGATCAGTGAGGAAAACAGACACCCCCTGCCCCCTAAAGAATGTTTTTCAAAGGTATGTTAGGAGGGGGATTGGTGGTACTGACTTGTGGAAAACTCATTGTTGTTTATTTTAAACAGAATGTTTCTTAAGTATTAAAATGACTGAGTTAGATATTGTCAGTGTTACTCGGCTTATTTTCAGGGACTAACTCCTGCAGTTAGCAGTTGATTTGCCATAAGACATCAAGTTAATGATAACTTTCTTAAAGTTACAGACATGTTTCTTACCCATTTTAAATGAGTCAACTTTTGTTAATATCATTTTGTAATTCCTTTTGATATTTGGTGTGGAACTTAATAATGGACTAATTAATTATAAAAGCAAACTAAATCTTATCACTTTAAAAGTTTGACCATTGAAGCCATCTTATTGAATATGTCTATATTATATATATATATTATTTATGTATAATACAAATAGTATAAATATATAAATATATAAATATATATATATATATATATATATATATATATATATATATTTTACCCCCTTAGGAATACTGATGTATTTTATTTTGTTCAGGGGATGTTCTCCTCAAAGTTTGTATGCATGTTAGATTATATGAATGCTTACTTAAAAAGTGAAAAATGCAGAGGGATTTTTTAAAAATTCTTTGAGCCATTTCATAAGTCAAATTATCCTTTTGTAAAAGAGCATATCTATTCCAAATCATTTTCTATGTTAAAATAATTTTATATATACATTGCCTTAGTTTATCCCATTAGTATACTGTGAGATTGGTGTGTAGGGGGTGGGACATAGAGTCCTACTTCATTTGAGTAATGAGAATATTAAGGGTCACTGAGAAATGGTGTTTGTAAGAGGGGCTGCCAGGTAAGGTTAGAGCTGGACAAGAAATGAATAGTTGGTGAAACTGGACCAGTTCTCTTTCTTTCCCCCCCCCCAACACACAGTTCAATTTATTGCTTTTGTAAGTTAAGGATTGTGTTTCTTGATCTTTATTAAAGTAGAATATATGATAATCTAATTTACCTCAAATCAAAATATGTATATATACACATGTGTATGTATATATTTATGTGATCACACACATATGCACACAAAGCATTGTAAGGATGGTTTTAATTCGTGTGTGTGTGTGTGTGTGTGTGTGTTTGCCACAGAAACCCCTGATGTCCTGGTGCATCCTCCATTACAGAGGCAGCTGCAGTAGGATCTAGCATTACAGGCCAGGCAGCCATACCTAATGGCCTCACAGACATGCAGCGGTTTATTCCTTCCTCATTTACTTTTTTTATTATCATGGTAAAATATATATAACATACAATTTACTATTTAAATCATCTGTGGTGTAAATTCATGGGCATCAAGTACCTTCACATCGTTGTGCAACTGTCACTACCATCCATCTTCAGAACTTTTATATCTTCACAGATGGTTCCATACTCATTAGAGGATAACTACTCATCACCCCCTGTACCCCGCCAGCCCCTGGCAACTGCCATTCTCCTTTCTATCTCCATGAATTTCACTACTCTAGGTACGTCATATAAGTAGAATCATACAGTATTTGACCTTTGGTGACTGGCTCATTTTACTTGGCTTAACGGCCTCAAGCTTCATCCATTGTTGTAGCATGTATTAGAATTTCCTTCCTTTTAAAGGCTAAATAATATTCCACTGTATATATACACCACATTTTACTTATCCATTAATCCGTCGATATACGCTTGGCTTGCTTCCACCCTTTGGCTGTTGTGAATAATGCCGCTTTGACTGTGAGTGTACAAGTATCTGTTTGAGTTCCTGCTTTCAGTTCTGGGTCTACACCCAAAGGTGGAATTGCTGGAACATATGGTAATTCTGTGTTTAATTTTTTGAGCAACTGCCATATCGTTTTCCGCAATGGCCACACCATTAAAGGAATGTTTTAAATGAAAAGTAAAAACCAATCTTCAATTCTCTTGTCTCTGTATTTTTTTTTTTTTTTTTTGCCACGCTGCGTGGCTTGTGGGATGTCAGTTCCCCAACCAGGGATTGAACCTGGGCCCACAGCAGTGAAAGCCTGGAATCCTAACCACTAAGTCACCAGGGAACTCCCAGTCTCTGAATTTTTAAAATGAACTTTTCTAAAGTAGGATGAATATAGCTCCCTTGGGCTTCTTATGTAACTAATAACTCGAGAAAATGTGAGCTGTGTCCTTATAGGTTATTGATAGGCACATTTTAAATTAGTTAAACCGGGGTCCCCAACCCCCCTGTTAGGAACCGGGTCACACAGCAGGAGGTGAGCAGCGGGAGAGTTAGCGGAGCTTCATCTGCCGCTCCCCACCGCTCCCCATCGCTCCCCATCGCTCACATTACCGCCTGACCATCCCTCCCCCCATCCCCCATCCATGGAAGAATTAATTGTCTTCCACGAAACCAGTCCCTGGTGCCAGAAAGGTTGGGGACCGCTGAGTTACACTATCTTCCTGCTTCTCCTTGGGGAATTCAGAAGTCTGAAGACATTATGAGAATGACATAGGTGAGTCTTAATTTTTCCAAAAAAAAAAAAAAAATATATATATATATATATATATATATATATATATATATATATATATATATATATGTAGAGCAGAATACAATTGGGGAGATTCCCATAGGAATGAAATAAACAGATAAAATTATCTCAAAATTAGTTAACCTTGCTTCTTAATCTAGTCTACCCTCCATAATGCCCCCATAGTGATTTTATTAAAATTAGTAGTAAGACAGTTACTGCCTCCACTGGTTTGCTGCTTCCATAAAGACTGAGCCTAAATTCCTTTACATGATCTACCAGGCCCCTCACAACCTCGTGTCAAGCTCTTCTCTGCCACCTCATCTTTCATATACCCTGTATTGCAGCCACACTCCATATCTCACTCTTCCCTAAAAACCATGCCCTTCCACATACCATGCTTTGCATATGCCTGAAATGTCCTCTCCTACCCGTACATGTGCTGATTGACACACTCCTGTGTCTTTCAACACCTGGTTTTACTGTCTCCTCCCAGATGAAACCTACTGACAGCTGCCTTAGGTTGATGGTTTCACAGTATTGTACACTTTTTATAACACGACAGTAGCATTTACTAAGTTGCATTGTAATTATCTCTTTGCATATGTCTCGCTCAACTAAGTGCTCCTGAAGGAGAGAAACCATGGCGTTTCTTATATGCCTTCATGTGAAGCACAACCCCTGGAAGGTGTAGACAGAAAATACTGAGTGAATTTCTTACGTGGTTTTGCTCGCTGTATAGAATGTCTGCCTCTAATAAGTAATCATTCCATCTATAAGCTGGAATTCCTTTCATAATTTCAGCAATTATTAATAACTGAATATATCTTTTCATATGTAAAAGTATCAAGCAGGCAAATTTTTTCTTCAGTAGTTTGCTACTGCTCCATTTCTGGGCAGATTTCTGACATTTCTGGGCATACTGATTTCATCGGTAATGTTCTCACATTACCCTAGATTTCTCCTGTCTTAGGAGAAAGTATCTGATAAGTTATACTTAAGTGTTAATGACATAATACATTATTACTCCCACAAGTGTTTGTAGTTTAAACATGGTTCCTAGGAATGAAAATGCTTAATTCAAAAGAATAAATTTCCAGTGGTAGGAATTTCATTCACTGTATCCCTTGGGTAAATGGTATCATGTAAGGAAGCAGGAGGACTCTGTCTTGCCCCTCAAATCCCACTAGGCATGCAGGCTTCCAGAAGCACCCCTGAATCTTCAGCACCTCCAGAGTGGTATTAACACTGGAAATATATTTCCTGAGGCTGCTGCTTTAAGGGCCTCACCCTTCTGGGATAAATTTCCCCTTCTTATATTTCCCCTTTATAATCTGAAGGTCAGGGTGGTGTGACTCTTTTCAAAGTGCTTATTCTTCCTCCTTAGCTAAGTAGGAATTTCTTTTTCAAATGTTTAGAAATAGAAATAGGCAGTCATTTAATATTTAAGCTAGTTTCTATGAGTCAGTTATAGATACGAGGAAACACTTATTAGCTGACGTGGCATATTAAATGATGATCTTTCTACTGGAAGCAAAATACTGCAAGAGTCAGAAATTTGAACTCTTTCCAGTCTAGATTACTCAAAAGGAAGCAAACAGCAAGATTCAGTTTAATTGCTTGTTATTTTGAAGAAGGAAATGTTATGTGTATTTTTCTCCCCCAAGGACTGTGTCCAGGGCAGTATCATTTTGGTGTTTTTACAGTTCTGTGAGATGTTTCCAATGCTTTAGAACTAAAAAACAAGTGAGGCTGACATAAATGTATCTGGAACAGTGGAATGTTTCAAAGCTTATCTAAGTAATTGTTCTTCTAGACTGAAGACTTGGTATTACTGGTACCCAAATCCTACTGATATAATGGTAACATAGAAGGACATACATAGATTTCAGCATGGATTGTGTAAATGTGAAATGTTTATACAGTTGTATATGTGTGTAATTATATGTGTGTGTGTGTTGTGTGTGATTAAGTGTTTTTAAGTTTTGGCAAGCATTCTAATGGGCAGGGGTGTCACACACAGAGCACAGAAACTGGGAGTTTGGGCTCTTATATTGGTCTGCCTGGGTTTGGGGTTTTAACATGTACTCACTGTGTGATACTGGGCAAGGTGCTTTATTGTGCTGTGCCCCAGTTTCCTCATCTGTAGAATGGAGATAATAATAGTACCTACCTCTTAGAGGAGTTGTGGTTATCAAATAAATTAATGCATGCCAAGAATTTATAACAAAGTTTAGCCCATATAAGCACTTAATAAGTGTTACCTATTGTTTTTGTAAATTTTTATTAAATACTGGCCACACAGGTGATTCAGAGAAGAGAAAGTAATTACTATGAAGAAAAATGATTGTTTTTAAGCCAAAGACATTAGTTAATTTTGTGAATTAAAATCATAATATTTCTTCATCATTAAGAGATTATGGTATAGGGGCTTCCCTGATGGTTCAGTGGTTAAGACTCCACGCTTCCACTGCAAGGGGTGTGGGTTTGATCCCTGGTCAGGGAACTAAGATCCCACACGCCACACGGTGTGGCCAAAAAAAAAAAAAAAGAGAGAGAGAGAGAGAGATTATGGTATAAAGAGGGATATGTGTACATAGTTAGTGGTTTATTCATTATAATATAACTTGGATTATTCATTTCTGACTGTATTTAAAGTCTTCCCTTTCATGACCAGATAATATATGTTTATGGAATGGTCTCCACTTTGAAACCTGTTTGGCTTTGGAAAATATATGTCTTTTGTCCATTTTGTGTCAGACTTCAATTTTGTCTAATCAGTGTTTGAAAGAAATGGCACTTTATATCCTTCCTTCCAAGAAGAACATTGGGTGTTTCAGGAAGTGGTCTTGGTGAGTCAGAGGATAATACTTTTTCCTCTGAGTCAGTTCTGGACCTCCTTGATATAAACAGGTGTACTTTTACCAAAACTTCTGCTTTTCAGATCAGATGTTAAAATCATAATTTATACATGCCCACACCAACAGCGGTACTTTCATTGGTATTTCCACTCAACATTGAGGGTCTTATCTAACTGTGATTGTAGAAATTCTGCTAAATAAATTCTTTAACAAAATTTTAGTTCAATTCTGTACTTCTAAATTTGTTTCTATTTTGCATCAACTTTTCTTTAAACAGGAGTCATTTGTGTCAGGTGGTCATTTATGTCAATCATAGAGGAAATTTATGTTGGTAATAATATCCACTTGGGTCACTAAAATTCTATGTGTTTTCTTTTAGTACATATATATAAACTCTCCGTAGCACATGTTTAGTACTGGAGTCATTTTGCCAAAGACTGTACGAGTTTGCCACACCCCAGATCAAGGTCAGATTTACCAAGGAATAAATCACAGAGGTCCTTCCTAGCTACACTAAAAAATGTTAAACATGATAAATAATTGCCAAATGACTAGCTGTTGCTATTGTTGAATTGGTCAGGGAAAACTTTAAGAAAGGAGTTGGGATTGAGGAATTGAGCAATTACTGGATGGTTGATATAAAGTAGTGGGTGGGGTGTTTAGTTTAAGAGCAGAAGCCTGCAGGTGAGCCAGTGCAAGAAATGCTCAGAAGAGTGCATGGTGCGAAAGGCTGTGGGAACGTGGAAGCCCGGAGAGATTGCTGTGGGCAAACTCTTGTGGGTCTTGAATGGTAAACTAAGGAATTTTCTTTTTGCACGTGTGCGAATGTAACTGGTAACATTCTTTATGCTGATTCTCATGTATTTCTCTTGTGTCATATTTGATTGACTGCAACTGGATTTTACTTCAGTGGATTTCATTTTTTAGAACCAGTATTTAAAGAAAAGATCTCCGTCTCTATTTTCTCCAGAATACAGTTCTTCAGGAAACTAAAGGAGCTGCTAGATAGATGTAGATACAGATATAGATACAGATCTCAAGGGACCTGTTGCCTTTGTATGTCATCCTTATAACAATCTTATTCTCATTTTACAGATGAGTAAACAGAGGCTCAGAGAGGATAAGGACTTGTCCAAGGTCACAGAGAGATGGTAGAATGAGGATTTACATTCAGGGGTGCCTATCTTCATAGCATGTTCTTTTTACTATTCCACAATACCACAATGAAAGCATTAGAATATACTCAGTAAGTTTTTATTGTTTCCTGTGGCTCTGATAAAAAGCAACCCCAAAGCATTTTCCTTCTTGGTAGAAGCATTGCTATTATTTTTTTAGGAATAGGAAAGTGGCCTTTGGATGCTAAGAAATTGCTCCTGGGCAAGCTTGCTCACCCGTCCTCTTGGGGAGCAGCAGTTGGACCATCTTTATTTTCTACAGTAGATTATTGTCATTTGAGCCTCTATAAGGTTTTCAAGGGCCATCAAATATGTTTAGGAATTATTTGTGGGTAGAGGTGATCCATGCTGCTGATCCTTTGTCCACTTATATTAGTAGATGGACAGTTGGTCTTTTTTTTTTTTTCAGTCTTAAGCATTTGAGCCTTGGTGAGTTGGAGTCTTTGATTTTCTGTCTTGGCACATACAGTTATTACTAGAGCATGCCACTTAGCTTCATCCTATTTCCTTCATGGCAGGGGAGCAGCCACGTGGCTCTTGGCAAAACTAGCCCTCCCTGAGGTGACAACAGTGGCAGTTGAGATTAAGCACCACTCTGTAAACACTGAGTCTAATAGCTCATAAAATGCAAAGACTTGTTTAAAAAAAAAATTCCTTTTTAGCATCCCGGAATGAAATAGTTCAGTTCTTAGGAGAGCAGGGAAATTCATCTTATTCTTCCTGGCTAACTAGTTTGTATGCTACTGTGTGCTGCTTTGTGCTATTTCCAGGGCTTCTTAGCAGCTAAATTGTAAAAAAAAAAAAAAAAAAAAAAAAAAAAAAAAAGGACAACATTCCTCATGTCACATGCTTTCTTCGTTGGCAGGCTTGGAGTTTATGAAGGTAGAGTTCAGCCAGTCCTCAAAGTTACTTATGTAAGGACCACCCCCATCAATGAGAAAACAGGATGCTTTTCGGCTCTGCTGTGTTCTGTCAAATGGTCTGTGTAGGTAAATTTGTATGACAGGAAACAGGTCACTGAGTTGATGTGCTAGCCTTTGTCACTGATGTCATGGAGCTAATGACATGGGAGCTGCAGAGAACTCTTAAAGATACCCTAGTTTTCAGCTTAATCGGTACTGATTAGGAACTGATGAGCTTATGTGACATGTCCAAGGGCACAGAGTTAAGAATAGTATTAGCAAAGCAAGGAATAGTGTGGACTTTGGTGTTCAGTGTTCTTTCTAATCTCAGGACAAATCTAAATCAAGTTGACACTTAGGGTGTTCCAGTTGGAAGTCCAGGAGTGGTATCTCCTCACACTCACAGGAAGAATGGTTGGGCTTTGGCAGGACAGATGTCCACCGTTGGAGAAGGGATGGAATTGGAGTGGCGAGAGGATATAGTTAGATGAGGATTTATTTTCGACTCCATTTGGGGATGATAAGGAAGGTGGCTGGTAATAATAGAGGGAAGGATGGAGAGGCAAGAGGATGGATGGGGGTGTCTTAGAGGGATTTGGGAGAGAGTCCACACTGCCTGCCCTTTTCCTTGAGTAGCTCTTGTTAGAAGCTAGTGATGCTAAATGGTTTCTGTTTTTAACTCTTCAACTAGTTAAGATATTTCCTACTAAGTTTTTCTTGCTTTTAGAGCATTGTTTCATTCTTCTTAGTAAGAAGGTTTGAAATAAATATCTTAGTTTGATCGAGTAAAAAAATAATTATGAGCCTATTTTTTTCATTCATTGAATACGCATTTAGTGAGAACTTACTGCTTGTTATGAGCTATGCTTAGCACTTGGTATTCAAGAAAATTATTTAGCCCCTGCCCTCAAGGGGTCTACACAATTGTGTACAAACAAGAAAATAGGAAGTTGCAATGCAGGGTGATAAGTACGTCTTAGTGTTGGACTCAAGCCTTATGGGAACACATGAGAGAGGCATGTAGCCTACTGTAGGGGACTCACGGAGAGCCTCCCAAGACTAAACTTTGAGTCGGAACTGGCCAGGTAAAGGTGGCAGGGAGGTTTGGGGAGTGAAAGTTTATTCCAGATAGAGGATGTAACTTGAAGGCAAGAGTCTGCAAAGTAGTTCAGTACAGCTGGTGCATAGCTGCCAGTGTGAGCCTGTGGAGGGATGCGGGTGCTGGGAGGGAGCAGGGGAGGGGGCAGGAAGGCAGAGCTTGTGAGAAAAGAAGCCTGACAGTGTAAAGGGTCAAATCCTCAAAGAGTGCTATGCTATGCATTTGAATTGGCTACCTGCGGGGTGGTGGGGATCTCTTGACTGGATTTAAGTAGAAGAATGATAAAACAAAAAAATTTAAGTTTTAGAAGGCAGTAGTATTAGATTGGTTCAAATTATATCTACAAAAGCTTCTAAAACGATTCCAGTTTAGATCATCAAAAGACCAAGAGATCATTTAAAATCCTGACACTCTTCAAAAGTAGGTTTTTACTGCTCACATAGCACAAAGCTAGGGAGTTTAAAAACTACTTAGAGATAACACCAAATATAAGAAAATAGATGTTACCAGAAACAATCACATGTCTCCCTTGGAGTGTAATATATTAAAACTATTAGAAGAGGTTGCTGAGTTGTTTTTTTTTCCTTGTGGAAAATATTTAATAAGTAAATATGAAAACAATTCTTGAAAAGTCACAGCACAGTCACGTGGTAAGTCATTTATAGCCATTTAGATTAGGTTATTATTAGGAGTTTTAATAAGCTAGGAAAAAGCTTACAATTTATTTTTATTTTTTTGAATTTTATTTTATTATTTTTTATATAGCAGGTTCTTATTAGTTATCTGTTTTATACATATTAGTGTATATATGTCAATCAGGAGGTTGCTGAGTTTAAGCTATGCTGACACTTAGCAGCTTGAGGAAAAGTGTTAACTCTTTTCCCATCAAATTTGGTAAAACTAAGTAAGATTGTTAGAAAAAGCAGCACATGTTTTTAAGTTGATTTGTTGAAGTTCATGAGAGGTGTTTCCCACAGAAGTTTGAGGAAAAGTGCCTACTACGTATCATTATGTTTAATAGAGGTAAAATGGAATATCTCTACAGTTTCATAAGGCTTCTTGGGGTAGTTTTTGGTATCTATCTTTCATAATAATTTATATGTCCCCATGTTTGTAAAAATATATGTTGCCTCAAAGTTGGATCTAAAAGTCAGTTCTAGTTTTATTGATTGCAATTATACAATTGGAAATACGTTCCCATAGAGAAATACTCTGTACTAGGCATAGACTTTGCTGAACAAAAGTTAAGGTGATGTTATGCCCTGTTAGAATCTTGTGATCATTTTGAAATTCTAGGGTGCATTGGTTTTTTTTTCTTTTTATTTTTTTGTGTTTTTTTTTGTTGTTTGTTTGTTTTGTTTTTTTTTTCTTTTTTTAGGGTGCATTGTTTTAATCCTGGTACTGTCTTTGCCTTTGTCTTGATACTATTTCTAATAGTCCTGACTATCTCCTTCCTTTACTACATAAATATCCAGAATCCAGTCCTTTACTTTCTTCTTTATAAGTAAACTAGACTGTTAGTTCTTTTCTATACAAATGTATGCACTATCATTTGTAATAAATTTATAGCAAAAGAAGAAAATCCCTTTAGTTCTATTTAGATGCTATGTGAATTTGGGTGAAAAACAACTCTCTAACCATTATTTTCCTCTCCGTGGCAGAATGGTTGGATTTTATTCTATATCTACTAATTAGCTTAAAAATTTTTTTGAACTGAAGTTTAGTTGATTTACAAAGTTTCAGGTGTATAGCAAAGTGATTCAGTTATATATCTTTTTTCTTTTTCAGATTCTTTTCTATTATAGGTTATTACAAGATATTGAACATAGTTCCCTGTGCTATACAGTAGGTCTTTGTTGTTTATCTATTTTATATATAGTAGTGTGTATCTGTTAATCCCAATCTCCCAATTTATCCCTCCCTCCCGTTTCCCCCCTTGGTAACCATAAGTTTTTCTACATCTGTGCATCTATTTCTGTTTTGTAAATAAGTTCATTTGTATCATTTGTTTAAGATTCCACGTATAACTACATATTAGCTTTTTGACATTGGCATGATATTAAACTCTGTACCTAGCTTAACTCGTGTACTGTGAGCGTAGTAACGGTTCCTACCTCATGAGTTTAATGTGACAATTAAAAGAAAATGAATAGATGTAAAGCACTTAGAGTTATGCCTGGCACATAGTGCTATCTAAATGTTAACTGCTACTAATGCCCCTCCTCATCTTTCTCCTCCTCCTATCACTACTATTAGCAGTCATAGCAGTAGTAGTTTAGTTCTTGTAATGCACTGATTTTACAAAATCATTTGGCTTAGAAAGGGGGACAGTGATTATGCTAGCTAAATGATACCTAGTTTATTTACTAAAGAGCTGGAATGAATTTGGGGGCTATTTAGAAATATTAAACTTGTTCTTGTAATGAGCAATACATTTTAATGAAATCCAGTCATGCTCCGCCTTGTCTGTTCTACCTAACTCTGCCTATGGGCCATTTTCCCAGTTGCTTAGAGTTGGAAACTATGGGAATGGAAAGAAAGAAATGCAAATGTGGCATTACCAGCCCTTGTGATAATTCCCTCTTCAAATTTCCACTTCCTTCAGACCTCAAATAGCCTGCTTACCCAAACAGATCTATCTTAACTTCCCAAACAAAAATCCGTACAGTATGATCCAGGAACATGACGGTTTGGAGTGATTCTTCCTTCCCTGGCTGACCCAAACACTTTTTTCACTTAATAATTCACTATAGCGAGTTGTGTTTGCTCTGTTTCAATTGCAGGTGCTCAAATCCAGGAATGTAATACCTGGAAAATAATTTTTTGGGGGGGTTTATAAATTGACACTGGCCCAAAAGTGGACATGTTGCTATAAACAAATCCCATTTCTGCCCAAGTGGGAATAGTAGTTCATTTGTTTCTCTCTCATTTCCCAGGCTCTTAAACTTGAAGTACCTTCAATTAGCATTTTATAGATTTTACTGCTTTAGTTTTTGTGATTCTTCTTCTCTATTCTCTTTTATTTTATTTCGTTTAAATTCAGATTGTTATCTGGAATAGGATTTAAAACAACATTCTTGGGCTTCCCTGGTGGCGCAGTGGTTGAGAGTCCGCCTGCCGATGCAGGGGACACGGGTTCGTGCCCCGGTCCAGGAAGATCCCAGATGCCGCGGAGCGGCTAGGCCCATGAGCCATGGCCGCTGAGCCTGCACGTCCAGAGCCTGTGCTCCGCAACGGGAGAGGCCACAACAGTGAGAGACCCGCGAACACCCCCCCCCCAAAAAAAAACCCATTCTTGTTCAGGATTATTTTTGCATAGATTTGCCAACAGGGCACTGTTTCTGTGCATCAGTCTTGAAACATTGAAAGCACTTTCAAAAAACTACATAAATTCTTTGTTTCAAAGTTTCACTAATTATCCTAGGTTTTAAGTGAGGAAATCCTGAAATAACATTTCAGAATGAATCTCTCAGTCCCATACTTTTCAGAAGTTCATAGATAGGTTTGACTCAGTCTGACTTTATATCCTCATAAATACTGTCTTTTCTATTCTTTTTCTTCTAAGCAATTGACAAATGTTGTAATATTATATCTATTATTTTACTTATTTCATGCTGGCTACCCCACTAGATCGTTAGCAGCATGAAGATAAGAACCATGTATATTTCGTTAATTGTGCACCCAGGGTCTAGAGCTATCCTGTCTAATATGGTAGCCATTGGCTATATGTAGCTATTTGCATTTAAATTAATTTAAATCTAGAAGAATGCAGATTTCAGTTCCTCAGTGGCACTAGCCACACTTCAGGTGTTCAACACTTGTGCTCAGCTACTGTATTGAACAGTGATGATATTGTACTTTTTCAGCAAAGCTGGAAGTTTTATTTGGCAGGGCTTATCCAGAGCACTGATAACTATGGAATGGTTACATAGTAAATCCTTGTGAACAAGTGAATGAATGAATGAATGAGTACTGCTGTTGGCTCGTGCCAATTAACACTGGATGAATCTTGTTTGAGTAATCATTTACAGAGGTCATTTTGATTTTTAATTCATCAGTGTTGACATACCCCCAGCCAACTTCAAAATACTGGATTTATCATTAGTTAAAGGAAAGTATACAACAGTGGTTAAAAGCATGACTAGTGGTCAAATCTTAGACATGCTACGTAGGTATCATGACCAAGTTACCTTTACTTGTAACTTTTGTTAAGTCCCAGATTCCCCATTAAAATGGGGATAATAAGCTCTTATAACCTCATAAGGTGGTAAGAATTAAGTAAGATAATGTACAAATAGTGATTGGCACAGTGGCTGACACATTAAAATGCTTAATGTATGAGCATTATTATTATTATTTTTTTACAATAGTGAACAGAAATATGTCTAAATTTACCCCAGTTAATGGATAATTTCGGGGTTGATTATAAGGAACTTTACTGCTAATTTTGAAAACGCCCATTGTTATAATTTGGCAGACATTTTTCAAAAGTAGTACTATCCACAATCAAAGCTTATACTTATTATCTTTTAAATGTGAAATTTCATAGCCTTGATTTAAAAAATTTTCCCATCAGACTTAATTTTTTTCTTCCTTTAATTTTTATGATATGTAAATATCTAACCTGTCAAGAAAAGAAAGCTTCACACTACTTTTATAGGCAACTTGAATTTTAAAACTAATGCACAGATATCTCTGACTTTTATTTTGGGGTAGCTCACAAAGAATTTGTTTCCCAGATATATTTATTAAAAAGGGCGTCTCTTTGGAAAAAAATATTTAAAAATCCATTTAATTAAAATGAATAAATTAGTGGTTATTTACCTAAGGATGAATTTCAGGTTTCATTTAGGAACCTAACTCTGTTGTGCATTTAAAGCTATGATGTAATTTCTGGAAAAACAGTTAAAGCATTTTTCATTAACTATAATGCCTGAGTTAGCTAGAGATATTGCCCACTTTTACATATTATAATGTTGTTCCTTTCCTGGAATTTGAAAGCAGCATTTGTTGTTATAAAAATAGCAGGCGGTTAAACATACACTACCAAAATATCAGCTGACATTATGTAAAGTAAATCTCCTTCACTTTTTGTGCTTTCACTCTGGCTGTTGTGGTACTTTTATTTTTAGTATAAACTTGTACTCATATTTCTCAGCCACCTTAACCTCTCAAGTTTATATTACAAGGTGACTTGAATTTTTCTCCTGAGTTTTTCATTAACAGATATTTGTCAGTGTTTAGACAATGAAAATACGTTAGAGAAAGAAGCAGATTAAGCACATACATATATTCCAGTCTTTCCAAAAAATAAATAACTAAATAAATGACAATGAAGGGATTTTAAAAATGCAGAAAGTCAGTGAGACCAAGGGACTCTGGAAAGTCCAGGGATGATTGTAACTAACCTACACATCCTGAGAAGCTGAAACCCAAGCTGCTAGGGAGAGACACTGAGGCTCACTTCAGAGACTCAGAAAGGCTCAACAATGAGGGTGAGGCTGAAACAGGAGGATGAGTATGTTTAAATAGAGCTTAGATCCCAAATGCCTCCCCACTCTCCAGCAGGATGAAGTTTATTCCGTGGAGAATGTGAAGTAGAGAACTCTCAAGTGGGAGATACCAAGGCACATATGGAGGTGGGAGGATTAAGGGAAAAACTTACTAAGCAGTGAGACACCCTCAGGGTACTTCTACTCCTCCCCAAATTTTGGCAGTCAGATATGTATTCTCCAGGGATGAAATTGGAAGATGCTTCTTTGAAGAATCTGATCTATCTGTTCAGAAGACCTGTAGGTACTGATGGTTGGGGAGGTCTCCCAGTGGAACAGCCCAGCCAGATTGCTCTGTAGTGAAGCTCATCTGTTGAGAAGACCCACCCATTGACACAGACTTTCCAGTCAGCTATTTAGTGCTCTATCTTCAAGGTGAGGAACAACCAATGATCACCAGATATTTGAAGAAATCCAGAGACCAAAACAAACCTGGAGAAAACAAGGAAGTTGCCAGAAATAGAGAAGATGATGGGAGAAAAAAAATTTTAAGTACAATCATTATTCTCAGAAACATCCAAGAGTACATTGCAGTTAGGAAATAAGAACAGGTGCTATGAGAAAAGAAACATTTAGGGCATAAAAATGTACTTCTGGAAATTGAAAATTGATAGAGGACATGGAAAAATTAAAAAGTATTTTGAAGATAAAGTTGAGGAAGCCACTCAAAAAGTAGAACAAAAATAACAGGAAATGGAAAACAAAAGAGAAGAGACAAGAAAATTAGACACTCAGTCCAAGAGGTCCTATTCTGAATAACAGACTTTTTTAGAAAAAAGAAAATTAAAAAAAAATGTTGTAAATAAACTATCAAAGAAATAAGTCAAGAAAATTTCCTAGAATTTAAGGACAATAATTTTCAAATTTGAAAAGGCTTATTGAGTTTCTAAAATATTGAATTTTTAAAATACTCCTACACTGATGTAGTCACGAAATATCAAAACATCAGGGGAGAAAATTGACGATCCCCAAACTCCAGAATTGCAGAAAGAAAATAAAATAGTCCCTTACAAAATACTGAGAAACAGAATGGCACCTGACATCTCGGGAAAAACACTGAAAACAAGAACAATGCCTTCAAGATTACAGGGCAAAAATAATTTCCATTTTGGAATTTGAAACCAAGACAAACTATTGATCATCTATGAAAGTATTATAAAGATGTCTTCAGTTATATAAAGCTTCAGAAATTATTTTTCTCATCATACCCTTTGTCACGAAGCTCCAGAAGTATGTGCTTTTCCAAAATAAGAAAGTAAAAATAGGAAAGGGAGAGACTCGGGATCCAGGAAACAAGGATCTAAGATAGGAGAAAGATGAAGGTAATGAACAAGAAGATGTTGGATTTGGGTACCACGACAAAAGCTGTGCAGGAGGCTTAGAGAGTCATCGATTCCGACTGTGACAGGAATATATAGAGATCAGAGAGAGATGCCCACAGAAAAATAAAAATGATGGAATAGATGGTGTTTAAATGTACTCAAAGGAGACACTTCTGGTGGAGAGTAAAGGGATGAAATTAATAAAATTACATAGAACTAAGGGTCGAAGGTAAAATAATTATTAACTCTAATAAAGAGAAAAGGTTGTACAAAAAAGGAAATTTAACCCTAGCCTACTGTGAATGGCAATTGCACAGACACAATGCACTAAACTTCGGTCTAACCAAATTTGATATAAATGTAACGTTGCCTTCTGTGATGTGCATTCTCACTCTGTCTCCAGCTTCATCCCTCATTACTTCCTACTTCTTAAGTTATTCTAAGTAACTCTGAACTGCTGGTGGTTTCCTAACTGTATGAAGTTGTTTCTTGTCTTCGCTCTTCCCTTTTCTCTTCTGGCTTACCTGGCTCATGCATCAAAACCTGAAGGAAGGGTTTTAGGAACTGAATACCCTCCCCTTCCCAGCAGGAGGTGCCCACCTTGCCTTCTACCTGTCTACTTGCCACATTGTACTATAAACATACATTTCTAAAGGTCTTTATCTTGCCTTCTTTGATTCAGTCCTTCTTTGAGGGAGATTTTCTCTGGAGACCCACCCCTACTCTAGCTTCTCCTGAACTTTATACAATGCTGTCCTTACATTGTCTGTAATATGCTCATTTCCTAAATACACTTTTTCTTTCTTTCTTTTCCCTAAAATTTCCTTGTAAGTTGGGCAAGTTTTCAAGGAAGTTTTTGTTAGTCATAGGTCTTCTGTGAGTTGGATGGGGTGCCAGGGATTTGTTTTCTTAGTAAAAGTATCTACTGACAATCAGTTATTTTTATATTCAGCCAAATGTAGATGATTACTGGAATTGGCTTTGTTTTGGGACTATTCTTGGTTGCATCACTTTCTAACAGCATATTAGCACTGCCTCTATTTCTGAAGATAAATGAAAAACAGTATTTTGAAAGGAGTGCATTTTTATATTTGTCAACAAAATATTGAGCTGTATTGAATAATAGGAATAAGAAGCAGTTAAGAATGATCTGAGAATTTTACCTTATCTGCCTAGTCATGAACTTTCCATGGGCTTATAAAGTTATGTATATTGAACTTGGTACACTCTGATACCTAAAGCTGTACACAAGGTATTCTATTAGAGCAAAATACCTGTCCCTGTGTAACCATTATGCTGGTATTTGGATCTGTGAAACCATATCTTGATAAAACAGATCAAACAAATTGAAATAATGAATAGTCTTTGATAAGATATGGGACCTCTATGACTTTTTATCAAAATAATCAATGTTTGAGTGGTATGGCAGGCAGGGAGAGATGAAGTTGAGATGAGAAGTAGCATCTTTTTTTTTTTTTTTGCGGTATGCGGGCCTCTCACTGTTGTGGCCTCTCCCGTTGCGGATCACAGGCTCCGGACGCGCAGGCTCAGCGGCCATGGCTCACGGGCCTTGCCGTTCTGCAGCATGTGGGATCTTCCCCGACTAGGGCACGAACCCGTGACCCCTGCATCATCAGGCGGACTCTCAACCACTGCCCCACCAGGGAAGCCCAAAAGTAACATCTTTTTATAAAATATCTGAGAAGCAGTTTGGGAGTGATGTAAGCATGTACATTATAATGCATCAGAAAGCTTGATTTAACCTTCATTTGTATAGAATTGCATTTCTTAAAAAAAAAATAGTCCTGTATCATTTAACAATTAAGCATTTTTTATTTCTAATAACCTTAGGGAGATGTATTTATGTTTTGGAAAAGTAGGATGCATTCAGCATAACAGTTGCTTAAAGGTGACATTTCCCACTTTGTGTGTTGTGACCATTTCTAAAATTATGTTGTACAGTTTTTAAACCATTGGCCCTCTTAAGGAGCTGTACTGAAAATTCAGAGTGAATCACCTGCCATGTTTAGTTTATTGTTTAACATCCGTTGCTCTAGGTAATACCGAGGAAGGTAATCATGTGGCAACAGGGTAGTTAAATATTAAAATGTTATATCTTATCCGTAGGTTAGAACTATTCTTACTGTACCTGTAAGGTTTTTGATTTACTATTTTTAGGGGCCATTTAATACATCATAATGAAATTTGAATCCAAAAGTTTCGATTTCATTAAAGATAATTTTAGAACATATTTTTCTATCTCTCCACCCAGCTGGGTTACGTCAGGCCCAGATAACGCTTTGTTTGCCTTTGTAAGATATATTGACCTGTACTAATTTAACATATGGCACTACTATGGATGAAGGGCGTTTAGCAATAAAAATATGTCATATGAGATCCTAATTCCTCAGTGGCTTTTGTTTTGCATTAGTCAATGGCACAAAGTTTAATTTTGGAAACTTTGCACCAAGGTTCATAGAATATCAGTGAATACTAACCCTCAAGGTTGATTTACAAAAAGTAGAGACTTGAAAAAAAATTACTGGGGGCGGGGTAAAAATTACTGAGATGGTCTTCTCGACTTATTTTTCCAAAATGTTCTTCTGTGAATTCTGCTCAATTGAGAAATGAATTGACAGAAAAAGTTATACTTTTATTTTTATCCTGAGAGAAAATGTCCACAGTGAATATTCTCCTACCTCTTCTTGAGAATCTGTGTCCAACAACTTTTTGCTTCTGGGAAGATTTGAACTTCTTAGATAATGTTTACTTTTTAAAGTTCTGATCATCTTTTGGTGGTGGTAGCTAGGGTTTTTGTTAAAGGCTGGGATCTCTCTCATGCCCTGATTTCACTTTCTTTCTTTCTTTCTTTCTTTCTTTCTTTCTTTCTTTCTTTCTTTCTTTCTTTCTTTCTTTTTCTCCTTTCTTTCTTCTTCTTTTTTTTTTTTTTTATGGTACACGGACCTCTCACTGTTGTGGCCTCTCCCGTTGTGGAGCACAGGCTCCGGACACACAGGCCCAGCAGCCATGGCTCACGGGCCCAGCCGCTCCATGGCACGTGGGATCCTCCCGGACCGGGGCATGAACCCGTGTCCCCTGCATCGGCAGGCGGACTCTCAACCACTGCGCCATGAGGGAAGACCCTCTTTCTTTCTTCTTTCTTCCTTTCTTCCTTTCTTTCCCTCCCTCCCTCCCTCCCTCCCTTCCTTCCTTCCTTCCTTCCTTCCTTCCTTCCTTCCTTCCTTCCTTCCTTTCTTTCTTTCTTTTTTAGTGGTATTCTATGCCCAGCACAGAACTAAAGCTAACTCAGATCTTGTCTGAACCAACTGAAACAGGAGTTTTACAGGCGATGAATCATCAAGAGTTTTTATTTGGTGAATCTGAACTGTCCTTTTTTTGTTTCTCCATTTTTTCAGTTCAATATAAAAAAACAGAATAAATAAATAAATGGTGGTGAATATACAAATCTCCCATGTAGATGAATTCCAAATAATTTGTGCAAATACTCCTTCCTCAAGGAGGTGGAGTAGAACTCTCCACCCCTTAAATGTGGGGTGCATATAATGACCTCCTTCCCAAGAGGCCTGTAGAGTGGTGGTGAGGAAAGTCACTTTATAGTGGGGAAACCTGACAAATGCTGCTTCAGTCAAGGACCAAGGTCAGCATAAATGATGTAGAGTCATGTTAACAGCATGTAGTCTTGGTGTGATGTGATGAGAATGGCATATATCTCTGTGGTCTTCCTTTCCAAAACCTGTAACCCCATTCTAATCATGAGAAAAACATCAGGTAAACCCCAATGGAGAGACATCCTGCAGAATGTCAAAATGCATCACTCCTCAGAAAACTGACAGGGTCATTATTGCAGATTGAATTGTGTCCCTCCAAAAGATATGTTCATATCCTACTGCCCTGTACCAATGAATGTGACCTTATTTATTTTTATTAAAAATTTTTAAATTGAAGTATAGTTGATTTACAGTGTTGTGTTAGTTTCAGGTGTACAGTAAAGTGATTCAGTTATACATATTTTTTTCAGATTGTTTTCCCTTATATGTTATTCCAAATATTGAGTATAAATTCTCTGTGCTATACAGTAGGACCTTGCTGGTTATCTATTTTTTTTTAAACATCTTTATTGGAGTATAATTGCTTTGCAATGGTGTGTTAGTTTCTGCTTTATAACAAAGTGAATCAGCTATACATATACATTTATATATAGTAGTGTGTTTAACATAAATTTATTATGTCTGTGGATCTATTTCTGATTTGTATATAAGTTCATTTATATCATTTTTTTTAGATTCCACATATAAGCGATATCATGATATTTGTCTTTGTCTGTCTTACTTCACTTAGTATGATAATCTCTAGGTCCATCCATGTTGCTGCAAATGACATTATTTTGTTCTTTTTTATGGCTGAGTAATATTCCATTGTATAAATATACCACATCTTATTTATCCATTCATCTGTCAATGGACATTTAGGTTGCTTCCATGTCTTGGCCATTGTAAATAGTTCTGCAGCAAACATTGGGGTATATGTATGTTTTCAAATTATGGTTTTCTCTGGATATATGCCCAGGAGCAGGATTGCTGGATCATATGGTAGCTCTATTTTTTGTTTTTTAAGGAACCTCCATAGTGTTCTCCATAGTGGCTGTACCAATTTAGAATGTGACCTCATTTAGATAGGATCTTTGCAGAGGAACCAAGTTATGATGAGGTCATATTGGATTGAGGTAGACTCTAACCCACTGACTGGTGTCCCTATAAAAAGAAGGAAATTTGGACCCAGAGAGACACCCAGGGGAGGCTGTATAGAGACAGAGGCAGAGATTGGAGTGATACATCTACAAGCCAAGGAAAGCCAAAGATTAGCAGCAGCCATCAGAAGCTAGAGGACACAAGGAAGGATTCCTCTGCTATAACCTTCACAGAGAACTTAGCTCTGCCGACACCTTGATTTAGGACTTCCAGCCTCTAGAACTGTGAGAGAATAAATTTCTGTTGTTTTAAGCCCCCCAGTTTGTGATAATTTATTATTGCAGTGCTTTCAGTCATCAAAAGCAAGGAAAGTCTGAGAAATGGTCACAGTCTAGAGGAGCCTAGTAAGACATGAGGACTAAATGTAATGTGGTATTATCGATAGGACCCTGGAAAAGAAAAAAAAAAAAACATTAGGTAAAAAAACTGAGGAACTCTGAATAAAGTATTGGCTTTAGTTGTTAATAAAATTTTGATATTGGTTCATTGTGACAAATATACCATATTAATATAAGATACTAACAATAAGGGATTGGGGTATACAAGAACTTTCTGTGCTGGCTTTACAACTTTTCTGTAAATCTAAAATGATTCAGAAATTTAAAAGTTTATTATAAAAAAATTAGAAAAAAAAAGAACTTAGCTGCAGTTTCAATTATTCCTCAGTGCACACGATGTAGTGAGTGACAATCTCTTTAAGAGATGGCAGTAGTGAGAAGGCACTTGGACCTCCTGTAGCTGATCAATTGCATCACAGGGTGCTTTTGAGTCAAAAACTTCCACTGATAAAGTACATGCTCCTTTAAAAGTCAGTTTATTGTGGCATTTTTCACAGAATTAATAATTTTTTTTCTGACCCCTAACTTTTAGAGGCTCTGTTAGGAGTTATAGCTTTAGTTCCTCCCCTCTTTAGCATCTTTTTTTTTTTTTTAACATCTTTATTGGAGTATAATTACTTTACAATGTTGTGTTAGTTTCTGCTGTATAACAAAGTGAATCAGCTATATGTATACATATATCCCCATATCCCCTCCCTCTTGTGTCTCCCTCCCATCCTCCCTATTCCACCCTTCTAAGTGGTCACAAAGCACCGAGCTGATCTCCCTGTGCAATGCAGCTGCTTCCCACTAGCTATTTTACATTTGGTAGTGTATATAGAGTTTTTTTTTTTTTACAACTTTATTGGAGTATAATTGCTTCACAATAGTGTATTAGTTTCTGCTTTATAACAAAGTGAATCAGTTATACATGTACATCTGTTCCCATATCCCTTCCCTCATGCGTCTCCCTCCCTCCTACTCTCTCTATCCCACCCCTCCAGGAGGTTACAAAGCACTGATTTGGTCTCCCTGTGCTATGCGGCTGCTTCCCACTAGCTATCTACCTTACATTTGGTAGTGTATATATGTCCATGCCTCCCTCTCGCTTGAACAAATAATTTTAAAATTTGTGTGGAAATGCAAAAGACCCTGAATAGCCAAAGCAATCTTAAGAAAGAAAAACAGAGCTGGAGGCATCAGGCTCCCTGACTTAAGACTATACTACAAAGCTACAGTCATCAAAACTGTATGGTACTGGCACAAAAAAAGAAATATAGATCAATAGAATAGGATAGAAAGCCCAGAAATAAACCTATGGTCAGTTAATCTATGACAAAGGAGGCAAGCATATACAACAGAGAAAAAACAGTCTCTTCAATAAGTGGTGCTGGGAAAACTGGACAGCTATATGTAAAAGAATGAAATTAGAACATTCTCTAACACCATACACAAAAATAAACTCAAAATGGATTAAAGACCTAAATGGAAAACCAGATACTATAAAAACACTAGAGGAAAACTTAGGCACAACACTCTGACATAAATCTCAGCAATATCTTTTTCGATCCGTCTCCTAGAGTAATGGAAATAAAAACAGAACAAAACAAAAATCAGTTTATTGTAGCAACCATTATATAAGACTGTCTGTAAGTCCACTGTTAATCATGGAAATAATACAATGTGGGAGGTATACATTTTGATAGAAGGTTTTATTCAAGCCTGTATAGGGAAGGTAAATGTAAATAAGTACATCATACATAAATAAGTATATGGAGATTTCAGTTAAAATTCCTCATATCACTTGTGAAATTTCATGGAAACCTTGCTAAGAAATAGTTCAAGACCTGATCCAACCACCATCTTTTCCCTACACTCAACCCCAGGGTATGGTTCCATGGGATAGGGGCCCTGGTAATAGACAGAAGTTGAGAAAATTTTTTTCATTCCGAATTTCTTTCCCTTTTCCACCATAGTTTTATTTTTTGTTGGAAAATTCCAGCTAAATTAGAGGCTTACTTTCTCCTGCCCCCCCCCTTTAATATATATTTAATCATAATGGAAGAAATACAAATGATTCAGATAAATTTACAGGTATCACATAGGGATGAAACACTCAAAAGACCTTTTATATTTAGAAACTGTCTCAACTATGATAAAAAAAAATTAACCCAAGAAAGTAAGACAAGTAAATACTTAGATATTCAACCAGTGAAAAATTATGACTCAAAGCTAGATTCAGCTTAACTAATCATTTTAATATTATAATTAATAGTTTTTAATATGTGGGGTTTTTAGATCTGATGACATTTTTTCACATTTTTCAGTGAACGGTATGTTTATGAAGCAATAAAGCCATTCCATAAAAGTGGCACTATTGCCATTGTAATATCCCTTTCCATAAAGTAAATCTTCTTCCCTTTCAAAATTAGCACTTTTTGTTCTAAGAAAAATTGTTGACTAAAATAAAGAACATCATTGAAACACTCAGAGTGAAAAGAACTGAAAACTTTTAGAGAGTATACAATGGTCAAACTAGCAGTGTAACTTACTGCAAAGAAAATTGGATATAAGTCAGCCAGATCAGAATTGGAATCCTGGTTCTAATTCTAGCTGCTTGTGTTACCCCTTGGGTAAATGACAACTTTTTTGAGGCTGTCATTTCACTTACAAAATAACTACCTCAAAAGGTTATTCTAAGAATGGAATGAGGTTAAGTTTGTAAAATGCCATGTGATGTGGGGACTCATTGAATGTTTTTTTCTTTTCTCTTTTTTGTTCTCTGCCTCTGATTATATTCAAGAAACAGGACATCACTCTTCAGTCATTCATGATAGTAGACTTTTTGTTTTTTTTGAGGTGATGGATATGTTTATTACCTTGATGGTAGTGATGTTATAACAAGTGTATGCATATGTCCAAATTCATCAAAATGTATACATTAAAGATGTGCAATTTTTGGTATATAAAATTATACCTTAATAAAGCTGGGGAAGATTTTTAAATAGAAGTTCTAAAAAACAAAAAAATCCAAACTAGATGATTTTTTAAAATTTCAGAATAACACACACATGGCACCTAGTCTCTTTAGCTCAATTTCTTCATCTATAAAATGGAAAATAGTACTTCCTTCAAAAATGAATGTGAAGATTAAATAAGGTAACGGATAGAAAACATTTAGCACAATACTTGGTACGGGGTAAACAGTCGATGAATAGCAGTTGTGCTTTTTAAAATTAGCACAGTTTCCCAAATCAGTACAGTATTAACAATGCTTTGAACTGAGATATTAGTCATTTCCTGTGTTTAACATCCAAGCAGTGTATATGCACTGATGATGTCATCAGTGTAACAAGAATTAGAGGGAAATACTCAAATAGTACTAATAGGGTATAAATGATTCTTCTCTGTACTAGGCCTTCCTATCAAATCTATCACAATATTACACATATAATTATGGCTAAAGTGTTTCTTTTTAGTTGTTTATTAAATTTTTTTGATGCAAACCTTCAATTTTTATTTTTTAATTTTTAAATTTTTTATTTTATTATTCAAACAGAAAGTCACAAAAATTATAGTCATCCTCATCAGTTCACTCAGTCCCATGTAATTAATTTTTTTCATCTTGATCTATCATTAGCACTTTTATGAATTCATCAGTTTTCCATTAGAGTTCTGAAAATGCTTATTCATTCAGTTCAGTAGTATAGTCAATTACCAGAGACCTGTACTTGTCAGTCTTTTCCATGAATTCCTTGAAGTTGAAACCTTTTATAGGAACATTTTTGCAAAAGAATCAAAGTACACCAAGAACTGTCTGTAAATGACAAAAGACTTAAAAATGACCACGGTTAAAGATTTGATGAAAGTTCATGATAATGCAATTGAGAAGGAAATTTAGTTATTTCTGAGATATACATTTTAAAATAATAACTAGAATTATGATTTATAACATTATACCAGAGCATATAAGATTTTTAGGAATTTCATGTAATGTCTGAAACATTTATATTAACATATTTCCATACAAATAACCCAAAGAAAATTTAGTATTAGTTATTTTTCTTAATTTTTTAATTTAATTTAATTTATTTTTTTATACAGCAGGTTCTTATTAGTCATCAATTTTATACACATCAGTGTATACATGTCAATCCCAATTGCACAATTAATCACACCACCATCCCCAACCCCCTATGGCTTTCCCCCCTTGGTGTCCATATGTTTGTTCTCTACATATGTGTCTCAACTTCTGCCCTGCAAACCAGTTCATGTGTACCATTTTTCTAGGTTCCACATACATGCATTAATATACGATATTTGTTTTTCTCTTTCTGACTTATTTCACTCTATATGACAGTCTCTAGATCCATCCGCGTCTCAACAAATAACCCAGTTTCGTTCCTTTTTATGGCTGAGTAATATTCCATTGTATATATGTAACACATCTTCTTTATCCATTCGTCTGTCAGTGGGCATTTAGGTTGCTTCCATGACCTGGCTGTTGTAAATAGTGCTGCAGTGAACATTGGGGTGCATGTGTCTTTTTGAATTATGGTTTTCTCTGGGTATATGCCCAGTAGTGGGATTGCTGGATCATATGATAGTTCTATTTTTAGTTTTTTAAGGAACCTCCATACTGTTCTCCATAGTGGCTGCATCAATTTACATCCCCACCAACAGTGCAAGAGGGTTCCCTTTTCTCCACACCATCTCCAGCATTTGTTGTTTGTAGATTTTCTGATGATGCCCATTCTAACTGGTGTGGGGTGATACCTCATTGTAGTTTTGATTTGCATTTCTCTAATAATTAGTGATGTTGAGCAGCTTTTCATGTGCTTCTTGGCCATCTGTATGTCATCTTTGGAGAAGTGTCTATTTAGGTCTTCAGCACATTTTTGGATTGGGTTTTTTTTTTAATATTGAGCTGCATCAACTGTTTATATATTTTGGAGATTAATTCTTTGTCCGTTGATTCATTTGCAAATATTTTCTCCCATTCTTAGGGTTGTCTTTTCGTCTTGTTTTTGGTTTCCTTTGCTGTGCAAAAGCTTTGAAGTTTCATTAGGTCCCATTTGTTAATTTTTGTTTTTATTTCCATTACTCTAGGAGGTGGATCAAAAAAGATCTTGCTGTGATTTATGTCAAAGAGTGTTCTTCCTATATTTTCCTCTAAGAGTTTTATAGTGTCCGGTCTAACATTTAGCTCTCAAATCCATTTTGAGTTTATTTTTGTGTATGGTGTTAGGGAGTATTCTAATTTCATTCTTTTACATGTAGCTGTCCAGTTTTTCCAATACCACTTATTGAAGAGATTGTCTTTTCTCCATTGTATATCCTGGCCTCCTTTGTCATAGATTAGTTGATCATAGATGCCTGGGGTTATCTCTGGGCTTTCTATCTTGCTCCATTGATCTATGTTTCTGTTTTTGTGCCAGTACCATATTGTCTTTAGTACTGTAGCTGTGTAGAGTAGTCTGAAGTCCGGGAGTCTGATTCCTCCGACTCCATTTTTTTCCCTCAAGATTGCTTTGGCTATTCGGGGTCTTTTGTGTCTCCATAAAAATTTTAAGATTTTTTGTTCTAGTTCCATAAAAAATGCCATTGGTAATTTGATAGGGATTGCATTGAATCGGTAGATTGCTTTCTGTAGTATAGTCATTTTCACAATATTGATTCTTCCAATCCAAGAACATGGTATATCTCTCCATCTGTTGGTATTATCTTTAATTTCTTTCACCAGTGTCTTACAGTTTTCTGCATACAGGTCTTTTGTCTCCCTAGGTAGGTTTATTCCTAGGTATTTTATTCTTTTCATTGGAATGTTAAATGGGAGTGTTTCCTTAATTTCTCTTTCAGATTTTTCATCATTAGTGTATAGGAATGCAAGAGATTTCTGTGCATTAGTTTTGTATCTAGCTACTTTACCTAATTCATTGATTAGCTCGAGTAGTTTTCTGGTGGCATTTTTAGGATTCTCTATGTATAGTATCATGTCATCTGCAAACAGTGACAGTTTTACTTCTTTTTTTCCAATTTGTATTCCTTTTATTTCTTTTCTTCTCTGATTGCTGTGGCTAGGACTTCCAAAAACTATGTTGAATAATAGTCGTGAGAGTGGACATACTTGTCTTGTTCCTGATCTTAGAGGAAATGCTTTCAGTTTTTCACCATTGAGAATGATGTTTTCTGTGGGTTTGTCGTATATGGCCTTTACTATGTTGAGGTAGGTTCCCTGTATGCCCACTTTCTGGAGAGTTTTTATCATAAATGGGTGTTGAATTTTGTCAAAAGCTTTTTCTGCATCTATTGATATGATCATATGGTTTTTATTCTTCAATTTGTTAATATGGTGTATCACATTGATTGATTTGCATATATTGAAGAATCCTTGCATCTCTGGGATAAATCCCACTTGATCATGGTGTATGATCCTTTTAATGTGTTGTTGCTTTCTGTTTGCTAGCATTTTGTTGAGGATTTTTGCATCTATATTCATCCGTGATATTGGTCTGTAATTTTCTTTTTTTGTAGTATCTTTGTCTGGTTTTGGTATCAGGGTGATGGTGGCCTCATAGAATGAGTTTAGGAGTGTTCTTTCCTCTACAATTTTTTGGAAGAGTTTGAGAAGGATGAGTGTTAGCTCTTCTCTAAATGGTTGTTAGAATTCACCTGTGAAGCCATCTGGTCCTGGAGTTCTGTTTGTTGGAAGATTTTTCATCATAGTTTCAATTTCATTACTTGTGATTGGTCTGTTCATATTTTCTATTTCTTCCTGGTTCAATCTTGGAAGGTTACACCTTTCTAAGAATTTGTCCATTTCTTCCAGGTTGTCCATTTTATTGGCACAGAGTTGCTTGTAGTAGTCTCTTAGGACACTTTTTATTTTTGTGGTGTCTGTTGTAACTTCTCCTTTTTCAGTTATAATTTTATTGATTTGAGTCCTCTCCCTCTTTTTCTTGATGAGTCTGGCTAATGGTTTATCAATTTTGTTTATCTTCTCAAAGAACCAGCTTTTAATTTTTTTTTTTTTTTTTTTTGTGGTACACGGGCCTCTCACTGTTGTGGCGTCTCCCATTGCGGAGCACAAGCTCCAGACGTGCAGGCTCAGCAGCTATGGCTCACGGTCCCAGCCTCTCTGCGGCATGTGGGATCTTCCCAGACCGGGGCACGAACCGGTGTCCCCTGCATTGGCAGGCGGACTCTCAACCACTGCACCACAAGGGAAGCCCCCAGCTGTTAGTTTTATTGATCTTTGCTATAGTTTTCCTTGTTGCTATTTCATTTATTTCTGCTCTGATCTTTATGACTTCTTTCCTTCTGGCAACTTTGGGTTTTGTTTGTTCTTCTTTCTCTAGTTCCTTTAGGTGTAAGGTTAGATTGTTTATTTGAGATATTTCTTATTTCTTGTGGTAGGCTTGTATAGCTATAAACTTCCCTCTTAGAACTGCTTTTGCTGCATTGCATAGGTTTTGGATCATTGTGTTTTCATTGTCATTTGTCTCTAGGTATTTTTTTATTCCCTCTCTGATTTCTTCAGTGATCTCTTGGTTATTTAGTAACGTATGGTTTAGTCTCCATGTGTTTGTGTTTTTTTCCCTGTAATTCATTTCTAATCTCATAGTGTTGTGGTCGGAAAAGATGCTTGATATGATTTCAATTTTCTTAAATTTACTGAGGCTTGATTTGTGACCCAAGATGTGATCTAACCTGGAGAATGTTCTGTGCGCACTTGAGAAGAAGGTGTAATCTGCTGTTTTTGGATGGAATGTCCTATAAATATCAATTAAATCCATCTGGTCTATTGTGTCATATAAAGCTTGTGTTTCCTTATTTATTTTCATTTTGGATTATCTGTCCATTGGTGTAAGTGAGGTTTAAAATCCCCCACTATTATTGTGTTACTGTCGATTTCCTGTTTTATAGCTGTTAGAATTGCCTTATGTATTGAGGTGCTCCTATGTTGGATGCATATATATTTATAATTGTTATATTTTCTTCTTGGATTGATCCCTTTATCATTACTTAGTGTCCTTCCTTGTCTCTTGTAACAGTCTTTATTTTAAAGTCCATTTTTTCTGATATTAGGATTGCTACTCCGGCTTTCTTTTGATTTCCATTTGCACGGAATATCTTTTTCCATCCCCTCACTTTCAGTCTGTATGTGTTCCTAGGTCTGAAGTGGGTCTCTTGTAGACAGCATATATATGGGTCTCGTTTTTGTATCCATTCAGCAAGCCTGTGTCTTGGTTGGAGCATTTCATCCAGTCACGTTTAAGGTAATTATCAATATGTATGTTCCTATAACCATTTTCTTAATTGTTTTGTTTTTGTTTTTGTAGGTCCTTTTCTTCTCCTGTCTTTCCCACTTAGAGAAGTTCCTTTAGCATTTGTTGTAGAGCTGGTTTGGTGGTGCTGAATTCTCTTAGCTTTTGCTTGTCTGTAAAGCTTTTGATTTCTCCATTGTATCTGAATGAGATCCTTGCCAGGTAGAGTAATCTTGGTTCTAGGTTCTTCCCTTTCATCGCTTTAAGTATATCATGCCACTGCCTTCTGGCTTGTAGAGTTTCTGCTGAGAAATCAGCTAGTAACCTTATAGGAGTTCCCTTGTATGTTATTTGTCATTTTTCCCTTTCTGCTTTCAATAATTTTTCTTTGTCTTTAATTTTTGCCACTTTGATTACTATGTATCTTGGCGTGTTGCTCCCTGGGTTTATCCTATATGGGACTCACTGTGCTTCCTGGACTTGGGTGGCTATTTCCTTTCCCATGTTAAGGAAGTTTTCGACTATAATCTCTTCAAATATTTTCTCTGGTCCTTTCTCTCTCTCTTCTCCTTCTGGGACCCCTATAATGCGAATGTTGTTGCATTTAATGTTGTTCCATAGGTCTCTTAGGCTGTCTTCATTTGTTTTCATTCTTTTTTCTTTATTCTGTTCCACAGCAGTGAATTCCACCATTCTGTCTTCTGGGTCACTTATCCGTTCTTCTGCCTCAGTTATTCTGCTATTGATTCCTTCTAGTGTAGTTTTCATTTTAGTTATTGTATTGTTCACCTCTGTTTGTTTGTTCTTTAATTCTTCTAGGTCTATGTTAAACATTTCTTGCATCTTCTCGATCTTTGCCTCCATTATTTTTCTGAGGTTCTGAATTATCTTCATTATCATTATTCTAAATTCCTTTTCTGGAAGGTTGCCTACCTCCACTTCATTTAATTGTTTTTCCAGGGTTTTATGTTTTTCCTTCATCTGGTACACAGCCCTCTGCCTTTTCATCTTATCTATCTTTCTGTGAATGTGGTTTATGTTCCACAGACTGCAGGATTGTAGTGTTTCTTCTGCTTATTAAATTTTAGTAATAGGGCTTCCCTGGTGGTGCAGTGGTTGAGAGTCCCCCTGCCAATGCAGGGGACGCGGGTTCGTGCCCCGGTCTGGGAAGATCCCACGTGCTGCGGAGTGGCTGGGCCTGTGAGCCATGGCCGCTGGGCCTGTGCGTCCGGAGCCTGTGCTCCACAACGAGAGAGGCCACAACAGTGAGAGGCCCGCGTATCCCCCCCAAAAAAAAAATTTTAGTAACAAATATTTTTCTTCATCTAATTGTTAAACCAACAACATTCTGAACTGAACATATATTTCCCCCCAAATTATGAGCTAACCTATAAACAGCCAAAGATTTTTCTCAGAATTATAAAAAAAGAGGAATCAAGTTAATTATTTTAAGTGATTACATGGTATTGTGCCTTTAAGGCACAGAATTACTCTTTCTACAGCGATATTGGCCTTGAGAAAATTTTGTGCTTCCATATGGCCTAGAAATTATTGTGACACCTTCACAATTGTTAACTACTATTGTCATCATCATTATTATTACTGTTATCATAACAATTCAGTGTTATTAGTTTCCTAAGTTTATTCAGATTTGTTTAATTTGCAAAACAGATTAAATATGGTTTCTGAAGATAAATATCTGGTGTTAATTTAAAAAGTTGTTTTCTTGTGAAAAGTAAAAGGATTGTGTAAATGAATACCGTCTTGAAAAAAAAGGTGTATCCAAGTGTATATATAGGATGTTGTCAAATGTGCTTTGAAAGAAGGAAATAAGAAAATGGAAGGAAGGGAGGGAGGGAGGAAGGAAGGAAGGGAGGAAGGAAGGAAAACTAGATACAGGAAAAAAGACTGGAGGAAATTGACAGGACTGTTAAATAGTTATTTTTATTTATTTATTTATTTTAACATCTTTATTGGAGTATAATTGCTTTACAATGGTTTGTTAGTTTCTGCTTTATAACATAGTAAATCAGCTATACATTTACATATATCCCCATATCTCCTCCCTCTTGCGTCTCCCTCCCACCCTCCCTATACCACCCCTCTAGGTGGTCACAAAGCACCAAGCTGATCTCCCTGTGCTCTGTGGCTGCTTCCCACTAGCTATCTATTTTACATTTGGTAGTGTATATATGTCCATGCCACTCTCTCACTTTGTCCCAGCTTACCCTTCCCCCTCCCCATGTCCTCAAGTCTGTTCTCTACGTCGGCGTCTTTATTCCTGTCCTGCCCCTAGGTTCTTCAGAACCTTTTTTTTTTTTTTTAGATTGCGTATATATGTGTTAGCATACGGTATTTGTTTTTCTCTTTCTGACTTCACTCTATATGACAGACTCTAGGTCCATCCACCTCATTTCAAATAACTCAATTTCGTTTATTTTTATGGCTGAGTAATATTATATTGTATATATGTGCCACACCTTCTTTATCCATTCATCTGTCAATGGACACTTAGGTGGCTTCTGTGTCCTAGCTATTGTAAATAGAGCTGCAATGAACATTGTGGTACATGACTCTTTTTGAATTATGGTTTTCTCAGGGTATACGCCCAGTAGTGTGATTGCTGGGTCATATGATAGTTCTATTTTTAGTTCTTTAATGAGCCTCTAATGGTTATCTTTAAATGATAGGGCTCTGGGTGATACTTTTCCCCTCTGTACTTTTTTTGTATTTTGTGCTTTTCCATATTTTTCAAGTTTTTAAATTTTATGAGCTTATATTACTTTCATAATGAAACATTAAACAAAGTAACATTTCATAAAACTGACAATGATGAGTTTGAGTGGAATATAGAATTATGTTTTTGTAGTTAGAGGGTTCAGAACTATATTTAAAATTTGTCTTTCTTATATTTGCTTACAATTTTAGTATATTAATGTTAAATGCCAATTTGATCTTTCTTTATATGTTCAGCTGTACTTCTGGAGCCTGAGCTCTTTGAGGGTGGAGATCTTTATATTTCTAGCATCATCCTGGAAGTGACACATATTTTGTTGAATGAAAAACTTTAAAACTGAGATGTCTCAACCTTTTTAATGCCTTCAATCCATGTACCTTTCTTTTTTCAGAACATTAAAGTCACAATGAATGGTCATATTTCTAATCATCCCAGTGGTTTTGGAATGTATCCAACTCAAATGAAGTAAGTTGGAAATTTTATATTTAATTTCTTGGTTTTTTAAATTTGATTTGGTGGTTTTAACTGTTTTGTATTTTCAATGAAAAGATCTCTTTCATTTCTTTATGTAGTTCATTCCTCAATATATAATTTCTTTCTAACACTAAGATATGTTATTGTTAAAAGTTTACTGTGTCTCATAAGAAAAAGATGATTAAGTAATATCAACCCCAATGATAGTGATCTAATAGAAGACATTTTGTTCTGGTGTTTTATGTTTTATTGCTTTCCATAGTTGCATACATACTCTACTTCATAGCTTTCACTTTCTCTGGAGCATTCTTTTATTTATTTATTTATTTATTTATTTATCTTATTTACGGCTGTGTTGGGTCTTCGTTTCTGTGCGATGGCTTTCTCTAGTTGCAGCGAGTGGGGCCACTCTTCATCGCGGTGCGCGGGCCTCTCACTATCGCAGCCTCTCTTGTTGCGGAGCACAGGCTCCAGACGTGCAGGCTCAGTAATTGTGGCTCACCGGGCCCAGTTGCTCTGCGGCATGTGGGATCTTCCCAGAGCAGGGCTCGAACCCGTCTCCCCTGCATTGGCAGGCAGATTCTCAACCACTGTGCCACCAGGGAAGCCCCCTGGAGCATTCTTTTTTTGTTATTTGTAAAGTGTTTGCATTTGAGGAAAGTTAAATGTCATCTAGTCCAGTCTCTCAAGATATTTACCATTGTGTAAAATAAAAAGAGACAAGTCCCTATGACTTTAGATATAATTTGAAATCACCGCCCTGACTTAAGTGGCCATTGCCTTATATATTGTGGTTAATATTGTTGTTATTTTATATTGGCCATCATGGTATAGAGTTCATTATTTTTCACAACCATGTTATTCACATTTTTCAGAACCAGGTTGTTCACATTGCTTCACCTTCCTCTTTACAAAGATGATTGCAAATCCCTTGGTGTTGGTCAGTAAGAGACACCAGGGGAGTATGTCAAGTACTATCTTCATCTTGTCCATCAATTTATTCAAGCCAGAAAGTTTTGCCACACCCTCAATTTTTTTCCTTTTTCTTATAACAAATATCCATTTAATCATGAGTTTATTATTATTTCTTCTATTAAGGAACTCTTGATTCTATCCCAAACTATTCTTTCTCTTCTAACTTTATTTGTGGCCTTTATCTCCTACCTGAATTTTTGCAGCACCTTTCCATCTGGTTACCTTGCCATTAATTCCTGGATTATCTTTCTTAAAAAGTTGTTTGGATCATGTTACTTCCCTGTATAAAGATATTTACTCCATCTAGAGAATAGAAGTTTAAGCCTTAAGCCCTCTATTGGCCTTCCCTACTTCTCGAGTCATTCATCTCTTCCAAGCACATCCCACTAGATGCTTTTCCCCTCGGGCGTCATGCTTGTTCTTGAGCCAGATCTACATGCTTTTTCCTCACTTAATTCTCCACCTGCCTCTAGAGCTGCTTTCCATTCTTTTAGATTCTGCTTAAATGCCAGTGAAGCCTTCTTGGGCATCCTTATAAAAAATTTAGTCCTTATTTGATATTATATCTATTAGTTTGACTCAGATGTCACATTCTGTTGTAACCATTTTACTTGTTTTATTTTATTTTTATTTATTTATTTATCTTTTTTTTTAACTTTTTTTTTTTACTTGTTTTATTAACAGTACCCTCCCCCTGCCCCGCCTTACCCCTTATTCTTCTAGATTTTAGGGCTTAATAAATGTTTACTGAATAAATTTTAAAAATTCAAATAATATGTTTACTTCACATAACAGCAACAGTAAGCTAGAAGTACTTGGTAAAGATGGTCAAATTTAACGATAACGTGTTATTTTCATTAACTGCATTTTAAGTATTTGTGAAAGTAGTGTCTATTTCATTACAGTTTAAGTGATTGAGAACTTTTTATGATTGGATCACTGCTCACAACTCAATTTAGTATGGCAAACTTAAATTCTTCTAAGGCAGCTTCAACCTTATTGAATCTCCTTGGCTACAGTTCTGACTTGATGCTTGAGAGGAGGTTGCCATTTGTACCAGCCTCCATCCACGGTGGATCCGGATCCAATAGCCTATTTCTTGACTGGATCAGTATCTGGCTCTTTTTTACAGAGCCGGTTGTATAAACTCTATATGTTCTTTAAAAACACATGGTGATTGTGGTCCACTGGAATTTTTATTTGTAGTTTTGACATTTTTTTGCTTACTTTGGACTTTAACTCAGCACGATGACTTTTTTTTTTTTTTTTTTTTGCAGTGGCTACGGATCATCACCCACCTTTTCCATGGACAGAGAACACAGTTCAAGAACAAGTGCAAAGGCTCTCTATGGTATGTTTGTGTATTTAATGGGGTATAATTCTATTTCTAACTGCTTACTTTTTATGAATGACTTGTTCAAAGCCGTAGCTTGAACCCATGCCTTGTTTATATTATTGGGAATGAAGTAGCGATTGATAGACAAGGATTATTTTAAAAATAATTTTTACAGAAGCTACCAAAGCCGTTAATCTCTGCTGGCTGTCATACAATTTAGAACTACAGATGAAATGTATTCAGTACTTTCTAAGGAGTCTTTTTGCACGGTACCAGTACCTTAGGTGGATTTTCCCATCTAATTATGTCTGATATGTTTGTTTAGGTAGTATTACAGTATGACCAACAGCCCTTATATAATTTCTTTCAGATCCTTCTGTAATTTCCATTGTCCTCCCTCTGTTGTCTCACTTGTAAATACTGTTTTTTTTTTTTAAGCTTCAAATATAAAATAGAAGTCAATACTACAAGGAAGTTAAGGACTCCTGAAATATACCACATATGTTCAGGAAGGCATTTGCTTTCACAGGGTCTGCATGTCCTTTTATTATTATGCAACCATAAAGAATGAGACTAGTATTGTGGTTAAGAGCAAAGACACAGGAGCCAGACGTCCTGGGTGCAAATCCAGTTATTCGCTGAGCAAATTATTTTACCTGTCTGTCCCTCATTTTGCTTGTGTGTATAATGGAAATATTTTGTAGGGTTGACAGGAGAATTTAATGAGTTAGTACATGTAAAATGCTCTGAATAGTGTCTGGCAAGCAAAAAACACTGTATATATTTGCTATTACTGTTATTATCTACTATAGGAACCAATAGCATTTTCGAAATTTGAGGTTCTTTTCTTTTTACATCACCTAGAGCTACAGTATCTTGGTTGTGGTAAGAATGACTCATTCTAAAGTTTTGTGATTCTTTCTCTGCCTATATATCCAGTGACTAGACTTTAGGACTCAAATTATACACTCATAAAATGAATTTTATACCGTAATAGATACATTTTCTTATGGCCTTGTCAATCTGATTGGTTGGTTTCAGTTCTCTTGAGTTTGATATTCTTACCATGGCCTAGTCATTATGGACTGTATATCTAGAGAATATATTCAACAAATACTTATTTTGTGATTAGTATGCGCCCAGCACAGGGCTGGTAACATATGGTCCTTGACCTTAAGGGACTTGTACTCTACAGAATGACTTGAAGAAACTGAAAAGGGAAAAACTTTTTTTGTTTTTGCAAAGATAATCAATTCCTTTAGTCTTTCATTTCTAGACAGAAAGTTATTACGTGTTTCTGTGTGCTTGGCCATGATCTTCACAGTCTCTGTTTCCATGTCCTTTGATTCATTTCAAAGATGAATAGGAGATGGTCATTGCTTGTGCACTGTCTTGGTGAGGTAGACTCGTGCATGTACTGTTATAATAAAGTGCTGGATAAGCTTGGATGGCAATGTGTATGAGGTGCAGATGGAGGATGTGGGCAAGGCCAGCTCTTCTATGTGAGCAGGGCAGGTAGGCAGGAGGGATTTCATAGAGGAATTCAGCTTTGAAATTCTCCAGGCATTTGTGGTGCTGGAGGGCGCTGTAAAGAGCTGTATGAATCCTTTTAAACTAGACTATAAGCTCTCTGAGGGTGGGCCACATTTGCCTTGTTTACTTCAGGATTCCCTAAGCTTAGCACAGTGGCTAATGTATAACTTATGCTCAGTAAATACCTGTAGAATGAATATAATGCATCAATGAGTTGCAAACAGTTAAGTGTTAACTGGAGGGTTCAAGGTGGTGCACCGGGAAATAAGATGGGAAAAATAAACACGGACGACATTGGGAAAAATCACACTAAGGCATTTGGACATTGTTTTCAGGGAATGGCCACTGAGGTGTTTTAACTGGGGGAATCATAGGTCATATCTGTCTTGGATCACTCTGGTAGCAGTTGAGCATGTATTTGGTGAGCATGGATGGAAGTAGGTGAATCAGAGACCTAAATATAATGTAGGTAAGTCAGATATCTAAATAATAGCCCGAAGATTTTTGTTAAGGAGAAAGAGTATTAATCATCTCACAAATACCATAGATCCAAAAGTCTGTTTTCAGAAAGCTGAGAAAGGAATAAGGAATAAAAAGTAGTACTCACCTGCAAATGTTAATGTTTATTTTGTGTTGGGAGCAATTTCATAAAATCATAGCTCCAGTGATTGAATCTTTAGCTTTTAAGCAGTAAATTTTTATTTCTCCCCCTTTACGTATAAAGCAAGCTGAGGCTCCTTTTTAAGGTGAGGTAATTTGTCAAAGTCACAAAACTTTAAAAATCTCGATGGTAAGAAAATATAACAGTTAATCTTGTGTAGTGTGAGGCCAGTGAACAGCGTATTGGTAAAACAGAGGACATAAATAGAGGGATGGAAAGGGGCAAATGCAAGAGACGTTTATACAGACGAAAGAACACTCAGCAGTGTATTAGGCTTACAAGTCAGAGGGTTTTAAGTCCCTTGAAGTTGCAGGTAATGTTTCATTCCTCCTTGTAGCTCATACTCACCTCTCTCTCCCAGCTCGCTGTCCACAAACACACACACACAGTATGCCTTCTCTCCGACAGGCTCCCAATAAATGCCTATGGAATGAATGGTCAGAATCATGAATGACAGTGGAGAAACATGTCCAGGTTTTGAAAAAACCTTTGCCATGAACAAATTCTATTTGAAGTTATAACTATATTTAGTTAACATTGGGAGTGTTTAGCCTCCCAATCTGTGTAGTTTTAACTTCTTTTTGTAACTAGAAAGTTGGTAAAGGAGAGATTTGTAATGTCATTTACTGTGTCACAGTGTATGCATTTTCTTGAAGATTTCTCCTTTCACAATGATTAAACCAGTTGAATAAATCCTTCAAGAATTCATTTGTTTTCATGGCTGGTACATGGACCTCTCTGGGATATGAAGGTATTACTATGCACTGCAACATGGGTTTCACGGTAATGACCACTGTTTTTTATACACCGACCACAGGCTAGTTACTGTATCAGGAGTTTCATGCAACTTGGTCTTTTTTATGAGAACACTTTTCAGTCTGACACGATAATGTGCCATCCAGATTGCTTCAGGATGACTCTCAGAGAGGCATGGGTTTGGGAGGCCAAACGATCTGTGGCTGAATCATGGCACTTTCTACCAAAGGGCTGCCATTTTGAGCAAATGTTTTAACCTATTGGTCCCAGTTTCCTCAACTACAAAATAGAAATGATAATAATATTGTGGTAAGTTTATATGAAAAAATAGAAGTAATGAGCCTATCATGGCAGTGAGGAAGGGCATAGGAGAGTCACTTTTTGTTCTGGGCCCTCAGATTCATCAAGGCTCTCAAATTTAATATTTTACTGTTACCTCCAAATGATGTTTTACATCTAATCACAGTGATACTTTGACAGGATCAAGGGGTAATCTTCATCATATGTTTTTAAGCTTACATTCCAGATATCCCTAGACATTTTTTTTTATAAATCCGGTAAATGCAAACTACACAATTATGACAATAAGTTAGCTTCCTTTAGATATGTGTTAATTTATTCAAGGAAAATGGTTAAAATGTGCTGCAGTTTTAATAACCTTATACTGTCCTTTCTTTATTATTGTACAAGAAATGTCAAAGCCAGCATGTCAGAGGCTCTGCGTCACTAAAGTCCCTGACCACATAAATAGGAAATACATATTAATTTCTCTCTTCTACGGTTTCTTTCTTTTCTTACCTCATGACAGTGACATTTCATCTGGCTGCTGTTAATCAGGGAATTGAAAATGTTATGCATTTTTTTTATGGCTAACCTGCTTGTCAATGTCTTTAAGCTTTAAAATTGCTTTTAAGGGAAATGCTTGTAAAAAGTACTAAAACATTCCCTTCTGTTGGGGCGTGGCTCCTGTAATCTCTTGTCCATGACTCAGAGGGTCAGTGGTGTGCACACGAGCTTATGTACTGCCATGTGCTCAGAGGCTGCATTCCTTACCTTTACACCAGATTATTCAGAATCTTTTCCCTTTGGAGTATTTGAGGCTGTTTTTTTCTATGTGTCTGGGTCCCAAGCAGCTTTAATAACCCCATATGAACTTTACCCTGTTGGTAACATGCCTGCTTCTAGCATTGCTTCTGATATGTGTGGGCTGAGAAACTAATAGGAAATCTTGTGAGTAGTATACATAGGTTCTGAGTGGGGAATTGAGAGTCCTCCCACTTATGCATTAAAATGTGCAAATTTTAGTATTAAACATTGTGACATCTCTGTCTGCCGCTCAGAGGGCTTATTTTATTTAAGTGTGGATTCTTTGCTGTGTGCTGAGCAGCTGAACTTCCTAGAAAAATAACTTTCCTTTAAATTAGATATTGCTGGATTTGGAATATGACCATTTACCATAAATAATCAGCTGTTTAAAGTCATCCTGTCTCCAGAAAAATGTAAGTTTCACAGAATTATCATTTAGTAATACTTTATTGTCATGACCAACATTTATAGTATTGTTGGGAGGCCAGGTAGTGAAAGATAAACATGACAGACAGGCACTCTCTCGAGTTTCATTTTACCTTAAGTTTGAACGTTTTTGTGATGTTAGCAAGTAGGAAAATATATTTGTTTTTTTCCTGCTTTTCTTTGTTCTTCTCAGGGAGGTACTGGTAAGAAGTGAGCATAAGTAATCTATAAAGTATACAGTTCATTCTGTGTAATTGACTTGACTGTAAACTTTCCTGTATTTTTACATAGTGCTTGACTCAACTTTTTCAGAGCAGTATTCCTGAATATACCACTTTTCTTAATAGATATCTACCCCACGTATTTTTCTTTTTGGATTTATCTTTCTTTTTCTTTCTGTTTCTCTCTGTCTCCTGATCTTGGTTCGGAACTAGGCTCTCTGTTTACTTGTCCTAACTGAAGCTCAGGCCAACTCTTATACATTCAGGTGGCACTGAAGGGTTAAAACCCACTTCTCTTATCTCCATACTCATTACTTACAAGGTGTGATTTACTTGGAAAAAATAAATATTCTAAGAAAAAACTTTTTGAAATTCTTAAGAAGTAAAAGGCCCTTGATTATATACTCTCAGGAGGTTGGGCGATGGTAGAGTCAAAATTCTGCTTCATAGAGTATGTCAGTCCATGTGACTCAAAAAGACAGTTTGGCAATTTTTCCACCTTAGCTGAAAGTTTTAAAGCTTCTTTTCTCCTCGGGGATAAGCTATTTTAATGACTTGTTGGACTGGCCAATACAATTAATTCTTAAATAATGTAGTTTTGTAAAAATGACCTTGATTTTAAAAAGTTATCTTGTTCATATACTGATTTGTCAATCTGTGATTATAGTTGCCTAGATAACGAGAGCTTATAATTTTTACTCAGTGCTTCTTACTGATTCCCACTAAGCCACCTCTCTTCTATGGAGATTATACACTAAAATAGTGAGAAAGGAATTCTCCTTTACTGTGGTTGAAAGTTTTATAAGTGTAAAGTAATATGAACTGTAGCCCATTGTTTTATTTAGGGAGAGGACTACTCGGCAGCTGCTTTTATGTTACATTTTTTTCTTTTTAACAATCAAATCCTTACTTTCAAAGAGCACTTTGTTTTCAGAGAAAGAGAAAATAACAATTTTCTGAATGTTAGCTGTTTCACATCTTGCTTTCTTATGCATAAACAGCAATATAGGCAAACGAGAATTAAGTTTAAATGCCGAGACCTGCATATTGTTATAGTTGTCATTGTACTCATTGAAGAGTTAGATGAAACCTAATTTTTTAAAATTAAGACTTTGTTGGGGTTAGTTTTAGGTTCACAGCAAAACTGAGGAGAAGGTACAGAGATTTCCCATATGCCTACACAGCCTAGCCTCCTCCGCTGTCACCAGCCCCCCCAGAGTGGTACATCTGGTACAACTGATGAACCTACCGTGATATATCATAATCATCCAAAGTTCATTGAAACCTAAGTTTAAGTTCCTGATCCGGAAGTAGAATATCAGTTTTCACAGCAGCATATCAACTCAAGAATGCTAAAATGATGTGTAAAGGATTTTTGTCTTTGGTGACTGAATTCTTCCATCTTTTTGGGTTTGTATATTGTGATCCATGGGATAAAAGCTATTGGGAAAAACAGTGAAACACAATCAGTGGTACTGTAACCAAGTAAAATTTGTTCCTGGCTCTAATTGATTCAGAGAGAGAAACTATTTGGCCGTGATTTATGCTCTTAATTTGGAAAGAAAAAAATTTCAACTTAAGGAGATAAGATATGGTAGATGAGTTGCCACTTGCACAGATTTTGGGACAGTAGCTTCCAACCTTGGCTGCATGTTAGAATTGCCTGGAGAGCTTTTCCAAATCTCAGGGCCCAGATTGCATCCTGGGCCAATAACATTAGAATCCTGCTGGGTGTGGGGGGCGTGGGGAGTGCAGTATTTTTTTTTAAAGTTCATTCTAATGTGCAGCCAAGGTTGAGAACCATTGTTAGAGAAAGTGGTGAACGTCAGGAGAGACTTTATTTTGAGTATCATGGAGACTTTATTTAGGCTTTTCACACAGTTTTAAGGCTTTAGGTGAGATTTTTCAGGCTTAGGAGCATAATAATTCCTATTTACAGCTGTACTTGAGAATACATATGATTTTCATAAAAAATAAATTACTATAATTGCCTTTTAGGAGCCTTCTTTCAAAATTTCCTATTAAAATGTTAATAGTAACTTTTATTTATTCATTGACTTAAATCACTGAAACTACTAGTTTATTTATAAATCCATTTTATGGCATTTATACACTTTTAGGATTTTTAAAGGTAATTTCTTGTAACACATACATCTTATTTATTGTGTAACATGAGAGAGAAAGAGCTTAGGAATTCCTAAAATGGATCCTTGATTTGGAAAATTAGAAATGGCACCATATCTTTTAGGCAATCAGAGTAATCAGTTAACATCATGCTGTTTATGAATACTATCAAATAGTGTTTTTCTATTTTTGTAAAGTACGCTTCTGTGGGATTGAGAAACTATGTGTTAGGAAATTTGGGGGAACAAAGTCTTACTATTTCATAATGAGAATATTTAATTACAAAACATAATACTTTTGACCTTCAACTGTGTTTGCCAATCACTTATCTAAAAGACTCAGAAAAGCATTTGAACATCCTGGGGTTGCCATATCAAAATTGGAGACCATGGCAAGCACTGCCATTTCTTTTAGTGTCCTTAGATCAGACCAGAGGAAACAGAACTACCCTCAGGTTCTGAGTTGGCCGTGGAGAATTTTGTTAGAATACGATGAATCAGTGATTCTGAAATATTGATTATTTCTAAAAGTGCTTTTCTCAGATATGTCCCTGAGTTATACACTGTATTTTAAAAGTTATAATGGTTTTCCCAAGAAAAATTATCCATTTGTTAATATCTCACATTGATTAATCCTCAGCTAATAATCAGAAAAATTATGGTTCACTTTTTAAACTATGTAAATTAAGGTTTATATTTCGTCATAACAGAATAGAAAAATTTAGGTGAAACCAGATGTTTCTTTTTGGTCACATTGTTTTGGTAGGACCAGATGGATCATACTTCTTCAGATCATCATCCAAACAGAAAAAGAAAGGTAGCAGATACTGAATTTTGTAGTGTCTCTTTTTTTATTAAGTAACTTTAATGCTGCAAAAGCAAAAATAGAATATATTGGAATAATATCATAGTGATACAATATAAGGCATATTTATATTTTCATGTAAGCATTGAGATAAATGTAAATGGAAAGACATTACTTTTATCAAAGTTTAAAAAAATTCTATGTGTTAACATTCTTAGTCTGTATATGTGCTTTATATTTTTGTACTTGCTCTGCTTTTATGTTCAGCAGAACTTTTCAGCTTCTGTTGTTTTAGGAAAATCTAAAAGTCTCTATACTACCTGAAAGAAACAGGTTTATATTTGGGGGAAAAAATGGTTATTAGGAAAGCTAAAGTGTGTGTGTGAGACAGAGAGAGAAAGAGATAGAGACAGAGAGACAGATAGAGAATTTTAGTACTGTAGGAGTCTTGAAGTTTGATCTTATTTAACCCTTGTATTTTACAATAAGGGTGCTGAGATCCAGAGTTTTGCCAAATTCAATCTCCTACTTAATGACAGAGCCAAAGTGAGAATCAAAACTCTTCTGGTTCCCACTTAGAGTTCTTTTTCACCATAACATGCTGCTTTAGAAAAAATAAGGCAACCGCAAATTTACAAATAATCAAGTTGCTTGATTAGAAAGCAGCAAATACAAAATATTGCCTTCACATATTTTATTTTGGTTTTGCAGCATTTTACAAAAGAAAAACAAAGGTTGCTTTTTGCTTTTTGAATAGTTGGTGCAGAAACTTTCTACCTAACTTTCTTATTTTTTCTAACAACTTATATCTACAATTCTGAGTGTCACATTTGTGTGTTCTGTAGATGTGTGAAAATTGTTAGAGTTTAATGGCAGTGAGTATGATTGACTCTCCTCTAACACTCTCCATGGTGTGGATGTGGTGAAACATGTTCCTTGCGGTGTTTATTATTTTAATAACATAGTCTAACTCATATAATACAGCATCTGTGACAGTATTTGTGGTTCCATTTTGTTCTCAGTGCATTAAAAGATGAAATTTACAAGCCAGTTTTTATCTTTTTGCCAAAGAAGAGGTCCCTGATTAATAAAATCTTTACACAAAATAACTTTTTCTTACAACATTAATAATCTTGTTAACCTTTGGGATTCTGAACTCTTATGTTGGGTCAAATTGTTCTTGCATATAATGTAAGCTTTCTCATGACTTTTTCATTTAATGTGAATGATGAGTATTTTCAGATACACCACACAGTGGTGACTTATACTACTGTACTACTGTACTTATATATGAGATAGACTAGTTTTAGAGATGGCCACGAGACACTGATGTATGAACATCAGCCTATTCATGGGTAAATAATGGCTTTTTAAACTTCTTTTCCAGAACAAAGGAAGAATTATGCACGGGATAGTGTCAGCAGTGTGTCAGATATATCCCAATACCATGTTGAAGTAAGATGCTTTGATGTTTGCTAACTTTAGAATGAAGCTTGAGGGATATAAATTGGTAGTAAAATCAGAGTTATGTTTTATTTCATTTCTATGATGTTATAAATTTTGTTGACCTTTTTTCTTTCAAATTTTTATAAAGCAGATGTTAAATATAAAAGTATCTTGTTAATCTGTTTTCATAGAGAATACATTAAAATGATAACTACTCATTTATCATTGTCAGCCTTATTTTGGTTAAAAACAGGACCAAGACTTCTATTTTGTATTATGGAATCTTCTTGAAATAAGCCTTGACAGTTTCAGTGGATGGTTTAGTTTTTACTTTTAGTTTTGTCTAAAGTCATTACTAGTTCTGTTTAAGCAATGGTTTCTTTTTTTAGTTTTTCCTCTATTGCTGTCTTTTAAGATATTTGCTCTTAATTGGAATCTACTTGGGTGGACATTTGCTTATTATAATGGAAAATATTTAAGTAGGAAGTAATTTTTAAATTGCTCTTATTTTCAATTTTCTACCACCTCAAGCATGCTTAATTACATTTAAACAGTTTTGTTTCAGTAGAGTGAAAAGTTTGACAGTTGTTACAGACTAGAATTGCTGTTGCTTCTGTCAATTACCAACGTCTGTAGTTTTCAAGCTGCCATGTAGATTGCCTTCTATTGTTCAGCATTTAAATGACCAAAATGGAATAAAATGGATTAAATAAAGAGAATGTTATTTAATCTGTTTAGAGTTTGTTTTTGTCATGTTTATGTAGTTCCACAAGGCTCAGTATTAAACAGATTTAGATATTTTATGATTCAAGGCATCATTTCCTCTATTCAACAAAAACCTGTTTGACCTTATTATCCCAATAAGGTAACCATGAAAGTCTCGAGTACTTTGTATTTGTCTCTCCCCTCTCTACTAGCTGACTTCAGTTAGTTTAACTTTGCTATTTTTTTGGAAAATGTTTACTAAGAGATTGTGTGTATTATGTTTTTTCTTTTTGCCAATCATAAGCACTTGACTACCTTTGTTCTGGATCGGAAAGATGCTATGATAACTGTTGACGATGGAATAAGGAAGCTGAAATTGCTTGATGCCAAGGGCAAAGTATGGACTCAAGATATGATTCTTCAAGTGGACGAGAGAGCTGTGAGCCTGATTGATTTAGAATCAAAGGCAAGTTGGAAATATTTATACCATTTTATTTTCAAGAAAGTCCACAAATATTTATGTTTACAATTAGGTCAGGTTGTTTGAAAATGGGTAAAAATTTAGCAATGTAAAATATTCTTGTCAGTTATTTTGAAGAAAAAATGTCATACTTTATGTACTTTATGCATGCGAAATCATGTTTTTAAACTAGAGATAGAGGGATACAATGTTTTTTAACCATGTATGATGAGATGGAGGAAGTGAGGAAAAAATGCATAGTGCTAAAATAAGGCCCCTGGGGACTTCCCTGGTGGTGCAGTGGTTAAGAATCCACCTGCCAATGCAGGGGACACGGGTTCGATCCCTGGCCCGGGAAGATTCCGCAGGCTGCAGAGCAACTAAGCCCCGTGCACCACAACTACTGAGCCTGTGCTCTAGAGCCCATGTGCCACAACTACTGAGCCTGCGTGCCACAACTACTGAAGCCCGTGTGTCTAGAGCCCATGCTCCGCAACAATAGAGCCCACCGCAATGAGAAGCCCGCACACTGCAACGAAAAGTAGCCCCCACTTGCTGCAACTAGAGAAAGCCCATGCGCAGTAATGAGGACCTAATGCAGCCAAAAGTAAATAAATAAAAATAAATAAATTTAAAAAAAAGAAACAATTGCACTGACACCAAAAAAATAAAATAAATAAAATAAAATAAGGCCCCTGTAGGGCACTATTCTTTATGACACATATTAATTACATGCTAGGCCAAACCATATCCCAGTGATATGGTTTGAACCCCAGTGAGTGAATTGGGATAAAAAGGTTTGTGTGTATGTACATTAACTTCCACCAGACCAACACTGGGCACCTTTCTTTTACACAGCTACTCAGGTAAGATGCTGGAGCTCTTAAAAAAGCCCTTTCTGAGCTCCATCGTCTAATAGGCATTTGAGTTGCTAAGATAAAGACAACAACTCTTTGTTGTCTGATAGGAGTCGGGATAAAATTTGCCCTTTCTTTCATCTCATTCATTGAATTCTGTGAGAGAATAACAACCGAGAGCTTCTCTAATCCTCACAGTTTCAAGTAATTGTAGAGGAGGGATATTATTTAATTTACTTTTGCAAAGAAAGAAAAGTTATCTCTCTAGTATGGCTCAGAAATTTCATTCTAATTTAATGGAACCTGCATTTTTTGTTTCACCTTTTCTGGGTCCCAGGGAGTCAGGACTTAGAATAAATTTATGGTGTGATGTCTATGTGCTGTCTGTAATAAAATTTATTGTTATTTTTTATGTTCTAGTTATCAGGGATATTGTATTTTGTTTACTTAAAAAAACCCCACAATTTCTCCCATCAATTCCATCATGACACCACTAGCTATTTGTGTAAGGCCACTAGTGTTAGGATAAGCACCTTAAATATATCTCATTAAATAATATTCACTTTCACAAGACCAAATATCTAATCATTTTGAAGAATGTATTTTTTAGTAAGATTCTTCTGACCATGCTGTTTGACATTTTTGGCTGGAAAAACTTACATAGTGAATTTTTTCATCTGAGAGATTCACTGAAATAAAAAGTGTACAAATGATGTGTTATTCTCAGCCTAACATTTGTGATCACTGAAGGTAGAAACTAAGAGTATGACTGTACAGTGTTCAAGTAAAACAAACAAAACAAACAAAAAAACCCCCAAAACTACATAGCCACAGGGAAAAGAATACCAGGTAATATGGTGAATAATTTTGGAAAGAGGCCTCAGTTTACCTATTCTGCTCTTAAAGGCATCGTCTCTAGCCCAATCTTAGGAAATCAGTAATGCTAGTTTCAGTATTTCTTCTGTTTATTAAGAACACAACTACATTCCTTTGTTAAATATTTCCATTTTTGTTGCTCTTTCTCCCATCCACCAGGCTTGTATCTTTGCTGCCTACTTGTACCTAATCATCCTCCAAATTTACCGTGTTTACTAGCATCCATTGTCAATGTGATTTGCATACTTTAAAAATTATTGGTACGATGCCTAGAGCTCTTTGTGGGATAGATTTTATATAGCTAATGAAAAATAAGACAAGTTATATTTTTACTTTGTAGAATGAACTGGAGAATTTTCCTTTGAACACAATCCAGCACTGCCAAGCTGTGATGCACTCCTGTAACTATGATTCAGTTCTTGCCCTCGTGTGCAAAGAGTCAACTCAGAACAAGCCCGATCTTCATCTTTTCCAGTGTGATGAGATTAAGGTAAAAGAATGGTGAATTTTCTTTCCCTTTAAGCACATGTTGCAGCAGCTTTTGATCATCTACTTCAATCACATGGCTAGTAGGTACTAGATTTTTAGTTTCTTAGGATTTTGTAAGGAAAACAAATACCTCGGTATCTTCACTAGGGTTTCCAGGCTAAGTAAATAAAGAGGAGATAGAATAGTATTAAAAAAAAGAAATCAGATGCATTCTGTTTATTAAAACAAAGGTGTGAATAATACATTAAATTCTTCACTGAGGGACTTGGACTTATAATTAAAGATTGATTCTTCAAAAATCATTCTTCATGGACAATAAATAATCATGCCATCCTATTTTATTCTGCAATAATCACATAGCATGGATTATTGTAATGAAACACTTGGACATTTTCCATGATATCGATTTAAGGTTCACTGTTTAATTATGTGACTTGAATAATTGCTCAAGATATGTAATCCCCTAGTGAAAATGTGAAAATAGTTGAGCATAGTTACCAGTAATAATATGCCATACGCTGAAGATTTGTATTTCAAAGTACACTGTAATTTTCAAATGATTATAATTTGTGATGCTTTATTGGACATTAGAATTTATCTTCAAACTTGAATCTTTATTTCATGAGTTGATTTCTCTAAAAGGGAAATCATTTTTGGTTGAGTTGATTGGTGCTTCGCCAAAGCAGTGTTTTATCACTGTGACTGCATATTATCACATATACAGGCAGTTTTTATCTTATAAAGAAATGCCGGGAGATTAACATGAAGTGTCACTTGATCTTTTCTATAATTCTTTGACATTAAAATATGATAGGTAAATTAAGATTGACTATGAATTGTGTATTTTATAATTTTCTTTTTATTTCAATTTATGTCATAAATGACTTTCTAAAAATCTTACTTGAAAAGAATTGTGGCAGTAGATAATTTGTATACGTAATGTTCATCAAACTTTTATATAGTGCCTTTTGAAAGTCATAAAGTGTATTAAGAATTTTGCAAGGTTAGATTTATTAACTCAGTAAGGATTAAGATGAATATTTTGCTCTGAAAAGATAGTGAAATTTAATTCAAACATTTTAAAAACAGAGAACTATGCTAAAAGACATTTTAAATCTGGTGTTTGCTTCAGTGCTCTAAAATCCCTCCCTGGAAACTAAGAGTTATTGGGCTGAGTGAAGTTTCTGGCTTTCAGTTTTGAGGATAAAAGGTTTGCTTTATTTGATAGGGCATGAGGATACTGATGGGTCCAAAACAGATTTACTGAATGCTGTTTTGTCCTCATTAAAAGTCAAGGACCACTACACAGCTATATGCATTTACCCATTGGTGCACATATGAGATGGATTTTTTTCCTTGCCCCATTAAAAATATAAATGCAATGAAATATGTGGTTTCTTTTACATGGGCCATCTTGCAACATCAGTTTTGTGTTTTAAAGTTTCTTTATCAGGGCACTTTACACAGTACTCCTGCTCACCTCTGTAGTAAATTTTTTCTTAGAAATATGATGGCCAACCCCACACCCTGCCCATAGGAAATTCAGGATTCCTAGGCATCTTCAGTTTTATTTTCCCACATAATAGAAAGCCTTTGAAATGACGTTTGTAATGTCTTCCTGAAACTAGGATGTTCTTATGGAAGTGAAGCTGGACTAGGATGCATTAACACTCTCATTTAATAGCCGTGTGACCTAGGCCAAGTCATCATATAAGTATTCCTCAGTTTTATTAATTATAAAACAAGAAGAACAGATTATATGATCTTTAAGTATCTTTCAGTTCTAAAATTTTATGATTACCTGGGCTTATGGTAAAAGAGTATAATATATATGTATGTATGTATGCATATATGTATTTGAGAAAAACATACGTAATTACAGAGAAAAAGCAGACACAAAATAGAAGATAAATACATCCCAGGAAGAACCTAATATACAGTAATAATCACTGGCTAAATAAACTTCAGAACCAAACAAAATAAATTTCTTAGCTGCTAATCTCTTATTGGTTCCCAAGAAAACCAAATTAAATGTTCAAGGGTTATTGTTGGAAAAGGATCGGAAAAGTCAAACCATTTAGAGAAAGTTAATTTTTATTAACGTGCAATGACAAAATAAAGGGGTTATCACAAAGGTGACAACCTAGTGTTGGGGTCCACCCCTTGACGATGTGGGTTCGTCTTAAACTGGGAGTAGCGCTGCTGCAACTGAGTGGTTTCCACCGGTTAACGGGGGCCCAGTGGATGGGGAGGACGGGGGAGAGGAGGGATGCTGCTCCGCATGCTGGTACTTAGGATTCCTTCACTTCTTCCCACGCAGAGGTATTAACCCATTACATTTTCAGCATGTGTTTATACTTTCAGCATATGCAAATCCTTTTTCTCTTTGTCTTTATGCAAGTATAGCTTTAAAAAAAAAAAAACTAAAGGAATCTGGATTAAATAATCTTTAAAAAGTCCTTCAGTTTTCCAATCCTGTCATTACAAATTTCACTTAAAAAACTGGAAGAGTTATGTTTCGAAAGCAGATTAAAAAAAAAAAAAAGACTTCTTTGCATCAAGACGTTTTTTTGTTTCAGACAGGGAACATAATCCCTTTTTCTGTTTTAACCTACATATCAAGACAAAAAATAATCCATAAGCCCCCAGGTAACTTGTCTTTCATTGCAGGCGAACCTAATTAGTGAAGATATTGAAAGTGCAATCAGCGACAGTAAAGGAGGGAAACAGAAGAGGCGGCCTGATGTCCTGAGGTAAAAACGTTAAAAGAAATTAAGGGCTAGAACTGGTGTGTGTTTAAGTCTTTTTTTTCCTCTAAAAATTAAAAAAAATGTATGTTCAGTGAAGGTATATTATATTTTGCAGATTACAGTCTGTAATCTCAACTCATTTGCTCTCACAAGTTTGTCGGTGTATGTGTGTGTGCCTTTTCTCTCCGTGATTCTGGTCTTTCTCTGATATGGCTCCTTCTACTTGTGTTGTCACAGAGACCCATGAACCAATGTATGGCATTTTAAGGCAAGGTAGCCAAAGGGACTATAAATAGATGTTAGGTCTCTAGTTGGTTAACAGCCTTTGCAAATCATTGGAGACCCAGAAAAAATGTTAAACCTGGTTTTCAGCTGATTTGAAAATGTCCTATATTTTTATATTTCATATACGTTTATAAATATACATAACATGGCATGGTTAGGAAATCCTTGTTTTTCTACCCCTTGACATAGTTCTTCTTGAGGTTGAAGAACTAATACCATAAAATTGAGAGAACTGATGTATTGTAGAAATAGAAGTGGTAAACATTCAGTTTGTTTTCATCTGTTTTCAGGATGATTTCCAAAGCAGACCCTGGTATACCGCCTCCACCCAGAGCTCCCGCCCCTGTGCCACCTGGGACTGTGACCCAGGTGGATGTTAGAAGTCGGGTGGCAGCCTGGTCCGCATTGGCAGCTGACCAAGGGGACTGTGAGTATTTCCAGGGATTGGTACTTATTTATCATTTACTTTGAGTTGTGACCTAGTTCTTGTTTTCAAAATCTGATGCTGATTTCTGAGCTGAAACTTGAGGTTAGTTTTGTAAAAATAAATCTTTCGTAAAGGAAAGTTAAGCCTTGGGCACTGTAAGATTATTGTCTCTGAGAGTTCAGACCAGTCTTTTAATAAATATGGTATTAGGAGTAGACTCTTTTCTTTCTAAAGCAGTCAAAGAGAGAAAGTTTGACTCAACTAACAATTAAAAGAATGGTAATATTATATATACCAAACAGGAGATGATCAATATTTTTTTAAGATAATACTTCAAGTTCTTTCCATTATTATTATCTTACCACTGTCCTCTTTTGGACAAACTGTTTGTGGTGACAAGGACAGGATGTCAGGGCAGGGGTAGGGTGACGGAAAAGGACTAAAATGCATTCACCATCGGGTAAACTTGCCCAATGGACCCTATGTCTGTACCAGCATTTTACCATGACATTCTTCTTTAAAAACAAATAATCATGGCAAAGAACATAGTGTAACCTTTTATATGACAGAATGTTTTACTAAGTCTGAAATTTTTGTAACTGGAAAATACCTTAAAATATGTTTGGTCCAATCTCTTCATTTTAAGGGTGAATAAATTGTGATCCAGTGAGTCTGAATTTGATGGAGACCATAGCCTCATTCTTTTGCCTCCTCGTTCAATGTGACTTCTTAAATCTCTTATCCTTTATCTAATAAAGCATTATTCATGAGAATCTAACAGTGTAGTTAACCTACAGAACTTGATTACCAAAATGAGTGATACTGGACTGTACTTTGAGTCTGGTGAGTCAAAATTTGGGCTCTGGAGCAACACAGGGATCTACCTGTGAGACCTTGTGAAGTTATGCCTTACTTGCAGAATGGGAATAATAATTCCTATGTTGCTGTGAGTCTGAAAGCAAATAATGTCTGTAATAGTACCTGGAACAGTATAGTAGACATTCATTTTTGCCAAATTGAGTTCATTTTATTTTTCAATTTCTTTCCATTTTATTTAGATTCCCATGTTCTTAAAGTTATTTTCACTTTACATATAAACCCAGCTAACAGATGAAAGAAAGAAATATTTGAAGCATCCGCTTTTCAAAAATAAAGTAACAGAATTATTATTTACTGTAATTTTATAGCAGTTTCTGTCTTTAGGAATTATATACATTTCTATCAATCCACTTTGTGTTTACAATTTTATGTTTAAAAACTAAACGGGAGTTTACAGTGTTTTCTACTTCTTGTGTACTTACAATAGTTTTGCTATTGTTACTATTTTGTAGAGGGGATGTAGGTTTTATTTTGAGAGAAGTCAAAATGGCTTTTCTTGAAGTTGAGGAAGGATAAGACATCTTAAGTTTTCAGACATTCTGAATAAACCTGTTAAAACATCTGTAAAACCTAATATAATTTACAACAACAACAATTTATTCCCAGGAGTTTCTGAGCCCTCATTCGATTTTGTCTGAAATACTCTGTGCAGTCTCATCTATTTAAATTACAGTTGGATAAAGTTTTCAGAACTTCTGATTTACTACTAGGTCAAACAGAACACACCACTTACCACGTGAGGTTCTGTCAGGCTCCAGGCCAGTGTGCAGTTGGAAAGCCCTCCAAGAGGAGTATCCCTCTGGTCCCTCTGAAGGCTCCAGCTGACTCAGGCTGGACAACTCCTTCTTTGGACCCTTAATGTAGCTCTACCCCTGACTCCAGAATAGACCTCTGTAGAATAGTGGCAGTGGGATGCTAGTAGTGCCGCAGATGATGAAAAATTCGAGAAATACTGCATCTCTCTCCCTGTGTCCTCCAAATGATATTTTGAGACCTATTGGGTTCCTAATAGCTGTAGTTCAGCTTCAACTTACTGCTCTCTGGAGTGCACTAAAACCAAGACAGCGGCTAACCATGTGTAAAACAGCAGCTAACTGGCAAGATTTCTTATGTTGAAATTTCACTGATTAAGTTTCATAAGACTGAGCGATTTCTTCCCTTTTTTTTGGCAAGTATTCCATGTAAGAGTAAAGTTAGACATAGAGGAGGCATAGCAGTTTTCAATATTTTTTGCAGTTCTCTGTATTGAACATCATGAGTCATGATGATTCATCATGAGTCATGACGATCCATCATGAGCTGTATTTCCATTAGTGATGATACAGTTTTTCTGTTTCATCCATCCATTTTTCTTTCATTTCATCTACTGAGAAATCTTTGAATGAGTATCTGTGTTTAGTGGAAGTGTTAACGGACCTGTACCAGGACGGAGTTCATGATAATGATCATGATTAACATCATGGTCTAGCCAACTGAGCTAATGTAACACCTCAAGACTTTGGTTCTTTAATTTGCAAATTCTTGTAGGTATTTCTACTTATAAAGTTTATGGCTTAAAATGATAATGAGCCCAGCATTGTGGTCTTTAAGCTTAATTAGACTACAATTTTAGAAGCACTTTACTATCAGAACCCCCAAAGCTTTACTGTTGTCATGATGTTAGATGGTATGAAAATTAGGAGCTTTAGAACTTAGAACTTAGTCGGCCCATTTTAGGAAGTAGGTGCTTAGTGTGGGTTTATATTTTTTTCTTGTGTAGGAATTAAAGGGTACTAAGTTAGGGTTGGTTCCACTGGCAGCTGACTTTGGAAAGAGAGAGAATAGAGGGGAAATTACAGTGTAAATCAATCCCATACAAATGGAAAGCCAGTACTGCAGCTCTGCCAAGTGTGGTAGCAAGGATGCATGTCAGAGGTGATGGGCATAGCTTTGATTTTTGTACCCAGTGGAGGTGTTTCCGTTTGCAAATGATGCTCTTTTCTAGCCAATTTGCATGTTTGATTATCTATATTGGTATCACTTAAGCAACAGGTTAAAAGATATATGATTCTCTTTTCTTTAGTTGAGAAACAAAGGCATTATTATCAGCAGGAAGAAACACCTGAGATGATGGCAGCTCGCATTGACAGAGATGTGGTAAGTGAAATAGTCATCTTTATATCATTGGCTTTTTTTTTAAGAGGAAAAATTATTAACAGGGAAAATTAAGTTGATTTAAATAAAGGTATTTTGTGGAAACTATATTTTCTCTTTCCAGTGGTGGTTATGCCCTTTGAATTATTTTTTTAAACTATTTTTGCCTTTATGCCAATATTTAATTAGTAGACTAAGGCTGTGATAAACTAGAATATCAACTGGTTTGCAAAGGAATTTAAGCTGAATTATCAAGATTTGAGGGGTTTTTCTTTTCTCATAGTTTGTAACCCATGATTGAAATATCTTCTAAATTTGTCTTCCTGGCATTTGCTCTAAAATATTTTATAATGCCTGAAAGGTAAAAGTTATGTGGCATTTCTTAAGGGTAGGTAAGTACATTTTAATGCTTTATAAAGGATAAGGCTATATTTATTTTTATTTATCCATAGTAATTTCCTTTCAGAATGACAATGTCCTGTGACATAATCATAAAATATGACATCAGCATAATTACTTTTTATACTCTACTTATGTTCTCAGCTTATTTGGAAACAAATATTTAGAGGAATTTGAAGTTTGGAATTTAATTTTTACATCACAGTACTACTTGTTAATACTTAAAACTTTATTTAATACTTAAAAGCTTATTTAATCGCAGTTTTTACTCTTTAGTTAAAAGAATGTCAAGTTTCACACATAAAAGAGAAAGTCAAGTAAGACTATAGTATGTATAATATAATATGTATACTATAATATACAATATAGTATAATCAAAGTTGATCTCATGATCTCTGAAAGCATAGTGCATCATTAATTCTGTTTTACCCAGAAGAAATGCTTATTAATGCCTATTATTGCAGATTATCTATGTGTTTATTAGGTTATCATAACACTCTAGAGCCCTTTAATTCCATGAAATAACATTGTCAATGCTTTACTGGAAAATTTATTAGAAAAACAGAAATGCTCAGTGCTGTTCTAACAAACTGATTCTTGGAAATTTTCCCCCTAACTTTATGTGGGCGAACACAATGAAAAAATCAGAGTAATTGAAAATAATTAATAATCTGAATCGATATTGTGAATGCTTTCATTATGGTATTGAAAATAGAACAAAATTAAGCTAAAGAAAAATGTAAATGTTAGACTTTAGCCACAGGTATATTTAGTTCAAAACTTTTCTTAGAATTAGTGATAAACCTGAAATTTGCATGTGGGAGGGGTTCCTTTTTCTTTTCTTTCTTTCTTTTTTTTTTAACTTTCTGATTTCCTTCACAGTGTACAGCTAAGGCAAAAATAGTTTTCTTTTGTTTTATATTTTATTCTGTAATTTCTAATTCCAGCAAATCTTAAACCACATTTTGGATGACATTGAATTTTTTATCACAAAACTCCAAAAAGCAGCTGAAGCATTTTCTGAGCTTTCTAAAAGGAAGAAAACTAAGAAAGGTAAAAAGAAAGGACCAGGAGGTAAGTTGGATTTTCTTAACCTTCTAAAGACCATTCAGAACGCCAGTGCTAGGCAGAGTTTCTGCCCTTCTGAGCTGTTCAATAAGACTCCATTGACCAGGGACCAAGGTCCCTTTTCTGGTTTTGAGATAGCACCAGTGATGTAGGCAGAGATTAAGATGAGCCTGGGGAAGAGTCCATTTGATCCCAAGTTGGCTACAGTAAAGAAAGACTCTAGGACACTTTACCTAAATTACAGAGACTCTGAGATTCAGTAGTGACCATCTGTCTATAGTTTTCATTAGTCATCATAAAAGTAATGTCTGTTAAAGAAAGTCATAGCACCATTCTTCCCATATTTGAATTTATTTAATTGTAAATATAGAACCTCATTATTTTGTTAAATAAAAGGATTGACTTTTCTCATTAAAATAGTTTAAAATGTCAGCGGATTTTAATTTCTTATCACAAAACACCAAACAGTACATTCAAGTCACCTACAAGCAGTTTTTAAGTATGCTGTGGTTCAGCTATTTAAAATGACCTCAAAATGTATAAAATTATAATTATGGAACAAAATGGTATAGATTGAAATATATAAGGGAATAGTAAATTAATATTCCTTTTATTTCACATGACTTCCAAATCTTTGTCTAGCTCTGTCTATATCATAAGCATATGACCTGTAGACTTGTTTTCTAGATGGATGTATGTGGATATACCTCACCTCCATACATTCTGAAATCAAGTATTACTGCTTTCTGATGTCTCAAACCACTTACTTCTCTTGTACTGTTTACGAAGGGTATACTATCTTCTTGGTCATCCAGATTCAAAGCCATTTGAATGGCTTTCAAAAACTCAAAGATTTTTTTATGAGTCCATTCTCTAGCTTATAACCAACATTGATTTTATTTTTTTGGTCCCTTGTACCCAGTTTTTTCCCTTTTCATTTTCATAACCAGCACTGCTTCAAGATGCCTCATTTTTTACCCAGCTTTCTAAGCAACCCTCAAGGCTTTAGTCTTCCATTCTGTGAGGACAATCTTCTTAAAGCTCGAAGTTGGTCACTTCATTCTTCTGCTGGAAAGCATGTTAATCCCATGTTCTATTGATATAAGTCAAACTCTGGCGGTTGAGGTCTGGCAGTCAAGGTCATTCACAATCTAACCTTGATCTGCTTTTCCATTCTCATGTTTCCTTGCTTTTATGTTTGTTGTTTCATGTACATGCAATTTCCTTTTTCCATGTTTTTGCTAATGCATTTTTATCCAACCATGATGTTTTTCTTATCAAATTGCCCTGGAACAAACTTTTCAAATCCCATCTTAAAAGCTGCTTTCCCCATGAAACATCTTTAAGAATACATTTCCCCATCTGTAGTCTCTTTCTAAGCTCTCAGTTGACATATCTCTGTTACTTATCTGATTCATGTCTTCTATAGATTTTAAGGCCTTTAAGAGTAGGGCTTGTAACTTATACATTTGTATAGCCTTCACAATGATTGGTACATAGAAGGGCTACAATATAAATTTATGGAATTGATGAGTAATCTGGTAGTGTCTAAGGGTAGAGGAATCCATTTCAAATGTTGGATCACCTTGATTTGTTACAGTCAGACTTTGAGATGTGGGAGGGTAACTAGGTAGAATGATATCTGATGTGATCATCAAATTTTACAAACATAAATGTGTTTTTTTCATTGAATAAGTTTTCTTGGAACTTTGCTCTCATCTACCCCTCCTCCCATTTATTTCTTTAGAGGGTGTTTTAACACTGAGGGCAAAACCTCCACCTCCTGACTTATTTATTGACTGTTTCCAAAAGTTTAAACATGGATTTAACCTTCTGGTAAGTTTTATTTATTTATATACAATTAAGAGAAACAAACGGAAGAGATCAAAGTGTAGCCAGGATGTACCTGATCAAATTAAGAGATTAAATTGTTGTTATAGATTTTTTTGTATGTGTGTTTTGATTTGCCTTTAATTAGAAGAGCAGATTGCAAAAATCTGTATATCTAAGAGATTTAATCAGAAAAGAATGACTCCAGTCTTTTAAAATGAATTTCTCCTAATCTAACTCACGCTTGCTAATTAAGATATAAAAAAGTGAAACTAGTAGTAAAAACCTCTTCTTTGAGTCTATGTTGAACCTTTTTGAATGTCTACCTTTGGCTCGATTACATCATAGTAATGGGTTTGCCTGATTTTTTAATGTTACAGGCCAAATTGAAGTCTCACATCCAGAATCCTAGTGCTGCAGATTTGGTTCATTTTTTATTTACTCCATTAAATATGGTAAGATTTTATTAATTTAAGAAAGTAATTATTCTTAGCATGTTTTCAACCCCACGTGTCTGTCTAGATTATCTAGACAGTCTTTCTTCATTGCCTTGCATGGGTACTGTTTCTTTTGCCATCTGTTGTGAACACTGAGGATGTGAAATTTGAGAGTTGAAAAGAACCTTAGAAATCATCTAGTCCAAACACCTTATTTTATAGCTGAGGAAACTGATGTCTCTGATAGAGCTAGGGAAATGAAAAGAAATAAAGATTTATTGGATACTAGTGTTCCAGTATATACTAGTATGTAATATAAATGGCTTGAACAATATAGAAAATTTTCTCTTTCTCACAAAATAAGCTAGGTGTGAGGAGTCCAATGCTGGATGGATGTCTTTGCTCCATGAAGTTACTCAGAGGTCCAGATTTCTTTCAGTGAGGTGTTCCTCCATCTGCTGAGCTATCTCTGATTCAATCACTTATTCATTCATTCATTTGTTCAACAAATATTAACTGAGAGCCTGCTATGTGCTTCGCATAGGAACAAAACACTTAAATTCTTATCGGGACTTATGTTGTAGTGTGGAGGGGCAGTCAATAACCTAAATAATATATAAATAATTCACCCAAAATAAATGCTATGTGGAAAAATACAGCAGAGAAGGAGAACAGGGAGTGCTGTGTGTGTGTGTGTGTGTGTGTGTGTGTGTTATGGAGTATTATACTTTTTGAATAGGGTTGGTTAAGGGAACGACTTACTGAGAAGGTATCATTTGAGTAAATGAAGTGAGGAATGAGTCATGTGGGTTTCTGAAGGAAGAGAATTCCAGACAGAGAACAGCTAATGCAGATGCACTGAGATGGTAACATACAAGTCATGTTCTTGGAAGAAATAGGTACTGTGACTTGAATAGAATGAGGGGGGAGATCTCAACTAGAGGGAGATGAGGTCAGCAAACAGGAGGACATATCTTATTGGTCTTTATAGGTGATTGTGAAACCTTTGACACTTTGGGAGGGGTTTCAGCAGAAAAGGATTGCTCTGGCTGCAATGTTTAGAAATTTGAGGGAAGAAGGGACTGAGCTGGCTATGGAAATAATCCAAATGGGAGATTATGTTGTTTGGACCACGTAACATTGTAGGTGGTGAGATTTCATTCTGGTTATTTTTTTTTTAATTTTTAATTTTATTTATTTACTTTCTTAATTCTTTTCTCTTTTTTTTGGCTGCATTGGGTCTTCGTTGCTGTGTGCGCACTTTCTCTAGTTGCGGCAAGCGGGGGCTACTCTTTGTTGCGGTGCATGGGCTTCTCATTGCAGTGGCTTCTCTTGTTGCAGAGCACGGGCCCTAGAGCATGTGGGCTTCAGTAGTTGTGGCACATGGGCTCAGTAGTTGTGGCTCACGGTCTCTAGAGAGCAGGCTCAGTAGTTGTGGCACACAAGCTTGGTTGCTCCGCGGCATGTGGGATCTTCCCGGACAAGGGATTGAATCCGTGTCCCCTGCATTGGCAGGTGGATTCTTAACCACTGCGCCACCAGGGAAGTCCCTCATTCTGGTTATTAAACAGAAGCAACATGATTTGCTGGTAGGTTGGAAGTGTTATGTGAGGGTCCAGGATATCTCCAAAGTTTTGGCTTAAGACTGGAAGGATGGACTAATTATTAACTGAGATGGCGAAGACTGTGGGTAAGACAGGTTTGGGCCAGAAGGTAAGGAATTCACTTCAGACAATGTCAAAAGTGACTTACATCCAGATGGAGAAATTTGCATTGGTAGTTGAATGTATGAATTTGGAGTACAGTGGAGAAATCAGGCCTAAAGTTATAAATCCCCTGCATGCAAAGCCAAGAAATTGGACGATGTCACCAAGGGAGTGATGATAAATAAAGAAGAACAAGGGCTGATGGAACCTTAGGTAATTTCAGTGATTGGAGAGTGAGAAGAACCAGCAAAGAAGAGTGAGAAGAAGCAGGAAGTCAGGAGAAGCAAAACAGGAATATCATGGTAGGTATTCTGTAAGCCAAATGAAGAAACTGTTTCCAAGAGGAGGAATTGAGATACTCTGTCAGGCATTTCTGTGGTGGAAGCTGACTTACCTCCATGTCCTTGTAACAGTAGTACAAAGGCAAAGAATTGTCTTTAAGGAGGTGACTCCAAACTTAGACAATTTCTGCTATTATCCGGTTGGTAGGAACTTCCTCATATGGCCATCCCTAACACCAAAGGCATGTAGTCTCCACCAGAGTGGCTATGTGTCCATCTAAAGTGTAGGGGTTTCTCTTTCTAGAAGGGAGAAGAGGAGAATGGATATTAGAGGGACAATTATCAGAATGGATATTAGAGGGACAATTATCAGTCTTTGGGAGGCCCATGTGTGCCAGGTCTAGTGATATGTACATAATACAGATTTTCCCCTGGAAAACTCCCTTCTTGCACATGTGTTTTTTTACATAAGGTATAATTTTTGAAGATAACAGAATGGTGCATTGGGAACAATTCCTTCTGTGAAGGAGCTGGATGTTTCCATGAGTTTGTCCAGCAAAAGGTTATACCACTTGTCTCATAGGTTGGGATCTAAGATACACATTTTCATTTTCTAGATTTTCAGTACCCAGGTATGCTCTTTTCTTATACGTTTAATGAAATAGGTACAGTAATATACTTCCCTTCCCATTTTCTATTTCTTATATTTGCAAACGGTCTAATAGTGGTTTTTCCAAGCTAACATATACCACCATCTTGTCCACAGGACAGCTGGGAGAATTAGCTGAAATAACATTTGAGTGCAAAAAGAAAAGTGCTGGGATTTGGGAAAAGCACGGCAACAGAAAGCAGATGGAACAGCTGTTGGCCTTACACACTGACAGATTCCAAAAGAGACTGGGCTACAAATCACCCTTTTCTACAGTTCCACAAGACCACAAATTTGATAGGTCATTCCTCCTTTTGTGGAGAGGGCAAGTGAGAGAGGAATGGAAAGAAGGCAGAATCTCTTTCTTTTAAATACTTCTTGGAGGACAGAGTTTCCTATTTGATGGGCCAAGACAGGGATGTGTGGAGTGTTTTCTTTTGTTTGTTTTTTGTTTTTGCGGTACGCGGGCCTCTCAATTCTGTGGCCTCTCCCGCTGCGGAGCACAGGCTCCGGTTGCACAGGCTCAGCGGCCATGGCTCACGGGCCCAGCCGCTCCGCGGCATGTGGGATCTTCCCGGACCGGGGCACGAACCCGTGTTCCCTGCATCGGCAGGTGGACTCTCAACCACTGCGCCATCAGGGAAGCCCATGTGGAGTGGTTTTGAATGGTTCATCCTGTCAAAAGAGCAAATAATTGCTTTGTAGAATAATAATAGCAGTAATGATAATTGTTAGTAGTGTGATTATTTCCATGATTTTTTTTAAAGGGTAAGAATGGTAACTGTGAAGCAGATAAATTTCAATAATTTGATTTAGATCATATGAAGACCATGGTCATTGAGTTCTTTAATCATTATAAAAAATGGAGCAAATTCAAGGATTTCTCATAGGTTTTGCTTGATTATCAGAAAAAAATGAGACAAAGAATCCAAGTCACAGAAAGGGATAAATCTCATCCTTCTTTCCCCAAGGGTAACTAGACAAGACCTGAAGTAGAATATGAAATGAATATTGCTTACAAACATAGGGAAGTACGTAACCTTAGCAGCATGGATGTCAGAACTGGGTGATAAGCAATTGGAAGGCGAAAGTCCGAGCCTACATCAATAATTTATGAATGCTTCCACACGTTGTTGCTATACATAGAGTATCCAATTTCTACTTGTTTAGTTATTGTTGAATAATTGTTGCTTTTTAAGCTCCTTTAAAAATTAGATCAAAGCCATCCATATGCAAAGAAAGTGATGCTAGCTCATTAACAAAATTTTTATTCTTCAACACGTGATACTATCTTAGTTTGAATGTTAGGAAGTATTGTTTAGAAAGCAGTTTTTGCCACCTCTTCTCATTCCTTTCACAAGTCTTTCACAGATCATAAGTAGATATCTAGACATTACACAGAGTAGAACTATAAAATAGCGAGACTGGTTTCCCTAACACGCAAAAACTAGTCTTTGTGATCAGGCTATGGATCTGAAAACATTGCTTTATTTTATATTTTCTTTTCTCAAAAATGACCCCTTATTAATGGTCTCCCAAACATAGTACTTCTATAACTTCTTTTAGTGTTCTGTCTGTGGAGTCCCAGACATTTCACTTGGACAAGAGAGATGGAAAGGAACATTAATTCAGGGCCTGCTACCAGTCAGACAAAATTTAGTGTCTTTAAACCTTGTGAGTCCTTCCCTGTATCCTCAGCATCTCCACGCAAGTGTACCCACAGCACACACGCAGACCTATTTACCTACTTACATTTTTCAGAGGGAACTATGGCCCACAGCCTTTTATTTACTTTCCTTTGTTCCATTCCCTATTCCCACTGTTAAACCAAAGGTCTGTAATATTTCTTTACTTCTTTACTATCCCTCTCAGTTATTCCTGCCTATTTATTAGAGCTTATAGGGCTTGGATGTTAAAAAAAAAAAATCACTATGCCAGGCTTTCAGGGTAGGTTTTGTTCTCAAATAAGCGTCTACGCACCTCCTTTATCCTTCATCTTTTCTTTCACTTATTCTCCTTCATTCCCCTAACCCTGTGTCTTCTGCAGTTCAAAGTCAGATAAGTTTTGGTACAAGTTCTCAAGGGAGGAGAACTGAAAAATACGGCCCAAGTCACAATGGCATGGTAGCTGATATGCATGCTTGAGGACCCCAGGGTGCCTCAGAGTTACACTGGGCTTCTCAGTGTAAGGGCTTCTCAGAAGAGGTGTTACCGGAGGAGAGTTCTATTTAAAATGATGAGGAAGGGCCTTCTGGGGGCTGGGACACAGCATGTGCGAAGACACAAAGGAATAAAACAACACAGCAGGCTCAGCACACCTGGATGACTGGAGAGAAATTGACTCTTGGGCTGGAGCCATTCAAAAAAAAAAAAAAATCTCTTTATTCTTGTGCCGAATCTCTGGGAAGGTGAGATTTTTATAAAAGGGCTCTGGTTTCTGCTCTAGGAGATTACCATTCCTTAACCAGGAAATAGCCCCTGAGTAATAAAATTGGAGCAGTTTTCAGACATCTACTTATCATCATTTTGCTTATCAGAGATTTGCACCTGCTTATTTGTTTTTGCTAATCATTAAGTTATCTCTTTTAAATCAGGGCAATTTTCTAGAATTAAATTCTGGAAAGAAATACCATAGATTCAGAGGACCAGTTCTCATCTTTTCTCTCACCTTTCTCTCTGGATCCTTTATTTTTGTACGTCTTTATAGGCACAGCCATAGACTTAACTCGAGCCTTGTTTCTCCCTGAATTACTCATTTCTGGAACCATATTTTTCAAGTTTGACATAATAGATTTTCCAGTAGAAATACATATATTATTTTTAAGGCAGCAATCGTTAAACCACCTGACTTAGAATTCTCTGGATAGCCATTAGTACTTTCCAGGGAAAGTACAGTCATATGAAGCCAATAGATAGATCCTATGAAAGTTGTTAAACTATTAACTTTTCATTTTAGATTACTAGGCACCATTGGGCTGGAAAGATTGATCTGGATGAAGATTTAATTTGAGTATATAAAAACTGCTTGTTTTTATCATGGGTTTTTTATCTACACATTTTGAAAATGTACAAATAATCATCATCTTCTTGCTAAAAAATGATTTGTTGCCATTTTAGGTTGTGCAGGCAACAGGAGGTCCTGAACTAGCCAGTTCAGTACTCAGCCCCCTACTGACTAAGGACACAATCGATTTCTTGAGTTACACTGTCAATGTCGATGAGAGGCAGCTGTGGGTGTCATTGGGAGACTCGTGGATGAAAGCCAGGTAAACATATATGAGTCTAGCATTGAATACCTATAATACTTTAAGTATTGTTCTTTGTTTAGTACATGAATCTACTGAGAAATTTATTTAACCTTCTATGTATGAAGGAGTAGGTGTTGTAGATGAAAAAGGCTAAACCCTTAAAAAGCTGGAGGTCTAGTGGAGAACATAGAAGCGTGCAGTGTAAGGTACGATGAGTACTAGGTGTGACTCATAAATAAACTGCTGTCACTTGGCAAGATGGAGCCGTCAGGAAGAGGGTTTAGAGAAGAGGGTGCTTAGCTTTCAAAGAAGAGCTGGCATTTAAAATCAACAGATAATAACACTAGTAGGTATATGTGTATAAACAAGGGTGTACATATAGTGTTTGCTAGGCACTCTTCCATGTACTTTACATAGGTTCCATTTTTATGCTATTTTACAGGTGAGGGAACTGGGGCAAAGAGAGGTTAAGTAATTTGCCCAAAGCCACACAACTCGTAAGCAACAGACCTGGGATTTGAATCCAGGCAACCTGGCCCTGAAATAGATGTTTGTAATTATTTTGCTCAGCTGCCTTTCAGCAGGATGAGTAGGATTTCCACAAATATGTAGCAGGGAAAGGGCCTGCTCAGTAGAGAGAGCAGCATGAGTGAAGCAAAAGTGAAGAGGATGGAGCGTGAATGTGGGTTTAGCCGGAGTATAGACTTTGGGTAGTGGGGGATTGTGGAGAATGGGGAACAGAGGAATAGTGATGAATGAGGTGTACAAAGATGAGCAGGGCTGGGTTCAGGCTCCCAGTGCCACGCTAAGGAGCTGGAATATGGTTCTGTAGGCTGCGGAGAACCAATAGCTTTGTGAATGGGAGTGCGACACAACCAGACCTTCGAAAGATCAGTCTGGTCATTGAGTCTAATAAGGACATGGACAAAAGTTACTAGAGGCATGAGGCCCCTTGGGACGATAATGCAATAGTAGAGGTTCCTTATTAATCAGCATTCTCTGGGACTAGAACCATGGTGCTGGGAATGGAAAAGAGGAGGGGATAATTTTAAGAATTGTATCTCGTCAGTAAGGTGACTGTGGAAAAGAAATCACTAACAATTGCAGAATTCAAGTTTGCCGAGCCAAGCAAGTTATAAAAATATTTCTCATTTCATTATATGTGATTAAATAATTTCTGCTTTCCTCATTTATTTGAATCTTTTTATTTCTCTCACTACTTAGAGTAAATCATTCAGTATGGTCACTTGGAAGTTTGTCTTCGTAATGCTTTTAGGCTAGCCTGAAAGTAACGGGCCAATTCATAATTTTTTTCTGCTGTTCTTCTATTGAAATATATATAAACCATTCCCACTTATATTTTGGACTTTGGCAACTGCTTGTGTTGGAATATGGTTTACACATGGAGTGGTTTACCAAGCAGAAGATTCTTTAAGAGCACTGCATTTGTTGCTTTTTTGATTGAAAATGTTATCTACATTTATTTCTGCATATTATTTATATATTAATGTAGCATATTGTATCATATTTATATATCATACTCTCTAAAAACTGGTTAAATAGATTTCTTAAATCTATTAGATTTATGTAGATTATGATTTTATGGTAAGCCTAGGTAGGGATCTTTTCATTTTTTTCCCAATAAACCCTATTAAATTTATCAGATCTCATAGTACTAAAATAGTTCAGGATTTTTAATTTCTTTGTCTTGGGTCCTACCTCAGAATGAGAAAATTAATGACTATTAGGAAAGCTACATCAAAAGGAACTCATATTGTTAGCCCTTGACATGAGAAAATGGTCATTTCAGATCCTAATTATTTAGAGTATTAGGAAGTGAATATACCAACTTAAAAACTCATAAAGATAAAAAAGAATCATAAAGGAACATAATAACCTGAATCATTTCATCACAGTAGAAGTATAACCTGAAGAATTAAATCATGTGTGAAAGATAATACAACATATTTTAGCAGAATTTAATAATGTCTCTCCCAGTTATTTTTGTGGTTCATGAGTGATTAGGAGTTTATAGGAACAAGTCTCAGAGTTACTAAGTAATGAATGGGTCATGATTATATTACAGATTAATACTAACTTGATTTTACTGATGAAAACCTAGCTGATCCATTTAATTTATAAAATCAGTAATGTGCTTCCTTTTAGGAGACTTCATAACTTAAAAGATCATGAGCCTTAAGAATATTGTCTGCTGTTTGTCCTTTGAAAAATACATCTCATATCAGGAGTCTTCATGATGATGGGAGGGGAGTGAAGGGAAAGATGAGGATCAGAAACTACTTGATGCTTAGAGAAGCTTATGTCCTAAGTACTTACCAGACTTCTAGCTTCACATTCCTTTCTCAAATTGTCCAAGATGTATATTTATGTTAAAAGGTTGAATTAATGGAGAATTGAGGCAATGTAGCGAAAGCAGATCATAAAGCAGAATTCAGACTTCCGTTCATTCTATCAGCATCGAATACTAGCATAAACATGTTTACTTTCTCTGTTTGGATAGAAAGAGGGCAGACTAGGTGTGAATTGTTTTTGTTGTTATTTGTTTTTGTTTTTTTGTGGCTAGCCTTACTGAAGATGGTTTTTAGCATGGAGGTGTTTCTTAATTTTGCTGCTTGTATGTCTTAATGTCCTTCTGCAGAGCAGAGTGGCCAAAAGAACAGTTTATCCCACCCTACGTCCCACGGTTCCGCAGTGGTTGGGAGCCCCCGATGCTGAACTTCATGGGAGCATCAGTGGAGCCGGATCTCTATCAACTGCCTGAGTCTGTGGCAGACGCAGCAGAACATCATCGCAAGCAAGAAACAAAAAGATTATCCACAGAGGTAGTCTTTCAATATCATCTCTTGTGGGAAGTGCAATAATCTGTGTGTTCTCTTGTAATTCTGAATGTGAGTTCTCACTTTACTGATCTGAAGATTGTTCTCAAATCAATGACTAGATGTCCTGCTGCTCTTAGGTACCTCTCACCTCTTTGTCATGGTGACGGTTGCTCTGTTTCCCTGTGAAGCCCAAACCCAGCCCGTATCACACCTCACAGCCTGCCAGCTCTCCTCCTTGAGCCCTGGTGATGCCATCCTTTGGACTGTGTACTTTCCCTGCTTATCAGGAAATTGCCCCACTGCTGCTTGGCCTCTTCTTTCTATTTTCCTCTCCTATCATCAGACCCTCAAGACAGTTCCTTGACCCAGGACCTTTAAGCCCCTCCCAAGCAGCTCTTTCCTGAATGTCCCATTTCTTTCTTTCTTTCTTTTATTTTTTGGCCTCGTTCTAAACCTCCCAAAGTCCTATCAGCCTGGCTAGAAGGCCAAAGCTTCTCCTGGACTCCAGTCCCAGGTCCAAATGATGATTTATAACACTATTACATCCTGAGGAGATCATAAAATATAGTGTATCTTTTATGATCTTTAGTAAGCTTTAGATTATGATTTATTGGGGGAGCAAATCGAGGGATTGAAATTGGGTATGATTATCTCTTCACATTCCTTAAAAATGATTTTTCTATGACAATTCTTGTTCTGACAGAAAAGAAAATTAAACCCTACCTAAAGCTGAACCAAACTAAGAAGGATGATCCGAACCCAAGGAGTTAGATGAATGAGGTCTAGTTTGAAGAAGCAACAGAAAATTAATGACCAGGTCCTCCTTGAAGTCCTGTTCATTTCCTTTATTTAATTCCTTAGATTAATCTTCTCTGATCCCTGTGGGTATTTACAATGTGGCAAATATGATATCAAGGAATGAATTAGGAAACTAGAGTATATCCTCACTTTTAGGGAGAAATATTTATATAAATTAAATTTCTTAAAATCGTTTCTTTCAACAATAGCCATAGTGTTATAGAAGATTGCTTAAATTCTGAAACTTTAAAAATAAAGTAAATATACTTCTCTGAAAGTAATATTTTTCTACTGTAATTTTTTTTTTCCTCTGGCTGCATATAATGGTACTGGTGGATTCTGTAACTGCCTTCCCCTCTGATTGAATGATTAAGAAGGTGACCTCGCAGTTCTGGGTGCAGGTTAGCAGACATATGTCCCTAACTGTATTTTATAGTTCAGACCTCATAGCGATAAATTTTCCTTCCTCGTAAAGGGCAACTTTTCTAGAGTAAAAAAATGTAATCAAACATGAAATTATGATACACTTGCTGTTGCTATTGTTACAGCTGAGTATTTTCAAATCATAGAAATTTCTAGTTTACAGTCCTCATATCTTAAATAAGAAAATATATCCACTTTATAATGTATTCCTCAGAAATTCACTTTTGTGAGTTCTTTTTCAATTTGTTTATTTAAAGAGAGAATAATGTGTTCTGGCTTCCAGTGTAAAAGTTTGTCTACTCTCAGAGAATAAGTAACTTTAAAAGAAGAATTATTGAGAATGCTTCCTCGTAATGAGTTATCATTTTCCTGTTGTAAAGTATTGTCCATTTTATGGCTTAAGCACTTATTCAGAGGTTTGAAAAAAATGAATTGAAAAGCACCTGCTAGCAGTTCTATGGGATTTTATACCTTAAGGTTTTGTTGGAAAAGAGACCAAAGTAATGGTGACTTAAAAATGTGTAACATGCAATCATCCCCAGAAGAGAGATTTTATCATACTTTATTGCACCTATAATAAATGCATTCAGAACAGGACTTGGGTGATTCAGGATCTGGTGGTATAGGTGACAAGACATGACAAATATGGGTGGCAGTACTCAGCTTCTTTCCTTCCTCTGAAGCAGCAGCCGCCCAGAGCACTGTTGTGTAGTCATCACAGTTAGTCACTTGTCATCATTTCTCTCCTCCCTTCTAATATTCCCAGTCACTCTCAGGACCCGGTGACTTTATACTGTCCGACCTCACTGTTATGTTCAGAGCCAGGCAGAAGGCGTGGGTGATTCTGTTTTCCTCAACTCCTCCCTTTTATAACAGCATTTAACGAAAAAAAAAAAAAAAGGCCTGATCATGTAGTACCTCTGGTCTCTCCTAGGGAAGTGATAAACTGAATTAATTAAGCCATTTGTTCTTTATTTTATTTTTTAATTCCAGCTTTATGGAGGTGTAATTGGCAAATAAAAATGTAAGATATTTAAAGTGTGTATCGTAATGATTTGATATATGTATACACTGTGAGAGGACTCCCCCCCCCATCTAGCTAAATAACACATCCATCTCCTCACATATTTATCTGTTGTTGTTGAGAACATTTAAGTTTCACTCTCTTCGAAAATTTTAATTATATAATACGGTGTCATCAACTATAGCCACCACATTTTTATTAGATCCTTAGACCTTATTCATTTATAGCTGAAAGTTTGTACCCTTTTACCAACCTCTCCCTCTGTCCCCCACCCCCAGCTCTGGCAACCACTTTTCTACTCTCTGTTTCTATGAGCTTGACTCTTTTTTTTTACATTCCACATATAAGTGATATCATGTGGTGTTTGTCTTTCTTATTTCACTTAGTATAATGTCCTCAAGATTTATCCATGTTGTCATAAATGGCAGGATTTTCTTCCTTCTCATGGCTGAATAATATTCCATTGTATATACATACATACCACATCTTACTTATCCACTCATCTGTGATGGACACTTAGGTTGTTTCCATATCTTGGCTATTGTGAATAATGCTATAGTGAACCTTGGGCTTCAGAATTCTCTTTGAGACCCTAGTTTCATTTTCTTCAGTATTATACCCAGTAGTGGGACTGCTGAATCATATGGTAGTTCTATTTTTAATTTTTTGAGAAACTTCCGTACTGTTTTCATAGTGGCCTCACCAATTTACATTCCCACCAACAGGGCACAGGGGTTCCCTTTTCTCCACATCCTTGTCAATGTTTGTTCTCTCTTGTCTTTTTGACAATAGCTATTATCAGGTATGAGGTGATATCTCAGTGTGGTTTTGATTTGCATTTCCCTGATGATTAGTGATGCTAAGCACCCTTACATATACCTGTTGACCATTTGTATGTCTTTGGAAAAATGTCTTTTTAGTTCCTCTGCCCATTTCTTAACTGGATTATTTGCTTTTTGCTATTGAGTTGTATGTGTTCTCTATATATTTTGGATATTAACCTCTTATCAGATATATGATCAGGTATATGATTTCTCCCACGCTATAGATTGCCTTTTCACTTTGTTGCTGGTTTAAGCTAAGGTATTTAAATGGTAAAAGTTGTTTATCTGTATTTGTATGTCAAGTGCAGAATCCTGATATATATTCCACAGGAGTAATAATATAATGTGGGTACTTTGACGTCAATAGCAGTCCATTGGAGACACCTCACCTACACTGTCTGTGGATGAACTCAGCCCTACTCCTGCCAACTTTGTCATTTGAATTAACTACAGTAAATGTGCATTCAGAACTTTTCTAAAACATTCCCAATTTCAAATATTTTGTCCCAGTGAATCCATAAACAATTGAAATAGCCAAGGAATTCCAACGCTTTAGGGTCTGTTGTGCATCCACCATACTTCATTTTACATAAGGAAACAATACAAAATTCATAGATGAACTTTTGTGGTTTGTTTCTTTGTTTTTGCCCCATAGCTTTAAAGCCATGCTGCTTAATGGGACCCATAGATTTCGGTTCTCCCTCCTGGTAGCCCATTAGGCTCATGTCTGCGTTGTGTTAACTGCAAAAAGAAGTGACTCCAGCTTTGTCTTATCCTGGACTATTGACTGTCAAGATCAATGTGTTTTTGCGTTTCTGTGTTTTCCTTAACAGTAAATCTGATAATAGTGCTGCCATTTAAAAAAAATAAAAGATAGTGTCCATGTACATTTAAAAAATGAGAATAATGAGAGAGGGTGGTATAATTTTAACGCATAGAGTTCAGATGATTTTCATGTGATAGTATTTACTTTGCTAGAGTGGTAAAGGTCTGTTTCTTTCTTTCTTTTTTTTTTTTAAAGGTCTGTTTCTTAAACATAGAAAGCAAAAGTTAAGGGTTTTATTGTTGCTGTTTTTAAACCAGTTTTATTTTATACAAGCTGTTAAAGTCTGCCTAATACCAAAATCACCTATTACTGAAATTCCAGAGGAAAGAATTTATTGCTTTTATACAATAAAAGCATTGGATATTTCCTGAATTAAGATTTAGTCTTTGCACTAATTACTTTTCTTATTATAAATAGGTCTTTGACAAAAACCCTCATTTCATAATTTATTAACATATAATGGTCAATCACTTGAAAATGAAACTGACCGCAGTGTAGTGGAGGGTTCTTGTTAATTGACGTCAGTGCTCATTCAAATAGTATTGGTGATCCTTTCATCTTTCCTCCTCTGTCTTTCAGCACTCCAGTGTATCAGAGTATCCTCCAGCTGATGGGTACACAGTATTCAATAACATTTATGGAAGAGGGCCCCATCTGGACCAAGGGGAAGCCGCCGTTGCTTTTAAGCCAACTCCTCATCGCCATGTAGATAGGTAACATTTCATGGGCATCATTTGGAGTGCTGTGGATGATTATCTCTGGTTTAGTGCAAATAGAGGTGCTAGTGTCTGCACTGTTCACTACTTCTTTGAGCTTTCCATCTATTAATTGTTTGTTAACGTTTCAGTTGTTCCTTTACAGAGCTGGCTTTGATGAGCAGAGTCTCCAGTCTATAATTCTAACTTAGTGCAAATGCCATTGGATGACTTTCCATTTTTAAAAAGATGCCTCTGACAGAATCTGTGAATTAAGAAGAATTGTTTTGAAACTCTCTAGTTTGTACCAGATGGTCTCTAAGGATCTTTCCAGCTCTGTAACTTTTAAAGGAAATAATTTCCATCTTTATCTCCCCCAATAAAAACAAACAAACCTTCCTTTAGATAGAAGTATTTAAACTAAGTATAAACTGAATATTTAAACAGAATCAATGCCTTATTTGCCATTTTTACCATTTGATTTTTTATATTCACTTTCCAGTTTTACATTTCATTTATTTTCCCATATTTTTCTCTCTCCAAAATTTCAATATAGGCAAAAATGGAGAATTGAGATGGGGAAGAAATAAATTGAATTGAAATAGGGTCACTTTTTCAATCTTGTTTTCAGTGTAAACTGCATGTGAGGTTTACATAGAGGCCAACCCATACACATAAGAGAAAGAAAAAAGGTGAAATATTGATAACAAGGATATGGGAGAATGATCATTAAGATGAAGTGGGGTAAAGAGCTTGTCCTACCCCACTTTGAGGTACTTTCCTACCTCAAAGCCTGTCTTACTATGAGTGTTACATGCCCTTCATTTCTCTTCAGTATATTCTTTTCTTAATAGAATCTAAAAAAGGTGGGATTTAAAATTTTGGTTTTTTGTCAGGAATGATAACAGAGGTAATGCTTAAGTAAAATAATGCGGAAATTATACAGTTATTATTCTAAGGGCACCAGTAACGTATTAAATTCAGTACAAAGAAAAGTCGGCAATGAATAATACATTTTGAAAATGCCAACATATGAAAGAAGTTTGAATTGTAGATTCAATTTTTAGGAGATACAGGTGAAAATCAGTTCTGAAGTTTAAAAATTATTTCATGACAATTCTTCTTGAGAAACTTGTTCCTCATCCTAGTACTTTCTTTTTCCTTTTTTTCTGTCTTAGCTGTCAGTATTCTAGAAATTATTTCAGATTAGTGAAGGAAATTCCATGAAGGGATATTCAAGCATGTAGATCTTAAGACTGTCAATATTTAGCCAGAGAAATAATTTTTTTAAAAGGAGTAAATTGTATATCTCAGTTGCCTTTATGGGTCCAATTTCTCTCCTGAGCTATTATAATAGGAGCTGGATAGTTTAATAGACACCTGGATCATTGATGTTGCTAAGAAAATTTGTCATAATTATTGAAAAAACTGTCTGAAAGTTCTGGTCTGATATGTAATACAGAGGTTTGGAATTTGTTTTTACAGTAATTATTATTCATCTTAAACTCTATTACATGCCAGGAATGCAGTAAATACCATATGAAGTATATTCACTCTTCAGTGAAATTACAATGTCATTTAGGGAAACCACCTATTGAATTTAGCACCCTCACCTTTGATGGATTATAGTTTACTGCTATTCGAAAGCAATTCATGTTTTAGAGAAGTCTCAGATTATTGCCATCTCTGTGTCCACTCTGTATCAGGTGGGTATCTATAACTCCAAATCAGAAACGGAGACCATGCATTTTGATACATTCTAGATCTCTTAAGAAACTTTGGTACATCTGAAAAATTACAAAGTGTGATTTTCAGATTGATAACTATAGTCAGTGTCATACCCACATTTAATCTATAGAGGGCAAGAAACTATAAACTATAAATATTTGTAAATTCTAAAGCACTTTGCAAGTGCATGCTGGGCAGTCACTTCTGAGACATGCAAGATAGCAAAGACTTCAATGAGAACTACAGTCAACTTTTCTTTTAACCAGCCCATTGACTCATATACACAGTGGCAGAGAGTTATTCTTCCCTTTGCTAAACAGTACAGTCATCTCTCTGTTATCAGCAGTGATTTGGAGAGAACATGAGGGAGGAGAGAAAGATAGAAAACTGAAGTTACGACTGTTTTGCTAACCCTTGGAGTGATTGAGACACGTTTATCCCCCTCAAATGAAATTTTAATGGAACGTGATCATATAAAACTAGAGATAGGGGTAGGAAATCCATGGAACACAGTTTAAAATTTATCATTATTAATAATATATAATAATTATTTGGCCATAATTTCACTTCTTCCACATTTTCTTAGTTTTTTAATATACCAAAAATTGCCAATATGGTTTACAGGCTATGATTTTCCTTTGCTCCTGTTTCTCTTCTCCTGGAGTTACTATCCAAAAGGTAGCAGATTACCTATGATGACAAGATATACTGTGCCCACAACTGTCCTGCAGGCCCCTCTGTGACTCAGTATTCCAGATGATCTTGGTGGGCGGCAAGCAGAATGGCCACTTGACAGAGGAAGGATGACCAAACATCATTAGTACCTTCCTGCTTTTTCTCTTACAGAGGAAATGTGGGGATGTAAATGGAGGAGAAGATTAGGGAGTAAAATTAGTTAAAAAATAATTAAAGTTATTATTTCATTATTGGAATGAAGAGAATATTATTACGTTGTTGATATACCAGGTTTTATTATATTATATAAAAGTATTTTTAAATTATGTTGTTAAATCTATTGATGGTCATTTAACGATTAAAAGAAGCATTTTGTTTTTAAATAAAGTTTTCTTTTTTAAAAAAAAATACACCCGTTCTTACTCTTAAAATAAGTTTACAGTGAATTAATTAATTAACAAATTAACTAAGAAGTGTTATTGCTCTTGTACTTAATCCATACCTTCCTTTGCAATTTGGATAACTGGACAGAGCTTTCCTGAATATTGACACTTAGTCATAATTTCTTTATATATATTTGGTTAATGAATTGAAGACATTGCTTGAATTAATGAAATCAACATATAATTTAAATTACCACTTTGGACATTATCTTTAGTCTCCTTTACTTTTATGAAAAATGGTAACATTGACCATTATCCTGGTTCTTTCATGGTAGAAATGCTGGTTAACAAAGCAATATGCAGTATTTTGGATATTAGGTTTAATGGACAAAGAATTCATAGATTTGCATTCTAGATTTGGCTTAGCACTAACTAGCTTTGTAATTTTGCATTATTTATTTTTACTCTAGCCATAGTTTGTTCATTTTAATGGTAAAATCTCCAAAATATAATAAAATTAAGTACTCATATTCTTATACTCTATAAAATATAATAAAATTAACTACTATCTAAATAACTTGTCCAAATGGTTTCTGGTAGGCATTGGCTTGCCTTAGTGTTTTACTTCTGCTTTCAGCCTTTAGGAAAAGCTAACAGAGTGATTATCTTTTTTCTTTCTTTTTGTAGAAATTATGATCTACAACCCAAGAAATATGCCAAATCCAGGTATGACTTTGTGGCAAGGAACCACAGTGAGCTCTCAGTTCAAAAGGATGATATTTTAGAGGTAATAGAATTTTACCTTTTTTATACTCTTAATAAAGTGGATTTATTGTATTCCTTTTCTGGTATATACCTAAACCTTCCTCAAAGAAATGCTGAGGTCAAGAAATTATTCTTCAGTGTTATTTTGTTTTACCAAGGATACACAGCATATTATAGACACCTATATCTATTTAGGCGAGGTAGCTGCTTTATCTGTTTTTTGTTTCTTTGGGGGGTGGGGTTGGATTTCTTGGCTTACTTTGCCCTCTTCCTTCTTCTGGCCTTTATTCATTCTGGAATCAAGGCTGGTTATCCCTTCAGATGTAGATGCACCATAATATTTTAATAAGAGAAAACCTTTCCTCCTTCCTATTTTAGTACCCTTGCACAAATGTAACCAGCAGTGAGTGTGCTAATGGTTTTGGGAATAATCTACCATGACTCTCAAATTTCTTTCTTCAGTTATAACTGAGACTTCATCTTCTTTAATATATAATATAACATAGTTACAATAGTAAAAAAAAAATGTTTTTATACCTTTCCTCTCTATTCTAAGGATGGAGACAATAGACCTTTTCCAAAAACTCATCTTAAGTACTTCAAATACCGCAAATAGCTAAGCATTCTTGGGAGGTAATATGGACCTTGGGTAGAGTGGTACCAAAGCTGTTCTATACCAGTAATTGTAATTCTTAGTGTAATTCCTGACAATCATTTAACCCACAGTATATTGATGCTGAGTCAGCATATGAAAAGTGAAAACATTTTCTTGGTCTAAGAATAAAAATTGAACTTCCTTCATAGTTCGGTTTGGGTATAGAAATGCCACCTTTATTTTCTTGCATGATGACAGATCCTTGATGATAGGAAGCAATGGTGGAAAGTTCGAAATGCAAGTGGAGATTCTGGATTTGTGCCAAACAACATTTTGGATATTGTGAGACCTCCAGAGTCTGGATTGGGACGTGCTGATCCACCTTATACGCATACCATACAGGTAATTACAATTTTTGAGCAAAATTTAACTTTTTCGAATTTTCAAATTCATCTTTCCTAAACAGGACTTAAATACTTTTTATGTATTAGTCATTTTGAGATTTAATTGATTGTATAATTTATACCTTTTTCCTAAGGCAATGGGGGGACAGTGGCTAGGGACATAAGGAAGAATTATACATATTTTTTTATGATGTACTTCTTCAGGAAATTGCTCAAAATGTTTATCTCAGTGACTGTTCCTCTGAATGCTATTTTCTTCTACCCTATACTATTTTTGACATTTGGGGGAATAGTATTTCTGCCTCTTTACTCTCACCCAGAGCCCTCCTACCCAAGGGGCCTGATAGAGGATGGCACTGAGACAGTGGCTGGAGTGTCTACCAGTTCATCTTCACCAGCCTTTGCTCTCATCCTCTATATAGACTTTGATTATAGCCTATTTGCTTTCAGCTTTCCAACTACCGAATCCTAATCCTTTTTTAAAAACTGCCTTCACATGGTAGACCCTCCACCCAAGTTTCAGCGCCATTATCTTTCTTCAGGTGTGGTAATCACAAGAGACCAGGGCCGCTACCATGTGCTTTTGAATATGTGACAGGGTCTCTAGAATCACACCTGCCAGCAGAGACAGAATGGATGGACTGTCCCATGCTTAGCCTCTGAACCTGTGGTAGCTACTTTCTCATGCCCCCAGGAAAATTCTTTTCATTTTCAGAATCTTGAGAAAAGATCACACCTGACCCCATAATAATGTCATAAATTTGCGCAGAAGCTGAAACTGCATAGAATATGCAGAGAAATAGTGAAATTTCATGCCTAGGCTTAGTAAAATGCAGACTGTCCAAACCTAGAACTGTGGTCACGTGCTGCTATGACCATTCTGTAAGGACGTCTGCCTCCTCATGGCATTCAAGCCCAGCGCAGGCCCTGCACTTATCCAGAGAGACTTCTGGCCTTATTAGAATTCGAGAATCAAGGAAACATTTAAAATAAAGGATTGATGTACAATTTATAGATCTTGATAACTTAAAGTGGTGGCAGTGGGAATTCTGTTTGCTGTGCTTATGTTTGGGCTGGCCTGATGTGCATATATAGTATGTACTTATTTTATGTTCATCATTTGTCATTAGCTGTTGATGCCAAAGAAGGAGTTTGAGTTATTCAAGGTATGGTCTACTCCATTTCCCATGGATTTTTGAAGTGAATTTTCTAACTTAGACTTAATACCTTTTACTTTCCTAACTAAGTTCTTTCTTTTCTGATTTTTGTGATGTGATTACCTGACATAATATAGGCTTCTGTCTGGTTTGTAAATACCAATTCTTTGTGTTCTTTCCTATAGAGGTTTTCACTGAATGCCTTAAGCAGTGTTAAAGAGTGTATGCCTAAACCAGTGATGGAGTGCATACCCTTTGAGCTATATGAACTGTTTTTAATATTTAACTCATGATAAACAGTGAGAAGGACTATTTACAAAGGATATCCCTAGTTGTTGTATGTGAGCAGAAGCCCAGATTTTATATATAAAATGTTAGAAACACTTAGCCAAATTTGTTTTTATTTGTGTGCATGGTTGCTAAGAATGGCAAACTCCCATAAAATAAGATACCTAAAACTTGCGAATACTAATGTGAATTCTAAGTATTCTCCCCACCTGAGATTTCCTAGGGAATTTAACCTCTCTTACCTTTCCTGTTTACTGTTCAGTCTTGTTTTTTTCCTTCAGTTTAGATCCCCGGCTTGGGCCATAAGTTGACTTTTCTGTTTAAAGGTTGCTTCTGTGTAAAGCTGAACCAAAACTATTAATACATATCATAGGTAGAGTACTTTTTGAGAACATAAAATTATTTCTCCTTTCTTGAACAGAGCCTCAGCTTATATTTTTGTCAACTTTGGCAAAACCAATAAATTTTTTAAGTGCTCACAAGTTTCAGGAGCTTGTTTGGCTACTTTATGTAAATAGAAGCTTGTAGGGATTGCTTGTTTGGGCTGTTTCCTTTTAAACGTTTCAACACTATCTGACTGTCTGCTGAAATTTTCTGGATACAGCTCTAAATGCAGTGATGTACGTAGAAATGTGTGTAGAAGCTGTGTGTGTGTGTGTGTGTGTGTGTGTTTAGGTTGAAAGCTCTACTTTTAAAAGGTATTAAAAATGCTCTACTTTTAAAAGGTATTAAAAACAATCTACTTTTTAACATCTCCTGAAATATTTGGTCTCAGCCCAACAAAACCACCAAAATCTTGTAAAATTTTAATAAGCAAGCTTGAGAATCTGCTATCTGTTATCTGGCATAAATATGACTCTAAAAGGATTCCTATTCTCAAAGCATTTATAACACACCCAGAAAAAAATGACTAGATAGAATAAGATGAAAAAAAAATCACTCTCAGAAATATATGCCAATTATTTTATATCTCTACAACAGTGTTACCAGACACTTTTATCTAAAATATTTAAAGAAAAATCCTGTGGCTTATTTCAGAATGACAGTAAAGATACCACCATATTTCTATAGATTCAGGTAATCCTAACACCCTAATCTCGTAGAACTCCACTGGATTACAAACATATCAAAAGTGATTCTTTGTCTTATTTACCTTTTCATTCATTCACCCCACAAATATTTATTGAGTGCCAGCATCTCACACTTCACGAAAAGAAAGACAGAAATCCTAGGACTGAGCAGTTCCTCCATTAAAGCCTGCCTCCCAGAATCAAATACCCAGGCCATCTGCCCTGGCTTTGCCCCTCTGCCCTGGCTTTGCCCCTCCCTTTGTGTTTGTGTATCAGGAGCAGTGACCCTCTCTCTGCTCAGAAATGGCTGACACTTTTCCCCCTGTCTCGTCCATCCAATGACATCAAAATTTTACAGAAGTTTAAAGAAACTTCTCACAAAAACATTTTGGATCCCTGTACTGTACTACAGAAAGATGCTCAGACTGTATGCCACGTCCTTTAAGGGCTTCACAAATACCAGTATATTTAATTCCTACAACAACCTTGTGAAGTAGGCATGTTTTATATATGAGGAAAATTAGGTACAGAGAAGTTGCCCACAGTCACATGGCCGCATGAAGCCAGAGTGGGGTCCCAGGACTCTGGAATCAGAACCTATGCTCTGATATGCTCGACTGTCATGGGGAATAGTGCTTAGAAAAGAGGTACTAAATTCCTTAACTTGGAATATCTGGTTTTCTTTAATTTACGATAATCTTTTGATGTTCCCAACTACCTGCCCTTTGTTACAAAACTTCTATATAACCTGGGCTCCCCACTTGCCTCCTACGAGCAGTTCTCTTAGGGTTACTTGAGATGCTGCCTCCCAGTCCTAAAAATTCCTGCTGAATAAAACATAACTCTCAAAAAAAAAAAAAAGACTGATATCCCATTTTGTACAGACATATAGTTCTTCACTGTATGAATGCTTAAAGTGACAATTTCTCAGAATAGGTTTACCTTGCACTGTACTGTGATCAAAGTTGATCTGATCAGTCATCACCCTTGGAATTGGATTTTTGCTTTATGCCTCCATCACTTGGGTTTATTAATTCTTTCATTTTTTAATCATTTAAGAAAATAATTCAAACTATGTAATTCACTTAGAAAGTAGGCTTTTTTGGAATGGTGGGCATAAGGGAATTAGATGTGAACGATTTCCACGTAGCATCTACAAGTCACCAAATTTTTAAAAGCCACAGACTTAGGACTGTTAGTTTCATACACTTACGTCTCCTATAAATAAATATGTAGAAATAATGGCAGTTGCTGGGGGAAGGGCACAAGAGCAGCCCTTGCCTGCAGTTCACACACTGTTGGTTAGAGAGTCTCTGCTGTTGGCAGGGATGCTCATACCTGGCACCAGTCACCAATAGGTGTTGAGTTGCCACCCGATGTCCCTGCGAGTCCAGGCTATTTAATATCCTCACATTTGGAGTGATTTTTTACAGCTCAGTAAAGACTACCATTCCCACCGAAACTGTTTTTCACCAGGGTTTCAGCAAAGTTTTAAAAATGAAGGGGAGGGAGGTAATAAAGAATATTTGAAAGATGTGGAACATAAAAAAAATAGATTGGTTGAAACCACAGGGACAAGGAAGTAAATGTTTATGAGAGATTATGGAGAAATGAAGATAAATGACATATCTTTTGATGAAGATTCTGTTATAGAACATTCCAGGACTTTAGAGTACTTTTGCTGGGCAACACATGGACATCCAGGGTGCTTCCTGCCCACCTGGAAACTACCTGCCACATCAAGTTTCCTGATATGTCTTTTGACTTGATTCCCTGACCTCTAGCACTTTGACTGTTCATCTACCAGAATCACCCTTTTGCCAACGTAGATTCCCATGTCGTACACCAAGAGCAGAAACCAATCCCTGCCCTTATATTATTTCCAATATCCTCAGAGGCTTGACTAAAGAACTCTTTTATTTATTATTAATTATGAAGTCCACGTGCTTATTATTATTATAGATATGCTTACTCTATAATATGCAAATAATTTTGAATATCTGGTCATTATGGTCCTGTAAATTCAACAGAAAGTTTCCCCATCTGCTCTGTTTCCTAGCAAGAGATACTAGATATTGTGGAAACAGCTCCAGTCTATGTCCTGGTGCATGAGGATTCTAGTCCTGGCTCTGCCACTGACTAGCTGTATGATCTTAAAGAAAGCATTTTAATTTTCTCTGCTCCAATTTGCTGAGCTGTGAAATGGAAGGGGCCAAGTTTCATGATCTCCACAATCCAGTCTAGATATAAAATTTTGTTCTTTTCTATATACATGTTAAAGTAGCCCTAAGTTAAAAGTGGAAATGTTTTCTTCAGGTGAATAGTAGACCACTAGCACTACTAATTTTAGCTCCTGTTATGAATGCTCTGTTTTTCAAGCTCAATCCAGATATTCATATACTGCTGGACAGAGAGGACAATTTTACTAAAGATGTCTTTATTTTCATTCCAGCAGACCAACTTCCTGATAATATTCCATTCTTAAAAAAAATGTTTAAGTTAATCTTAGAACACTCTATTCATCTATTAATTAGAGGCATGGTCTTTAGACAAGGATGGTTACTTTTTATTCTGTTTCACGTGTTGACATTTTTCCAAATATTTCTTGCAATAATTTGAATAATACCTACTATCTCTGTCTTTCCATATATATATAAATTACTGCCCAAAAGCCATATTACAGAATTATAAAATTTTCTGTTTGTTTAACTGCTTACAAGTTCAACTAAAGTTCACTAAAACACACCATGATATATATTTCCTTTTGTAAATCAGCTTAAGAGTTAGTCTTACATTAAATGTACTCTAATTGTATTCTTTATAAGCTATAAGAATAAGATGAACCTTTATCTTAATACTTTTAAAACACAGTACTCATACACAAATATCTACTGAAATACTCTACATGGTTTATACTGTAGTGTGAGCCTATATAATTAGTTTTCCATGGCTAGATAGTGGTGGAAATTAATTATATATTTACAAGCTCCTTCCCTGGTTGATTTGTTGGGAGGTACTCTTACTGTCAAAAAGTAATTTGCTCACGGTTTCTGATATTTGATGTAAAGTATAATTGATATTATTTTAGTTCCATCTCCTATGTTAAATCTTCTCATTTGATGTGATTTGCTCCATTTTCCTAATAGCAATTACTTGGCGAGCTGTCAGAGGTAACCCACATTTGTTCCCTCAAGGCACTTCTTTTTAATGTAATTTTTTGGATTCAATCTCTGGACTTAACACCCTCCAAACGTTCCAGCTGTGCCTAGTTTTCACTGCAGAGTGCCAAAGAGACTAAATTTATAGGAAAAAAATGTGTAGATTCCATTTTTAAGAACAGTTCAATTTTACTGGCTTTGTTAGGCTTGCTTGCATAAATTCCCTTCTGAAGCAGTATCTTGCATGAATCGGGAGCTTACCTACACATCTCTTTCTTTAATCCTTGAGAATTTCTACTCAGCTTTAGTGGCTAAAGAAAAGTGACTCATTTGGACTTAATTATCAACAGAAAAGTACATTTTCCACAGGGTCTAGTAATTCTGACTTCTTTCAGAGAAAGAAAGAAAACAAAGAGATTTTGTTTTAAGCAGAACTTTATATTTGCGAGAGATAAAAGGCAAGAGTTAGGAAGTGACAGTGATCGTACAAAAGTACAGCCACACCAAGGTGACCCATCATCCCAGTTTGCTCACAGCTGAGGGGTTTGGAGGGATGTGGGACTTTTGGTTCTGACACTCAGAGAGTCCCAGGCAAACTGGGAACAGTCGGTCAAGATTTCTTTTTGGATTTGGAGATTCAGCACCCTTCATTCAGCAGAAGAAAGTTTGGGGTGGACTTCTGCTCTCCAAGACTTGCTATCAGTCGAGGGGCCATCAGTTCTCTACCTTCAGCCTGATATAACCAAGAGACAGTAATAGCAGAGGGAGAAGAGCAGTAACTGGGTGGTAAGTAAAAGGGAGTGGAGAAGGTAGCAGGGGACAGAGCAAAGTGATTACACGAGCCAGTCCTGATTCTCTTTCCTCCACATGGAGGATGACACCAGTTTCCATGGAAAAGCCACCTTGGTTTCTGTTTCAGAACAGGTTATAATGATTTGAGGAAGGCCCTTCCCCCACTTTTTCATTCCAGGGGTTGGAAGCATAAGGCAGGAAGGAAGACCAAGAAAAAGGGGAAAATATGCAAGTAAATAAAATTATGACCTAATTCATGAAAAATTGTCCTATGGTTTCTCTGTATATTATATGAATATTTAAGTCTGTAGTTCTCATAGGTTATACTGATAAAGTTGCATTATATAGCAATGACAGATGGGTGAAACAAGGCACAGAAGATTTGGCGAGCCTGTCTGCAGACCTGATTGTGACAATACCACAGGTTTTCAGTTTTTCACAGTATTATTTGATGGCTAGCAAAACACTAGCTGTTCTTGTTTTTCTGAAAGCAAAAAATGTGAATCATATCATGGAATGCAGAGCTGATAGCATTTTTTGTTTTGTTTAAGCTTTAAAAGCAGTAATTTAAACTCTGACACTTTTGAAATCCTAATGTGAGAATTCACTAACTCTTCATGAAATTATGTGCTGAGGACATTCTTGTTAAGGGTACATTACATATACATTGATGACTTTGGTGTGTGCTAAGTATTACATTTTGGTGATGTTTGCTGTATTTTGATTGCTCGAAATATTTTATTGGCCCAAATATAGGAACATTGTTTTGTGGATGATAATAATAATAATATAATACACTCAATTATTGAATATATTAGAAATGTTTCCAGGCCTTGAATTGCAGAGGGGTCAGCAATATCTGTTTCTCTCCCATCTAAATCCATGGCTTTCTCTGTGAATTTAACCCCTACTCATTCCCTTCCTCTTTGCCTCTCTCCTTCTCCCTCCCATCCCCCTCCAAGAAATAGCAGCACATAAACTCTTCTTTCAGTCCTTCTCCCATCCTTGCTTCATACCCTCCCACCTTCCCCACCCACTGGCCGGTGAGCGGTGGCTTTTAAAGAGACAGCAGAGAACCAGGGCTGCTCCCCCCTCTGGTTTCCACAGGTGTTACTACTCATTTGCTGTGAAGGTGCCTTTGAGGGTGGTGTGTTGCTTTTTAAGCAAGAATTACAAAGTGATGTGTGTGTGTGGTGTGTATTTTGATGTTTTTGATCTCTGTGGAAATTGGGAGGGCCTCTTTTAAAATCAATATGACCTTATATTTGGGCCAATTTAGAAATTAAACGTAAATACTCTTCTAGCCAAAGGACCAGATTACCAAAAGGCCTGCTTTTTGTATTTCATCTACTAATCCTGAATTTTAGAATAATTAAAGTTGTGCCAATGCAGTAACTAAACTTTACCTAAATTATAAGTCACTGCTCTGTATCTTTGATTCTATACAAAAATTTTGCCTTTTGAGAATTTGGAACTTATTTTATTCCCGTTATTAAGATTATTTTGTTTAAAGTTTTAACTGTTGTGTGTAGTTTAATAGGGAAGATGCACAAATAATATTTTACAATAGCCTAAATCATGGTTAAAAAATTACTGAAAGTTATTGTATATTCTATCACATCTACCTTTTTTTAATACAAATCCCCCTGTGGACTTTTTTCCTAATAATATGCTTTTGAGGTGTAGTCATAAACATTTTTTAAGTAATTAGGGGGTTGCTTTATTCCCATAATAAAAAATCCAGAGGGAGGCACATACCAGGTAGTTTCACATAATGAAAAGTCCAGGATCCTCTTAACTTTTTCTTTTTCTAAGAATTTTTCTCTTTAACTTTATTTACATGTTGTATTATGTAGACAAATTTCCTAATTTTTAATCACTTTTTATTTCTAGGTCACACCTAGATAACTTGGTCACAATTCATTATTTTTGTTTTTATTTATTTATTTATTTTTATTAACTTTTTATTTTATATTGGAGTACAGTTGATTAGCAATGTTGTGTTAGTTTCAGGTGTACATCAAAATGATTCAGTTATACATATACATGTATCTATTCTTTTTCCAGTTCTTTGACATTGTCATAGAACAATTTCATAGTCATAAACATTTAATTAAAGACCATACCATTACCCTCACCACATTCCTATTTTAACAAGGAAACTTTCTAAATTTAATAAATTAGCATTAAGATGATGGCAGAAAGGGATATGGCTTGAAAAAATTAACAATACTTTAAAATTACTTGTTTATTTTAAAGCATACTCCTTTTATCTACTGAAATATTACCCCTCTTCTTAACAAATTACTTGGAAACAGAATTAAACACTTTTGAATATAATATACATTTAAAATAAGGAGTAACTAATGTTTCTGTTATTGATATTTAGGCTTCTAGTGCAGTTAGAAGTTCTTATTAACGGAAACTATAAAATAATCAGAAATCTTTTGACCTACCCTGATCTTGTGTGATTCCAGGTTCAAATTTAGTCTTCTTGACATTTATTACTATTATCAGTACAATGTTTGCTATTGGTGTATCCTTTTTGATTGTGAACAAATGTGTAGAATATTTAAAAAATAATTTTTAATAATTATCACATCAGGTAGGATTGGAGGGCTGTGCATGTCTGTCTATACATACATATATATGTATGTATATATATTAACACACACAGATTTGCTATGGATTTGCAAGGAAGTTTACAAATAAATAGCCAACAGGGTCCTGTCAAAGTATAATTTGTTTTCCTAGCCTAGGTTTATATTTTCACATTTCCGAATTAATGATTTGTCTTTTTATAGAAACAAAGGATGGAGTATGGTCCAAGAGCAACGGACATTCCCTCTGCTCCATCACCTCCTCCAACACCAGCTCCTGTTCCTGTTCCCCTCCCACCTTCTGCTTCAGCACCTGTTCCTGTGTCAAAGGTCCCAGCAAATGTAACCCGTCAGAACAGCAGCTCCAGTGACAGTGGTGGCAGTATTGTGCGAGATAGCCAACGACAAAAACAAGTTCCTGTTGACCGTAAGTTTCCTAGGGAGGCAAAAAAATATACAGTTTCTCCTGGGAATTAAAAGCACTCTAAGTAAAAATTGTTTATTATTGTTTCTGCTGGTAATAAATATTATTAAATATACATAATAGTCCTTGCACGGTACTTCATAGATTGCAAAGATTTTCACCTCATCTCTCATCCTCCAAGTAATTCTGAGAAACAGGAAGTTCTGTCTACTCTCTAATATGTGTATTTCTACATAGTCCAATATATTGTGGTGATTGAATACAGACTCCGGAGCCAGACATGCTTGAGTTTGTATAGTGAAATATCACTTGCTTGCCATGAGGCTGTCAAGAATTTAATGATCCTCTGTATGCTTTAATATCTGAAAAAGGGGGGGATAGTGATATCTACTTCATAGGATAATTGTGAGGATTTCATGAAATAATGCATATAAAGCATTTAGACCAGTCGTTCTCAGCCAGGGGTGATTTTGCCCCCTTCCCCTGGGGACATTTGGTTTTTATCTGGAGACATATTTTGATCACAGTTGGGTAGATGCTACTGGCATCTATTATAATAGGTAGAAGTTAGGGTTGTAGTTAACAACATCCTAAGATGAACGGGACAGCTTCCCTCTCCCCCGCCCACACACACACAACAGAATCATCTGACCCAAAATATCGATGGTACTGAGGCTGAAAAAGCCTGATTGATTTTAACCAATATGACACATTATAAGCAGTTAGTAAATATTTACTCTTATCGTCATCAGTATCACCATCATAGTTTTCCTGCTTCTCTTCCTGGTATTTGCCATATATATATATATATATATATATATATATATATATATATATATATATATATATATATAGAGAGAGAGAGAGAGAGAGAGAGAGAGAGAGAGAGAGAGAGAGTGTCTATATACACACACAATCACACTAGCTTAATATAGTCAACCTGCCAATAGCACTTTCAAATTTGCCCTCCAAATTCAGAATTTTAGACTTCAACTTCATACTTTCATAAATTGAAGTTTTATTTTTCATGCGAGTGGTTAAATCTGAAAACCAGATTTAAATAAGTTAAAACAAAAGACCCTATGGCCAACTTCGGATTATCCTTGTTAGTACTTGGGAACAGCAGGGTGGATAATTTGAAAACTGAAGATAATTCTAAGATAATTTTTATTTTGTTTTATCTTGTAGCATATGGCTTGTCTGTTTAGTCTTCAAATTATGTTTTTTAAAGTATTATAAAATTACTTTGCTTTATCGATACTTGATACATAAAAATTCTTGGAAGACTAGAGCCAGGAAGATATTTCCTTAATATTATAAAAGTATATAAAGTGTATGTGTGTGTAAAGGATATTTTTCATTTTCTCAAATGGCTTCTCCTAGGGCTCAGTTCTGGGTTCTTTTCTCATATAAACATACTTTTACTGTAGCTGATGACTCTTATTTTCATTTCTTTCAATACTGTTTATACTGTTGGAAAAGGAGTGACTTGAAAATTTGTCTTCATATCAAATCTCATCTCTGACATCCAGATACAAGTTTTTTTATTTTTTTATTTTATTTTTTTAAATACATCTTTATTGGAGTTTAATTGCTTCACAATACTGTGTTAGTTTCTGTTGCACAACAAAGAAAATCAGCCATATGCATACACATGTCTCCATATCCCCTCCCTCTTGAGCCTCCCTCCCATCCTCCCTATCCCACCCCTCTAGGTCATCGCAAAGCACAGAGCTGATCTCCCTGTGCTGTGCTACTGCTTCCCACCAACCATTTTATATTCGGTAGTGTATGTATGTCCATGCTACTCTCTCTTCGCCCCAGCTTCACCCTCCCACCCCATGTCATCAAGTCCATTCTCTATATCTACCTCTTTATTCCTGCCCTGCAACTAGGTTCATCTGTACCATTTTTTTTTTTTAGAGTCCATATATATGTGTTAGCATATGGTATTTGTTTTTCTCTTTCTGACTTACTTCACTCTGTATGACAGACTCTAAGTCCATCCACCTCACTACAAATAACTCAATTTCATCTCTTTTTTATGGCTGAGTAATATTCCATTGTATATATGTGCCACACCTTCATCCATTCATCTGTCAATGGACATCTAGGTTGGTTCCATGTCCTGGCTATTGTAAATAGTGCTGCACTGAACATTGTGGTATGTCTCTTTTTGAATTATGGTTTTCTCAGGCTATAAGCCCAGTAGTGGGATTGCTGGGTTGTGTGGTAGTTCTATTTTTAGTTTTTAAAGGAACCTCCATACTGTTTTCCATAGTGATTGTATCAATTTACATTCCCACCAACAGTGTAGGAGTGTTCCCTTTTCACCACACCCTTTCCGGCATTTATTGTTTCTAGCTTTTTTGATAATGGCCATTCTGACTGGCGTGAGGTGATACCTCATTGTAGCTTTGATTTGCATTTCTCTAATAATTAGTGATGTTGAGCATCTTTTCATGTGCCTCTTGGCCATCTGTAGGTCTCCCTTGGTGAAACATCTATTTAGGTCTTCCGCCCATTTTTTTAACTGGATTTTTTTTTAGATATTGAGCTCCATGAGCTGTTTATATATTTTGGAGATCAATCCTTTGTCTGTTGTTTCATTTGCAAATATTTTCTCCCATTCTGAGGGTTCTCTTTTTGTCTTATTTATGGTTTACTTTGCTGTGCAAAAGCTTTTACGTTTAATTAAGACCCATTTATTTATTTTTGTTTTTATTTCCATTACTCTAGGAGGTGGGTCAAAAAAGATCTTGCTGTGGTTTATGTCAGAGTGTTTTTCGTTTGTTTTCCTCTAGAAGTTTTATAGTGTCTGGTCTTACATTTAAGTCTTTAATCCATTTGGAGTTTATTTTTGTGTATGGTGTTAGGTAGTGTTCTAATTTCATTCTTTTACATGTAGCTGTCCAGTTTTCCAAACACCACTTATTGAAGAGGCTGTCTTTTCTCCATTGTATGTTCTTGCCTCCTTTCTCATAAATTAGGTGCCCATATGTGCGTGGGCTAATCTCTGGGCATTCTATCCTGTATCATTGATCTATATTCCTGTTTTTGTGCCGGTACCATTCTGTCTTGATTACTGTAGCTTTGTAGTATAGTTTGAAGTTGGGGAGCCTGATTCCTCCAACTCCGTTTTTCTTTCTCAAGATTGCTTTGGCTATTTGGGTTCTTTTGTGTTTCCATACAAACTGTAAGATTTTTTGTTCTAATTCTGTGAAGAATGCCATTGGTAGTCTGATAGGGATTGCATTGAATCTGTAGATTGCTTTGGGTAGTATAGTCATTTTCACAATATTGATTCTTCCAATCCAAGAACGTGGTATATTTCTCCATCTGTTTATGTCACCTTTGATTTCTTTCATCAGTATTCTGTAGTTTTCTGAGTACAAGTCTTTCACCTCCTTAGGCAGGTTTATTCCTAGGTATTTTATTCTTTTTGTTGCAACAGTAAATGGGAGTATTTCCTTAATTGCTCTTTCTGATTTTTCATTGTTGGTGTATAGGAATGCCATGGATTTCTATGCATTAATTTTGTATCCTGCAACCTTACCAAATTCACTGATTAGTTCTACTAGTTTTCTAGTGGCATCTTTAGGATTTTCTATGTATAGTATCATGTCATCTGCAAACAGTGACAGTTTTACTTCTTCATTTCCAATTTGTATTCCTTTTATTTCTTTTTCTTCTATGATTGCTCTGGCTAGGAGTTCCAAAACTATGTTGAATAAGAGTGACGAGAGTGGACATCCTTGTCTTTTTCCTGAACCTAGTAGAAATGCTTTCAGTTTTTCACCATTGAATATGATGCTCACTGTGGGTTTGTCATATATGGCCTTTACTATGTTGAGGTAGGTTCCCTCTATGCCCATTTTCTGGAGAGTTTTTATCATAAATCAGTGTTGAATTTTGTCAAAAGCTTTTTCTGCATCTATTGGGGTGATCATATGGTTTTTATTCCCTGATTTGTTAATGTAGTGTATCACACTGAATGATTTGCCTATTTTGAAGAATCCTTGCATCCCTGGGATAAATCCCACTTGATCATGGTGTTTGATCCTTTTATTGTGCTGTTGGATTTTGTTTGCTAGTATTTTGTTGAGGATTTTTGCATCTGTGTTCATCAGTGATATTGGTCTATGATTTTCTTTTTTTGTGATATCTTTTTTCTGGTTTTGGTATCAGGGTGATGGTGCCTTCATAGAATGAGTTTGGGAGTGTTCCTTCCTCTGCAATTTTTTGGAAGAGTTTGAGAAGGATAGGTGTTAGCTCTTCTCTAAGTGTTTGATAGAATTCACCTGTGAAGCCATCTGGTCCTGGACTTTTGTTTGTTGGAAGATTTTAAATTACGGTTTCAATTTCATTACTTGTGATAGGTCTGTTTATATTTCTAATTCTTCCTGGTTCAGTCTTGGAGAATTGTACCTTTCCAAGAATTTGTCCACTTCTTCATGGTTGTCCATTTTATTGGCATATAGTTGTTTGTAATAGTCCCTTATAATCCTTTGTATTTCTGCAGTGTCAGTTGTGATTTCTCCATTTTCATTTCTAATTTTATTGATTTGCATCCTCTCCCTTTTTTTCTTGATGAATCTGGCTAAGGGTTTATCAATTTTGTTTATCTTCTCAAAGAACCAGCTTTTAGTTTTATTGATCTTTGCTATTGTTTTCTTCATTTCTATTTCATTTCTTTCTGCTCTGATCTTTATGATTTCTTTCCTTCTACAGAATTTGGGTTTTCTTTTTTCTTCTTTCTCTAGTTGTTTTAAGTGTAGGGTTAGATTGTTTATTTGAGGTTTTTCTTGTTTCTTGAGGTGAGATTGAATTGCTATAACCTTTCCTCTTAGAACTGCTTTTGCTGTGTCCCATAGGTTTTGGGTTGTCATGTTTTCATTGTCATTTGTTTCTATGTATATTTTTATTTCTTCAGTGATCTCTTGGTTATTTAGTAGCACACTGTTTAGCATCCATGTGTTTGTATTTTTGCAGGTTTTTTTCCTGTAATTGATTTCCAATCTCATAGCATTGTGGTCAGAAAAGATGCTTGATATGAGTTCAGTTTTCTTAAATTTACTGAGGCTTGATTTGTGACCCAAGATGTGATCTATCCTGGAGATGTTCCATGCGCACTTGAGAAGAAAGTGTATTCTGCCACTCTGGGTGGAATGTTCTATAAATATCAATTAAATCTATCTGGTCTGTTGTGTCATTTAAAGCTTGTGTTTCCATATTTATTTTCTGTTTGGATGATCTGTCCATTGGTGTAAGTGGGATATTAAAGTCCCCTACTCTTATTGTGTTACTGTCAATTTCTCCTTTCATGGTTGTTAGCATTTGCCTTATGTATTGTGGTGCTCCTATGTTGGGTGCATAAACATTTATAATTGTTATATCTTCTTGGATTGATCCTTTGATTATTATGTAGTGTCCCTCCTTATCTCTTTTTACAGTCTTTATTTTAAAGTCTATTTTATCTGATACAAGTATTGCTACTCCAGCTTTCTTTTGATTTTCATTTGCATGGAATATCTTTTTCCATCCCTTCACTTTCAGTCTGTATGTGTCCCTAGGTCTGAAGTGGGTCTCTTGTAGACAGCATACATATAGGTCTTGTTTTTGTATCCATTTAGTCAGTCTGTGTCTTCTGGTTGGGGCATTTACATTCAGGGTTACTATTGATATGTATGTTCCTATTACCATTTTCTTAATTGTTTTGGGTTTGTTTTTGTGGGTCTTTTTCTTCTCTGTGTTTCCCGCTTAGAGAAGTTTCTTTAGCATTTGTTGTAAAGCTGGTTTGGTGGTGCTGAATTCTCTTAGCTTTTGTTTGTCTGAAAAGCTTTTGACTTCTCCATCGAATCTGAATGAGATCCTTGCTGGGTAGAGTAATCTTGGTTATAGGTTTTTCTCTTTCATCGCTTTAAGTATATCCTGCCACTCCCTCTTGCCTGCAGAGTTTCCACTGAAAAGTCAGCTGACAACCTTATGGGGATTCCTTTGTATGTTATTTTTTGTTTTTCCCTTGCTGCTTTTAATATTTTTTCTTTGAATTTAATTTTTGTTAGTTTGATTGATATGTGTCTTGGTGTGTTTTTCCTAGGGTTTATCCTGTATGGGACTCTCCATGCTTCCTGGACTTGGGTGACTATTTCCTTTCCCATGTTAGAGAAGTTTTTGACTATAATCTCTTCAAATATTTTCTCAGACAATTTCTTTTTCTCTTCTTCCTCTGGGACCCCTGTAATTTGAATGTTGGTATGTTTAGTGTTGTCCCAGAGGTCTCTGAGACTGTCTTCAATTCTTTTCATTCTTTTTTCTTTATTCTGCTCCTTGGCAGTTATTTCGACCATTTTGTCTTGCAGCTCACTTACTTATTCTTCTGCCTCCGTTATTCTGTTATTGATTCCTTCTAGTGTATTTTTCATTTCAGTTACTGTGTTGTTCATCTCTGTTTGTTCTTTAGTTCTTCTAGATCTTTGTTAAACATTTCTTGTATTTGGTCAATCCATGCTTGCATTCTATTTCCAAGATTCTGGATCATCTTAACTATCATTACTCTGAATTCTTTTTCAGGTAGATTACCTATTTCCTCTTCATTTATTTGGTCTTGTAGGTTTTTACCTTGCTCCGTCATCTGTGAGATATTTTTTTTGCCATCTCATTTTTTTTTTTTTATGTGTATGATTGTATTCCTGTTTTACTGGTCGTTTGGCCTGAGGCTTCCAACACTGGAGTTTGTAGGTTATTGGGTTGAGCTGAGTCTTGGTGCTGAGATGAGGAACTCTGTGAGACCTCACTCTGATGAATATTCCCTGGGGTCTGAGGTTCTCTGTTAGTCCAGTGGTTCAGACTTGGAGCTCCCACTGCAGGAGCTCCCCCCAACCCCAGGCTCTCAAATCAAGATCCTGCAAGCCACGTGGGGTGGTAAAAAAAAAAAGAGAGGGAGGAAAAAAATAACAAAGTAAAAAATAAAATCAGACTAGGAAACTAACAGATATGTTAGAAAGAATGTAAAAATAAAAATATAGATGAATCAACAACCAGAATGTACATCAGTCCAACAATAGTAAAAAAGAGGAGGAGGGAAAGGAAAACAAAGGGGGGGGGATGGAAAGACCTTGGCTGTGGAGGGCGGGGCCTAAGCAAGGGCGAGGTTTTGTTGGTGGGTGGGGCCAATGCTCAGGACCCACAGGGCTGGAAAAGGCCCTGAGGGCTGTGGGGGGTGGGGATTAGGCTCAAGGAACAGAAGGGGCCCAGGCGTGCCCCCCACCCCAGTCTCAGAAGGTGGGGGACCTCACCTGGGAGCCTAGTAGGCTTCCTGGGCTCGAGTGGGTGGGGCAAATGCCCTCCTCTCCTCTGCTGCTCCTCCGGTGTGGGTTCTGGGAGGGCGTCTCCCGCCTGCCTCTCCTGATCTCCCCGGCCTCCCTCCTATGCCCCCAAGGACCCACGTGGCCTGGAGGGGGATTTGGAGGGCGAGGGATTGGCCTGGGAGCTCAGCAGGCTCCCAGTGCCCGAGTGTGCAGGACAATCACCCTCCACTTCTCTCCCACCGCTCCCTGAGGACTCCTCCCACCTGCCTCTCCTGTTCTCCCCTCGGCCTCTTTCCTATGCCCCCAAGGACCCACGTGACCTGGAAAGGGCAGGGGACTAGGCTGGGAGCTCAGCAGGCCTCCTGTGCCCGAGTCCAGATACAAGTTTTGAACTATTAACTATAAGCTGAGATTGGAACTTAAGATTCAAGTTCTCATCTCAGTAAATCATAGCCCTAACTCTTCAGTTGTGGTCACTCTTGATTTAAAAAAATTAAAAAGAAGACACTGAAACTATTACTATTTAATTGTTCTAGAAATTCTGGTTAAATGCAATAAGCACAAACCTACTTTTATACATTACTTTCTCAGCTGAAGTATAGCCAATTTAAATTACCTTCTTATCCATATCTTGACCTTACCAAAGAACTAATGGAAAACTGAAGTTTTGGAAAAATGATTAGCTCTTTCTGTGTGGCAAAAACAACTATGCCTGTGCATGTGTGTCTATGAGAGTGTGTGTGCATAAATATAATTGGCAACTAAATTTTAAAATATTTTTGTGTATTTTTTGAAAAGATGTTTTTATTTTTTTCAGACACGAAAGACATAGTTTTAAGATGAGAAAGTTCTGTAAATGTTTTTATTGATTTCCCTAAGGAAAATTTTCCTCTCAGAAACTTTCTTCATTCTTCCCACAAGTTTATAACATCTCCCTTCTTTGTTACGTCAGCGCGGTAATCTTTGACACAGTGGCACTCTTTTTCCAGGCCTGGGATCAGGGTTCATAGGCATCCAGGCCCAGTTTTGGAACAGTCTGTGGGCTGGAACAGTTTGTTCTTTGTCCTAGTCTAAGAAGCTAATAATAACCTAATGGGAAAGAGGCATGGTTAGAATACTTCAAAGATAGAGAACCCTCCTGATAATTGTGACTCATCATTTTCAAGTCTGTTTTTCATAAGTCAAAGGGTGACACTGGTATGTAAAACATAAACATATGTCCCCAAATTTACACATGTACTTGTTTCCTTAAACTAATAAAATTTTGCATTTACTTATGTAATGTTCCTTTTAAAGATAGCTCAGAAGTATAGTTTGACATTAAATATAGTCCCTTTTATAAAACAAATATTTTCTTGATAGCTTTCTTTCTTGAGCACTTTTTTGAAGAACATTTCTACTGAATGAATATTGGGGCTTCTCAACAGTCTTTTTAGAACCAAATAGACATGCTTCTTTATTGGTAACCAGGTCTCTTTCAAAATATACCTTTTGTGGTACTTGCATTCTCTGCTTATGGCCTAGACTTCTGGTAAGAGTGAAATGGAAGGAGCTGTAAATTGAATACTCACCCATAAAAATGTTACCAAATAGCTATGAACAAGGAAAAAAAGTCAACAGGCCTATTTTTTAAATGTCACAAGTAGCAAGAACCCGGTTCCTTTTCTGAAGTGTTTACTGCGTTTATTCAAACTAGCTGCTTGGAGTCCTGTGTCATATAAGCTATTCAGTTTGACTTGTCATAAGATTCAAAAAGGTTCTCTTCATCACTTTTGAAGATATCAATGCTTCAGTTGTTTTGCATGTCTTCCATTTCCTTTGAAATGTTAGTCCTTTTATATGAGTTTAATCTTTGGTAATCAGAAGTGTTGTTTTAGAAAGAGGTGTAAAGTTAGTCTGGTGTGTTGTTATGTGCTAGAACATTGCAAATGGAAACCAAAGCCAGGAACACATTAGAAGAGGTTTTTATATTCCCTGGAAAGAGGTTATGCTGCGGACTGGAAATGATCGCACAGTGGCTAAGTCAACAGATAAGGAGATAACTATTTTAGTGTGGTGATACTTTTTCTTTTGTATTTCTTTGAGATGTACTCCTATGTTGTATGGCAGTGTGACTACATTGTACTGATTTAAAAGAGTTAACTAATGAAATGCATGTCCTGTATTACTTAAATGTAACAATCACTAATATTCCCTCTTACTCTCGTTAGCCCCCTCATCCTCCCTCCTTTCCTCCCTTGCCTTCTCTTATTTCTCTTTCTTTTGACTTCTTTCTTTTTCAAAAGGTTTCCTGAGTCCTTGAGGCATTAAAAAAAATTAGGCTGAAATAACACTATTTGATTATTTCACACTTTCATTTATTTCCCAGGGGCACCAAACACTTTCTAAAAATACTTTCCCTGAAAAAAAAATCAGAACAATAGTCACAAAAGCTTCCTTAGTGACCAGGTCACTGTCACTTGCCAAGTTAGTTAATTGGATTACTATATCAGTTCTTTGCACTTAATTCTTGAAGGTGATATACAAATAATGTATCTGTGTGTGTGTGTGTGTGTGTGTGTGTGTGTGTATCTGACTCACATTTTAAATGCTTCACTTTATCTGTTATATTGAGAAGAGGATGAAGAGTGAAGAGTGGGGTCATGGAGAGTAGAAGCAGAGAGACCTGTAAATAGGCTGGTGGCTCAGACCAGGCTGCTAATAGAAAAAAGTGGAGTGAAGTGATTGGGGTGTGTGGTGTATTCTAGTGGTAGGATGAACAGGATTTGCCAACGGATTGGATATAATCGAGGGCAAAGGGGAGTCAGGCATACCTACATGGTATTTCGTTGGGGGAACTGGAAAAATAGAATTACCAAGTTGGGAAGTCTAGCATAAACGTAAGCTTCAGGAAGATGAGTAATTCAGATTTGAACATGTTATGTTTGAGATAGCTAATAGACATCCAATGAATATATCAAATAGACAGTTGATGTATATTGGTCTAGAGTCCTGAGGACCAGTCTGGACTAGAGAAATAATTTGGATAGTCATCAGCTTTTAAATGGCATTTAAAACCAGGAGACCAGGCACAACAATCATTGATGGAGTGAGTCCAGACAGAGAAGAGGTCCAAGGACTGTGTCCTGGAGAGTTGGGGAGATGAGATGAGCATCTGAGAAAAGGATGCTGAGGAGAGGCCAGTAAGACAGGAGGAAAATCAGAGAGTGTGGTGTCCTGAAGGCCATAAGAAGAAAGTGTTTCAAGGAGGGAGTGCCTTCTTCAAATGTTATTGATAGATTAAATGAGGAAACGACTGGGAATCAACCATTGGAGTTTAGCAAAATGGCATGGAGGGATGGGGCCAAAAGCCTATTCGCAGTGAATTTAAGAGGAAATTGGAGAATGGGAATTGGAGTCACCTGGTATAGACAGCTTCTCATGGAGTTTTGCTAAAAGGGGAGCAGAGAAATGGGCAGTAGCTGGCAGGGGATGTGGGGTTAAGAAAGGGCTTATTTAAACATGAGAGAAATAAAATAATAGCATGCTTGTAAGCAGATGAAATGATTCAGTAAAAGAGGAAAATTGATAACATGGGAGAAGCAGGGGGGAAATTACTGTCAAAGTATTCAAACAGACAGAGGACATGGAGTCTATTGCACACGTAGAGGGGCTGGCCTGAGGAGAGTGGAAACAGTTCATCTATAATGTAATAGAAGGAAGGCTGGCAGAGTGTACAGGGAAAGTGCTGGTGGTAAGGAGAGCTGCTAGGGGAACTTAGGGAGGTTTTCTTTTAACTTCTTTATTTTACTCAGAAATTATGCAAGTGAGATCATCAGCTCAGGGAGAGGACTGAGGACTGGGAACTGGAGGTTTGCAGAAGGAAGAAGATAGGAAATACTTGTCTGACCATGGACAATTATACGGTTCCAGGCAGGATTTCTCAACCTGAGCCCTGTGGACGTTTGGGGCTAGATAATTCTCTGACGTAGCAATGCGACCTGTGTGCATTGAGAATGTTTTGTGCATCCCGGGCCTCTACCCACTGCATGACTGTAGCTTCCTTCCCCCTTGCCCCCTGTTTGTGACATCCCAAAGTATCTCTAGCCATTGCCAGATGTACCCTGTGGTTAAAATTTCCCCCAGTTGAAAGCCACTGGCCTCAGGAAATGTAGTATGAATATCACAGAGCATTAACAGCCCAGTGGAGGTTCATGATCATGAATTTAACGTGAGCTCACTCGACATTGTTGTGTTCTATTCGGTGTGCAGGTGCAGCACAGAATAAACAGAAAGTGAGATTTAACAAGGGTGGGGGGCTTGCCAGATGAATACAATGAAGAAAGAAGAGACAGGGAGTGATTTTAATAATTGATCACGGAGTTTATACTTGGTGGGGATGAAAGGAAAGATGGTAGGAGTACTAGATCATAAGTCCTGTTGGGGTCAAAGGATTCTTGGCATTGGGGTTCTAGAGAGAGCAACAACTGTTAGGGCTTTCAAAACTAACCTCCTCTGTGTTGGTATCTAGGAAGGAAATCTCAGATGGAGGAAGTGCAGGATGAACTCATCCACAGACTGACCATTGGTCGGAGCGCCGCCCAGAAGAAGTTCCACGTGCCACGGCAGAATGTGCCAGTTGTCAATATCACTTATGACTCCACCCCAGAGGACGTGAAGACATGGTTGCAGTCAAAGGGGTTCAACCCTGTGTAAGTCTCTCTGGGGATACTTTACAGTTCTGTGTGTATAACTTGCAGTGTTTTCAATTTGATCACTAAGATGTCACAAGTGACTCTTAGAAAATGTGAGAACCCGAACTGCATCTGTTTCCATGCTCAGGAAATGATTCTAGCCATTTATAGCTAAAAAAAAAAAAAAAAAAAAAAAATGGGAGGAAGCAGAAATAACTATCATTTGATGGCACCCCATTTTCTAGATGGTGGTGTCTGTTCATCATTGGTCCCTCAAGCAGTCTCTTGGCAGCTTTGAGGCTGGTGGCTGTCTTTCTCCCTCAGAGGGTCACACAGGATAGGACTGTAGTCTTACCTAGACTCCCCAGACCACAGAGGACATAGAGCAGAACCTTTTCTCCTGCTGCAGCATAGAGATCCCAGGCAAAGAAAAAATAGGTGACATTACTTATTGTAGGTTATAATCTAATAGAACTTTCCTTTAGGAAAACCACAGTGAAGTTTCTATTTGTCTATAATTAAAAACTTGTAAACATTTTCTTGTGTGTTTGGTAAACATATTTGAATATATGTATTTGAACTATTTGACTAATACATATTCAAGAGCACTTGACACATTATAAACTCACCCAGTGTGACTGAAAACATGAAGTACACTGGTTAGTCAATTGCCTGGCTACTAGAAAGTTATCCATTCCTTCTATGAAACACCAAATTTCAAGAAATTGCCAATACACAGTAAAGATAATAAACCCAGTTGACTCTTTTTTGACACTTCATGATCAATGATCTTATATAGCCTCAGGGTCGTTATCATGACCACCCCCTGTCATTGCCCTAAGCACTCTAGTACCATTTATGAGTTCCAGTGTATGGAACACCTAGAGAAGAGAGGTTGTAACAGGACCAGAATCTTTCTTTTGTTTTATCCAGACAGTATTTTATTTATTTATTTATTTATTTATTTATAATTAATTTTTTTGTGTGTGTGTGGTACACGGGCCTCTCACTGTTGTGGCCTCTCCCGTTGCGGAGCACAGGCTCCGGACGCGCAGGCTCAGCGGCCATGGCTCACGGGCCCAGCCGCTCCGCGGCATGTGGGATCTTCCCGGACTGGGGCACGAACCCGTGTCCCATGCATCGGCAGGTGGACTCTCAACCACTGCGCCACCAGGGAAGCCCTATTTTTAAATAATTTTTATTGAAGTATAGTTGATTTACAATGTTGTGCTAATTTCTGCTATACAGCAAAGTAGCTCATTTATACACCTGTATGCATTCTTTTTTATGTTCTTTTCCATTATGGTTCAGCCCAGGATATTGTCTGTAGTTCCCTGTGTTATACAGTAGGACCTTGTTGTTTATCCATCCTCTATATAATAGTTTGCATCTGCTCACCCCAAACTCCCAGTCCATCCCTCCCCCTTGGCAACCACAAATCCAGACAGTATTTTTAATGCTCTATTTCCCTCTTTTCCTTCTTTTGTTTTTTCAGAACCGTCAATAGTCTTGGAGTATTAAATGGTGCACAACTTTTCTCTCTCAATAAAGATGAACTGAGAACCGTCTGCCCTGAGGGGGCCAGAGTCTTTAGCCAAATTACTGTACAGAAAGCTGCATTAGAGGTATGACTTCTCAACCTAAGGTGGTGTTTTTCTGCATTAGTCAAGAGTATGGACTGCAATTTGAAAGCTCTGGAAACAATATTTATGTCCATATAGGTCGCTTTCTTTGCCTTTCATGCAGAGCTGAATTCAACTTGATTCAGCTTTAGTAATCTGTCACTGGGGACCATTAGCGACCATTTTCAGGGAGATTAATTTGTTATAAGTGCTCCTATAACATGAAGCTTGAGCTTCATATACTTTTGGATATCTAATGAAAAGCCTAATGTTCTCATTTTACATGCACTACTTCTGTAGGAATTTTATTTACTCATTTACTTCGGGTGAGTAAATGACTTAAGAGGCCAGAACTCTTTTACCTGTCCTTTATATTTAGTTTGGAGATTCTAGCAGGTTAGAGGTTATAAAGTCTTAAAACGGTGGCTGTGTGCCTTAGGCCTGCTTATACATATAAATAATCAGAGGGAAAATATTGGGTAGGGATCGTTGAAAACCGCGGGCCCTGAAGAGTAATTCTTTAGTTATAGTTGTTTCTATGAAAGAAAAAGAGTAAATGTTTTCTAGATTGGATATACTTAAGGTTTCAATATCCTACTCTACTTAACGTGGGCTGTGTAAGGGTAGTAGTTTCTAACTGTTACATCTCACAGCTCTTAATAGCTTTCATGAAAATTAAACTTAGACTCCAATGAAAGGGTATAGGCTTTGGCGTGAAATCAATACGTAATTATCTCTAGCAGGTTTATTGTATAAATTCAACAGTTAAATAACTCAGTAAAATAGCTTCGTGCATACAACCCTGTAACCATTCTCACTTAGGAGAAATTATATTTCCCTTTGAAATTTTTCCTACGACATTCATCTTGGTTGATTCTATATTAGGCTTTTTGTATATTGAATGTAAGTCAGGATTATATCTTTTCTGAGGCAGTTTTGGTACCATTATACCTTCTAATTTTGTTGAGAATGTATAAATTCCTCCTTAAGGGTTATAATAGAAAGTTCCATATTCCTAACATTTCTGAATTCCTTCAGTCCAGACTCCCTATCACTGTCATTTCCCCTGACTTCCCATGTCATCCTGGCCTATTGCTCCTGTTCCTCTGGATGTGAATTAAGAACCTGAGGTTCTTTGTCTTCCCCAGGCACCTTCCTATCATGCCCTTCTCTTGCATCTAGTTCATGGTTCATATTACTCACCTGTGTTGCCAGAGATTTCTGTAGATGAGAGAGGAATAAGGAGGGTGCATAGGGATTGTAGGTCAGGTTTGGAAAGGACAAAAGCCAACAAGATGTCAGAAGGTCAGAACCCTTTGGTATGAGGAAACGTGGTGTCTTGTGAGCCCAGTCTTTGGGCCTGATTTAGAATCCCCTAAGGTAGATAGATGAGTATCTTACTTGACCTAAAGGACATTCTTTGATAATTTACCATCTTTTTGTACTTCTTGTACAATCTTTTCTTCCCCCAGGGAATCTAGAGCATTCCACATGCATTACTGATTTATCTTTAACAGGTTCAAGTGAAAGCCATGGTGAATGAATTGCCTTCAGACAGTATTAGTGAAAATGTGATGTTAGTAAAGTCTAGAATCATCACTTATATGAAGAGCAGCCTTCAGTTTTCCCCTTAGAGACATGAGAAGAAAAACACAAAGAACTTTTAGCCTAAGCCATTTCATTACATGATTTGCAGCCTCACAAACCAGTAACCATCTTGTCTGAACCATGTTTGTTTTTCAGGATAACAACGGCAGCTCTGAGTTGCAAGAAATCATGCGAAGACGACAGGAAAAAATCAGTGCTGCTGCTAGCGATTCAGGAGTGGAATCTTTTGATGAGGGAAGCAGTCACTAATTAGTTTTTAAACTCCATTATTCTTGGCATTATTCCAACGTGCTTTGTTTTAAGAAGCCATGAAGGGAATGTCAGATTCTTATTTCTTGGTATACAGAATTTATCGCCATAAAGAAACAATGCAAACATGAGTAAGCAGAAGACTTGCTCCTGGGCCTGTGATTTTTATTAAAATGAAAAAATGTTAAACAGAATTTCTCACCTTGGGAATATTTTGCCTACTTTACCAAGGTGAGGTTTCCTTTATTGGATTAATTATTTCATCCCCATCTCAATGCCTAAGCAGACTTTTTTTTTTTGACAGCGGTGAGTTTATTTATTGCACAAAACAGAGATATTGCCCATGATTCAAAATCTAAACAATTTCAGTTTTGCCTGTGACTATGGTAGGTATCATCCAGGGTGTAGCTGACTTTAGGCTAGCCCCTGCTTACTTAGGTCTCTTCTTCAACATACTCAATAATAGAATGTTTAGATTTATTTAAAGTTCTTAATGCCAACAGTTTTTAAAAAAGATTAAAACATTTAATGAACTGTAAAATGCAACAAGGCTTTGGACATACAAATAGAAACCTTTGGAGCATTCCCGAGACATTTTATCTGTCGTGGCTCTGTTGATCACAATTCCTTGTATAGCTTGTATTTTGATTCAGTTTATATTCTGCTTATTATCTATACTGTGTTCTTATATATGAGAAAGCACAAGTGTAAAAGAGGTCATATACATTCAAAATCTGTCACAGGAAATAGCCTGCATTGGTGTGTGTTACAGTATTCTGCTTAATGAAGGCCTCAGTTCTGAATATTGATATAAGTAGTTAAGAGCAAATTGGGGCCATTTTATGAGTTTATCTGTGTCAAGTTTTTCTGGTAATAAGAAATAATATACACATACTTTAATCCTGTGAAAGATTCTAGGTAGAGAAAAGAAAGAGACTTAACCTTCAACAAATGTTATTTTTGAAAACATGATTTTTGTCATTAAATGTTATATTATTTCACACATATAAAACAGATGTTATGTAAGAATGTTGTATATTTTAACATAAATCCATTTAGAGAGATATCTAGATTCATTAATTTTCATAGTGCCTTTTTCACATGAGTCAGCTGGAAAGTCTGCAATAAACAGTATTTGCCGTACATTAATAAATGGCTTCTGTCTCGTTGGCAAAAGGGACCTTTGGTGTGTAGAGTGGGGATCAGGGTTGCATGGAATGGGAAAAACAGAGGCCCACGCTCTTCTTTTTTTTTTTTTTTTTTTTTTTTAAACTGATTTCCAGTGGAGTTCTGAGTGGGTAGAAACTTCTCTAGAATACTTTTTTCAGTTGTTTCTCTTCTTTCCACCTATCTTATTTCATCATCTTTTATTTTACCATCTAGTAAAAACAAACTTACACACCATTTGTGATTACAAAGTGCTTCCACATAAATGCTTTATTAGAGATCTACTATAATCTGTGAGTTGTATTTTATAGATGAGGAGGCTTAGCTTCCTAAAGGCTAACTTTCCCCAAATCATGAGGGATATGAGAATCTCTTGTCTTCCATTTCTCAGTCTCTCCATAATGTCGTCCCTTGGACAAAGTGAGGCAAACATGAGAATAATAATTATTGTAGATCCTTTCCATTTCATAAGCACTGATGCACACTTATAACTTAGCCCTTATTGAAAATCTCTGAAAATGTATGTATAAGACAAAAGAAATTATCATGGAAAAGTTAAAATAACCTGTGTGTAATATAGCATATCTGACATGAAAAGAATTGGTATCATTTATAAGTATGTCTTTATGCTATAAAATTCCAAAGGAAAATATCACCAAGGTAGTAATTGCAGGAAGTAGTTACCTCCCTCTGGAATGTGGAGACCAAGAGAAGACTTGGGATTAATGGGATTTAAAAGCTTGAGGGAGAGTTTGGATCCAGACATCTGAGGAGTTAGGCCACTGGGATGAGAAGTTTGGAGGAAAGATGCCACAACTGGTAAACCTCGGAGAAGGGGGCACAGCCTAACTGGTGCTGTTGTCTTGGGAATTCAGAAAAGAATTCAGTGGAAGAAATAGTTCAGCAAATCCATGGAGCTGGGACAGTGAATTTTCTTTTCAGTTATTTTATCAGTTCTAGAATTTACATTTAGTTCTTTTATATAGCTTCCATTTATCTTCTGAGACTTTCTGTCTGGTCACTCACTAAAAGAATATTTCCCTTTAATTCTTTGAGCAACTTTCCTTTTTTCCCATAACAAAGAAAGGCTGCTTTATAATCTACCTGCTAAACCCAACATTTGGGCCATCTCAGGCTCAGTTTCTATTGATTGCTTTTTTCTCCCCCACTATGGGTCCTATTTTCCTATTTCTCTGCATGTGTAGTAGTTTTTTATTATATATACTTGACATTGTAAATGACATGTTTTAGATATTTTAGAATATGTTATCTTCCTTGGAAGAATGTTTATTCTTATTCCAGCAATCAGCTGTATATTGGCTGATCACTTTGAGCTTGTATAGCTTTGGTTTTATGCTTTGCTAGGATGAATTATGTCAAGCTCAGTGTGTTTTACAAGATCTTCTAACTTGGTGGGACTCGATCTACAAACTATCTCTTCTCTGAAAATCTTGTCAGGACTTGATTTGAGGCTTTGTCTGTAGCTATCGAGAGTTCTTTTCAGGGCTTCCCTGGTGGTGCAGTGGTTGAGAGTCCTCCTGCCGATGCATGGGACACGGGTTCGTGCCCCGGTCTGGGAAGATCCCACATGCCGCGGAGCCGCTGGGCCAGTGAGCCATGGCCGCTGAGCCTGTGCGTCCGGAGCCTGTGCTCCGCAACGGGAGAGGCCACAACAGTGAGAGGCCCTCGTATCGCAAAAAAAAAAAAAAAAAAAAAAAAAAAAAAAAGAGTAGTTTTCACAGTGGAGTCTTTACTTCTAAGGCATGCCCTTTTTGGGGGGATGAATTCCCAGGATATTTTACATCTCAGCTGGATACCCAAGGAGTTAAACAGCTCTCTTCACTTTTCCTGGGCTGAACCTCTGATGTCTCCCAGCACAGAGACCTTTCTCAACCTTGCAGTGGCCACTCTGGTAAGCATTGGGTGATGTTGCCCTGTGTGAACTGGGTGGGTTCACTTACAGATTTCTGCAGCCATTCTCTGCACAAATGCTTCCACTCTGGTTCCCCTTTTCAGAATTTCCAGCTGCTTCCAGTGCCCTGGACTCTGATCTATGCTTCCTCAGCTCACCAGGACTGACTTATTCCTCTTGGATCTTAGTGGCTGCACTGCCTTTGGGGAATTGTCCTCAAAGCAAGAGCTAGTAAATTTCCTTATCCCAGGGATTGTAGTCTTGTACTGCTTGTAAAAGATAACCAGTAAATTGTATCTCTTTCCCTCCCCTGCCCTTAAGAGGCACTGGGTCATAGGAAGCTAATGTGAGAGATACTCTAATCACTTAAAACTATTCCTTTCCTACTTTTCTCAAAAAAAAATTATAGGAAAGTTTGAGGTTCATTTGTTTTCTAAAATTAAATTTGTAGAGGCTGAGTTGCTGCTGGGCATATATCTCACTAGGTTTGTTCTGCTGTCTTTCTTCTCTGCTTACGTGGAACAATCTCAGAAAGTTGTACAGACTCAATAAAGGGATTTTTGTAAAGACTGGTTGTTTCTGGGTAGGAAAAGACAATATTCGTTCAGTAAACATTTTGTAAGTGTCTGCTTTAAGAACTGGATATTCAAAGAGCATCCTAGATGTAGCCTCTGCCATCAGAGAACATACAATCTAAAGAACTGTTTGCAGCTTGCTGTATTTATCCCTGGTGCTAGTCTTATTGGTCTCCTGGGGCAAAATTGCACCCTAAAACCACCTAAAATCAGTGCTGACTTCCCAGAGGCTGTGATTTTATACTTGTGACATTTAGTTTTTCCCAAAAGCACGCTTTTAAGTTAGTCTGCTCAGAGATCTTTGTAGGGTTGTGTCAAGGGCTCCTGGGAATGAATTAGGAGGGGAAGGCAGTTACCATTTTACCACCCTTCTCTTGGAGCTTCTTTTCCTTATTTTAAACAAAACATAACATGCTCAAAAAGCTGTGGTTGCTCTAGGCAATACCCAGATAAGAGTTCTGTTTCCAGCAGTTCTGGGACCCCAACAGGAATTTTAGTATGTACTCCCATCTTCCACCCCCCCTCCCCCGCACCCAACCCATTCTCTTTCCACCATCTTGGTTAGTCAGTTCCTTCTTTTCTGCAGGCCTCTCCAGGACCGACTCCCACACTGCGTCACGGCCTCACACCACGTCACAGCCTCCTTTCCTGGCCTCTTTGTTCCTTTCTGTTTGCATGTTTAGGACAGAAAAGACACGGGAGAAGCCAGTGCTCTGAACTCAGTTTTATAAGAAATCCTCCGTTTTTTGATGGAGAGATACCCAGGTACCAGGAAAAAAATATCTTCTAGTACCAAAATGTTCAGGTTTATCACATCACATTTGTGAAAGAAAGGCTATCAAATTAAAAGCTAGTAAAATTCTGATAAGATAAAAGGAATTACTAAGAACCATACTCTTAGATTCTAAACTAAATTGGGATAAGATATATCTATCAGGTGCTCCAAGGGAAGTGAGGTTCAGAATCTAGATTTCTGTATCAATGGGGATATTTTAACAGCTGAGATGCTTCCTGAGGGCTTTAGGCATATTACATTTAGTTTGGTGCTGGGACCAATTGGGCAATTAACCAGGGCTCCTGCCAGGCCCAGATGGTCCTGGTCCAGGCTGATTGCTTGGGCTCTTTCCTTCCTGACTGTGATTCCAGGCACTTGGCCCAATTCCCACTGTTTTTCTGGGCTGCCCCACCTGCCCTACCCTGAAGAGGTCAGTCTTATCCCTCAAGCGTGGCCATGGAGTAGAAGGTAATGTCTCCAGCTTCAATCATTTCTGTTACCCCCCCAGAAGAACACATGATGTCTTTCAGATAATGGAAAATCTGGGAATAGCACACACACACACAGAAATGTTGAATAATATCTACAGGTCTTCCAGAGCTTGTCCTATTTTATGGTTTCTTACTCTGAGCTGCTATCATATGCTAAGGGTTTCTTCCCTCACATCTATTCTTTTTTTTTTTTTTTTTTTTTTTTTACATCTTTGTTGGAGTATAATTGCTTTACAATGGTGTGCTAGTTTCTGCTTCCATCTTTTCTTAAAGAAAGGAAAACAGGAACTGAACTCATATGTGCTGAAAACTTTCACCTATATTCCCCACTTTATACATGAGGAAATTGAAACTCAGATATAAGTTAAGTAGCTTGTCACACAGTAAGTGGAACGACTGAAATTTGGACTAACTCTGAAACGTCTGTATATCCTGCAAATCATCTTTTCTCTCGGATATCATAGGTCAGTGTATAAAAATTTTTTTAAGCAGAAATAGCATTTTTTAAACTATGAAATTTTATATAGTATCCCTCCATATGAAAGAGGTAGAAGCAGTGTCTCTCGTTGAAGCTGCAGAGAGGAGGCCTGGAGCCTCATTTGGAAATCACTGGTCCGGGGCCCATAGAGTCCCTCCTCCATGAAGACCCTCGCTGGTGAACTGGAAGGTGGGTTGGGAGCTGATCATTCCATGGCAGCAATGAGACCAGGAAATACAGTGCTTGGTCTCAACAGTCACTTACATCTTTGAAGAATTTCAGATGGTTGATCTCCTCTGCAAAACACCACTTTATTCAGACAGAAAAATTGCCATTGGACATCCTCTCACAGTTCCTCATTTCTGGGTCCCTCTGTGATACCTGCCTCCTTACTCCCCTCCCATGTCTAAAGATGATGCTCATTTCTTCAGGCTGGAACTTTGCATATGGAGTTGGCTTTCTGGGACATCAGGGAATTCCTGCAAGTGGGAGAGAGCAGATGCTTTACTGCAGGGGTCCTCAACCTCCAGGCCGCAGACCGGTACCAGTCCCCAGCCTGTTAGGAACCGGGCCACACAGCAGACGGTGAGCAGCGGGCAAGCAAGCAAAACTTCATCTGCTGCTCCCCACCACTCCCCATCGCTCCCCACCGCTCCCCATCACTCCCCACCACTCCCCATCACTCCCCACTGCTCCCCATCACTGCCTACTACTCCCCACCACTCCCCACTACTCCCCACCACTCCCCACCACTCCCCATCACTGCCCACTGCTCCCCCTCGCTCCCCATCACTCCCCATCACTCCCCATCACTCCCCACCACTCCCCATCACTCCCCATCACTCCCCACCGCTCCCCATCGCTCCCCATCGCTCCCCACCACTCCCCACCGCTCCCCACCGCTCCCCACCGCTCCCCATCGCTCCCCATCGCTCCCCACCACTCCCCACCGCTCCCCACCGCTCCCCACCGCTCGCATTACCACCTAAACCATCCTCCTCCCCACCCACCCCCCATCATGGTAAAACTGTCTTCCAGGAAGCTGGTCCCTGGTGCCAAAAAGGTTCCTGACCACTGCCTTAGTGCACTGCCAGTTTGTCCCACAGGACACAGGCACTCATCCCCCTGCTTCTGGGGGAAGTGGCTGCTGGTAGCTCACAGCTAAGACCCTGTCCAAGAATTGCCCTCACCAAAGAGAATATCCTCCCATCATGCTCTGGAGTAGAATTATGTAAGATGCTAACAAATCAGGGCAAAATTAGCTGTTCCTCATCCCAGTCTTCCCTCTGATAGGCAGGCCAGAACCAGGAATGGACCCACATTTGCTGAGAATTAATCTGTGGTGTGGCTTATCCAGTAATCATAACAAGGCCTTCCCCAGCTCCTAGGAGGCATGTGGGGAAGGGATCAGTTTCGCTCGCACGACTGAATGAATGAAAACGGCAGAGCCCTTGGACCACAGGCTCTGACAATTGCCATGACCTGTTGTCCCACCTACAAAATGCAGCCCTTTGCATGGTGAGAAGGTCTACAGTATTAATACCTAGCAGCAACCCAGTATCCTGCAACTAACAAGTGAGGACACATTTTACTAGGAACAAACAGGCAAGTTAGTTTATTGCCTCATCTCTAAAGCCAATCTTATTATAGGGCAGAATGTAGACGTTTGGGTGAATCATTTCATTTGTCCCGCAGCAACAGAAAAAAAAAATGAGGAAATAACTATTGTTATTGTATGCCTCGGTGATAGCACAGTGGATTTACAAACTGTAAATTAAAACAGCTCTCAGGAATTGCTCAGATGTGCCCCACTTCCTTTAACATTTGTCAGATTGAGTTTCCCACGTTCCTGATAGATGTGTGTGGATGAGGCCTCTCTTACAGAGCTCCTGACACCAAGTGTGGCCACATTGAGCACAGAGGATCAGTACCACCAGCATGGAGAGCAAGCCTGGTGGACGGGGCCTCGGGGTCAGTGCACCCAGGGTGATGAGGACTCAGTGGGCGCGCTCACTCTGCAGATACCTGGATGCTGGAATGAGCGGTGGGAGGGGTTTGGTGGTCTGAATGTGCTGAGAGAGAGAGAGATGTGGAGAATCACACAGCGCTTATCCCGTGCTGACTCTGCCAGGCCCTCAGCTCATGCTTTACACAGCCAGTTCTGAGTTTTCCTGCAACTCCACAAAGTAGATAGTACTTTGCCTTTCGTGGGGACGGTTAGGCTCAGAGATAGTAGGGTGACTTCTCAAGGGCACAGGGCTGCTAGGTGGCTGAGCACTGTGACTCGCAAGTCTATACTGTTGCAATCACGTCACTCTGCTTCCCCAAACCACCAGGCACCACGGCAAGGAGCTGTCAGTGCAGCCCTGCGGAGGAAGCTTTTCTTATGCTCAGTGGTGAACAAAGCAGCTGGTTCATGGAGGCATTCAGTGGTGTTCACAAGTGGTGCCTGCCCAGGTGTACTTACATATTGCAGTTTGTACAAATTGACTTTTTGGTTTGAGAACAAGTAGCCAGCTTTTCAGACAGAGTTTTAGTGCAACAGATTTGCACAGATTGCTTGCACTATTGCAGATGTTTTCACTGAATGGGAACCAGGCCCTGGCATTGCTTTGCTGGGAAACCCACTAGTGTGGGTTTTGTGATGCACTTGGTAACAGAGAACCAAAGTCGAAAGCCAGGTGTGGGCAGTGCAGGGCTCTGATCTAGAGGATCAGCTCCTGTATGGCACCATATGACTATGGCACGAGGGTCCTCCTTGGGTCACAGGCTGCACCTCTTTTATATCCCAAGGTCCGTGACTGTTGGGGGTGGAATGGGAGGGGGTGGTTCAGGTGTCACCCTGGGGAAACTGAGACAGCCCAGCACAGGCACCGGCTTCAGATGCTCTTATCAAATGTATTCAAGAATTCCAAGATGGCCCTTGGAGATGGTGAGAGGCATGCTTGTCCTGAAGAGCCATGTAATATACTAAGTTATCTGAGGAATTGTTTTCAGCCCCTCACACATTATCTTCTTTATTTTTTGAAGCCCTGTGAGAAAGCTACCATCACTATGTCCATTTCACAGATGAGGCCACTGAGTCACAGGGGCAGAGTCTTAGTTGAATTTCTCTCCATCCACACGGTCCCTTGTTCTAAACCATTCCATCTGCTGTACTGCTGGGCCCTGTGCTGTCCTGCTTCCCAAGTTCATTGGTTAAGGGAGGATGTGATTCGGTTGATTTTGAACATGAAAGAACCCTTCCAAGACGATTTTGTTATTTGTGTTTGCAAAGGCAGCAGTGGCTGCAGTTAACTTTTCCTGTTGAAACAGCCCTGTGGATGTTTTGTTGTTCTCAGAACTGAACAAAATTATGTCGTATCAGCTGGCTTTGAACTCCTTTCCACTGCCCTGGACTCACCATGACACACAGGCTCAGAATCTCCTCACATACCAAGCCTCATGGCCTCCTGTACGTTTGAGCTTTCATTGATGTGGAACTACTCCAGGGACTATTTTTCACTGAAACCCAGGACTCAGATTCAGAGTCAGTAGCCTCACATGTAGTTCAAAAATCTGAGTGGGTTTCCTGAGTAATGGTCTTGTTACGGGGTTTGGAAATGGACAACAACTACACCCAAAAAAAAGAGAGAGAGAGAGAAGGAGAGATCTAACTGAGAGATCTAACTTGGAGGAAAACCACTTCTGGAGAAGAGTACATGTATTTCCATAGAAAAGTTTATTTATTAAAAGAATCCATCATGATTCTGCAGCCTTTTCCTGGGCACGTATTTGCTTTGTGGGTTACCCTCTCTCTGTTCTGTCTCATGTGTAACCTGTCTCCTGGGAATTTTATTGGGTAGTCACACACCACTGCCCTGAAAAACTCCCACCGTTACTGAGATGGAACATAGTTGTAAAGGTTATCCCCGGGCTGCCATAGTAGTTAAGGGCACGTTGACTGCCGTAGCCGACGATGCTAGCATCTCATGACGACGCGATAGAAATGTGTTACTGGATCACATCATGGGCCAGCGCAGGCGGGGTTTTCTCCTCCAGGTGGCAACTCAGGGACCCAGCCCCCTTCCATCTTTCTGGCAACACCGTCTCTATCTGGAGATGAAAGGTAGGTAGAGGAGGGGGGAGGGAGGGAGAGGTAGGGAAGGTTGCTCCTGGCAGATTTTCAGGGCCTAGGAGCCAGGGAGTACAGTCTATCCCTTCTCCCTCCCAGTGAACAGAACTGACTGCATGTGCCTGGGCAATGTAGCCCCAATATGCATGGTTACATTTTCAGTGACAGTAAACCTACTTGATTTTGCCGAAAAACACATGCACGGGAGCTGTCTGTGGAGGCCTGGAAAGAAACTTTGATTTTGGAGTCAACCAAGAAGAAAAGCTTCAGAAGGCAGGTTCAGAGGTTTGGTTACCCACATGGGCCCTGGTCACTGACGCCGTGGGTGATTTATGAATGCTCGCTGCCAGGGGTGAGTGTACAGCATTAGTATTCTTTAATGTGTCTCCGCAGTCTTTAATACTTTAACGTGGCTGTATAGTCTTTCTTGACCCTTCCAGAAAGAAATCACCTGTCCTCTTGGGACTACATTGGCTGCTTTATGTATTTCTATCACATCATCTACTCTATTGCCCTTAGTTTCCATTCTAATAGCCCTTATTAGAATGTAAACTCCTCTAAGCAGAGACCTTGTCTCATCTATCTTCATAGCCCCAGCCCCTTCTACGGTGCCTTACATGGGATGTTGAGTCAACAAATGATTTTCTTTGAGGGCTAGAAATTTACTATTTCTCAAATGGAAAGTTTTAAAAGCCAGCCTCTGTCAAGGCAGCTCTGGTCAGTGCCACAGTGCCTGCCCTTTTACCAAAATGGGAGAGCCGATTTGGACTTCAAGCCTCTATCCATGAGAGGTATAGAGCCATACGTCGGTCCAACCATGGGCAGGAGTGGAGGGAGGGCCCAGGGGCTCCAGGGTGTCTCATCTCATTTACCTGCCTTAATCCTATCAGCCTCACCTCCACCTGCTGTCTTCCTGGAGACATCGGGACTTATCCTTGTGTTCCTAGGGCCCAGGCCAGTTCCTGGTCCATAGCAGTTTTGCTCAGTAAGCATTTGGTGAATGAATTAACATTTGACTAAAGTTAGAAACTTCTAATCATTGAGAATCACGCATATAGCAGACAGTTTGGGACCTGGGTAGAAATCAGAAGAACTGGATTTTACTTCTCACTTTGGTTTTGAACACCTGTATATTGATTTGTAATAGGAAATATATATTTAGTCTTTGTCCCTAGAGCTCCTAAATATATATTTAGAACTCCTAAAACCCTTGGAATTTCCCAAGTGATAAGAGCAGTAAAGGTGTCTGGATATTTACAACAAAACCCTTTCCACCACACCTGAGCTTATGTACATGAGAAAACTTTTTGAAAGCACCAAAGCATGGGGGCTGGTTGGAGGTTAGAACTTTCAATCCCACCCCCATCCTTCATGTAAGTTCCTTAGATGTGTAACCAAGAGAAGAAAGTGCTTTCTGAGGAATGAAGTGACGGGCTGCCCTGGAGGTGGCAATTCCAGAAGCTCACTGGAAGTGTTCCGTAGAAAAGAAGTAGCCATTTGCCAGGGATGGAGAGTCTTTTTGAGTAGGAGAGAAGGCTAGCTTGCTGATTCTCATTGAGAAGGGAGGACCATGTCAGGGTCTGTGGTGCCTGATGAATAACAAAAACTATGAGAACTTGGTGTTTCTGTCCTTAAGCCACTGGGAAAAAGCTGTACCACTATTACTGGTGTGACTGCAGAAGGTTGACAACATTTGAGCTATACAAGTGAAAAATGTTGAAAAAGACTTGTCTAATGCTTTCTAAGTCCTTCCAACAACAACCAGACTCTGATTCCATAACATAGTTTTACAGGTTAGCCAATGGCACCATTTGTGTCTCTGGTGCCTGGTGTATTGCAAGTGGTCAAAAAATCTTTCCTTGATTGATTGCTTCATTCATTCAGCAGATTAGATAAACATATATTTGTTGAATGACTGACTGGATGAACTAGGGACTGGTCCTTGACCCCAGGCTTAAGAGCCCCACTTGCCCCTGGTCTTGTGATTATGGCCTTTGTTTTCCACAAGGTCGTAAGGGTTCAGGTGACCCTGCCCCGAACAGTTTGTTCGTGTCCCTCATAATACAACTTCCAGAGCTAAACTTGATCCTCCGTCTTTAACTGAGTGACCCACCAGGATCAGGCCTTGTGATAAGCATCAACTGAAACTGAAAACTCCTGCTACTGTGGAAGGCCAAGAGTCAGAGAGATCATGGCTCAAGTTTCCTTCAAATGCATCCCAAAGAGGCTGCTAAAAACCAAAGGTAGAAGTTTGTGTGTGTTAGGTTTTGTTGCTTTCTAACTCCTTTGGCCGAAGTGGTTGTTCTGTTCAGTCCTGGGCATGACCTCTGAGCTCTGAGCCTGGGCCAAGCCCCAGGCTAGTGATCAGTGAGCTAGGAAATGCGCCAGCTAATTTGAAGCACATTACATCAGACATTTCCTGAGGTGGAAAGGAAGGCCTCCTTGCTAGAAAGCAGGGAGGATTTTGGCTCTTAGAGATTGGATTCAGTAACTTTACCCCCTTGGCTGACAGCCAATCCCCTAGCAAGTAGCTCTCATAAGGTCTGCAAAAGACTCAGTTCCAAAGTCTCCGGCCCCTGCTTTACACGTTGATACCACAGCCTTCTTTGGGAGATGTATCCCCTTTCCGGGGTCAGGGACAGCTTTTAGAAAAGGGGTGTGGTTATAGAATCTGATTAAATATTTTATAAGAATTGCAAAAAAAAACCTTACTAATTTTTCTAATTTTAAATTTGGGGGGCAGTGTTGACTTTGTAGTAGAAAATTGTCAACCCCAAATTAGAACACTGTCCCCCCAAAAAAGGTTTCCATCCATCACTTTCCTTCCTTTTCAAGTTAAATAAAGCCATATAATGAATGTGTAGGTATGGTTGTATTAGTGTTAGATATTAAATTTATAAATTAGAGTCTAGTGGTAGTTTCTCAATTAACTTCAGAAATTGGCTTTTGCAGCCGAGGAATTTGATCTCAGTAGCACTCAAAGTTAAATATTCTGTTATTCCAAAATCTTCAGCTCTTTCTATGCACCATGTAGGCTACTATGAATGCCTGTGCTAATGCCTCTATGTTCAGTGCACTGTAGCACTTCACAGATGATTACAAATAACACTGTAATTAAAACACAGAGGCCCTAACTGCCTCCTGTCTGAATTCTTAGAGTTGAATCCTGGAGTGAAAATTAAGCTGGTTCGAGAGGCCCCTAGGGTACATGAAAGAATAAGATACAAAACACCTTTGTGTGAATTATCAGATCTGATACCCTTTACACCCGTGAAATATGGTGCTTTTAGTAGGTAATTCTACAGTTCATCAACTGAGACTTAGGACAGATATATTTCAAAGTCATCTATTGGGATTGAAACCCAAGTCTTCAGACAGATGGATGCTTTTCCCATCATAAACTGTACGCTTCAGGGGCTCCGGTGTACCAGTGATGTACAGAGTGACGGCCGTGGAGACCCCTGAAGGAATGATCTGGTAAAGTGCCTGGTGTGACTTTTCTGTCATCTAAACTCTGAGGCTTCCGTCTAACTCTGGATACTTCATCTTCTCTTTTGGGAAAACTGATCTGGGACTATTTGATTCCTACCTGGAAGGGGTGCTCAAGAAAATCATAAAATATTTACAAAGTGCTTTAAGTTTCAGGGAAGTAAAGTTCCAGTCTGTGAACATGGGAAATGCACCAGCACCAGCAGGTGTCTTATCAGCTCACCCAACGTTGCTTACTTCACTCCTGACCTGTCTGTGTGCGAAAACCTAAGGAAGTCACACATACACTTGCTACTTTTCTTTAGCCACATGTACTCCTGGGAATGGAGTGGTACATTATTAACATGTCCAAGAAGAGACTTAAAGGGGTGGGAGTGAGAAGAGAAGAAGGTGGCAGCAGGGAGGTGAGAAGGGGAGGAAGAGGTGGGGGCGAGTCAAAGCTGACAACACCCAGGGAGCCCAAGCTGTTAACCTGCGGGGTCTGGACAGCCTCTGCCGTTCCTCCCCGCCTCCCCACGAGGTGAACCTGAGACTCCCTGCCTGGCCAGGTCTTGCAAAGAACTGTGCCAGGCTCCGCTGTGGCCAGGCCTCGGTGACAAGAGACAGTGGGGCGCAGAGCTGTTCACTTGGCGTCCTTTACCATTACAAAGGTCACTGATAAAATGTGAAACTGACGATGCATGCATGGCTTCATGGAGATGCGCAGGAAAGCGGGGATCCAGGGTGAGGGGCAGATGCACAGAGAGGGGGACACAGCCTCCTGAAACACACACGGGAAGGCTCAGGACAGCCAACTGCTCCAGTGAAGCAGCAAGCTTGTGTTTACTTTCAACTCAAAATGTTTTCCTTTGTATATCCATCACCTCTTCACTCTCAGCAAGCGACACAAAGTAACAGGCTTCAGGATGCCATCTGTGTCCATTCTGACAGTGTTCATGTCACAAGACACAATTATGTACTGTAATTATACAAAATGCAAAGAATAGAGTGTTGCTAGTTACACAGGTTAAAATGAAACTGACAACCGCAAAGAAAACAAAACAGAAAGTTATCTCTGTCAGAATCCATAGAGACGCTTGACAATATTACCCCGCCCCCCCCCCCCCGCAAAATGTAGGCAAATCATTGTCCTAGCATGCTGCAGTTCATTGCCACAACTTCATAAATTCCCAGCTCTTTGGGGGAAAGAAAGTGCGTGTTCACAGCCTATAGTTCGCAAAGAATAGCTTTTACGTGTATGCAGGTCAACAGAAAAAGGAACGCAAACTCTAGGCACCAAGATTGCTCAAACAGCAATGGAGTCTAAAGAGTGAGACTTCAAAGTTCTGAACCAGATCTAGTTTGTTGAAAAGGAAACTGGACAGTGACATTAGTCCAAGAGGGCCAAGGAAGAAACACTGAGCCATTAATAAGAAAAAAAACATCAAGAACTAGAACATTTAAGACTTAAATATTTTTTCTACTCTACTTTGAAGCTGAATTACAGCTCTTCATATTTGGAAAAGATACGCAGTTGATCTGTGGGAAGAACCTTCCTCTCTCCCCTGATCCACCCTCCCCAATCCTGATCCAATAAGCTTATGTTGGATTATAGATAGCACTGGTTCAATTTCCTTGAAGCAGAATTGCCATTTTTTCATGTGTGGGCATGCCTCTTTTTAACAATGAGGTATAATTTGACCCTAACTATGCCTGATCCTTCTTGGGCTATGAGCTTGATCAATAGTGCGGGCAGAAAACAATTCAACGTTCTGATAAAATCACACACGTACAAAAATTATTGCACTTAAAAACAACAAAAAACTCAGCCCAACCAGCAAAGGGCCAGCGAAACTCTTCAGAAGTGTTGTGCTTCCTGCCCTTTGCAGAGCGTCTGGACCTTTCTGGTGTCCGGTTGAATTTGGTCCATTACTGAAGGTCCAGAAGTGAGAGTCCAAAAGACACTGTAGGCTCTTTAAGGCTAAGTCTTCCTGGTGCTTCTATGAGATAAATTATCTCCTTGGCCACGTACTGCAAAGCAGGGCTCTCTTAAGCAAATGGCTAGTAGAGCCCCCCCCGAAAAAACTCTTGGAAGCAAGGGAGGATGGGTTCACATCATGTCCTGTCCTATAAATGAGAGAGAGAGCAAGACGGTAAGCAGCCTGGGAGAACAAAGCCCCTCATCAACAGCTCTGTGGCTGGAAGTACAGCGACCGCCTCCTGATTCCATCACCAGCTCTCAGTACACTCAACCCCACAGCCCATGTGGACGTGGGTTCATCTGTGCATCTTTCTCTGTGCCAGTCCTCCTTTCTGTGGCTCTGTCTTTCCCTCTACCTGCAAATTTGTCTCTGTCTGTCTTTCCTTATTCTTTATCTGTCCTGCCTTCTTGTGTTTTCTGTCTGTCTTTGTTGATGAATGTAATGGTCTGATGCTAATCCTATCCTGGTTCTCACTAGTCCATATCCTTCCGTACTTCTGCCTCAAGGCACCCTTGTCCTCTCTCTCCCTGTCAACGATCCCTCCAACCTTAATATATTCATACACATTCTATGCTCTGTTCACTGAGTTGAGTTAGAAGATTACTTGTAACTTTAGCCAAGATTACTTACACCTCCGAAATCTGATGTCCTAGTTAAAACGTTAGCACAAGGCATTGACTGTGTTATGATTTTTTTTCACGATGCCCTCAAGTAAGTACTCACATAATAGATGAGATCAAGGCATTTGAAAACTCCGCTAACCTAAGACTATTGTCAATATTGTTTTTCTTCTTTGGGGTGTCTACTTTAGCTCATGTCTTCTTTGTAGCCCCTTGTATGGCCATTGTAGTCAGTAAAATGTTTTCATAAAGTATCTAGATAAATAGCATTGGATGGTAATATCCTGATATTGCAGGCACAGATCCAATATCAGGGTAATTTAAGGTTCAGGGTGGAGGGAATGGAGGGCAAATCTTCATGAGTTGCTGAAGCTCTTGCATGCCACACCCACCAACCAAGGCCCACTGAAGCTCAAAGATCTGCTATGGTATTTGTCTCTCCCTATGACCACCTCCCTGTGACCACCTCAGAGTCAGCACAAATAGGGTCAGAAGCAGCACAAATAGCCACTGCTGCCTTTGTCATATCCCATCATGTCCTCTCATTGCTCTAAGACAGGGTGCCCATGATGGGTTCTTCTCTACTTACTGGTCTGGATTCTGAACTAAGACTTGCTGACATTCTCATAGATGACGTCACTGATGCAGAACTGCTGCTTCTTCTTCATCCACATCAGTTGCACACACTGATGGATAAAAATGTACTGCTCCTGGAGCAAAAGACAAAGACATGTTTTAGAGCAAGATATCTTTGTGCAAAAATATAATATTTTAATACTATGGCAGTATTAAATGCTATGATGTGATGTCAAGGGAAACATTCTTCATTATGAGACAATTGTTTTTAACATCTTTATTGGAGTATAATTGCTTTACAGTAGTGTGTTAGTTTCTGCTAGTTTCTGCTTTATCACAAAGTGAATTAGCTATACACATACATATATCCCCATATCTCTTCCCTCTTGCGTCTCCCTCCCACCCTCCCTATCCCACCCCTCTAGGTGGTCACAAAGCACCGAGCTGATCTCCCTGTGCTATGCAGCTGCTTCCCACTAGCTGTCTATTTTACGTTTGGTAGTGTATATATGTCCATGCCACTCTCACTTCGTCCCAGCTTACCCTTCCCCCTCCCCGTGTCCTCAAGTCCATTCTCTACATCTGCGTCTTTATTCCTGTCCTGTCCCTAGGTTCATAGAACCAGTTTTTTTTCTTTTTTTTTTTTTTAAGATTCCATATATATGACACAATTTTATAACTAGAAAATCCAAGAGAATCAATTGTAGAAATAGTTTGATTAATAATAGGGCTTAGACTATCACTACTCAATGCTAAAGGCAATGAATATTCAATCAATAAATCATGGGGCTATTTGAAAAAAAAAAGTAGCACATCACCTCATAATACACTGAAATAAATTCCAGGAAGTTTCATGAATTAAGCCATAAAAATATAAATGAAAATATAGGTTAATTTTTCTCTGATTACTTTAAGGAAGGACTGTTTAAACTTTAAACAATGAAATAAGTTACAAATAAAAATGTCAAACTACTGTATATAAAAAGCAGTAAAAAGAATAAAATAAAAGGCAAACCAGAAACTGAGAGGGAATATTTTCTAGAATTATGACAAATGTTGTTACCTTCATCTTCGTTTAAAATTCATCCACATCAGTAACATGCACACTTAAAGTGACATATAAATAAAATACACTGACCACTAGACCAAATATTCCTGGAAAGCAGGGACTGGGTCTTTTTATTCCTAATACCCAGCACTTAGTTTGTGCTTATTAAATGTTTAAGTAAACTGAGAAGATATCAAACCTTATGCAAAAAATGGCCGAGTAATAAAAAATTGTAAATTAAAACTATTTTTTATCTATAAAGTAAGCAAACCTAAAGGAAAAAATAATATTCAGTGATGATTTGAGTTTGTTGAAGCAATCATTTTTACCTACAGTTGGTGGAAGTACAATTAATAAAATTCTAATAAATGGCATTGTGGACGGATAAAAGTAAGAAAGGAAAGAATCCAATTTAATGTCCTATAAAAAGGAGAATGTTTTAAGTAAGCAACAGCATATCTAAAATGAAACAGTATTCAGTCTTTAAAATGAGAGCTATAGAGTTTTAGGCAATTTGGGATGATACAGGTAGCAAAATATTAAGTGAAAAATCAGAATGTAAAATTAGCATATGTGTATAGGGCATATGAGCACAGTTGTGTGAACATTATACTTGAATGAAGGCCGAGATGAGATATGCCAAAATATTGAGAGTAGCTGTCTTTATGCCATGAAGTCAAGGTCATTTCTCCTTTTTCCTTATTTTCCGGAGTTTCTCTCTAAGTAATACCATTAAAAATAACCTTTAGGGCTTCCCTGGTGGCGCAGTGGTTGAGAGTCCGCCTGCTGATGCAGGGGACACGGGTTCGTGCCCCGGTCCGGGAAGATCCCACATGCCGCGGAGCGACTGGTCCCGTGAGCCATGGCCGGTGAGCCTGCGCGTCCGGAGACTGTGCTCCGCAACGGGAGAGGCCACAACAGTGAGAGGCCCGCGTACCGCAAAAAAAAACAAAAACAAAAACTTTAAATAAGAACCAGTTAAGATTACCACAGGATTTCAAGGAGCCTTTTGTATGACAACTTCATACAAAGGATAAAATTAAATACTTCAAACTTCCCTGGACTCACATGTATTTTTCAACAAAATTTGGGGAAAATATATTCCCTTATATTGTGACAATATCACATCAGTAACTGAGCTTCCCTTTCTTGTTATGACACAACCCTCCATTGTTTCTGGTGTTGAGTCAAGCACAGGGCATCGATACGGACAGAGACTGCCTGGTTTCTCAACCCATACCTATGCAGTGGCCAAACCTTGTGTCTAAATAAATAAGTAAATAAAGTAGCTAGGCCACAGGAAAAGTAAATAAAAGACTATTTAGAAACGCATTTCTGAGAGTTCCTGAGAAATCAGGAGGCTGCCGATGAGGAGAAACGGCACTCAAAGCAAGGCCTGACCTCCAGGGAAAGCCTATTAGAGGAAAATTAAAGATAACCTTTGATAAAAATAGAAGAGAGCCCAGGAGAGGCGAAGGCCACCCACATGTGGCACTTTACAATTTCAAAGCACTTATCTTGATGATATCGGTTCACCTGATGTATACTTTACAACAAACAACTAATGAACGTTGTCCTTCACTTTTTACAGATGAGGAATGGGAGCTTTTTAAAAATATATATTTTTATTGTTTAAGTTTTAAAAAATTGAAGTATAGTTGATTTACAATGTTGTGTTAGTTTCAGGTGTACAGCAAAGTGATTCAGTTATACATACATCTATGTCTATTTTTTTTAGATCCTTTTCCTTTAGGTTATTACAAAATACTGAGTCTAGTTCCCTGTGCTATTCAGTAGGTCTTTGTTCATTATTTATTGTATATATAGAGGGTGTATCTGTTCATCGGAATGGGAGATTTGAGAGGTGAAGTGAGTTGTACAGTGGTCAGGGTTGGCCCGGGCCTCTTTCGGGGTCTGGCCTGACCACCCGACTCTCTGACTACCCCTCGCTCCTCTTGTGCAGGGGTCCACACGGCGTGCCTGGTCAGCTGAGAAAAGGGAAGAGGGCTCATCAAAACATGGCCCATGCGGCATGTTGCAGGGACCTGAAACATGCATCGGAGGATATGGTCAAATTAATCAGTGACTTCTGCTGTTTGTAGAGGGGGTGGGGTACTAGAATCAAGGCAATGGGCCATCAAGAGGGCGTAGGAAAATTAAAAACCAGCATGGGAGGTAACCTGTACACAACACACTGTGGTTTCTGTATATGCAGCGACTCCGCTGGAGAACCATTCTGGCCTCTTGAAAACCATTAGTGTCAAAGGAGTGCTCTGGGATGATGAAGAAAAATAATTTTTTACTCTACTCTTTATTATTAGCATCAGTAAATTAGGAGGCAGCAGGACTGGGGCGTGAATGAGCTCAAGGAGGATGTTAAGGAAATCCTAACATTTAAGTTACAGGTTGAACCACGAAGAGCACAGGAATGAGGAAAAACAGAGGTAAGTCATTGGACAAGTGGTTCCAGACATAACTGACAAAACAGACATAAATAAATAACTCGAACTAGAGAGGATCGCTGCAAAATCCTGAGGGAACTCAAGAGTGAACTGGAGCAGTTGGGAAAAATAAGTGACCCGTGGTGACCTCTGCCTGTTCTGCTGACTTTGAATTTTCCCATGAGAGTTCAGGGAAGGGATATCGTACCTAAAAAAGACTGTTTCCCTGGAGATGTCAACCTAAAATACTACCATAAACAAAGAAGCAATCAAAATTTGAGGAAAGAAAGTTACAGAGAAAACCCAATTTTTTCTCAGCTTTACAGAAAGGCACATGGTGGTGGCCCTGGTGTCCTGGGATTACCACACATGAAGAAAGATAGTGGCACTGAACATTGGATAGAGGGTCTACCATGTGAAGGTAGACCTTTGAAAAAGGGATTAGGATTCTGTCGTTGGAAAGTTGAAAGCCAACAGGCTGTAATCACAGTCTATAAAATTATGAAAGGTATGCATTAAGTCAAAGGGGGCAGACAGTTCATCAAATCCAAAATACTTAAAATAAGGAGTGGCCCTTTGAAGCTTGGAGATCAATATACATAATAGAGAGTTTTAATCACATAGGAGGATATAGATTTATGGAAGTGAAAGCCAAAAATATGGACGGATTCATAACACAGATTTTTTTTTTTTTTTTTTTTTTTTTTTTTTTTGCGGTACGCAGGCTTCTCACTGTTGTGGCCTCTCCCGTTGCGGAGCACAGGCTCCGGACGCGCAGGCTCAGTGGCCATGGCTCACGGGCCCAGCCGCTCCGCAGCATGTAGGATCCTCCCGGACCGGGGCACAAACCCGTGTCCCCTGCATCGGCAGGCGGACTCTCAACCACTGCGCCACCAGGGAAGGCCCATAACTCACTGTTTAATCACTAGGTAGTTGGGCTTGTCTGGGAAACCAGGACATTTTAAACTTATGATAATAGAATAATGTCTGTGACTCCACAGTGGTTAAATTAGAAGGTAGCAGGACTGGAATGTGAGTGATCTCAAGGAAGTGAGCACACTAATGGATGTCTTGCTTCCTAATCATCCCTGAGCCATCTGAATGTGAATGAGTTACTCTTTCCAAAGTGCTAAGATCTTGCTAGAGCTCAGAAATAAACAGATTGGAATGTCTGTGCCAAGCCTTGGTCAGACAGGATGGGGAGGCAGGAGGGAAAAGTAAAAAGGGTGGGAAAGGGGAAACGGGAAGCATTGAGCCGGCAGCCCGGACTGTGGACTTTTGAGTTATACTGCCATCTAGTGGTGATTGGTGGGAAAAACATGAGGAAGATTAAGGCAGGTTTTAATCCCTTGGGAACTGAGTCAGAGGTCAGGCCAGGCTGGGTTCCAGTCCATAAGTGTTCCTCCCACACACACTCCTCGAGAAAAAGGATTAGTGTTCGCCTGAAGCTAAGAAGTTGCGAGTACGGCTGGGTGACCAGGATTACGAAGAAACTATTGTGCTTAGTTTTGTGAACCCACACAGGTGCACACCCACTGCTGCTCTGAGGCAGTGTGATGCTGTCTGTCTGGGGCTGCCACTCCAGCCTGAGTGCATTTTAAGGCTTCGAGGTGGAGAGTACCTGGGAGAAGAGGAGGAAGGGGGCACGTAACGCTGGTATATATTTCTGGGGATGGCTTCCATGTTGTTACAATGATGACTCCATTCATTTAGCTCAAGGGACTGGCAGTGCTGGTAGATGAGAGGCTGGGAATCCTTAAAATTCTAAGGATTTTATTTCATCACAAAGCACAAAGTCAACCCATATTATCATCAAAAGTGAATGGAGCCACATGAAGGGCAAACTAATGACAAATGTATTGAGTCAAATCTAGCATTTTATATAGAAGTTAAATCACATCAGTTTTAAAGTCTCCACTTGGTGGCATTTCCCCAGATGGCTGTCACCTTCACCGAACTCTCAGTCTGTTCAAAGAGCTTTTATTCCATTATAGATACACCCATGTGCTCTGGGTTACTGAAGGGCATGTAACACCCATAAAAGTGCGGGCACGGTACACCAAATGGATTTCTAGAGACTAATATCTGTTTCTTTTATACCTTGGAGCAGTTTGAATGTGCACAATAAGAAACTGGGAACGGCAGATGCAAAAAAAAAGTAAAAAATTCGAGACAATGGTTTTGACATATGAGATTGAATAATAGGAAGTTTTTCAGTCAAGGGCAAATTTTAAAATACATGTGATTATGTTCCTACCTCAGTCTGTACCATAGACATCCGGTATGACCGCATTTCTGACACCAACCCTAGGATGTCCACAAACTCATGATCCCAAATGTGCTGCAGGAGCCTGTCCAGGGCAATGAATGTTCCTGTCCGACCGACTCCAGCACTGAAAAAGAGGTTCCGACAGCACATCACTTAGCGCTTCTACACTGTTGGAAATAAATTGGCAATGAAAAAAGACCAAAACCAAAACCCAAAACCACACCAAAACTACATGTAGCATCACTGAAAAAAAAGAAGACTAAACTGACAATATTTCCCGCTTGATTGCTGTTTAAGTGTGCAGTTGTGGTTGATGTGTCTCCTAATGTCACAGTTCTATCACTGCTACCTCTCTTAGAGAGGTGTGGGTCTGCCTGGGCCACACCTGCCCATCCCGCCCCCCAGGGTTTCTGTTCCTTAGGAAAGTAAGGATTCCATATGGAGCCTCCTGGAGAGTCAGTTCTGGCCCCCCAGGGAGCTGATACGGGTAAACAATTCCAGTCTTCTGAGTAGCCTCAGAGTTAAGCCCTCACACCCAGCTAGAAAGTTTAGTTGAGATGCCCACACCCTAGTTCTAGGGCTGGGGCCATGGTAATCTGTGCGTCTTCAGCCCTAGGTCAAGTTCATCGTCTCAGACCTTCCTTAAAGTGTATCTGCACTGCTAGTGGGTGCTAGTCTGCTTCATTCTCCCAGATAGTTGCCTCAAAATCAGATTTAATATTTGGACCCAGTCTCTTCCAGTCCCCAAATCCCAGGGCTCAGAGCATAGAGGGAAGTGGAGTGATATGGGCTGACCTATTCTCCACCACAGTCCCCAGGGTTACAGCTAAAGTCAGCTGTCCTTTTCCTCCAATCACTCACAGACTGAAGTGCCAACTGGTTCTGAACTCCGGACTATGAGGGAATATGAGGAAATAGAAGAGGAAATGGACATCAAAACCAATTTACATGTGGGATTTGCTGGGAGAGAAATCCAACATGAAAAACCATGAGTTCAGAGCCCTGGTTTGCTTCTTCTACCAGACAATTCTTCCCTCTTAGGACTTATCTTCTCAGATAAAATGTTCTGTGTCTGGGTGAACACTTACGAAGTCACATCCAGAACTATACCTGCTACCCTGCTACGTGCGTGAAAGGAGTCCATGTGTTTGACCCCAGGGTTGAGCAGCTTTATTTTCTGCTCTTGGAAAGAACCATTTTGAGATGAGATAATTTCATCTGGTGAAGCAAAACTTTTGACCCGGGAATGACTGACAGCAAGGGTAGTCTCCCTAATCAGGACCTTGGTAGCTTAGGAAACATTTTTCTTTCCAGGGAGACACATTCTCTCTCTCTCTCTCTCTCTCACACACACACACACACACACACACACCCTTAGCCATTCTAGTTCACAGACCAAGGCACTAGATCCAGGATTACTGGCTGCCAACGCCTCCTCTGACAGCTTTATCCCGCTTCTACTGCTTATACACAATAGGAGCGCATTTATATCCCCGGCTCTTCTGAGGCTGCATAAACATTTCACAACAACATTATGTCACACTACTGGATTTGATGGAGCTTTGTTCACATGGTAGGAAAGAAAGCTTAAATTCAAAAATAACTCTTTCTGTAAGGGATTAGTGTGGTCCTTGATTTTTGACAATGCACTAGATCATATAGCCCCTTTTATCTGCCCCATCTGGAAATTTAGAGATAATCTGGAAGAGAAACCTAGCAAATATGTGCATCTTCATGAGCTGAATGTTTTTATTTCACCTTTCCTTCAACTTGCTTTTTATGTCTGTTTACATTACGCTGGGTTGTGATTGGCTATTTTTAATTTGACTTTGTATTTGGCTCTGTTATAAACCCCACAGAATCCTTGATAGGATAGGGTACCATCACATGGTTCTTAAAAGCCCGGCCTTTGGAGATGGGTGTGACTGGATTTGAATACTAACTCCTTCATGTTCTGGATGCATGAACTTTTGTGACTCCCTTAATCTTTCGACTCCTTAGGTTTTTTTTTTTTTTAATCTGATAATGGCAATAATATTATTAATCTCATATACTACAGGATATAAACAGCTGTATTATAAGTAAATCATGTATCTAGTAAGACTTCAGTTAATCATACATTTTAAAAAATCATAATTCATTTAACTGTTAATTCAGTCTGATCAGTGGTTTAATGGTGGGCAATTTCCTCCATGATTTCTAACCGACAATGCATTTGGTGAGGTTACCTGCAGTGCACGATCATGGGGCCTTTGCTCTTTGTCGCTTGCCGTCGGACCATGTGCACAAACTGCAGGATGCTTTCTGCAGCATTGGCTGTGGGCACCCCGTGATCAGGCCACGCAGTGTAGTTAAAATGCATCACATCCTGCATCTCGTCAGCCTTTAGGAGAAAAACAAACGTTAATCTCTCAGTCCCCCGTCAGGATGGCTCAGGCCTCAGAGGCAGCTCACAAGCGATGGTAAAGCCACATTTCACTCCTGGTCGGTACATCTCCCTTTCCAGCTCTCAGCATTGTGTCTGGCACAAAGCAGGCCCTGAAAAAAAAATACTAATTGTATAAAGCTTCAGATAGTAGGATAAGTAGGCTAATCCATGCCTCTGTAGTGATAAGAGCTTAAGCAGATCAGGGTTTGCATCCTGGCTCTGCCATTTAGAAGTTACATCAGCTCTGGGCGATGAATTCAATACTGAAAGATGCTGTTGGTGACCCGCTTGGGTCCACTGGGCCAGGCTGTTGCATCCCCTTTCCCTGGTGCTGCTAATAGCGTCTAGCTGCACCCCACTCCTCACAGGCATCTCCCACTGAAGGGAGCTACCTTGCTGGGAAGTGCCTAAGAGGTAGCGTTCTCAGGCTGAGGGCAGCCCGCAGCTAATGAGTGATCGATACTGGGGCACAAAAATTCAAGATGGGACAACTCTACTGTCCTATCCTGCTTCCTTTGTTCCTGGACAGACTTTACCCAACATTACACTTGCAAAAAGTCCCCTATATAACAATCCTTGTCTTGGGATCGGATGCTAGGGGAACTGACGAAGACCAACTCACTGAATACCAGTGTTCTCTCATTTGAAAATGGTCTCATGATATCTTTAACAAGGGTTGTTGTGGAGATTAAGTGTGATTGTGTTTGTGAAGGGTGGTATCTGTTAGGTATCCTCATCACTACTACAGCATAATTACTACCACTTGCTGTCATCCAGCTCAGTGCATTTCAATGGGTGGTTCTGGGAATCCCAGTAAATGGGTATGTTTTGTATATTTTCCCATTCATATGAACCCGTATACCAACTATATTGCTGTTCCCTCTGACCTGCGTACATATCAGCTAGGATGTGCGTCCTCCAAGATTTACTTCTTTAAGTCCCTACTAATTGATAAGCATAAAGTTTTGCTATCAACTATCAGAAATATTCCAAATCCAAGCCTCACAAAGATCTAATGCATCCCTCACCCCTCAAATTTGCTAAGACCCTAGAATCCACTCAGGAGATAGAATACTATATCATACTTTGGAAGATTTTGGTCTGGCTGTGAGTTTGGAGTTAAAGTTTAGGTTTTCAGGTATTAGAGAGAAATGAATTTCAAAGTGTCACTGGTCTTGGGTGAGGTAAAAATTAGAAATATAAATAAATGTATAAATAAAAATATAATAATATTTGTATAAATATAAATGTCAGCACTTCAACTAGACCCACTGTCTCCTTGGCCTAAGGCCACACGTCCCCAGCCATACGCAATGTCTCTCTCTATGAACAAGTTCAAGGCCTTTGTCTTCGACACATGGGGCATGAAATCTGCAAAGATGCTGGCCAACCTCGCTGCTGTCTTCAGGAAGTATGGTAAGGAAGTAACTCAAGCATAATAAATTGTGCAGAATGAATGAATTACTCAACACCCGGAGGATTTAAGGATACTCTATCCCCAGATAACTTTGGTTGCCCAGAAAAATTCACGAAAATGCTCGCTCTTTCCAAATGCAGATCACAGGCTGAGCACAAGACTCATACATTGTAGGATGTATGTGTTTTGATAAAAGAAATTTTTACATATTGAAGTACGGGAAGTCATTCTGGGTTATACATGAGTTAACTTGAATTTTATGCTAACCAGAATGGCCTGTTTGTGGCCTATCAAACATACATTGCACACTTGTTTTAATTATTAAAGAAAAGGGTGCATTGGCCAGAAGTAAAGAATGTCCATGTTGAAAATAAAGATAAATGCTCCTCTTCCTGGGATGCCAATGCTGGTTCTCCTTCCATGATAAGAATCCCTTCCCAGGTGCCAAAGCCATACTGGCTTGCTGTGTATGTGCTGATCTGGGTTTTTTTTTGAAATCTTGAAGGAATGTATCCCTGACTTGTTTAATATTCTTTGTTCTGACAAGATAGAAAACTGTGCTGAAAATCATGCTTCTCCAGAGCAGTTCTTCAGAGTTACCTGAGAGGCTGTCTTCCAGGCTATAGTCCTCAGTTTGGTTCAAATAAATATTCCTATTGTAGATTGTTTATTGGTTATGTTCATTGACAGAACATATACATATACATGCATACACACATATATATACCTATATATATAACTATATTAGAATATATATATTCTAAAATGTATATGAAAATGTATCCAGCTAAAATATGCAAGGTGGTTCAAAAATAAGAAAGCTTTAAATTGTGATTAGTCTCCCTGTAGCTGCAGGGCAGAGGTCTTTTACCAGATGGGTGATTCCTGTCAGCTGAATAGCAAGGCAAAAGTAATGGGAACAAACAGGTTTTTGCTGGTTATTAGTCTCCAGTTCTTACTCAGTTCATGCCAAGTTTCAAGTACTGGAAAGTGACAAATTTTGTTATGGTCATTTTCCTCCTTTCCTATTAAATGAGAAAAACCTGCTGGTTACATCTTACTTAACCATTCCAAAATTTCTCATACTCTGATTTTCTCACTTGTGTAATTTTATCTGGCTGTACTCTGAAAATTTCCGCATATCAACATGGAGGGAATAAAGAAGTATATAAGCAAAAAAAGAAAAAAATAGAAAAAGGTATTCATCAGCACAGCACAATGTTCTTTGGTAATTTAACCTTCATTGCAGGAGCTTAAAATTTAGATTCTACTTGTTTATGGCCAAAAGGGGGCGCTCTGGGATCAGATGCTTGCAACTACTGTATTAAAAACCAGAAAAGTCTACTATTCAGCGTTTTATTCCTATGTTTCAAGCCCTTCACATGGTTGTCATTGAAAAGTTATTATTTAAGACCAAGGACAAGAACATAGTATTGATCACTCAGTGATCGATGTCACTTCTCCCAGTCAAGGGAACAGACCTTATTTTTGCTTTGCAACTTTTTTCTCCCAGATGCGAAACCTAGGGAAAGATTTACTCTGTGTTTGTATAGCAGTTTATACTGGCTTTCTGGGTAAAATAACCAAGAAAGAAAGGAGAGTTCAAATGGAATTGAGATTGTCAAACATTTTCTCTGATGGCTAAGTCTGTTGATGTTTCCTAAGTGATTTATTATTTTTGAAAACATTCATTCATTCACTGATTTATTAATTCCATGAAGACTTATTAAGTAAGTGGCTAAGGGTTAGGATTACAAGGATTATTAAAACAGGATACTTGAGTCCATTACAGTACATGGGGGTGGGGGGGGAGATGGGAAGGCAGACATGAAATGAGAGAATTATAACCATGTATGGTGCACTGCGATGGAGTGATATACATGACACTAGAGCAGGAGAGGAAAGGGAAAAAGGTCTTTTGAGACTAGGGAAGGCTTGATAAAGGAGCTAACAGCTGAGCTGAAATTCTGAGTAGGAGTTTGCTTAGGGAACAGGAGGAGATGGGCATTTCAAAGAGATGGAACAGCCTGGAGCAGTTTGTTAACAGTTACACTGGGATTTGCCTAAATTCTCAATGTAGCAAAAGCCATTGTTAACTAGTAGTGGTTAAGAAGTGATTTGTTTCTTGTAAATATCAATAAATGGCGAGTTAATGAGTGCTTGGGTTGCACTGATATGAACAATCCTTGTTTCCATTGCCTATGTTAAGGTCATCAAGCATTTTCTGTAAAGGGCAGATAGTAAATATTTTAGATTTTGTGGATCATACAGTCTCTGTGGCAACTATTCAAGCTTGATGTAGCACAGAAAGAGTCATAGGAAATCAGTAAACAAATCTGTGGCTATGTTTCAATAAAATGTTATTTATGGACATTGAAATTGGAATCTTATAATGTCCATATAATATTTCCTGTGAAATATTATTCTTCTTTTAATTTTTCCAACTTTTACAAAGGTAAAATTCATTCTGAGCTCATGGACCTCACGAAGCAGGGTCTTTTGTTCATCCTCTGATCTACACTGTGGGAAAATGTTGTTTCTAAGCAGAGAAGCACATTTTAATGAGGACTTTAGTATTACGTTTGTCCTCAACAGAGACCATGTTTAGGTGGAGAATACTAGTAAAACTTCCCTCCTGTTTTCTAGGGCTGCCCTCAGTGAAGAAGGAACCAGAGTGACTGGGGTTGATGTCAGCATCTCGCAGACATTCAGCATGAGCTCAAAAGCCTGCCTGTCAGCAGAGATGTAGCAGTCCTTATGGGGAAAAATAGACTTTTCTGACATTCTAACAATCAGAGTTCAATAGCATTTCAAAAGAGCTAGGAAACCATGATTACTAAGGTCCAGAAGTACCTTAGAAATAATAAAAGCCAAACTACAACAAAATAAGGGAGAAAGCCAAACAAAGCGAAATAAAACCCAAACCACTACATCTAAAACTAAATTTTAATTTATAATGCAGGTGTTTGTATATCCTAAATATACCCATATATGGTTAATATAAGTATGACAACACTTCTCTCCTCAGTCATGCCTGGTGAGCAGTGGGTCACCGTGTCTTCTATTACCCTGGCTGAAATCTGAGATGGAACGGTGCTGCCTTCTGATTCCATCTCCTCGGGCTCTCCAGGATAAGTATTTAATCCACACCATTCTCGAGGAGTTAGGAAACAAGCACATTACACGTGGGATTTTCCTCTTGGAGGAAGCCATGTTGCCAAGTCTGAGGTGCTCATGGTGTCCCAGGAAGGGGGATTGGCCTCCTGACCCTGGGGCTTCCCTCAGCGTGGGGACAGCTCCTGAACCCACACTCCGTGACTTACATAGTTGATCCGGAAGTGTCTACAGGCCCAGGCATCCTGCCCTTCCTCTGAGATCATCTCCACTGTGATGTCGCCATAAGCTATGGGTTCTTCCGTGAATGGCCAGTAATGGTCACATTTCACCTGAGGGGACAATAGCACAACCTCTTAAAACAAACAGGCTAGGGAGGAAATAGTCTGTACTCATTTAGGGAAAGCGAATGACTTGCCTCTGAAGAACTGTATAGGATTATTGTGAGGATGAAGAATGAAGCAAGTGGAATAGTTTCCAATAGACAGTAAGCATTTAACCCATGGCAGTGGCTGGTACAGGCTTTGCTGCTAAGTGAGGCTGACCCCACTCGGCACTTACCCGCCTTTTCTCATTACACTGAGTGAGCATGACAATAATCTGAGACTTCTGTTGTAGGACCATCTTCCAAAAGTCATTTCTGGTTTCAGGCAGAGGCCCCTGTGTGGCAATATACTCTTGTGGTGAGTTGTATCCCTGGAAGGTAAGTGACAAAGTTGTCACCTAAGGAGCTACACAGTCAACACCAAATGCTGTTTCACACAAATGAGAAAACACTGAAAATTTACTGGGGATAAAATGGCAAGAGATCATGCACGTATGTAACGTTTTCTCCTTTTTTCATCAAGGAGGCAGTCATAGTAGCTGACTGTATAAATCCATATGATTTTACACATTTTTGGGGGGGAAGCCTAGAAATCACACCCACACGTTTTTACAATAACAACCACTGTCTTTACAGATGCATTTTAAAAGCACAGGTGCTCAGGTGGAGCCCTTTGCGTTTGGTTGCTGACACTGACATTTAAGCACAAGAAAGATGATCCTTAGTATAATGATCTACTTTCAATTTCACTAGTCCTTTTCAAAGACATTTGTATATTACTAGTCTCTGGGCTTCTTTTTTTCCCTATTCTTTATTCTAAAATGGAATAATGGAAACTGTTCTTTAGAGTTGGAGTGCTTAGTGGAGAACGGCTGTCTATTGAACTGTTTGACACATCCCGGAAGCCCTAATAGTCTTCCTCTGGCTGGGTTAGAATTTGGATGCCTGATTTTTAAAATGTTTCATTTTGATTACTTACAGGAATGTAGTTGGCATTGATGTAGTCTTCACCTTCCTCTTCATTCATGGAGAGTAATCTCACTCGGCTAAAGTCATCTGTAAAGCATAAGGAGAAAAATATTAAAAGTCAGAGTGGAAGGGTGCAGCCACTATGGAGAACAGTATGGAGGTTCCTTAACAACTAAAAATAGAGTTACCATATGGTCCTGCAATCCCACTCCTGGGCATCTATCCATAAAAATGAAAACTCTAATTCAAAAAGATACATGCACCCCAATGTTCATAGCAGCACTATTTATAATAGCCAAGACATGGAAGCAACCTAAGTGTCCATCAACATATGAATGGATAAAGAAGATGTGGTATATGTACACAATGGAATATCACTCAGCCATAAAAAAGAATGAAATAATGCCATTTGTAGTAACATGGATGGACCTAGAGATTATTTTACTAAGTGAAGTAAGTCAAAGACAAATATCATGTGATACCACTTATATGTAGAATCTAAAAAAAAAAGATACAAATGAACTTGTTTACAAAACAGAAACAGACTCACAAAAAGAAAACAAACTTATCGTTACCAAGGGGGAAATGGGTGGGGAGGGATAAATTAGGAGTTCGGGATTAACAGATATAAAACAAAACAAATGAACCAGAAAAAAAAAACTCAGAGTGGAAGGAAGACTTGTCAAGACAATTCTATACCCAATATCTGTACGCAGTACCAAGTCAAATCGGTCAGTGATAGGGTAGGTAAATAAAATTTATTTTAGCTTAATATTTTAGCCTATCTCAATCTTAGTTTCTGGTTTAAATAAATATATAAATATCTCCCCACCAATATTTCCTCCCCTCAGCCCTCCTGTCCTTGAAAGAGTGGTCTCCAGGTGTTTTGGGGATTGTGGAGAATAGGTACAGGAACTAAAATATTTGGTAGGTTGCATGGAAGGCCATAGAATGTAGCCTAAACACAGGATTTCCATTTCACTCAGGGACATCCAGAGAATTCACTACTTTTGGGAAGCCTCGAGAAGAGAAGATGGAGTTGATGGTCTTTTTGTAAATGGACTTCACATGAAAAAAGTAAATCCTGAAATGTGTACAGAACTAAGGTGTTGTAATGATAATACTACTTAATTTTGTCAAGAACCTTTTTAAAGGAGGGAGTTCTCTTTCTAGAGCTTTGCACTTTTCCCTTCTTTCCCAGCTCCCCCTAGAGTGTAGCAGAGAGGAAAGTTAAATCTATATTGGAATGTATTTTAATTGTCCTGTAAGTACTTTATATTACTTTTTCTTTGTTGCTTTTTAAAAAAAAATTTATTGGAGTATAGTTGATTTACAGTGTTGTGTTAGTTTCTGCTGTACAGCAAGGTGAACCAGTTATACATGTACATATATTCACTCTTTTTTTTTTAGATTCTTTTCCCATATAGGCCATTACAGAGTACTGAGTAGAGTTCCCTGTGCTATTCGTTATCTATTTTATATATAGTAGCATGTATATGTCAGTCTCAATCTCCCAATTTATCCCTCACCCCCTTATCCCTTGGTAACCATAAGTTTGTTTTCTACATCTGTGACTCTACTTCTGTTTTGTAAATAAGTTCATTTGTACCCTATTTTTTAGATTCCACATGTAAGCGATATCATATGATATTTGTCTTTCTGTGTCTGACTTACTTCACTCAGTATGACAAGTTCTAGGTCCATTCATGTTGCTGCAAATGGCATTACTTTGTTCTTTGAATGTTGCTTTTATAACAAAATGCTAAGGAATGGCAGAACTTGCCAGAAGTAAGAAAAGAGGTTTTTTCACACCTTGCACTCCCTTTCCATTTGCTTCCTTCCATTGTCAATGAATTGACTGAAAATAGGTTATGAGCACAGATTATCTTGTCCCTAATTTGGCTAATACTTTTTGATCTCCAAAAACCCAAATGGTCGGTCTTTTCTGTTCAGATACAATTTATTTAAAAGCATAATTATTAAATTTTCCTACATATGACAGGATCTAATGACATCAAAGCACCAATGTGATCAATGCAATCACAGAGATGACTTTGAAGATACAGGTCGTTACTGGGTCTGGCCAGAGGTCCCTGAAACTGATTAATATTCAGTAACAGCCCTTCAGCCTTTGGAAGACGTGAGTAGGATTGGCATTATTGACAATCTTACATGGTAAGATGTTTGTGTAGCGATTTTTACATCGGTTCAGTGGAAGGTCTGCAGCAAAGTGTGGAATATCCAGTCCAATCAACTTCAACTCCTGTAAATGACAGAGAATAGATTTGAGATTCCCATACATGGTATGGATTGCATTATTGTTCACATTGGTTTATTGCTCATACTGGATTATTCTTCACTTCCTGCCTCTAATAGAATGATCACCATTATCACACCCCCTTTGCTTTACGATGTCACAGTGGCTCCCTTTTGGGGCGGAGTGTACTTCTCCATCCTACTGTTGCCACCTTGCTTTTGGCCAATGAATTTGGGTAGAACTCACGTCCAATCAGAAGTTTTAAACGTATTTGCTCAGCTTGGTTTGCTCTCTTGTGCTTCTGCCATCTGCTTGCAAAGAACATGCCCAGGAAAGCTACTGGTCCCAGGATGAGAAGACACATGGAACAGACCCGACTCTGACCCACAGCCTGAAGTAGAATGATCTCATCTGTCCCACAGAGCCACAAGTGAGAAAAATAAGTGTTGTAGGTCACTGAGATTTTGAAGTTGTTTCTTATATAGCATTATTGCAGTAATAGCTGACTGATGTAATACATAAATACCTTGGATAGCTAAGTGATCACTTGGAGAAGGTAAGAATTATGTGCATTACACTCAGGAGTATGGAAAATTTGAAAACAGAAGTAGGTTTCAGATTTTTGGAGGTACAGGGTAACTGAAATTTATGTGGTTTGCCTAAATATTTCTTATTCTATGAGGAATTGTAGGTATTTCTCCTGAAGGCGATGAGCTTTTGAGAAGGTAGAAAAGGAGAGAGTGAGGAACAAGAAGTAGGGCACAGTCTCCACATTATAAGATATAGGATCGACAGTCACTAAAATCTGGTAATAAAACCCCAAAATAAGGATGATGCAGTAGTGGGTAGACAAACCCTTCCATGAAAATAGGAACATCCAAATATCTGTTTGTGTGTATCATTACTCTTATAAATTCTATTATCAGAAGGTGCACTGATAAAGCAATTTTTATATAAACAGACAACAAACATACTTCAGAAAATCTATGTTACTGGAAAAGGGGGTTTCTAAGCTTCTATGACATGTGTCTGATAGGAAACAGGGGTTGGAGTCAAGCCACCTGGATTTCTCCGGGGGCATCAATTATTCTGTGGTCTACATAAATGGCGCTCCTTGGAATTGTGCAGCGCATGACCAATGCAGCAAATCCCATACAAATCCGAGGGCAATATTAGTGAACAGTCTGTCTAACCATCTACGAATGGGGTTACATATATAGTATGCATTTTTCTATAAGACAATTAAGTGAACAAGTAGAGACACCACTTGCTGGAAATATTAGTTACTTGTATGGGATGCTATTCTTCATGATTCCTCCCAATTATTACCATAAAGAATCATAAGCTGGAGGAATACTTCTCTGGGGGAAGAATTTTGGAGAGTCTTTGAAAGAATTTTGAGGGGAGTTGGAAACATTTGATGATGCTTTGAGAGACTGAGCAGGGAATTTTTTTGGTGTGTGTGCCTTCAGTGTCTTGATTCAAGTGCCCATGCACAGCAAATGTTGTAGACACCCAGTTCTTGGGACGTCTGCTACGTCCACACAGAAGTTCTTTGGTAGGTTAGTGTGTGTGTTTCATGGCATTGGAATGCAAGCTGCAGTCAACATGGATGAACTGATCTAATTGTCCAGATTTCTCTCTTCCTTTGATTTCTCATCACTGTTTTCTTTCCAAGCTCACAAAATTGTGAGCTCTTGGCCCAAGTCGAAGTCAATCTTAAGACCAACTATGCTGACTTTGATCTTCAGTTCACAAATTTAGAAGTTTTCTTTCATCTCGGGCAAAACCCTTGCTTGCCAAATGCCCTTAAACAGAAGCTTGTCATTTTTCCTTTATAACTGTTTTTTTCCATTTTAAAGGGTTGTCAAAGACTGATTATATTATTCTTATAAGAAACAAAATTTATTTTTAGCAAACTTCAACCAAATCAGTGTTATTTTTAGGTTAGCTCCTTTTGGCAGCTATAAGCTTACTTAAGCTTACTTAAATGATGCTTCCATTGCTTAAAATATTTTGGAAATCTACCTCCTTTGGGGAGTGTCTTTAGTTTGTCAAAAATCTGGCTTATTTTGGTGGACCACTTATAAACTGCAGGGTCTTGAAAAAGTATTTCAACTCTCATTAACATCAGTTGAATTATCTGTAAGATAAGGCTAATAATTTTTCCATACCTCACTGGTATATAATGACTATCAAATGGAATGATTAAACTCAATAAATATTAATGAAGCACCATTGATCATGATTGTGAAATGCTTCCATTATGATTCTTTGTTTTGCTTTGCCTGGCTCCATAATTTCTCCCTCCTTTGCCATTTGTGCTAACTGAACAACTCTCCCCCAGTAAAGCCCCACTTTGAGGACAGACTGATAAGCCACAGGAAAAGCCCGCTGGTACAAAAAGAAACTGTGGAAACAGATTGAGGCTGAGAGCTGGAGCACATATGGAAGCTGACTAACTGAAAGAACTTTAATTGTGTGTTGCCTCCCTGCTGTAAATGCCCTAAGTTGATAAGAGTGGTTTAATTGGCTGAATACTGTAAATGTAAATTGCCAAAGTTAAATTGCAGCAAAGCAGCAATGGCATGTATACACAAAATGCGTTGCAATCTTTTGTGATTTAGCCTGTCCCTAAGTGGAAAATCAAATACTAAGTTTCCAGCCCAGTAGCTTTGCAGTTATTTTTTTTCCAACCACATGGAAACTCCAGAGGCTTCCATCTTCATGAAGGCAAAGTATGAGGTGATGGCCTGAAACCAACACAAATCATTTTTGAATTTTCTTTTGCCAGTTTTGTTTCTAATATAATTTATCATTGTGGGTTTTTTTCTAGGTCATTCATAGTGTTGAATGATAATCCCTCAAAAGATATGCCCATGTCGGAACCCCCAGAACCTGTGAATGTGATCTTATTAGGAAAAAAGAGTCTTTGCAGGTGTAATTAAGAATCATAAGATAAGATCGTCCTGTATTATCTGGGTGGTCTCTAAATCTAATGACAAGTGTCCTTATAAAAGAGAGAAGAGGAGAAGCCATATGAGGATGAAGGCATTGATTAGAGCTATACAGCTATAAGCCAAAGATGCCCAGGACCACCGGAAGAGGCAAAGGAGGATTCTCCCCTAGAGCCTTCAAAGGGGGAGCATGGCCTTGCTAACACTTTAATTTTGGACATCTGGCCTCTAGAATTGTGAGAGAGTACAATTCTGTTGTTTTAAGTCACCAAGATTATGGTAATTTGTTGTGGCAGACCCCTAGGAAACTGATACAGTCACTGAAGCCAATGGCAGTGTGTGTTGTGTTGGCTGTGTTTGAAGCATACGGTCTTGAAAAGTGGGGCACAGACACATGCACTTTATGCCTGGGTTGCCATGACAAACTACCTTAGGCTGGGTGGATGAAACAGAAATTTATTCCTCATAGTTCTGGAAGCTAGGACATACAAGAATCAGGTGCTGGCAAGGTAGGTTTCATTATGAGGCTTCTCTTGGTTTGTAGATGGCCACTGTCTTACTGTGTGCTCAGATGATCTCTTCTTTGTGTGTACATGGTGGGGTTGGGGAGAAGAGAAAGCAATGTCTCTAGTGTCTCTTCTTATGAGGGCACTAATTTCAGCATGAGGGCCCTATCCTCATGACCTCATCTAACCCTAACCACTTCCCAAAGACCCCATCTCCAAATATACCATCACACTGGGGCTTGGACTTCAACATATGAATTTGGGAAGGTGGGGGATACCTTTGTTCCATAACATGTACCACATCTTCTTGGAAGAGCACAAGCTGTATTCTGGCTTTAGAGTCTGTAACAATGTCAACAGGTGATAAGCAGTTGTTGTTTGCTTTCGGATGAGGTTGGACATTAGAATCAGATGAGATAGCTGACTAGACTACAGGACAAGTCAGGAGAAACAATGTGGCCTGTGTTGTTGACATAAGAAGTTCCATCTATGGCCAGTGAAAGGTCCAATGGGATTGGCCAATGGCTGGTTACTTTTCAGGTAAACGCAAAGGGAGAAGAAAGGATTTAGAGCGAGGTATTTAGTGATGTTCTGTATTAGTTCCCTAGGGCTGTCATGACAAAGTGCCACAAACTGGGTGGCTTAACACAGGGGTCCCCAACCCCCGGGCCACGGACCGGTACCAGACCACGGCCTGCTAGGTAAGTCTCCAGGAAACTGGACTGAAACACAAATAAAAACAGCTACAGTGACTTCCCTAGTGGTGCAATGTTAAGAATCTGCCTGCCAATGCAGGGGACACAGGTTCGATCTCTGGTCTGGGAAGATCCCACATGCCGCAGAGCAGCTAAGCCCGTGAGCCACAACTCCTGAGGCCGTGTGCCACAACTACTGAAGCCCTCATGCCTAGAACCCATGTTCCACAACAAGAGAAGGCACTGCAATGAGAAACCCACGCACTGCAGCGAAGAGTAGCCCCCACTCCCCGCAACTAGGGAAAGCCCATGCACAGCAACGAAGACATAACACAGCCAAAAAAAGAATAAATAAATAGTTAAGGTTAAAAAAAAAAAAAGCTACAAATGGGAGCTACTACCAGAAATCAAAGATCATCTCCTATGAACTATGTGGCAAGTGATATAGTTTTATTTTAACCTATGCAGCCACATCTCCAAACAAAGGTAGTGAGGGCATTCCTAGCATCCTGATCAAACACAAAGTATAGAAATTAATGGCAAAATGAACAATACGTGCTATATCTTATGGGATCTCAGATTCCAAGCTCTAAATTCTGGCTCTTTGAAACGTTCTCAACATGAGACAATAGAAATGAGAAATTGAATCTAATCCCCGGGTCCCAAACCTCCTTAAGAAAAGATGTATATTTTCATCAGAAGGATAATCAATCTTTCCAACAGATCTGAAATCAGATACAGAGTGAAAAAGGAATTTATTCAGTGAATTCAAATTAGCAACTCGTGTAGCTTCATGTACGACTGTTACTGGTAATACATGTAAATCCAAACAGTTTCAATTTGCATGATGCTTATAAATGATATAATTTCTCAATATGAGTGTGATCTTTCCATGTCAGTGTCAAAATGAATACAAGTATTAAGCATTAATAGAAACAGAACAAATAACAGTCTGATACTGGATTTAGCTAGACCAATTGATTCAGCCATCTCTATACCCTCTTGGGGTCCCATTAGAGCAAGAACCATTTTTTTTTCTTAAGCCTCCATTAATTATCAAGTTCAGGAAAATTTGAGGGCTGCCATGTGAAAGGTTTGTCATTCACCCTGAAGTCAGGTATGAAAGCACAATGGGTCTTTGAAAATAGATGGGGTTACTCTGACACTGAACCTGAGGATGTGCGGTTGGGTGGAGTTGGAGGTTGGCAATTTCTGGGAGGCTGTCAAATGAAAAAGGAAGTGAGTCAGACCACTAAGTCACTGCTTAAGCAAATGTTAGTCCAAAACCTACAATCTGAGCCTGTGATTTAAAACAGACTTCTGGAGAGTAATTTGTATTTTCTCACCAGAGCAGAGATACAATATCAGGACTTGGCACCAAATAAATTACATATTTGACCAATGATGTTCTAAGAACAAAGGGATATGAAAAAATATCTTTAAAATAAATAAAAATTACTAAACATGTCTTCCAGTCATGGTGTGCTAGCTGATTTTATGAGTCAACTTGGCTACTCATAGCGCCAAGTTGCTTGGTCAAACATCAGTCTAGATGTTGGATGAAGGTACTTTTTTAGCTGTAATTAACATTTAAATCAGTAGACTTGAGAAAGCAGATTACCTTCCATAATGTAAGTGGACCTCATCCACTCAGTTGAAGGCCTTAAAAGATTGAGGTCTCCTGAGGAAGAAGGAATTCTACTTCCAGATTGCCTTTGGACTTGAGTGGCAACATCAGCTCGTCCCTGGGTACCCTATAGATTTCAGACTTGCCAGCTGCCACAATTGTGTGAGCCAATTCCTTCAAATAAATCTCTCCATCTATCTATCTATCTATCTATCTATCTATCTATCTATCATCATCAGCTTCTATCTTCTATTGTATTATCATATATAGGATCTTCATATTATAAAATATAATTATCATATAATATAATTATATAATATAATTAACATATATTATATACATGTGTGTATATATATGTATAAATGTGTGTGTGTGTATATATATATATATATATATATATATATATATATATATATAATGTGTATGTCTCCTATTGGTTCTGTTTCTCTAGAGAACCTTGACTAATATGTAAGAATTATAAAGCTTCGATGTAACCTTGTCCCCAATTTAGTCCAGTGTCTCTCCATGGAATACCACTGGCTTGGGACAATTCTTTGTTGTGTGGGACTGTCCCACTCATTGCAGAACACTTAACATCGCTGTCCCTTTCCCCATTAAATACTACTCCCAAACCATCAGGATGACCACACACCCCCAAACTCCCCCTAGGGCACTGCCTGGTACAGGCCCAGCTGAGAACCACTCTGTGTTCAACTTACCCATTCTAGAGATGAAGAAACTGAGGTGATGAGAAACTGATTTTTTCCTATATTAATTAGTGGCAAAACAGTAATGAGGATCCAGGTTTTTGGACTCTCAGTTTGGTACATTCCTATCTGTGTTATAAATCCTATGAAATAAGCTTGAATGTGTTCATTTATACCTTGAATATATAGAAGCCCTCAGCATATTGTAAACTGAATATTTAGTCATAAAATTGACCATTCAACTTTTCACATTTTTGAAGCAACTGAAGCTCAGATCTAATCACTTATTGCTTGGTCCTCTCTTTGGGTATAATGCTCTTGGTCTCTGGTTTATCCACATGGTACCAATAAGAACTGTCCTGTTCTTCCATAATTCTGCCCTCCCAGGCTGCAGACAGCGTGAGAAGACATCATTACCCATGCCAGCCAATCAGAATCCTCCCCTATTATTTTTTAAACTACAAACAAGAAAGACAGTCAATGACTCCTTTTGGCAACCATAGGTGTGACACTCCGAGGCTGATTGTGGTCGCATTTTCTACTATGAGAAAGAGGTTTGTTTGCAGCCAAAGAAAGTGAGGCCAAGACAAAGAGAGAAGTAGAAATGAGAAATAAAAAGAGGGTGTCTCTTCAGGGGTGTGACCCCTGATTCCAGCCATTCCTGATACTGAGCTGCTTCCCTACTCTCCTCCTGGTTTAGCTATTCAACCTTTCCTTTGATTATATGAGATACCTTAGTTATCCTTTGAACAAATTCCCTTCTTCTTTGGTCTAAACTAGTTTGAATTGTATTTCTATCATTCACAACTGAAAAAAAAATATTTTCTTTTTACCAGAAAATGATTCACTGAATTTCTTTTTATAACGATGCAATTCAGAAGCACAGTAATAGTTATACTGGGGTTTGATGACATGAACTGAGAGTATTCCTAATCCTTCCAGGAAAGGCAGTGACGCTGGCTGTTCCACCGTCATATCATCTGGTAGGAATTAAGAGACTGTGACTTCAACGAGATTGAAAGTGTAGCTACAATATAATTTTCATCACCATTATCAGAATTATCTAGATATTTATTTTCTTCTGAGTTTGGGCTTATGTTTTCTTATAAAAAGTGTCCTCCTTTCATTGGTATACTCTTCTGAAATGCCATGCTCACCATAGATCTCCATTTCAAATTGTTTCTGTTCTTTGAGCTATAGCATACGGTGTAGCATTTATAATTTCTCATGCACCTGCGTACAATGGATGACTGAGCCAGGCTTTATGTGGCATTTCTCATGACACAGGTGATAGTTTGGGGGCTTTGTATTTGATAATGTATAAGATTCTTCTCATCCTTAAATTCCCTGTTAGAATGAATATCCATACCAGGATTCCTGCTGATTCTTGCAGAACAAGGCTGTCCTTGGCTGATGTGAGGAAAGAAGAAATGAATACGGATAATGAGGAGAAAGCAGTTACATTCTACCACCTGGTGTCTCACAGGAAAAGCAGCTAAGGGGCTTTAAAAAAAATGACATAATTTAGAAAAGTCAATTTATCTTTCCCTTCTCCCTGGTCTCCCTGAACCTCGCTGGAAGCCTGAAGAACGGGAGGTTATCCAGACTATGTTCTGAGCTGTGAAATGTGTGGGAAGAAAACCGGAGGACCAGTTGTGTCCCTCACGCTACTGAGATCCTAGACCCTTTTCCATCTACTCTGACACATGTTCTTAGAATCAAAGAAATATGTGTGCTTCAGAAAAAGATGTTGCCAATTTTGTTCTTCTTTTACACAAAGCATGTGTAACTCTCTTTCTCCAATTTCTCCCAGAAAAGAAAGCAAAACCTCACAAAGACATGTGCAGTAGAATGCCAAGAATCCTGCAGCAAAAGAGACGCCAGGCTCTTATATGCTCAGGAGACAAAGGGGTCCAATTCATCCACCATCCACCCTTACTGTGTCCTAATTGGCATGAGAAACACACTAAAAATGCCCTGAAAGAGAAATTGTTCCGGATCTCAATCTTCAGTTTGCTTTCCCCCTGCACTTTCCATCCCCCTGGTTTTCAATGTTACCATTGAAGACTTCTCCTGTTACCATGTTTGTTCACCCCAGCACCCCCAGTACCTGCATCTCTTTTCTTCTTTCTTTCATTTGTGCCACCCAAACCCTGACCTCCTAACTAAGGGTTGACATCCTGGCTCTGAACCAGCACATTAGGTACCCCCAAGCCCAGTTACCATCCTGTCCATTATGAACCACACCACCAGCACTGCCTAGTGAGCAGGGAAATGACCCTGGTACAAAGCTGCCAATTCCCCTGCCTACAGAGGGTCGGAAAAACTTTATTCACTCACCTCAAATTGAAGAGAAAATTTATAGTCAGAGTCTTTGGCCATATCCTTGATGTAGGCGTCAAAGTCATCCAGTTGCACTGGGCTTTGTCAAATACAAAGAAAGGTATGTTTAAAAAATCCTGTTGATAGGTGTCATATAGCGTTTAACACCATACTTCTCAAACATGAACAATTTTCTTCTTACTTCTCAGAGGTTAGCACTCTTTTTTTTTTTTTTTTTTTGGTTAAAGTTACCAGTCACTAATATATTATAATTAAAAAGAGAGCCCTATATATTAAACTTCCTTGAGGATAGGAGAAACCTCTAGATTTTTAATGGGCTTTTACTTTAGCAGTAAAATATTACATATACACACACTCATACACTTACAGGTATATGTGTTGTTTCTGGAAAACTCCAGTTTATGGGAAAGAACAGAGGGTTAGTCTGAAGACCTGTTTGAATTATGGTTTTCCTTTATTTACCTAACTCTTCTGAGATTCAACATGCTCACCTATGAAAAATCATAGTGATACCTACATCACAAGGTTGACACACAGTATGTTACAGATTACAGAAACATGTAAGTTTAAACAGCTTTACAAGTGTAAGGAATTGTGCTGCACTGTCTTCCCAGAGCAAAAGCAGGGTCCTGGCAGGAAACATTTCTCCAGGGAGCTCTCAGAGCACGCTCTCTCCCTCTCTCTCTCTCTCTCTCTCTCTCTCTCTGAGTTGTGTTCAGAGCCTTGCATAGCAAAATGGTTCAGAAGGACAATCAAGTAACACATCTGAGTTTATGTTTTTGCATCAATAGCAGAAATGCTCACATTCTTCCTTGTTTTTTTTTTTTTGTTTGTTTGTTTTTTGTTTTGCGGTACACAGGCCTCTCACTGTTGTGGCCTCTCCTGTTGCAGAGCACAGGCTCCGGACGCACAAGCTCAGCGGCCATGGCTCACGGGCCCAGCCACTCCGCAGCATGTGGGATCTTCCCGGACTGGGGCACGAACCTGTGTCCCCTGCATCGGCAGGCGGATTCTCAACCACTGCGCCACCAGGGAAGCCTTTGTTTTTTGTTTATTGTTTAAATAAGAATTCAGTTTTATTTCCTGTAGTTTTCTCTAGATGCTTATCTCTTCTAGAGCCTACCTGTGCCAACCTGTTCCCTGAGCTTCTTCAGGATGCCACACTGTCACCTAACCCAAGCCTTTCCACCTTGACAGGGTCCACAGAGTTGACCTTTCCCTTCGTCTTGCTGCAAATTACTCAGCTTATATCATCTATCTGTGGTCTTAGGCCCTATTAGCATATACAAGGTATATAATAGATATTTGTTCAAAGTTGTCGATTAGCTAATCTGATAGATTAATTTATGTTAAGATTTTATTTGATTTTTAAGGGCATTATACCTCCCAGATAATACATTCAAATTTTAATGGTTTTACTTAATAATGATAACATGAATGACTCGTACCCTTAAAACACCCTAAATATTCTTGTGAATTATCTTGCTCGGTTGATGGTTAAGGTAGACATGGACAACATTAGCCCCACACTCCAGATGGAACTCCAGAGAGAGCCCAGGCTGAGACAGTCAAATGAGTAGTTCAAGATCTCAGGGCTACTAAGCTGGAGAACCCTGGGTAGAACCAGGGAGAAGGACTCCTGGTTAAAAGCTTTTTCATTCAACTTTGCCACCCTTCCGAAAGAAACAGCTAAACGGGGGCAGGGTGGGGTGATCCTTCCCTGCTGTCTTAGCAGTGCACTGACCTTAAAGTTGGACTTAATGATTCTGGTTCTCATCTCATTAAGAGGAAAATGGGATTAGAAAACGGGGGTTAGAAAAAGCAAAAGCAGGATGGAGAAGGGAAAGAGAGTCAGAGGAAGGACTCAGGAAGTAGAAGAATGAACGTCAGGGAGAGGAGGAGAATGGTAAGGAGAAGAGAAAGAAAACTGGGAAGGAGCAGAGATCAATCAGTGGGACAAAGGTTTAGAGGGAGAGGAGGTGAGGAAAGGAAGGGAATGAAGGTAAGGTGCGAGGGGCACCGAGAGCCAAGGAGCACGGTGGTGGCAGTGGGGGGGCATTTGGAGTGAAAGAGAAAAGGTAAAGAGAAAGTAAACGGAAAGATGGGAGGGGACCCTCAGAAATGGCTTGTAGAAGCTTATCCACTGCTTGATATCCAGATCCACTGCCATTTCTCCATCGTGTGTCTACTTTACAGACAAAGCTTACTATTCTCTACTTTTATCAATAACAATACACTAGAAAATGGAAAAAAAAAGTTTGTAGAGAAGGAAGGAGGATGAGAAGGAAAATGAGAAGAGGGAAGGAGGAAGCTGGTTTGACTCGAGGTTTTGGCTTGTGGGTAGGTTCCACCATGTCTATGCTCCACTCAAGCTTTGGTCCACATCCTGCTTCTCCTTCTCTCTGCTTGGGTCTTGGGCCCCCTTTTGGTCCCAAGATCCTGTCCTCTAACTGCTCTAGTCTATGCCTCTGTACTTCACTTAACAACCCAACTAATAATTTTGGGCAAGAAAGTCTTTCTGTTTCTGTCAAATCATTCCTTTGGGCTGACAGCACCTCTCCTCTGCTTTGGCTGGTCTTGTCTCTCCTGCATCACTTGATATATGCCAATAGAATCCGTACTGATTTGAAATAGATTTAGGAAAAAATTATTCTGTCATCTATACGTGTCAAAATATTATATGTCACTCAAAGCTGAAGAGAAATATTTTGCATCAATTTTTCTCTTGTGTTATGTATTCCATTAGCACAGATATCATAAATCTGGCTGGGACCCCTAATTGCCTCCTTAATGGATTCACCAATATTCTATCCCAGGCAAGTATCAAGAATGAACTCTATTTATAGGAATGGTCCACTCTTTAGATGAAAAGTTTTTAACTAAAGGCCTGGAGGTGATACTCTAATTAGGCTTTTGAAATCAACCAATGGTTCATTTTCACCCATCAGAATTATAACTCTTATGACTTGACAGTTCAGTAGATAAGTGAAACCACAGGTTAGCTAAAGTAATTATCCTTTTCTGTTTATTATAAAGATTTCCTGAGACAGCATTTATCCAAGTATTTGTTATGACATCAAATAGAGTAAAAGCCTTTCCCTGCAATAAGCACGAAATTTGAAGATACAAAATGTCAAAGGTTTTTGTACTACTTTGATGTAGCTAAATATTAGATTCCTTATAGATTTAGAATAGTAGACTTCCTTCTGTAAGACTTATAATTCCTATCAACCCATTCTTTTTCAGATTTCACGTGGTGAGTATTTTCCTTATTCCTGACATGGTTTCTGTTGGTACACTTTCTTGGTGGTTACTGCCATCCATATGTGTAAACACACCTACGCATAATAGCTTAGCTATTTTAATATGCATTTGCCTCTTTCTTAAGCATCCCTTCTATTTAAAGACAGCAATCTTTTCAGTTTGGAAAGTGAAGATCATTATAAAGAATATTTTTAAATGAAATAGTAAGAAAAACTTACTTAGTCAATTTCCTCTTTTTTAAACCATTTTTACTCCTGTGAATTAAGAAAAGAAAGGCAAATTTATCTGGGCAAAAGAACTGATTAACATAATGATTAAACTTGAAGAACTTTAAATAATTACATCAGGCACTGCTATTTTACTTAATTTTTATTAAACATACCTCAGGTTTGTTTAATTACTTCCTCTTAAATGAGAAGATAATGATGAAAATTCCAGATTCATGTTTTAAAACTCTGTTAGATTTCTGGGGCATACCTACACTTTATGTTTTAGATTTGCCAAAAAACTGAATTCTAGAAATATAATTTCTTACTCCTGGTGATTAAGTTGCTGAAGTGCTTTGTAAATATATAGAAGTATTTCCTGTCTAAATACTCCAGATTCTACAGGCAAAAGGAAAGAATTGGGGAATAAGGTGAGAACTGGTGGAGGGAGGATGGACATAATGGTTTTTAAATTAAGGAATAAAATAACCTTTTCGGACATTTTCATTGGGAATGTGAATTTGTACTATCACTGTTGTCATGTGTCATGCATTCTATTATGGCATTGTTCTTATTCAGTTTTGAACTAGTTTTTCAGCTATCTGAAGAACTATACCTATTACCTGCTTGTTCTTAATTCATTGCTAGTTTGCAAGCTCAGACACATGTAATACTAATGTATGTTTCAGTTTATTATATTTTTAGGGTTTTTATTAAAAGAGGAATTGTTTTCTACCAACACATAAGATAACTGACCTAAGTTATCTAATGCTAAGATAGTATCTGCTGAAGGGCTTCATTATTGTGTTTAGATTGTCTTATATAAATGATATTGATATATGATTGAGTGTGACAATTTTTATAAGTAATTTTCAAAGGTCTTGAAATATTGATGGAAGCACCCAGACTTTCAGAAAATAAACAATCGATAGTAAATAGCCAGGTGTGATCTGAGTACTCTTATATGCCAAAATATTTATTTATATTGAAAATTAGGAATGCTTGGGTACCCGCACTTCTGGAAAGCCTTTAGCAGAATGAAGCACTACTTCCTCTGGGCTTTCATAGCACTTGGTTCATGAGTATTTCTTACATGGTCTGACCATCAGCTGTATATGTGCTCCTTGCTAGAGTGTCCTTTGTCCCCCAGAGCTGAGCACAGTTCATGGAACACTAGCAGGTGGCCAATAAATGCTTATTTAATTGAATTGAAACAGAACATCTTTGTTATGTCATCCTCACAATTTTTTCTAATGATGAAATTAAGGATTTGATATTAGACTTGGGTTCCTGAGGGATCCCACTGGGGAAATGGCACTTGTGGGTGTAGAGGAAGTAATGCAGCAAAGGAAATATCCATAAAGGCAAGTGGTGTTTCTGGTTTTCCTTTTCTAGTTTCAGATAGTTTTTATTTCTTCTCAATTCTGAGTGAAGATGATACATTTTAATAGTTCTTGTCCTATTTTTTCTCCCTCATCCTCTTTTGGTTTTCCATACTTGGGATTGAGAGGTAATAGACATTCTAGTTTTACTTCACCTCTCCCTCATCCCCCCAAAAGACCACTGTCATGGTATACCTCTTGAATAATTCTTTTATACTGCTCTTGTGACACTAATTTAGTTAACGTTAGGAATCCTACATTTACTTCGCATAGTAGGAGCCCATTACTTTAGTGTTTGATGAAAACAGAATGTTAGCATAATAAGGAACAGTTCTGATAATGTTAGGAGGCTGCCAACATATTTTGCGATTCAGAGTGAAATTTAAAAAAGAAAAACACAAAACCTTTCCAAATCCAAACAGACTTTAAGGGAAACTGGGAAGAAACAAATATATGTGGTAGGGTGACACTGAATAAATTCAGTGCTGAAATATTAAGTCGCTACTATTCCACAGCTATGTGGAAACCTGATTCACGGAAGAGAGGCAGTATTTTTTTCTTTCAGTCTCATTCACTGATTGAATGAACCTTAAATATAATATGAAATTCCACCACATGTTTTGTATGACCTCTTCTCTTAAGTGTATTTCTTCATGAATTGTGTACAACTTTCATTGCTCTGATTAGATTTTGCTGAATTCCTGAAGATTCCAAAGGGTTCTTGTATCTTAAGGCTGTGGTACAAGACAGGACTGAATTGTGAGACTCCACAGCAACACTGATAGAATTTTCCTGCGTTTTCAATTGCTGTGCTGATCCTAAGACTCAAATCAAGGGAAAATTCACTTTTAAACATGTAAGTTCAGGTTTTGCTAGCAATTTTCACTTTAGCACTTTATGGAAAGAGCTCATGTGTGTGCATGCCACAGTGACCATTTTGGGTGATGTTGAAGACATCATCTTATCATTGTGAAAGATTTTCTGAATAACTGATAAATAACACCCATCCGACATACAGTATATATGCATGCAGGATGATGTGCTTCTTTTACTTTTCCTCTTTCACTTATACTAGATTAGGTTCAAAACCCTAATGACGTCAAGAAGTTAAGATGCATTCTTTATAAGTTCGTCATGGTTATGACCATCTTGGAAAGCCTACCAGAATGAAATTCATTCCAAAGAGGAATACAAGGCAATGGCAGAGACATGGGGTTCACAATGGTTAAAAACAAACAAAAACTAACACCAAAAACCATAAAGTCAAAAACTTTAAATGACCACAAATTCCTAAGCATTACTTACTCTTTCATGAGCTAAACGAAAATCATCCCCACATCTTAAAAAAGGTCTTTAGAGTTATGTCATTCTCTGAATTGAACATACAACAACAAGAGTAAAGCTGAGCAGTTTAAACTAAATATTGCATCATGCTTAAACTGCCAACTGCTGAGGATTTAGAACAGACAGATGAATGTGTGAATAGAGCACGAGGTGCCCATGATAGCAAAAAATGAGAGTAACAGCACGGAATCCAGATAGAGCTTGTCCAATTGAGATGGTTTTCTTTGAACAGGAAATACAATCTGAGATCAATAAAGTCAGAAAACCTGGCAGAATACAATCTTGGGACTAAGCCAATGGGGCACGTAGGCTCCACACAGGTTTTGCCACCACTTGGGAAAAGGTTTGAGCAACCTATGAGGGAGAGAGTCTCTGGATTTCCACACAACCATCAGAGGCATCAGGTGGATTTTAGACAATCAACAGGAACATGTCTTTCCAAGAAGTTGATAGTTTAGAGACAAAGCCGGGCAGTGTTAAGAAAGGAGAGTGTGGCTCTGTTTCTTGGGGCGGTTGTTAACAGGTGGGTGAAATATGAAGACAAACGCATCTAGAGGAGGATTTTAAAAGCCTATATAGCAAATGAAAGCAGAGGAGAATACCCACAACTTATTAGATGTAGAGAAAAGTAGCGAAGAGTAGGGAATTCGGGTGAATTTGTGAGAGCACTGAGTTGGACTTGGAGAATCAGGGACCATGAATTTTACCTCTTTTATTTCTGGCAGAGCACAAGTCTAGGGCTGAAAACAGTTTATGTTCAGTATCTTTTCATTGGTTAACATGTGTGTAGTTTATGAAGAGAGTAGAAAGCCTGGGGCTCCATGTTTTGCCTTCTCTTCTCACCTTGAGATAACCATTTTCAGCTTCAGGACCATTCTTCTTAAAACTACTGCAGGGTTTTTTCCCCCCCCAACTTAGGTCTCATGTTATTTGATCAGTACTATAAATAGCAGACCTTGAAGGAGTTGCTAGAATTCCAAAATATGTGTTCATCAGGGGGGCCTATTAAGAAAGACATACAAACAAGTATAGGCCTGCCTGATATAAGCTTAAAACAAACTATGGAAAATGAGAAAGTCAGAGAATTAAGTAGGGAAAGGAATATAACATTATATGCATCTTTCTTTTGTCTTAATTGAAATCTGTGGAGAGTATGCTAATGGTATTGGCTACAAGTATTCTAATGATAGGTAGAATACTTGAGGATGATCAGTAGATGTTAAGTTCAAAGGAAATGTATATTTTGAAAGTCAAGATAGAATTTATGTGTATCATGTGATGTTAAATACTTAAAATATTGGTTGACCATGGGGAAGTCCTATACTGGAGAATTGTTATTAAGAATCAACTTAGAATAATGGTGAAGGGGTCCTCATCATCCAGTACATTCTTCTGAATTTATTGCTTATACATCAGTGCCTACCATATTTCAAAATTTTTTCACCTAGCTCTCTTTTAAAGAAAATACAGATTGTGGTATTAACAATCTCCACTGTGAGAAAGTTCTTTTTTATTCTTTTCCCACTGCAACTCAAATTCTAACTTTGCCCACTGTATTTATTCTGTCTCGGAGAAGCCAAAGAATGTTTGATCAATTGTCTTTTTGAATAGCTAACTCTCCGGATTGCTTTAAATCTTGAACTCCACCCCCAACCCTGCATGAACTTTTTCTCCCCCAGTCCATGAACTACTTTTATTGCTTTTATCTGAGTCCTTCTCAAGTTGTCCAGGTTTCTGGATCTGTCTGTACATAATTTAGTACCTAAACACCATGGATTAACACTTAAGGACAATGATTTTTTTTTCCTCTGGGAAACTGCTACCTTTTTAATTATGGCTCAGGAAAAGAAACAGCCCTTCTAGATACTTTAGTCTCAGAGTTGAAAATCTTTGAGATTTGATTATTAAAATGATTTAAAAGTCAAGAAAATAAGAATTTAAAGGAGGCTGCTTTTTAGAGAGGAAAGAATAGATTTCAGAGACACTTGGGTTTAGAACCTGAATTTTCTATATAGTCATATGATGTTAAGATAGTCTCCTTATACCTCTATTTCCACATCTGTAAAATGGTGCTGATAATACTCTCTGCAGAGGTGTGTGGACAACTAAATGAGAGGATTATACAAAGAGGCTTGCACACAGTCAGTTGTTTAATATTCACTGAGTGAGCATTATTATAAAAACATGAAGGCCCCAAATACATAGTATTCTGGGTTTCTCTATCTGATTGCATTTTTTCCTTCTTGGAAATAGGGAGTTAATCAATGGAAATGGTGAGAAAAATGAAAGGCATAATTTATAAAGATGAGAGGCCATGGACTGACTCAATGAAGAAACAAATAACTTAGCAATAAATGGAAGAAAAGTTTGCCAAGAACATCACAAGAAGGACATTCAATTGGGAAAACATTATAGTTAGCATCTTGGTACCATTAGCTGCTTTAACCCATTTCAATACATAGTTAATAATTTTACATGCTTCAAATACATAAAATCATTAAAAAAGATTTTCCCTTTGGTTTACTTCTTGAAAGCTAACTTTTAAAGACTTTGTAAACAGTAAAAAAAAAAATCACTTACCAAGGATTAATATAAAATGCCAAAAGATAATCAGTCCAAAGACATGAGGGTAGCAGGGTTAAGAAAGCAAATATACTCCTACGCCTGTGAGCATTAATAGATAACAGATGTAAAGATGAAAAAGTGGCAAGAGTTAGTAATACAAACTGTGAACAGAGTTCAGTAAATTACCTACCGGGATCAATTAAAATGACAAGCATGTTAATTACAATTAAATATTCCATTCTCTGAAATTTAAACGTGAGGACTTAAGTGCTATAATATTGCCAAAATCAGTTTTATTCACATCTTATTGTAATCAGACATATTTCTTTCAACTTGGTTTGTGTCAATTAGCCTGCTATTAGGTGATTACGTTTTGCATTCAGTTAAATTCGGCTCTGGAATGCCTCGTCAGTTATCTCGAGTCTTATTCTTGGGTATTACCCTTGCAATGCTTAAGCCTATTTTAAGAAATCTAACATTTGATAGCTAACAGCAGCTTGTGTATGGAATACAAATGGTTAGTTTGTGTATACTGATTTTGGTAAACAAGCTTTCAGGACACATTCTTATAAAACTGCACTGTTAGGTGTGACTTTCTATATTATTTTAAGTATAAATTAATATATCACTTCCAAAAAATAATCCTTAAAACAGAGGTATGGTATGACACCCACGTATCATTCATTTAAAATAAGTAGCTCATCAGCTGTCTAGTTTCTAATCTTTGTGTGTGTGTGTGTGTGGTACGCGGGCCTCTCACTGTCGTGGCCTCTCCCGTTGCGGAACACAGGATCCGGACGCGCAGGCTCAGTGACCATGGCTCACGGGCCCAGCCGCTCCGCGGCATGTGGGATCTTCCCGGACCGGGGCACTAACCCGTGTCCCCTGCATCGGCAGGCGGACTCTCAACTACTGCGCCACCAGGAAAGCCCATAGTTTCTAATCTTATACTCAGTTGAGTGGGAGCAAAATTATTTAGCTTCACATTAACACTAATGCAGACTGTTAATTTAAAATGCCTGGTTTGAATCAAATTTTAGATATTTAGACCACTTGTAAAATAGAACATTTATTAATGCAGATTTTAAAATAGCCTATGGTTGTATCTATAGTTATTCTGAGAATTAGGGGAAAAATGATGTCACCTTGTCACTTTAGTTATTACAAATCTCCGCTGAGATATGTATTCTCAGTTAATGAGAAAATCCCTGCATCGGCAGGGGGACTCTCAACCACTGCGCCATCAGGGAAGCCCAGAATTAATCAGATTTGAATAGCAAAATTCCATTCTGGTTGAAGTTTTAGTCTAGTACAACATATTGTCTGGTTAAAGAGAATCCTATTTCACCTAGATTTTTCACCTAGAGTGGATCTCAACTAGTGTCCCACTTAGGGAAGTAGAATTTACAGTTTAAATAAGGCCATTCCTCCCTCATTAATTCCGCGGCTAAAATTTCCTGTCTCTACATACGTATTTCTGTCAGAGTAACCACTTTTGGGGAGTTAGGAAAACAGAAAAGAAAAATCACTTACTGAGGATTAACATGAAATGTATATATTTAAATGTGCTTTGCATGGTTGCTTGTGAAAGAAACAAACTAGATCACATAAGCAGTGCTGGCTTCATATTAAGTGGTTAGTTAATCAGCAATTTTGTTGGGTATTAATTGCTCTGTATATTAATTAATATATTAGTATATATGTTAATTCCCATGGATTGCTGTTAGGTATAACGTCAACCAATTCAATCCCTTGACAATGCTTTCTTAATTCTCAGAATACACCCTCCTCCTTAATACTCAAGCATAAAGAAACATGAGGCTATGTTTCTCAGGGAACTTTCTTAGCTTTGATATTTACCTGCCTGTAAGTGTAAACGCTGAGAGCCCTGGGCTGTATACTTCTGCTTGATTTTTGAACAGAATGGGTAGCTCATATCCCCAGGCACTGAAATGTGAGTTTTAAATAGAGATGCTGCTCTGTCTCCCACTGCTTCCCTGGAGTCTCCCCTCCTGCCTTCAACCACACTTGTTCCATGAGTCTCCTGTATTATTAATCCTTCTTCAGCCCAGTTGTGGGCAACTTGTACAATTGCATCAGTCCTTTGTGTAATATAGTGAATACACAGCAGACTACCTCATTTTCTCTCCTTCTTACCTGAATTAAACTTATATATACTAATATGCTCTGTGAAGAAGATGTCACCTTGAAGTCCACTATCACCGAAATTATGAAAGGATAATCAGGCAAAACCATCTATTGTCCAAAGATAGTACAATCAAGTTGAGAGCACACATAGCATAGGTAAGCCATCTAGAGACTTGTTCTGAAACAATACTCACCAGTTGTATGGAAGCTTTCCATCCCGCTCTAAGGATGCAAAATTGACAAAAGTTCCTGCTCCACACTCCCTGTTGGAAAGGACCCACAAGATCAAGGTTAGTGTTTAACAGAGCACTCTTTACCTTGACATGAAAGAGAGTCTTTAATGGCTAATCATCACAGCATTAAATTTTTAAAAAGCTAATATAAGTTGCATGTATTCCTCTTTCCAATACAATGCAATATAGAAAAATAAAGCAATTTTTCACAAGGGTGCACACACCCAAATCAAGTTATTTGAAGCCAGAAGGATTCAGTTCACAATGCTTACCAAAGGGCGCTCGTGATCCTAACATAAATCGTTGAACTATGTGGGGTAGAATATTTTTTACAAAGCCTTCAATAGTAAGGTATAGAAACTCTCTTAGATAGACTAAGGGTTTTCCATTTTTAGCAAATATTTTTTGTTTTTATAGCATTTTGATTTCCTCTCTGTAATGATAGTGGATCAAACTGGATTGTTTTCTTCCTTCAAAATTTTCCCCTCATGTTGTGATGCCCATACTATTCATCACTTGAGAAGAAAAGAGTGATACGTACTGAAATAGATTGGCTTTTGCAGAGTCAGTAGAAAATACTGTTAGTTTTTTTTCCCAGGAGGAAAAAGGTCAATATAATTCTCATGCTTTCTCCACCTTTTGTTTAACATCATGCATAAATAACTCAGCTCACTGAGGTGCATACATCTCATATTTTCCCTCTATATGAAATTGATGGACTTATTCAGAATTGAAGCAGAGATTTTGACATTGGCATAATGTGCTAATTACTTCAGTTATCTGCCTGTTCTAACTTGAGTGTTCTAAGGATAACTTTCTTCCTTGAAAAATACACTAACATGGACTTCCCTGGTGGCGCAGTGGTTAAGAATCCGCCTGCCAATGCAGGGGACACGGGTTAGATCCCTGGTCCGGGAAGATCCCACATGCCACGGAGCAACTAAGCCCGTGCACCACAACTACTGAGCCTGCGCTCTACAGCCTGCGAGCCACAACTACTGAAGCCCGTGCGCCTAGAGCCTGTGCTCTGCAACAAGAGAAGCCACCACAGTGAGAAGCCCGTGCACCGCAACAAAGAGTAGCCCCTGCTCGCCGTAACTAGAGAAAGCGCAGCAACGAAGACCCAAAGCAGCCAAATATAAATAAATAAATAAATAAATTTATTAAAAAAGAAAACTACACTAACATTTCATTATTTTGTGTTGCATGTATTATAAATTAGATATCATCAAGTAATTTTCCTATGTCAGTTTCCTGTATATGGCATTTATTTTACTCTCTAACTCAAGGGTTCGTCATCTGGGGTCCGAGGATAGAATTTAGGGCTCTATGAACGTATGTGGAAAATAAAAGCACAACTTTATTTTCACAACTTGTAACTGAAATTTAACAATTATTTCAATTATTAAAGTAGGCAACAAGCCCCAATAACATCATCAGCACTTGTGAGATTTGCTAATAGAAACTGAAGATATTTTTCTACAATAGACCTGCTGCAGATATTGAAATATTGTTCATCGTCATCACTCTGATGAAATTATGAGATTGCTTAGATACTCTACTAAACATTGTTATCTAATGTGTTAATAAAGAAGCATATAACACATTTGTTTTCTGAATACTTTGATTACCATATTTTCATATAATTAATTTCTTTTTTAATCCTATGTGTTTTATTTTATGCACTGAGAAAGAAAGCATTATTCTTGGAAGAAATCTACAGGCTTCATTAGACTGCCAGGGAGAATCATGCACAAAAAATGTTAAGAATCTCTGCTCTAATGACCAGCTGGCTGAAGTAGAATCACTTCTCCTAAATATTTTGCTATATGCATCGCAAGGATGTTCCTGCAATAATGCCATCATAAATACGACTACTTCTACTTCTGTTACCACTCCCTCCACTATTACTATTATGAGCTAACATTTATTGCATACTTCCTATGACACTATGCTGTTACTGCAGTATTGCTCCTAACCGTCCACTAATGTGGGGTTGTTATCATTTATTTATTTATTTATTTATTTTTGCGGTACGCGGGCCTCTCACTGCTGTGGCCTCTCCCGTTGCGGAGTACAGGCTCCAGACGCGCAGGCTCAGTGGCCATGGCTCACGGGCCCAGCCGCTCCGTGGCACGAACCCGTGTCCCCTGCATCGGCAGGCAGACTCGCAACCACTGAGCCACCAGGGAAGCCCCTTACTTTCATCTTTATTATTTCTTGTCTACCTCCTCAACGAGCATACAAGCTCTATGAAGGCAGAGATTTTTGTCTGTTTTTGATGTAGCCATATCCCAAGCATCCAGGGGAGTCTGACACACAGCAGGTATTCATTAATATTTGTTAAATTAATGAATGAAGTTTCAACGAACTGCACATGGTTGTGTAGGTTGTCCATTAGGATTTGACCTCAAGGAGTGTAATTTCAGAGCTTTATATTCTAGCCTCAGCACCGTACCACTGCCCTCCCTATCCTTCTAAGATTTGTTCAAACACTAGCACTCAAGAAGCTTGATTTTTATATTCAGAACTAATCTCTTTTCTCAACTTTCATGGTATCTCATTTTTATCTTCTTTCTGCTACAGGTCAGTTTATACCTTTAAATATATTTATTCATGTATTTCCAACTAGGTGCTAACTTCCTAGTGGACAGCTTGGATTTCTGATTTTTCTTTGATTGTGCTATCTAAGGCAGTGATTGACTCATTATCAGATGGATAAGTTTATTTATGAATAACTAAATTATAGAAATCTGAGAAAGGACAAGGATGTTAATTGACAATTCAGCAGGCTAGCATTGGGCAAATATAAATTTTATACAAATTTCCCAAACCCAGTAACACTCAACTAGGCAATAGTTTTTTTTTTTTTAAGAGAATTGATGGATTGTTTTGATAATATAGAGGATCACAGAAAGTACTTGCAAATGTGCTCTGCTAAGAAGTGCATCAGTGGTCAAAGAAAATAGGGAATCAACAAAATCATAAATCAAAAGACTTTCCTAACTGCAAGCAAAATGAAACTGCCTGCAGCCCTGGGTAGGAATAGAACTAATAGGGGTACTTGAAGGGACCTAATCATAAACTCTAAAAATATTTTTTGCTAAAACAGCTTCAACAGAACTAATGAGGGAAGGGAATTTTTTCTTTCTTGTGGTCTCCATATATATTAACTCCTTTCATTAATTGTACTGAGTAGGCATAGATCTTTTTTTACTCCAAAATATATTTGCAAGTATCCAAATATAATGAATGAATCCCAATGCATGGGCTACTTAAAATGACAAGATTGATAGTAAGAGGTCTGACTTTGTGTAAACAATCTTTAGCTTTACTATTTCAATGGTAATGTTCTCTAAAATAATATTGAAAAGTCTATTTAGAAAACACAAAATAGAAACTGAAAGCAGACTCACTGCTGTACAATTTAGGTCTGCAAAAGCCACACGTGTATGATAAACAAAAATATTTTAAAGGCTGTGGGTGAAAGATGAGCAAAGCACAACTTACCTAGCCATCTGCAGATGCTTTTTCCTAAGAATGATAAGAGTAATGAGCAGTAATCCAATTAGCAGTGTGCTAAGGATGGCCAGCACGGAGATGACTACCACGTTGGGATTCATCTCTGTAACTAAAGAGAAAAGCCATACATGTTCATTGTAACTTCCACGACATGGAAACTAACAGGACCGTTCATTGTTTCTCATCTGATCTTAAGACTAACAAACTTATGATGATAATATCAACAGCAACAATGATGTTTCTCCGAGCCAGCAATGGCCTCTTCCCGGTCAACTCTTAACGTAGTAAAGTAGATTGATAAATAGTGTTTGGGTGGCTGGAAGAATTGAGTCCATTTCAAAGGCCCATATTCAGGATGTTCTTATCAAAGGAAACTGTGAAATGTAAAGAATGCCTCTGCCATAGTTTGGGTTCACTTGAAAAAAAAAAATCTAGAAGTCATTATCATGTATTATCACTGTTTAACATTTTCAAAAGCTTAGAGAGGGGCAGGCTCTTATTTTATGCCCATGACTTTAAAGTCAGAAAGCACAGCTGTATATTTCCCTCACAACTAATAATGTATATGAAAAAGGCATTAGCAAGCTGCCATCTGCTGCAGCACTTAACACATTGCTAGCAGTAGGCATTCTGATGATCTGTAACCATATGTTTAGAGGTTTTTCCATCTGCACAACTCAAGAGACTAAACTTATTAATAAGTTGCAGGGTCTTTAAGAACAGGGGTTCCTCTCATATACTAGGTCTTCTATGATCCATCTTCAATGGCACTTACACATTGCCTACTTCACACAGTATCTGGAAGACTAAGATGTTAAAGGTGGGAATGTATATCAAATATTTTTATAAAACTCTTAAAAGTGGACCAGAGAAAAAGGGGAGATACCATCCTCTGCATTGGTCACAAAGTCACAGAACTGGCTGGCCTGCACAATCTCTAAGGCTTTTGGTATTTTCCACATTCCATTTGGGCCACCTTGGTGCCATTTTATGGGTAGAAGTACTTGAACAGAAAGAACATTAGACTCATGGTCAGAAGAGACTGCTCAAGTTCGCTTGATTATTACCTGCCATTTGGGGAAACTATTTTACCAGTCTCTTCTGGCCTCATTTTCCTCACTTGCAAGTACGTTTAATAATATCACCTGTTTCACTGGATTGCTGTACAGATGACAAAGAATCATGAACATTAAAGTATTTTTAGAAAATGTAAAAGGATGTCAAAATGAGAGACCATTAATATACTTTTCAGGTCTATTTTTGCCCTCACTTCTGAAAAAGCAAAAACTAAAAACAGAAAATAAAAAAGTCTATTCTAGTGGTCACTGGATGTAGTGGCAAAACATATTAATGTTATGTAAATGAAAATGAACCAGTAAAGGCATAATGTGATGGTAAGGGTGGTTTTATTACAGGCAGCTTCAGAGAGGGTCTCAGATTACAGAATTAGACTCAAGCAGGGAAGTAAAACAAATAATGTAACTCAGAAAAAGAATAAGGAAATAACATTATTCTGGACTTTTCATTAATATCTAATTTCCCCAATTATACTTTCTGCTTGATTGGAAATTTTTCTGCTTTGACCCAGTAATTTAGGTTCACCATTATTTGATCAGTGATGGCTAAAAGTCAAGGCTAGAATAGATGCACCTGACCTGATTAGGGTACTGTGGGTACCACTGAAGAGGATGATGGGGGATGATGAAATTGATGATAACAACTAGCATTTAGACAGCCTGTGCTAGAGCTTTATGTACTTTATTTCTAAGCCTGAAAACAACTCAACAAGGTACATATTATTATTCCAGTTTTACAGATGAAGAAACAAAGGTTCAGAGATATAGTAAATATCTTTCCCTAAATTACATAACTAATCAGTGCAGTTAGGGATTGGAATTAAAGTTTTCCTGAACTCAAAGCTTGGAATTTTTCAATGAAAGCTGAGTTTTATTTTCTTTAAAAGATGGATTATATATATTTAAAAATAAAACTTAAGGAAAATCTGGAAAGATATAATTTCCAAAGACACCAGAGTCCACTAATGCCTGTAATTACCCATTGTTGAGACGGCTATGAATGTAGGGACACTGGGGCTGTCATGACTAAAGCTGGTGACACTACAGTTGTAGGCAGTGGCAGGAAGGAGGCTGGAGATGGTCACGACATGAGAAGAAACAGAAATCGGTTCCTGGAGATGCAGAAAACAAGATAAATGTTATGTTATCTTCATCTATTTTGGTTTTTAAATTATCAGTATTTTTCATAGTTGAGTAGGTAACGTGTGTGCACAGAGTAAAAAATTTAAAAAACAAAAAAGGAAGCAGTGAAAAATATTTCCTTCTTTCTGTACTTCCCATCTATCCAATTCTCTTCTATGGAAGCAGCCACTGTTGTCAGGTAGGTTATTTTTCTTCCCATCTGTATTTTATGGATGTATAAACATGAAAGAATATAGTTAAAAATGTAAGTGCTAACATAGTTTACACATCATTCTGCTTATTTTTTATCTTGTTTATCAGTATATTTTGGCACTCTTTCCATATTAGCACAAATAAAGCTATTTCATTTTAGGGGTTGCATAGAAATCCAGTGAAAGAACATACTTTATTTAACCAGTCCCCTATTAATAAATGTTTACACAGTCTCTGATTTTTTGCTATTATTAACAATGCAATAATGAATATAACTTCACAATTATGGGAATATAGGTATACGTACACACATTCATTTAATATATGTATATATATACACATATGTATTCATACACAAAACCTGTGTGCATATGTGTGTGTATGTATGTATGAATATACATACATATACAACCACTCATATTCCTAGAAGTTGAATTGCTGGCTCAAAAAGTTATATATTTTTAATTTTGTAAGCTATTGACAAATTATCTTCCATAGACATTTTCCAAGGGACCCACCTACCATCAGTGTGTGACAATGCCTGTTTCCTTACATCTGTTTCTACACAACAAATTTGCAAACTTTTTGAGCTTTTCTAATCTTATTAGTGGAAGTTGTACCTCATTATAGTTTTATTTTGCATTTCTTTCACCATGAGTGAGCTTGATCATCTTTTTCTATGTTTAAGAACAGTTTGTGTTTATTTTCTATGAAATATTTATTTTGGTTTGTTGGTCTTTATCTTTTTCATTTGTAGTAGATCTTTGTATATTAAGAACATTATCCCCTTTGTCTGCATTCTCGGCTTTTAAATAGCATCCACCAAAGGCATAAAGACTTTGTGTTCTCCAAAACATTTAATATTAACTTATTCTTGAGTAGAAGAAGTTGTTAATTTGGTGGGCCAATGGCCAGACACTGATAAGTACAACTGCACAGTATAAAAAGATGAGGCAGCATAATACTGTTTTTCAAAACAAGGATCTGAAAACAACTCTTCTAAGGAGGTGAGAGCCATGAGCATGGATTTCCCACTCCCATCTCTTTCACAATCCCATAAAAGAATGATTCTAAGGAAAGATTTTTGCTAACAGGACTCAGTTGTAGTAACTGTTGTTTTCTTAAAGGGAGACATTACTGTAGTTGCAGAGAAGAAAATTCACTACTGGCAGAGTAGCTATTTTCCAAAAGGACTCTTAGGATAGAAAAAAGATTCAGCTGTTCAGTACAGATCAAAAAGAGATACATTTGCAGAACAGACTATCAAAAGGGGAAAGAAATCAAAGCAAATTATTTTAACACTCGTATGAAAAGATTCGTACTCCCAGAAATCCTTTTTTCTTTTCAATCTCATGAACTGCATTATTTAAAAAACATCAATTATTCATGTTCATAGTATTAGTCTTTGCACTGTATTTTGTGACATCCCTCACAAATTTGCCCTTTTCCTTCCACATCTGGCTGTAAAATAGTTTTTTCTTGTGGTTTCATTACCTGATCACGTCCATTTCTCTCCTTCCATTCAATTTAACCTCGTGAAAAACTCAGTATTCATCACATCTGCTATTTGTGATTCTAAAGGTTTAACGATCACCCCTCTCAGTGTTCATTTTCCCAAACAAAATCATCTTCCTTACTAACTTCTTTTAAATTCTCTTGGTAGTATGGATCTCTATTCTGGCACTTATATTTTATTTTAATTATTTCTACTCGAGTGAAATATCCACAATTAAGTGAAAAACATTTTTTGAAGGCAAGTATTGATTCTATGATTTGTGTCCCATACAATGCCTTTCTCATAAGTGGCAATTAGTTCATGTTTGTTAAATTATATTTTATATGGCAGTGTCTTTATCCCTTCCATCAGTTTAATGGTCAATAGGAAAATGCCTCAATTTAACCTCAATATGACCTGGAGTGGCTAAGAACTGGGGACAAACGCAAGAGGGAGGAGATATGGGGATATATGTATATGTATAGCTGATTCACTTTGTTATACAGCAGAAACTAACACATCATTGTAAAGCAATTCTACTCCAATAAAGATGTTAAAAAACAAGATAAATACAAAGATGGAAATAAACTTTGTGATTTGGCAAGTTGGTTATGACACATTTTGGGCTTGCTCTAAGAATAATTTTAAATTTCTATCACTGAAAACCAAAAGTGTACATGAAAATTTTTATTTTATATCATTCAAAGAAAGAGAAGATTTTCACTTTGCTTGGATAATGAGCCTTAATCAAAATTAACTCAGAAAAGGAAAATACGAGCATACAGTACCTGGAGTTTTATTTCCTGACTGGAGCCAACTTGTTGACAGAAGACTTCGAAGAAATCAGCTACTCCCTCTTCCACCCACAGCAAAGTCACTGAGGTCTGGGTTTTATTCACTGCAAAGAGTGATTTTGGAGGAGCTGGTTCTGAGCAAAGATAAGTTAAACAAATTAATTTAATCTAAAATATTCTTCCTTCCTTCATTAATCAAAAGAAAAAAATAGGCAAAAAATTCCAAATATAGGTAGTTAAGAGCACCATAAAGAGTGTATATTGCTTTCAAAATATGTCCTTTTACAAAGACGGTCATCTAACTTGCAAGGCAGAAGATTTTGCATCTTTCATTTTATACTTCTCTTTTTGTAACACTTCTGTTTTCTACTTCAGCTTTATTATAGACATAATCTATTAATAGTTTTTGTGTCATCTACACTGGAGTTAGCACTGCCCATATGATACCGAATTTTCTGGGTGAGAAACAAAAATCTGTACTGAAAAGACTGAGAAAAATGAAAGTGGTGTGCTCCCTTCTTATGGGGAGATTCAGTCTGGTGATAAGCCAAAAACCTGTCTTCCTTTCTCGGGAGACTATTTGGAATAATTTAGCCAGAGGAATGGCTTCTTGAAAATTTAGTCAAAATTAAGCGGAGTAAAGCTAAAGAGATAATATGATTTTCAAGGAAGAGGATTGATGGAAAAGGACTGGATGGTTGATAAAATGTTAGAGGACTGATTTCTTTATCTTATTCTTTTAGACATTTAATTTTGATCAATAAATTAATCCATTAGTTAAGTAAACCATTCTATCTGTGCCCTTTCATATGCCTTTCCAGTAACTGAGTCACTGGACTTGTAGGCTTGATACCAATGCCTGTCTGTTCCCCAGTTCTAGGAGGTGGTCTGCTGTCTTGTTCCCAATTGCTGAATCTCTCCTGGTCCCCTCCTTGCTCCCGTGTCATTTAGGCATTGCTCTTCCCTCAAGTTCCTACAGTACACAAAGTGCTATGCCTGAATCCAAGTTCTTAAGCCAGGGTCCCTCTTACCTGCTGTCAGATCTCCTTGACATTGCTTGTTTGGACAAACATCTTGCTGTCAGGTTCACATAATAACATACTCTCCCCATCAGCATGTCCCTGACAGACAGCTCTCCACACTGTTTGCTTGTTACTTGGATTTCTTTTCATTATCTGCCTCACCCTTCCAAGTCTGTTCTACAGTTCCTGGTGTTTAGCAAAGAAGCCCTAGAAGCCATTTCACTCTTTTGACAAGTGATATGTCTTTGTGGGGGGAAGGTCTGGACCTTCTTTCTGGAATATCATCATCATGTCCAGAACCAAGAAGTCTGTCAGAATCATTCTTGACGTGATCTATTGCAGTAACCTAAATTTGTGTCCAACTGAAAAAGAAGCATTTTCCTTTCCAGAGGCAACCTGACAAATTTGGGCACAAGAGCTGAAGGAGGAAATAAATGAGCTGGTCTTGGGCAAGTATAACTCACAATACATGTCAGGGCCCCTTTCTCATTTGCAGTGAATTGTTCATTCCTCTAGACATTGTATCATCTCACTTGCCCTATGATGAAGACTGTTGATGAAACACAGAAGTCTACTTCCACTTTTACATCCTTCATAATTGTCACTGCTAATAGCATTATGAGTCATAGACTAAGTCCTCCAGTGATTCTGACTCCTGCAGAACTTGGATCTTTGGAAACAGGTGTGAGGTTGTCTGAAGCAGAGATAGATGATCTGTTAGGCTGAGCCTGGGCTACGTCTCTTTAAAAGATACAGACTGTGGAACTGCTCCTTGGAGTGAGTTTCTCGGACTATGATTAGAATCCCTAGGACATCCATATATTTTTTCCTGATGGGTAGATAAAATCAGTTTAGTTATCTGATATGAACATTGCCCAGATCCTAATCTCTGGATCCAACTTTTTACGTATTGATTTCCCATCATCTATCATCTGTTCTTACTCAAGTATCTCACTATTAACCTCAACTCCATAAGGTTAAAATGGAATGTGGAGTCCTTGCCTTTCCTCAAATCGTTTCTGCTTTCCACCTGCCCCTGATTCTGTCCTGAGCAGGATCATTATTTCAGTGGTCTAAGCTGACAATTTTGAGGCTCTCCTCTTGCTTCTCAGTCTCAGATCGCATTATCTTTTAATACTTCCTTTCATCTCTTCCTTTTATTTATTCCTTTTATTATATTGCACATCCAAGCTTTTGCCATCACACTTGGCATTCATTACAACAGCCCCTTATTCCCTTTCCCTGCCTCTTACTTGATTTTTTCTTTGTTTTGCCAGTGATGGTTTAAAAGGTCTTAAAACACCACTTTGCTCCTGTTAGATCCTACCTGTGCAATGATCTATTGTGATCAATGTCTATGGTGTCAAATCCAAATATGCCAAGTGTTAAAGATTCTACGTACACTAGCCACTTGTCAGTCATCACCACCATCTCTCCCGCACAGACATGCTGCCCCGTAAAGCCAGTCTTCCCACTGACCATCACACAGGTATTACTCTATCTCAACTCATGTATTTCCCCTCAGTGTACTCTTTCTTCTCTTCTGATCATCTTAAAGAAAACGTCTTACCTTCCCCTTGAAGCCTATCTGATGGCTGTCTCTTTATGCTCTATCCCTTCTCTGACCTTCTATTGCCCTTAACTATTTCCTGTGTGACCTATGTGAGGGAAGTCCTCATTCCACTGGGTCCTATGAGATTCTTTAAGAATGGCGGCCATGTGTTATAAATTATTTCATCTTTATTTTGAACCAGCCAAGTGTAGGGACTCAATAAATGTTATCTATTGACAGACTTAAAACATAAGTCAAGATTCATTAAACAGAGGCGTTAGGATTCAAACATCAGGTAAGACCAGACAGGCATTGTGTTTTGATATCTCTGCCTTTTTATAGTGATTATATTTGTAAAAAGTCATCAGCTCTCTGTGGCAGGGTCAAGGACTGCTGTGAATTAGAAGTTTTCTCAGTGGCCCAAGAAATATGATTTAGATAATGGAGTAGGGATTTCTTTGAGTCTGGTTGAGAATGTGGACCTAGGTGAGAAGTAGATCCTCAGGAAAATCTCCAAAGGATCTGGGACCTCAAACAGCCATGTAACATTTTTTTCCCCTCAGGTGGTATATGAGGCAATAGATTATTCCATGATCACTATACCCATTATCTCTGCATTCTTTTCTGAAAGATATAATGCATTCCAGTTCTGCATTGTGAATGCAGACTCACAACTCATTCAGTTGTTAATGAGTAACATTCACAAATCACCTGCTTGAAGACTTATGATCTTTTGATAGGTATATTTTCCTAGATATATTAGGGAGAATTTCCACACTACTATTCCAAAGAAAATAAAGTTATCACAATATTTCATAAGTGGAGGTGTAATTAGGTTGGGAGGGGCTTATAATTAAATTTCACTACTCAAGACAACATCTGCCCCAGGGAATGTATTAAAATATTGGAATTATACTGTGCAACACAGTAGCTACTAGCCACATGTGGCTACTGAACGCTTGAAATGTGGCTAGTCTGAATTGAGAGGTGCTGCATGAGTAAAATACAGATTAGATTTCAAAGACTTTAGTATGAAGAAAGAATAAAAATATCTCACTAATATTTCTTTACATTGATTACACGTTGGAATGATACTACTTTGGATTTACTGGGTTAAGTAAAGTATATTAAACTCAACTTCACCTATTTCTTTCTACTATTTTGTAATACAACTACTAGAAAATTTAAAATTACATTTGTGGCTCTCACCATATTTGAATTGCATAGTACTGGGTTAGAACATTTCTTCCTGTTTGGTAGAGAAGTCTGGAAATTCTTGGCAGAAACTGGTCAGAGGGGTTCCCCTTCTGCTGTCTATCTTTCCTCATGAGAAGGCAAGGTCAGCTCAGCCTCATAGCTTAGGATGGCTTAGAGGTTCATGTTTCCCATCCTTAGAAACAAGACTAAAAGTGGTGAATGGCTAAATATTGTTTAGACAGTTTCAAATGGTGGGGAATACATTGACACACAAAAGCCTCTTGAGTGGTCTGTGCCTCTGTTATGGCCTAAATTGTGTTCCCTAAAATTCACATGTGGAAGCCCTAAACCCCAGCACCTCAGAATGTGACTGTGATTGGAGATAGGGCCTTTCAACAGGTGATTATGTTAAAATGAAGCTATTAGGGTGGGCCCTAATCCAATCTGGTTAGTGTCCTTGTAAGAAGAGGATGTTTAAGCATTCAAAGAGGCACCAAGAATGAATGGGTACAGAGAAAGGACCATGTGAGGACACAGCTAGAAGGTGGCCATCTGCAAGCCAAGGAGAGAGGCCTCAGAAGAAACCAAACCTGCCAACACCTTGATCTTGGACTTCTAGCCTCCAGAAATGTGAGAATATACACTTCTGTTGTTTAAGCCCCACAGCCTGTGGTATTTTGTTTTGGCAGCCCTAGCAAACTAATATGGTCTCTTACTGTTCAAAACATCAAATTCCATCTAGTTCATAAAGGAGAGAAACATGAAGCCTCTTTAAATTTTGTTAAGAGTAAATGAGCCTTAATTTAATGTATACAAAACACTTTATATAATATAAAGAGTCATGTACGTATTAGTTACAGAACAGCTTCTGGTTATCATTTTCTATCTCCCTAAATGACATTTTAAATATCTTCAAAATTCCCCCTGCTCCATAATGTCAGATGTCCTTTTGTTTAAAATAATTTCCGAATCCATGATATTTGATATGAGAACCTATGGATATGAAGAAAGGAGATAGACATACTATCTTTACAAAATGGGGTATAGATACAGGGTTGTTTGCCTTTAAATATGCTAATCATTGCAAGTGTTATACTCAACTATTTGGTCCTCTCTTTCCTTCTCTTCTCTCCCCCTCAGTGCCCCTCCTACTTGTGTTAGAGATCCAACCTAATTTTATAAGAAAATCAAGTACTATGCATAAAACATGGACTGAATGGAAAGCAGTAACGTTATCTCTACCACTTAATTTAGGATGGATTATGAGAGGCTCATGGTGCTGCCCAGGATCTCCGGGAAGTGAAGGTGACATTGGGTGAAGTGTGAGAGAGTATTTGATTCACATTCTCTGCTCTGGCAGCAAAGCTCTTCCTTTCCCTGGGAATTCCAAAGGGAGTCAGGTGTAATATTCAGCCTTGGAGCAGAACGGAATGTATTTATTGCCTAAAATCCATCTTTCTCTGACAGTTATTACATTGTTTCTTATTTTAATGTGACTCATTAGTTTAGCTGGTGATAGAATTATGTTAATGAGGCTAAGGTTAAATCCATAAAAGCTTACTGGTTTTATTTCATTTGTATTTCATACCTTTAAACTTGGTGAGTTGTTTTACAAATGTGTGACATTGATGATAAGGAGAATTCAATAGAAAAACATTGTAAAAAATGATTGAAATGGAAAAATCTATTTTTAATCCTCAGCCTGACTGACAGCAATTTGTTAGTATCCTCTTCATACACAAAAGCTGGTCTTTAACATCTGTATTAGAGTAAGTCTTTTAAATTGATTTTTATTTCCTCATCTCAAGCCACAGAACGTATATTCAACTTGGCCAAAGAAAACATCTGTGACTTAAGCAGTGTAAGCTGCATAAATTACCTTCAACTTGGTCAAAAACAGCATCTGCAGAAGAGAGCACTCTTTGAAAAGAAAAAAAACCCCCAAAATCCTAAGAGTGAGTTAAGATTGATATGCCATGAAATTAAGAAGAGGAAAATGTATATTAAACAACAGTCACCTTTGTTAGATCTGAAGTTTATTAGGCCTATTCTCTTACTGACTTTGGGAGATTCTTTTCCTCCATACACTTAATAAGTAATTAGAACATTTAAAATAACATTGGGGAATATAAAAATATTCAGGCAAATACTCCGCAATAAATTACAATTAGCCCCTTTTCATATACAGAACATAGACATTTCTTAGGAATTAGAAATACCTGGCATTTTCATTACATTTTAAATAAATTCTTTATAGCTTAATAATAGCAAGCGTAATATCCTTTTCTGCGAATCATTGGGTAAGTTATGGTATTACCAGCTCAAGTAATTTCTAAAGATTAGTAGAATTTTTCAGAGAAATCTCTCTTTTAACTTAGTTTAAAACAAAATATCTGACTTCCTCCTTTGTTGGTTCCAGGAATATGTGGTTTTGTTTGGCGTTTTTATTAGTTAGGACTTAGATATTGCACAATTCTTAGAAAAAGGTAGCTACTCTTACTGTATCATCAGCCTTGTCGCCTTTACTCTGAACTCAGTTATGAACTAAATCCCCAAACTGGAAGAAACATTAAAGATCATTTAGTCCAGACCCTCATTTTGTAGAAGAGGCAGCTGAAATTCAGAGGGCCTGGGTCATCTTTCTAAGGTGACACAATTTGACTGTGAAGGCAAGTACCTCTAGGTAAGGGTCCCCTTCCTGCATCTAGCTTCCTCCCTAAACGCATGAACATTTTCCATTAATTTCCATGTAACTGGGGACGATGAGGTCTTCTGGAACGTTCCCTTGCCCAGAAGACCAACTTTTCCAGAGTGGGCACTTGCCTGAGTATTTAAATCAGAGGAAGACATCATGATCATTGTCATATTAGTCCAACATCCAGATTCTTTAAATATATTGAAGGGCAACAAGCAAAACATGCAAGTCACTTTACAGTGGGCAGGAGAAATGATTTTAGGGAAGTGCTGAAATTGCGCGGCATGGCCATGGGCAGTTGGCAAATTGCAGTGACACTCAGAAAACCACTGCAATGAGAAATGGGGGAGACATATATTGAGGACAGGTATCGGTTAGTCTTGGGCCCAGGAATGGAGCCATGGAACAGTGACATGCCTGGCAGCCTAACCCAGAAAAAAATGCTTGCATGGGGCTGCTGGCCATCAGGAATGTATAAGAATAGTAGCACAGCACTTAACGATCCTCTGCAGACCTAAGGAAATTGCATGTGTTTATAAGAGGTCAATAGATGAGAACTTTCACAAGCTTCCATCATCAATCCCTCCTACTCACACACCCCCTTAATGCCCATAGACTCTGTCATTTATGGTCTTACTACAGATCCTCCCACCCTAAGGCCACACCCTCCAATGGCACCCTTGGTCCCATCTCCTTTGGCCCATTTGACTAACAAACCTCACTTCTCACCCCAACAAATCTCACCCCAACAAATCTCACCTCTAACTATCCTGCATCATCAATTTCTCCTGCTCTGTTGAATCATTCTGATTAGCTCAATGACAAACTGTTTCCACCCACTTAAAGGCAAGGAAAAACAAAACAAAAACAAAATACAAACTTGGATCCTTTTATCCTCAGCTACTGCCCATTTTCTCGCCTTTTTACAGTATCTTACCTCTGCAAAAGTTTAATTCCAGCTGTCTTCAGTTTTTCTGCTTTTGTTATCTTTTTTTTCCTCACTCACCACTCCACCCAAATGCCTTCTCTGCAAATCACCAATGACTTCTGGGTTGCTAAGATCAGTGATCAATTCTCATTTGTTGTCTAACTTATCAACAAGCTTGACATGCTGATCACTGTCTATTCACTCAAGTACTTTCTTTGCTTGGCTCTTAGGACATCATATTTTATGTGCTTCTTTTTACTTCACTGGCCACTTTTTCTCAGGCTCCTTTGCTGGTTCTCCCTCACCACTTCCACTTTTAAAAGTTGGGGTGCCTAGGGCTTAGTTCTTGGGTAGCATTCTTTTTTCATTACTTGTCCCCTGATAACCTCATCAAGTCTGTTTTCTGTCTACCCTCATATTTATATTTCCAGTGCTGAAGTCTCCCCAGAACCCAAGCTCCTTTCTCCAACTGCCTACTCAGTAACTGTTCTTTAATGTTTAATAGGCACCTTCAAATGTTGACACATCCCAAACCAAACTTCTGACCTTTCCCCCAAACCTGCCTCTCCCATAATCTTCCTCAACTCAATAAATTGCACCTTTGTCCTTCCAATTTCTCAGACCCAGAACTTGTCATTTCCCTAGACCTCTTTCATTCATTCATAGACAACACCTAAATCTATCAGTAGATTCTCTCAGCCCCACCTTCAAAATAAATTTTGAATCTGATCACTTTTCATCACTGGTGGAAGCAAGTATAATCCTGTATCTGGATAGACGTTATAGCCTCCTAACCCTAAGGAGGAGGGTGATCATGTAAGTTATCAAAAGTGTCCAGTTGGAATCCTTTTGGGAGGAAAGGGATTGCTAAAGAAGATGACTAGCTTTTACCTGATCCATAACAGATCTAAACTGGTATCTGAAGCAACTGGGATGAATGGTCATCTTATCGAACTGGTCTCCTGCTTTTACCCTCACCCATGTGGTCCCTGGAACTGGGCAGGTCATGTTACTCCTCTGCTTGAACCATCCAGGGGAACATCATCTCCCTCTGGTTAAACCCTGCACGATTTGTTCCCTTGCTACCTTTCTGCCTTCTGAGTTACTCTTCTTCGTCTCTATTCCACGTCAGTGACACTGCCTTCTCAACTCTTCCTTGAACTTTCCAAGTGCAGTGCTGCTTCTTGAACTTTGCATCTGTGGTTCCTTCTGCCTACAGACTCTCCTCCCAGCTACCTGCTCGGCATCCACAGCTCCCTCAGGATTTGGCTGAAATAGCACCTTCACAGTGAAGCTTACTCTATCCCCATCCCTACAAAAACTGCATCCCCACCTGCACCACAGAACTCTTCCTGCTTCATTTTTCTCCATAACACTTATCACCATTTGACATCCTTATAATTTATGCTTATTGTCCTTTTTCTCCACTAGAAGGAGGATAGAAATTTCTGTCAGCTTTGTTCATTTCTGTATCCTCAGCACCTAGATTAGTGGGAAGCACGTAATAAATGTTAAATAAAGATTTGTTGACTGATAGGATAAGTTAATTTTTAAAAACTATAGTACCTTGGTTATTTTATTATCTTCTTTCTAATTGACTGGTGGTATATATATGTTGTACTTGGTAAATTTTTGCCAGCCATCACAGTCATATTATTACCCAAATTAATAGAATATCTGCATAAAGTGTGTTTATATATATATATAAATTATGTTAAATATAAATATATATAAATAAAGGATACACACACTTTCTTTCCTTTATCATTTCCTCCCTCTCTTCAATCCATTCATTCGTTCATCTTCCTTTCCTCTCTCTGTGCTACATTGACAGAAATTTATTCACCTTCTTATGAACTCATTTTTGTTTGTTTGTTTTGGTGGTGGGTAAGGGGAATAACAAGTTAGTCACTTACCGGCAGAGGATTCAAGGAAAGGGATGGGTGGCTATGGAGAGGAACTTTAGACTTCAGTTTGCCATGACTCACAACACTTAACTCAGTTCGTACCGAAAATGAGAACTGCATATATCCAAGTAACTGTTTCCCAAAATTGTACACTCAATGACTTCAACATAAGAATTAAACACATTTTCTCAACTGACAGGGAGACCAGGAATGGCAGTACCTTGTAATGGCTGGGCTTTTATATAGTCAGAAATTACATTTCATCCAAATGGATATAAGTATTTGTAAGCTACTAAAATTTGATGTGTGAGTGTGCATGAGAGAGAGAGAGAGAAGAGAGCAGATTCTAATACACCCCCAATTCCTAACATCTGTGTCTATAGTCAAATTATGTTTTAAAGATTTTTCATCTATATAAAAACTTTCATGGCTGAGATTAAGGAAATCAAGCCAATTTCACAATGCTCAAATTCCCAAACAGGAACAGAAAGCCACAGGAATGGGTGTGAGGCTCCTTCCTGCTCCGTTAAATGAGTTCATAGAAAAATGAAGCTTTAGAAAAAAAAATACACCCCAAATCCAGGAAGACATAAGCCAGCAGATGGATTAAAAAGTACTGTTTCTAGATCCAGGCTCAACAGATTTCTCTAGGTTTCAACTTGCCCAAATGAGGACATTGCACTAAATTATCTCCAAATCCCTCCCAGAACTAAAGTTATCTGAGTCCTTATCTTGAACCTGCCTGAGCAGGTGGGTGGTCAGGATAAAGCAGACCTTTGACCATAGTGGTGTACACATTCTGTTTTTCGCCTTTCTCTGACTTTATTGGCCGTTCCTTCCATGTCTCTCTTGCTAACTCTTCTTCCTCTGCTCAGTCTCTAAATGCTAGAGTGGTTCTTCTTGGCTAGACCCAGGGCTCCTCTCCTCTGTTTCTACTTAGTACTTGATGATCTTATCCAGACACCCCCAAATTTATGTTTCCAGCCTAGAATTCTCCCCTGATCTCCAGACACATATATCAACAGTCTCTTTACTTGACAACTGCACTTGGATGTCCTTTTGATTTTTTTATGTCTGAGGAAGAATCCTTGACTCTCAGCTTTCCTCCAGTTTCCTCCTCTTCTAGTTTTTCTAGTCCTTTCAATCTCAGTAAATTGTACCACGCACCACCCTAGTTGCTCAAGAGCAAAGCCTAGGAGACATTCTTAATTTCTCTTTCTCTCATTTCCTGTTTCACCCCATCAGAAAATTCTGGGGACACAACCTCCAAAACAGCTCCCGAATTCTGCCCAGTTTTCTCCATCTCCATTACTACCATTTCGGTCAAAGTTACCATCATTTCCCATAGCACTTATTTTCATTAGAATGCTGTTTTTAAGGCTAATGACAAATAATCCCTTAATTGGTCTCCTTACCTTTATTGTTGACCCCCAAATCCTTTCTCCCTTGAGCAGCTGGAAGGCTTATTTTAAATATAAGTCAGATTAGTTATGTTAAATTCTCTAAATGGCTTCAGATGTGCAATTTCAAAATAAAATCTCAACTCCATGCCTTGCAAGTCCCATATAATCTGACTTCTCCTGGTTCTTTCTGCCTACGTGCTCTTCCTCAACCTTTTCATGGATGATCCTTTCTTGTTATTCAGATCTCTTCTCCTTGCTTCTTCAGAGAAAGCTTTTACTCCAAAGCCATCTGTATCATACTACCCTATTTTAATGCTCTGCAAAGCACTTATGACCATCTCTCCCTTCACTAGATCATAAGGTCCTTATGAACAGAAAATGAGCGTAACTTTTTGGGTTTATTATGATAAGAAGTCTGGCATCTGAGCAGTGTTTAGAAGTTTCTCAGCATATATTTGTTAAACAAATTAATGAATGGATATTCTCTTACCATAGATCTATTTTATGAATCTCATTGTTATTTCTTTCTCATTCTTGTTTCTTTTCCTCAATCCTTCCTTCCTTCCTTCCACCCCCTTTTTTTTTCTTTTTAGGTTGGAAAACTGATTGTATGATGTAAGCTTATCAAATCCTCCTAAAGTTTCTCTAGAGTTCCAAGAGAACCAAGACTAGAAGTTACAACTGGTTGCTCATTGAAGTCGCAGTTGTATGCAGACCAACAAGCTCTTGTAAAATGACAAGTCTTAGTGCAGATTTGATTGACATTTGTGTTAACTGCCAAAGTGAGCTGTCATCACGTACCACCATAGTACCATAAAACTGCTGGCAACCTAAGATTCTTAATGGGATGACTGGCTCAAAGCCTTTCAAACAGCACCACTAATGGCACATATCTTCTCTGGATGTCTGCTGATGACATAATAATTGAAATTTTTTGGCAACTGTTTTGAGAGCTTTCTACCCTTGTACATGCCATCTTGGATTAATTTATGTTGTTCTGGATTCATTGATAGTCTGGTTTCTTTCTCCAGATGTAGATCCTGTCCTCCATGACAGCAAGTAGAGCCATTCCAAAGAGATCTCTATACAGAGAAATTAAACTCAGGGTTGGTTCAACCAGTGTTGCTCCTAGGTTAAAGATGGTATTCTGATTTAAACAAGCACTGAAAATCTGTGTGCCAAAGCTGTATTTTTCTGTAAAGTAGAATTAATTTGACTTCTGTGTATACTAAATGAATGCTGTATAGAAACATAAAAATGGCAAGAATGAATGTTTTGTGAAAAAAATTGCAATTCAGTTATTACTAAAGCAAAATGTTTCACTTCTCTGAAAGCTGAAACTTGTTTTGGGTAAATATTAACTGTAATACTAATTTCAGCTTCAGGGTCTATAGTTTCAATTCCATTCAACAAATATCTATTAAGCATCTACAGCAGACAAGGTAATGTGTGTTATAGAAAATTGAAAGAGCTTATAAAACACAATAATGTCACTAGTAGAATGGAAAATAGACCTTTAGACAAATGGATAAAAAGTAGGGTTATTTCATTTTTAGGGGAAAAAAAGGGCTAAGGACAGGCACATTATATAAAATTGTCCTGCTTTCAGAGAGGAACAGGACAGAGGTAATATTCTGTCTGATATTAAGATACCAACATGGAAAAGCTTATCAATTCTAAGGGTAATGATTCACTAGAAATAATTGCTGCGGGAACTTGTCTTCCCTATTTGAAAAGTTCAAAGGTACTTTTTAAAAAATTATTTATTTTTATTTTATTTCTTTTATTGGCTGTGCTGGGTCTCCGTTGCTGGGCGTGGGCTTTCCTTAGTTGGGGCGAGCAGGGCTACTCTTCTTTGTGGTGCACGGGCTTCTCATTGTGGTGGTTTCTCTTGTTGCGGAGCATGGGCTCTAGGCATGCAAGCTGCGGGCTCAGCAGTTGTAGCTCTCGGGCTCTAGAGTGTAGACTCAGTAGTTGTGGTGCAGGGGCTTAGTTGCTCTGCAGCGTGTGGGATCTTCCCGGACCAGGGCTCAAACCCGTGTCCCCTGCATTGGCAGGCGGATTCTTAACCACTGCACCACCAGGGAAGCTCTCAAAGGAACTTCCTAAACTGGTTTAGGCAGTCCTGTCTGTTAATGGGGAGACATGGGGACTCAAAACCTCATGATAACTTTGGGAAATCATGACGGTTTTTTACTCACATTCCTATTTGTTTGAGTGTAATTGTCCCAGTTCATGACTTTAACCCATATTCCTGAGGCTTCATGGATCATCCACAATGTCACATAAAAATGACAGGAAAACACACAGTAGGCCACTGAATGCTACTTTGGTAGGACCACTTCTGAACTTGTACTTTAATGGAGACCAACAAACCAAATAAGTTGGAGAAAGCATCTAGAAACCCGAGAAACACTTATGGTTGCTTATGCTAATAAAGCTTGGGAAAAGAAAGTCTTAGGGAACACAGGCATGATCTCCAAGTAATTCCAGTTACCTGGAAACAAGTTTTGAACTAACATTCATACAGAGAACAAAATCAGAGTTAATGGTTGGAATCAGGTGATTTTTTTGTCTTAATAAATAGATCGTGCAATGTTGGAAGCTGGTGATCTCCACATTCCTGGAATTCGAGTATAGACTGCTAGGGAAAAGCAGATTGTGTGCAGTGCATGAAAGAACTCTACTCATGATTCTCAATAGGAGTAGTACCACCCCCTTGAGGGTGTTTGGAAATTTGCAGAAATGTTTTTAGTAGTCACAATGGAGGAAGTTAACCAGACTTCGGTGGGCAGGGCTCAGAAATACTAGATGTCCTGCAATAATCAAGAAAGTTCCAAAGAGAAAAATTGTCCCATGTCCCACATTCCACATGAATTTCTAACTTTGCATCAGAATAAATCCACTATAAATATAAGTACAAATACTTTATCATGCAATTAATATTGGAAAAAAATTTAAGGTTAAGTAAAATAATTTTGAAGAAAGTTTCCATGAAGAAGAACACAAATGGAATTAAGATGTTATTTAAAAACTATTCAACACCATACACAAAAATAAACTCAAAATGGATCAAAAACCTAACTGTAAAGCCGGACACTATAAAACTCTTAGAGGAAAACATAAGCAGAACACTCTTTCACATAAATCACAGCAATATCTTTTTTTGGTCCACCTCCTAGAGTAATAAAAATAAATAAATAAATAAACAAATGAGATCTAATTAAACTTAAGAGCTTTTACACAGTAAAGGAAACCATGAACAAAATGGAAAGACAACCCACAGAATGAGGGAAAATATTGGCAAATGAAGCAACTCACAGGGATTAATCTCCAAAATATACAAACAGCTCATGCAGCTCAATATCAAAAAAACAACAACCCAATCAAAAAATGGGCAGAAGATCTAAACAGACACTTCTCTAAAGAAGACATACAGATGGCCAAAAAGCACATGAAAAGATGCTCAACATCACTAATTATCAGAAAAACGCAAATCAAAACTACAATGAGGTATCACCTCACACTAGTCAGAATGGCCATCATCAAAAAGTCTACAAACAATAAATACTGGAGAGCGTATGGAGAAAAAGAAACCCTCCTACACTGTTGGTGGGAATGTAAACTGGTGTAGCCAATATGGAGAGCCGTATGGAGGTTCTTTAAAAAACTAAAATAGAGCTATCATGTGATCCAGCAATTCCACTCCTGGGTATATATCAAAGAAAACCATAATTCAAAAAGATACATGCACCCCAGTGTTTATTGCAACACTGTTTATGATGGCCAAGACACATGGAAGCAACGTAACTGTCCATTGACAGAGGAATGGATAAAGAAGATGTGGTACATATATACAATGGAATATTAGTCAGCTGTAACATCAAACAAAATCATGTCTTTTGCAATAACATGGACGGATCTAGAGATTATCATACTAAGAGAAGTAAGTTGGACAGAGAAAGACAAATATCATATGATATCACTTATATGTGGTATCTAATTTTAAAAAATGACATAAATGAACTTATTTACAAAACAGAAACAGACACAGATTTTGAAAACAAACTTATGGTTACCAGAGGGAAACATGGAGGGGGGAGGGATAAATTAGGAGCTTGGAATTAACATACACACACTACTATATATAAAATAGATAACCAGGGCTTCCCTGGTGGCGCAGTGGTTGAGAGTCCACCTGCCGATGCAGTGGATACGAGTTCGTCCGGGAAGATCCCACATGCCATGGAGCAGCTGGGCCCGTGAGCCATGGCTGCTGAGCCTGCGTGTCTGGAGCCTGTGCTCCACAATGGGAGAGGCCACAACAGTGAGAGGCCCGCATATCACACACAAAAAAAAATAATAAAAAATAAAAGATAACCAACAAGGACCTACTGTATAGCACAGGGAACACTACTAAATATTCTGTAATAACCTATATGGGAAAAGAATCTGAAAAAGAATGAATATATGTATACGTATAACTGAATCACTTTGCTGTACACCTGAAACTAAAACAACATTGTAAATAAACTATACGCCAATAAAAATTTTTTTAATGTTATTTAAAAAAACCTACTCAATAATTTACTTTTTCTGCCCATAGTGTCTATTTAGTACATCATGCATTTTCAATTATCAAATTAATTCTAAAGGATTTCAGTGCAAGAGTTTAGTTTTTACTGTGGCAAATAAGAGACAAAAAAGATTTAAGACTTTGTGTCTTATGCATTGAATTATGGAGAAATGCAACTAGTGGATAAACTAAGAAAAGATTTTGTTTGGTTCTGGATTTTCCAAGAGTTTTCTAAAGGTACATCACTGTCAGCGCTGCTGCTCCTGGTATTTAAGCTGCTAATAAAACACCCTGGATTGTTCTTTACTTATAGCTGAACATATGAACATGTGTAATAACAGAAATTATTTGAAACTTTTATAGACAGGCACAGAATATAAATTAGCAGATATCTGAAACAGTGATGTCAGTAAGTTGAACTAAATGTTTTGAATATATTTTTATTGCCGTATACATTTATTTTTTATTGAATTATAATAGACACAACATTGTATTAGTTTCAGGTGTACAACATAATGATTCAATATTTGTATGGATCATGAAGTGAGTTCATGATATCTAGTTATGTATATATTTAAAATTTTCAACTATAAAAATGATGAGATCTCTGCTGTGAAAATTACATATTGAATTGCATTTACTTTGGGGTTATCATTCTCAAACTGATACTGCCCCAAGAGGTCTACCACACAACTTTTTGCCAATCTGTCCTCTTTTGCCTGCTGCTGATTATAGGATATTAATTCTGAGGTCCCTTTAAGTACCAGAAACTAAATATATACTTTAATACATGGTAGATTGTTGAATGTAGAAGATGTGTTTTGTGTCATATAGTGTCACTTCCAAGTTGTTTTTCATAATATAAATAATTATTTTGACACTACACAATAAGCTCCAGCTCATTTGCAATAATATCATAGTTTCCTCATTTTCCCTCATCCATGGCTTATTATTTTTCTCAGCATGTTATCTCTACTTTAACTAAGGTTATTTCCCTCTTTCTTTCATCACAGGCAAATTTGTCTAGTCTCTTATTACTTATCCTAACTCTAGGTTTTATTCTAGGGTCCACCTGTACTTATGCTTTATTTTTAATTATTTTAATAATTTATTTCTAATTATTAATTAATATGGATTTATTCATTTCTTTATTTTTATACTTCCTGTATGGAAGAACTACTGATCCTTTTACTTCTTGCAAACTCACATTTATTCATTTTCATTGTATATAGTCATCAGGTAGTCCCATTATGACTTTTAGAATAGCTAAAGGCTGTACCTGAACATATACATAGGGAATCCATGTTATTTTTTATAAATTATTTTTCTTTTATTTTGATTTTGTATTAGAGTTAGGATTTATATCAATTATAAAAATCAACATGTGGATTATTTTATCTATGAATTTGAATTTAAGATATTAATGAGGGCAGTGCATAATATTTATGTAAAAGGGGAATGCTGTCTGATAGGGTTGAGAACACGGCACTAGATAGTATCTAAGGTCCATCCATCTCTAAAATTCTAAGACTCGTTGGTTCCTCTAGCCTTACTATGAATGATGAATACTCTTGTCTCCAGCACAGTAAACACTGCGCTCACAGAAATTTATAAGTTGAATGTACTCTTTCGATAGTATTGTCTCTTTTGTACTTATAAAAGACAGCAAACCATTTTCTTTTCTATTTCACTGAGTTGCGAAGACCATGTTAAACCAAGAGATACACACACTAGTTCTCCCAGTATGATTATTTTCACACACACACCTGTGTACTTTTCTTACCTAGCTTCACAAGGTGGAGCATGGAGGTATTACTTCCTCTTTCAGTGCAAGCAGTTACGGAGATATTGTAGATATCTCCTGGAGGCAGGCTGAGAATTGTGGTCATGACATTGCGTGTTACCTGCAAGATCATCAGAATGGAGGGTTTAAGCTTCTAATGGCCTTGAACTAGAATACCATTCCAAACAACCACAAGGCTATCACAAATGTTCCCTCTCTGTTCTGTGCTGCAATCTACAGCTGATTAAGCCTTACGAATATATTATTTCCTCTGAACATGATATAAATTTCTCAGCTGAGCCAAATGCAATGTAGCTCCAAATAGGCACAATACATAAAGGAACATTTTTGTGATTAATTCCTTTGTTTGGAATGGGTATTACTCTGATTTTTTCCCCTTCATATTCACAGCAAATTTTAGAAAAAGCAATTGCTTGGTTTTACTAATAGGAACATTGTTCAGCCTTAGCTGAGAAGCTCAGAAGAAACCTAACCATGTCTATGGACACCTGCTTTCTTAACTAAAGACTATATTTCCCAGTTTTTTCTATAGCTAGTGGGGACCATGTGACCCCATTCCAACCATGGGTAAGAGGAGGTACCATGGGCAACTTATAGTTTTGTTCACACCCTGTATGTGCTGGACCTTTGTGTCCTCTCTTTTCCCCTTCCTGTGGGCTAGAATATGGCTGTAAAGATGAGGAAGTTTTGCCTATGCAGATGAGGACTACACTTAGTGGCAGAAGCAGCAGCAAAATAGAAAGAATCTGGACCCTTGGATGATCCCTCACAGCAGAGGTGCCCTGTTAGTGCTGGGTACCATGAGAGAGACATAGGTGTTGATATTCTTTAATCCACAGCCTTAAAAAAATATTATTACAGTCATTTAGTTGGTACCCTAACTAATATAACAAAAAGGTTGATAAACCAGAAGAAAGGAAATTTGTGTTTCCAACATATCCATATATTTAGGTGTTGGGGATATATGGAGAAAATAATGAAATAACTATGGTTTTCTTGAAAATGTTTAGTATCCTGAAGAAAAAGCTCAGTCATAACTTTAAACACAGGTGAAATCAATAGATACAATAATTACTACTCACTACTAAAGATTAAAAGGTAAGCTCTGTGAAAGAAGGAATTTAATTTTTGTTCACTATCCTGTCTCCAGAACCAAAAGCAGTGCCACTTGGCATACAAATATTTTTTTGATGTCTCAATAAATGTTTGCTTCATGGTTTTCAACAGATGCCCAATACTGGGAATCAAAGATACATACACTCTTTTTAATTTTCTTCTTCCCTTCTGCAACAACCATCCAGTGGAGCATTCTAGAATGTGAGAGGTCAGTAGTGTCATCCCCGTATGTCCAACTGATGTATAACAGACTGTTGAAATATTCCACAGAAGTGATTTCTGGAGCAACTGGGGCTATGAGGGAGGAAAGGACTACACTTTAGTATAAGAGACTATGAATAATTAAAGTACTTACCAATAGAGCATAAAATCCCAGAGTTAATTTAGAGAATTAAAATTCACACCTCATGATGGTCCTAGGGACTCTTGGATCTGTCGGTAATATAGTGAAGTTTGGTGGTATGAAGTGGGCACTTGTTTTGTGGGACGCTACCTTGTATGGCTCAGACCCAAGATAGCCAGACCTATACCTGAGGAGAGCAAGGTTTTTTATATAAATTTCACTTACAAGATTCCAAAAATGTTCACATGTTTGGGTCAAATTTAGGGTTAATTTATTGTTGGATCAATAAATTAATATTATTAGGCACTGGTGAACTTATTTTCCAAGCAGTACTAGAAACTCTGGGGTCCTGTAAAAATAAATCTTTTTAATTGTGGCAGCAAAGAAGTTTATGAGAATAAAGAACAGTAGGATCAATGAGTAGAGGAACAGAAAAATAAATATTATGTCCATAAGATAACAAGACAATGGCATTTACAGTGTCTAGAGCAGTTATTCGTGGAAGGTAGGCTCTAAATAAAAGTTGCTGAAACAAGTATTAAGGGAGGGAAGGAAGAGATTTTTAACTTTAGAAAGCTGAATTCTCCCTGACACTGAGTTTATGAATTTATTTTATAACTTTACATTTTTAAATTTAAAAAAATTCTGATAGGGGAGGAGAGTTCATCACAAGCTTTATAATACATAAGCTCTGAAAGCACACTTTAATTATTTTTAAAGTAACTGATAATTCTGAATATTTTAACAAATACACAGTTGAATTTAAGTTCCATGTGATGTTGGTTTGAAGATAGTCAAGTGTTCTATTCCAAGATACAGTCCCAAACCAACCAATGTTTGGAGGAGAATTTCTACAAATCAAAAAGACTTATTTTCTTTAACATGCACTAATACATATAACAAACATTCATAACTATCTATGCTTTCAGATACAATTATTCACTAAAGGGATATGTAATAGTAAAAAACATATTTCTGTTTCATGCTAAGTATGAGTAGCATTTCTATATGATTGACAATAAAATCTTGAAATATCAACAATGTCTATAATAAGTAGCAGAAACTCATATCATATTGCAGAAAATTCTAATAAAGGAAAATAACCCTGGTTTCTTTATAGCCTCATAACATATTTTTACATAATTCACTATATACAAGAACTTATATGTATATTTCTTCAAAGGATATTTTCTCAAGTTCTAATTTGAGTGAACATATTTAAAATTGCAAAGCCAGAAGTATATATCTCTCGCTCACAGGTATGAAGTCTTCACATTTTTATACTCCATGTTGTTGATTTCAAATCCAGCATATTGCTGAAAGGCCACCAGATGTCACTATTAGTTTATTAAACATTATTTGGTACACGCATAATTACGAACTTGACTTGCAGACAAACTGCCTAACAAAGATAATAGACTTGAGGTTCTAATAAATTGCACCTTATTCAAGTATTTTATTCCTATTCCCACACAATTTGGCAATTTGGATTACAATTGGAAAACATATGAAAGTAAAGTATGAGGTCTTTATTTGCTTTAAAATTGAAATGAGGGAAGAAAGCCCCCCCCCCACCAAAAGCTAAAATTTCAACTAGTTTTAGATACAGGTATAAAAATAAAACTCAGCTACCATACGTATTTTAATAATGATTTAGATTATATAATTTAATTCTCACACTACCCTATGAGGTATTATTATGCCCATTTTATAGATGTGAGAATTGAAACCATCTGTGTCAATACGCTTAGATAACACTGTGGATCTCCAGTGTCAGCATGACTTAGTGGTTGGTCCCAGGAAAAAATAAGAAATTACCAAAGATCAATTTATTGGAGACAATAGACTGTTCACCCAGGCAAGTAGCTTGCTTATTAACCATAGTTTACATATCCAGACTTGCTTTGTCCATCTAAACTCTTATCTCATGATCTTTGCCCATTCCCAGGTAGTTCCCAACTTAGAAAGGCACACCTAAACCATTTGAGTCCAGAACTCCAAATCCTATTAATATTTCATTTCTGATGTCCCCCTTGGGAGACACCACGAGCACTCTGTCCAGAAAGTGTCCTGGCTCACTACAGCAAGTTCCCTACGCTTAGCTTTGTTTCATTAGCCAGTTGTTAGGCAATATTTTGAGTTTTACCAGTGAGAAAATACAAGTCCAGGATCATTAAGATAATTTGCTCGAAGTTCTACAGCTGGAAATTAGCAGGGTTAAGGCTGCTCAATCAAGTGATCAGATGTGACGTCTGGGCTTTTTCCAGACAGCTGCTCTGTCTGAGAAGGAAAGAGCATTCTCAGAGCATTAATCTCAGTAAAGTTAAGTGTATGAATTATTGATACAATGAAGTTTCATTATAATTAAGTATGTGATTATGAATATAGTCAAAAAGGCTAACACAGGGCTTGTCAAATAATTGGTATTTTCTCTTTTTATGGTAGTCTTTCACTTCTCTACTTTAATATTACTATTAACATCTGGAACAAAGGAAGCTCTTGACATTGGCCAGTAAACAAAAGTGATGAACTATGTAAGTTGATTGTGTAAGAATTCACATGATTAATTTCTTTCCATTATTTTTTTAATTGATAAATCTCAACAGGGTAAAGCTAGAAGTCCAGTGAGTAAATTATTTTGACAAAATTATTCTTCACCTAAACAATATCTTTCTCTTTTCTTTTCTCAGTATAACTTTAATTATGGCTTTGCAGTCCCATCAAAAGTTCTTGAAAAAATCTTAGTTCAGACAACGAGGGTTACTGTTTCTCGGATGAATTTCCTCTTCTTGTTGCTACCTCTGCCCACCTCTGCTATCTCTGCCATATGATAGTGATCTACATATTTTTAGGCTCTGAGGATCCAACACTAACAGTTTTTTGAGTATTTAAACTTTGTGCCATGTATTTTGCTAAGTAACTTTATTAATTGGGAAGTAACAATAGATAATAATAGCAGATTATAGATACTATTATCATCCCTATTTTTAACCTGAAAAAACCTGAGGCTTAGAAGAATTAACTTGCTGGAGTTTACAGGTGGAAGGTGGCAAACCTGTGACTCACACACCCAAGTTTATGTGTCTCCAGATCTGTTTTAATTCCTTCAATGGACAGTACTGCAGTCAGCCTGTGACTTTGAAAATGGCTTAATTAATAAGGAAATGGAGGCACTCTACCAAATACAATTATCAAAATGGATAAAATCAATTGAGTGTGGTGTAAAGCTGAAAGCTCTGCCTGCTACATCTCGATTCTAATCAATTCTGAACACGGGTGCATAAATCAAGGGCAGTGACTCAGGATAAAAAGAAATTAAGGACAGTAACTCAGGATACAAACTATATTTTAATTTTTAAAGGCTATTATTTAAACAAATAATAAATTTTCAGAATCAAGTATATCATCTTCTGTGAAATTGATACTCAGTCGGTCCTGGGTGAATGACTAGCAATTTCTGGAGATGGGTCCCCTCAGAACCTCCTCAAAATAGTGATCTCTCCTCATGAGACCATTTCCCATGCACTCGCCTGTTATGAAGCTTATGGTGGAACTGTCACAGCAGCTCAGTTCTGGGTCTCCCCATGTTACCATGGTAACTCGAAAGTTGTAGTACCATGCTGGCAACAGATGAGCTATCCTCTGAAAAAAGCAAGAAGACAAAAGACTAAGAGGGAAAATCATATTTTTGGAATACAGTTATGTACTTCTCTTAGGCTATGAAAAAAGTAATTTTAAATTTCCTTTTGCCTTTTTGTATTTCCCATTTTCCAATAAAAATATTCTTCTTGGAATAAGATGACATGTAAATAAAATGATGTACCACAATATAATATATTTTAAAAAGTGATCAAAAGATATAGAGTCAAGTACATTCAGTATTGGTTTCCTTTTGCAGTTTCCTAAGTTATATTACACAAGTGAATTAGTATTTATTTGTAAGTCACTGTATGTACATGTCCTCCGATTTCTAAGGCAAATAACCTTTCACAACTTTATATTATCCCAGCATGGACCATAAACATGCATCCATATTGGGTGGCAATCACCAGAGTTGTCAACTGGGTAGAGGACAATTGTGTAATTTGTATGTGACCTGTAGCTAACCTGCACTTTTTAAATTATTCTAGTCTCAGAAAGAACAATCTTTTCTTGCTCTCTTGAAGAACATCCTCTAAGGGCCTGACATTATTGGTATTTAACTGATTTTTCAATGTCAAGAAGAGCCATCATTAGAGTTAAGCAGTGTCAACTAATTATTGAATGACTAGAGGAAATCTCCTGTGTTTTCTTCCTTAGGAGCAGAGAGAAACAATAAACACTTGGTAGGTCTACTAAAATGGGAATTAGCAAATACACTCAATAAGAGTGAAAGCTAGTTTCACACAATTCTCTCTCTTTCTCAAAAAACAACAAAAAAATTAAAAGCAAAAACAACCCCAAACCTTGAAAGTAGCAAGCTACCTGTGTGTATTTACAAAATGGTCTAATTTACATAACACATAATAATTTTTTCAGACACATTTGGCACATGAAAACATGTCTGTTGACACAGGAAAATGTGACAGCTGGTTAAGGAAAGATTACCACTGATGCAGTCAAGGAGACAGTCGCTGCTATTTCATAGTAAGTTGTCCATTCTGATGTCATTGTTGTAGGGTTGAAATAAAACATTTCGACCACATATTTTCTGAACACTCCTAAATAAGGTCTGGTCCAGCTCAAAACCACTGCTGTAGGACCCAAGGGATAGAGCATTAAATCCTTTATTCCAGTTGGAACTAAGAAGAAGGGAGGGGAGTGAAAAAAGAAAGTCAAGAAGGAATGTTTAATATCTTAGCAATAGCTTCACACTGTTACCTAATAACTAGGTTTTTCACTCTTTTGATACAATCATTAAAAACTAAAAACATTTGCCTGAGATTTTCTTTTTCCCAAGTAATGGATGCTAAGGATGGCTTCCAGGTATACAACTGTAATCACTAATTACTCTGAAGGGTGAATATTGGGTGAACAAGTATGGACCTCTCATAAATGATGATAATGACTTGAGCTTAGAAATTACACCCTTCCAAATAGTACTCTGATAAAGGTATTATTCTTGTGGCTGGCAACTTACCAATAGCAAATGTCACAGGATCTGAAGGTGGTCCAATCAAAGGGCCTTTTCTTAGGTACATCACAACCTGGTACTGGGCACCAGGAACCAGATTTTCAATAATAGATTTGCTTGAGTTCACCTTCAAACCAAACACCCAATAAGATTTATTAGAGCTGGGCTTTCAGAATGTGACACAGAGGCTAACATTGTTTTCAGGGACACTTTGTGAAATCACAAATGCCTCTGAAATCCAGAAGCCTTTACTTATGCTGAGGAAGGTTAAATTTCAAAATTAGGATGATATATAGTTTATATGAGCACTGGAGGAAACACAGAACATTCAAATTCTAAGGCTAGATTTAATAAGCCCCATGAACTGCTTTATAACCATAAATGTCAATTGTAACTATGTACACTAGAAACACACCAGCCTCTAACCATAATCAAATCAGGAATAACATAAGGATAGTTTGACATCCTAAATTGTAGTGTCAGCTGATTACATGCAAAGATCAGTGCATGAATGTCTTTAGTCTCTCATCACTTAGAAGCATATAATATTTAATTATAGTGATGGAAATGACCTCAGAGATTATCTAGGCCAAATCTCTCATTTAACAGATCAAGAAAGTAAAGCTAGAGAATAGCCAAGATCACATATCTAGATCAGTGTTGGGACTGGAAGCCTAGCATTGTGACTTCTGCTCCATGATACAGGCCAAGCAGCAAGACACAGCAGTAAGCACTTTGCAAGGCTACTGTGACAACCTGCCAAGAATGAATCAGGAAGAAATAGATAATCTGAACAGACTGATTACTAGTAGTGAAATTGAATTTGTAATTAAAAAAAAAAAAAAAAAACTCCTAACAAACAAAAGCCCAGGACTGGATGATTTCACAGGGGAATTCTACCAAATATATAAAGAAAAGCTAATTCCGGGAGTCAAGATGGCATACTAGAGGATGTGGAATTCATGTATCCTCACAACTAGGGCACTTACCAGGCACTGGTGGGGGACCATGGACACCTAAGGGGACAGGAAGAATGCCCAGCAACCGGCTTGCGGGATCTTGGTTCCCAGGCCGGAGGTCAGACCCAAGTTCCTGTGGTGGGAGCTCTGAGTCCAAACTGCTGGACCAAAAGGAGAACCTCAGAGCCCAGGGAATATCAATCGGAGTGAGAACTCCTGGAGGTCTTCATCTCAGCACCAAGACCCAGCTCTATCCAAATGCCTGCAAACTCCAGTGCTGGACATCTCAAGCCAAACGACCAGTAAGACAGGAATATAGTACCACACATTAAAAAAAAAAAAGATGAAATAGGTAGCTACCTGAAAAAGAATTCAGAGTAATGATAGTAAAGATGATCCAAAATCTCAGAAACAGAATGGAGAAAATACAAGAAACATTTAAAAAGGATATAGAAGAACTAAAGAGCAAATAAACAGTGATGAATGACAAAATTACTGATATTAAAAATACTCTAGGAGCTTCCCTGGTGGTGCAGTAGTTGAGAGTCCGCCTGCCAATGCAGGGGACATGGGTTCGTGCCCCGGTCCGGGAAGATCCCACATGCCGCGGAGCGGCTGGGCCCGTGAGCCATGGCCGCTGAGCCTGTGCATCCAGAGCCTGTGCTCCCCAACTGGAGAGGCCACAATAGTGAGAGGCCCACGTACCACACACACACAAAAAAAATACTCTAGAAGGAATCAATAACAAAATAACTGAGGCAGAAGAACAGATAAGTGAGCTGGAAGAAAAAATGGTGGAAATAACTGCCAGGGAGCAGAATAAAGAAAAAAGAATGAAAGGAATTGAGGACAGTCAGAGAGACCTCTGGGACAACATTAAACACACTAACATTTGAATTATAAGGGTCCCAGAAGAAGAAGAGAAAAAGAAACAGTGTTAGAAAATATTTGAATAGATTATAGTGGAAAACTTCTCTAATATGGGAAAGGAAATAGTCAATCAAGTCCAGGAAGCACAGAGAGTACCATACAGGATAAACCCAAAGAGAAACGCTGAGACACATATGAATCAAACTATCAAAAATTAAAAACAAAGAAAAAATATTGAAAGCAGCAAGGGAAAAGCAACAAATAGCATACAAGGGAACCCCCATAGGGTTAACAACTGATTTTTCAGGAGAAACTCTGCAAGCCAGAAGGGAGTCGCAGGACATATTTAAAGTGATGAAAGAGAAAAACCTACAACTAAGATTACTCTACCCAGCAAGGATCTCATTCAGATTTGACAGAGAAATTAAAAATCTTTACAAATATGCAAAAGTTAAGAGAATTCAGCACCACCAAACCAGCTTTACAACAAATGCTAAAGGAACTTCTCTAGGCAGGAAACACAAGAGAAGAAAAAGACCTACAATAACAAACAAAACAATTAAGAAAATAGAAATAGGAACATACATATCGATAATTACCTTAAATGTAAATGGATTAAAAGCTCCAACCAAAAGACATAGACTGGATGAATGGACACAAAAACAAGACCCGTACATACGCTGTCTACAAGACACCCTCTTCAGACCTAGGGACACATACAGACTGAAAGTAAGGGGATGGAAAAAGATATTCTGTGCAAATGGGAATCAAAAGAAAACTGGAGTGGCAATTCTCATATCAGACAAAATAGACTTTAAAATAAAGGCTATTACAAGAAACAAAGAAGCACACCACATAATGATCATGGGATAAATCCAAGAAGAAGATATAACAATTGTAAATATTTATGCACCCAACACAGGAGCACCTCAATACATAAGGCAAATGTTAACAGCCATAATAGGGGCAATCGACAGTAAGACAATCATAGTAAGGGACTTTAACACCCCACTTTCACCAATGGACAGATCATCCAAAATGAAAGTAAATAAGGAAACACAACCTTTAAATGACACATTAAAAAAGGTGGACTTAATTGATATTTATAGGACATTCCATCCAAAAACAACAGAACACACTTTCTTGTCAAGTGCTCATGGAACATTCTCCAAGATAGGCCATATCTTGGGCCACAAATCAAGCTTTGGTAAATTTAAGACAATTGAAATCGTATCAAGTATCTTTTCTGACCACAACACTATGGTTGTGTTACAGGAAACAAACTGTAAAAAATACAAACATGGAGGCTAAACAATACACTACTAAATAACCAAGAGATCACTGAAGAAATAAAAAAAAATACCTAGAAACAGATGACAATGAAAACACAATGACCCAAAACCTATGGGAAGCAGCAAAAGCAGTTCTAAGAGGGAAGTTTATAGCAATACAATCCTACCTCAAGAAACAAGAAACATCTCAAATAAACAACCTAAACTTACACCTAAAGCAATTAGAGAAATAAGAACAAAAAAACCCCCAAAGTTAGCAGAAGGAAAGAAATCATAAAGATCAGATCAGAAATAAATGTAAAGGAAATGAAATAAACAATAGCAAAGATCAATAAAACTGAAAGCTGGTTCTTTGAGAGGATAAGCAAAACTGACAAACCATTAGCCAGACTCATCAAGAAAAAAGGGAGAAGACTCAAATCAACAGAATAAGAAATGCAAAAGGAGAATTAACAACTGACACTGCAGAATTACAAAGGATCATGAGAGATTACTACAAGTTACTATATGCCAATAAAATGGACAACCTGGAAGAAATGGACAAATTCATAGAAAAGCACAACCTTCCAAGACTGAACCAGGAAGAAATAGAAAATATAAACAGAAAAATCACAAGCAATGAAATTGAAACTGTGATTTAAAATCTTCCAACAAACAAAATCCCAGGACCAGATGGCTTCACAGGCGATTCTATCAAACATTTAGAGAAGAGCTAACACCTATCCTTCTCAAACTCTTCCAAAATATAGCAGAGGGAGGAACACTCCCAAACTCATTCTACGAGGCCACCATCACCCTGATACCAAAACCAGACAAAGATGTCACAAAAAAAGAAAACTACAGGCCAATATCTCTGATGAACATAGATGCAAAAGTCTTCAACAAAATACTAGTAAACAGAATCCAACAGCCCATAAACAGATCATACACCATGTTCAACTGGAGTTTATCCCAGGAATACAAGGATTCTTCATTATGTGCAAATCAATCAATGTGATACACCATATTAACAGATTGAAGGATAAAAACCATATGATAATCTCAATAGATGTAGAAGAAGCTTTTGTCAAATTTCAACACCCATTTATGATAAAAACTCTCCAGAAAGTAGGCATAGAGGGAACCTACCTCAACATAATAAAGACCATATATGACAAACCCACAGCCAACATCATTCTCAATGGTGAAAAACTGAAACCATTTCCACTAAGATCAGGAACAAGACAAGGTTGCCCACTCTCACCACTATTATTCAAGATAGTTTAGGAAGTTTTAGCTACAGCAATCAGAGAAGAAAAAGAAATAAAGGAATCCAAATTGGAAAAGTAGAAATAAAACTGTCACTGTTTGCAGATGACATGATATAATACATAGAGAATCCTAATTATGCTACCAGAAAACTACTAGAGCTAATCAATGAATCTGGCAGAGTAGCAGGATACAAAATTAATGCACAGAAATCTCTTGCATTCCTATACACTAATGATGAAAAATCTGAAAGAGAAATTAAGGAAGCATTCCCATTTACCATTACAACGAAAAGAATAAAATACTTAGGAATAAACCTACCTAAGGAAACAAAAGACCTTCTGTATGCAGAAAACTATAAGACACTGATGAAAGAAATTAAAGATGATAGAAACAAATGGTGAGATATACTATGTTCTTGGATTAGAAGAATCAACATTGTGAAAATAACTGTACTGCCTAAAGCAATCTACAGATTCAATGCAATCCCTATCAAACTACCAATGGCATTTTTCACAGAACTGGAACAAAAAATTACACAATTTGTATGGAAACACAAAAGACCCCGAATAGCCAAAACAATCTTGAGAAACAAAAATGGAGCTGGAGGAATCAGGCTCCCTGACTTCAGACTATACTACAAAGCTACAATAATCAAGACAGTATGGTACTGGCAAAAAAACAGAAATATAGATCAATGGAACAGGATAGAAAGCCCAGAGATAAACCCACACACATATGGTCACCTTGTCTTTGATAAAGGAGGCAAGAGTATACAATGGAGAAAAGACAGCCTCTTCAATAATTGGTACTGGGAAAACTGGAATAAAAGAAGGAAATTAAACACTCCCTAATACCATACACAAAAATAAACTCAAAATGGATTGAAGACCTAAATGTAAGGCCAGACACTATAAAACTCTTAGAGGAAAACATAGGCAGAACACTCTATGACATAAATCACAGCATGATCTTTTTTGACCCACCTCCTAGATAAATGGAAATAAAACACAAAAATAAACAAATGGGACCTAATGAAACTTCAAAGCTTTTGCAGAGCAAAGGAAACCATAAAAAAGATGAAAAGACAACCCTCAGAATGGGAGAAAATATTTCCAAACAAAGCAACTGACAAAGGATTAATCTCCAAAATTTACAAGCAGCTCATGCAGCTCAATATCACAAAAACAAACAACCCAAACCAAAAATGGGCAGGAGACCTAAATAGACATTTCTCCAAAGAAGATATACAGATTGCCAACAAACACATGAAAGGATGCTTAACATCACTAATCATTAGAGAAATGCAAATCAAAACTACAATGAGGTATCACCTCACACTGGTGATAATGACTATCATCAAAAAATCTACAAACAATAAATGCTGGAGAGGGCGTGGAGAAAAGGGAACCCTCTTGCACTGCTGGTGGGAATGTAAATTGGTACAGCCACTATGGGGAACAGTATGTAGCTTCCTTAAAAAATGAAAAATAGAGCTACCATATGACCCAGCAATCCCACTACTGGGCATATACCCTGAGAAAACCATAATTTAAAAAGAGTCATGTATCACAATGTTCATTGCAGCTGTATTTACAATAGCCAGGACATGGGAGCAACCTAAGTGTCCATCAATAGATGAATGGCTAAAGAAGATGTGGCACATATATACCATGGAATATTACTCAGCCATAAAAAGAAATGAAATTGAGTTATTTGTAGTGAGGTGGGTGGACCTAGAGTCTGTCATACAGAGTGAAGTAAGTCAGAAAGAGAAAAACAAATACCCTATGCTAACACATATATATGGAATCTTAAAAAAAAAAAAAATTGTTCTAAAGAACCGAGGGGCAGGACAGGAATAAAGATGCCAACGTAGAGAATGGACTTGAGGACATGGGGAGGGGGAAGTGTAAACTGGGACGAAGTGAGAGAGTGGCATGGACTTATATATACTACTGAATATAAAATAGATAGCTAGTGGGAAGCAGCTGCATAGCACAGGGAGATCAGTTTTGTGCTTTGTGACCACCTAAAGGGGTGGGATAGGGAGGTTGGGAGGGAGATGCAAGAGAGAGGAGATATAGGGATATATGTATATGTATAGCTGATTAACTTTGTTATAAAGCAGAAACTAACACATCATTGTAAAGCAATTATACCCCAATAAAAATGTTAAAAAAATTGAATCACTATGCTATATAGCTGAAACTAATATAATATTGTGAATCTATTATACCTCAATAAAAAAAGGTAACAGCAGTTAGCACTTTGCAAGGCTACTGTGACCCAATAAAATAATGTTGTAGAGAACATCTCTCATTTACATGAGCTCTTCTCCTGTTCCTTAAAAAAAAAATCTCCTAGCTATGGAAAAACTACCATATAGAGAAAAGTAGTGTGAACAGACAGATGAGTAAAATGTATTTATTAATATTGAATATTGGCATGCATAAGAATTGATGTTTAACTAATAGGTTAAGCAATGTGCTGCTCATATATACAATGGAATATTACTCAGCCATAAAAAGAAACGAAATTGAGCTATTTGTAATGAGGTGGATGGACCTAGAGTCTGTCATACAGAGCGAAATCAGAAAGAGAAAGACAAATACCGTATGCTAACACATATATATGGAATTTATGAAAAAAATGTCATGTAGAACCTAGGGTTAAGACAGGAATAAAGACACAGACCTACTAGAGAATGGACTTAAGGATATGGGGAGGGGGAAGGGTAAGCTGTGACAAAGTGAGAGAGTGGCATGGACATATATATACTACCAAACGTAAAATAGATAGCTAGTGGGAAGCAGCTGCATAGCCACAGGGAGATCAGCTCAGTGCTTCGTGACCACCTAGAGGGGTGGGATAGGGAGGGTGGGAGGGAGGTGCAAGAGGGAAGAGATATGGGAACATATGTATATATATAACTGATTCATTTTGTTATAAAGCAGAAACTAACACACCATTGTAAAGCAATTATACTCCAATAAAGATGTAAAAAAAAAAAAAAGAAAGAAAAGAAATGCGCTGCTTTGCCCTTTAGTCCCTCTGATATTTTAGATCATTTTGCTTAGTTGAACCAACACAGGTTCTCTATTAGACTGCCTGAGATCAAATCCTGACTCCACACCTTGTAAGCATGGGAATTTATTTGTAATTTTTAATTTCTTTATAATTCTTACCTTGACTTCCTCATTGATAAACTATAGGTAATATACCTAGTAGAGTGTTAGGATCCTTAAACTAGAGTATCAATAAAGTTAACTCTTATTACTCATTAACTTTTTGGCATCCAGAGTACCTAAAATTGTAAAATTGCTACAGAAAGGAGCATGAATCAATGAAGAAGAATATTTTTGACAACTTACCTATGCTGTAAGTTTTTTGTGTCTCATCATGATTTTAAGAATAAACATAGTTTTGGTTATATGATATAAATGTTAAACTTTTCCAATACTAAACAATAATTCTACACAGTAGAAATTGTATAATTTGAACTGGTACAACTTGTTCTACATGTAAGTAAGGAAACAGCACACCAAAATTTCTCTTCCAATAACTTGATCAAAATAAGATTAAACTGAGTTAATAAATGAGCATTTCCACCTTTTCTTTCCTATTTACACTCATGTCAGTATTTCTTGCCCATGTTTTAGAATTTTGATTCTCCTGGAAGCCATCTAAACAAAGTCTGACATCTCATCTAATAGAGCACTTCCTGAAGAGACAAACTACGCATAAGAACACAGATGTTTTGCAGAGCCAGCAGTACTGTTTTATTTCTTTAGCATGTATTTTTAAGTAATAAAACTAGTAATGATCATTGTAAAAATTGCTCACACCAGAGAAGAGCAAATGAAGTCAATTTTGGAAGTCTTTCTGCCCTCCTCTCACCATTTCCCACTTTTTGGCAGGCAATCTTCTAGGCCCTCCTTGATACATACATACATAAATAATATGATATTGAACCAAAAAGTATTATATTATTGACATTGCCTCAAACTTTTCTTTTAAACTTCACAAACATTGTAGACATGTGAACATACCTGCAAATCGAACCTTGCTCATTAATCACTCATTTAGAATATTTAGAATAACACAGAGTGTAGATTGTTTCAGGGTGAGGTTAAAGTTTCTTTGGTTTGATAATATTTTAGGCAGTTGTTGATTTTAATTATTCAAATGACTTCCTGGAATTATAACGACTTAAATATACTCTCATAATAAATTCATCTTAGGATAATTACACTGCCTTTAAAAAAATAAGAATCAACAATGTATATATATATTACACTACTAAAAAAAATGAGAAGGCAAATGATATTGCGCATGACCTTGGTGACAAATTATAAACTAATTTCCCCCTAACTTTTGAATATTTGCTGAGCCACCTATATCACTCCTATTCTTTCATACCTTTTTGTTTATCCTGGACTTATTTAGGGGTGGACTGGAGGTGGGCAGGGGAAAGGCTCCTGTATGCTACTTACTAAATAACATGTGCTTTAATCTCTAGAAGATTACTCCACACTCCTCCCCTAATTTTCACCCCATCTTTGCAATCCAATATTTTCTCTCTCTCATTTCTGACTGGCTTAGTCTCCATTCCAGAGAATTTGGTTCAGCCTAATATACCTACAGCTAGGCACCAGTCCTATCCCTCCTCAGTTAAATAAATAGAAGGAAAGTTGTACCACAGAACATAGGAAATATTTGATAGACTGTGAAATAATGAGGTTAAACTAGATGATGGTGAGAGTTCCTTTCAGGCTGAAATGGTCTTATTTCTATATTAGGTGATCCTCTTTCCATTAGCCCTTTCTGTACATTTATTACAGTTACTCTGCTTTCTACAGAGAACCTCTAGAACCTCTTTATCTTCTTGCCTTGATACAAAAAGTATCCAGTTAGGTCTGCATAATAATAAAAGTTAACAATCTTGTGCACATTACTATGTTCCAGACATTGCATTAAGCATCAAGTCCTTTTATCTTTGTTACAACTCTATGAGGTTGGATATGCTTCTCCTTACATTACAGATTAAGACGCTAAGATTTATAAAGAAAGGGACTCAGAGCTGGAAGCTGTTCAAATCAGGTCTGAAACCCAAGTCTGTTTAATTCTAGAGTCTATGCTTTTATTCAGTACTCTTGACTCTATCAAGAGGAGCGGTAAGGGTGACCTTCCCCTAGTGTATCACCTGCAATCCGCCAGAAACAACACTCGCCTGGAAGTCAGATCAGTTGAGCTGGGGTCTCAGCTCTGATACTCATCAGTTGTGTGACTTTGGGCAGGTCTTTTAAATATTCGGCCTCTTAGCTCTATCATTTCCTCTTTTGTAAAGCTAATAGATCGATTGGTCTTTCTTTCTGATTTAGTCACTTAGTTATACATTCCTATAAATTGTCACCAAACTTTTATGGACCAAGCAGATCACATATAAAAATAAACGTGCATCCATATATTACATGATGCTTCTTAATTCTGAAATTCACGACTGTGTGTGAGTCTTTGGAGAAAATGCCAGAAGCACACTTACTTCAAAGAGTTGACTGGGTCCTTCATGTAAAACTGAGCACTGGCTTTATGTTTAACATATCAACATAGGTTTATTAATGAATAGCACTACAATGGTTGTTAGAAGGGTTACATCACAAAACTCCCTTTTCCACGAACACTTGCTTATAAACTCACACACAAAACAAAAAAACCAGACAGGAAGAACATATACATAATGAGGACAAATTCAAATTAAGGGGTACCAATGTACCTACATGCAAGGCCAGACTCTAAGCTTCATGAAGTCAAGGCTCAAATCAAATTTGTTCTTATTTCTAGCATCTCACACAGGACCCGCTATAGAACACAGAAATCAATCAAGCTGTGGGGCAGAGCAGGGGCAATAGTGGCGAATCTCATGAATGATCTAGGTAATCGGTACAGCAATGATCCTATGGTACAGGTGATGAGATGATGGTAGAGAAGAAGTAAGGAGAATGAAAGTATAAGAGAGTGAAACATTGTGATTAATTATTCATCTGTGTTTGGCTTTGGAATCACTCATTTTTGAGCTGTGTTTTGAATTTTCTGTTTAACATAGCACCGTACCATTGACTATAGAACTAAAGAAATGTTATTATTTTTTTCTTTCTGGATAATGCTTGCTTCAAGAAATAACCTAAGTCAGACCAATCCTGGAGAGAATGTCTTCTGGATTCCTTTGATTAATGGGTACATGAATCTAGGCCAATTTTTGAGACTTTTGCACTGATGTTTCCTTCTTTGAAAATGTGTGTTTGTGTGTGTGTGTGCGTGTGTGTGTAATGATAATGATGTAATAATAACACAGTCTTCTTGCAGTAATTGAGATAACACCTAGCACAGTGGTCTAGTTCCCACCCTCCACTTCACATACTGGCCTCCTTGCCTATAATCCTTAACAGTTTCATGTCTACATTTCAAGAAGCCATTGTCAAAGTGTACTTAGACCAGCCTTTTCTGGTTCATTTATAATTTACAATGTCTATTTATACTTTTAGCCTTTGGTTTCTATGTTAAGATATGTAACTTACACATTAGGTGGGACAAGAAGAACCACACCTGAGAGCAGTCAAGTTCTAGGTCATGTCCTGCAGACACATTTTCTATTAATGCAGAGTCAGTCATACTTCATACCCTCAGGGAAGGAAGCTAATAAGCTTCTCAGTGAGCTGTGATTACTAGTTAAACTGTTTAGCATATTTACTCATTAATTCAAGCTGAGAGATAGCTTCATCTTCAAGTTGGGCTTATCTCAGCACTCTAAGGCTTTCAACAGCTCCAAAGGCTGTGATTCCTGAATTCATCTTATTAATTAAAAATTTTTCACTCTTTGAATTACACTAAATGCCTAATTTTCATGGGATAAATGGAAACACTCTAAATAGCTTTCACACAGCAAACATCTTTTTTGACTGCATATTATATTTCCAGTGTACTCCACACATATTGAAAATTTAATTTTTTTCCTTTAGGCAAGAAAATACTGTGTTTGTAAGACACCAAGAATCAGTACCTTTGATCCTATGAAAAAAATAAATCCAGGGCTCCATGATTCCTGTGGGTATTTAGGGCATCTGAGAGCAAAGTCTGCTCTGGGGCCCAGGCTGGTGGTTTCATTCAGGACTGATGATTGGGCGTGGTGTTCATTCCATAGCCACGCCCAGACCTACTGATTCCCATGTGTTTCCACTTGCCCCTCCCACTCCCTTGTGCTCAGCTAACGCCTATTTATCCTTCAAAACTCTTCAGTTATGATTAGTGAGGGGGTAGTTTTTCACTTTATGTACTTTAAATTTCTGAATTATTTTTTCAGTGAGCATGCCTTATTTTACAGTTAAAATAACAAGAAACAATGGGAAAAAAAATAAAACAAGCAAACAAAACCTCCCCCAAACCTTCTGCTTTGTTATCTCCTCCCCTGGGGGAAGTTCTGAGCAGTTTCCAAATCCTCTTGCCCCAATCCATATTTATCCATGCCCTTCTTTCTGCGAGCTCATATGGCCTCTCGATCATTTACTTTCAGCCTTGGCCTTATTTTATACTCTGCAGTAATTATAGGTTCCCTTACCCTTGTTATCACTAGATTATAAACTCAGCAAAAGCAAGACGTGTAAGAATTGTCTAGATTCCCACCATCTATCCCAGTACCTGGCACATCGTAGATGTTCAGTATATTCTCTTGAATGAGGAATTAAGTAAAAGGAAGATGGCGGTTCTAAGAGGGAAAAAGGAAGGCGACTGCGATTGAAGAGCCTCGGGCATTGATTTCCTAGCTCCTCCCCCACTCTTGGAAACACTGCCGGGGATGCACCTGGGAGACCTCAGCACAGCTTCTTGCCATTGGCGGCCCCCTTGCATCCCCCGCAAGGCTGGGCTGCAGGAAGTGAGTGAGCCAGTCTGCCCTTTCATTCCTTTACCTGAGTACAGTACTGCTTTTCTAGCCTCTGGCTCTCCTTTTGTTTCTGGCAGGTGAGTGACACCACGGACACGATGGTGCTGTTGTAGTTTTCTTGGGAAGAAGTCCAGGACATCAAGGCAGTGGTTGAGCTTAGAACGTGGACACTTACATGCTGGGGCTTCTCAGTGAGTTCTTCAATCCACTCTCCTGAAGGGCCTGGACATCAAAGCAGAGCACAAGGGAGGTTTCACGCTGAGCTGGTTGAGGTACAAGATTCTAGTTTTAAAAATCATGTTGTTTCCCTTTTTGCCCTTACAGAGATACTCCAAGTAAGACTGGCAGCCAGGCTGGCAGGTCTTTACATTCTCTGCTTAGCTACAGTCTCCACTGGGTGACCTCCCCATTGACCTAAGCAACAGCCTGGCAGCAGCAACCAAACCAGTTCTACTGAGAGACAGAAGCTCCACTTCAGTTGTTACGTGCCTCTGAGATTATTCTGGTAAGTTCTTCACCAGAGAGAATTTACTTCTCTTTTAACAAACAGCATGTGTGGCAGTGTGGCATTTCATGAGTATTCATAATTCCTTTGCTGTTAGGATCTTCAGTCTCTAGAAATAATTATGTTGAGATTCAAATTAGCCTCTACTACAGTCATGTGAAAATTTTAAATTTGGTGACAGCAGGATCAAAGAGGCAGGGTGTGACTACCTTAGAGAAGAAACAAGCAACAGACGGGCTCAATTATAGAAGCTGGCAGAAACCTGGCTGATAATTTGAGGACACGGTGGGCTCCTCATTATAAAATATCTCCCTGAAAGTGCCCACCATTAGCTTTGTTCTCTTAAATTTCCAAAGTGGTTATTAGCACAGTGCCTGACACATCATGAGGACCCAAGCAATGTTAAGGTGATTATTATCTCCCGAAAGGCACTGTTAAAATGCAAATGTGCAACTTCTTTTATTTGCTTAGTATACATTTCTCAGTTCCCTCATAGGAAGCTGTATTCCTGAGCCCGGGAGAGAGGAAGGAGCAAGCGGCTCGTTGGGGAGGGCAGTCCCACGTTCATGGTTAATTGGGCAAGGGAAAAAACAATAAAAATGATAATAATAATGATGATGGCAAAGAGTTGTAGGACTCGCTGCGTGCCAGGCTCTGTTTTAAGTTTATATGTGTTTGCATATTTTAATCCTTTAATTTTCTTAACTACCCTATGAGATAAGTACTAGGATTGATTTCACTTTCAGATGAGGAAACCGAGGCAGAGATAGCACAAGTAGAGCTGGGATTCATGCACAGGAAGTCTGGTTCCAAAATCCATGTTCTTAACCCCTGCACAAAACTTCCTGGACCACTATGAAAGAGTGAAAAGCACAGGTCTGGAGATAGGAAAGTTGGCCCCAAACTCAGTTTTGCTCATTATTAGCAATGCAAGCTTGGGCAAATGACTTAACTTCTCTGAATCTCAGTCATTGCATCTGTCAAATGGACAAATCATAGAATGTTAGGATTGAAAAGGACTTTAGATTTTCAATGCCTTGTTTTACTGATGAAGAAACTGGAGCCCAGAGATGTGAATGAACTGCCCAATGTCATGGAGCTAGTAATGTTTGGGAACCAACCTAGAACTCCTGTCTCCTGGGTTGGGGCTTTGTGATAACTTATCATGATACTCTCTGATTAGTCTACTTCACAGGACTGTCGATGGGATCAAATGAGATTATAACGTGTTAGAGAACTATCTAAATGTGAAGTGTTATTACTGTTATGATGATTACTGGGGTAGTGGGGGCATGGAGAGAGAAGGTGGGGGGAGGCAAAACGAATTCACTCACTTAATGGCTTTACATTAGGACTGACCCGATAATCAACCCAAGGTAATAGGTCACTGCAGGCTCCATGGAAATGGACTTTGCTATTAAATATTTCTAGAGTATTTCTAGAAGAATATTTCTTCTTCTGACACCAATTCGCTAAACTTTCTGTGACTCAGTATTTTTTTTCAAGTGAAAACTGGGGATAAGAGAAATATTCCCTTCATGAGGCTATTGGGAGACTAATATAAATTTCTACCTTAATTTTTATCTCTGAGTAAAACCTTCAAAATTACACAAATTCAGTATCCTTTTAAAATCAAAGGCATATACAGAGTACACCTGAATAACTCATTACCACAGAACATCATATCTGAAGCTCTAAAAAGATTTTTATTGGCAGAGAAATAGCAAAATTTCTAGTGCCCTATATTTTCCTAGATGAGCATTAATATGCATCTTTTTGAAATAATCATATGTTTGAGCAATTCTGACACATTCTCAGCAGCTCTGGTCAACTGGATACTCTAGGAACAGGGCAGAGTGCTTGACACTGGAAAGTGGTTCAATAAATATTTGTCGAATGTACAACAGAATTAACAAATAAGCAAAGAGTTTAACCCCAGCCTAGGGTTTTGTAATTTGGTATGAGAAGCAGGATGTACACAAATAAAATACATCTAGAAAAATACCACACTCAGATAAGCTCTGTATTTTGTCTTGTGCACTATGAAACACAGTAGAAATTCAGAGGAGGGAAGAGCTAATTGCCAGAAGAGTTGTGGGAGTTTTCCTGTAACTTGCAGTGGATCTCTGCTGGCAGACAAAGAAATCTCTGGGTTAATGAAACATATTTAGCCTCATGGGAAGAACTGGATACTAAACTTTGCTCTCATTCTCAAGTGATGTCACGTCAAAGATTGCCCATAACTGAAAGACATGCAAGGCAATCACAGATATTTTTTCTGCATATTCAGTGGATATTTCAAGCCTTTTCACTAGTGGTGACATTTTTGGTTTGTTAAGTAAAATTGTTATATGGGATATTTTCAACATTTTTAAGCTGCTAAGTAAATTGATCTCTGCCCTCCTCCTCTTTCCCCTGTCCATCTTTTTGAGGATCCTCTGATGAAAGGTGGTAATTTGCTTTTGAAGGAGGAGATAGAGTATGGTGATCCTCCTTCTTGGAACTCAGTTTTTATCCATTCCCTTCTGGTTCTTCTTTCAGCTGATCAAAGGCACATTTAACTCCTGATAAGCTAGGAAACTGGTTTTTGGCCTCTAAACTTCTGGTAAGCATAGTCAGATTAGCAAAAAACATTACAGACATACACTATGTGTGTAGCTTTTAGAGGCTAGTTATTGCTCTGCTATTATCCCTGATGGAATTGGTAGAAGATGCCCTAAGACTTGATATTGGAGTATTCATGATGCTCTAGCTTAGTCTTGTGCTAACTTTTGGAGACCACCTAGGTCTCACTACACCTGAATCTCTCTCTTTCTTTCAAGCTCCATAAGCTCAATACGCTAATGAGACTTTCCACACAGACCAACAATATCAATTTTCATTATGGCTTTGAACAAAAGTCCTCTTTCTCAAACTATGTGTCCACGTCCTTGGAGACTTTGTTATCACTAGTGTGGAAGGTCAGTTTAATAAATGTTCGATTATCACAATAATTTTAAAATATCCTCAAGTTAAATCCCTGGGTAGTTTTGCTACTATGAAACATACATATATTTTCCTGCTGTCAAAATCTCATGGATCCGGGCCTCTCATGATCTTGAAGAATTCTCAGGGTCTCTAAGGTTTGATGCATAACTGATGCCTGAGCATCATTAATCTCACCAGTTCCATTTTTCTAGCTCCTCTGTAAGTGCAAAATAATCTCTTTGGTACTTACTGATATAAAAACTGAGTGATTTTGCTGACTGGCTGTTTCGAATTTCACAAGATCCTGAGGAACTGAAGGTTGTAACAGATAACTTATATTTCCCAGGTTCCTTCAGTTCTGCAACAAATTCGTGTGCCTCTTCGTCCATTGTCAAATATTCAGTAAAGTTTTCTAAATCATGTATAAAAAAGAGAATATATATGAATTGATATCTGGAACAGCCTTGGCTATAGAAGTCAATTAATTTTAAAAAATGTATTTAAAAAATTTTTCCTCCTTCCTTTTCTTAAGTTGAATTATACCTCTAAAATTACTATTAAAAAAGGTGACTAAGAGTTCAAGTTATTTTTTACAATAGTTTTAAATAACCAAATAAAATATGGTGCACAAATCAACAAAACTAGGGATGGATATATACTGCATTCTTACATACTGTCAACCAATACAGTTATATACACAAAATAGAAGTATAATGTTAGGAAAAAATAGCAATAATCAACGTTCTCATTTGGATATAAAGGATTAAAAAAACAGTACCAAATGTTGTATAAGTTATTTGTGGTAGCATTAAATATCCATAAGTGTCTTAAAATATATTGAATTATCTCTATTTAGAAATAATCCTCTGGATATATTTTTCTGACACTTGTAATATTTTTGCTTCATTGGTTTGCTTTCAGAAATTTTAAAAGTAAAAATGATTTTTGCATTGCTTCAAAGTCCACCTCCTGCTGCTTATTCATTTGAAGTTGTTATCACTTGGTGACTGTAACACAACACACCACAGTCAGATAAAAGCATGATTGAACCTTCATGGAAATAAGCATTACAAAAAATTATGAATTATAAGACCCTATTTTCCATAGAATATATTGAGGAATAGAAAAATAAAAGACAGATTAAGGGAACTTTTTTTAATACAAGTAATTTCAGGCAAATGTTAAGAATTTTGACTCAAATAATTGGAGATGAAAAAGGATTTCAATGTTATATAATATTTGGGTATGGTTGATTGCTCTATACTCTAGTATAGGGAATTCACAGATCTTGTATTTCATTCTATTGAATAAAATGGGGGCAAACAATATGTCATATATAAGACTACATGATTTGCATACCTTATCCTATAAATAAGGCTGTCAATTTAACCTCAGATTTTGGCAACTTGACAACTTTTGCTACCCAGACTACTAGACTGGAAAGCATAAAACAACACAAACAACAAATAACTATGAAAACCTACCAAACAACAATTCACATATGATTCATGATCCAAATTTACTGAATGCTGTGGCCCTGCTTTTCATAAATTAGTTGGCTAAATATAAGAAATAACTCTCAGTTGCTAAGTGAATACAATATATAATATAGTAGCTAGAGTGGAAATACCAGTTGCTATGTATTTTCTATTCTACAACCAGCTTCTCTTTGGGAAAATGTGAGTGGTGCTGGTTCCAGGGGGCACCTGCTAAGGGGAATAAGAGTAGCTTGATAAGCAGGACACAGGTCTGATACTCTTGGGAAAGTAGCCAGGTTGTCAGCAAGATTGTTTTGCTGCATGCTTCACAAATGTGTGTACTGGAAAACAGAATATTTCTCCAGGATATTTTGTAATTTGTTACAGTTAGAACCTTAATTCAAAATCTTTCTAAATATAAAGTTTCCTCAGTTGCCTGGGGTACGTGAAACGTCAGGTAATGAAATGTATACAGTTGCCTGTACTTGCAGTGTATGAACTACCCAAACCGGATTCTGACCCAAACTGTTCATTTTTGTTTTCTGGTTTCCGTCTGCATTGGATACTCCATTAAATTCTTCCTTTTCTTTACCATCTTTCTTTAGATATTAACTGTCTACCATCAGTCTTTCTTTCTAAATGTAATTTTTAAAAGTTTCAATTTCCTTTCCTTTGCACCATTACTTATTTCCTCTGATTTCCTATTACTTTACCTTCTCTTTCCATGTGGATATGGAACCCATCAAATGCAGTGGGTGGTTTTGGTGGCAACCAACTCAGTATCATTTGGACAGGGAAAAAAGAGAAAGAGCTGGTCGTTGCTTTCTCAGTCTCACTGAGTGTATTGTTATTTTCATATTCTATGGGAAGAACACTGCCAAATTCATCTTCACTTTCAGGAGTCGCAGATGCACTGTCCCACCAATATGGCTGGGATGTCGTTTCATAGTCACTGCTGTTAAAATCAGGCCAACCAGAGGAAATGTTGCCGGAGGGAATTTCAGGGGTGTCATCAGTAAAATGGAAGAGTTTGTCTTTTCCCATTGTATCTTGTGATCTCATGAACGATTCCTCTGGGAAACTGCCACTCTGTTCTTCCCAGTTGTTTTTGTTCAAGTTTACTATACGAACTGAGATATTTTGAGGAGGATAAGGGACTGTAAGAGAGAGAATTATCATTTTCAAGTATTTTTAACTATTATAATGAATACTTAATCTATTAATGAGTCAAACATACAAGCAGATTTAGAAAGTAGAGTTTAGTTTTACTTTTACTGTATAGATAATTTACATCAAGAACAAGTGTGGTTTCAAGTACACATACATCTAAGATTTTGTACACAATGTGCACACATTAGCTTATCACCAGTCACACTTCAAATATTGATACATTAATTCATGATACTATGTTTGTCCAAGTGGTGATTTAACCACTTTCAAAGTAGAGTTACATACATATTTTTCAGCTTATCACAATCTCCTTTTTTAAAAACTGAGTCTCTGTCACTAGATCTTTCTTCCAAAAAAAGCAACTATAGTGTTTTTATAGCTATCAAGATAAAAATACTCCCTATGACATAGTTGCACTTAAAAGAGTTAAATGACTGAATTGCCTTCAGAAACAATAACATTCATGTTGGAAATATGGCTTCACTCCTCATCTCTCTAAAATAAAAACTATGTATACAAAATGAGTTTATGAACTATGGAATCATACTTTTGTAGTGGTAGAAAATTATGAAGGCACACTGCATGGTGTCCACCTGCAAAAGATTGTATGCATCCTGCAAATAGCAGCTCGACTCTCACCTCTTCTAATAAAAATTAATCTCTCCCTCCTTTGTGCTGTTATATAAGTTTGTACCTCTTTAATAATATTTATTATTGCATTCTGCCTTGTATGAGTGCCAGTAGTACCTCTACCATTTTTGAGAACAGGGAACCATCTCACCAGACTTTGTCTTCATCTCTCCCAGTACTTTAAACAACTCCCAGGTAAAAGATGCTCAATTAGTTTCTTTACTTGAATAATGAAAACTACAAGTAGAATCTTAGATGTTGATGTGAGGTGAATAAAATTTAGCTGAAATATTTTCTTTGCTTTGGCCTAATTAATGAGAATTCGGATTTGTCAACACATCTTAGAATTTCAGAATGGCAGGGTCTCAGAGGTGATCTATTATAACACATTCCCAATGTTTGTATGAATTGTGTCTCCTGCATTCCTACTGAATACTTAAGGACATTAGGCATGAAAAAATATCAGTCATATTGGTATTGGCAATGGGCATTTAGTATGTGTATATTTATATTACCCATACATTCTTCTGTCTACCTACCATCTGTCTATCCATCCATCCATCCATCCTATGATTGTGCTTCATTTTAGTGATGCTACTAAAATTAATAATCTGATAATCTGTAGTAGAACCTCTCACATCTGTTATTCTGTCATATGAATATTTTGTCAGGTTATAGAATAAATGTTGTGCACTTGATCCAGTTAAATTACTTAATTATAACTTTTGGTAGTGTCACACAATTTTTTTAATTCAAAGATTAGAAATCTATGATTTCATTGACATATTTAAAATTTTTCAAATTGAATATTTTGCTCAATTCCTTTTACATTGATAGAAAATTTGTTTTAGATTACTAAAATACATATTTATTTTCTTTCTTAGCTCTGGAACAGAATTTTCCTTAGAATGATAGAAAGTATATATATAACAACATATAATTTAATTATTTTTTCACTAAATTTGATTCTTTGGAAGACTTACCAGTTCTGTGCTGTTTGGGTTCATGACTGACACCGCTGTACTCCACAAGAGTGCTTTTATTAAAAGTTGCCTCAGATACCAGCTGAAAGGTGATATTACTATAACATATTCCTGGCAGCCAGTGATTAAATACTGTTTTTCCCTTAAAGGAATCTGAGAAAAAAAAAAACAATTATATTAAAATTTCAGTTTCCTAAATGCCACACACTTCTAGAAAGTTCTGAACAATTATGACTAACTATCCATAAAATAATATTTCCTGCAACTTCTGGCATGGTCAGTAATAAAAAATTGATATAAGGCTAGAGATGAAAATTTGGATTTTTTTTGACACAAACTGAAAGGCTTTTTTCTGCAAGAATTGGATACAATTGGAATTAAAATTTTATTATAAGAACATTTGGTGTATTAAGTGGAGAAGATAACATATAGAAATTGTAGAGATTAAGTTTCTGCTAGCCATTTACTTTAAGATAAAAACCCAAGGTATTTTGCCAATTTACGACTTAGGAAAAAATAATTTTACAAGAAATGTTTTCACTAGTCTCACTTGTAGAATATAGCCTATTTAAAAAATAAAACAGTTTGTTATTTGGCGGATAGGACCTGCTTGAAAATAAAAAATTTGAATTTTATTTGGGAAATAATAATAAAATTAAAAATCCAATCCAAGTTAGAAATGAGAGAAACAAAAATTACCACTTGTTGAATGAAAAACCAAAATTAATTTTAAATTAATTAAATTTAAAAAGAGAGCATATTAATGAACTTATTTTTAAACTCATGGCATTTAGCTCAACAAAAGTTTCAGTCACTACTTTTCAATTATTTCTGAACTTATATTTGCATGCAATAAAAAAGCAAATAAGGTCGCAATTATTAATTTGCAGATAATCTGTTTTCATTCAAAATAAAGAATGCAGTAATTTATGGAGTCTCTTTATGTTTATTTGATATTTTTTAAGTTTAAAAACCCTGTAAATTCACTGCATATATTTTAAACAATGTCTCATTAAAAAAAATCCATGGGAGATTCAGGAGTTTGTAAAAGCAGCAAGTCAAAGTGAGATATTTCTGGATATCATGCCCTATGTGGTTGAGTACCTGTCCTCTACTTAGTTTCCAGTTACAACTAGTCAAATTTGAGACCATCATCTACACTCTCTGCAGATAAATATCATGGTGCTGGGTCCTGAGAATATTTACGTTTCCCCAATTCAGTCCCCAAAGGCCATCCCTCCTTCTTGCCCTCTCCCTCTCCCTCTTGACCTGCCTCTGCCCCTGAAAAGTTGAGTTCTTTCAAAATTATTAATTCCCCTAGGCTCTCCTCTCTCTCAAGATCCCATCAAGCCAGTAAAAATCGTGAAACCAATTTTTGTATATTAATGCACTAATTTAGCTAGTCATATAGATAAATATATACAAAAGAACTAAAAAGCATTGTCTTTTGCGTTTGAGAAAAATCTTGGACCATCTCCAAGTGAAACATTGTGAAAGGCACCTCTCTAGCTTCCCAGTTCTAGAAGTGCCCTAACACACTCAGAAAGAAATGGTTAAGTGAGGTGCTTCTAAATTTAAGTCTGAATTTGTTTCCTGCACCAGACATGCAGGAATAATATTTGGCAGGAATAACATGTGAGTCACAACAATTTGAGTTTTTCTTATGCTTACGCATGACACATGACTCTAAAGGACGAGACATTCTAAGACTCCTCATAACAATATTTTCACGCATCAGTAGCTATTTTTATTAGTTCATTTATGACCAAATAGTGAATTATAAGGCCTCTTCAGAGCAAGAGCAAGACCATTTGGCAAAAATCATGTAAAAGTAATAGTCATCATTTTTCATCTTCCTTTTGCCTCTTACCTTTATATAGCATTGTCCGGAAGTCTTTACCTTCCCAGTAGCTTATGTTTACTCTTGTGAAAACGTTATATTTTTCTGGATAATGAATTTCGAACAGGACTCCTGTTTCAGGAGAAGGTTTATAGTCATATATTGAAACACTGGTTACGGGAAGAGGTTCTGCAGAAGGAAAGTTAATGGAGAAAGGGGAATTAAGAAAAGAGTAAAAGGCCATTATCAATAGTTGGAAGGGCCAAGGATTACACCTATTAGAATTTTACACATATTTTTATTATCTGTAAGACACTAAACTCTTCAGTCTCCTGAGTTGAGTGTTCTCCTTAGCAGTAATTAATGATGCATATTTTAAATAGTGATTTCTGCCTTTCAAAGAACTTTCATATTCATTTTTCCATTTGCCTTTTGCAATAACCCTGAGATCTAGGAAGAGCAAATATTAATATCATCATTCAACATATAAAAATAATGATAACTCAGACTTTAAATTACTTCTCAAAGGTAATTTAACAAGGACATGGCAGAGTCTGTATCTCCAGATTCCTAGTTCATTTTTCTTTTCCCCAAGCCAAGAAAATTTGACATTAATAATAGACCAGTAGCAGAAAATACATTTTGGCTCTAACCAAAGATAAATGTTTCAATAATCAGTTATTTCTTTGTGTGAACTTAGCACTTTTTTTATGTTAAGTATAACATTGCAAACCATCCTATGTTGTGAGGATTATAGTTTATGATGTTTATCAAACTATTCTTTCTACAGAAATTTAAAAATGTTTATTTCTATTTTGCACGAGTTGTTAATTCATTACAAAACTTTGTAAATACTCTTGGCCCTCTCACTGTTGTGCCCTCTTCCGTTGTGGAGCACAGGCTCCGGATGTGCAGGCTCAGCGACCATGGCTCACGGGCCCAGCCACTCCTCAGCATGTGGGATCTCCCTGGACCGGGGCACGAACCCGTGTCCTCTGCATTGGCAGGCGGACTCTCAACCACTGTGCCACCAGGGAAGCCCCTCATTTTTTTTAATAACTGTGATTGATGTATGTCTGCATCTCCTCCACATCCCACACTTCAGCCAAAGTCTTGTAAAGTGCCAGAGGCCCCTCACCCTTCAGTAGGAACTACTGGATAAGTCTTACTTTCATTCATTTCGTTCAAGAAAATATTTTAAATAATTTGGCTTGGAGTCAACTCTTGTATTATAGAAAAATTGATTTTAATTCAAAATTTTAGAATTGAGAGTATTCTTGGACACCTATAGCCTAAATGAAATATCCTTAGTTTAAATTTTATACTTTGAAAATTTCAGTTTCAATAACATAAGAAACCAAAATTGACTTAGTTCATTCAACAAATAATTACCTACTTTGTCTCAATCTGTAGCTAAATATCTTTCATTTTGTTCTTCATTATCTCAACCTATTTTTGCTTTTGACTGATGAGATCCAGGGAAGACTGAAAATACATGTTAAAATTCTTAATTTTTTCCTGGAATTTTCTCATAAACCAAGCCAACATCTATAAAAAAGTTGGAAGGCCTTCAGATTGCAACATATATTGGGATCATGTCCCTGTAGACTATGTGCAATGTTCTCTGGTTAGAATGTTTCTATTTTATCTTTGTCTCATCCTTGGTTTTTGTACTTAAAGGGAGAACAGAGTGAACTCACTTAAGTGTCATGTAAAGAAATCAGCAAACCAAGCCCTGAAGACGCTGAGTATTTCTCTTTGATTAATCCCAGAGAAGTCTTGAACCATTTGAAGATCTTTCTTCCAACTCAGTCTAATTACTAACCCAGGGAGTCTACACAATCCACTTTTTGACTCTGGATATGAGAAACAAAATGAAAGCTAACAGCAAACAGCAGTCACAGAGCCATAACTCTTCCACTGCTGCAGCCCAGTTTCACATCCTCACCAGGGGTCTGTCTACTGGAAAGAGAAGTTAGAGGTCCACTCAATCTTTCATGCCCTGAGTTAGGAAGTCTGCACATCAAAGCCATAGTCAAACTTTGAAATTCAAGAGATACAGGAGGATTAGAGCATAGATATTTTATTTTGTGATTTTTCTGTTAGCTGTGCCAACTACTTAAATTTTAAACTAAGAGAATTTTTTAAATGCCTACTTACATGTTTGCTTCCTGTATTTCCCTCAACTTCAACATATATAACCCAGGTCAGCTGTAAATTCTAAAGTCCATACCCAGGCATTTTTGAGGTATATTCAATACAAGAATTACTGTTTTCTAGAACTCAAATGCATTCTCTAGAAATATTTTACCATCTCTCCAGTTACTTCCCTCATTGTTTTTCTTTTTGAAAAATTAAGGGATGTGGCATAAACCAGAGCTGTAATTACTCATGTGTTTTTCAGTGATGACAAGGTAAAATCTTGATCTAATTCATTACTCCTTTCTCTGCCAACTACCCTGTTATACTTCCCTTTCTTGTTTTAGGAACCAGGTGAGACTGGACAGAGAAATGTAGTTGTTTAAAAATAGAAATCATTTATTATCTTCATTTATTACTTTTTTGTCTTTAGTTTCTCCTTTTCAATTAAAAAAATTAATCATTACAAAATATAGTTGAAACTCCCTCATATAACTTACCCTGATCCTATTTGCCTCCCATAATTTGGCCAGAGGTAAATTATTACTCTGAATATGGTATTTCTCTTTCCATGCATGTTTTTCACTTTTATATTTGTAAGTGTCCAATATTCATATGGACTATTACTTCACATACCTTAAAATGTTATGTTGATGGTATCATATTATACGTATGATTCTGCAGCTTACTTTTTGTCACCTAACATCGTTTTTGAGATTTGTCCATCTTGATGTACCTCTAGAAAATTTAGTATCCATTTTACAACTATACAAACAATATAATTTATCTGTTTTTTTTTGTTGTTGTTATATACGTTGTTTTCAATCACTCACTTTTGCAAATAATGTTGCAATAAATGTTTTGGGACATGTTTTTTTAGCTTGGAAATCCTGGATAGTAGAGTATGCACATCTTCAACTGTTTGTGATATTGTGAAAATGTTTTCTAACTTGATGTCAATTATCTATCAGTTGTGTGTGATAGTTCTTATTTCTCCATATTCTTTTTCCAACACTTGCTTGTATCAGTCTTTTTATTTATTTTTAATTAATTAATTTAATTTATTTTATTTTTTTGGCTGTGTTGGGTCTTCATTGCTGCACATGGGCTTTCTCTAGGTGCAGTGAGTGGGGGCTACTCTTCACTGCGGTGCATGGGCTTCTCATTGTGATGACTTCTTTTGTTGCAGAGTGCAGGCTCTAGGCCTGTGGGCTTCAGTAGTTGTGGCACGTGGGCTCAGTAGTTGTGGCGCACGGGCTTAGTTGCTCCGCAGCATGTGGAATCTTCCCAGACCAAGGCTCGAACTTGTGTCCCCTGCAATGGCAGGTGGATTCTTAACCACTGCGCCACCAGGGAAGTCCAGTCTTTTTAACTTTTGTCACTGAAGCCTGTGAAATTTTGTCTCTTAATTTCCTGTTCAAGAAAAAATTGAATATCTTTTCATATGTTTATCTGTCATTTGGCTTCCTTTTTCTTCAAATCATTTGTTTGATACCCTTGCCTGTTTCATGGATTCTTTTTCCATATTTTCCTGCTAATTTCTAATGCAACCTTTGTCATATACCACTTCTCCATTGTCATTTTTTATTGTGTACTGTGCCTTTCATCTGGATACATTTTTCTTCTTGTTGAAACATATAATTTAATAGTTATTTAAGTTAGAGTATGGGTGTTAAATTCTCCTAGGCTCTGTATACAAAAAAATTTTCTTTATTCTTGATGTAGTTTAGCTGGATATAGAATTCTGGGTAGTCTGATTTCCCCTCAGCACTTTGAGGATATTGCTCCATTGTCTTCTTGCACCAATTATTGCAGAAAAGAAAGCTTCTGTCAGCCTAATAGTTATTCCTTTGTGGATACTATGCTTTTTGTCCATTAGTATTTTCTAAACTTCTAATTTATTTTTATTTATGCTTGATCATCTGCAGTTTCACCATCACATATCTAGGTATGGTCTTAGTTTTGAATTATGGTCTAGGTACTTGGAATGCCTTGTCAATCTGTGGATTCATGTCATTCTTCAAGTCTTGGAAATTCCCATAATGATTTCTTCAAATATTATGCCAATCATCCCTTCCATATTTTTCTTAATCTCTTAATCTCCTTAGTTAGAATCTCTCCACCTCCATACCTGTGGGAGTATTGTCTCACTGTGCTAAATCATGGGACAATGACACAGTATCATCTTTCAATTTACTGACTTTATTTAATTTTTATTAGTACAGAATTTATCCCATCTATTGAAGATTTTCAATTAATTAACATTAAATTTGATTAATTAAATTAATTTTACCTAGTTTAACCAATTAAAATATTAAATTAAATGATTGTATTTTTTATTTTAAAATTTTAAAATTTATATTTATTCTGTATGTTTCTGTTTTATTTTTGCCAATTTTTGTTTCATTATTCCTTAATTCTTTTTTAATATGTGTAATTCTTTCATTTATCACTTTGTATATCATAGCAAACTGTAAATTTTTGTTACATTGCTACACAAAATATAATACAAAATGTTATAATAATTTTGATGCCTATCTTTTTTAGCATAGATTTCTTTGTGTGTTCTAAAATATAAGCCCTAGGCCAAATTTTGATTTCTCATTGCCCCATTTCTTGTTTTTTCCTCACTGCTTTGAAGCAGTTTAGCATCCTTTCAGCTCACCAGAATCTGCAGTCTAGAACCAGGGCATATAACATTATTTTGGGGCTCTTCATATTGTGGATGGTATAGTGGTTTTCACAAATTCATTCCCTGAGTCAGAGGGTAACTAAGCTTGGCCCTTGATAGTAAGAATGTGTGGCCCTTGCCTGTATCCTTAGGCCTCCATATGTGCTTTTTCTTCACAAGCAGGAATAATCTTTACTCCAAGCAAAGAGTCTGGCTCTGGGCCATATCTAATGTAGAGCAACTCAAGACTTCCTCCTCTACAGGGGCCCAGATTCAGTACTGTCTACTTTCAGACCCAGAGCACAGGGACCCCATGACTTCAGCCTACTTCCCTACTTTGAGTTTCTGATTAATGGAGACATCTATCTTATTTTTGAGCCTGGAAATATACTTCTGTTTTTCTTTTCACTTTTTGGTGGGAGCACAGAGTGTATGACAAAGCAGGACTTTCCTGCATTATTTTTACTAAAAATCCTATCACGAAGTTCCCATTTTTTCTTTTAATAAAAAACTTTAAAATGACATTTAATATCATTATTTCCTCGTTAGGTGTTCCATATAATAAAAACTGATGTTCAAATTGAAGAATATTTTCTGCTCCTTCATTACCTTTGAACCATTCATACAGATCATAAGTAGGAAGATTTTTAAAGTTCTGGATGTGGCTATCTTAGAAGATGAAAAAACAAAAGCAAATGTGGAGCAAATACTGTTTCAAGAAAGCAGAGGTAGCCTTGTACTTATTAGTATCTGCTAAGTGCTAAGAGGTGCTTCTTTCTGCGATTGCTCTGTTTTGAGGAACTAAAACTAAAAGAGCTGTTGAGTCAGTGATCAGTATCCTTTGCTTTCAATGTGACCAACCTAAGAACATGTGTCTTCTGACATAGCCCTCTTGAGGGAGATGAACATGGGATTAGTCCCTCACTTCTGATGGCAGGAGTAGGGAAAAGGGACCAGTCCAGGTCCCAGGCCAGAGCTCTTGTAATATGTATTGATGATAATTTGAGACCTGAACTGATGCTTCAGCTATATCCAAGCAGGCCACTGAGGTGAGCTGGCTGAAGCAGCCACCCATGGTCCAGGAGGATGGTTACCATTACACCCACTAACTTAGTCTGAGTCTCCATCATTTCTTTAGTAGGAGAACAAAATTTGCCACCCCAAAATGTATCTCTTTGGCATGAGGAGTAACTTAGGCTGAGTATTTTTAAGAAAAAGAAGACTCAGCACATGTGTTTCCTCGGACAGTTCCTTTCCTAGTGTTAGACAAGAGCCCACTCTCAGGCCCTGGAAGGGGTCCCCCTTCCTGCAGCATCCCAACATCCAACAGCGAGAAGAAAAAGCCAAATAATCCACGAGACACAATTTTTCTTGTGTCGATCAGAGAAATAAGATTGTAAGGCAACCAAATGAACTAAATTCTAAAGACAAGCCCCTCTGAGGAGAAAAGGGACACATTAACTGTTTTACCTTTAGGAGGGCATGGCAGAAAGAAGGGACACCATTAAAGCAGGAAAGAAGAAAGCAACTAAAATTTTCCTGATCCAGAAAGGTGGAGTGTGTTCTAAATAACAGTTTAGGCTGCTCTGTCCAAGAAGGTAGGTACCGGCCACCTGTGGCTATTTAAATTAAACTTAGAATGAATCAAAATTAAATAAAATTAAAACTGAGGGGCTACTGTACTGGACAATGCAGATATAGAACATTTCCATCATCCAAAATTTCTGTCCAAAAGTATAGGACAGAGCTGGTTTAAAATGAGTGGGGCTCCCAGGCACAAGTGGAGCCCACTTCTCTCTAGCTCTTTACATGGGCCTCCATCAGGTGCTCAGGAGAAATACTGATGGCAAGAGAGCCACCCTCCTACCTTCCAGGGCACAGGGGTGCAAGTGATAATTAACACCATTAAGAGATCAAGGAGAAAACTTAATTCCCTGGACTTTTTTTTTTTTTTAAAGATGTTGGGGGTAGGAGTTTATTAATTAATTAATTTATTTTTGCTGTGTTGGTTCTTCGTTTCTGTGCGAGGGCTTTCTCTAGTTGTGGCAAGCGGGGGCCACTCTTCATCGTGGTGTGCGGGCCTCTCACTATCGCAGCCTCTCTTGTTGCGGAGGACAGGCTCCAGATGCACAGGCTCAGTAGTTGTGGCTCACGGGTCTAGTTGCTCCGCGGCATGTGGGATCCTTCCAGACCAGGGCTCGAACCTGTGTCCCCTGCATTAGCAGGCAGATACTCAACCACTGCGCCACCAGGGAAGCCCCCCCTGGACTTTTTAAAAATACAAAGCAGAATGCTTTATGCCTTGGGGAGAGGTAGAAGTTCTTTCCCTCTCAGTTCCCTGGCAAAGATCTTCCTCCTTCTGGGGTACAGGTAGAAGTAAAAGATGTATATTCCTGAGTCAAGGGCAGAAACAGCCTTGGACTCGTGATCTTCATGCACTGATAGAAGGTAGAGTTCTGCTACTATGGGGAAGAGGCAGGAGACTCTCCAACCCAAGACCATCTACAGGTTTAAGGTAGACTTTGTCTGTGAGTGTATAGCAAGGGATAGGAATGCTGAGAATGCCCCACTTAGCATCACAACATCTGCCTAAGCCTGAGGCTGGACCAGGAGACCCAAGATCCTCCCCCATCCCCCCAAAAGTTAGCACTAGTAAAAAGTCCATTGGTAAGGGAGAGGCAAAATCATGGATCCCTTCTGTGGTGCATGTGTTCAGGACTTGCTGAACATTGAGGGTAGAATTGGAACATTGAGAAACACCTTCTGTCACTGCTGGCAACCTACCATTGACCAGAAGAATTTGAAGTCTGTGATGGACTGTAGGTTAATAGTACTTTAAACTGAGCTCAACTATTGACTAGAGTGACTCAATTCCTCACACGAACAGCCTAGCAATATGGAAAATTTAAGTTAAATTCAACAATATACTTAACTGCATTAAATATAAATGATCTAAGCTTGTACTGTTTAAATTGGTAGCCCCTAGCCACATATGGCTATTGAGCACTTAAAATAAGGCTAGTGCCACTGAGAAACTGAATTTTAAATTTTATTTATTTTAATTATATTTAAGAGTAAAAAATGTGTAACTTTTTATATCCTGATTATATACTTCAGAAATAAAATATTGCCTGCCTTATCAGTAAACAAAGGATGTCACAGTCATCAGCGATTGCAGCCACTGCCAAAGGTGAGCTGGTGAGCCCTGAGGAACTCAGGAAGGAAACAAAGAATGCCTGTCATCCAGCAGCCTTCAGATTGCAGCCACTCCCGATGGTGAGCCCTGAGGAAACTCAGGATGTGAAAACAGAGGATACAGGCCCCAGATAGCTGAAGTGCGTATCAAACGAATGATTTCAGTGATCCCAGACTCTTGTATCTTCCCATACATAGAAAAGCGTTAAATTCCTTAACTAGTTTTCTTTCATTAACTATAATCTTTTGATCCTACTACCTGCCTTTTGTTGCAAAACTCCTACATATCCTAGCTCCCCCCTCACCTCCTTGGAGCAGTTTTCCCAGGGTTACTTGAGACGCTGCCTCCTGGGCTTGAAGTCCTCAGTAGGTCTACTGAAGAAAACATAACACTCAACTTTTAGGTTGTGCATATTTTTTTAAGTCGACATACTGAAACAATAATATTTTGAATGTAATGGGTTAAGTAAACTATGTTATTAAAATTAATTTCACCTTTTCAGAAAGTTTCTTAATGTGTCTAGCAGAAAATTTAATATTACATATGTGGTTAACATTCTATTTTTATTGGCTAGTGCAAGTCTAAACACTCCAATTAAAAGGCAGAGATTTTCAGATTGGGGAAAAACGCAAGATCCAACTCTATGCTGTTTACAAGAAACCCATTTATATATAAAGATATAAGTAGGTTAAAACTAAAAGGGTGAAACAGGTATACCATGAAAATACTTAAAAAAAAGAAAACTAAAATGTCTATATTAATATCAGCCAAAATAGACCTCAACACAAGGCATATTATTTGGTATAAAGGGTGACATTGTATATAGATAAAAAGGTCAGCTCATCAGAAAGACATGGTAATCCTAAAAGTATTGTATTTGCACCTAACAACGTAACAACAGAACTTCCAACTAAAGCATAAGCTAAAAGAAGTGAAAGGAGAAATAGACAAATCCATTCCCTCTGTCAGTCATTGTTAGAACAAACTGACAGCAAATCATTAGGGTATAGAAGCCTTGAACAATCAACCTGACCTAATTGACATTTATTGAAACTTCACCCACCAAGTGCTCACAGAAAGCACAAGAGAGGCCATATTTGGGGCCATAAGACAAAACTCAACAACTTTCTGGGCACTGAAATTGCACAGAGCATGTTCTCTGATCACAACGACAGTTACCTAGAAATCAATAAGGAGATATCTGCAAAATCAACACAGTTTTGGACATTCAACAACAGAATTCCTAGCCCACATATCAAAGAAGAAATCACAAAAGAAAATTGAAAGCCTGTTGAGTAGAACTTACTGCACATGCTGAAATATCAACAAGATATTCCAGAAATCTTTCACCATCTACTTACTTAACACATTTCTTTGTGAACCATTAACTAAAGGGCCGACCCCTCCAGCTTTGATCCAGAGTGGCTTAGTGCCTGCTAATAAGTGTTGGGTCAGCAGCAGTCACTAGTTTTATTTTGCTCTGTGTCTTAGCCTTTTTTTCCTGGTTCCTTTTCTTGTTACTTGCTTAGCTATATTGAATTAATATTTACTGATCACCATTTAAGCATAAGGGTCATGCTAGGTCATGCTTATGAAATTATGAAGATGAGTAAGGCAGAGCTTCTGATTCCAAGTGTTATATTATAGGCATTATATGCCTAAATCTGCTGCCTGGTTCTATTAGCTCCTAACTTGCCATTTCTGGAGCTTGTTTAAGACAGCATTTTACCAGGCAAGTCCTTCCTTTAATTCAGCTCGGTCCTATATTTGTTCAATATATGTATAAACCTTGAAGGTCTTGGGTCTGTGCCATTCCTAGTTTTTAGAACTCAGTACGGATCCTGGAACTCTGCCAAGGGAAACTTTAATTAACTTTTGACCGACATGTTAAAAATATGTCCTGTAGCTTGATTCTGAGGTCTTGCTTCTTGGTGTTTCTCTTTACTTTTATCCCAACAGAAAATAGCACTATGTCCTTTTCCTTAATGGTGGCCAGAAAGATCATGTATAGATGGCAATTAAAAGATTGCAACCACTGGAACAAAGAGAAAAAAGAACTTTGCTGAGACATTGCATTGCTCTAGTGATAAACTCTACCATCTTATAGATAACAGTTTTTCTTCCATACATCAACATATACAGTAGAGTCGAATTTTACTTTGAGATTATGTATTAAAGGCAGAGAGAAAAGTGAAAATCATATGTAGTTAAAACCACTCCTAAAAATTTTCTAATATCAGCATGACTTCTTAAGACATGTGCTACTAAAGGTTAAAATGTTAATGACTTTTTTTTCTTGGCATTTTCCTTGGGCAGTGGAAGCCTAGGCTATTTTGAGGGTGAGGTGAGGAATAGCAACTGATAAATAATGATATCTTTTACTCTCTCAACTAAAAATATGTAATTTTGATTTTGAGCCAGCTAAATATTAGCATAAATTCTTTGCCTCAAAAAGCAATTTGCTTAATATGAGAATATGTGTTCTAGAAAAAAAACTTAGTTATAATCATACTATTAAATTATATAGCAGCAAATTACATCGTCCAATCATAAATCTAAAATTGTCATTCAATCTCCAAATAGGTTGACTGTTTTTGGTTTAAACATTTTGATTAACAAAAGGTTACAGTAAAACGTGATCCAGCTTCAGCAAGAGACTGTATTCCTAAGGTAAAGCAGAACTTTGAATCTTGTCACTTGATTTCAAGACAATTGATCTTGCCATTCTGGGCTCTGTTTTCATGAGAACCCCCAGGGGAATACACCCAACAAAGAGACACAGAGAACAATATTGCACATAATGCTTACTTGTTAACACAGTGATTGATCTGGATGGCTTGGTAACCACATTTCCATTTACCACTACCAGAGTGATTATATAATACAGGCCGTGGTAACTGGCCTTAAAGATAATGGGAGGAGGCAAAGTACTGTTGAATTCCTCAAATTCGAAGAAGTAATTTTTTGATTCACCAGTTATCTTCACCACATACATAGATGATGGACTCATGACATCTGAAGCTTCTAAAGAGACAGCAATGCTATTATCATCTTGGACAGTTACATGGAATGTTGCAGCATTCTGTTTAAGTAAAGAGAGAAAAAGGAAATGGAGGTCAAATTTCAGATTATTTTGCAATAAAATTATACTGACATAATTTCCCCAAAACTAGCGTTGTGATAAGCATTGCTTTGTGAAATAGAGTTGCATAGGTATTTCAGTGTATGAGGAAAAGCAGAAAGAGGGAGATTAACCCTATTGTGGCAATTGATCTTCTCAGGCTTTTTTACTTTTAGCATTCTTCTTGATTGAAAAGCTGCTTCTGGTTCATGGATTATGCCATGTAATAAACACAAAATAAACATCATGGAAATGCGTAATTATAAATGAATGAAAATCATCTTGGCACTCGACTTCCAGAGAAGTCCTATGGAAGGACTTTGTTTCACCTATGTTGAAGAAGCTGTATGGTTTGAAGAAGCACTATTTTACTTTGGAGGGAGTAGTCCTGCCATAGTCCTAGGAAAATTCTAGAAGAATGTTTCAAGAGAGTTATTTCCTCTCTGATGTCTCACCTGTCAGTCCTGGAAACTAAAATAGTCAGGACTGAGAAACCTGTGATAATCCTCATTAAAGGTTAGCCAGTCCTTAATAAGAGAAACTAAGATGCTCTTTGAGGAAAGGACCAGACTCAGGAGCCGTGGACGTTGATGGAAATATCAGCAGTTAGTGGACTGAAAATTTTGCTCCAAGTCTCCAGATAAATGCTCATGAACAGTATTTGAAGAATCATTTGTGTAGTTGGTTTAAATATTCCTTCCTGAGTTTTTCCCACACTCCACAGGCAGAATCCATGCTCTTTTGTTCTCTGGTCTTGACAAGACTCATAGACTTTCTAACGTTTGCCGTTCTGTTTTTTATTGACCTCCTGGGTATGTAGTGTCCAGGACAAGTTATTTCATTGTTCTGAGCCTCAGGTTTCTTTTCTACAAAAGTGGGACAGAAAAATTGCTGAAACTTGTCAAGGACTTACAAGGATCCAGGTACCAAGCTAGGCAGGCTATAAACACGATCACCTCATTTAATATTCAGAGTTATCTCACGATGTAGATATTATTATTTCCATCTCAGTTTGTCACTGTGCAAACTGAGAGCCAGAAAGATTAAGTCACTTTCTCCAGGTCACACATGTAGTTTGGACTTTTAACCACCATACACAAGTACCAAGACGGAGCTCCATGGTTGTTCTACATGTCTTTGCCTTCTCCTCTTGACTTATTTTCCTAATATCGAGTCTGACAGACAGGATATAGCTGATAAATGTTTGTTAAATGAATGAAAGGATTGCTGATTGCATTAATTATATGTGAGCATTCTCCTCTTAGGATTAATCTACTTATTGATTTTGGTACCTCACATATTGTCAGCAACCAAATCAAGTGTGCAATACAGCAATCCTTTAAAAGATACTGTCTAGACCTAAAAACATCCTGACTTTTTTTCCTTCTTATTTCATTTTTTAAGAAGTCTGGTTTTTAAAGGTCCTAGTACTTATAAAGACTATCTGGCCATTAAGAGAAGTTTAATTCTATGTTAGCATTTAGTAGACTTAATTGTGTTCACGCTATTCCTATTACACTAGACTGTAAGTCCTCTAGGGCAGAGACTGCATCTTATTTCTAGCTGTGTCTCCAGCTCTAGGACCAATGCCTGGCATATGCCAGGTGGTTTGTCATCTGGGCAGGCCTGGGAAGATTTCTGTAACCTGGGATTGTCAGTACAGATTGACTCTTCAAATGTCCTTTATCCACATTTGTCTCTCATCCTCAGATACATGGGCAGATTTCTAAAACAGAGTCCTGTACTTTTGGGACCAAACATAAAATGTGACCCATTTTCCATTGCCAGCGATCAGGTGGAACGTGAGGCTAAACCAAGCGCTGAGTATCCAATAGCCCTGAAATCTGGTTTTTATTCATTATTGATTATAGAAGTTGATTCACTAACTCTGAAAATAATAAGTTTACAGACATCAGATACACAATTACTAAGAATTTTTTGCTCTATGTTTTAACAGCCAATAAACTGGAAGTGTTTATGATAATGAAAAGAGGAAAAAATAAACTCAATTTTGTAAAGTGTTTAAGAAATCTGTGTCTCGTGTGTCATGATGCCTTGTAGACAGTTAAAGCCTCCAGGAAAAGGAACTAATCTTCCAAATGCTAACAACAGCTTTGGGGATGATGGTATCAGCCATTAAAATAAGCATTGGCCCATGTGTTCCCAGGTTGCCAAAAATAAATCAGGGTGGGCTAATCAGATTCAGTCAGTGCGACTAATGAGAATAAGGCAGCAGGCTAAGTGCAATCTAGGCAGTGAGCCTAAAAGAAATGTCATCTATGTTATTTTCTTCCTCTCTGTCCCTTTCACTTCAGCTTTTCCTAGAATCTACATTCAGGAGAAAATTCTGAATGTATGTTGCAGGCATGTCATCCCTGCTGAGAAGCGGAGCAAAAAGGAAGTGTTAAAAGTAATCAGAATGGATCTGGTAAACTTAGGCAAGGCCAATGCTGATTTATTTGGTGGATAGAAAACTCTTTAAAACTTTTTCTTTTTCTGAGACTGGTAAAGGTATTGCTCAACTCTGCAGTAAAGATATTTTCACTGAAATGTCCTTTGCATAACAAAGTTTAATATAGAAATTTCTCTGGTCCAACACCCTCATTTCACACTTGAGAGAACAATGGTGCAAATGTCACACAGCTAACTGATGTCAGAATAAGGTCTAGGATCCACACGTTCTGATACCCCTTGGTATTTCTCTTTCCTAAACTAGAGGTAAGTTGCTTGAGACAGCAAAAGGGACCTAGGGGTTTGACTTCAGCAAGGAAGTGGGAGCCCAGGAGCCTGTCACCTGTTCTAAAGCCAGTCCTGGGACAGCAAAGCTATTGGAGACAGAGTGGACAGCATTAAAGAGGAGAAAAATGCAGGATGAGTCGCTGGGATGTGGGTCAAGGAAGAGAACTAGCCACAGATACATACTGAATAAATCCCAATTTATAGCTTAAATTGTTTAAGTCGGACTTCCAAAATTTGCAGCCAAAGGTCCTGGTCGATACAAGAAAATTGTTCAGTGTTATAGACATGTAGAGAAGATAGCAATTCATTCTGCTTCTGCAGATGGATATGAGGGAAGGTTTCAGGGTAGAAGGGATGCTTGAAAGATACTCAGGAGTTTCCCAGGGAAATAAAAGTGAGGAAAGTCATCTGGAGAAGTAGGAAGAGACTCCAGGGTGCTCTGGAGTGGGTAGACAGTGCTAGGATGCTCAGAGGAGAGAGCAAATAGCCCAGTGCAAGTTATGCCTTATGAAGGAATCTGGATATTTTAGGCCCAAAGAAATCATGCACTGTTTTAATGCAGGAAAGTGGCATGATTAGACAGATCACAGTTTACAAAGGCCAATATTGTTAGAAGGATGGTCCTAGTGTAGTTAGGAATTGACTGACTGAGCCCATCTAAGGTCCGCAGACAGTAAGGAGGATGTTGTAACAGTTCACATAAGACCTGACCAGAGTTCAAGCAAGAGCTGGCTGCACCAGATCTGCCCGTGTGAACTGCCAGTGTCACATGATTCTAGAACATTCTCAGTGCTTCATCTGGCAAACCAATCAATGATTAGTATTATTAGAGAGAGCATTTTAGAGGGAACACTTAGAAAATTCTGCTGTGCTAAGGTTACCACATAAGAAGTGATGGGATGCTCAGTTCTTTTAGATAGTAATATTAATGGTGTCTGGTGCTTATATAGCACTTAATGGCCATAATTCTCTGCAGACGTTATGTAATTCATCCACTTAGCCTCCTGTTCAGCTCCTGGGAAACCTTTTCCAGCAAGACAGTCTGTCCTTTCAGTTCCTTCAGGAAGATTAAAGTCCCAGAGCAGCCCTGATACTTTCTTTCTTTCAGAAACTGTCAGAGCAGAATTTGGATGTTGATCTCAAAGACTAAGTATGGCCTCCCTCTAATCTCCCATTATTTATTCTATCATTCTTCAGAAAATTTTGAGCAACCAGCGTGTATCAGGAACGGTGCAGGACATTGGGGACATATTCTATTTGGGAGTAAAGAGAAAGATGGGCCTTGTGTGACTTTGTCCTTCCTAGAATTGTATCTGACCAATCATCATAGCAATGATAATGATTTCAATGATGACAATATAATAGAGAACATCAACTTACATCATGCTTATTGCATGGTGCCAGAAACTGAAGCTCTGAAGCTCATTCAGCAGGTTCTTGAAAGCTGCTTGCTGGGTGAATATGCTTACCAGCTGCTGTGTACTGCCAGACTTCTTTATGTGGGTCTTAAATGTATCTTTTCAGGTGGAGTATGTTAGTTCTCTCTTGGTGCCTGAGTCCACATTCACGCCAACACTGCCTTTCATGTTTTACATGCTCAGATACATCCATTTCTGTCTTTATGATTTCATGAGACAGAGCCCCCATCTCTTTTGCCTCTTGCTTGGTAAAGGGGTCCAAAACTCAAATGTCAGGCAGGTAATATAAATGTGTGAAGCAGTCAAGTTTAAGAGGATTGAATGATGGATTAGTTAGCAAATGCGAGGGTACAGGCATTGTCTAAAAGCATCATTAAAATCTGGCCAAAGAAAACGCATTTGTTTGTCTCTAAGCAAACATAAAATAAAGGGTATACTGGATTTGGGGACTGTGGATAAAGATGTACCTTCTAGGATAATGTAATATCATGGAAGTCAATAGAATATGGTTTCAAGAAGAAAGTGGGGGTCAATGGTGTCACATGTTGCTAAGAAATGAAGGGCAAGGATTGAAGAAAAGTCATTAGACTTGGTCATCAAGAAGTTAATAGTAACATCTTGAAGAGCACGTCCTTTACTAGTATAAAGTAATGAAAGCACAAGGCAACTTTTAAGGAGTTAAAGAGTAAGACAAGCTACATACCCATAGGGTGGTTAAAATTAAAAAGAAAACAGGGCTTCCCTGGTGGCGCAGTGGTTGAGAGTCCGCCTGCCAATGCAGGGGACACGGGTTCGTGCCCCGGTCTGGGAAGATCCCACATGCCGCAGAGCAGTTGGGCCTGTGAGCCATGGCCTCTGAGCCTGAGCTCCACAACGGGAGAGGCCACAACAGTGAGAGGCCCACGTACCGCAAAAAAAAAAAAAAAAGACAACAAATACAAAGTATTGACAACAATTTAGAGCAAGTGGCATTTTCATTCACTGCTGGTGGTAGTGTAAATTAGCTTAAGCATTTTGGAAAACTGGTAATATCTACTAAAACTGAATATTTACATAACACATGACCCAGCAATTCTAGTTCTAGATATAGGCTCAGCAGAAATGAATGTGTATGTGCTCCAAAAAAACATGTCGAAGAACGTTCATATTAGCTTTGTTTTGGGGTCATAATAGATCCATGGGCATTGATTATATTGTAAATAGTTTAGTTACAAATAAATAAAAGGTGCCATACCAAAAAAAAAAAAAAAACACACATTTGCAGGCTAGTCTCAGCCCGTAGGTTACTGGGTTACAACCCTTGAATTTGTTGCATTTGCCATTTCCTTAATTAAATAGATTATCTTTGCACCTTCAGCTTTTAATCTTACTCTGCTCTGCCCAACCAGAGTGCAGAATGATAAGTCAATTTTTACCCATTAAGCATTCATTTAAAATAAATACTAATAATATTTCCTTAGCAAGTTGCCATGTGTGTGCATAAGTGGGTGTAAAATAGCATTTTATTATATATATTAATGCAGTAATTATTTCCTGACTGTCAATATGGACCTGGGGTAGAATCTCTGTGGAGCTCTTAAATTTGGAGATCAAAGAAAACAAGCTTGAGGAAAGAATTCAACCTGGCTTTTTTAAAGTGGAAAGAAACCTAGGCTGAGGAGATATGCCAAGATTTTATGTGATATGTAGGATAATAACAATAGCCACATATCACATTTTATATTTTATAAAATGTTTTAAAATACATTTTTTCATTTCATCCTCAGAACCTCCCATTAAGTTATTATCTCATTTCACAGATGAAAACACTGAGGCACAAAAGTAGCCCAAATGCTACCTTTCATCCCTGTCCTTAATTGGTGGTGAACTCTCTCAGCACAAACTATGACTTATTCCTCTAGATTATGCTTGAGAGATGCTCAAAAAGTGTGATATCATGAAAAAAAGCAGCTTTGGAGATAAAAAGAAATTTTGCAGGTAGGCCAACGTGGGTTCAAACCTCACTTGAGTGATAGTCTCTCAGTTTAATTCTTTGAGCCTCCTTTGCTTCAGGTAAATTAGGGAAAAGCTAAAACCTATTATGACCAGGTTTTGGTGGGAGGGAAGTGAGATTATATGTGTACATTACCCAGTTGAATATGTGATATTTAGTAGAGCCTCCAAAAACAATAGCTAATTATTGCTACAGTATTTATGACCTATTTTTCTCCTTGATTCTCTTTGGGACATGTAAATTTTAAAAGATGTATCATTTTAGGACACTAACACCATGATTCATAAATGGTTCCATAACCACTCTGACTTTCAGTCTACTTATTCAATAATCAATATTACCCTTTTTTGTGGCATCATGAAAGAGTTTCTTTTTCTATTATTACACCTGTGTGAGACAGCCTGAGCTAACCTGTTTGACTGAAGGTTACCATGGGAACAGTTTCTGGGACCTACTATGGTGACGAGTTTAGAGACCTGTGAAGCTGCCTGGTTGATGACTGACTCGGGAGGAGGTGGGTCCACCATCCAGGAAGCCATCACATACATCTATTCTTGACAGTCCAATGATCAGGCAAGTTCTGAAAATATATGACATTCTTCTGGCTTAATATGTTATGAAAAATAGGGGTCTCTGACAGGTCAATTCTGTGAAACAAGTGTTATTTTCAATAACAAGTGTTACTTCAACATGAAACACTGACAAACATTATTTTGCCTGAATTTTTAAATTCTCTACCCTGCTTCTCTATCCCTAACAGTATTTATAGTTTTTAAGTGGTTTTACCTCAGAAAGATGCTTGTAAAAATGTAGCTGTCCCACTTATAGAAAGATAATGTGAAAGATAATGGCGCTAATCAGTTATTTTAGAATTAATGAGTTCAGTTGAATTTTCCCACTGGCATGAAGTGTCTCGCCAACTGTGATACCAGTTAATTAAATCCTGAGGATAGTTAACAAAGAGTGCCTTCTGCTTACGAAACACATAGTTTACAGCATATTTAGGTGCGATCCTTGTGACCTTTTGTAAGCACCACCCTTTAACTCCCCTCCTCGTTGAGTTATTGTCAACAACAGAACTTTCAGATCTTTAAAGCAAATTGTTTCCTGTTTCCTGTGTCCTCCACCATCACTGGGATTTTATGATTTTCCTGGAGGACTGATCCCTCCATGCTGGATAAATTAAAGCCCAGAAGTCAAGGGAGATGAAGTGCTGTATTTTACACACATGCTTTGCTCAATATGTACTTTCAAGTAGTTTTAAAAAAATTCGTGGTACAGTGGTTAAGAATCCACCTGGCAATGTAGGGGCATGGGTTCAAGCCCTGGTCTGGGAAGATCCCACATGCCACAGAGCAAATAAGCCCGTGCGCCACAACTACTGAAGCCCACGTGCCACAACTACTGAAGCCCGTGTGCCTAGAGCCCGTGCTCTGAAACAGGAGAAGTCACCGCAATGAGAATCCCGAGCACCACAAGGAAGAGTAGCCCCCGCTCACTGCAACTAGAGAAAGCCCGTGCTCAGCAACGAAGACCCAACACAGCCAAAAATAAATAAATTAAATAAATAAATTTCTAAAAACAAAAAAAAAAATTGAGTGCCTGCTGTATGCTTGGTGCTGAAGATATGATGGTGAAGAAAAGAAATTTGGTCCTGGTTCCAGTGGTGTTTGGAGTCTACAACAGAAGAGAAGAAATATACCATTTTAAATAATTACAAGTGGAAGAGGCATTGTAAAGAAGTGAATGATGATAAAAGAGGACCTAGCAACAGGATCTAACCTAGAGTAAGAGTCTAGACAGGTAAGTACAGGCTACAGTAAGAGTTGGCCTGCTGAAGATTTAGAGAAACAATATGATCTGTGAAGAACAATGTATATGAAGATTTGGGGGCTGGAGAAAGCACAATGTATTTGAGAAACCAGAATAACATCAGAATGGTCAATAGTGGAACCTAGATCATAGGATACTTTCTAAGTCCTTCTAAAAAAATTGAGGCTTATTGCTCAAGGCAATGGGAAGCCACGTACAGGTTATTAAGCAGGGGAGTGAAACAGTTAGATTTGCATTCTGCAATAGAAGCAAAACATTTATTATGTTAACTGCTGGCTCCCAAATTCCTATTAGGGGAACTTTTAATGAAAAAATACTTGATAACTTGATACCCTGGGAATCGAGGAGATACAGCAGCGTGGTAACACAACTACTACTATTAACAGTGCTTACTTTTATTAAGAATCCACTTTGTGTTAAAAACTTTTTAGGCATTACTTTGCTTAATCCTTTTAACAACCCTCTAAGATAGATATTATTATTTGCATTTTCCCAGTTTGTAATTGAGCTTCAGAAAGCTTCAGTAACATGCCTAAGGTCACATGCTTTTACGTGGTGGGCATGAGAGTTAAATCCATGTTTCTCTGATTTCAAAGTCTGTCCAATAACCATGATACTCCACTTCAAGTTTGTGCCACAGACTGTCTTTTACTTCATTCCTCTGCAACCATGTGGCATGAACATCACTTCAAGATCACTCATCTTTATTACATGGTGTGGGAGGTTACAGGACATTCAGGTGTAGTGGAAAGAATAGTGACTTAAATAGAGCTCAACATGAATACCAGTTCCATTACATAGGGACTACCCCGTAGAGATCTCAGGGAACCTTAGTATCCTTGTCTAGAAAATGGGAAAAAAATGTCTATCTTACAATGTTGTGATTAAAATGAAAAAAATGGAATTAAGATACTTGCCATATTTTATGTCTTGCACATACTAAGTGCTTAATTTTGATGGTTTAAAAAATGGCAATTACACTTAATGAATCTGGCTAAGGAAGCTCTTGTTAGCTGCATTGCAAAGCTTTCTGAATATCGTTAGAAACTGAATAGATAATAAAAGAAATTTAAGTTTTCACTTGTGTAAGAACCCTCAACATCATAATAAAACTCTAAAATGATAATCATGCAATTTTTCAACGTGTATTTTTCAGGAACAGTGGTAGCTCAGATTTGTTGTTACTTGAACTAGTTATAGATATAATTCAATTAGAAATATTATTTTTGCTTGTCATAGTAAAATAGCTTCTAAACAAGCCTAACTCTCTCCTATTTCTCCTTTCTTCAAAATACCGAACTATTAAGAGTAAGAGAATTACAAAATTACAGTCTTGAGAAAAACAATAGGATTAGGAAAACAGAATTATGAAGAGTAAGGAGCATATAATTTAGGGTAAAAATTTGTCTTATTAGATTGTTGAACAAAGGCAAATTATATAGCCCCTCTGAGACAGTTTTCTCATCTGTAAAATGGGGTTACTACTTCCTTTAACTATACTTTTGTGATGACCATATTGGATAATGTTTGTAAATTACCTGGCACAGCTGAGTGCATTCTAAATGCCCAATAAACAGCACAGTTCTGGTCATGTGAATGTTCTGGGTTTAAAACCATGGGGAAAAATATCACTGAGCTTATTATTCCCTAGCCAATAAAAACCAGATTCTTTAGTGTGACCCTTAAAAGCCTTTCACAATCTGTCCCTAATTTACCATCTCATCTGATCTGTCACTATTTCTCTGTCAAGAGCTCCATGAACCTCACAGACTAGTCAAACTCCCCATTCCATTTGCCTAGGGGCTTTCTTGCCTCTTTTGTCCTATTGATGTATTCCTTCTGCCTGAAATATCCCTTCCCTCACTTCGAATATCCAATTCTGACACTGTATCTCTATCAAATACCACCTTCTTCGAGACATCTTTGTGACCACCTCAGGCAGAATCAGTTTCATGTAATCCACAGCCCTCTATCTAAATCTCTCCCAGAACACATCACTCTGTACGTGGGATCATACGAATCTAGTAACAGGCAGATCACCCTTACAGTAGGAAGTGGAAATAATTTCAAAAGGCTCTTTTACCAAGATCCTGCTCTCCTCACTTTAAGTATTCATAACATCTACTTAAACCATTTGAGGTTAACATTTTACATATTCATCTTCATTTCACAATGTTAACTTTAAATTGTCACCATTTCTTACTTTCCACTGCATGAATAATGTTCAGCCAGCACTGATGCTATGTTGAATTACAAGAAGGCTGGAACAACAATCTGATATTTATGTTTTATAAATGAAGCTCAAAAATATCTTTGTCTTTGGGAACAGCTGTAAAAAAGACAGTATGCAATTTACTGCACCAAATGAAAGGATTCCATTCTTTGGGAAAGGATGACATTTCTATAAATCACGCTGTGGTATTTGGTGAGGAAATATCATTACTTTTACTTGACATACTGAACTTGTTGTTAATTGGCATTTCATCATTAAATAGTTTCTTATTGCCCTGTACAAGATGTGATTTAAAAGGTGAAAAACAGAAATGCTTGAAATAATTTTAAAAGGTGGTTTTTACCATTGGAACATTTCGATGGTACAGAATCTAATGGTAAATGTGAAATTTTTTTCATAGGATTCTGTACAGAAATGTTTAAACCTCTTTCTGTATCTTTTCTTACTATTTTGGTTTCTGTTCTTAAAGGCAGCAGCTATTATTGGTGGCCCGATACAAGTACCTCACACCAATCCTCATTAATCTACACAATTTATGTTAAACAAAAAATCTTTAGTTACAAAGCTTTTGTTTGATTCATAATAAAGTCTTAATAAAGTCATAGCATGCAATACTTTTATCAGGCCATGGCTGAATGTGAGATCCATATGATTTTTTAAAAAATTAATATCATGTGCTTTAAGTTCTGAAACACACATTTCCTTTATTGAATACCCTGAAATATAATACTTATAATCAATATTAATCTTCCATTTGCTAACTACTCTATTTCTATTTCCTCCTCCTTGAATAATATTCCACTTCTCTCCTCTTCTCTCTTTTTTTTCCCCATTTTTTTCTCCCTTCATATTACTGCTCATGGTCTGTCTTGTGCTGTGTTTGGTTAGTTCTGTGTATAAATCTCCTGTAGATTTTAACCTCCTAAAGACAGAGAATCAGACCTCACTTATTATCTATCACAGAATCTAACAGAGTACTTTGCTATTTGGAACTTAATAAATATTTATAAACTGAAATCCATCCATTTATCCATTCATCTACCTATCTTATTTTTACTGAGCCTTTAACAACATATTCTTACTGTGTCTCTTCAGCCTATTCTTAGGTGTCAGAGTATTTCTTATTACAGCTCAGTTTCTGTATTATTATGGCAAAGTCATATTACTGTATTTTAGAAATAAAAGAATACTTGGCCAAACTAAGAAAGATATTAAGGAGAGAGGCAAGGGGGTAAGTAGTGAGAAAGCAGGAATTAGACACAGAGGTAAGACTAAAGGAATATAAAGAAAGAATGGGTGAGAGATAATGAAGAAAAGGTGTAAACTGGGAATAAGTAATAATGAACAATAACAGAGTGGCAGAATAAGACTGACATTTTGTATGTTTGCTGGTCATGACTCTATCTGTGTTATTTAATATCTGATAGAGAAAAAAATCAAACTAAATTTTGATTAATATCTCAATTGTTTCCTTATCTACCTTCCACTTTGTCTTTTTTCTCCTATGACTGTGTTATAATTTGTTTCTGACTTACAGATAATATATTCTTAAAGGCTCATGGATGCATCATTAATAAATCATATGTTGCTATGGAAACTAATAGAGATTTAATCATCTAACTGCCCATGCGGAGGCCGCCCATCCACTTGGCTAAGACGGTGCCACAGTGATTCAAATATTGGATGGGAGATTGGACTTCAAGATCCCTTTCAATTCATAACTTCAAAGAGTTATGAATTAATAAAAGCTGAACCTATGAGTAATTTCTAAGAATATTAAGAGATGCATGCCAGATTTCCTTTTAGGTCATAAGTATCCAGGATCTGTTTTCTTCAAAATGATAATTTCTCTCAAGCCTTTTCCATTAGCTTAAGCTTCAAGGGAACAAATCATGGAACATTTACTGGAAGAATTTAATAATACTTTGTGATAATTCAATACCGTATTTTCCAAATACATTGCTGCATAATTTACAATGAATATGATTAATTATATATATTTAGTACGTAACAGTATGATTTTCTGTCACTGGAATAAGGAAAACCACTAACTTGATGCATTTATTTAGGTGAATGCATCTACTTCTTTGTGTATTCCCTTTAGCACTCAAAGTGAAAAAGAGATTTTTACTTATCAGGTAATTACCATTAAGCCCGTACTAACTGCTATAATTAAAGAGAGAAAAGAATAGTAACAATAGTAATAGCTAGCATATATTAAATACCTAATATATGCCAGGGTTTGTCCTAGGAATTTTAGATTAATTATGCCTAATCCTTAAAGCAATATTTAGAGTTTACTGTTATTATCTTATCAATAACTAGGAAGCAGAGGATAGAATTCAAAAAATAATTTGTAATGCTTACTTGGTGTTGGTTACAAGAGCATGATTATGAGCAAGGTAGACTTGTTCAGCCCTCACAAAGATTAATTCTAAATGAGCAATAACCGTAAGAAGCATCAAATATTATGATGAGATGCACAATGTACTCTGATAGCAAGAACACCTTGCCTAGTGATGACGAAGTTGATGCTTGAAATTATCAGGACTCAGTGGTCAAGGCTGGAGTGTAGGGGACGTTTCAGGCAAGAGGGGCTGGGAGCAGCAGTGTGTTTAGGGACAGAGGACAGCACAGCATCTTCAAGGAACAGGAAGGGACTTGCAGGTCATATCCAGGTGTTTGGGACCGCTGAAATGTTCTAAGCATCAGAAGGCCATGATTAGATTTTCTTTTGAGAGCAAAAGAACTAGCAGTGGAGCTCGGATGGGGAGAGAGCAAAATGAAGCAAGAGATCAATTAGAAGGCTGTGGCAATAAGCAAGACTTATCTGGACTTGGCAGTGGAGAAAGAGCCTAGGGTGGCAATGAGAAATGTATTAAGGAAGTATCAGTAAAGTTCCAACAAGCTGTCAGAGTATGAAGGAGCCTTGGAGATTATGTTGTCCAAACTCCTTAATACAGATGAGGAAACCCAAAGCCCAGAAGTGGGAAGGGGCTTGCCCAGGGGTAACTGCCTGGTTAGAGGAAGACTCCTATTGAATGCAGATCTTCTTGAACCCACTCCAGTGATAGTTCCATGATGATATTTTGTCCTCCCAAACCTACCAAATCAATTAATTTTTTTTCCATTTCTGCCATAAGAAATAAAACTTCCTTAAGCGGACTTTCTGTAGAGATACAGGGCAAATCTGGCTCTTAGATGAGCGGGCAGAGTGGGGGCAATTGTTGTATACTAGTGATTACTTTCCAAGGGGAAATGGAGACTGCCTGCAGAGTTTATCATTTTTTGATAACAAACGAACAAATTAAAAACAAAAAATTGAGAATTTTTTCACTGCATTTAGTCACAAACATACCAAAAAGTATTATATCGTAAGAGAAATAGCTTCAATGAATATAGTGCTTTGGTAGGGCTTCTCAAAATTAAAAGGCATATGAATTCAGGTGGTCTGGGATGGACCCCAAGTGTCTGCATTTCTAATAAGCTCCCAGGTGGTACTAACACTCTTGGTTCATAGAACACACTTTGAGTAGCAAAGCCTTACTTTTCAAAGTTTTTACTCTCAGGTTGCAGTCATTAATGGTTAATCAGCAAGGTCCCGAGCCATCTAGGATAAGCGGAGAGTCTAAGCAAGTCAGTCCCTCTAACCAGGAGGCATTTGCATTGTGAAAACAGGTGACCCCGTAGACAAGATAATTTGCTGATAAACCATTGTGAAGCCGTCTTCAGAAGAGGTGGCTTTTACCACTGGTGTAACACAAAAATGAGGCTCAGAGGCTTTAAATGAACCAGGAGAAGCCCTAGCCATACGCTACCACAGTTGACACATCTGCTTGACACCCTGGGTGTCCCCCTGGGAGCACTGAACTCTGCATTAGGTACCTGAGTTGAAATCCTGTTACTTAGCTTTATGATCTAGGTTAACCTACTAAAGATTACGGACCTTGGTTTCACTCAATTTTATTTTTAAGCTTCAGTTTTTGTCAACTTTATGTTTAGAATAACTCAGAGATGATAATGATGTAATACGCCCAGAAATTGTATGTTACACAGTAGGTGTTCAAAAGAATTGGAGGAATGTGTGTTTGAAAATTGTGTGGGTGAATCTTTCAAGCCTTGGATCTAAATATTCTTTTTCTCACCCCAGGTCTGCAAAATTCATGAAGCAACTTCCATATCAGGCAGTTAAATGTGATTCTTTTCGCATGGAAATGGTCTATGCAAGAGAAAAGAGTGTTGCATCTGTATATTTCCGGGTTTGTACGGGTTGTGTCACATCAGATTTAAATCTAGAAAGAGCAGCAGGTAGACGTGATGAACTCCATGTAGCAAAGGCAGAAAGCTTGGACTTTAAGAATGAAATTGAACAATTATAGACAAAAAGACAAAATTTTTGCACTTGATATAACATCAAGTTTTCTGTAAAGCAGTCACATCATTATGGCCGAAGAATCACAGGATGAAACTGAGATGGCAAAGGCAGGAGAGAATCTTAATTACCTCGGGGAAAAAGCTCAGCTACTTCTGGCTGAGGGTTTCCAACACCCAGGAGAGAAAAAACTAGTAAATAAATGATAGTATAAAACTCCTGCATTGTCAAGGGTGCTGCTTAGTAATTCACTGTAATTCAATATGTAATTAGAGGAAATTTCCTGAATGCAGAATACTGTCATGCAGCATTGTTCAGAGAATTTGCAAATACAGCAGGGGACATAAGACATGGACACAGATATACAACATTTGGAAGAAGACATGATCAATAAGGGCGGGGAACAAAATGAGAGATAATATTCAGCTGGGGCAATCAAAGAATGTTTCACATAGGAAGTGGTATTTTCTTGAATCATAAGTCATTAAATCCAAAATTTAAAGGGATCTTGGAAATAATGAGTCTGATCCCTTGGGCTAGTGAAAATGGTGAGGAAAATGTGTTAGAGGTAGACAGTATTAAGTACAGAACACAATTAAGTTCAAAAGTTTTACTCAGTGGTAGCACATGGCACATGAGAAGAAGCAATGAGAGACAAGGAAAAAGCCTAGATTAAAGCAAATGAAGAAAAGTCTTGAATGCCAGGCTAAGAATTTGACCATTGTGAGCAGGAAACCATTCAACAAGTGTTTTATAGAACCTACTGTATAAGGCCTTCCTATAAGCCCAGACAGGTTATGTCAATTCCCTATTCTTTGCCACCCTTTCTTTATAATCAGTGCATTTTGCTAGACAGGGGAAAATAGAATAGGCAAAACTATAACCCTGGATGGATTCTTTTAAATAAGATTCCATATTACTCAGCTATAAAAAAAAAATGAAATGATGTCATTTGCAGCTACATGGATGGACCTAGAGATTATCATACTAAGTAAGTCAGAAAGAGAAAGAAAAATACCATATGATATCGCTTACATATGGAATCTAAAATATGACACAAATGAAATTAAGAAACAGAAACAGACTCACAGACATAGAGAACAGACTTGTGGTTGCCAAGGGGAAGGAAGAGGGGGGCGGCAGAGGGTTGGATTGGGAGTTTGGGATTAGCAGATGCAAACTATTATATATAGAATGGATAAACAACAAGGTCCTACTGTATAGCACAGGGAGCTATATTCAATATCTTGTAATAAATCATAATGGAAAAGAACATGAAAAAGAATATATATGTATGTATAACTGAATCACTTTGCTGTACAGCAGAAATTAACACAACATTGTATATCAACTATACTTCAGTTAAAAAAAAATAAGACTCCATAAGGAAAATTCCTAGTATTAGAAAAAACATCCTTCTTTAAACATGAACTGTAACCAATTTACATTGAGATGTACTAAGCAGAGGAAGTACATATGTATGTAATGCTTGGCATTTCATTATCTTATAGGCTAAAGAAATGAGCTATACATCATATGTTTCAGAGTAGTTCCACATTGCTATAATATTGCTGCAGATTTGTGACTCTATTGTTATAGTCACCACAAGTAAACACAATTTAGAATTTTTGAAAACTGAAATCACGATCTCAGTGACAACAGAAGTAATGTTTACTCAACTGGGATTATACTTCAAAATGAAATAAATATTTTCTGAGGAGACTGATATGAAATCCACAATTTCTCTTTTATCAGTGACAATCCTTTTGAAATGAATATGGCATAAGACACTGAATCCTTAGTTTCAAAAGAACCAGCAATCCAACATACCTATATTGTTCTTTTTTGTTTGAAGACAATAAGATGCAACCCACTTATGGTGCCAGCAATTTAGCTCTCAAAAACTGCGTCCTAGATCCTTTTTTGTGTGTGACAAATAACAGTTATGAGGCGTAGGTTTGTGGCTAATTCAAGAATCAACTTTTGGATGCATCCATCAGGAATTCTACCAGGAATTCATTAGCTGGCTTTAAGTTTAGTGATTCCTTCCTCACCGAGTGCATTATCTTATTCCTAGAGCTAATTTTGTGTCAGCGCTGCCTTGCTCATCCAAACCTTGGCCATCTTTCTTGATCAAGTGAGATCAGAAAAGGCTGGTGGTAAAACAGTTAAATTCATAAATGTGGCAGCATTCAAAGCCAAGGTGGCAGAGTCCTGCTGAATGTGATATCTTGCTTTTCACTCACATTGCTTTGCCTTTTTATTCTCTGTAAATGGGCTGGAATTGAGCAATAAGACGCTGCTGTGATTCTTCTTTTTTTCAGATTTACTTATGCACAATTTTGGAACTGAATATTCATTCTTTGACATTGACATTTACACTTTCTACTGCCTTTCCACCCAGACATCCATTGACAAAGAGAAAAGCATGGCCATTGGTTGTTATCCTGTCTCACTTGCTGTGAGAGTTGCATGGTAAGCGTCAACCATGCATCCATATGGCTGGTTCTCTGACTGAAACCTTATTTTTTCCAGGCAGCCCTCTGCTGGGGGGCTTGATGATTCATATGCTGTATGTAGGCTGCAAGAAGCAAATACCAAAGGAGTCACTGGAGGTTGGGCCACTCGCTGTGAGCCAACATGCCAGGAAGGGGGGTGGCACAAATGATGCATGGTAATTATCCCAAGCATGAGTAATGTAGGATCCTTGCAGGTGTTGCTGTTTTTTTTGTTTGTTTGTTTTTTGTTTTTTGTTTTTGTCTACTGGCGATAACAAGAAAAGAGGGAAGTAAAACTTGGCCTGCTCTTTCCAAGTTTGCTTACACAGGAGAGTCTTTCTTAAACACTCCTTGCTGGTGCAAGGAGATGGATCTTGGTGGCACCTAAAAGGATCTATTCCTACTTTGCCTTTGAGCTCCAGGTAAATAAGAGAGGCTGTCTGATTCTCCCATTATTTTAGCTGTTTCAGCAGGTACTGCTTTGTGGCACTTCTAGCCCCCATCTCTTTGGAGGGGACTAGAAGGTTTTAAAAAGCATGTTTTTCTCACTATGCTTCTTCTAACAATTCTCTTTACCCTGACCGGGAGACTTTAATTACAGAGGTGTGGGCATATTAGTAAAATTTAAACCTCAAGTAACATAAAATCTATATGGTTTCAAATACAAAACTCAAAAGTTTAAGAAAAAAGTTTAGGATTATTTATTCCTTTACAAATTGAACACTAGAATAATCTACAGAGGAAGTAGGCTTTATTATGCATTGTTCTAAATAGATTAGTGCCATATTAATGACGTGTTAGAGTCCTAAGTGATTCATTTTTTTAAAACCTATGCATTTAGCACTTTTTATTAATATGCTACAAATTCTACTTTGCAAATATCAATTTCATAAGTGCTCTCTGTCCCAGAAGAAATAAATTCATCTAAGTTGGATTTGGCAGATGTGTTTCAGTTGAGCTGTTTCTGTCCCTCCTAGCTTGACATTTGGCTGAGTTTTGTTCCAGACCTGTCAAAGGCCTACCCTAGGGAGATAAGGATTAATTAATTGAAGATAACTTACAGTGCAGAAACCAAGCAGAAATTTGCAGAACTTGTTCGTGTCAGTTCAGATTGGATCATTTTAGTGGAGCAATTTTTTTTTCTGAATGGAGATACCAAAATATATTTTGTAAAATAGATAAGAGTAAAGATTATCCATTTGTTATGGGTGCATAATTAATTGTCCATTAGAAAAGGGGGGAGGAAATCTTACTTAGCTATAACTTGATTTAATGTTAGGTTAAGCCATATGAAATTTGTGATATTTAACAAAATACATCTTTGAAACTGGATGCTTTGAAAATAAAAAGCAAATAACGTCAGCCCTTCCACTTCCATACAATAAATGCTTCTTGGGTACCTACATTTTTGTTCACATTCTAAGGCTGTATACTTTATTTATGGGGGCTCTAAACCAGCCACTTATCAAAGCACATAGAGCCACAGTGATAGACCGTGAATCGAAATACAAAAATATTGAGTGAACGATCAACTTAAAACTAATAATTAACTTCCATGAGTCCCATTATTTTCATAAAAGAAATATAAAGTCATGGTATAAAAATTAAGGATATACAGGAAAGAAAATGTTAACAACAAAAGGAAAAAAAATCCCTCATAAATCCATCACCCAGAGGTAACCACTGTCATATTTCCTGACTCTTTCACCATGTTACTATTCTTTAATAAAAATGGAATTATGCTTCTTTATAACATGCTTTTACAAATTAGCATGTGGGAAAGTCTCTGCACATCAATAAACATTCTCTGTTTTTATTTAAGTGACTGTATAGTATTCCACTTTGGGACGCTTGAAACTTTATAGGGTTCGCCAACTGCACAGCCCATAATGAGACAAGAAGTCCTAGGCTCCTCAGTAATTACTAATCAAAGGTTAGTCTGTGGGACAATGCCAGTGTAATAACTATTTATTAATCATCTGTGACAAAGTAAGCACATCAGTTAAGGGTAAGCATAGAAATCATTTATCACAATTTGTTACAGTATGTAAGAATAGTAAAAAACAAATTGGAGCTAGTATTTTATATATCTGCTTTAACTTAATTTAACTTTTCATACATTTGTTTTTGATGGATGTATTGGTCCATGTAGATTGGGGAAGGGGACTTGTTCCTTTAACTTAGATAGTTCAAAGGTGAAACCAATTTTGCTAGATGCACTAGAACTTCTCAGCATGGAATCACAGTCTGAGCCAATGGCTGGCTGATAAGAATGTTTTTAATAACATAGCAACTAAAATTTGGGGGAGAATGGGTTCATATTTTGGAAAGAATGTGCTCTGCTGTCCATGGTACTGAACCATTCGTTTATCACTAGAGCCTGGTTATTTCTTCTAACTTTGGATAGCTGATTACTCTGTACTAACTTTTCTCAGATATTTAGAATCAGGAGAAAGAAGAAAAAGTGGTGATATAGAGTGGGAAATATAGAGAAAGAGAAAAATTGATAGAGGTAAAGAGGCATTTTAGAAGGAGATTGCCAAGGAGAAAGGAGATGTTTTATGAATTCATTTACTAAAAAGCTACTGTCAGTCTTAGCCAAAATGTTAAAAGATCAACAGATTTATATCCCATGTGGTGCAAAGCTGCATCAGGATTGACAGTAATAAATACATTATTTTTTGAAAGAATGACAAATTACTAAGCAAGCAGAGACTGCATGATTCATATGTTATGTCAGTTACACAAAAAATTTTATGGGGTTTCTTTGCTTTAGTTTGCAAGATAGGTGAAAACTGGGTTTTGTAAAACTATCCTAAATCATACAGAACCATGCCTTATAAATCATTATTTGAATGGCTAATTTCACATACTTTTGGAGAGTATGTCATAATCTTGATAGTTACAATTACTTTTATCCTCTGATAGGTGGGAAGGTCTATTGTCCCATCTCAGCTTCCTGCCCACTTATTATGATTATGGGAGATGCTCCATATATGATAGTGACTGAATAATCTGATCAGATTTTCTATGCTTATACAAGTTAAGTTAGAGAGAAATTAAGGACATTAGTATCTTCAGGGGCTATGCCAACAGAGACACGTGAGAGGAGAAGTATGAGAGCAGGAGCTGTGTCCTGTAGCACAGCTGCTAAAGCTTCTTTGCAGGAACTCCTATTATTTTGGAATTGGCTGTGTCTGTGGTTCTTACAACCTAAAGGGACAAAATTATAGATATAATATAATTTATTTAATCAAACTCCTACTTTCATGTATTTAAGTTGTTTCACATTTTTTGCTATAATTAGTGACACACTGAACATCCCCATAGCTAAATCTTTGCACGCATTCAAAAGCTCTTTTAAATGTCAAAGAATTTCTCAGACACTCACCTGATTGAAATTTTAGTGGTTGTTGAGAGAAATCAACTCAGTTTGGTCAGTTTGTCAAAAGGTTACTAAAAACTGTGTTTTATTAATCATAATAGCACCTATAAAAATTGGAAAAAATTCCCATGCATCATGTGTGAGTCATACTTTTCATGTTTTCTGAGAACAGTGCTTGATATTCAAATGGATTTGCAGGCCCCTGGCACAAGCATTAGATTTTCCCCTTTTCCAGGAAATACTGATTTTTGCTACTTTACTATTCACCTTGAGAGAAAATAAAGCACTTGCCCTCAGTTTCTTTATCTTTACTTATAAGAGAGACATGCCACCAACATTAAATTACTTTTAGTATTACTTTTTTTGCTTGTGGATCAAAACCAAAATGTTAAATGGAGACCCACATGTATTTTGAAATTTGATGTGAAATGAGAAATTAATGTGTTTGAATATAAGATATTTCATCTGAGTCTATATCTGCTTTCATTTGATAAAGCAATAATTTGAAAATGGTTTAAAGTCTCTTGTAGTTGTGCAAATTTAATAAGATTTGTAATAGAAATAATGGAAATAATTCTGTGAGGGACATTTTACTGGACGACTCATTTTCAAATATGCAATTTTTGTGCATACTGGGTAAAAAGGACCTGTGACCAGGCACACAAAGGAAATTCAATGGCTGTACTGTGACCCAGAGACCAAGTATATATTCAGCAAATGGGCAGAGAGCTTTGGATAAGATACAGGATAACGTTTTGCCCTGAAAAAAGAAAAACTAAGCTGCTGAGCTGAAGATCACAATGAACATTAATTTAAACAAACTAAAGATGCTTGAGTGGTCAGGGAATATTAGCTAAGATTGCCACGTGGTAAAATGCAGCATATGTATGGAGAGAGATGAAGCATGTTCCTCTAGGATGCGAATGCAGGTTTAAAAGAATTGTTTTGTTTTTTTTTTCTGCCGTACGCAGGCCTCTCACTGCTGTGGCCTCTCCCATTGCGGAGCACAGGCTCCGGACGTGCAGGCTCAGCGGCCATGGCTCACGGGCCCAGCCGCTCTGCGGCATGTGGGATCTTCCCGGACTGGGGCACGAACCTGTGTCCCCTGCATTGGCAGGCGGACTCTCAACCACTGCACCACCAGGGAAGCCCTAAAAGAAATTCTTAAAAATTGAAATAGAGTTGATTTACAATACTGTGTTAGTTTCAGGTGTACAGCAAAATGATTCAGTTTTCTTTTCAGATTATATTCAATTATAGGTTATTATAAGATATTGAATATAATTCTCTGTGCTATACAGTAAAAACAAATTATTAAACATTAGTAACTAGTTTTTGAAATAATATATGATCCTTTTTGTTATAATTCTAAAACCTGGCACAACGTTTTTCTAATATTAATATTTTTTCTAAACTAAAAAGCCAAACACAAGAGTAAATAATCCCTTTGAAAAATATCTGAAATTTTTTCATTTGCTTTTATAGTTGCATGCATATAAAACCTATTTAATTGAACTACAATAATGATTAGAACCATTAAATTGATAATTGCCTCTTAAAATAACCGTAGGTCCCTTGTAGTTTGGCAGTTAGGTTGCTCACCCAGTAAAATATTTTAATTACAAAAAGAGATAATTTCACACAGCACCTTATTGTAAGAGCTTTGAAGAACTGAAGTGAGAGAAAAATGAAATACTTCATGATATTTTGGGTGGAGAGAAATGATTAAGTGGATGGCTTTCCAAAAGGTACAATTTTTGAAGGCACATTCTTCCAATGTGAGTAAAATAATGAATGAATCCCATCTGAGAGGATGAGGGATGCCAGTCATCCCAACTCCATTCTTTTGGAAACTAAAGAATTCCTCATTTGGCCACAATTCTGGTTTTTAGAGTCTAATATTGTGATATCCTGCAGTGTCTCTGAGGGAAATACTCACTTTTTTTTTTTTAATTAAGGACCAACTATGGACTCCTGGACCAAGTATCCAGGGCAACTCACCCTAGGACTGGAAACAGTAAGTAACCATTTTGTCCCTTGAGTGACTGGAAGTTCACAAATTGAATAAACATTTTTTAATTGAGGTCAACATCAAAGTATTGGGTACAGTTTTAAGAAACTAATGACTCTACCATTTCCATATATTCTATGGAAACGCTGGTCTCAACAAAGCTAAATCTTTACTAGGATCATATGAGAGTTTGGCTTCAGGTGGTCCAGATATTAATGCACAACACACATATCACTGACTTGAAGAGGTATTTGTTACAGCTTATCCTCACAGTAACATTTCAGAACCCTTTTATAGCCTGAAATTTCATCTTCTGTCCTTATCTTCTTTGACTCTTCTATAGAACCTGACTCTGTTTAGTGCTCTTGAGTGCTCCCTGATGGGCTTCTATCTCACCACAAACTCCTCACGTAGCCTCTACCTGCCCAGCCCCTCCTCAGTCTCCTTTGCCTCCCTCTGCCATCCTTCTGCCAGTTTTTTATATTCATGTCCTAGATTCTTTTTTTTTTTTTTTGGCTGCATCTTTGGCCTGTGGGATTTTAGTTCCCCGACCAGGGATTGAACCCAAGCTCTCGGCAATGAAAGAACAGACTTCTAACCAATGGACCACCAAAAATTCCCCCATGTCCTAGATTCTTATTTTTTCTCCTCTCTACTGTCTTTGCTGGTGATCTCATCCAGTGCTGTGGTTTAGTAACCAACCATCTGTGCTGAAAACTCTCAAATCTGTTTCCCTAGCCTTGGTATTTCCTCTGAGTTCCAGACCTGTGTATTTAACTGCCTTCTTGAAATACATACTTGGAAGTCTGAAAGACACTTCAAACTCAAGGTTTTTAAAACAAACTAAACCTTGCTCCTAAACCTAACCTTTATTTGGTATTCCCCTGTTTCAGAAGATGGTCCTCCATCCATCCTTTGCACAATCAGGAAATGTAACATGGGAGTCACCTCCAACTCCTCTCTCACCCTCACTCTCTCTTGTCATATCAAAATTATCAAGTCCTATTCTTTTTATCTCTCAATTCCACCTGCATTTCCCTCTCTCTTATTTTGCCTGGATGTCTGGCGTACTCAAATTTATGTATTTTCTTCTTATACCCTTTCAGTTTTTCTCTACACTGTATTCAGACAATCTTTTCAATATATGAAACTGCTCATGTTGCTCTCTGCCTCAAGCCCTCCTATTTCTTTTTGTTGTTGTTATTTTTAATTAAAAAAAATTTAAAGGTTATTTTCCATTTACAGTTATTACAAAGTATTGGCTATGTTCCCCGTGTTGTACAACACATCCCTGAGCCTATCTTACACGCAATAGTTTGTATCTCCCACTTACCCATCCTTACATTGCCTCTCCCCCCCACTAGTAACCACTAGTTTGTTCTCTGTATCATTGAGTCTGTTTATTTTTTGTTATATTCACTAGTTTGTTGTATACTTTAGATTCCACATAAAAGTGATACCATACGAATGTCTTTCTCTGTCTGACTTAGTTCACTTAGCATAATACCCTCCAAGTCCATCCATGTTGCTGAAAATGGCAAAATTTCGTTCTTTTTTTATGGCTGAGTAGTATTGCATTGTGTATATATATATACCACATCTTCTGCTTTGACAGTTGTGAAGATGTCCAGCTTTTCTGCCTCCACCTGCTTGCATAACAAAGGAAGGTCAGGATGCCCAGACCTTATTCCAGAGACCTCAAGTTTCCTTTACTCTTCAGGGAGAGGACTATCACAAAAACAGACTTTTACAACTATTAGAAGACCACTGTTGTTACCTATTGATAAGCCCAATCCTTCATTTATAAACATGAAAGTACGTAAATAAGAATGGGCAACCAAAGGTCATCAGACCTTGTTTTTGAGAAAATCAACACTTTCATGACAAAGGAGAATTCTGATCAAACAGAACTAACTGTAGAGGAACGCAAGATAATGCAACAACAGAAAAGAACTTAAAAAGTCATAGAGCAATGACAAATTGAGATAGAGATCAAGAAAAATTCCTAGAAATTAAAGCCATGGTTGTTAAAATTTAAAAATTTAACAAAAGGTATAAACAATAAAGTTAATTTGGCTGAAGACATCTTCCCAAACATGTCATAAAAGACAAAAATATGAAAACTTAATAAGTAAGTTATGAGAAATACAGGATAGAACAGGATTTCCAGTATCAGTCTTTCCAGAAAAGAACAATGGAGAGAATAAGGGAGAAAATAAAACCCACAATTTTTATTCTTGTTCTGTCATGTGAGCATCTAAGAGCCGAAGGCAGATAACCAAATTAAGAACAGCTTGCCTAGGGGATAAAGGTGGCACAATATTCAATATACACAAAGATTTCAAGAATCGGTTTTCTGACCTAGTACAAAGTGTCAAAGGAACAATAAAAAAATATTTCTCTGAGCTGAAAAAAAGACTATAGTTTAAAAAGGCCCACTAAGTGTCAAACTAATCAAGTAATAATAACAATAATAATAACAACTGTAAATAGCCTGTAAGGATTGTCAGATTTAGCAAATAACAATGCATAAAATTGAGACATAGTTTTTATTCATTGTATATCTGAAATTAAATTTAAGGGTATCTGGTATTTTGTCTAGCCACCCTAACTCCAAATCTATGTACATTTCGATGAAATTGAGTTGAAATCTTTGAACTCCAAGGATGAAGACAATTCTATAAATGAACAAGGAAAGGAGTGGAGAACCATAACATGTGACCACAATGGAATGACTCTTATATTGGCATCAAGCTTCTTCTCTGAAACACAGGATCCTAGGTTTGGAAAGATGCTAGAAAATTGAGCCAAAGGATTAGGGACCTAAAGTGCTGTACTAGCTGAAGTACCATTTAAATGTCAGGGTGAATTAAACTAGTCTAGGAATAAAAATCAAAATTCTATGTAGGAACATTCTAATGAAGAAACACTGGAAGTATTTTCATTAAAGCCAGAAACTATAAAATAAGAATATTATCACCAACAGTTTTCATTATATACATACATATATACAAAACAAGACAATATAATAAAAAATTGTAAATATTGCAAAGGAAGAGATAAAGATAACAATTTTCATGGGTATAAATGTCTAAGAAAAACTTCAAGATAACATTTAAAAACTACTAGAATACAAGAATTTAATATAATATGGCAATTATATATAAGAAAGACGTGCAAACATTAATCATTTTTCTATATATCAGCAGGATCTAATTAGAAATTCTAATGGAATTTGAGATCTCATTAAACGTGGAAAACAATGAAAAAATACTTAGAAAGCCTAGCAAATAATGTGTAAGACCTTTAAGAATAAAACTTTAAAAATGGAGTGAAGTGTAAGAAAGATTTTAATAAATGAAAAGATACACCATATTCTAGTGTGAAAGAGATAATTATTTTGACACAGTTTTCTTCAAGTTAAAGTTAATTGCATCTCAAGTCAAAATCCATCCTCTTACAAAAAACAAACAAACAAACGAACTTCTATAGAACTTAGAAGCCTGATTTTATATATTTCTTTGGAGGAGTAAATGCCTGAGAAGAGTGAAAAAAGAGGACACTTTGAAAAAAGGGGACTTTGAAAAAAGAGGACACTTACTTAACATTTATCAGCATCAATTCTATAAGTTTACAGTAATCTGGACAATATGGTATTTAAAAAGGAGTGAACACATTGAACAATGAAATAGAATTAGGATCTACAAAAATAATCCATGAATATATAAAATGTTATCTTAGAATAAATTTATCATTTCAAATCAGTGAGGGAAATAGTGGCTACTACAATAAAAGATGAGGGGAAAAGAACATTTCTAACTCAAATTGTGCAAAATAATGAATAGTAAATTGATTAAAGTTTTAAACCAAAAAGTTACAGAACCATAAAATTATTATAAGAATGTCTAGGAAGTAATTATTATAATCTCTGAGTTGTAAAGGTCTTGTTTAATGAGATGTAAAGCATAGGTATTATTTAAAAAAACAAAAACAAGAAAAACCCAGAGGATCACATTTTAAAGAAAGTTGCTTAGCATGGGCTCAGAGTATGGGCTATGGAGCATTTCCTGGACTCAGACCTACTAACAAGTTGTGAAACCTATCATATTATGGCTCAGTTTCCTTGCTTGTCATTTGAAAATATTAATACTTTCCCCATAGGGTTGTTATGAGAATTACATATGTTAACATTTTTAAGGCATGTTATAAAAATATCTGGTACACAAGTGTTTGTTAACAAACTTAAAAAATAAAGCTTGTGTATGGGAGTAAAATCATACACAAAATAACAAAACAAGCAAAATATTGTAGAAGTATAAGAACCACACAAAAATGATAAAACGGGACTACTTGTAAAAGCAAGTCAAAAAGGAAACTACAACAAATTATGATAAAAATAGGTGAAAAGTATAAATCAAAGAAAAATGTAAGCCAAGTGGCTCAATCTTACTGTAACTTTTAGTAATTGGGAAAACACAAAGAGTCTTAAAATAACCACAGCTGAAGGAAGAAAGCACTTGATGTTTGAAGAAGAGGGACATCTATCTAGCCTCCCAGGTGAGACCAGATGGCCTGTGGGGTGACAACCATCCCCATCAAACGTCCCTCACAGTGGGGCCCCAGCTCACCTTCACCTTTACACTTGAACCGCCTTGTCTTTGTAACCGTTCCCTGAGTATTTCACACATCTCCTGAACACCTGTTGATATTTCCTCTGCCTAAAATGTCCTGCTTCTGTTTCTTCATCTGGGAATATTCTCTGCATCCTTCAAGACTCAGCTCAGATGTCTTCTCTTCTAGGATATCTTCCTTAGCTTCTCAGAAGAGGTATCAAGTCCCCTCTTTCATGCAAGGATTATTTTTTGGTCTCTCTATATATTAACTATGGGTTGATCACCAGCTCCTGACTTGTTTTATCATTCTGTCTGCATATCTCCTAAGAGATTACAATCTTCCCAAGCATCCAGGCCATCACTAGTTTATTTCTTTAGTTATTATTTTTATATTAGGGACTTAATCTTTGTAAATGATGAATGAATATTTACTTTAAAATACTACTCTTCTATTTTCATGGATAATTATCAGTTGATTCCACAGTAATGGATCCATGTTTACTTAAATCATAATCATATAACATTTTCAAATGTTAAAGAAGAGTGGGGTATTTAAGCATCAATTGATGTCATTTTTAAATTTCCATCTTCATGCTCTAGTGGAAAAAGCCTCTTCAGAAAAAAAAGTTTGTCAGATATGTGAATTTTGATGTTCCATAAATACAAGATATAAAATAGAATGTGGGAAACTGAACGCGCAGCAAGGGCAAAGCTTGCTTCATCGGGCTCCCATGTACCTTGAGCACCAATGGCCCTGCCATGACTGCACCTCACCCAATTTCTGATACTCAGACTCCACCTTACTTTCACCTACATTGGCAGCCCCAAAAGATGGGCATGTCTAAAATATCTTGAGGATGACCTTCAAGATCATAGAGGAGTAAGATGTGGAGATTACCTTCCCCCTTACAAATATATCAAAAATATATCTGTAGGAGTGGAACAACTCCTACAGAACACCTACCGAATGCTGGCAGAAGACCTCAGACTTCCCAAAAGGCTTGTGGCTGACAAGGTCTTGGTGCTCCAGCCAGGTGTAAGGCCTGAGCCTCTGAGGTGGGAGAGCCAAGGTCAGGACATTGGACCATGAGAGACCTCCTGGCCCCATGTAATATCAATTGGCAAGAGCCCTCCCAGAGATCTCTGTCTCAACGTTAAGATGCAGCTCCACTCAATGACCAGCAAGCTCCAGTGCTAGACCACCTATGCCAAACAACTAGCAAGACAGGAACACAACCCCACCCACTAGCAGAGAGGCTGCCTAAAATCATACTAAGTTCACAGACACCCCAAAAGACACCACTAGATGCGTTCTGCCCACCAGAAAGACAAGATCCAGCCCCATCCACCAGAACACAGGCACCAGTCCCCTCCACCAGGAAGCGTACACAACTCATTGAACCAACATTACCCACTGGGGACAGACACCAAAAACAACGGGAAGTACGAACCTGCAGCCTATGAAAAGGAGACCCCAAACACAGTAAGTTAAGCAAAAGGAGAAGACAGAGAAATACACAGCAGATGAAGGAGTAAGGTAAAAACCCACCAGATCAAACAAATGAAGAGGAAATAGGCAGTCTATCTGATAAAGAATTCAGAATAATGGTAGTAAAGATGATCCAAAATCTTGGAACTAGAATGGAGAAGAAACGTTTAACAAGGACCTAGAAGAACGAAAGAGCAAACAAACAGTGATGAACAACACAATAAGTGGAATTAAAAATTTTCCAGAAGGAAACAATACCAGAATAACTGAGGCAGAAGAATGGATAAATGACCTGGAAGATAAAATAGTGGAAATAACTATTGCAGAGCAGAATGAAGAAAAAAGAATGAAAAGAATTGAGGACAGTTTCAGAGAACTCTGGGACAACATTAAATGCACCAAATTCAATTTTTAGGTGTCCCAGAAGAAGAAGAGAAAAAGAAAGGGACAGAGAAAATATTTGAAGAGATAAAAACTTCCCTAATATGGGAAAGGAAATAGTCAATCAAGTCCAGGAAGCACAGAGACTCCCATACAGGGTAAAACCAAGGAGAAACATGCCAAGACACATATTAATCAAACTATTAAAGAATTAAATACAAAGAAAAAATATTAAAAGCAGCAAGGGAAAAGCAACAAATAACATACAAGTGAATCCCCATAAGGTTAACAGGTGATCTTTCAGCAGAAACTTTGCAAGCCAAAAGGGAGTGGAAAGACATATTTAAACTGATGAAAGGGAAAAACCTACAACCAAGGTTACTCTCCCAAGCAAGGATCTCATTCAGATTTGACAGAGAAATTAAAACCTTTACAGACAAATAAAAGCTAAGAGAATACAGCACCACCAAACCAGCTTTACAACAAATGCTAAAGGAACTTCTCTAGGCAGGAAACACAAGAGAAGGAAAACACCTACAATAACAAACCCAAAACAGTTAAGAAAATGGTAATAGGAACATACATATTGATAATTATCTTAAATGTAAATGGATTAAATGCTCCAACCAAAAGACATAGACTGGCTGAATAGATACAAAAACAAGACCCATACACATGCTGTCTACAAGAGACCCACTTCAGACCTAGGGACACATACAGAATGAAAGTGAGGGGATGGAAAAAGATATTCCATGCAAATGGAAATCAAAAGAAAGCTGGACTAGCAATTCTCATATCAAACAAAATAGACATTAAAATAAAGGCTATTACAAGAAACAAAGAAAGACACTACATAACGATCATGGGATAAATCCAAGAAGGAGATATAACAATTGTAAATATATCTGCACCCAACACAGGAGCACCCAATACATAAGGCAAATGCTAACAGCCATAAAAGGGGAAATCGACAGTAACACAATCATAGTAGGGGACTTTAACACCCCACTTTCACCAATGGACAGATCATCCAAAATGAAAATAAATAAGGAAACACAGCCTTTAAATGACACATTAAACAAGATGGACTTAATTGATATTTATAGGACATTCCATCTAAAACAACAGAATACACTTTCTTCTCAAGGGCTCATAGAACATTATCCAGGATAGCTCACATCTTGGGTCACAAATCAAGCCTGGTAAATTTAAGAAAATTGAAATCATATCAAGTATCTCTTCTGACCACAATGCAATGAGACTAGATATCAATTACAGGAAAAAAACTGTAAAAAATACAAACACATAGAGGCTAAACAATACACTATTAAATAACCAAGAGATCATCGAAGAAATCAAAGGGGAAATCAAAAAATAACTAGAAACAAATGACAATGAAAACACAATGACCCAAAACCTATGGGATGCAGCAAAAGCAGTTCTAAGAGGGATGTTTATAGCAATACAATCCTACCTCAAGAAATAAGAAACATCTCAAATAAACAGCCTAACCTTACACCTAAAACAATTAGAGAAAGAAGAATAAAAAAAACCCAAAGTTAGCAGGAGGTCAAACATTTAGAGAAGAGTTAACACCTATCCTTCTCCAACTCTTCCAAAATATAGCAGAGGGAGGAACACTCCCAAACTCATTCTACGAGGCCACCATCACCCTGATACCAAAACCAGACAAAGATGACACAGAAAAAGAAAACTACAGGCCAATATCACTGATGAACATAGATCCTCAACAAAATAATAGCAAAAATCCTCCACAAAATACTAGCAAACAGAATCCAACAGCACATTAAAAGGATCATACACCATGATCAAGTGGGGTTTATCCCAGATGCAAGGATCCTTCAATATATGCAAATCAAACAATATGATACACCATATTAACAAATTGAAGGATACAAACCATATGATCATCTCAATAGATACAGAAAAAGCTTTCGACAAACTTCAATACCCATTTATGATAAAAACCCTCCAGAAACTAGGCATAGAGGGAACTTACCTCAACATAGTAAAGGCCATATATGACAAACCCACAGCCAACATTATTCTCAATGGTGAAAAACTGAAACCATTTCCACTAAGATCAGGACCAAGACAAGGTTGCCCACTCTCACCACTATTATTCAACATAGTTTTGGAAGTTTTAATCACAGAAATCAGAGAAGAAGAAGAAATAAAAGGAATCCAAATTGGAAAAGTAGAAGTAAAACTGTCACTGTTTGCAGATGACATGATACTATACATAGAGAATCCTATAGATGCTACCAGAAAACTACTAGAACTAATCAATGAATTTGGTAAAGTAGCATGATACAAAATTAATGCACAGAAATCTCTTGCATTCCTATACACTAATGATGAAAAATCTGAAAGAGAAATTAAGGAAACACTCCCATTTACTATTGCAACAAAAAGAATAAAATACCTAGGAATAAACCTACCAAAGGAGACAAAAGACCTGTATGCAGAAAACTATAAGACACTGATGAAAGAAATTAAAGATGATACAAAGAGATAGAGAGATATACCATGTTCTTAGATTGGAAGAATCAACATTGGGAAAATGACTATACTACCCAAAGCAATCTACAGATTCAATGCAATCCCTACCAAACTACCAATGGCATTTTCCACAGAACTAGAACAAAAAATTTCACAGTTTGTATGGAAACAAAAAAGACCCCGAATAACCAAAGCAATCTTGAGAAAGATAAACGGAGCTGGAAGAATCAGGCTCCCAGACTTCAGACTACACTACAAAACTACAGTAATCAGGACAGTATGGTACTGGCACAAAAAAAGAAATATAGATCAATGGAACAAGATAGAAAGCCAGAGATAATCCCATGCACATATGGTCACCTTATCTTTGATAAAGGAGGCCAGAATATACAATGGAGAAAAGAGAGCTTTTTTAATAAGTGGTGTTGGGAAAACTGGACAGCTACATGTTAAAAAATGAAATTAGAACACTCTGTAACACCATACACAAAAATAAGCTCAAAATGGATTAGAGACCTAAATGTAAGACCAGACACTATAAACCTCTTTGAGGAAAACCTAGGTAGAATACTCTATGACATAAATCACAGCAAGGTCTTTTTTGACCCACCTCCTAGAGAAATGGAAATAAAAATAAACAAATGGGACCTAATGAAACTTAAAAGCTTTTGCACAGCAAAGGAAACCATAAACAAGACAAAAAGGCAACCCTCAGAATGGGAGAAAGTATTTGCAAACTAAGAAACTGACCAAGGATTAATCTCCAAAATATACAAGCAGCTCATGCAGCCCAATATCAAAAAAATAAACAACCCAATCCAAAAATGGGCAGAAGACCTAAATAGACATTTCTCCAAAGAAGATATACAGATTGCCAACAAACTCATAAAAGGATGCTCAACATCACAAATTATTAGAGAAATTCAAATCAAAATTACAATGAGGTATCACCTCACACCAGTCAGAATGGCCATCATCAAAAAATCTACAATCGATAAATGCTGGAGAGGATGTGGAGAAAAGGGAACCCTCCTGCACTGTTGGTGGGAATGTAAATTGATACAGCCACTATGGAGAACAGTATGGAGGTTCCTTAAAAAACTAAAAATAGAGCTACCATATGACCCAGCAATCCCACTACTGGGCATATACCCTGAGAAAACCATAATTCAAAAAGAGTCATGTACCACAATGTTCATTGCAGGACAATTTACAATAGCCAGGACATGGAAGCCACCTAAGTGTCCATCGACAGATGAATGGATAAAGAAGATGTGGCACATATATACAATGGAATATTACTCAGCCATAAAAAGAAACGAAATTGAGTTATTTGTAGTGAGGTGGATGGACCTAGATTCTGTCATACAGAGTGAAGTAAGTCAGAAAGAGAAAAACAAATACCATTTGTTAACACATATATATGGAATCTACAAAGAAAAAAAAAAGGTTCTGAAGAACTTAGGGGCAGGACAGGAAGAAAGATGCAGATGTAGAGAATGGACTTGAGGATGGGGGAGGGGGAAGAGTAAGCTGGGAAGAAATGAGAGTGTGACATGGACATATAAACACTACCAAATGTAAAATAGATAGCTAGTGGGAAGCAGCTGCATATAACAGGGAGATCCGTTTGGTGCTTTGTGACCACCTAGAGGGGTGGGATAGGGAGGGTGGGAGGCAGACTCAAGAGAGAGGGGTTATGTGGATATATGTGTACCTATAGCTGATTCACTCTGTTATACAACAGAAACTAACAGAACATTGTAAAGCAATTATACTCCAATAAGGATGTTAAAAATATAAAAATAAATAAAATATAAAATAGCATGTATTCTCTGTAAATAAATAAGTATATATTTCACTGAAAAGGTAATGCATATGTTACTTTCATTTTCTTACAGTATTTATTTAAGACTATTCAGTTACAACTTAAAATGCCAGAAAAATGCTGATAATTGGAAATGCTGTCCAGCAAGTCAGAGGTGCTTCTCCTTGTAGGTTGCCTGTCCTATCAACCTGTCATATTTTAAAAGGCTAATGAATTCCCTTTTGATGACCAGACTCTTCTCACACTTGTGGGCTTAAAGTCTCAGCTGGAGGAAGGGTAAAAGCAGGTACAGGACGGAACTACAGTAAGTTATCCCTAGCAGCATCTCTCATATCAGTATTCCTGGCATTGAGTCTGAGTCACCTAAATGACATAGAGAAGTAATTAGGATACTGATAGGCAGAAGCAATGGAAGTCAGAGAACCTATGATTATCCTACTTCTTGCCATATCAGCATGATATTAAAAGCCAAGAGGCAACTCTTAAAACCAAATAAACCTGAGCTGTCATTGAACAAATGTAAAAACAAAAAAACTTCTACATCCCCCCAATTATGTGATAGATCTGAGTGAATCAAAATGGTTGCATTTACCTTAAGGCTTAAGCAGTTAGTAAAGTTGAGTTTATGGACAAAATAGTCAATGATTCCTAATTATTCAAAAATATTTAAGTGCACTGAGCTATTTATTTCACACTTTGGTCCAATATTGGTTTAATTATAACACATCACAGTTTACACTTCTACAAGAAATAAACTATACAATGATAAGTCTTAGTAGATATTTGCTCAAAACCAAGGACCCAAATGCTTGGTACCTCTCTATGCTCTTTCATTTCTGCTTGCAAACCAGACAAAAATCTGATTAAGGGTATGCTTTTCCCAACCCAGCTCATTGTTTCAGATGACTTAAAGGCACTTACTATTGAGAGTCAGGGGGTAAAGAAGTGAGGATACAAAGGAGATTTTAAAGCTATGTACAAAAAGGAACTTTGAATACGGTTATTGGCAGGTAGAATTGGAAGAAAATAGATTAAAACCTCTACTAAGTATTTTAGAGAATTTCATTGCCAAAGAAACCATGAACCTTGACTTAATTGAATGTTTAAAAGTAAAATAACCTGGCTTTGTCTGGAAGTGGATCACAAAGGCTATACAGTCTCCAAGGAGGATAATAGGAAGATGTGGCCAAGGTGCAAGGAAAAAACTTCTCAGAGTTGACCTGGGGCCAATAAAAAAATGAACAAGGGAAAAAAAAAAAAGAAATAAGCTATAATTAAATACAGAGAATATTTCCAATTACAAGCTAATTCAGTTTATTTCTTACATCTTAGTATTTTGCAAAGCATACATTTCAAAGATAATTAATGGTCTAATTTTACAAGATCAATAAATTATAAAAACTCTAAGAAACCTCAGAGAGCATCTAGTTCAGCTACCTTACTTTACTTTTTCAATTTTTTAAGCTTGATATTGGACCATAGTTGATGAACAATGTTGTGTTAGTTTCAGGTGTATAGCAAAGTGATTCAGTTATACATATACATGTATATCTATTCTTTTTCCAATTCTTTTCCCATTTAGGTTATTACAGAATATTGAGCAGTATTCCCTGTGCTGTACCATAGGTCCTTATAAACAAATGGGACGTAATTAAACTCAAAAACTTTTGGACAGCAAAGGAAACCATAAACAAAATGAAAAGACAGCCCACAGAATGAGAGAAAATATTTGCAGATGATGTGACTGACAAGGGATTAGTCTGCAAAATTTATAAACAGCTCATACAGCTCAATAATCAATAAAACAAATAACCCAATCAGAAAATGGTCAGAAGACTTAAACAGACATTTCTCCAAAGAAGACATACAGATGGCCAAGAGGCATATGAAAAGATGCTCAACACTGCTATTAGATAAATGCAAATCAAAACTACAATGAGCTATCATCTCACTCAAATCAGAGTGGCCATAATCAAAAAATCTACAAACAATAAATGCTGGAGAGGGTGTGGAGAAAAGGGAACCCTCCTACACTGTTGGTGGGAATGTAAATTGCTACAGCCATTATGGAGAACAGTATAGAGCTTCCTTAAGAAACTAAAAATAGAGCTACCATATGCTCCCGCAATCCCACTCATGGGCATATATCCGGAGAAGAACATGGTTCAGCCACCTTACTTTATACAAGAGGAGTTGGAGGCCCAGGGAAAGTAAGGGATTTTCCCAAAGTTCACAGCAGTTAGTTCAGGAGCTAAGCTTTCTTCCCTACTCGGGGAGGGTAGGGGAGCGGCACTTTCCATTTACTGACAACAGATTCTTAAGCATTGCGACACCAGGGAACCCCTGGATTACCATCTTTAATCCATATTTTCTGCTAAAGCAGCAGCATGCTTTGTGCTGTCTTTGATTAATCACTACACACTTACCTTCTTTTAAATATTTTATGCCTTATTGCCCAGTCTCTCATTTACTATAGCAAACATTGATTACGTCTTGTGTTATTTACATGACCAGGAAATATGTGAAGAATGTAGGAATTAGCCACTAATGAGATGAGCCCCAAACCTGGACCCACATCCCCATGCTGTCACCTTGCAGCTGTGTGGTTTAGGCAAGTCACCTAATCTCTCTAAGCCCTGATTTCCTTCCTGAAAAGAGAATTCTATTTGGAGGGGTGGAAACAATGTATTTAGGCTGAACCTTTTTTCCATGACCATTTCTCAGGTTAAAAACATCAAATATTGGCAACGTTATTTGGTTCAACCCAATATAAAAAATATTTGGCACATAATAGGCACTCAATTATAGATAACATAATTATTATAATTCTCTTTCAAGCTATTTTTTGCTTAGCAACTCTGTGGCAAAGGAAGTACCTTAAAGGGAATAATTCTTCTTTTTTTTTTCTTAAGTGGAAAGCTTTACATTTATTTCATTGCTCTCTTATAACTAGATTTTAACATTAATAGACAGAATTTTAAAAAAAAATTTTTTATCATGAATCAGGTGTGGTTCTAAGATTGTCATGTATTCTCAACAATGCAATGAGGTAGGTGCTAATACTGTCCCACTCTGAAAATGAAGAGCTGTAGTACAGGGTGATTTGCCCAAGGTCACAGAGCTAGTAAAGGTCAAGATAGAACCGGACCCTAGGCAATCTGATGTTTAAGCTTTGTACATTCTTTTGTCACACTACTTGTCACACAGTTTTAAAAATAGGAGTCATTTAGTAATGATAAGTAATATCATACATTATTGGGAATGGGGTAGAGATACAAGCTCCAAGATAAACACTCTGACACCATGATGATAGAGAATCACACAGTCTTTTATTTCTTTGCTTCTTTCCCACCTGGCCCAGGCAATGAAATAACAAGCTGACCACATATTAAACCTTGCTATTCATAGGTTTCTGAGTCATCTCTCTAGGACCATAGTGTTTGGTCCTTACTGCCAATCAGGCACTAATTTTACTATATTGTATCTTTTAATGTCAACCATCTTACTTTGTTATATGAACCTCTTTCCTTCCTTCTCTCTCCCCTCCACCTCTTCCCCATTTTTTCTCTTTCTTTTTAAAAAAACACCTTATTGACCTCCTACCATATTCTAATCAGCAAGCTAGAGACTCAGAGCCCAGAAGGAAATACAGAAAAATAAATCAGTTCAATGAAAGACCATAAGTACTACAAAAATATATATGCAAGATAGCGGTGTAAATGGTATGATGGTTCTATTTAAGAAGTCGTCATTTTTTAGGGAAGCATTTAAAGGTAAAAAGATATGATTCTGGAATTTGCTTTAACATACTCTAGTAATAATATCTAGACAAAAGAGGGATAGATAAATGAAACAACAATGGCAACATTTTGATAATTGCCAGAACTGGATGTTTAATACATGGGCATTACTATATTATTATCCTTAATTTTGCATGTATTCAAAATTTACCATTAAAATGTTTAAAACGTATATCATCAACATAGTTATTTATTGAATACTTATCATGTGGCAGGTACTAAGTGCTTTTCCTGTGCAAACTCATTCAAATCTCACAACTACCTTGTGAGGTAGAAATTAGTATTGCACCTATTTTACAGGTGAGGAAACTGACACAGAGTGGTTCAGTAAGTTGCCAAAATTCACAGAACTAGTGAGTGATGGAGCTGGGCAGTCTGACTCTAGAATTTACTCATTTAAACACTATGTTACATCATCTCTAAGTACAGGGTAATTATTATAACATATTGTATAATCATAGTCATTTGCTATTAGGCATTATGCTAAATGCATACAGTATTTCATTCACTCCCTGCAAAAATATGAAGACTTAAGTCTTAAGGATCCTTTTCATGGTGGCATGGGTGGGTCAGTAAACAAGGTAAGATGGGAAGGAAGTGATGCCTGAGCTGAGTTTCTATAAGTGAAAGGCTACCTCCCAGGATGAAAAGGATGTGATGCCATTCCAGCCAGTGGGAGAATCCTAACCAGATGCACAAAAGTGTGATGATTCAGACAGTGGTAGTTGCAATGGAGGAGAATTAGGTATGAAGTGGCTGGTACAAGAGTTGGGCAAGGTTGGATAACCAGGTAGAACTGGGATCTGGAGGCTCTCATGCCATGGTAAGAAATTCGGGCACTGTTCCAAAAGTTATGAAAGAGCCGTTACCAGGTTATAAGCAGGAAAGTGACAGCATCAGACTTGCATTTTAAAATGTCAACTAGGGAGCCCTGAAGAGTGTGAAGTGGAGGGGCCAATGTCCAATATGTAAATGACTCAACTGGTTTGTTGAATGGATGCTTTGAATGAACATTTATTAATCTTGATAAATTCTGTGCAATGTTGGATTACTTCTTTTTTCTCTGAACACAAAAACAGAAACAAAAACAAAACAAACCACGTTAGAGTTCCCTTTTTCTTGTTCCCTCATGCACACGGTGCCTACTTAAATGATATGCTCTCAAAGGGCATTAAATAAATGTGGTACACCAAGTAATTTTCTTACCATAGTCTGTTTTAATTTTTTTGATATTTATTTATTTATTTATTTGGTTGCTCTGGGTCTTAGTTGCAGCAGGTGGGGTCCTTAGTTGCGACTCGTGGGCTCCTTAGCTGAGTCACATGTGCTCCTTAGTTGCAGCTCCAGGGCTCCTTAGTTGCAGCAGGTGGGCTCCTTCATTGTGGCAGGCAAACTCTTAGTTGTGGCATGCATGTGGGATCTAGTTCCCTGACAGGGGATCGAACCTGGGCCCCCTGCATTGGGAGTGTGGAGTCTTATCCACTGCACCACTAGGGAAGTCCCCCTGTAGTCTGTTTATTAATTAGAAAAAAATTCCCATAAGTCAAATTCTGAGATCACTACTCTTTATCCTGTAGTTTGGTTGGCTTGAAGTTCTCCTGACCTGATAGAAAAAAATGCTTTTGCTTTAGCTTCAGTGAAGTATTTGGGTACATTTTTCATGTGTAATGAAAATACTTATTTCCAGGGATCTTGAAAAAGGAGAGAAGCACTCTGAATTGCTTCATCCTCTGGCGTGTACTCTTTTCCAACACTTTTATAGATGATATTTTTAATGGGAAGCTTTATGGCTACCTTGACCTTTCTCCAAAACTGAGTCTGAAAAATTAGATCAGTCAATTAGCCCCCCTCTTATCATTATGGGCACATCTTAAAATGATAAATGAACTAGTGGCACAAATGAAGGGAAAGATAGCTTTGCTCAATGAGAACATGAATGTCTGCTAAAAATCATAGCTCAGCTCTGCCTATTTGGTCTGTGTTTCAAACTCATCTTTGTTCTTTCAAAATTGCATCTATTTTGATCTTTGGTGTACTTTAACTTGAAAGTCTAACTGGTTAAAAATATACATTAGTAATGCTCTAAATTTTACATTGTAGAAAATGTGTCATCTGCCATACAAGATCTTACTCCTAAAGCTTTCAAAAGTATTACAGTTGTCTACTTCTATTACAATATTGTGTCTGTGTGCATGTATAGTGTGATTGATCCCTACAGTCACTTCTGCTGAAGGCCCTTTAAGGAAGACCAACTATATCTACACCTCAAGAAGCTCATAATGCAAGCCAGAAAAGAGGAAAACAACAACAGCAGGAATTGAGTTAGGTGGTTTATTTGTTCAACAGGCATTTTTTGAAGTCCATCTCTGTACTAGGTCCCAGGAATCCAGCAGTGAATATGCATTGAAAATGATACAGTTTATGGAGAAATTATTCTATATGAGCAATTAATTTGTGTTATAGTATGAAGAGCTTGGAATGATTAAGCATGTTCACATTGCAGTGAATACAGAAACCTTCTGCATGTAATCTCTGCCTGTACTACTCAGAGTTCTTGTCCATGACGAGGACCACGGGCTCGTACTTGAATGGGAATCAACACACTGTTGTCTTCATTGAAAAAGTCTTGCACAGAAAAAATAGTAGCTGAAATTAAGAGTGTGCCTAGTGATATAGGTGATTTATATTCTGGCACAGGCTCCTGATGTCATCCTGCACATTCTACCAAGGTCCTTATCTGGCTGCAGCCTAGTAAGAAACCATTTGCAGGTGGGCAACAGTCTTCTGACCTCAGTTTGGCTGGCATTGCTCTAGACTACATTCCCACCTTGCTGAGAGTTACCCACTGTGAACTCAGTCCACAGAGGCTGTGATTTGAGAGCATGCTTAAGGAAAGATTAAATCCTAGTGTTAAAAGCCCCAAAGAATCCTAGTTCAGAGTAGAATTTGGAGGCAGCACAGACACAAAAGAGAATTTCGAACAGACCAATGTTCCTGCCCTTCAATTACATTCCTTTCATCACTCTGGTTAAGACCCTACTATCAGCTCCTTTGTGAGAAGGAATTGGAGTGTGATCAATACTTACTATGCACTCGTTAGAGTAGCTTCTCAAACATAATGTGCGTACAAATCTCCTGGGGACCTTGTTAAGAAGTCGATTTTAGTTTAGTCAGTCTGGGCAGGCCCTAGTTTCTACAGTTTTAACAAGCTTCCAGGCAATTCGAATGCTGCCGGATACTGGGTCACGTTGAGTCCGTGAGGCTTGGTGTTTGTGGTATTTACAGTTCATCGCATATATTATTACAGCAAACTGGGTCAGTCCTTCTCAATATATTATTTTTAATGAAGACATGAATTAAAGATCCTCTGTCTAACTATTATATTCAGAGTTATTAAAAACTCATTAAGTAATATGCATAGAATTCACTCAGTTTTCTCTTGATATCTATATTTGCACAGGTATTATTAATTAATTTTTTAACCTTGTGCTGGGTTCCTTTTCATATGGTTGGACTGTGTAGGAATAAAGAACCTGACCATTCCCATAAATTTGTTCAGATATTTCCATAAAGCACCTAAGTCTAGAGTCCCACGGCTCTTGGAAGGTACAGATAGGGATACAGTAAATAAGAAATAGAGAATCTTTCAAATATATATATATATATATATATATATATATATATATATATATATAACTATATATATCTGTAAAGTATGTATAGATAGAAACAACATAAAATTTATATCCCAGTCACTTTCCCACTTCTCCTCATATGGTATATTGATTTTTCTATTACTATTTTTCTCTGGCCAACCACTGACACAAGGGCACATTCATAAAGGTAATGAAGAGAAAGACAGAGAATGCAAGTGTTGCTCTTTACAACTTAGAGAAAATACCAATTCCACTTAGTCACAGAGACTAGCATGTCAAGTCGCCAAGAAAAAAGAAAGTGGTAAAACCACTACCAGGATATACAGAAACTGCTCACTTCCTAACAGAGGGCTGGCCATAAAGAGCCTGGGAAATTGGATTAACCAAGAAGAGCTGAGATTTAGCTTGACCATTAATGATGGCAAGTGAGAAACATTAAGGATACTTGAGACTCATGGCTCCTCCATTCATTCATTGTGACAAGGACATGGCATTGGCAAAGCTTCCAAAGTCTTGACTCTGTGCCTTTTAGTACTGTTCAGTAAAATGTGTTCAGGGAATGTGAGCTAGACACTGTATGATGCAGGAAATACAAAGATGATTAAGAAATAGTCCTTGGCCTCAAGTGGTCCACTGCTTACGGGACTGATGGAAAAACAAATTAGAGGTTAAAATATATGATAAAATGCTATTTGTCCCATGTCTGAGTTATATAATCCTTGAACGTTTGTTCTGACTCTGATTATAATAAAGCTCTTTATATCATATGATTGACACTTGTTGATATAATTTTCTTTTTCTATAGCAAAGAGGAAACTTCTGCTGTCTTCTTCGTGACAACCTTTTACTAATTGAGGTGGCTATCATAATTATATTTCGATGCTTCTTCAAACTAACACTTATTTCCTTTCCCAAAGAATAATAGAAAGACATATAGTTAATTCTTAGCACATTATTTTGCTTGTATAATCAATAGAATGTATCATACATTCGTTACATCTAACAAAAACCCTGGCTTATAGAAAAATTGGAGAGAAAGAAAAAGGAAACGCTGGGGACAATTTGAACAGCAAATTTCTCCTACCTTTTCCTGAGCAAGCTGATGATTATCTGGGAGGCTGCAAAGAGGCCATTTAGGGCATTTTGCCTTTGGGCAGCTGGTTGGGGCAGCAAGGAAAACAATTTAGATTATTTATGGATTTTCCAAAATCTGAGTGTTTTCCTGTGAAGTGGGCATGGCAGCTGTTTCTGTATCCTGCCTCTGTTCTTTCATAGCCTCTCCATCTGAGCTATGCCAGCTTGTCACTATTTTTCTTATTAGTATTTCTCATGAATGAAATGAGATTCCACACCATCTTGATGGAGTTAGCTTTTGAGCTTGTTTTTGAAGAAATTAATGGGCAATAATGGCCTCACACTCTCCTTGGTAACATTATAGCCTTAAAAAATAATTAGATAGATTTAGACTAATTTAACATAGAAAATCAAGTACAGATTCAGGAATGATACTTTTCTAAATGGCTATATTAGATGACTAAATTTCCTTTTTCAAGAAAAAATAATCACATCCATTTCCTCCTTTTTTTGTGCTTTTAAAAATAAAACATTAGTTGACACTCTCCTTCTCTTACAGGTGTTCAGATAATTGAATTTCTGATCAAGGTAATGGTGAGGAAAAGAAGCCCTCCTAAAAGGTAAGTTATGATTATGATTGAAGCAGCTAAATAAATTAGAATTTGAAATAAATGCTGTCAAAAGTGTGAATCAGATCATTAGAAGGCTACTTCACAGAAAGGGCACAGCTCCAACAGGATGAGCATAAGTGCTCAGTTTACCAGGATAAAATAAAAGTTTCTTGCAGAGGATTGACTTAAGAAAAGAGAGAATAGAGAAGAAAAGAGAAAGAGATATTTTATACCAATGTATGTAGCTAGATTCTTTTTTTTAATTTTTATTTTATATTGGAGTATCGTTAACAATGTTGTTTCAGGTTTATAGCAACGTGATTCAGTTATACATATACAAGTATCTATTCTTTATCAGATTCTTTGCCCATTTAGGTTATTACAGACTACTGAGCAGAGTTCCCTGTGCTATACAGTAGGTTTTGTTGGTTATCTATTTTAAATATAGCAGCGTGTACATGTCAATCCCAAACTCCCAGTCTATCCCTCCCCCCATCCTTCCCCCCAGTAACCATAAATTCATTCTCTGAGTCTGTGAGTCTGTTTCTGTTTTGTAAATAAGTTCATTTGTATCAATTTTTTTAGATTCCGCCTATGAGCGATATCCTATATTTGTCTTTCTCTGACTTACTTCTTCACTTAACATGATAATCTCCAGGTTCATCCATGCTGTTGCAAATGGCAGCATTTCATTCATTTTAATGGCTCTAGCTAGATTCTGATCAAGCAACAAACATTTTCTGAGAACCTGCTACACAGGAGACACTGTGCTGGGGGTTTGCCTGCTTTTAGAATGCTATGCTAACTCAACGTGTGGCCTACAGCAGGGGTCCCCAATCCCCAGGCTGCCGACAAGTGCCAGTCGGCAGCCCGTTAGGAACCTGGCACACAGCAGGAGGTTGAGTGGCAGGCGAGTGAGTGAAGCTTCATCTGCAGCTCGCTCCCCATGGCTCGCAATACCGCCTGAACCGTGCCACCCCACGCCTGGACCCCGGTCCGTGGAAAAATTGTCTTCCACAAAACCGGTCCCTGGTACCAAAAAGGTCTGGGGACCGCTGGCCTACAGAACAGCACTGTTTGTATCTTTTGGGAGCTTGTGATAAATGTATCTAAATCTGCATTTTAATAAGATTCCTAAATCGTACAAATATCATTCACATATAAAGGGAGGCACCCACCTCTAATGCAAACAGGAGACCAATGTTTCCTAAACGTATGTCAGGATGTGTTCAGTTACTTCTGTGAATCTGTATTTTAACAAGGGACCCAGGAGATTCTTATGATTAAACAAGTCTGGTAAACATTGAACTAGATAAATAACTGTACAAAACCCGATGGGGTAAAGATCAATTGTTTCTCTTCTAATTACCTTGCAACTCATGTTTTGTACTTATTAGATAAATGGGAATACTTATTAGGCATATTGACACAAACTTTAATTTTCAGCATGTTACTTGATGCCAAGTCAGTCCTTTTAAAGCTTCTCTTTAGCTATGGAACACTTTGCTCAAATGAAATATTTTTCCCACTTAAAAGATCCTTTAATTATTTAAAATCTTTAAGAAAAAGGTGATGATTTTAAAGTTGATCAGTATAGTTTTAGTCAAGCATAGAGTCATCCGCTATAAAAATCATACCTAATTAACTGTAATGAGAACATCTATTCGCTGACCTGTATTTTTCTGTAAGTAAGAAAGGGAGATTTTATTTTGTTTTGGCTTAAAGCAACACACATTTACTGTCTTAGAGTTCTGAAAGTCAGAGATTAAGTCAGTTTCACTGGGCCAGCATCAAGGTGTTCGCGGGGCCATACTTCTTCTGGAGGCTCTAGGGAACACCTGCTTCTTTGCTTATTCCAGGCGCTTCATTCCATGCATCCCTGGCTGGAGGCCTCTTCCTCCATCCTCAAAGCCATGTAGCGTCAGCTGTCACATTATCTTCTTCCTTTGTTCTGCAGTCAAATCTCTCTGTCTCCTTCTTATAAGGACAATAGATCACCAGATTATTATAAAAGGATGTAACTCAGGAACAGCCAGATGGAAGAGATGCAGAGGAAAAGGTATGGAGAAGGCGTATGGAGTCTTCATGCTGTGTCCGAGTGGGACTTTCTCCCCAAATTTCCACGTGTTCACCAACCTGGAGGTTCCACTTAAGATGTATTATAAAATGTAATACTGTTTCCAGTAATGAATGGTGAGCACTTGAAGGTAAATCTTTCAGGAGAATATAAAGATGGTCAAACATACATTTATAAGAAGATACAAAATAAACACTATTCAAAACAATTACTTAGGTTTGTTTATTAAGCTGCTTTCTTATAATGACTCAACTAGTGATAAATAAGATGAGAAAAAAATAGAAGTTACAGGAATGTTAATTAAGGGTTTTCTTCATCCCCAAAGCAGCAGCAACTAAACTTATATCTTAACAACAGAAAAGAAAAAAAAAAACATTTTTGGTGATTTACCCAATGGCCCCATGATAGCCTTTCTTACAGTAACACATTTTATTTTACAGCATTTTAACAGCCAGATTTTAGAAATGTTAACAGAAAAAGCCTTACTTCTCTTGAAATGTGTATAAGATGTTATAGCTGACATTGTACCTTGGTTTAAGGACATAGAAAATATTGAAAAAAATCTAATTTCTAAAAATTGGTTTTTAAAAGGAACAGTATCCCTTAGGGCAGGAAATAATAACACCATGTGTCTTAAAATAGTGTAAGGCATCTTTCAAATGTTACCCTCACCAGAAAATCTGGCATTTCCAGATTAAAGTTTCATAGTTTCAGCCATATGTGAGTGACCCCAAAGACATTCTGCAATTTTGCTGACATGTAGGAGATCTGAGCCCGGTGAGTGAAGACAATAAACAGGGTAGTAACTGATCTTGGCAGAATATACCACGTGCCCCTCTCATGGAGGCTTGATGGTTCTCTCTTTTCTTATTCAGTGATAATTATTTAGATTATTTTTAGACCGCTTGAAGCATGCAGCTTGGCCAATACAACTGATTTTCCCACAAATTGTGATAGGGCTAGGTTAAATAGAGTAACATACCCCAAATCATGTTAAGTCTTTGTGGTAAATCTTAGGTTATGTGAGGATTAAGCTCTTTAAGAAAATTGAATAACATGAAATCAGTTTCCAAGTAGATTGTATTCTGATTGCCTAATTTAAACATCATGGTAGTATTTAGTGTGGTCCTTTAAACTTTCTATCTTAAATATCAAAATTGTCCATTATACCCCAATATAAAATAAAAATTAAATTAAAAAAAAAGCGTCCACCAAGCTCTTAGATCAGGGTTGAATGTGGTCGTGTCATGTTCAGACTTCAGAATGGTAGTGTTGCACATATTAGAACGTTCTGTCTCAATACACAGTCACTGGTGATTACGCTGAGATCCTAGAACCCCACTACTTTGCTCTCAGTTTCTCCACAGATAATTCTCACCTTTTCTGTTCCCTTTCCAAGGGTAAGCCATAAGCCCAGGAGAAACAAGAAAAGTAGATTATTTAAAGAAGTTAAAAATAGGACTGCTTCCTCTGAAGCAAACCAGCTCAATCACCAGGAAAAAGCCCTGCACATAAGTCTCTATTTTATTTTTACATGAAACAATAGCTTACATTTTACATGTAGGCAGTGGAAGCAAATATTCAGAAAAATTTAAGCAAATAACTAACTTGGACCATATATAGTTCTCTGAATATACCAATTAGGAGGTGATGGCATCAAAGATTTGAATAATTGCTTTAATTGACTCTGGAAGAAAAGATACAGTCTAAGTTTTTTTTCTTACTTGTTTTTAATTAAGTAATTTTTCAAATTACTGAATGACCTAAAGGGCATTCATTATCTTTAAGATACTGTTTGAATATCATTTTTTGTAATCATCAGCTTCACATTTCTCATAGCAGTTTACTTCCTCAGACTTTAATTTAGTGAGCTAACATTTCCTCATTACCAAAAATATTGCATAATTGTCCATGTAATTCCTTTAGGAAGTTAATTGCATAGCATCCTGATCTCAGCCTGGAAAATTAGCTGTCAGGGACACATAATTTCTTCTTGCCAAGATTTAAACCACTATCCTTCCAATTTTACTGTCAAATATGAGGCGCTATATTAGATGTAGAAATCGATAATAAATCACTTCTTCAATAAGGAACCTGTGGTTTCCTGATTAGGAACGATTCTAAATTTTACTCTCCTGACTACAGTATTCTCTATCACAATGCTTACATTTCTCTTAGGATGCAATAATATTTTTACAGTTGGCAGGACTTTCTATTAGCTGATGATGACAAGCAGATTGGAATCTAATTTATAAACTATTTACATAGAATAGCTTAAATTTGTCTTTGCAATTATACCTGGAAATTATTAATGAAATCCCTTTTCACCAGAAGATTATGTAACTTAATTAATATAGAATATATAAGATTATATTTAACTTCTACTTGGTTTTCTAGCATGTTTTCTTGCTTCTTTCATTTTCAATTCTTTTTCTTTCGGTAAAAAGAATCTAAAAATACCTGTCCTTACAAGCTGTAAAGAAGCGATTTACACAGAATCATTTTTGTATGTTTGGGTCATGAAAACACATTGACTACTTACAGAAAATCCATAAACCCATATGATATAAATAGTAACTAGTACATATTATTATTATTTTGATAATATTATTTTAGTTTAATGAATAGACAGACACTGATACCTGATGTTTACCTTGGCAATGAAAGTCAGCAAGCATGATTACCTTAAAGACTCTCTAATAATGCAATGTTATTTATGAACCTCCCTTGTTAACTATTTCAAAAGCATCAGCATTACCCTTCCCCTCCCACCCCCTGACCCTGGTACCACTGCACCATCCACCTCTGCCCCAGCAACCTCTTGCCTTGCCCCCGGGATATCCCATCAGCAAGCCCTTCACACGCATTGTACCCAATACCTGGCCTTCTTCCTTTCTTCCCTTTTCAAGATTCATCCTTCTTACTCCCTCCCAGAGTCGGTCCCCTTCATAGCTCTTCCAGCTCTCTGGTTTTCCCTCAAAGCACTAGCCCAGCTCACAACCCCATTAGCTATATTTACCATCCCTCAAATAATAATCAAATGCTAAGTAATCACAATGCTAAATTTGATTATCATTCTCTAAGTCCAAAGCTTCTATACAAATAGAACACAACAGGAGCCACCATATTGAATGCATATTCATTTAAAAATACTCTGAATCATAGGGAAGAAAAAAGCCTCCATTATTAGGTTAGGATTCTGAGACTCAGAGTAATTTACCATGGCTACACATTAAGAAAATGAATGACACAAACTTGATTCAAATTCAAGACCATCAGTCTTTGCATACTTTGTTCTTTCCCTCTGCCACACCTACTTATATTAACACCAATCTTATTTTAGTTATTTTGCAACTATTCTTTACTTACCTTATCATTTATGTTTCACTTTTCTTAAATCCTCTATTTTCCTGTTGCTTTCTATATATTCAATAGTTAGAATAGCTAAAGTAGTACTGCTTGGTGTTAGTAAAAGACTAACAGACATAGGATCTCAAAGAGATAATAGGATACCCCTGTTCATTGCCAAACTATTCACAATAGATAAGATGTGAAAATAATCTAAATGTCCAACGACAAATGAATGGATAAAGAGAATGTGATATATTCTAACCTTGAAAAAGAAGGAAATTCTGTGATATGGAACAACATGTATGGACCTTGAGGACATTATGCTGGGTGAAATAAGCCACAGAAAGACAAGTGCTGTTTGATTCCACTTATATGAGAAAACTAAAAGAGTCAGATTCATAAAATCAAAGACTGAAATAGGCTGGGGGGAGGGTGAAACGGCACATTATTAATCAGTTAGGCATAAAGTTAAGTGAGATGAATAAGCTGTAGAGGTCTGCTGTACAACTTATACCTATAGTCAACAATAAGGTATTGTAAGAGGATAAATCTCATGTTATGTTCTTAATAAAATAAATATAATGCAAACAAACTAAAATCAGACATATAAGGAATGTCAGCATTTATCATCTTGATTATCTAGAATATTTACATGTATACATATTTATTTGTATGCATTTGAATTATTATCAAATAGAAACAGAACACTTAGGAAACTTTCAGGTCCCCAAGAGTATGTCCAAAGACCTCAGGTGGGAAGCACAGCTCTGAGGCATAGTACTGTGGGTTATTCCTTCAGACAGGGGCTTATAATTGTCAGAATTCTGTAGTTAAAAATCCAACTAAACAGAGGCAAACAAATTTCACAAAATATCCTAAGTCTCAAGGAGAATTTCCTACTGGGTTTTCTTATTACTCTGGTTAAACCTTCTAACTTAAGTCCCCAAAGCTCCTTTCATGTCCTAAATTAAAGACAGAATTCAGTCACACAAATACCAAATCCCCATCTGGGCAGCAAAATAATCCTGACAATTCTTCCACTTATATTGAAATAAAATGCTAGGCCATTTCTGTGTTTAAGAAGCATGACCCATAGTTAGGATTCAATGAAATGATGAGATACAATTTATACTCTAATGAATTTTAACTAATTTTTAATTAAATATAGAAAATCGAATGTTCAGGCAAAATACAAAATTATAGTTGGTAAGGAGAACAAAATGTGTAATAGAGCTTGCTTTGCAATCAATCCTGCAGAATGTGTCTAAGTCTGATTTGCAAGACGGTGCAAAAAAAATATGTGAACCAGTCTAATGAAATCCGACCTATGAAATATTTTATAGTTCATTTGAATAATCACTTTAATATATAGTGAATTTTTAGTTATCTGCCTGAAGGATATCTACTTTATATTTTGTGGATAGCAATTTTGTCATCCCTGGTTCCGTTTAATCAAACTATGAGTAGATAATGTGAGCTGAAGCAATGCATCCTCATTTTATCATTAGCCTAATCTATGGATACTACATACGTATGAGCACACATATTTCACAGAAAAATTCACACAGAGAAAGAGACATAGCTCTTGGCTTTGTCACAACTACTTCTCATTGTGATTCAGTCATCTTTTCCTCAACTATTTATTAAGTTCTGTCTATTATACTCAATAGTGACATCTGCCAAAAACTTATGATTCTTCCCTTTGGCCCTTTGTAGTTGGATATGGCCAGGTGACTAATTTTAACCAGTGAGTTGTAAGTGGAAAATGTCTTGTGCAGCACTTCTGGAGTGGTGAAGTATTTAACTCTTGGTTAAAATCTTGTAGAGTCATTTACTCCTGGTTAAAATTCTGGAGAGTGCCCTCTGGTGTAATGACCAGCAGTATTTGAGGTGATGGCTATTCTACTGAGCTATGTCCCTGAATGACTGTGATGGGAAGATGGAAAGAGATTCCAGTCATATAAAATGATCAGAAAACAAACCTGTATTGCTTTAAGCCACTACAATTTTAGGGTCATTTGTTTTCACATCATTACCCAGGCTATTCTGATATAAACTATATTCAACACATTGTGCTTGGTGCCGAGGATGCGTCAGTGAACAAGACAGAAATAGTGACTGACCACACAACGCTTGTATTTTAGTGAAGATACAGTTCCACACACTAGGATGGAAGCTACGTGAACATAGGGATTTCTGTATATTTTGTTCACAGCTGTACCTTAGGGCTAGAAATGTACCTAGTGCTGCAAAGCAGATGCTCATCTGTGATTAACTGTTGAACAAATGAAGGATAAAGTGAATGAGCTCATAAAATATTGATACTTGTCACTGTGGAAAAGTTCAGAGCGTGAAGACATTCCATAATGATACAAGGTGCCCAGTCCACCTAAGGGAAGTAGAGACAACATCCTCATCAGAGTGGCTTTTGAGAAGCAGGAATGAAGTAGGTGAGGGGCGGCAGACTGGGAAGGGAGAGCGTGTTCCAGGCAAATAGAATGGTGTATGCAGAAGCACTAACATGGAATGACACTGGCATGAAGGAGAAGTGATGGTGATTTAGCTTAAGGACAGGGAACAATAGGCACAGTGGTACAAGGTGTGGTGGGTGAAGCTTTTGGAGAGCCCTGTGGCTCTTGTTAAGGATTGTAAGTTTTGGCTAAGAAAATGGGAGACAGCATTTGAAGGGATTGTTATATTCAGGTTGCTGTGAGGAAAATAGACTGGAAAGATTTTTTAAAAACAGGAGCTTACGCAGGGTATCGGTTCAATTTATTGCTACCTCTAACTCAGAATTAAACAGTAATTTGGAGTGTAGCAAGTTACCTCAACCTTCTGACTGAAACTAAGCACTAACCTGTGACAGAGGAGGAACCTGCTGTCTGCACAGTGCCCTCCCCGCTAACAAGACTTGGTATAAGGCCTTAGTCTCATATGAAAAGGCAGTGCAGGGAGAATGCTCAGAGAATGTTCTGGAAGACATTGTTCATTTCCTTTTGAAGTCTCTTTTGTAGCTCTTTGGAAGAGATTTCTTTCTAGTTTGACACTAAGAATAGATTTGCTTCACTTAAGAAATATTCTTTTTATATTTTGAGGACAGCTAAAATTTGAAACTGATCAACTTCCCTTTTCCTGTGGCTGTGTTTTGAAAAGCTCAGGACAAATGTGTGTCCTACTTGAAGTAATTGTATGGGACAGCATGTGTATATATATACTAAACTGTCTCCTTGGTATGATTCTGCCTTTGGTTTTGCTTTTTGTTCTTACCTACTTTTAATTTAGGTCATCCTACCATGTTTCATATATTCATCCTAAGTCATCTTAAAGGTCTTTTGGTACTGAGTATGTAAAAACAAGCATTTCTGAACCACTTCTTGCCTCTAATCAGGTAAATAATAATCTTGGTATAAGAGCTAAACAACACACTTCTATGATATACCTTTTAAAAGACATGAAAAATAGGAGCCTGATTAATCTTAATATGTTAAGAAAATCATTCATTGTTTACCTATAATGTGTCAGGTGCCATAGGTTCAGCAGTGAGTATAAACAGATATGGTCTATGCCTTCATGAACTTCTAGTTTAGTGGGACAAACTATGGGTCTGTGAGAAACAGGATTGTATTGTATGAGGCTCCTGTACTGCATACTGTAGGATTTAGAGTTTGACCACCTGGGTTTGAGTCCCAGCTCCATCACTTACTGACTTGACCTTGGGCAAGTTATTTGACTTTTTTATACCTACTTTACTCATGTGTAAAATAGGAATGCTAGTAGTACCTACCTCCTAGGATTGCTGTAAGGATTAAATGAGTGAATGCACATAAAAAACTCAGAATAGTACCTGGCAGGCTTGTATTATTGCTAACTATTATTATTACCTATAAAGAGAATTTGAGATGGAATAATGCTTAAAGTGTCCCTGTGAAAGACACAATGGGAAATCAAAGCTTCTTTTTTCTTACTTGCTTCTAAATGAAGCACTATATGCTATTTAGAGTTATGAGATCATTGAGAGAGAAGAGACCTTGAGAATCATCTTGGACAATTTCCAACTAATTTAGAAATCTCTACCACTTTCTTGATGGATGCCCATTCAGCCTCTTTGTTAGCATTTGCAGAAATTTGGAGCCTACTCCTGAAAAATCCAATCCAATCCATTCCATTGTGTGGTAGCTCTAATGGTTAGAAAACTTTTCTAGGGTTGAGCCAAACTCTAGAAAAAAAAAAGAAGAAGACACTAAGAAGACTGGATTTCCATCCTGAGTTAATACACTGGTAACACAATAATTTGATATGCCTAAAACATGATAATTACTAAGTTGTACAAGCTACTTTCATTGAGTGTATTATACTGAAAATATTTGTATATAAAATGTCAACATTTAATCCACAGGTAGTTATTGAGGATCCACTTTGAATCAAGCACATAGTTGAAAAATCAAGTTTCTGTAAAGGATTACATTTATATGGTGTTGAAATAGGAACAGATATTCCGGGAATTTAACTAAATTTACTAAATGCCTACTTACATGACAGACAATTTAAATTTCATTTATTTCTCACAACCCTTCATGATAGGTATTATTGTTCTTATAGTAAAGATAAAGTAACAAAGAAACTAAGACTCAGAGTTATTTTTCTGAATAAATGTAGCTATAGCTAGTATATATAGTGTCTGGTCTTACATTTAGGTCTTTAATCCATTTGTAGTTTATTTTTGTGTATGGAGTTAGGTAATGTTCTAATTTCATTCTTTTACATGTAGTTGTCAAGTTTTCCCAGCACCACTTATTGAAGAGGCTGTCTTTTCTCCATGGTATGTTCTTGCTTCCTTTGTCATAAATTAGGTGACCATGTGTGCGTGGGTTTATCTCTGGGCTTTCTATCCTGTACCATTGATCTATATTTCTGTTTTTGGGCCAGTAAATGGATAAAGAAGATATGGTACATATATACAATGTACAATGTATATACAATGTAATACTACTCAGCCATAAAAAGGAATAAAATTGGATCATGTGTAGAGATGTGGATGGACCTAGAGTCTGTCATACAGAGTGAAGTAAGCCAGAAAGAGAAAAACAAATATCATATATTAACACATATATGTGGAATCTAGAAAAATGGTACAGATGAACCTATTTGTAGGGCAAGAATAGAGATGTAGACGTAGAGAATGGACATGTGGACATGGGGGGTAAGGGGAGAGTGGGACGAATTGGAAGATTAGGTTTGACATAAATATACTACCATATGTAAAATAGATAGCTAGTGGGAACATGCTATGTAGCACAGGGAGCTCAGCTCGGTGCTCTGTGATGACCTAGATAAGTGGGATGGGGGAGTGAGAGGGAGGTCCAAGAGGGAGGGGATATAGGTATACATATAGCTGATTCACTTCATTGTAGAGCAGAAACTAACACAACATTATAAAGCAATTTTACTCCAATAATAATAATAAAAAAGAAGCAAAAAAATTCCAAATTCCAAATAAGCAATCTAACTCTAAGCCTTATGGAACTAGAAAAAAAGAGAACAAACTGAGCCAAAACTTGAAAGAAGAAAGGAAATAATAAAGATTAGACCAGAAATAAGCAAGCTTAGAGAACAGAAAAACAATAGAAAAGATTAACCAAACTAAGAGTTGGTTCTTTGAAAAGATAAACAAAAGTGAAAAACCCTTAGCTAGACTAACCAAGGAAAAGAGAGGACCCAAATCAATAAAATTATAAGTGAAAAAGGAGACATTACAACAGGTATCACAGAAATACAAAGGATCATAAGATGCTATTATGAACAACTATACACTAACAACCTAGACAAGCTAGAAGAAATGGGAACATTCTTAGAAACATACAACTTACCGAGACTGAATCAGGAAGAAATAGAACATTTGAATAGGCCAATTACTGGTGAGAAGGTTGAGTCAGTAATAAAAAAATTTCCAGTGAAGAAAAGCTCAGGGCCAGATGGCTTCACTGGTGAATTTTACCAAACATTTAAAGAAGAATTAACACCAATCCTTCTCAAACTTTCTCCAAAAATTGAAGAGGTGGGAACACTCCCAAACTCATTTTACAAGGCTAACATTATTCTGATACCAAAGCCAGAAAAGGACACTAGTAGAAAAGAAAACTACTAGTGATGAATATAGATGCAAAAGTTCACAATAAAATACTAGCAAGCTAAATTCAGCAGCATATTAAAGAATCATTCACTACGATCAAGTGGGATTTATCCCTGGGGTGGTTCAACATTTGCAAAGCAATCAATGTGATACATCATATTAATAGAATGAAAGAAAATATTCATATGATCACGATCATCTCAACTGACACAGAAAAAGCTCTTGACAAAATTCAGCATCCATTCATGATAAAAACTCTTAACAAATTAGGCATAGAAGAAACATATCTCATCATAATAAAGACCATACATGAAAAGTCTATGCTAATATTATACTCAGTGGTGAAAGGTTGAAAGCTTTTCCTCTAAGATCAGGAACAAGACAAGGGTGCCCACTCTCACCATTCCTATTCATCATGGTACTGGAAGACTTACGTAGAGCAATCAGGGAAGAAAATAAAATAAAAGTTATCATCAAACTACTATATATAAAATAGATAAACAACAAGTTCCTACTGTATAGTACAGGGAACTACACTCAATATCTTGTAATAAACTATAATGTAAAAGAATCTGAAAAAGAATATATATATGTATATACATATATATATACACACATATACATATATATGTATACACATATATATATATATATATACACAATGGAATGTTATTCAGCCATAAAAAATTGAGGAAAGTCTACCATTTGTGACAACATGGGATGAAACTTAAAGGCATTATACTAAGTGAAATAAGTCAGACAGGGGAGGGCAAATACTGTGTGATCTCACTTATATGTGGTATCTAAACGAACAGACCAACCAACTAAACTTATGGAAAGAGAGATCAGATATGTGGTTACCAGTGGCAGAGGGTCGGGGGACAGAGAATTAGAGGAAGGTGGTCAAAGGTACAAATTTCCGGCTATAAGATAAATAAGTACTAGGGATGTAATATACAACATGATAACTTTATTTTATTTTTATTGTATCTTTGTGAGATGATGGATGCTTACTGAACCTACTGTAATAATAATTTCACAATATATGTAAGTCAAACCTTCATGCTGTATACCTTAAACTTATACAGTGATGTATGTCAATTATTTCTCAATAAAACATAGTACTTTAGTAACATTTAAGGCTACATTATTATTTATAATATCTAATTATATTTTAATAGATATAATTATATATTATTTAGATATAATTATATATCTAATTATATAAAGCTAATATCTTAGTTTTTCTCAAAACTAAGCATACATACCTAACTAAATTATTTTCCCATGGTTTAAAGGAAATTTTAAAATTGTAACTGAAGGCACAAGTGTGATTCAAATGAGTCCAGCACCAATGATTAAACCTTAATTTTCACATGCAGGCATACAAATATATACACCAAAGTATATACCTTTATATATATGAACCTGTGTATTTATGTGCAAATTCACACCTACATTTGTACATCCCACATCACATATATTCAGATACATTTCCATGAGAACACATCCAAAGAAGGACCCCACTTGTAAAAATAAATAAAGGAAATGAACTTCTATAGCATACAGTACCTTCCAGAAATAATATACTACACACACACACACACACACACACATGCATTGGTGATCTGTGTTCTCAATGGTAAAAAGGACTCATGAAGAATTAGACACCTGCTTCTGTTTATAACCTTATGTAGTCCCAAAGGCCTGATTACTTTGAAACAACCATGCAATTGTCTTGGTTCATTGCTTAATCAATCTTTTCAGACACACCAGAATATCCCATTTTCCAATACAAGGGCTTTCATCATCAGTATATGTGATCTTTAATTCTACAGTGCTGTCATATATTAAGAGACAATAAAATGAAATAGGTTGTTATCTCTTAAAAAGCACTGATAATTCAAATTTGGACAGCTTCAATTTGGGCAAGGTAATTGTGGAATTATACCTTCCTTTTCTCATGCTGCAGTCTAACATTTCATAATTTTGCAAATCTCCCTGCACTAAGCTACAAGCAATAAGAAAATAAAATTAAGATGTTGGTCATATACACTAATATGTATAAAATGGGTAACTAATAAGAACCTGCTGTATAAAAAAATAAATAAAATAAAATTCAAAAATTCAAAAAAAAAAGATGCTGGTCATAAAATTAGCCAATATAAGAGACTAAAGATTTGATTCCAAGAGGGGGCTATGGGCAGATTTCTTATTATTCACATTAGTATTGGAAGAATAAAGGCATTTAGGGGAGAGAGGAATCTTTTTTCACCTTCTTAAATCTTTGAGTTCTCTCCATCATCTGACTAAAACCCATTCATACTGTTTCAATACTAAATAAAAACAGCAACAGCCACTACTTTGCTCTGGTTCTTCCTCCCCTTCAAAGCATCATCCTGTCACTTTTTCTCTTTTCAAGGGCCAACTTATTAAAATAGTTTAAACTCATTGCCTAAATTTCCTCGGTTTCTCCACAATTCTCAGCCCCTTGCAATCGGACACTTGGCCCTGCTCTTCTGCTTTAATTGTTCAAACAGAGGAAAAATGTCTTCCTATTTTCTATACCTATTGGCCTCATTTCATCCTAAATTCCATTGTGATAGTCAGTTTTATTTCACATTGATTATCACTTCTCTCTTAAAATATTTTCCTCCCTACATTTGTTGATTATTGCCCTCACTTCATTCTCCTTTCTTTTTTTTTTTTTTTGCGGTATGTGGGCCTCTCACTGTTGTGGCCTCTCCCGTTGCGGAGCACAGGCTCCGGACGCACAGGCCCAGCGGCCACGGCTCACGGGCCCAGCCGCTCCGCGGCATGTGGGATCCTCCCAGACCGGGGCACGAACCCGTTTCCCCTGCATCGGCAGGCAGACTCTCAACCACTGCGCCACCAGGGAAGCCCTCATTCTCCTTTCTGATCCCTCTTTCTCTGCTTTTTATTGGGAGTTTTCCCTCTGCCTCCCTCTTAAATACTAGTATTACCAGAGATCTCATCTATTTTATTCTGTGTGATTTCTTCCACTTCTGTGGTGTCCTCTCCAGGTGATAGGTAGAATCTGGGTTCAAGTCCATCTCAAATACATCTAATTGGAACACAGACACACCCTGTAGTTATTTCCCCAGACTCCTGAATGCATAATTTGGATAGCTATACCCTGTAGGTGGAAGAACCCTACCTGATTAGGGAGCACTGGCCTCTGTGGTAGGAAAGGCCAAGAAAAGTCCTTGAAATTTCATACCTTCTCACCACCTCCAGCAAAGACAGCAGTCAGAAATTGTACTTTTTGCCAAAAAGAGTTTCAGACATTAATACCACCATTAAAATCCTAAGATTGCAAAAGTAGAGATTCCTCTTATAATATCATGGAATTAATTTGTCTGGTCTTTCAATAAACAAGATGTATCAGGGCATATGACAGTGAACTATCAAAACTTAATCAGTGGTAATCCTAATTACCACATGCTGGAGATGGTACTTTGGGGGGAATAGATTGACTCAGCCTCTTATGCTCATGCTTGGAAGCTTGTGGCTACTAGTGATCCGGTGGATGTGTTCTCCTCAACCCTCTTTGGTAATAGAAGTCAAAACCAGGTCACTTTTACATGGGAAGGACAATATATCTATACATTTATTTTCTTGCCTCAGAGCTACACTAAATCTCCTGCTCTCTGTCACTATATAGTCTGCAGGGACCTTGATCATTATATGTGCTGCAACACCTCATGTTGGTTTACTATATTGCTGACATAAGTAGTAATTGGACATGACTAGCAGTAATTGGCCAGTATTTTAGGCATCCTAATATGTTGCCTATGTACCAGAGGGCAAACCTCAGCAGAAAAAAGCTCATAGCAAAAACCCTAGGGTATTAGAGCAAGGCTATTCTTTCAGTAGCAGAGAATTTTGCTACATTTGAAAAACAATTCCTGGCATGATAGTGCATACTAGTAGAGGCTGAATGCCCAACCCTGGAACACCAGTTGACTGTGGGATTAGAGCTATATATTATCTAATCCACAAGTTTGGGTAGAAAGAGAAGTGATATACTATGAAAGTACCATTCAAGATTAAGCCTGAGAAGTTCTAAAAGACACAAGTAAATTACATAAACAGGTGGTGAAACACCCAAGTCATTTGTATGGTACCAACCCCTCTCCCACCATGCATAGCTGTGGCATTGTGGGGTTCCTTATGATTAAATGACAGAGGGGACAACAATCGGGGCCTCATTCACATATAAATTAGCGTGATTTGTTCATGTTAGCTTTACTGGATAATTGTTACAGGTTAGGTTCATTTAGGATAGCTCTAAAGGACATGGTGAAGGGAGTAACCCTTCAAAAATAACATTTGGAAGTTCACTTTGCATGGAAGGAAAAGTGGCCTGGGCTTTAGGCTCCTGGGCAGAGTAAATGGTTTGCCTATTCAGTCAGGACTCAGGAGAAAGAAAATTAGAAGATAAGGCACAATGAGATCTTAGGAAGATGCATGTGATTGGATCTATGGGAGTGGGCACAAGGTGTGCATTTGTTTTTGTCTTATGTTAAAGGCCACCAGGGAGCATTAACCTCAGAAGAGGCACTCAATAACCTTCAAGTAGATGTTCTGTGGATGTCAGTTAGCCTCTTTCTTTGGCAACCCCAGTGCTAGTAGAATATGACCATGAACAGAATGACCACAGGGATATAGTGGCAGGGATATAGCTCTGCAGGCTCAACAACAGGGCTCCTTGTTATCTACCTACTGCCAACCAGTCAGGAACAGAGAGCAAAACTGAGTCCTCATTATGGCACCATTCCTCAAGGAAATTATTCAGCCACTTGGTAGTAGATGGATTTTATCAAACTCAATCCCCCAAAAGGAGCAGAAATGCATCCTTTTATGAATTGACACCTTCTCTGCGTATGGAGTTGCCTTCTCTGCCTCTAGGGCTAGGACTAGCACTAACATTGTCATATTCCTAGGGCTTATATGATGTCTGATATATATTTTCATGGTTTCACACACTAAGTTTTCTCATTTTTATGATGCAGGAGATTGAAGAATGGGCACAAAAAATATACAACTCACTTGTCTCACCATATATCTCATCACCTAGGAGCAGAGTAGTGGAATGGTCAGTTAGATTCCCAGTGAGGACACAAACTTAGCTATAAACTCTTTAGGCAGAGGTGCTGTCCTCTACGATGTGGTATATGCACTAAATCAGTGGCTCTAATATATGGCACTGTCTCCAGCAGCTAGAACATGTGGGTCCCAGACCCAAGGATTAAGAGTAGGATCAGTTCATCTGACCATCCTTTACAGGGGCTCACTTGTGGAATGGGTGCTCCCCATTGCCACAAACATAAGTTCTGCAGGATTAGTGGCCTTGGTTTCTGGAAATGGATTGCTTTTACCAGAGGACAGAGTGGAACTATATTCCTATTTTCCACTTTAACTTGAAACTATAGCTACCACTCAGTCACTTGGGTTGCCCATTGCAGCAGTCAAGGTGGGGATTAGTAGGCTGGTGGCGGTAATTGACTCTACTTTCTATGCAGTGCTAGGATTGGTGATACATAACAGGAACAGGAAGGAGTATGTGTGGAAGTATAGCATTCATGAGGGGTAAATATTTGTGTTTCTGTGCCAAGGGATAATGTGAATGGGCAATTACAGCAAATATACCCTCAAATGGAAAGCAACTAAGGGCTCAGATCTCTCAAGTATGAAAATCAAAGTCATCTCAGCAACAAGAAATCTAAGGCAGTCAAAGTGTTGGCTAAGGGTATAGGAAATGAATAGAATGAATAATAAAGAAGGGAGATGATGAATATCAATAATGACCTTGGTACTGGCTGCAAAATTGGGGACTGGAGTTTATTCCAATAAATCCTGGAAGTAAGTCTTCTCACAGATTAATGTTGATTACTGCCTTGAAGGGGACTCTGACAGATTGCACTTAATGGAGGGCATGGTGGATCTGAGTGGTGCAAGGGATGGGCTAGATTGACCATTTCATATCCTCTCAGCCCGTCTCTGAGCCCAACCACTGCTGTGCTGACTAGTTCCATTAAATGCCTCAACAATCCTCACCCTGGTTCAGCCATACAGTACCTCATTTCACGCCTAGACCAGGAAGTCTTATTTCCTGCCATGAGACTGCTTGGCATGATGGTGTGGGACACCCATGGGACAATGTTTGGCCCTAACGTATGTACAACTAGTAGGGCATCACTTAAGTTCCAACCTTAAGTAAGAGATGTGGATAAATGGATAAATGCTTCCTCCTATTGCCCCCAAGCCATCAATTCTAAAACATAAGGACTGCTAGAAGATTCTGTGTGACTGAACAGTGGTTGCTCTTGTGGCATCTTACCCATAACACATCTTCAAATTGGTTTTTCTTCTTTCCCTGTTCAAAACCATTGCCCATCTTGGTTGATCTCTAAGATTATACTCGCAAATAAAATAAAATATCTTTGTATAAGCAGTGATCCCTGGCTTGCTTTGGAGGGAAACTGAGGTTAACACAGGACTTGAAAAAGTTTTTGAAGGAAACTTTTTTTTGGAGACTCTCTATAAGTATGAAGTGAAGGGGCAGCTAGATCCTGTCTGCCAATTTCTCAAGCCTGGATATGCAACTTGTTGTGTCAATTGAAAACAAGCAGTGTTGAGAGGCGAGCTACTTGTTGGATTGAGGAGGTTCACAGTTTACTTTCAGATGGTGTAACTGAATAGGGACTTCACCCAGAAATCTTTTGGCATTATAAGACTTGATTTAAGGTGAAAGGAAGGAATTGGATGATAGATAAAGCTGTGAGAAAGGATGAGCTTATCAGATTAAATAACAGCACACTACTGAATGTGACAGCAATATTTGGGGAACATGGTTAGACCAAATATCTTCATTAATAAAATGAGCTCCCTGAATATGAAACTGAGTAAAAGTTGTCCTGAATGTCATTCTTTACTTTCACATTCACTGTACCATTTGCTCTGTGAATTCTTGTTACTCCCTGGAGGAAAAAAATACTGTCAAAATAGATCTTTCTTGAAGAAGCCAGAAAAAAAAATAGGCCTTTTTTTATCTGCCAGTGAGAGCAAGGAAAGAGTTCAAACAGTTTTTCTAGGATGAAGACAAGAATGAACACCTTCTTTGGATTTCCTTTTTTAAAAAAGGGATAAAATATGTACTTATTAAACATGAAAATCTTGCAAGTTATGGCAACAATTTCAGAGAGTAAAATTTTTTAAGGAACTTTATTGTTAAAACCTTATGGGTGTGCTCACTGATAAAGACTTTTTTTTTAATTCCTCTGAAACTAATCACAGCATTTTAGAGGAGCACATTAAAATTTCCACTAAATTTCCATTAAAATTAGACAAGTTGTTATCTACACTACTAAAAAAAGCTCATGGTGTATCTATTAATCACTGCTCAATGTTTAATATTAACACATGAACTTTTTCCAATTAAAGGGCTATTCAACCCAGACACTAGTACCTTATCATTTTAGGAGTTTTATTATTCTTTTGGCATTTGTTAATGGCAGGGCTCTCTGGCTATTACCAGAGGTCTTTCAAATTTTATAATTTCTGAGCAGTTTAAAGTATGGGAAGAAAAAAAGCCTCAATGTCTTTTTAATTAAAAAACAGAATTTTATAATAAAACTGGCATGTGGGTGGGTGGATAGCTCTTCTATAGTATCTAAAAGAGATATAGAAATTTTATATATAATATTTGCTCTTGAATTTACATAATTTTTCCTTGAATTTGTTTTAAAAATTAAAACTTTCCAGGGTAATTTATATATTATTTTTTCACCCGATGGAAATTCGGGGACAAACCTGAACATTGCATTTTACAGTTAAAGAATAATTTGTGCTTGCAAGGAAAAAATCCAGTCTCTCTCTTAGTATTACCTGAGGCCTTCTGCAATGGCCTGGCTAAAGGTAGTTCTATAATGAGCACTGTTTACAGCTAAGTGGATCTCTTTCTCTTCCCTTGTAGAGTACCGCAATGAACATAAATAAAATTGTGGAATCAGGGGAATAACCAGTCCTATAGCTGTACAGCTATAGTCTCTGGAAGAACCAGAAAAACCCTTTGAATTCTGGCATAATAATAATAACAGAGAAACCATTCTCAGACTAGTATCAATAGAAAGATATGCTTCTGAGTTGAAAACCACTGTTTAAGATTTTTCTGGTTTGTTATGAAGTAAAATATTAGTGTTTCAGCATTATTTCTTTTATTTAAATAACTTGCATTATTGGCCTTTAATACATTTGCTAGTTCATTCATTCATTCAGTGGAGAAGTACAGTACCAGGTATATTCTAGACACAGATATACGCAGATGGCATGACCCCTGCCAAAAGTGAATGTATGGTCAAGTGAGGGAGGCAGGCAGAGATAGGAATAAAATATTAGGAGAGCATAAAGGAAAAAGCACTAGCTCTGCTGAGGTCATCAGGAAGGGCTTCACTGAGGAGATAACATTTGAAGAAGAGGAGTAGGTATCACCAGGTGGGTAAGAACAATTTATGGGCACAGGAACAGCACGAGGAAAGGCGGGAGGCTCTGGAGGAAGTGAACATGTGTGGGAAACGACAGTCCCTTCCCCCCCACTTATTCCCCCCATTTATTACCAGCATGTAAAGAAGTTGAGATTTTTTCCTGGGGGCAATAACATCATACTCTACCATGAAAGCAATATTTTTTCTTTAGGTTGCTCATGTTATTTTAGTTTTGAGACAGATATAGCTCACGAGAATTTTCATGGGTCATGTAATTTGAAAATAGAAAAGCTTTCTAACTGATATTTCGAGCGAATCTCCAATCTTCATCTGAGATGAATCTAATATCAGGTGTTACTAATACCTGGCAGCCCAAAATAAATGGCAAGGGTGGCATAGCTATTTATACAATCAGTTTCCAGGGCAACAAAGAACCTTAGGTCTAGCTACTTGTCTGTTAGGGAGAAAGATGTGGACATTTAGATGAGTCTCTGACAAAGCCTGTTAAATACTGAGCATCCTTATCATGAGTGGAGCTAAACAATACAATCATGTGTGTGGGTTCTACAATCCTGAAAAAATGTTACTATTATGTAGACTATTGACTATGAGACATGACTCTGAATTTAGAGAAAAAGAGGGTTTTTTTTGGCCTTTATATGGAAAACCCATAATATATAATATATATCTTCAATCTAATATGTATATATATTATATATATATAGATAGATAGATAGATAGATAGGCTTAACCATATGAAATTGCCTGAATACAGTTGTTTTTGACATGCAAATTGGCAGTTTCATGTGGCTCAAAACAATACATACTCACTCACACATAAGGTGATATATATCAATTATACATGCTTATCAGCTTATATAATCAGATTATCTATCTTAATCTTTGTATATATACACAGAGACAGAGACAGACAGAGACAGAGAGAGAGAAACAGATAAGAAGCACTAAAAATTGGCTTGACTATTTATTGTGAAAATATTTTTTTAAAGAATCAAATGTTTTATAATAATAAAATCAGAATAATAATTATTAGGTATTTGTAACTCCTAATAAAATGATTATCCTATTTTAAGAATCATGGAAGGAAGGTATGTTTATATGATGAAAAGTACTCTATTTCAAAATTGACTCCTTATGTAAGTTTAATGAGGTATATATGGGACCTTTTCCTTCTCACTCTATACTTTCTTTTAGGTTTCCCGTATCTGTGTTCCTTGTGCTACATTCTTTGTAACTTGTTCAGATCTATTTTATAATCTTTCTGTCAGTTGAATGTATTCTGCTAGTTAACTTCTCCAGTTAATTTTTAATATTATTCATTAAAATTTACCATATATATGTTATTTTCATTCTTTTTCAAATATGAGTGACTGATTTTAATACCCTCGTTTGTATTTTATTCCTACATTAATTTATTTAAATATACCATCTATTTTTACTGTAAATTCTGAATCTTATTAGGCAAGTATCTGAAACATTTGATTATTTTGTCAGTTGTTTCTGTAGTCTTCAGCTTACACCAGCTAAGTTCCTTAGGTGTTTTTGTAACTTGAGTGTGCGCTCATATTTGTGAGTTCTGATAGGTTTGAGTAGAGGATATATTGATATTTCTCCAGGTTCTTGAGAGAACCACAGAGGTAGATTCACCATAAACAAAATACTCCTTGCAGTTTTGGGGTCCTACAGTTAGTATGATATGTGGTTGCAAACTAAATAATTTAGCTTGTATTTACAAAATCTCAAGGAAGGATTTTTTTTAAATCTCAAAGGCTAAGACAAAAAATGTATATATGTATATATGTTTGTATATATATTATATATTATATATATTATATATGTGTATATATATTATATATGTATATAGTCTTTGTTGTCACTGCTGGTCAAGTTCTTTTATAGGTCACCCCCTTCCCCCTGCATGACCCTTGACCCTCCTTTCTCTCCAGAACAAAGTGTAGACCTTTCTGGATCTGGTTGTGTATGGCTTGGTCTCCAATCTGGTTCTCCACACTGCTGGCATCACGCTCTAGAACACTGCCCCCATAGTTACCTCAAGTTGTGAGGAAGCTTCAGTGTTATCCTTCTCCTTGGTCCTCTGCTCTTTCTTGTTCCTCAAGTCCAGGGATTTCTCTCTCTTTCCTTCAGCTCATCTATTCAAAATTACATTTTAATGTACTTTGTGTCTGGAGGATTCTGGGAAACTTAGTCAGCCATAATGCCCATAATAAATTAGATTTCAAAGTTGCAATTCATATTTTCAGCCTATAAATTGTTGAATTTACTACATGAATGATTGCATGGAAATCAGCCATAGAAATTTCTGGTAAAAATAATTTAATCAAATGTATTCAGTTTAAAGTTATGAAACTATGTTTAGGCTCAAATAAATCTGTGTGGATACATTTGCTGGATCGTATATGTATCAATTTAGTAACACTATCTAAAATATTCTTATCTGAAAATTGACAAGGAAACAGTGCTTTCAGAGTTACAGTAATATTTTCTATTTTTTTCACAGGTCATTTTTAAGGGAATAAAATTTTATCATATATGGGGAAAACTCAAAGTTGTTGGCACCCAGAGATATATTCATTGTAGCATTTACAAAACATGCAAATGTTTTGGATTACTCAAATTCTATATTATTTTAACATTTCAATGGATTTATTGCTTGCGATATGTGAGTGCTATGGACAAAATTGTGTCTCCTCAAAACTCATATGTTGAAACCTTAACCTCCAATGTGACTGTATTTGGAGATAGGACTTTTAGGCAGTGTTTAAGACTAAATGAGGTCATAAAGGTGGGGTCCTAATTCAATAGGACTGGTGGCCTTATAAGAAGAGAAAGAAAGAGATCTCTTTCTCTCTCTGCTATGTGAGGACGTAGTGAAAAGGCAACTACTGATAGTGTTAGGAAGACAGTGCTAACCAGAAACAGAACGGAAATTCTCAGCCTCCAGAACTGTGAGAAAATAAATTTCTGTTGTTTAAGCCACCCAGTTCATGGTATTTTGTTTTGTCAGTGCAAGGTGACTAATACAGTGAGCTGATCAACAAGAATTAGAGTACATATAAAGATTTATAAGGAAAGCCAAAAGTTGCAATGTCCTAAAAAATTTCTGATTTTTATGGTCCTTTTGAAGTGGTTATAATCAAGCCTTTGTATACTGCCTTTTTCCCAAGAACAGAACAATAACATATTCATTCAAAGGGCTTCCTATCTGTCACTTGAACTTGAATATACTGCCTAGTTTCTATTTGGAGACTTTGATTGGACGATGAATCAGACCCTTTGATGCCCTGTCTCATTCCTTCTTTGGGTCACCTGTCTCTGAGACCCCCTGCTGCTGCCACCACCAGCTCTGCATGGGCTCTAATGGACTTCATGATGGTCTGCTCTGACTGTCTCTTTGTACACAGCCTGTGCTTTCAGATTCTTTCCTCCGATCCCAGGGCTTTCCTGTTGGGGCTGAGTCATGTGATATCAGGGTCTGCTCAGAGCCCATGCACCCTTACTTGATAATGTGGGGAAGTTAATGTCCCTTGGGGTAAATCCTGGAGCTTTGGAAGATGGGAACTAGCAGATAAATTCTCCTCTGTTCCTCTCCCCAAATGGGCCATGGTGAGATGCAATGATTCATCCAGCCTCTTGAAAGATTGTCAAAATAGGTGCAGTTTGCTTGGTACCAAACAGTGGCAGGCTTCATAATCACACATATATTGTACTCACTTCTATGCTGTCTCCCCTTTTTCTTCCTCTTCCTTTCTTGAGATTGCCCTGTCTAATAAAAGGATAGCACATGAGTTTTCATCCAGGCTCTGTTTACTTGAGAATCTGGGCTTAGAAAGATGGTTGTAGAAATAATAAGAAATATTTTTAGATTTTCCTAATTTATTTTGCTCAGTTAATCTTCCACAAAAGGCTATTATTAGCTATAATAACTCCATTTTAGAGATGAGGGAATTCTAAACTCATAGTTTAAAAGTCACCTAATGTTAGAAAGCCACAAAATGTTCATTAAATATGGGCAAATATTCTTCCAACTAAGAGTCTGAAGCTTAAACATAAACACTGCCTGAGAGATCTTTTCCATTAGGGAAAGGAAAGGGAGAAGGGAATTAAAAGTTTTAAGTCTACTTTTGCCATTAGCAAAGGCAAATGTGTCTGTTATCAAATTTTCTATGGGAATTTAGGGAAAGAGGAAGTATGTGCCAGTAAACACAGGGGAAAAGATGTGCCAATAAATATGACCATTTTCTATCATGAAGTATCAGCAGAGTTCATGAGAGGTTATTGTTGCCTTCTTGTCTCTTGGTTATTTGTAAAGCAAAATTGAGGTTTGAAACTGTCAGGGGATTCATGGTAAGAACAAATTGATACATAGCCTTAGAAAAAGCATGTGACCACTGTTGCCTGAAAACATACAACATGATCACATTAATGGCTTTAGCACTAATGCTAGGGATATAGAAAACAGCCATGGTGACAGGTTTTTTGTAGGGATTATGCTACTTAAATTGATCTGAGTAGGATATTAAGAGAAAAGCATTGTTAAATGTTAATGTTAAATTTAACATTAATGCTAAATAGCAAGAATTTATCTTAAATATCCTATCTATCCCATATTTAAAGAATAATGCAAATGGAATTGCAAAAATTAAAGTTTATAGTTTGTAAAGCAAATATAACTAAAATCTTGAAAGATCGTATTCTAAAAACATTTCGATTGTGTGAACTGGAAGAACACCCCATTGATCAACTGTAGAAACTAGATGACTTACTCTCAATCAAAGATAACTCTCATAAGAGCACAATATTCAGCCTATTCTGTCTTATCTTTAGCTTATTATATTATTAGGATTTAATTATGCTTTATCTTCAAAACTACAAACTGGTCTTCCAATGATTATTCTGCCTTCTATAATATCATTCAGTATAGTGTGTCTGCACCTTTAAAATCTATTCAGAGGAGTGAAATCCTATCAAATATTACTGAATGACTTTTTTCCAGGACCAGTTGATTGAAACCCACTTAAATGAAATTCTTACCTATGTGAGCATAACTACTCTGGTCCAAACTTCTTTAGAACACAACTGAAAGGTCAAAAAACATGAGGTTTAAAACAAGAAAAAATTAGACTGTGTATTAGAGGTTACTTGTTTATATAGTTCTATTGGTAAATTTTATTTTTCTACTGTTTCTCTACTTAATCACCTTATCAAATTCCAGGCCAAACTGAGATAAAGAATTCTCTGACCCTCTGATCAAATTCCACCTTTAGACGAATTTCTCTAAACCAGTAAAAGGCAACATAATTTTAATTTTAATTGACATATCCAAGATCACATTTAATTTTGCCAAATGTGCCTTTCAAAAATATGTATGAAGTACTGATTCTTGGTCTCCTTGTGTTTGTTCATTTCACTTTTCTGTCTCTACTTTTGTGTAGATTTCTCAATCTATCTCTTTTTATATCTCCTTGCCATATTTATTTATTTTCCTCCTCTATTGGCAAAAACATAAAACTTATGTACAAACTTTGATTTTTTGCATTTATTTATTGAATTCCCTGTTTACAGTTTAAAAAACAAAACATGGCATTATTAATTTTCTCTTGAGCCTATGGCCCCTGATGGAAGAAAAGACGGGAAATAACATTTATTAGGGATCTAAAATGTGCCATTATCTAATATATTCTCTCAAAATCCCTGTGAGGTATTATTTCCTCCATTTTCATATGGAAAGACCAGATTTCCGAAAATTCAAGTAACTTGTCCAAAGTCACTTGATTAATAGATGTGAGGCTGGAGTTTGCCACATTGTATAATGTTACTCTAAAAGAAAAATTTTCCCATGGAAGCAATAAACTGGTCCTCATTAACTTCTTTTTACCAGCTGTTTTGAGATATAATTCAGAGACATAAATTCATCCATTGAAAGTGTATAATTCAGTGGTTTTAATATATTAACAGAGGTCTGCAACCATCACCACAACGTAATTTTAGAATATTTTTATCACCCCCCAGAAAAGCAACCCTATATACATTAGCAGTCATGCTCCATTTCCCCACCCTCTCAGATCCAGGCAACCAGTAATCTATTTTTGCTCTTCATAGATTTGCCTATTATACATGAAAGAAATCATAAAATATGTGTTCTTTTGTGATTGATTTCTTTCAGTTAGCATAATATTTTCAAGGTTTATCCATATTGTAGCACGCATCAATAATTCATTCCTTTTTATTGTTATTGTCATTATTCCATTGTATGTGTATACCAAGTTATGTTTCTCCATTTATCTTGATGAAAATTTTGATTGGTTCCACTTTTTGACCATTTTGAATGCTATGCTATGAACATTCTGTATATGTTTTTGTGTGAACATATATTTTGAATTCTCTTAGGCATATACCTATGAGTGTAATTTAACATGTTGAGGTACTGTCAAATTGTTTTCCAAATGGCTATACTAGTTTACATTCCCACCAGTAATGTATGAGTGTTCCAAATTCTCCACATTATTGCCAACACTCATTATTGTTTGTCTTTTGATCATAACCATCCTAGTGGGTATGAATTAATATCTTATTATGATTTTGATTTGAATTTCTCTAATGACAATGGAATTTGAGCATCCTTTTATATGCCTATTAATAATTTTTATAGCCTCTTTAGAGAAATGTCCATTCAAATTCTTTGTTCATTTTTAGTTGGGTTACTTGTTATTGAGTTGTTAAACATCCTTTACATATTCAGGATACAGGTCCTTTCATATGATTTGTAAATATTTTCTCTCCTTCTGTAGTCTTATCTTGTGAGGTCTTTGTCTGGTTTTGGTATCACAATAATACTGGCCTCAAGAATGAGTTTGAAAGTTCCTCCTCTTCTATTTTTTGGATATGTGTGTGTGTGTGTGTGTGTGTGTGTGTGTGTGTGTGTGTGTAAAGAGTATGTGTAAAATTGGTATTATTTCTTCTTTAAATGTTTGGTAAAATTCACCAAATCTTCTATTTATTTGGTAGAAGTACTTGGGCCTAGGATATTTTAATTACTAGAAGTTCTTAAACTACAAATTCAATCTCTTTTCTTATTATAGGTATGTTCAGATTTTCTATTTCTTCTTGAATCACTTTTGGTATTTTGTGTTTTTCTTAAAATTTGTCAATTTCATATAAGTTATCTAATTTGTTGGCATGTAGTTATTGATAGTATTCCCTTATAATCCTTTTTATCCTAACACTGTAAAGTCAATAGTGATGTCTTCCTTTTTTTATTCCTGATTTTAGTAATTTGATTATTATTTCTTGATCAGTTTAGCAAAGTTTTGTTGATTTTCTTGATCAAAGAACCAACTTTGGCTTCATTGATTTTCTCTATTGTTTTTCTATTATTTATTTCATTTATTTATGCTCTAACTTTTTAAGTGATTTCCTTCCTTTGCTTGCTTTAGGTTTAGATTGTTCTTCTTTTTCCAGTTTTTTAAAAAGGAAGATTAGGCTACTGATTTAAGATTTTTCTTCTTTTTTAATATAGATGTTCACAGCTATAAATTTCTCAGTTAACACTATTTTAGCTGCATCCCACAAGTTTTAGTAAGTTGTGTTTTCACTTTCATTCATTTTAAAGCATTTAAATTTTTACTTGTCATTTTCTCTTTGAACCATTGATTATTCAGACATGTGTTGTTTAATTTTCACATTTTTGTGATTCTTCAAATTTCCCTTTATTATTGATTTCTGATTTAATTCTACTGTGGTTGGAGAACATACTTTGATGATTTCAATTCTTTTACATTTACTGTGGTTTGTTCAATGACCTAGCACATTGTTTATCCTATAGAATATTCTATGTGCTCTTGAGAAGAATGTGTATTTTGCTGTTGTTAAATGAAGTATTCTATAGATGTCTGTTAGGTCTAGTTGGTTTATAGTGTTGTCCAAGTCTTCTATTTCTTTGTTGATCTTCTGCTTAGGAATTCCATCCAGCTTTGCTTTTGGTTACTGTTTGTATGGTATTTTTCTTTCATCGTTTAAACTTTCAATCTATTTATGGCTTTGAGTCGAAAGTGTCTTTCTTGTAGATGGAATATAGCTGTACCATTTATGAAATTTATTGTGTTAATATCTGCCTTTTTATGAGAGAGTTTAAGGTAGGATTTACATCTTCAATAATGCTAATTTTTCCCTACTTTTTTTTACATCTTTGTTCCTGTATTCTTCCACTGTTACCTTCTTTTGCGTTAAGTAGATACTGTCTAGTGCACCATATTAATTACTTTGCTATTTCTTTACTGTAAAAATTTTTGTTATTTTCTTAATGGTTGCCCCAAGACTATTTTTAACATCTTAATTTAAAACAATCTAATTCAGATTAACAATAATTTAATAGTGTATCAAAAAATTGTTCCAATATAGCTCCGTTCTCTACACTCTCTTTGTACTATTATTTTCATGCAAATTATACCTTTATATAAGCCCACCAACACAGTTTTTATAGTTATTGCTTTATGTAGTTATCTTTTAAATCATATCGAAGTAAAAAAGATTTTCAAAAAATTAAATTTAAGCTGATTTTTATATTTACCTGTAGAGTTACATTTATGGCTACTTTTTATCTCTTCATGCAGATTTTAGTTACTGTCTAGTGCACTTTCATTTCAGTTTGAAAGACTCCTTTTAGTAAATCTTGTAGAGCTGGTAACAAAGTCTCTCAGTTTTTGTTTACCTGAGCATATCTCAATTTCTCCCTCATGTTTGAAAGATAATTATGCTGGATGTAGAATTCTTAATTAACGATCTCTTTCATTTTGATTTTTCATCCCACTGTCTTCTGGTCTCCCTGGTTTCTGATGAGAAGCCAGCCATTAACCTTATGAGGATCACCTATTCTTGATGTGTTATTTTTCTCTTATCAATTTCAAGATTCTTTCTTTGTCTTTTGATAGTTTGTGTAGGTGTGGCTCTCCTTGACTTTACCTTACTCAGAATTTTTTGAGCTTCTTGGATTTATAGATTGATGTTTTTCATTAAATTTGGGAAGTTTATGACTATAATTTTTGAAATATTTTCTCTGCCCTTTTCTCTCTCTTCTTTGCTTCTGGGAGCCCCATTATGTAGATGTTGATATGCTTGCTGATGTCCCACAGTTCCCTGAGACCCTGTTTATTCCTCCCCCACTCTTTTTTTTCCATTTCTCAGACTGGGTAATCTCAGTTGACCTAGATTCAAGTTTGCCAATTCTTTCTTCTAAAAACCTAAATCTGCTGTAGATCCCCTCTAGTTAATTTTTTATTTCAGTTTTTGTACTTTTCAACTCTAGAATTTCTATTTAGCTCTTTTTAATTTTTTAAAGTAATAAATTCTATCTCTTTATTGATATACTTCATTTGGTGGAGCATCATTGTCATAATTTCCTTTAATTTTTTAGACAGGAGTTCCTTTAGTTCTTTGAACACATTCATAATAGCTGATTTAAAGTCTTTGTTTAGTAAGTCTAAAATCTGAGTCCCATAGGGATAGTTTAAACTGATAACTTTTTCCCTGTGTTTGAGCAAGTCTCCTGTTGGAATCTGGACATTTCAGATTATGTAATGCTGCAAATCTAGAATTCAGATCTCCTCCCCACAGTTTGTTGTTTTTGTTGCTGCTGTTTTATTGTTTAGTGATTTCCTGGGACTAATTCTGCAAAGTCTGTATTTCCTAAAGTGGGCACTACTGAAGTCTCTGTTTGATGAGCTAAATGGTCAGTAAATGAGTGGTCAAAGATTTTCTTAAATGGCCTGAACCAGTAAGCCTTCTACCCTTTGCCAAGGAACTTCATGTGTATTAGAAAACTCTAGTAGTATTCAGGCAATTTATAATACTGCCTTGGCCATCACTTCCTGATTGTACAGGGTCTCATCCAGAGATGAGAGTTTGGGGCATTCTTTGGTCTTTACTCAGCATGCACACAGCCCTACTTATGTGTATGACCATCTAAATTCTCAACAATACATCAGAGCTTTTCAAAGACCGCTATGAACATCTCATTACCATGTCTTCCTTTTACATTTTGTCCAGTCTCTTGTTTGCCACAACTGTTAATGTAGGCCTCTGTGATATTAAACAATTTCTGCTGATTGTTTTCAACAAACGACCTGGAGGTAGGGCTCTTGAGCTCTGAATCAGGTCAGATAATGACAATGACTTGTGAACAGAGATTTTCCAGGAAGCTTGAGACAAATCCCATAATGATGATGCTTTGAGGATGAGACTATTTGAGGAGTTCCAAACTTGGTCTGCCTCCTCCATGGAGGCTGAAAACCAAGTCTGGTGGTTTTCAAGGCTACTTGAGAACTGGAGAGCAGGGGATGAATGTAGGTCAAGTTTAAAAGCCATAAATGTTGTTCTTACTGAGGTTCAGCAACTTTTCTTGAATAAACCCTTCTCAGATTGTTGCAAGGCTTTGGTTAATTTCTAGAGCTCTGAGAAAAATGATAATTTTTTCTGTTTTCATTCTTTTTTCTCAAGTCTAGGAGGTTCTGTTTTTGTTCTTTTATAGAGTAGATTTACGGAATTTCTCACTCTGATAAGTCCTCAGCCAGAAGCTCCAATTCCCTTTATTGACTCTTATTTTTACCTTACTCCCTTTCCAGTATTTCAATGACCCAGTTTCTATATTGGAGAAAAAGTTCTTTCCTATGGATATTAGTCTTACTGTGGAATTGTTCTGAACCATTCCAAAACTAGGTAATAAATATACTGTGTTTGAATATTTCTAAAGCAATAGTATTAATAAATATCTGTACTAGTCAGCATATTTTCTAATGTATTCAGTATCCTCACTCCTTTTCTTCAATCAGTTGTTCTTTGGATTTGGGGAGTGGTAGAATCTTTGAAAAAATGTAATGAATGGTATGAACTCTCACTCCCAATATACACATGTGAGTGAAAAAAATACACACTTTAAAAAATGTGTTCATGGTCCTGAATCCCTAAGATGTCTCTGGAATACAAATTAAAAATTTCTCTCTTAGCATTTTATGCTACATTTGTTTATAATCATTGTTCCTATATTTTCTACCATCTTTGTCTCTGAAAAAATTTATCATTTGTAGCAAACAAGAAAGATAAAATCAACATTTATTGAGAGCTGATTAAATATCAGTCATCATGTAATATAAAATGGTTTGTGTATATTAGGTACCTAATAATTATATTTTGCATAAATACTACTTTACCTATATTATTTCAGCCTCTCTGTTTCCTCAACTTTTGAGAGATAAACATTGCTCTAAATAAAAAAACTAGAATAGTTTGATAATATGTTACACTCAAGAAACAGCACAGTGGGTGGAAGAAAAACAGATGAAAAAGTTCTCCTGATATCGAGAATAGATTCAAAATAAACTTTGGAAAACTTTAGAAATCTCTCAATTTCTACCAATCCTAAGATCTGTCTCTCCAAAAGATCCTTCAGTATGAAACAATATAAAAGAACTGATGAAGATTGCTCTCAGGGGTCTCAAATGCGATGCCAATCTAAGGGCCCAAATTACTTTCTTCCCCTGTCCTATTGTGTGTCCCTCACAGGAAAATCTCTCACAAGTGACAATGCTAGCCACCATGCTAGATTAATGGTCCGAGGCAGCAAAGCCTATGTTCAACCTTGTAACTACATAATTATGTTTGTTTCTACCAAACCCCTGTGCCCACTTTACTTAGCACTTTAGATATGTATCTGAATATTGTAACAGCTTCTCATAGGTATTGCAGTTACTTCTATTTAATTTTTCCTCATATTTTAACTAGATTCCATGTAAAACATCTGGAGACACTAATTACTGCCTGTCCTATAAACTTACACTCCAATTTGCCCCTGTGACCGTCATGTCATTAACTGACTCAGAACTAACTCTAATTAATCAACTGACAAATATCCACCCGCCTGAACCAGTTTTAGTCTGAATCTAGCACAAAATAATATCCTCGGCAACATTGCCTGTGAAAATTCTGGGCACTGATAAGACAGCCTATTTATTTCTCAGGCTAAATTATAGAGGAAAACTGAGTATTCTCATTATACTTCAAAATCAATATCTAGCTTATCTTTAGCGCTTTGTTCAATTCACAAGTCAGTAGGGAGAATCCTGTGTATCCTTCCCATGCCCATCCCCCCACCTCCAACAACTTATAAATATTGGTACGTTCTTGCATGGTACTGCTCTTGCTAGCAGCTGCGGTCAACCAGAGGTACTGGATTTTACAATAGGTAGGAATCTCCTAATTGGTTCCATAACAGACTTCAGAATAGAAGGCATTATGCTTTTATGCCTATAAAAGGCATTATGGAACTTGAACGCTCTATTATTGTGTAAATGGCTCTTGCTACAGACAGCAAAAAGTGAAGATCTTCCATATTAATCAATTACTCAATTCTTAAATTGCATCCCAATGTGCTAAGAAGGCAGAAAACATTCTCAGCGCATGTGAATGAGTGATACATTAGGAATATATACCACCATTAATATACCACAAATACTTGGCATACAGAAGAATTCTTAAGGAACATCTAATGAACAGAATATCTTTTAGGGGAGCTCATAATTTAAGAATTTTGCAAAGTGAAACTACTTTAAAAGACAATTTTGTTTTGCAAAAAATAAAAATCCTACACATATATGGAATAAAATTACAAACACACACATACATACAATATATGGCTGATTTAGTGAATGCCTAAGCATTTTCATTTTCATGTAATCAGTGGTTAAAATCAAAATGTGAGCTTGAGATTTTGCCACTTATTTTAACATTAACTGACCTTGCTGGTTGTAAAGTATTTCAACTGTTACAAGATACAAGCTTTCTTCTAACTATAATACTTGCTCATTGCAGAAAATGTGGAAAATCTTTATCTTACCTACTTGAGGAAGCTAATATAAATAGTTTGGTGAAGATCTTTCCATATTATTATCTGCTTTATGGTAATTGCAGTTCATTTATTTTTTCATTTAGCAATACATCATGAACATTTTCCATGTTGCTGGTATCTTATGTAACATTAATGTTCTTGCTTGCTACGTATAAATATGCCTTAATTTATAATCTCTGCTTGTTGGAAATTTAGGTTGCTTAATTTTGTTAGTAATCTAAGTACTGTTGCAATGAACATTCTTCATATGTATCACTGCAGTCATCTTTGACAAAGGCTTTGTATCATCTTTCACTAACCCCTTAGGATAGACTTATAAGTAGGATTACTGGGTTTAAAGTATTCATATTTGCAAGGCTTTGGATTTTTTTTTTAAGAAGATGTTGGGGGTAGGAGTTTATTAATTAATTCATTAATTTTTGCTGGATCTTTGTTTCTGTGCGGGGGCTTTCTCTAGTTGTGGCAAGCGAGGGCCACTCTTCATCACGGTGCATGGGCCTCTCACTATCGCGGCCTCTCTTGTTGCGGAGCACAGGCTCCAGACGCGCAGGCTCACTAGTTGTGGCTCACGGGCTTATTTGCTCCGTGGCATGTGGGGGCCTCCCAGACCAGGGCTCAAACCCGTGTCCCCTGCATTAGCAGGCAGATTCTCAACCCCTGCCCCACCAGGGAAGCCCAAGGCTTTGGATTTTTAATGTCACTTGCTCTTGAGACATTTGTAGAAGTTTTCCTGTATCACTGCCAACAAAGAGAATTATGATATTTTTTGTGAAAAAAAAGGCAAAGAAGGAATTTATTTGTAAATTTTTATAATATTCACTAATATTTTTCATGGCTCTTGGCCATTTTTACTTTCTGTTTTGGAGTCACTCATTAATTCCTTTGCCTATTTTTCTATTGAAATATTCATCTTTTGTATTGATGTGCAAAAATGCTTAATATATTAAGAGTATCAGAAATATAAAAAATTAGGACACCTGTCATGCATACATAGCAATTGTCCTTTTCCCTTAATTCTTCTTGGCTTTTAAATTTATTTATAATGAAATTTGACATACAGAGGTTTAAATTTGTATGCCTGTAGAATTATGCTTTGAGAAGTCTTCCACATGGTGTACCTAAATTACTACTCACATATTTTTGAAAATTATTTTACAGTTTTAATTTGAATTCAAGTCTTTAATCATTTTGGAATTTATTGTGGTATTAAAGATTTTTTTTCATCGAACTGGTTATGACAGACTTGAAGCTGCTATTCACAGAGTTATTTACTATCTATCTATTTATTTATTTATTTAACTCATTGATGGATTCTAACATAAAGGGCCTAAGATTTTAGAAATGCAGAGCAACAGGCAGGAAAACATTCCAGATTTTCTTTAAAATATCGTAAATGGGCTCCCCTGGTGGCGCAGTGGTTGAGAGTCCGCCTGCCGATGCAGGGGACACGGGTTCGTGCCCCGGTCCGGGAAGATCCCACATGCCGCGGAGCGTCTGGGCCCGTGAGCCATGGCCGCTGAGCCTGTGCGTCCGGAGCCTGTGCTCCGCAACGGGAGAGGCCACAACAGTGAGGGGCCCGCGTAAAGCCAAAAATAAAAAATAAAAAAAAATAAAAAAATAAAATATCGTAAATGCTTAGACTAGTTTTTGTGAATATCTTAAATTTATACAAAGGCTTTGTCTATAAGAAGTTTACTCAAATTTTAACCTCTGTTAAAGTATGTCACATAATTGAAATAACATATATACTTATATTAATCTTTGAGGAGGAAATAAACAAATTAAAATTTTTTGATTGATTTTCCTCAATTGTCAGAATTTTCACTTGTCAGGGTTTTCCAGACTCTGTGTAGTTATTCTAGGTTATATTATGAATACCTACTGAAGGAAACTTTAGAGGCTGGAAATCACTTTTAATTTCATTAGTAGCTCTGTTGCAACCAGTAAGCTAATGAGGAAAGAGACATGATCTAATATAATGCAGAGCTTAAAGTCTATGTTAGATATCAAATTTATAATCTAATAATTCTAATCGAATATTTTAGTTAATTAACTCACCATGTATTTCAAATTTGGGAGGGCTTGTAGAAGAGGTAAAATTGGATGGATTCTTTAAATAAATCATAGGAATATTACTGAGAAGATTTCATATCTTTCTCGGTAGGTTTATACTAAGCTCTGCACCTTTGATTGTTGGTATATCTGTCAGAGCAGGTAACTGAGAAAGTTGAGGTTGAAGACTTCAAGGTCAAGGAAAGAAAAAAATGACTACTTTCTTCACATTTTATACATTTTCAACTGAGAGTTGTTTTTAATTATAGGGTGTGTTGCCTTAATAACATTAACTCAAAAGAAATCTTTCTTTCCTATTGTAGATTATGTGTTCACTGAACCCTTCCAATGAGGGATTTCTTCTTTTAATTTTAGTTTTAGAAAACTATATTGACTGAAAGGCCAATTAAAACTTCTTTCAAAACCTATGGCACCCCTTCACACTCATTGGGTGGTTAGAGAATTGATGAAGCAGCACATTGGCAGACTCAGCTCCATCCATGTGACCTTCTTCCTTAGTGAGACAGAATCCGCCATGTCAGTGGTTCTCCATTGCAGGATTTCACAGCCCCCATGAGAGTTTCCCATGAAGAAGAATGTAAGGTTGTTATCTCTGTCCTTCCTCACTCCCCACCCACCCCTGTCATAGTAGATATACTATATTATCAACCAAGGGGCAACCTTCTTTCTCATCTCAGAAATATTCAATATAGCAGGCCCACTTAACTACTTCCAAGAATTAAAGATGCAGCAATAAACAAGAATTATATGACTTATTCTCAGTGCTTAATCTAGTAGGGCAGTTTGGGAGACACATTTAAAGAGAAACAAATAAGAGAAGCAGAAGGTCAACATTCTGGAGAAATTTACCTAGAAGATAAATCCAGGCTCATCAATAAATGTCATATTTATCTACTCTTCTTGATATTTATTCATTCATTTCCAACAACACATTCATTCAACAATATTTTTTGAATTCTACTCTGGGCTACATATTGTTCTAGGGGCTGGGAATGCAGTGGCTTCTAAAGCAGGCAAACCCCTTTCTACCTTGTAGAAATGAAGACAATCAATTAATATGACCAATACATAGGTTACAAAGTGTTTCAGCGGCAAAAGCACTAAGGAGGAAAGTAAAGCAAGGAATGGTGCTTGCAAACGATGAGGAGATGGTTAAATTAAACAATTATATAAAGTGGCCAGTACAGATGTACTGAGAAGGTATATTTGAATAAACAGCCAAATATGGTAAGGGAGCAATACTGGGCAGAGAGGGGTGCAAAGGGTACATTGCAGATAGAAGTGTCAGGGCAAAGCTCTGTGTGGAAGCATACACCTTGGCACTTTGGGGGAACAGCAAAAAGCTGCAGCTGGAACAGAGTGAGCCAAGTGTAGAGTAGAAGCACACAGGTTCAGAAAGGTAAGAGGGGTCCTGAAGAAGGGTCATGAAGGGCCTGGTAGCTCATTGTAAGCACTTGGCTTCTGAATGAGAACTGAAACTACTGAAGTATTTTATTGAGAAATGTTCAGATGATTGATCCATTGATTGATTGATTAAATGAGTCAAGCAAGCAGTCTTTATTGTCTCCTCCATTACCCTTAGACCCAGAAAGGGAGGAAAGGCAGGCACTATTGCCCAGGCAGAGTAGAGTTACAGCTCTCTCCACTGAAGGCAGGGCTCAGGGCAGGGTGGGGTTAGAGCATGGTAGCTATATCCACAACAGCCCACCGGATCCAAGGAGCACTCTGTCCACTTCATCTCATTCAAGATGAGATTGGGCCTTGTAGGGTATGAGAGGATGGAATGTGTCAAGCATAATTCAACATGTTTGACCTGAGCTACTGGGAGGATGGAAGTGTCACCGATTGAGATGGGGAATACTACCAATGAACAGGTTTGGTGGGAGAGTATGAGAAGCCCAGTCTGGGGCATATTAAATCTGAGATGCCTATTAGACATCCAAGTGGAGATACTAAGTATACATGTGAATCGGGTGTTCCTAGGGAGACCCAGACCTGAGTTATTACCTTAGCATTCTGCAGACTGGTATTGTAAACCACAAGACATATTAACTAGGTTTGCTCATTATGGATTGCCAACAGAACTAATTGTACTCAGTTATAATGCAGTGGAATGGTTTATGGAAAGCCATTTAAAACAACTGTTGAACTCCCTTCCCCCAGTAGCTTGGGAAATTCCCCATAGAGTTTCAAAAGAAAAAAGATATTACCCCCAATGTGGGTCTAATAGTCAAATTGCTTTATTTACTATTTTTGAGACTGTTTTCCTGCATCCAAAAGTTTGTTCATAACTATGTATGGTGACAGATGGTAACTAGACTTAACTGTGGCGATCTTTTCACGGTACATTCAAATATCGAACTGTTTTGCTGTACACCTGAAACTAATATAAATGGTATATGTCAATTATACCTCAATGAATAAATAAAATAAAACAAAATTTTGCTCACATTATTCTGGAAATTCTTCCCTCTTCTTTCTATCCATCAGACTTCTACCAGTTTTTCAACTCCCTCCTTCTATGTAAGTTTTTCCTCAGTCATTGTAGACAGGTGGTTTGTACCATTTACTTAGTGCGTTGTTGCAGGGCTTCTTATTATCTTTTTTTTTTTTTGATTTGTGCAAGACGTGTTTATTTTTATTTATTTATTTTTATTAGTCTCTGCTTTACAACAAAGTGAATCAGTCATACATATACATCTTATTATCTTGCACTGTAATTTGATTCTTGCTTCCTAAATGTTTCTTTATAAGTTTTATTGTTGGAGGTATGATACCAAAGGCTGTGCCTATCTGCATTCTTAAGGAGCGTAGAAAATTGCTTTCCTATAGTGGATGCTCAAAAAATATGTACTGATTTAATTTAGCTGGGATGAAGAAATGAATCATCACAACTTCCTCCTCCTGCTTTCAGTAATAGTGTTTACCTTGTATGTATTCTAGAGTGGAGTTAATTTATTATCTCCTTCACTCAATTTTGTTGCTAATGAATAACTTTTCATTTTTTCCTTGATCTCCTTAATTTTTTAATTGTAAAATCTTTTGTTAATTTGAAATAAATGTTAGATACATACATAAATAAAATATTCAAATGGCACTACCTGAAACAAGTATGCACTTTAATACCTGATCTAACTTTGACATTTGTTAGTTTATACCATCTCCTGATTAGCTTGTGGGTCACTGTGTGACCTTGCTTCCCTAAAATGAGGATAATAATAAAGATCTAATTTAGGAATTTAAAACATGCTTTTTGAATTGCAGTAAATAAGACACAAGACATAGTACAGAAGATGTTAGAAGGGACAGAAAGTCAAATTACTGTAAGCAGCACAGGGATCCAACACAAACAGACATAGGAAAGGCAGCATGGGTCTAATTCCTTTTAAATCTCACTCTGGGAACCCTGTTTCTTTTCGTTAACACTTCTCTCAACTTTGTGTCAAACTTTGACTCGGTTGAAAGCTTTCCATTTCCTTTCCCCAGAGGATAAAAATGAGCAATGACAACATGACACACCCAATAGCCAAAAGCAGGATTTTGCGGCAGGATCAGTGCTTGCTGTTTTCCATAAGGAGGGCTTTTTACTTTCTGTAGCAGCCATGGAAGCTTGAGCGAGTGGGGGGGTACTAGTTAGCAAATGGAGCTTGTGTGGTTGCCTCTTATCTGGTGGACTTTGGGCTCATGAGGATGAGCTTGAAGTGACCCTGACCATCTAGGGATTTGCTCAGCTACCCCAAGCTATCCTGTGTTGTATCTAGTTTAGCTGAACGTATTTCCCTTAAAGGGTCTTTCCCTTTAATGTAAATGTATGATTTAGGTAAAACAACTTATCTGCTCCCATTTACCTAAGATAAAATCTTGCTATTTTAGAAGATATATATTAAAATAGCTTTTCAGTTATTTTAAAACCATTCCCTTTTCTCTTTAAGCAAAAGGAAAACCATGTGGCATTGAGCAAATTTTTGAAACCCAGAGGACCTGAACACATTTCAAACAGTAACATACAAAAGTCTGAATTATTTTTTCTTTTTGAAAACTAAGTTTGCTACACTTTTGTTTGAAACTCATGAACATAAACTGAATAGTCATGTGGATTGGCCACATTTTGGAGAAGGGGATCTTGGATGGAAGAAGAAGAGACCAAGGCATCCAGAATCTAAGGTTCCTCAAGAGCACCATTGAATGGTTGTGTTCAGTGTAGAAAAAGCAGTAGAGTCAAAATGAGATTCTGGTTTCTTGGCAAAGACAGAAGTCGATGGTCAAAGCTGGAGAAGTGAAGCAGAGTGAGGACAAAGCTTAACTATACAAAGAAAAATGAGTCAAGTCCAGAAGAAGAAAAGAATAGGTCAGAATGCAGTATTAAGAGATTTAGCAATCAACCCGTTAAAAATGGCATTGTTTCTGGATTCCAGGCCAGAAACTCTAACTGCAATGAATTGGTATTAAAATAGCAAAATTTGGTTTATCAATTTCTTCAAAGGGCATGTTCATATTGTTCAATTAATGGGGCCAGTGATTCTAGGGTTCAAGTGTATGGCTCAGCAATATCCATATGCACTGCTCTGTTGCAGAACAAAATTATCCAGTCTTTTCTTATTCAGCCAAATGTGTACGGATGCTGCAAAAATTCAAAGAAAGTTTGGGGGCAGGTACCTGGCATTGCTGCTAAGACTTAATAAGTCCTGCAAATCATCCCACCTCCTTCCCTGTCAAACAAGGATAACTCCCCTGTAAGTTTAATTACAGTCAGGAACTTAGATTGATGGGCTGGTGTGTGGAATGTGCTTCTCTCCTAACACAGGGGCTCCTTGTCACAGCGCTGCTTTGAGCTGCCATGATATAGTAATAGAAAACCCTGCAATTACAATGAAATAGACAGAACATTGATAAATGAGGTTTTGGACTAAAGCATTTAGGAACCCACAGAAATCAATTATGGTAAATACTTCCAGAAAACCCACTTGACACTCCTTTGAGAGTTTTTACTATAGTAATTTATTTGTAGAGCTAGAAGCCAGGAAAACAGTTTTGCTGTTTTGGTAAACATACTGGGGAATGTACCAATTCTGTGATCATGAATATTCACAAAGGTACTAATGACCTCTCTCTTTTACATATGCTTAGAAGTTTATCTTATCTCCTGGCACGTGTGTCAAGTTGCACTCTTGATGCTCCAGAGCGAAGCCTCAAAAATGTCTTATATGTCATATTCCGAGATCCTCTTGTGATTTTTATGTAGATCATATTTTTCCTCTTATATTGTACAATGGTCAGTTGTGGTATTTGCCAGAATTATGAAAATGTAGATTTAACAAGTGAGGCATAAGTTAAATGGATAGTTCTCCACTATAATCTCATTTTTGCTGCACCTTGTATTATTGATTTATGTCTGTGTATATGTTAATATTTTCATGTGCATAAAATTCTGATGCCACCAAGTATCTATGAGGTTACAAATTCTGTCATAAAAGGAACTCTTGGAGTTTTAGTAAAACTGGTAAAATAAACATTATATCAGTGCAAATCCTTCAACCTCTGTTTAAAGAAACTTTAAATGAACACTGATGGCATTTGTTTGCAAAGAGCCTTAAGTCCACCTGAATTATTTTTTGTTGTGTCAAACTAAGGTTTCGAACCATGAATGCTTTTACTTATGTAGTATGAGTCATATTTTTTTGTTAATCATATCAAACCACTGACATATTTAGCTTCTTGTCAAATAAAGCTTCTAAATTTGTGTTTTTTAATTCACTCTGTTGTTCTGTTGCTATCAAGTCACATCTTCCCAACCTTGTGTTTGCTCACTTGGTTTCTTGGACCCAAGTACAAGATCCTACATTTATCCTTGATAACTTTCATCTTGTTTTCAGCCTATAGCTCCAGCCTATTCCAATCTTTTTCAACTCAGATTCTGTCACCTAACATATTCATTATCTTTTAAATCTAGGCAAGTTGAAGGAGGTGTGTTTAATTTGTAGCCCAGCCAGTGTTACACAGCTGTTCTTTGAAAAATAGACCATGATTAAACACCATGTGGAGGAGAGGTAATTATTTTCTTTTGTCCCTGGAGAAGATAGTTTCAAAGTCTTGCAAAACTAAGATATTGAGGAAGCTCAAGGAATTAATATTCCAAATATTTACTTTCATTCTATATTCACTTCAAACTTCATTCCATACAGAAACTGAGCTCTGCTTTATTTTGTTAAGAGAGTGCCAGTTTTCCTCCCTAGGCATAATCAAGGTCGGCATAGAAATTAAATTTCCTCCATCTTGAATTTATAGCTTATTCCTTCTTGTAAGTTTCATTCCAATCACATTTTGCAAGGTGTCCCAATATTAGTTTGTATAATTAACTTTAGAAAGCTCAAGTAATAATGAAAAATATATAACGCTTTAAAATGTTTCAGGTGAAAACATTTTGGTAAATAGGTTTAACTTTTCCAATTTGGAATTCGAAAATTCTGTATGCATTAGTCTATAATAATGAGAATACTTAACACAGATTTACATTTTTTAAAAGTATCATGTAATTTATTAATACCTGTTGAACACGCATGCCATAATTCCATTTATTTGGAACTAGAATTTATATTATAGTTTAAGTCACTTCTAAATTAGGAGATTATTCCTTTTGGTGTGTTGGTTCCTGTTTTACTGGACCTAGTTCCTAGTTCCCAATTCATTTACTAGTGAACTCTAAAACTTTATAAACTATATCATAGAAGAAAGGACATGTGATAATAAGATACATTAACCTGAGAAAATGCTCTGTAAATATCAAGTATTTTCTATTTGCTGTCTGCTTTGTAAAGACCTGACCTATTAAAAGTAAATCTAACTTAAGAAAATACTTAGAGAAAATATATTTAGAAACATTTAAGAATAGATAAACTTTTAAACTGGAATTATACTCTATTTGTAAAATAAAATAAAAGTAAATGTGACCCTATTGTACAAAACCTGGAAACTAGCTCTAATGCATATGGCTGAGAATATTTCATATGGACTCAGTACCTAAAGCCATATTTACCGTCCAACCAGGGTTGCACTTCATTTTGCATTGTTTTCTCAGTAGTTACTGGTGGCTTTCACATTTCGGGGTGAATCTGGAGTCCTCCGTGATTTTCAAGGATGTTCCAGAAGTTGGGGAATAGAATGCAATGGCAGTGTGTGTGCCCGTAATAGCAACATGGAAAAGTTCTTATAAATGGGGTCCATGGGATAGTTTGTGCTTATAGGTTATGCTGTTCCAGAGGAGTTTGGTATAAAAACAGGAATAATGAAGGGAGAGTTATTCTCCTCCACACATAAGTTTGATTTAATGTTGAATATTAAGAGTGATACGGTATATTATGTAACACAGCATAGCATCTACATGGTGTCAAATTTTCAAAGATTTTTTTTTTAGCATTTGTCAAACATCCACAATACTAACTTAATGTTTTAACTCATTCATTCATTTAGTCATTTGTGCTCTTCAGCAAAACCAGGTACATTGATACTTGATTCATTTATTTGACAGATCAGAATAACCTTTTATTCCGGTGGCAGATTCAAGGTTCATTAGCACAACACTTTGTTAATGCGCCTTGACCAAATAAGCCCCAATCTTCTGCTGTTTTGAGTTTCTGAAGCAAGTGATTCCTGAACCAGTTATTAAATATTTATCACATATTCTGTTTTACTGGTATATATTTTTAGTGTGTAACTGAATTTACAAGTTAAAATATATGTATATGACTAAATAGATTATAAACTGTTTAAGTTCTAGTGGCTAATAGCATGTTAATTTTTTGTTGTCTTTCCTGCCTACTACTTTGGGACTGTACTTGTTACAGGAAATTTTACAATTTTTATTTGTCACATATATTCATTACGATTATACATTATTTGTGGTTTTTAAACAATGGATACAAAGTGTATCACTATATGCTTTGAAAATGTATCTTCTATGCTATAACCAGTGATCTTCAATCATTGACCTCAGATGACTCTTCCTGCATTTTTATATTTTTCTGAGCATGGACTGTTTGTCAGATACTATTCGAGGTACAGAGAAGACAACAGTGAGTCACACTGATAAGTTCCTTCCCTGATGAAACTCATATTCTAATGTAATTACAGAAGTAAATCAAATACTTTCAGCTTGTGAAATGTTTTAGAAAGGTTAGAAGCACAATGCTGGTGATTTTAGAAAGGTGAAATAGAAGGAAGGCCCACCTTTGACATGTGTGATCAGGAACAAGCTCTTGGAATATGCTGATTTTTAAATGGAGTGTTGAAAGATAAAGAAAAAAGAGCTTTAACCGCTTGAAGAGTTGAAGAATATTTCAGGCACAGGAAAGAGGAAGAACAAAGACTCTGAGGAAGAAACATGGTTGGAGAGAATTCTAGAAATTATTTAATGTTAGTATGGTTGAAGCAAAGCCATGGGGGCTGTCAAAGATGAGGTTAGCAAGTGGAAAAACAAACTCTCTGAGCTCACAAGAGAGTTCTGCAGTGATGCTAGGCACAGGGTGAACATGGGAAAACCCAAAAAACTCGGTTCCAAGAAGTCAACAAAAATAAATCAGAAAAACATGATAAAAAAAATCAATCCATTTACAAGAGCAACTAAAACTTTTTAATATCTGCAAATAAATCTAGCATTCAAAATTTTTTTTTTTTTTTTTTTTTTTTTTTTTTTTGCGGTATGCGGGCCTCTCACCATTGTGGCCTCTCCCGTTGCGGAGCACAGGCTCCGGACGCGCAGGCTCAGCAGCCATGGCTCACGGGCCCAGCCGCTCTGCAGCACGTGGGATCCTCCCAGACCAGGGCCACCAGGGAAGCCCAGCATTCAAAATTAATAAAACAATAATGAAAGACTTGAAAGAATGCCTGAGTACATGGAAAGATACACTTATGTTCATACATGGATGAGAATCAATTTTATTATAAAGGTTGATTATGCCCCCCCCCCAATCTATCCATTAAATATTTACAAAACAGAAAGAGACTCATAGATGTAGAAAACAAACTGATGGTTACCAAGGGGGAAAGGGAGAGAGGGATAAATTGGGAGATTGGGATTGACATATACACATTACTGTATATGAAATAGATAACTAATGAGAACCTACTGTACAGCACAGGGAACTCTATTCAATACTCTGTAATGGCCTATATGGGAAAAGAATCTGAAAAAGAGTGGATATATGTATACGTATAACAGATTCGCTTTGCTGTACAGCAGAAACTAACACAACATTGTAAATCAACTATACCCCAATAAAAATTAATTAAAAAATAAAAATAAAAACTTTTTTTTTAAAAAGGCAAAAAGAAATACAATTTTCCTCTAGTGGTCTCTGAGGTCATGTACTCTTTCAGAAACAGCAGGTTGGATCTTCTGGAAAATGCATGATGTTCTTGTACCTCACTTATATCAAACTTGCTTTGGAGAATAGCCCAGTTTCAACTCAGGTTTTATTTTACAGAATTAGACCAAATTCTGGGATGCACCTAAAATTCAGCTTTGAGTGCACAAATGTGTAAACTGTATGTTGAAAATTTTGATCTCACTCCATAAACTCTATGAGGAGGAAGTAAAGGAAAGTGATGTAAAAATGCCAAGGGCCTTTTGGAAGATTCATGTAAACTGAACAGAAAATCTTTAGCAGATGTAACTAAAACTGAACAGAAGTTCTGGCAGTGACAAACTTTCCATGTTGGCTTGGGATTTGTACCTGCCACTGACAACTTCTGTTCACATTTTATCAGCAACATCTGTGACATGAACTAACAGGTAAAAGGTAGAGACAATGAAGTGAAGCAGAAAGCACGTTAGATCAACAGAAGGGAAACCTGAATTTTTGTTCTGTCTTTGCTTTAACTACTGGGAAAACTTGGACAAATCATTTAGCATTGAGCTCCTTTCAGTTATGAAACTTGGATTAGAGATTCCCTAAGACCCCCAAAGCTTGACTGAGCAGAATTGACTGTCTGCGGCAGGAAGAAAGCCAGGTTCATGGTTTAAGGACTCTCTGAAATATTTGGAGACTTGGGGGAGCCAGTAGGTGTAGAGACTAAGTCGAATAATTGTCTCCACCAAGATCAGAGAAGTTGGACTCAAGAATGGATGGACTGTGTTCACTGAAAGATTTCTATGACTGTTCACTTTCCTTTACACAGAGTCAACCCACAAGGAACATCTGCTGATTTGAAAATATTTTCTTAATGTTCATTTCTATTTCGTTGAAACCATTCAGCGTACTGAAATGAATCACTCAAGTCACTGCACACGCCACACAGGGGAGTGAGGACAGGATGAGTAGAAGAACCCCCTTGAGCACAAGCTGAAACAATCACCCCCAGCCATCAGCTGTTCACAGTTAGCAGTCAGAATATGTTGGCATGCAGTAATTAGAGATGGAGAGGCACCATTTCAACTAACATGTTCTATTATTAGTGTATTTCAGTGGCAGAGCTGCTAAGAGAACAAAGGCAATAGCTTGTCTGCTTATAGTGAATTACTTGAGACAGCAGGACCTGTTTATACTCCACACTAGGCTGGTGTGCACACCACGTGTGCTGCACAAAACTGCTGTCACCAAGGTGACAGCCACCCTCATGGTGACCGCAGAAAGGGATAAGCAGTAGAATGAAGGCAACAAGGAAGCTGAAAACAGCACTTATCCCAGCCTTGACCATGACTCCTGAAACCTCTCTAACCAAAACCACACCCTCTACCTGTCTAACGTTGTACAGAAAAAAGATAAGAATAAAAGAAAATGGATGATTAAACAATAGTCTTAGAGGAAAGACATAAAAAAAGAAAAATAATAACATTTTTGAGCAACCACAGTATTTAGGATTTAAACATGGATTATCCTATTTCATCCTTAGAGAAGAATGAACTGGTTTTTAGAGAGGTTTTAAATACTTTGCTCAGGGTTACAAAGAAGGTAAAACATATTGTTTGATGTAAAGCCTAGTGAACATTCTGCTATACCATCCAGCTAGTAAAGGGAGAAGAGAGAGGGGGAAGAGGAGAAGACTGTCTCAAAGAATGAAGTGCTGCTTCATTTCTAGTTAATGCTATTGAATAGGCATAAACTTTTAGAGGTGAATGAACTCCAGGGCCCAGGGATACCCACTTTTCCCTGTATGGGCATTAAAAAAATCATTGGAATCAAAAAAATATCATTGGAATCAAAAAAATCAGCAACTATGAAATATTGTTTCTTCATTATTAATAGAGCACCTTGGATCAAAATTAAAATTTGGAGTGACTTTGCACAGAATAGAGAGGAAAATTGGGAAAAAATAATTTAATTCTTAAAGATGCCTCTAGAAAATTCACATATTTGGAACATTTCTTTCTCCAAGACATGTGTGAAATATTATTCTGTGTAAAAATCAATATAACATATATATTTCCCTATATATGTTACATTGATTTCATTTAAATCTCCTTTGGCTGATTAGAATTCTGAATTTCAATTTTATTTTAGTCACTATTAACATCTATACAATTTTGACACCAAAACAAGAAAAGGCTACTTATTAATTCAATGAGTCTCTGAGCAACATTTTTTGCCTATAACAATATCAGGCAAGGCTCCAGTCACAGCTTACGCCTGTCATTTTCTGTAATTAAAAGTACACAGTCATATTTATGCATTCTGTCTCCTAGCAGCTGCACTTAGATTAACTGTGAACAAAGAAAACATTTTGACACAGTTAATTATATGGCAGTTCTCCTTTGCTAGCAAATACCAGCTACCTCCTCAAATGAATAAAAGCACTTTTTTGTTATTTTTCTTTTATATAATAATATAAATAGCCATGGAAAACTTCAGTGTCCATTTACAAGGAGTTTTCAAAGTAACACTTCAGTCTAATAAACATTAAACTATCTGGTAACTTTCAGTGAAGAGGCATGATTTTCAGATTTGAAAGATCTGTCCAAAATGTTCTTTTGTGGGGCAATATTTCAAGCGTTACTTTATTTTATTTTATTTTTTTAACTTCAGATGAAGAGAAAGATGAGAATAGGATTTAATTTCACTTCTGCAATCAATTAGAGGTTACAAATAAATTCCTACGTTCCTTGTCCTGGATGTGAAGGCAATGTTGGTTCTCGGGAAAAGTCTTACCAGGTAATACATGTCCATACTGAAGTGTTTCCTTAATTGTGAGAACTAAAATTACCCAGCAAGCACTGGGCTGTTCCTGGGCAGAAAAGAGAGATTCACAGCCCAGTTATCTGCTTAAGGCTGTGAATGCACATGGAAATCAGTGGGATGGGAGAGCACAGTTACAGTTTTTTACATGAAACCCAAACAACTATGACTAATGATGGAAAAGATCATTTCTGGTCACAATTTTCAGTCCTTTGAAAGGGAAGAGAGTTGGGAGTGAAGCAATGAGAGCTGCAGAATGATACTCAACCCAACCTACAAAGGTCCATCTCGGATGAGAGCCCTGTTAGGAGGCACCGAGAAATATCACCAATATGGGTCATAGTTGCCTTAATTTCTAAATTCATTTCTGTGCTTCTCTCTTCCTTTCTCTCTCCCTTCAGCCTCCTTCCTCTAAATTTCTTTACTACTTAGACTTTCAAAAATCATAGAATTGAGAAGATCAGTTTAGACTAAAGGGAAAGGTATTGGGGAAAATATGCAGTGTGGTGGAGTGGCTTGCTGGTAACTGTATGCAGAGAGGATTTTGGTCTTTAGAGACCCTTTATAAAGTTTGATTAAAATATACAACAATGTACTGAAATTTACTTAGTGGTTATGGGGAATGGACTTTGGAGTCAAACCTGTTTCCTCGGTTACTTCATATCTCTGAGCCATGTATTTTTCATTTGCAAAATGGGGGTCACCCCACTTGTCTCATAGACCTGCTGTGAGTATTCAGTAAGACAACCTATACAAGGAACTTTAAATGGTTCCTCTTGTTATTACTCAGTAATAGATAAACACACACTTTAAAATAGAAGGAAAATGAGCTTTCCTTGTCACCCCTATAGTCAAATAAATGCTTGCGATTCTCTTAGATAGTGAAACTACTCAAACTTTAACAATTTTTAGCTTTATGATGTGTGTATGTGTGTGTCTGTTTGTATGTGTGGTAAGGAGACTTCTATGTCTAGTGGATGTTGTACCCTGCATATGAATAGGAGTATCAAGGTGAATGTCTGTAAACTGAGTGATCATGTGTGAGAAAACATACATTGATCATGGTGCCAGAAATCAGACCATGCTGAAAGCAGACTATTTCTTCAACAATCAAATTCCTCAGGAAGTAGATAGTAGATATTTATTCCTAACACGTATATTTTCTGGTTGACTGACGAGAATCTACCACACAGAGAAACTATTAAGGTTCCATGTGGATTCATTGCTATGCTAAGTAAAGATAACTAAACCTGGTTATGTAAGCTCTTCTTCCAGTTCTTGTGCAGCAAAGCTGAATCACATTCCTCTATCTTTAGAATGAGCGAAACAATACGACTTCACAATGGCAGAAGACACCTCCATTCCCACTGGACTTTCACACTTCTGAAAATTCCACTGCTTACTCCTGTATTCTTGGTGTTCATTTCTCTGAAAATAGTAGCTTCTATAGCTACCAACCATGAAGAATTCCTAACTTTCTCTAAAAATGGCACTCAAATAATTTGGGGAGATTGATGTCATAATAGCAGCTGGTCAAGTGGAATGAGCCCTGTAACACATTCTCCCTGTTGCCAGATCCATTACCAGGGCTACATGCTGAGCTCAGACCCCATCAAGGTGCCACACTGGGTGAAAGCCAAGACCCAAGACAACTGGATGCTTCTTAAAGCACTTCCACAGGGAGGGGCCTCCTCTGGCTTCCTATTTCCATGTAGAGCAGAGACATGGAGACATGGTGTGCTTTGCATTTTCTTTTAACATATAGAGCATCCACAGTAATTTGCAAATGACAAGTTTTCTCTGAGGTTATTTATTTAAGAAACTTTTGGTATGTTCAGAGCTGGTGAAATATGGTTGTTTACATGGGATGGAAAAATATATTTGGGAAAGGAGAGAATGTCTTAAGTGAACAAAGTTTTTTATTAAATCTCTGTAGTTACAAGTTACAGAGACTCAACTTAAACCAGCTTAAGAATAAGAGGGATTTATTTTCTTTGTATTGTGGAAATCCAGTGAGGCATGGCTGGATCCAGGTACTTAAATGATATCATCAAATATGTGTTTTTTTCTTTAATATCTTTACTTTTCTTTTTGTTGGCTTCATTATGTGTCAAGTTTTCTCTAAGTGGTAGAAAACTAGCCCAGAGAGCTAAATGTTTTTGTATTTTTCATCTCCTGATATCAGGAGAGTCTCAGTTTCCCTGTGCCCCTGTAAAATCTTTAAAATAGCATAACACGATTATCTCTCCTTCGTTCATGTGCCCACTTCTGCCAATTTTTGTGTCCAAGGGGACTGGATACCCTGATTGCCCAGCCTGACATATAACTTTATAATGGAGGCAGGAATCTTGCTGACAGTACCAACAGAATCACTGGGACTAGAGAAAGAACAATTCCTATAAGAAAGAACATAAGGTACATATTCGTGACAGATTTCAAATATTTATTGGAATATGTCATTTGTAAATTAAATGCTGGACCTGAGAATTTAATTTACAAAAATTTAATTACAAAAATTTTGTAAATGTAATTTACTAAGATGGGTTCAAAAGTTGTTTCAAGATACCCTTTGCTTTTATTTCCAGGGTGACTCTGAAGCCAGACCATTAGTCTGTGCCTTGGGGACTACAACACTTAGTGGAGCTATTTTGTCAAGTTTTTGAATCTAGACAATTGGAAGGTCACAGTTTCTCCAACCCCCTCACACAGTTTCTTCTCTGCAAGGAACCCATTGCTGCCAGGAGTTTCTCAAGTTTCCCTTTTGTATCTCAAGGTCATGATGAGGGAAAAAGAAAAAAGAAATCAAGAACTCTTCTCTAAAAGCTCATATGCTAAGGGATCCAGTACTGAAGTTGTCATAGTGAGCAAAAGAATGCCAAGCCTTGCAGCTCCGTGGGCCAATTTCTGTTCCAGCCACATGTCTGTAGCTTCCATTGATATCAATGGGAGTTGTGTGTGCGTGCGTGAACTGAGGACAGAAGTTGGCTGTGTATAAATAGCTCTGCAATCGTGAAAATCTCTTCTTGTGTGTCTGGTACAACAGAGGTAGTCTTTTGCAGTTAGTGGCTGCTTCTCCCTCTAATGAAGTCACCAGGCAGTTTCAAGAAATCCTGTATCAGAATATTTGAAGGCAATGATTTCATTTAAAAGATTTTGTTCAGGGACTAGGGAGCGGTATGGCCCTAAATTTCTCTCATTTTCCACTAGCAAACTCAAACCAGATTTAACAATTCTTTGCAAAACCGGCCTTCACTGTTTCCTTGACTGAGCTGTCAGTCTGTTAATTAACAGATATGCAGCTAACTGGGGAATGGGGTGGGAAGTCCATATGTTCATGAATGGGTTAAAATGTTATCTAGAGGAAAAAGCTTACATTCACGCTGGTTGGCAATGCAACAGAACCGCGTGGCATAGAGGGTCTTCCATGGGAACAGGGCTCTGACACTGTCAGGCTGGACACACAGGTAGAATCCCAGGCCACTTGATCATCTGCCATTCCACCAGCACACCAGCAGCCCCAGTCTCTGGCAGTCAGCACACTGAGTTAGGCTGAGCCGTCTTCCAGCCTCAGATGAGAATTTCTTTTAGAGCAGAGTTATGAATAGATTCATACATTATCCTTTAGAAACAGGAGATTTCTCCAAGATTTTCATATGAAATATTCTAGTCTATGAAAGTTACCTATAGGTAGATGATTTTCAAATCCTTATCTTCAACACATGTCCTAGTTCTGAGCTCACATTGAAGTGGCTTCTATACATCTCTACTTGGATGTCCCATTTGTACCTTAAATTCATCCAAAATGTAACTTTTACCTTGCCCCTGACTCAGAAAATTTCTTCTATGAACTCTTAGTCAACAGTGTCATCTTTAATCTAATAATTGCAGTCAGAAAACTGGTAGTAAACCCTAATTTCTGTTTTATTACCACATCTACTCTAAGTAGAGTCTAAGCCCTGTTGACTCTACCTATTACATTTCTCCATTCTCTCCCCTTACTTTTGTCCCCTGCTCCTGCCATGAAGAATGGACTAGATGTGCACGATCTAACCTCATTAACACCTGAGCTTAGATCCCATTTTTGTTACCTCTTTGGGGAGCATATCTTTTTGGAGGGTGTGTCTGTCTAAGCTTAATTTCCTAATCTATGAAACGGAGGTGACATCTACTTTACCAGGACTGAATAATAAGGATTAAATTAGATTATATATGTAAAGTGTTGGTATAGCTGCTGACACATAATAAAGTTCTGGCAAATGGTAGTGGGTAGGAAGCAGAGACTTCATCCTTTCTTGCTAAGAATATTACAGCAGTCTCCCTGCATACAGACTCACCCCTTCTCTGTTCTTTATTCTACACATTGCTGCTACAGTAAACTTTCTAAGATGCCCATCTTTTCACATTATCCATCCAAAACCATTTTGTATGATAACTAAGTCACTTACCCATCTATTTACTGCATCTCAAACTGCACCCCTTCTTCGACTAATGTCTTACCAACAGGTGTACTAACCATTTATCCATCCAGACGACTGGAAAACTAGCATTTATCACTTAAAGACCCATCGTAGAATTGTCTTCTCTTCTCTGAAACTTTCCGTGATCCCACTCCAAATAGAGCTGGCTCCTTCCTTAATGCCATCACTGTTTTGTGAAGCATAAAACTTATATATTCCTATAATAGGTTTAATTACATTACATTGGCCTTGTCTGTCCATGTATCTGTTTTTCTGACCAGACTCTTCTGTGGTCTTCAAGAATCCTTGAAGAAGAGACTATAACTAAGACAATATGTTAATCATTGTTTTCCCCCAAGAGTTTAGTACAGTGCTGTATTAGTTTTCTATTGTTGCCATAACAAATTTCTACAAATATAGCAACTTAAAACAACACACACTTATCATCTTACAATTCTATAGGTCAGAAATATGGTGTGTGTATCACTGGGCTAAAATCAAGGTGTTGGTAGGGCTTCCTTCCTGGATGCTTTGGAGGAAATCTTTCTGCTCATCCAGGTAGCTGGCAGAATTGAATTCCTTGCAGTTGTAGGACAGAGGCTCTTATTTCTTTGCTGGCTGTCAGATTCCCAGATTCTAGAGTCTAGCTGCACACCTTGGCTTGTGCCTGACTCCCTTCTTTTCAAAGCCAGCAATGGCAGATTCTCTCTGAATGCATCCTGAGTTATACTTCTACCTCCTTCTTCCAATTTTATGGATTCATGTGATTAGATTGATCCCAACTGGAATTCCAGGATAATCTCAGTATTGTAGGGTCTTTAATCTTAATTATATCTGAAAAGTCTCCTTTGTTGTATAGGGTAACATATTTATAGATTCCAAGATTAGGGTGTAGACATCTTTGAGAGACCATTATTCTGCCTCTTAAAAGAGGCATATATTTTTTAAAATTTTTATTGGAGTATAGTTGATTTACATTGTGTTAGTTTCTGCTGTACAGCAAAGTGTATCAGTTATACATATACATATATCCACTCTTTTTTAAGATTCTTTTCCCATATAGGTCATTACAGAGTATTGAGAAGAGTTCCCTGTGCTGTACAGTAGGTCCTTATTAGTTATCTAGTTTGTATATAGGAGTGTGTATTTGTCAATCCCAGTCTCCCAATTTATCCCTCTGCCCCTTATCCCCTGGTAACCATAAGTTTGTTTTCTATATCTGTGACTCTATTTCTGTTTTGTAGGTAAGTTTATTTGTACCCTTTCTTTTAGATTCCACATATAAACAATGTCATATGATATTTGTCTTTCTCTGCCTGACTTATTTCACTCAGTATGACAATCTCTAGGTCCATCCACGTGAGCCTAGCATATTTTAAGTGATCAGCAAATAGTGTGTTGAGTGACAAAATAAATGTATGCAGATGACAATAGTATTTAGGCCTTTTGGGTATATTAGGCAATTTTATAGGGCCATACATAAATTTAGCAATTTGATATTCTTGTCTGATGTATTTGCTCTAACTTTTTAAACAAATTCTAGATATTATGTTTTCTAGATCTTTGCCTTTCATGGAATCATGCAAATGAATTATAACCAAATAGACCAAGTGAATTTCTTTACAATCACTGATTTACCATAAATCATAAATGTTGTTAGTAAAGTCTACATAAAGCCATCAGGAGTCTCTTGCTCGTTCCTTCATGACTTATTACAGAGAGATTTATCATTTGTATGAAGTTACTACAAACTCATAATTTTACTCTAAAAGTATTAGAGTGTCTATACGTGCCAAGCTTTGTGAAATGTGGTAGATAAAGTGTGGTAAATAAAACACAGTCCCTCCCTTACAAGGCTTACAGAATAATTTAGCGACAGGCAATTAAGTAATTACACCCATAGGAAGTACAGATAGAAAAGAACAGATTTAGGGATACAAAGATAATAAAGGCATATTATACTCCAAGAAAAGATTTTTCCTCTAAAAGTTAATATTACATCCTGGTCAGGAATACAAACATATTGACAAATATTGCCACTACAATGTAATTAAACCAATGGTAGACATATCTTCAAGTTACAGTGATGCATGAAGGAGGAAGAAATCTATCACATTTGGAATGTGCTTGGGATGGTTTCAAAGAAGAGGAGATGTTAAGTTGTGTCTTGAGGGATAAATAGGACTTTTCCAGATGGACATAGAGGAAGGGAATGGAGAAGAGCTCCAGGGAGAAGTGAAAAACTGAAACACTTCTCCCAGTTCAGAAGGGGAGAGGGTCAGGAATGGTCTATGGATAAAGGGTCATCTTAGCTGAGACCTGCAGGATGAATATGCACTTGTTGAGTTAAGGGGAGGATGTGGGAAAAAGGAATTTTCCAGGCACAGAAAATGGTATATAGAAAAGCCTGGAAGGTGGTAAGAATGAGTATCAATGTTGAGGAACTGAGAAAAGTTCAGAATGACCACAGCATAAAAAGTGAGGCTTGGGGAAGAAATGGTGCTAGAGGAGTAGTCATAAACCAGGAAGGCTAAGTTTTTGAAGGCACGTGGATTTCCTCCAAAGAACCATGGAAAGCCATTTATGTGTTTTAAATAGGGAGAGGAGATGACAGATTTTCATCTCGTTCAATTCCATTATCCTTTGACTAACTGAATTAGTGGTAGTTCCCCCACCCCCATGCTGGAATGAATCTATTCATACTACATCAAGACAGTCCTCTTTCATTCATCATCTTATTTCTCTTTTTCTCCACATGGAAGAGAACATGCAGGATTCTTAGGAAAGATTGGCTGATGTTCTTCTAGTATACAAAATCATACCCGAGGGAAGCATTCAACTTGTCTGAGATCAATATCAGATTAGGTTGAGCTGAGGTTCCCTCAAGCTCTTTCTGCCTCTGGCAAGCTGTGGACAATCTTATGACTCTGCATCAGATAGAGAGAGAAGCAAACCTCCACACATAAAAATGATGCAGGTGTACTATTATCATATCCAAGTTAGGCATGAAATGGGAGAAATAAAATAACACATAAGACAGCACTTAGAAAACTTAAGTAAAAAGGAGATTTGAAATAAAATTCCTGGAGGCAAAGTTCTGTGTGATAGGGCTTGTTGTTAGTGGTAGTACATTTATGACAGCCAATTACTGCTAGATGAGAAGAAAAACTTAGCAGGGACTCAGCCTTGACATTCAGAACATGGATTTGAGGATATGGGCAGTTCATATGTTTGTTGGAGAATACAGAGACACTAAAGCCTAGCAGTCCAAAAAAGAAAAAGAAAAAAGAAAAGGAAGCAAAACTTTAGAAGCTAAAATCCAATATATTAAAAAGAAAGATGCCCAGGCACAAAAGAAATAAGACATATATTTGTACAAGTTTCTGATTCACACTTTGTTCTTAAAAACTAAATAGCTTCAGGAAGTTTTTACGGGCCCAGCCGCTCCACGGCATGTGGGATCTTCCCGGACCGGGGCATGAACCTGTGTCCCCTGCATCGGCAGGTGGACTCTCAACCACTGTGCCACCAGGGAAGCCCTGGAGGAAGTTTTAAAACTTATGAGGGGGTTCTAAACTGGAAAACAAAAAGACCCCTTTCCATGTCCTTGTCCTTGTCCTTGAATTCTCTAGGGCCTCCCTGATATTTATAAAGACAAAAGGAAGGCAGAAGGACCTTGAGAGTTTCTTTGCAGGCAGTAACTTTTAAGTACGTAGTTATTCTATAAAATAATTGACACAGGCAATTAAATTTCTTGTTACAAGATATAAACAAGCTGCATGCTAGATTCAGGAAGATATTTTCCCTCACACAAAGCTCAAAACTGTGTAGTTACTTTCTGATGCTTTAATGTATATATTCCAATGATTTATATATGAGAAAAAAAGAAAGGAAGAAAGAAAGGAGTGTCTCTATATAAAGTGTAGTAGTAATAAAATTATAGACCAGAGAGTAGAGAGAGAGAGAGATGGGTTAAGAAGAGAAATTGTAGAAAGATAGGATGATGGGAGAATCACTTTAGTCCTCTGTGCCCTAGAATTGTTTAGCGCCCAGTGGAAATCATATCCAATTTCAACCTTGGGAAATGAAGTGAGCAATGATGAACCTTAAAGCCATGAGCTGTGGAATTCCTCCTGAGCAGGGACATTGTATCAAAGCATTCCAGGATTTATCATGAAGGTATGGTGCCATGGAAGTGAGAGGTTGGTATGTTAGGCCATCTGGTGAGATGCAACTTGTCAATCTCCCAGATGGTTTGTGAAAAGAGAGAGACTTGATACTGAACTGAGATCAGCATATGAAAAGAGCCATGAAATCACAAACTTAAAACACATTTTTTTATATATAGTAGTTTGAAAATCTCATTAAGGAAATATTATATGAATTTTATATGATCTGAAAGATCACATATAGAAGTTTTAATTTACAATATGCAATGACTTCAACAACATATAACACATTTGCTTTCACCTCTTTTAATAGGTGTTTTATTAATCTTAAGTTACTGAGTTAGGAGGAAGAAATTGATATTATTTTCATTGATTTATTTGTATATATCCAAGTTTTATAAGACTTCTGTAGAAGGAGGTCTAGTAGAATTTGGTAATACTTTGGAAAAGCATGCTCTAAAAAGTCAGTGCCAAGTTTGTGATATACATCATATTATGTGATTTTCTCTTTGAACTTAAATTTCCAAATAAATGTATTTTAGAGCCATTTTATTGCGCTCACTGATTATTCTGAAAATAATGTAATCAGCAAGCATTACACTCACAGTATGACATAATGTCCATGTTCCCGTAATTCTGGGGTTTTTAACATTAACAATGTTCAAAAGTGGAAGTTTTGGGCTTCCCTGGTGGCGCAGTGGTTGAGAGTCTGCCTACCGATGCAGAGGACACGGGTTCATGCCCCGGTCCTGGAGGATCCCACATGCCGCAGAGCGGCTGGGCCCGTGAGCCATGGCCGCTGAGCCTGCGCGTCCAGAGCCTGTGCTCCGCAACGGGAGAGGCCACAGAAGTAAGAGGCCCGCGTACCGCAAAAAAAAAAAAAAAAAAAAAAAAAAGGAAAATTTGAAATGGTGCAAATTTCTTATTATTATTTCCCTTTTTTTTTTTCAAGACATCAAGCTTGGTCTCTATATTTACCTTCTATTTTTGTCAGGACATGATAATGATTAGGTAGAGTCACATAAAAATTCTTTATGTTAGAATGTGTTCATAAAAACAATAAAGCTTCTTTTTAAAAACTAAATTGTGAATTGTAAAATGTCTACTTATTTCGGACATTTAATATAAAACACAAATACTTCTGAGATAAATAGAGCTTTTAGTAATTTTTAATATCTCAACAACTGAGGAATTTATAAATACATGAGACAGAGTATCAAATATAAATAAACTTTGACCTTGTATCTATTTTTACATTCACTTAAGACATCAAACTTTTTAAAAGGTCTCAGAATGCATTTAACACAGGCTTTTTTCTTTCTTTGTAGTTATGTTGTCTTCATTTTTTTTTAATCCTCCAGCTTGCTACTAAGCATTTGATTATTTCACTGTCCACTAGTTTCTTCAACTCAACTGGAAAGTGGACAAGGTAAATAAGAGGTAGATCAAAGCAGATACGTAATTTTTGCTACTGTTAATGTGATGGGGATTCGGGGGAGGAGATCCAAGCTTCTGTCTAAATGGAAATCACACATGCTTGAAGAATTAGTGGGACAGGAATTCCAGAAATCCATTGGCTTACAGCTGACAAGCTCCAAGGGGAAAACAAAACAAAACAAAAAACACATGCTTGACCCAGTAAGAAAGCCTTAACTATCAAAGGGATGGAAATATTTTTCTTTTTTTAAAAATTTTTTTATTGCAGTATAGTTGATTTCCAATGTTGTGTTAATTTCAGGTGTACAGCAAAGTGATTCAGCTATACATAGACATACATCCACTCTTTTTTAGATTCTTTTCCCATATTTTTGAGTGCGTCAGGGAAGGTGTTGGTGTTGGCTGGGGTAGCACCTGGTGGAGTTGGGGGGAGTCTAATAGAGAAAGGTAGGGCCTGGAAGGGCAGACGTGGTTCCTAGAAGAACTGGGGTTCCATAGTTAATGCCCCACTATATAGTCTGAGAAATGCTGAGTGAGCACTTTGTAGAAAGAAGGCAGATGCCTCATGAGCCTTTATAATTGGAGTTATTACTGTAGATATGAACCACAGATGAGTGAGGCCCAAGGAGACAGTTCATGCTTAGCACAATATTTAGCATACAATTGTTGCTCTATAAATGTTCATTGAAAGAATGAATGGGGGCTTCCCTGGTGGCGCAGTGGTTGAGAGTCCGCCTGCTGATGCAGGGGACACGGGTTCGTGCCCCGGTCCGGGAACATCCCACATGCCGCGGAGCGGCTGGGCCCGTGAGCCATGGCCGCTGAGTCTGCGCGTCCGGAGCCTGTGCTCTGCAGCAAGAGAGGCCACAACAGTGAGAGGCCCGCATACCACCAAAAAAAAAAAAAAAAAAAAAAAAAAGAATGAATGAATTACTGTTGAACATATATGAAAGATGATCAGTGATTATAGACAGAAACACTGTATGAATAGAATGCTCAACAATATCATATCATGAAGTTGGGTGAAAAATTACTTTTTTATGGGAATGATCTGATCAGTAGATAAGAGGTAGAGCTGATGTGAAAACATTTTGCCATGAGACATAAATATTTAATAAATTTTATGTGATCAAGCCATGATTACAAGGGACCTAAAGTTAACTTGGGTATGGCAAACTTTACTTTCTAAGAAGAAAAAGAACGTATTGATATTAAAGTACTAATTATAGCCTTTCATGATACACCCTACACACATGGACAGTTACATATAAATGTGGGAAGGGAAAACACTTCTATACCAGAGCAAATGAAACAAAGGATGCAATTACTTTTTAATAAGATAATATTTTACATTTAAATTGTGCTTTACAGTTTACAAAGTGCTTTCACAGATTATCTCATTTGGGCTGCACTGTAATCCCAGGAGGTGGAAGTGATTATGATTCTCCTTTTTAACAGAGAGGTGACATGACTAAGTGACTGTGGGCAAGTTATCTTTTCTTTATGTTGCCTTGTTTTATTGACAGCTCTCACATGTTTTTCATCAAATAATTGGTTTTCTCTAACCTGAGGCATATACTACATGCTGTTAAATAGCTATTAAAACTTAGAAAATATGCTCATTCAAAATTTCTTCACAGCCATCGTTTTGCTTCAAAGTGATAGAAATCTATATAGGCAATACACCTTTAATAATAGTATAGCACATTTTGCCATGAGCAGTTTGCTCCTTCAAAAATTATCATGAAACAGATTGAGAGCTAAATATGAAATGCTGAGCTCTCCAGTTAAAGCAGAAACATCATTTCATTCAGATCAGCTCTAGACAGACGAAGCAGAAGAAATGGCTGTACAATTATTCTATTTTTTTCCCAGTCATTGTAGTACACTTCCCAGCTCAAGTTTCAGACAATTTATGGAGGGGATGGTATGGCATAGTTGGCTTGGCTAATAACTTTCTTATCAGGACATATTCTAGAGGGGTAGCAATCATATTCTGGGACCCTCCTTCTATAGAAGCATAGTCATTTTTATAGCGTTCATATACAGGGTTTAGTATCTCATGAACAAACGCAAAAAAATTTTTTAAAGAAAAATAACATACCCTTGGGCAAATGAAGTAAGCTCCTTAAAATTATGTTAGCAGTTAATGTTGTTCTTCCATATCTTTTTTCAGATACTCTAGTAAGTTAAATAAAATGTAGAGAAAAACAAACAAAACTCTTATCTTTAGGTATGATTTTTCTTTGCAAAACTAATTTCACAGAACAGTCAGATATGTAATAATGGGCCTCTTGGAGAGGTAATTTTTTATTCAACTTGATGTGAAAGTTATGAGTAATTAATTATGTCTTCTGTTTACACTTTGTCAGAAAGAGTATTAAACAGAAGAGCTGAGAGGAACACAGAACACGGCCATTAATCTGTTTAATTTGCAAATCTAATGCAATCAAAAGGAAGACATTAGTGTTAAAATTGTTTTTGTCCAGGTGGTATCTTTCATGGAGGGAAAAGCCTGTCTGAGGTGTAAATGTCACATAAAGCAGCAAGTCACACAGTCCCATGCAGGCTTCTAAAGCCAGGGCAAAAAATTCTCCCTCGTGCTTATAGCATTGACTCTGAAAGCTCTGGATGTACAAAAACTGAAACCCGGGCTCTCCACATCAGCACATTCCACTCCTTTCAGCTCTGTGCAATTATCTAACAAAGCTCAGACGCCACAGATCCATTAAACTGAAGAAGGTGATAAACAAAGGCATAAACCTGGCACTTGTGAATTTGCAGGCGTCCTCTGACAGTCAGCAGGCCTCGGTCTAGGAACATGTGACTCACAGACTGACAGAAAGGAGAAACTGCAGGAAAAAATTTGGATGATCAGGAATCAATTGTCTCCAGGACTACCCCATACCCCACTTCTCTCCAGATGGCAGTCCCCACCAAGGACTTAGAAACTGATTCGGTCACCTGTGTCTCAGGATATTTCTAGAGGAAGGAGAGGCAGAAGTTGTAAGCTAGTGAGTGGGGAAATAAAAGTCATGCCAGAGTTTTCACACAAAACAGTATGGGACAGTGTGCAGAAGGTTCTATGGTCAAACAAAGGTTTCATTCTTAACTGCTTCGGGTCCTCTCTGAAACTCAGTTTCCCCATTACTGAAGTCGTGATAACGATGCTCAGGGTTACATAAGAATGCCCTCTGGGGCTTCCCTGGTGGCGCAGTGGTTAAGAGTCCGCCTGCCCATGCAGGGGACACGGGTTCATGCCCCGGTCCAGGAGGATCCCACATGCCGTGGAGCGGCTGGGCCCGTGAGAGCCATGGCCACTGAGGCTGTGTGTCTGGAGCCTGTGCTCTGCAACGGGAGAGGCCACAGCAGTGAGAGGCCCGCGTACCGCAAAAAAAAAAAAAAAAAAAAAAAAAAAAAAAAATGCCCTCTGAACAGCAGCCATCCAATAAATGGTAGTGATTGTCAGTATCTTCACCATCATTCTCAGTAAGGCAGCGAGGTTTGGAAGAACTTCTGATTTGTGCCCAATATATTTATATTGGTTGTTTCCTTTGGGACATACCTTATATACAAATGTGGCACTATTGGTAATTCATTGATTGCTGAGTTGGCAGGCTGTTTATGTACATAACAGAGGTTTAGATCTTTTATTTAGTTTTGGCTAGCAAAATGTAATTTTAACTCGTAGTTTTAAATGAAATATAAAACTGTAGAAGAAATTTTACAGGTATGGGGTAATATACATGTGAATAATAATTACTATAATAAACGTGGCAATTTTTAAGTCACACATGGAGGCTATAAATTTGAAAGTATGCTGACAGTTACGACTTGTCTCTGAAAAAAAATCCATTTATTTTCCATTTATCTTTAAGAGTGCATACAGATTAATGCATAAACAACATGATCCAGGGGAGTTTAAGTCTAGGCACTAATTTATTGAACTACCCAAGCAACAGAGGATTATTTTATCTAATTAAGACAGAGCACACATATTTAGAATTAAGCATTTTGCATTTAACAGCAAATTCAGAATTATAAAAGCAATTAAAGCTAAAAAGAGGTATGATCATTTTTTTTTCCTGCACACCACTGCTGAGCTAAAGCTCATTTTAATGTTTGCCTTTGCAGCACTATTGAACAGAAGGTTGTGAATAGAAGTTCATGGCTGGGCAAAACCACCTTGCTTCCAACTCGAATCCATTCTCCCTGCTTTTATTCAACCTTCTTAAACAGGACTTCAATTTTCTCCCATTCCTACTTTTGTTCCTCTGTTTCTCCCATCTGGAGTGTTTTCTTTAACCTAGTCTGTCTATCTGAATTGCAATGGATAAGGTTCAGATCAAAATTTGTCTTCCTTCGTGAAACCAGTGCTCCCTCAAGCCTAAGTGCATTCTCCTTTATCTGAAGGGAAAGACACTTGACTGGATAGAGCTGTCTGTCTCATTCCTTTGGAAGTTAGTATATTACTACTTCAGGCTTCTCTTACAGTAGGAAGTCGTATACATATAGCCCTTTTACATGTAACATGTTTATGTTATTTTCCCTGACCTTACAGACTTCCTAAGGGCATAAGTTTGTTTTACACTCTTAAAAATGGTGAATACAGGGCTTCCCTGGTGGCGCAGTGGTTGGGAGTCCACCTGCCTATGCAGGGGACACGGGTTTGTGCCCCGGTCCAGGGGGCTCCCACATGCGGCGGAGCGGCTGGGCCCATGAGCCATGGCCGCTGAGCCTGCGCGTCAGGAGCCTGTGCTCCACAACGGGAGAGGCCACGGCAGTGAGAGGCCCGCGTACCGCAAAAAAAAAAAAAAAAGATGAATACAGTACTTTCCTTATATGTCCAGTTTAATACATGTTTGAGGATTCATTGGTTGAAATACTTAAACATCTATTCACCTTCACATATCCTCCATCCATCTCCCCTGTTTTACTCAAGCCGCCTAAGCTCCTCTTATAACTTTCTATTTCATTCTAATTTATTTATATTATTTCCAGATATGTTATTTAATAATTGTTAAAAGAACGGAAGAATGACATTACTTCATCAATCAAAGTATTTTGTCCTAACTTCCCTAAATGGTAATTTCCACGACTCCATTTTTAACTGATTCTCTGAAGAGTTATGAAAATGTTAACATTGGTGGTATGGGAATTATGAATGGGAATGCCTTAATATCTGATCCTTTCCAGGATTCAATAGATAAATCTCGTAAGAACATAGTTCAATAGGCAGTCTTTCTCATAATGCATTTGAGTTTGCAGCTAATAGTTTTATTGAGGTCTTTGTGTATTTTCCTGAGGTTTTTTTTTTTTTTCACAGTTGCTTAGATAGCCTTACTTTCCCTTGCAAGTATAATTATTGTCTTTCAGAGACAGTCCTCATCAGAAAGAGACTATATCTGCCAGTTAGTCAGGTAAAATACTTAGCAGAGGGCCAGGCACAAAAAAAAAAAAAAAAAAAAAGAGAGAGAGAAGATAAAACAAACTAAATTAAGTTATTTTAACCTTTTTCTTTGAGAAAATTATAGATTTATAGGAGGTTGCAAAGAAATGTACAGGCAGGTCCCATGCACCCTTCACCCTGCCTCTTTCAATGTTGATATTTTGAATATCAAACAAGAAAATATCCCAAACAAGGAAATATCCAAAGTATGAAATTGACATTAGTCCAATCCGTAAAATTTACTAAGATTCCACAAGTGATTATGCACTCATCTGCGTGTGTGTATGTGCAGATCTACACACTTTGATCACAAGTATAACTTCATGTGGGTACCACAGCCATCAAGGTACACAACTGTTCCATTATCACAAGGCTCCCTCATGCTACCCCTTCACAGACAGGTATGCTTTCTCCTCTACCCCATGTCATCCTTAATCCTTGCTGACCACGAATTTGTTCTCCATCTCCATAATTTTGTTGTTTCTAGGATATTTTATAAATGGAATTAGATAGTATGAAACGTTTTGAGATTGGCTTTTTTCACTCAGCATAATTTTCTTGTGGTTCGTTCAAGTTGCGGTGTGTTTCAATAATTTATTCCTTTTCGTCGCTGAGTAATAATATCACATGGTACAGAAATACCACTGTTTGTTTAACCATTCACCTACTGAAGGGCATTTTGGTTATTTTCAGTGTTTGGTTAGTACAAAGCTACTATAAACATTCCTGCACAAGCTTTAGTTTTTTGCTGAAGATAATTACAATTCCTCTTACACAGCCAACTCATCTTGTTTAGAGCAGAAGTTTTCAGAGATGGATGACATGGGTGAGGAACTAGTGATTCCATACTGCATCAAATATGTTTGTTAGTATATTCAGGAAGGAGTAACCATCTGTCCTGGTTTTCCCAGAACAGGCCGATTTATGTCTGCAGTCCTGGCATAATGATCCCTTCAGTCTTGGAAGTGCCCCAGTTGGTATGATAAATTATATAATCACTCTGATTCAGATTTCTTTTTTTTTTTATTGAAGATAAAAAAAGAGTTGATTAGAAGATATAGTTGATTTATAATGTTGTGTTAGTTTCAGGTGTACAAGACTCATATTTCTTAAAGATTCCGAGCATTGCTATGCCTGCTTGGCTATGATAGAACTGCATTTTTGTAGATTGCTGTTTTGTAATCTCTCTGAGTATCAGTGGAGTGATTCGAGAGTATGAGAAATGAGATAGTCTTTGTGCAATGAAAGATAGTCTTGCTGAAGTCTCTACTTTTCTGCCGCCTCCTTTTCTGTTAGAAAACGTTTCTTCCTATGTTTCAGTTTTATGGTTGGGGACAGCTTCCAGGCTCATGACTTAGCTCCTGTGTCTTAGCTCATGTCATAGCTCCACAACTGGAGAGGAGAGTACTCTTTCCCACTGTTGCCAGTTTGGAAGTCATTGCAGGGATGGATTCTGATAGGTTTGGCTTAGATCACATGCCAATCTCAAAGACAGTAGTCAGGTACAGTCCCCAAATGGGCTTAGCTTAGGTCAGGGTTCATCCCTAGACTGGTCACTGTCCAGGGTATTAAGGTCAAGTAGGATCCTTTCCAACCATAAGGATTAAAATGGAGTTTTCCTCAAAGGATGGCAGGTGTTGGAGAAGATGGCAGATTTGGCCATCGGAGGAATGGTGATCTGGGCAGTCACTATAATTTCTGTCTTCAGTGAAGAGGTCAGCACACTTGCAAATGACACACAGCTAGAAGAGCACAACCAAAATTCAATCCTGTACCTTTTTGACTACAGAGCCTATATTCTTAAGTTTTATTATGCATTATATTTAGCTGTGGAGAAATGGAAAATAAATGCCTGTCAATATAGCCTCTGAAGTTTTTCTATGTGACTAATTCTGAAGTAATCACACTAATGAGAAGCAAACATATAGGTGATGATCCCCAACATTTCATGGTCATAATCAATGCCTATGATCATCCATGTCCTTCACTGGTGAAAGTACAATTGGGAATTGAATATGATTGAACCTCAGATCCCTGGCTTAATTCCTAAATTGAAGAGGACTGAAAATGCTCAGGTCCTGAAAAAATTATCATAATACATTTAAATGAAAAGAGCATGCTAAAATAGTGGGACAATTTGATACTTTTTTTTTTTTTACATACCCACTCCAGTACACAGACATAGGAAAAAAATTTGGAATGATATATCCCCCAGATGGTAGTTATTTTAGAACTGAATATCTAGGAATGGCTACTTTCTTCCTTTTCTGCCTGTTGTATTGTATATATTTTCCACAGTGAACATGTATTAGTTTTCAAATTTTTAATCCATTATAAAATTCTTATATTTGGTGATGCATGCCTGATTCAGACTTACTTTGAGATTTCAAATTAAGAAATCCCTACTTCAGAACCACAAGAAACCACATGGTGAAAAGGCTAATTGGAGGCCTCAACATAGCAACAAGAATTTTAATACAAAGAGTCTCATTAGGTTTCCAATTAGCCTTCAAAAAATAAGTAAAAAGATGTGGCAACAGGAAAGAACCAGGAGCACCTCTAAAGGGGGGCTGACTTTCAGCAGATTTAACAGTTTTACCTAATTAAAAAGAAGCACATAAGCTAAGTTTTCAAGATTAAGTCCATAGTGCTTAATTCTAAGTTGTTGCAATCATTTTAGCACAGTTTTGATAATACCAGAATCTTCATATTAAAAATCCCAAGTACCTATCCATTTTGAATGAGACCTATAGTTATTTCTGAAAGACTAATTAAAAAGTATAATTTAGATAGGGGAAACTGTAGAAGAAAGTCCCCATAATGATGCAAAATAAACTTGGCCACATCCCATCACTATCTTTATATGTAAATAACACTATAATAACCTAGTTTTTTCTCAAATCCTTTAAGGGAGGACCAAATGACTCACTGTTTAATAATACATTACAGACACTATACAATTCCCTTGGCTTTTTATTATTCACCTTATTAACCAACTTAACATTCAGAACTTTTAGAAGCCAATTTTTCTTCCTAGATAACATCTAGGAATTTTAAGTACATCCAAGTAATAATGTATTTCTTATGGTAATGCCGTTGGCCTTTATTGTAAAAATGATGGTTATACTTTGTTGAATTTGTCAAGAACAGTCTCATTTTTAGGATTACACTTTAGTTTTCAGTAGAACATCAAAATAAATTGACAGCCTAAAGCAATACTACGAGAATATCTATTTTCTGGACCACCAACTTGACTTAAACAGGAAATTCCTGGTTTATCTGAGACAAAGAATGATGTATGACAATTAGCCTGATTCTGATGCACCACACAGAGAGAGAAAGAGACTCATATAAATGTGTTCTTGGAGATTTCCAGAAATTTTGTTTTGATACTAAAAAAAGAAGATTGTTAAACTTAAAAATAATAATTTATTAATTGCAGAAGTGTTAATATTATTTTTATACTCTTTAGGTGCACTTCTCCTTATTATACATTCAGGGAGGGGGAAACCTCTTTTTAGCCATTTATGTGAGTGTACAAATAATCTGATCACAATTTTTCCTGTATTTTTGACTCTAGAGGAGATATTGATTTATCAACAAACAAAAAGAAAATTAAAGTCATAGAGAAAAAAATTACAACTAACTCAAACTTCCACACTTTACCAATACAGTAGTAGACTATGAATATAAATTAGTATATTATAAGACAGTGTAATACCTTTCAATTCTCTAGCGAAATAGTGTAAGTAATAGTACTTGTTTCATGCATACATTTTTGTATTTTAGTCATTTGAAAATCTTGACAGTCCAGGTTTTCGGTGTATATATACTAACATTTTAATGACTACATCACTAATTTAATCAGCCTGTTTAACTGTCTGTCCATGTTTGGATAATAAAATACTTATTATCTAGTATTCAACTGAGTGTGAAAATTATCATTTGTTTCTGTATAAAATTACCTATTGGGATCTTAAACAAGAAAGGACATTCATTGTCTGAAATCCATTAAAAAAGTTCTATGAGGTACCAATATGCATTTAAAAAAAGAAAAAATATCATTTTAAGGAATAAAGGGACTCATAAGTTTTAATGATTGAAGAAAAATAACAATGATCATCTGAGCTTCAGTCAGTCATGTGAGTTTCTGGAAACGCCTTTAGAGGTCTAGATCCAATCTGAGTATATTAATATACATTGTGAGGGGAAAATAAAGAAAAAACATTATGTAAAAAATTATTTTTATTTTTGATATTCTCAAACTGTAGAGCCAAGAAAAGAACACATTTTTAGATTTGAAAAACCCCCAAACTACTTTGTTTACAAGTTAAAGTAAATTTTAGGCACAGTCAATGAATAAAATAGAGAATAAGTGTCAAAAAAGCTGTTTTTACTTCATTACAGATGAGAATTTGCCACACAGGGGAACCTATCCGTTGCTTGAGCACACATCATTTACCAGTGGTTGATTCTGACAATACAATAGCAAGAAAAAAAAAAGTGGGAGGAACTTTCTCTTGATGTCTAAAAGACTTTATTTTCACTTGTGGTAATAAATCCTTTGCTACCTCCACAAGACCAATAAAACAGCATCTCGAGATTATCTCCCCGTTCTGACTACACTCTTTCCCTCAGCACTGCCTGCCCGATGAACCCTCTCTCCTAGTTCATCTCACTGTGCATTGGCTCCATTCCCTGAACTTGCACGCTTGCAACCTGTTTTTCCTCTGTCTCGAGTCTGTCCCATAACTCCTGTTTGACCTTTCTCACCCTATGTATTCATTCAATATTCATCCATTTATTCAACAAATATTTACTGAACATCTACCCTGGGCCGGGCACTCTTCCAACAGCTGGGGATAAAGCAGTGAACAAAAAGGATAAAGATGTTGCTTTCATGGAACCTACAAACATTCCAATAGAGGAGTTAAGTAATAATAAAGAGCTAATATAATGTCATGTAGTGAGTGATACATTCTCTAAAGAAAATAATTCTGGGTAAAAGTGGTAAAATTTGAGAGATGGGTTGATTTTTAGATTGGTTGTTCAGGAAAGACATTTTAAGGAACCACCCTTTGCGTAGAGATTGGCAGGCACTCTTGGCCCCTTACCACGGTTCATCACAGAACACCTTTGGGAAGAATGAGAATCGTCTTCTACCCAACTGGCTATTGTGGCCATGAGAGAGAAGAAAGGACAGCAGCCAGAAATCTTGGACTGGTGTAAATAGCTTAAAGCAGTATGATGGAAGGTTGAGGACAGGACAGAGAGTTGACAAGCTTCTCACATTTTATCTTTATAACCTGTCAAGTCTGTTGGCAAGCAGTTCTTCAGAACACGCAAGAAAGCAGGAGCAGTCACAACCTAGTGCCATACTAAAATGAAACAGAGATAGAAGTAATGTGTGAAAGATACAAACAGAAATAGTTCATCTCAACAGCAAACCAAACCAAACAACAAAATGACTGTCCAAAAGTGGAACAGCCACCTCTCAGCTGATAGTAATTTCACCATTTATGACCAACTGGCAGTAATATTAGAGGCAAGATCTAAGTACCAGCTTAAGTATTGAACTAGACGATCTTTGATAAGTATAGTTTTATGATTCAATGAAATACACTGAACAAAATATGTTGTTCTTTTAAGTCATATATTAAGACAATCATATTTAAAAATAGTGTTAAAATTAATTTTCTATCTTTTTAACAGTCAAAGGCCAAAGAAATTTTTGTATGTAGAGTTAGCGCAAACCCATAAAATAAGGAAAACGTACACATTTTTTTCTTCCAAGAGAGTTGAACATCAGGCCTTGAAAAGAAAGTTGGGAATAGTTGCTCTCCTTCATGCAAATTCTTCAGATTCTGAGATTTAGACTATGACTGATCTTACTGGTATGTTTCCCCTATCATTAAAGTTACTTTTCTCATTAAGGAAAAAGAGAGATAAAGAGAAGAAGTGTCTAGTGTACAAATATAGATATTGTTTCTTAAGGTGTATTCACTATTCCGATGAATCATTTTTAGAAAAAAATTCCGCACTCAAACTTGGGAAATGCTACACACTATATCTTCCTACTGGAAGCACAATGCATATTAACATAGTGAAGGTTCTAAGAAATCCTGGTACAAAAAATAATAATAAATTAATTAATACTAGTTTAAACAAAGTTAAACAGATTACTTCCCAAATTCATGTCAACACAGAAGTGTTTCTTTTTAATAATATCTGTTAACATTTTAAGTCTCTAATGTTCCATGGAGTACACTTGGGAAGATGCTGCTCTAGACACATTTTTAATTGTTCTTCTTCTTTGATTTTTGCTTTGGGCTATTTTTACTCTCCTATTTCTTTCTTTCTCTTTTTCTTTTTAGACACAACACTTATTGAGTGCTTACTGTACTCTAGGCGCTGTTTAAAATATGTTATGGTCATTATCTCACTTATTCCTGACAATAACCCTCTGAGATAAACATAGCCAATCACCATAGGGACCCCAGAGAGGTGAAATAATTTCCCCCCTATCCTGCTGTTGGTAAAAGGCACAGTCCAGAGAGCTGAGATTGAAATCAGGTCTCTCTGGCCCAATGACGCCTATCCTTTTAACAAAAGGCCAGTTCTCAACTCTTCTACTCCCAGAAGCATACCACCCTTCCCAAGCTCTGAGAGACCAACAGCCTACTTATTTCCCAATGCAAAGGTTTTCCAGGCTTTAGCTTATAGCATCTCTCCATTGCATTTGATGCAGTTTACCAATCCCTCTCACTTGAAATTTCCTAGACCTTGGGTTTCCTTGATTCTTATGCCTCTCTGGCTGTTCTTTCTTCATCTTCTAAGGCTCCTTATTAAATGTTAGTGCTCCTCAGGGCCCACCCTGGCCCATTGCTCTTCTCTCCTTTGCCCTCTGCTGCGACATCCCCATTCACATCTCCAGGTCTGCCCTCTCCCCTAGACATCAGACTCAGATCTAAGTACCTGCTTTTCTTAGGCACTTCAAATTCAAAACATCCTCCACTAACTTCATCAGGTACTACAGCAGTGGAGGTCCCAGCAGGACACTCAGGGGAAATTCTATGGAGTTTAATCAAGAGACTGTTAATTAAGGTGTAGAGCAGGAGTAGTGATACGAAACAGGGATGATAAAGTACCCAGGGACGAGCAGCAGTGAGAAGCTATTACCCTAAAGAGACCAGGGGAGGAAGCTGTTTCTGGAACTTGGCCAGAACTTAGCCTTGAAAGAGGAGCTGACTACAGGATTGAAAGAGGGGATGAAGCCATTGCCTATCAGGGTCCAGCCAGCATGGACTCCTACCAGTAATCTTCTGTTAGTGCCTCCTATTAGTCAAACTCACTGCTGGCCAAAGGGCAAGGGATCCTGAAGAAGCAGTCTTTACAGGGAAGCTCCCTGGCACTGAGGGTGGAGAAGGAGGTAGGCTGATCTGGAGGAGAATGGACACCACCAGTACACTTGGTATCTTTTTTTTTTTTTTTTTTTTTTGCGGTACGCGGGCCTCTCACTGCTGTGGCCTCTCCCGTTGCAGAGCACAGGCTCCGGACGCGCAGGCTCAGCGGCCATGGCTCACGGGCCCAGCCGCTCCGCGGCATGTGGGATCCTCCCGGACTGGGGCACGAACCCACGTCCCCTGCATCAGCAGGCGGACTCTCAACCACTGCGCCACCAGGGAAGCCCCAGACGTATGCTTTCTTATGGGCCAAAATGAGAAAGAGGTAAGTGTGAATTTTCTATGTTTTCACACAGTATCAGTCTTTCATATAACAAAGAAGAAAAGAAAACAACAGATGTTCACATTGGGAAGGATTATCACGCAATCCCCTGCAGAAGACCAGTCCAGTGAACTTTCTCCAAATTACTAGGGGTGTCACGTATAAAAGGGTTTCTCTAATAGGCTGGCAACAACACTTGTCAAGGAAGTCAACTAACAAAGGAGTTAATGGCAGCAAGCTTCACAGCGAGGAGGAGGGTCTAAGCTGCTTCAGAAAGATGAAAAAGTTATGGTTCATCTGCCGACATTGTATAATATAGAATGTGCATGTGAAACCTCCAGAAGGAAAGTGAAGATTCTCGTGTGTGTGTGTGTGTGGGTGTGTGAGAGAGAGACTGAGACAGAGAGAAAGTGGTGCGGGGAGAGGCATGGGGGTGGCGGTGGAGAGAAAGGCTGAGAGAATAAGGAAGAAAAAGGAAAAGAGAGAGAGGTCACAGGGAAGTGGAGAAAGGCAGATAAAACTTGGAAAGTGGGTATTTCTCCCAAATAAAAGTACTATGGTCAACATGGTAACACTCATGCTTTATAGAATTAAACATAAACCTCTTTCAGAAAATGTAATTGAGGCCCTTTCAAATTTAATGTTCCTGACTATGTATCAGGTAAGAGCAGAAATGGAAGGAAATAGAGAGAGGAGGTTCAAAAAGAAAGAAGGATTCTGGCCAAACCTATGAGTTTAGGGAAACCTTCCAGTTGACTACTAATGAGCACCATTTCAGGGAAGGCAGAAGCTAAATTCCTATGACGTCATGTGCTACAACTTGCCTCTTTGTTGACAAAATGTCAACAAAGTGATGTCTAGTGAACTGATATAGGAAGCAATTTTCAAGGAGAGGTGTAGTAAAGATCAGATAGGTGAGAGAAGTTACATTGTTTTTACTAGCATTATGGGAAGGTGTATGAGAGGGAAAATCTAAATGGAGTAGTATTTATCTGGTGATTAAATAAATAATAATACTCCAATAAATACTACTCGATTTACATTCACATGTGGGTAGAAGACTTTGAGATTGGTAAGCTCCCAGTATACTTGATAACAGAGTTCTTTTGTTTTTTGTTTTTAGAAATAGAAATATACCATCAATATTGATATGAAAGTAGAAATTTTCATAACCAATGTTGTGCTTATGAAACATCAATTATGCAGCTATTAGCTTCATAACATAAAGTGGATGATTTAAACAATTGGCGATGACTGATTAAATGTGCCCATCATTAAGCCATGGATAGGGAACAATGCATGAAGCCTTCCTTAGCCAGGCACCTTGAGGCTACCTCAATGAAACTGGTTATAGCCAATCTTACAGATTCAGAATTTCAGACTTTCCCACCACTTATGTCCAGCTGCTTGTTTCTGATTTGTGGAAAAGATAAAACTACAAATCAAGCCTCATATTTGAGTTTCTCTAACTTTATGGCTTTAAAGGATTTTCACTCTCATGTGGAGGATACTTCCTACAGAGTAGTGAAAGATTGTCTGACATAATGAGAACTACAGAGATTTGGGGGGAGGGCTGGGGAAATGGTTTCTTTCTGACTCAACACAGATAGACCTTTTTAGATTTTATCACTGATATTCAATCAACAACTTGGTATTTAATAATGGAATGTTATGTTTCTATCACCACCTGCATGTTACGTCTGTTTTACTGACACTTATTCAGGACCTTGAATGCAAAAGCATCTCCAAATTATGGAAAGATTATACTAAGAACCCAATTTACCATGTAATATACTATTTCCAAAATGTAAATGCATTACTCTATGTGCCCAGTTTACCACTTTGAACATCTCTTGTCAACTGTAACAAAATAAGTGAATGAAATAGCATGTGTGAAATACCTGGAGGACTGACTGGCACAGGGTGGGTATTCAGTGTACATATATGAAGGCAATATATATATATATATATATATATATATATATATATATATATATATATATTCTTTTGGTATACTTTATATCCATTTGACATAAAACGTTGCATTTACATAAAATAAAGAGTAAAGACTTGCTTTACAAAATTACTTTTCTCATTACAATATTTACTAAAAAGCAAGCTTTATTAATATATTTACTGTGTGATGCAATTTATCATAATTGACACTAAACTGCAAATGTGCAGGAAAACACCTATTATGAAGAACAGGGCGAGCATCTATTATAGTCTATGCCATTACTGACTGCAATTTCTCAGTCTGATATCAAGTTTTGATTAGAACTTTTGCTACAATTTTTTACATTTTTTATGGCACTCTACCCATACTCCCGAACCCATCATTTGACCATCTCTGAAATTCTCACTCATTATGAAGATTTCAAATAGAAACCTGAAGTAGTGCCAAAGGTTGGGTTTGGATCAGATGTCATACGTGTAAGTCCTAGCTGTTACATAGTAAAATGTGTGGTTGTTCAATTTCTCACTTTGCATTCATGAAAAGTGTTGCACAGACATATAGTTATGACAGAATATGACAAATAGAAAACTTCATAGTTTGTGTATGTTCGTAAAACATACACATTTGTGGTGTCTGCTTAAAGAGCAACCTCTTAGAGTGAAAATATAGGACCGAGCTTATTATTTATCAGATTTTAAATAATATTATTTTTGATAGCTTCAGAAAACGTAAAAAACATATTAAATACAATTTAGAATCGTATTTAGGCAGTCTGCTGCTGCTGGTTCTCCCAGAAACTATTTTTCCTATTTTCCATTAAGATAATGAAAATATGGAATATTTAAAACTGATGCTGTTCTCAATCCGTTGGCTCTGTTCCACTATCTCCTTGTCAGACACTCACGATTAAGGGTGCATATGAGCAAGAAGTGACTCTTTGATAAGAAAACATTTGCATCCTTTAATGCTTCGTCCATTTCTAAGGTAGATATCACTGTGGTGCTGAAAGGATAGCTCCCGGTCACCTGTCGACGTACTTGAGTTTGCTTTGCCGGAAGAAGGACTCATAACAGAGCTAAAGTAGATACACGGAAGACACGAGTGATAGACAATTACCTCATAACTTCATAACACTTCTCCAAAGACATCTAGCTTAAATTTCTTTAAAAAAATTTATGCACCGTATAGTTGTCAAACTAGGGGTATTTTGTTTTTGTTTTTAAGCAGTCCTTGTCTATTTTTCTCAGAGTAAAACCCTGAAGCAGGACATTCCAAAGAAGACACGAAAAAGTTAATTATACAGATGTCAGCCATTGAAATTTAGAGGTAGCATCCTCTGTAAATATAGCGGGGGCAAATCTAGACTTTGTAAGGGGTATTTTCAGGTTGGAGCTGAGGACTTGGGGAGGGGAGTCCTCTCCAGGCTCAAGCTGACATTCCTTAGTCAAAGAAAACCATGCTCACGACCCAGCCCCGGCAGTCCATTTGAGGCCGGGGAGCTCGGCCCCCGGTGTATAATTCCAGCATAAGGTAAATTAAGGCAAAGCCTCCGCTCACTCCGTTGGGGGAGAGAGAAAAGGTTAAGCAGCCCCGGGGTGCAGTAGCGACCAGAAGGGAAAGTGATCTCATTTTGTCTGAGGAAGCGCCATCCAACAAGCCCACCTTTGATGCGCATGCCGGCGGCGGTACAAGAGCACAAAGGGGGAAAGCCGGAGGGAGCAAACTTCCCTCTCCTTCCACCCCATCCCTGAAGCCCGCGGAGAACACGTAAACGCGAGGACAACAAAGCGTGCGCCCAGGCTGCACCGGGGGCGCTGCCAGCAGCCCGGCCATCGCGACCCGGGGCGCGCCGCTCCCCCCGCGACAGAGCGAGGGCGCCGGAGCGCGGGCGCAGGGAGGATCGCGGCGGCTGGGGGAGGGGGTCCCCTACCTTGAGCAGCACAAAGAGCCAGAGCAGAGGCAGGAGGCGGCGGCCGCCGCGCGTCCTCGCGGGCAGGTGCCCCATCGCGGCGTGGACGGGGACCCGGGGGGACGGTGGCGCCGGCTGGCTCCCCCGGCGGCTCACAATGGCGAACGGGGGCTGCAGCCTCAGACCTTGGGCGCCGAGGCTGCTCCCGGCGGGCGCATGCTGCCTGTGCAGTCCCCCCCGCGCCAGCTCCCTTCCGCTTTCTGCTCCCTGGGACCTCTAGGAACGTGCCAGGTGCTGCTGTTCTTTAACAGCTAAGGATGGAGAGGGTGCGGATCGGAGTGGGCGAGGCTCCGCTGCCGCCGCCGCGGCCGCCGCGCGGTGAGCGAGAGGCGGGGGCCCTGCGCCCAGCCCTCCGCGGTCGTCTGGCAGCAGAGATACTCTCACTGTGGGCTGCGGACTCATAAAAGTGACAGCAGCTTCCCAAGCCCCGCTCCAGGCTCCGCCCCAACCTCTTCCACAGTCCCTGGGACGCAGAGTTCTGTGGGGCTTCCCTGAGTCCTCTTCAGCGACTCAGGAGCCAAACACCCCGGTCCCTTCCCAATCTTCCTACATCTGGTCAGTGAAAGTAACACTTGGAGGGAAGTGGTGGTTGTGATTGTCGTGATGGAGTTTAGTGTGTGTGTGTGTGTGTGTGTGTGTGTGTGTGTGTGAGATGGGGAGGATAATCCCTCCCATGTCCACTCTCTTCATCCCATTTAAACACTCTCATTCTCTCTGTCCCACACTCACCCAGGAGGAAATAGCACAAGTATATATTTTTTTCTGTTTGAGGTCAGAAGTTTTGTAAATTTTAAGGGCTGTCCTTTGACACCAGAGTGGAATATAGAAGGAGGTTGGTTCACATTATATTACACATATTTATAAACACATAAACATTTATATACTTTTAAACATGTTTAATTATTAAAGAAACTGTTAGACTTTCCCAGAGTGGTTATGCCATTTTACATTCCCACGGGCAAAGTATGGGTAGGGGGACGGGAAAGAGAGGGTGTGTAATTTAAAAGTGGTAATGTTAGAGATCTTTGTGGTGATGAAACAGTTCTGTATCTTGAATGTGCTGGTGGTTACACAAATCTACCCAGATGATAAAATTGCACAGAAACATACACACACACGAGTGCATGTAAAACTGGTGCAATCTGAATAAGGTCTGTGAACAGTACCAAGGTCAGTTTCCTGGTTTTAATACCTACTGTAGTTATGTAAGATGTTACCTCTGGAAGAAACTGGGTGAAGGTACATGGGACCATTCTGTACATTTTCTCTTATTGAGCTATAATTGACATATGACATTATATTAATTTCAGATGTACAACATAATGATGCCATGTTTGTATGTACAGATGGCTGGTGTGCCATACACATATGGCATATGTGTATCTGAGAAAGGTTTAGATTGAATATAGTTATACAAGTATATATGTGTGCTAAATTCTTATATGCATAAATCTAGAATAATGGTCTATATGCATAAATCTAGAATAATGGTCTGAATTTATGTGAGAATATTGTCTCTGATGCCTTCCTTTAGAAACTTCTTTTGTTGTCACCTTCCTCTTCATATGCTCACTTTAGTGACCTTATGTCCATTCTTCTTTTTCTCTTGAGAAAATATTAGTTGCTTCTCCATCCCTCGAGGTCAGACTCATGGGCTATCTGAAAATTTTATTCTTGGGACTACACTTGTAGGGCTTTGGTTTGGTATGCTTTCCTTTTATTTTGAAGCACCAGAAGGCAGCATTTTATTCCCACCCACACCCAAAAGTGGCACTAAAATTATCTTATGTCTAGAACAAAAAAGATGTTTAGGCCAGGGACAAAATCACACTCATAATTTGCCAACAATTCTTCTTTTGAATAGAGTTTGATTTTAATAAAGTTTGATTTTAAAGTGTATGTGTGTGTCCATGTTGTGGATTATAGATATATATGAAGATATACATATGTGTGTATATATATATGCATGTGTATGTAGATACGTGGATATAGGCTTAACTGATGTATGTAGGATATTATAAGTATAGCCTACTAATCATACATTCATCTTGTAAATGCAAAAAGAACTTTCACAGTGATGCACGTTTTTGTAATAATCATATTTTGCTATGTTGTCTTTCTATTTTTTTTCCTTATCACTTATATCACAATTTGCTTAGCTCTTTTTTTTTTTTTTGTGGTACGCGGGTGTCTCACCACTGTGGCCTCTCCCGCTGTGGAGCACAGGCTCCGGACGCACAGGCCCAGCGGCCGTGGCTCACGGGCCCAGCCGCTCCGCGGCATGTGGGATCTTCCCAGACCGGGGCACGAACCCGCGTCCCCCACATTGGCAGGCGGACCCCCAACCACTGTGCCACCAGGGAAGCCTTGCTTACCTCTTTATGCCCTCAATATGTACACATGGACCACTTTGGGGGAACAATAAAGCAATAAACAATAAGCAGTAAAGCATTCTCCAGTAAAGTATTAGTTATTAACATTATTAATATTCCATTACACTGCATTCAATCACACTGTGATTAGGTGGCCTGAAGACTGAAGGTATTATTTTGTAATCATAGAAAATGTTCTCTCCAGAGAAAAGTATTTTACTTAGCCATTGCTGGATAAAACAGTTTCATTCTTTTTTTTTTTTTGTACTTAAAACAATAACAGGCTTGTGAATCTTTCCAGGAGATACACCCAAGAAGAATGTGAATGCTGTATCATCAGCTGTGTGGGGTTTTCAATTCATAGAGCCTGCTGTGTTTTCCTTTGAACTACTGGTTGGTTTACCAGTGTAATACTTCCAAAGGATGGTGAATCTTATTTTGCTGATTTCAAGATTCCAAATCAGCGAGAATGTGCATGGGCAACATAAAGTGCATATAGGAATGTATGCTTCAAAATGTTTGTTCTGATTTCATTATTACAACAACGCTGCTTGGTAAAGAAGGCTGAGATCATTATCGCCAACTGTTTCCCCTGTAATGTTGCATTTCCAGGAGAAATAATAAATGCGGATAAAAAAGAATCTCTTGCATGCCTTAAGACAGGCATGTAAAAATGAATTCTCAAAAAATGAAATAAAGCTTTCTACTTCCTTAGGAAATAATAATAAGGTGGTTAATGAGCAAGAAACTGGAAGATCTTTTTTTTTTTAATCTGTAGGAGGCTTTGTTTTACTTTTCCTAAATAAGTAAAAAAGTACCTAGTACTATGTGTTCACATCTATCTCTTCTATACAAAGAGAAGGAATAGCAGCCACAGAGAAGGAGCTGTAATCCCTATGAGAGGTTTAATGAGTCAAATGGAACTCTTATCGTGCCCTTGCCAAGGAAGTTCAATTCTGTCTCCAGGGACCAACTCTAATATAGTTCAGTGTGTTTAGTCCTGGCTTCCACTGCTGAAATCGCCTACCAGGCTGTCAGCAATTTCGGTGTTTCAGAGGCATATTTATGGGAGTTGCTCAATGGGAAATAGTTTGCTTTTTATAGAAAGAAGAAAAAACGCAAGCCATTGATCTCTGGAATATAATCCACTTAAAAAGCACAGTAACAGCCATGCATTTTATCATCCATATCTCACATATTACAATTGTTAAAACATAGGAACTGGGGCTTCCCTAGTGGTGCAGTGGTTGAGAGTCCGCCTGCCGATGCGGGGGACACGGGTTCGTGCCCCGGTCCGGGAAGATCCCACGTGCAGCGGAGTGGCTGGGCCCGTGAGCCATGGCTGCTGGGCCTGCGTGTCCGGAGCCTGTGCTCCGCAACGGGAGAGGCCACAACAGTGAGAGGGCTGCGTACCGCAAAAAAAAAAAAAAAAAAACAAAAAAACATAGGAACTGTAGATTATATGTAATGACCAGGCAGCATTTTGATTTTCAATTAATCTGAACATTTGTTTTCATTTTTCTCTTGATGAACACTGGTTTCTCGCCTAAAAGACGTGTTGACAATTCATAAATTCTGTCTTTCAAAATGAGAATGATTGGCAGCCCTCAGGTGAATAGCATGTTCCAACTGCCAAGACTTATTATTCTTGCAACACTTGAAAAACAGTGAAATTCACTACAGAAAGACATTTTCGCTTTTACATGGAAACTGTTTTCCCATTGCCTCTTTTTTCTTCCTAAATAATTTCTATTAAGGGACCTATCTTTTTTTTTTTACTTGAACCTTACATGGTTTTAAGAAAAATTAAATAAAGAGTATTTTATTACAAGGTATAGGTTTCATGATACAAAATCATCCACTCAAAAGAATAAGAAAACATAGATTGAAAACATGAGCAGATATTTAACATAGGACACAAACTGAAGGCTATAGATTAGTGCTCCTAAATTAGGAAGGCAGATGGTCATTTTTAGATACTATTCTTTCAATTATATTCTATGCTGTGTGTTGTGAACATTTTCTTTACTAGCCCTAAAATTAAAAAAAACAAAATACATTAAACAGCCTTAAGTTATGCAGTTTTATTTTATATTTTGTTTATATGTATTGGCTAATGAACTTTTATAATACTTTTTTTCTGAGCACCCAGACAGTGTTATCATATAACCATCTAACTTTTCTTCATAACTAGCCTTCTTGACTAATTATAATGTAAAGAATTAACATCTTGCATGGGAGGATTCACTTTAGCTTGGCAAAAAGGCATGACTAAAACCTGAATATAATTTATAAATAAAGCAAGACATACTGTTTGCTAAGTAGAAATAGTGTCTGCAGATCCTTCCTTCTCTTCTTCCTTTACTTCAGTTCAAATTAAAAATGGAATGCAGCATTTACTGTCTACTATGTGACACACATAGTGTCTATATTTGTGTTATTAAAAAGTGGCTGCCAATATACAATTATGGAAAATTTGGTCATAGTGATTTCATAGAACCTATGAAAATATTAATCACATACTTTAAAAATGCACTGCCTTAACTGCTAAGGATTTTACCAAGAGGCACAATAATACTGCATTGACAATCTTACTCCAGGTCAATTACACCAAATCAATTTTTCATGATAAAAATTACAGTTAATAATATTATCAAATCTGTGAGAGATAGGGTGAAGATGACTATAGTCTAAAGAGGAGTAGGGGATGCACTGATAGATTGGTGTCATTATGTGTCTTAGCAGAAGGATCTAGAAGAAAAATTTTGAGGAAGGCACAAACGTTCTGGGAGAAATTCCAGTGCCTGAGGGAAGAATATTTTCCTCATAAAGGGACATAAAGAAAAGGCATATTGTGAAGCTGTACATTTCTAGATATGTTTATGTAGTGTGACTATCTGTAAAAGGAACAGTTTGGGAGAGGGAGATGAATGTAGAGATTTCATCATTTTATTTGGTAACTGGATACTGCGGAGAAAGTTACAAGGGTAATCATTTAACCTATGGGTAGAGGATGATTTGAATGAAATCCAGTCAGGGATCAATGTATGTCAAGCCTATGGTCAGTCTCTGTTAACTCACTGTCATACACTACAAGGGTCATTTCCAACCATTTCTACTCACTTCAGTCCTGCAGCTCTCTGCCCTGCAGACCTTTTCAATGCTTTGATTTCACCTTCTACCTTACAGAGAAAATAGAGGCCATAAAGTGACAACATTTCTTGTCTTCCCTGACAGTAAACATAATCCCACCCATATCTGTTCCTATATCTCTTGTTAAAAAAAAGCAGCTCTCTCTCAATAACTACCTAAGGCTAATTCTACCACCGATTGTCTAGAACCTATTCTTTCCAGCCTTCCCCGCCTTCTTATTTTAAATCTCCTCCTTTTCATGTATTCCATCCCTTGGCTTTTTAACCACATTCATATCTTTAAAATGGAAGGAAAGAAAACCTTCACTGAATCATTCATGCTCTCAGCTGCTATCTTTTCTTTCTCTTGATGTTTCCTCACTGCCCCTTCATGGCAATATTTTCCAAAGGGTTGCGTAGACTCTGTCTCCATTCTGTTTTTACCATCTGCTGACTCTTCAAACCACTCTGGTGTGGCTTCTACTCCTGTCATCTCACCAGCACTGCTCTCACTAAGAATCACTTTGCAGTATGTGCTATGTTGGCTTCTCCCTCCTTTCTGACACACTCTCATCTCTGACTTTCCATAACCCTGCACGTTAATGGTTTTTCTTTGATATCTCTGGATGTTCTTTTGAAATCTCCCTTGCTGGATCATTCTCCTCTTCCTGTCCATTTAATGTTGCAATTTTCAAAGTCTAGCCCTAAACTCTACTATTTTCCTCTGTATCTGTGCCCTAGCCAATCTAATGTATGACTATGTTTCAATCCCCATCTATGCAGATGATCCAAAGAGTTATATCAGCAGTCTTCATACAACACTCTTTTGACCCATGCAGACCTGTATTCCTTACTGCATGCTCAGAAGTCCTTTGGAATTTTTAAAACACCTTAAGCATTAAAAACTCTACAAGTAACAAATGTTGGAGAGGGTGTGGAGAAAAGGGAATACTTCTACACTGCTGGTGGGAATATAAATTCTGCAGCCACTATGGAAAACAGTATAGAGGTTCCTTTTCCTTAAAAAACTAGGAAAAGAGTTGCTGTATGATACAGCTATCCCACTCCTGGGCATATATCCAGAAGAGATGAAAACTCTAATTCGAAAAGATACATGCACCCTAATGTTCATAGCAACACTGTTTACAATAGCCAAGACATGGAAGCAACTTAAATGTCTATAGACAGATGAATAGATAAAGATGAGATGTATATATACAATGGAATACTACTTGGCCATAAAAAAGAAAGAAATAATGCCATTTGCAGCAATATGGATGGACCCAGAGATGATCATACTAAGGGAAATAAGTCAGAAAGAGAAAGACAAATACCATATGATATCACTTATATGTGGAATCTAAAATATGACACAAATGAACTTATTTATGAAACAGAAACAGACTCACAGACATGGAAACAAACTAATGGTTACCAAAGGGGAAAGGGGGTGGGGGAGGGATAAATTAGGAGTTTGGGATTAGCAGATGCAAACTACTGTATATAAAATAGATAAATAACAAGGTCCTACTGTATAGCACAGGGAACTATATTCAATATCCTGTAATAAACCATAATGGAAAAGAATATGAAAAAGGAGATATATAGATAGATAGATAGATATAACTGAAATAACTTTGCTCTACACCAGAAACTAACACAACCTTGTAAATCAACTATACTTTAATTTATAAATATAATAATAATAATAATAAAATAAAACACCTCAAACTTAAAAAGTCTGAAACTGAAACCATAATAAGTCCCCCAGAATTTCTTATCTCCGTAAATGATACCAGCACCAAACCATTTGCACAAGCCAGGAACCAGGAAGTTGATGCCTCCTTCTCCTCCCCAACAGCTTCATATCCAATTTGATTCAATGCCCTGTCATTTTACCTCTGAAATAATTCTTATGTAAATTCACTTTTCTCTATCTCAATCACCTTCATCCTAGTTCAAATTACGATTATCTCTTGTCTGAACTATTATAATACTTTCTTAACTGAAGAGTGTACCTGCAGCCTCTACAGCTCCTTCTACCTCACCTTGAAGCACCATAGGACCTAAAATGGTAGGTTCCATCTGCAGCCAGTTGGAAGCAGTTTTTGAAGCTCAAATCTGATAAGCTCACTCTGACTTTCTTACATAAATCCAAGCAATGGCTTCCAAGTACGTCTAGGAAAAAATTCCTCTTCATGGTCCATAAGTCCATCTGTCTCTTATCTGAATTTCAAGTCTCTTGTCACACCTCCATCTCCTTTGCTCTCTAAGCTTCTAAAACTCATGCGTGCCATATCTTCTCCTGACATTGGGTCATGTGCCTGTTCTCTGTGCCTGGAATGCTCCTCTCCTCTCTTTAATCTGATCGCTGCTCCAACTTTACTTCCTGAGCCTAATCTCATAGTTTAAGGTTTCATAGTCCATCTAGTCTTTTATTATTGATATTTTATTTTTATTTTTAATTACCATTTATCTAATGAGTGTCTCCTTCATTGGACTGTAAACTCTGCAAGTACAGGAATTATATCAAGTATTTGCTTGCCATCTTCTCCAGAGAACTTGTCAGTTCCAGGAATAAAGTAGGTACTCAAGAAACTATTGGTTGAATGAATAAAGCAGCATAATTGCCAATGATAATTGTACTATCAAACATTGAAATATGAAATATTTCTGTTAATGTTTTGGTTTGATTGTTCAAGAAGTCCCATGACAAAATAGTTTTTTTAAATGACAATATTACTTTATGATCATACATGTGAGTATCAGCATTTCTAAGAGCATTTCAAAATATTTAATGATAACTGTGTTTTAGGACAAATTCCGATTGCTGATGGTGTGATTGACTCTCCCCACATATCTCAGGAGAAAAATCTTAGAATTAAGCTTATGAAATTGCTTAACTCTCTTCCACTTTGTCTCCTTTTAGCTGAGAGGCTTGCATGGATTATTCATTAAGTCACTCAGTAAACATATATTTTTCAACTCCTGCTGCGTTGGGCTCAGCTAAGATACAGTTGTTGGCTTCTGGGAGCTTTCAACCTAGTAGGAAAGATGGCATACTAAAAGAACTATCAACAAGATAAAATGCAGTAAGTAGAAACAAAAGTAGAGACATATGCTAAAAAGCATTCAAGGAAGGGAGAGATAATTTGTGAAGATCCTGGAAGCTGGAAAGCCCAGGGTATGCCTTGAAATATGAATATAATATAGAGTTAGGGGAGTTGGGGTGACAATATTAACATGCAGAAAGTCCTGTGCTCACCAATACCCATGTCTGTCTCTTCTTCCTACGAGCACACAGCTTTACACCATTTCCCAGTTTCTCTTTCAGTTACATGTTGAGGTAAGTCTGAGTCATGGCCCACGGAATGTGGCAGGAGCTTTGTGCACTTCCCAGCCCAGCCCATTAAAACCTCCATGCACAATCTTCACTTTCATCCTGAATAGGGAGGACTTTAACCACCTAGAGAAGTTAAGAATCATAAGATGAAAGGATCCTTGATTTCTCGCACTGGCAAGAAAAGGAGAACACCAGTCGACCCATCCTAAACCATGATCTGAAAGGTGGAAAGGTATGTTTAAACCAGGAGACCAACAAAGGCCAGGTTAAGGGAACTGGGACTACTGAAGTATTTTTAATGTGATGTGATCAGAACTGGATCCTTTAGGAAAATCGGTCTGAGTACATTTTTTAGTAAGAGGGATAAATTGGGGAAAAGAGAAGATCAAAGGATTATACATTTTAGTAAAAGTTTAAATTAAAATAATAGTTTATAAAATCTGTATTGGGAAGGTGACTACAGAAGAAAAAGATCTGTGAAGATAAGGACATGCTCCAAACTTCTCTGAGCCCTTAACTTGCTACTCACAAGAGCCTGGTCATAGACAACACCCTGGTCACGGGTTGGCACCAAGAGAAATTCTTCAGGCTCCACCTCACACCTCTAGAATCTACTTGCTCTCTCAAGGGTTCAAGTTGTTTTATACTGCTCATTATCTTCACAGTATCACTCATTTTGTTTTTCTGCTTGGTTTTCCTTCCACTGGTGCTTCACTTCTACATACTTAGCTCATGTCTCCCTGAATTCCGGTTTTTGCAATTTAGATTATCTGAGCCCCTGCAATATTGTTTCTGGGTCATTTTTATGGGACCCCATCGATCTTTAAACACATTCTTACTTTCTGGCCCTGTATGAACAATTTAAAAATCTGTCCTTTTAATAAAACAAATTAAATTAATGTAAGTCTTAAATTATAATTTATTAAATTATTTGGCAAGTAGTTATTGTGCACTTACTACGTGCCGGGCTCTGTTTTAATGCTCAGAATAGGAACAAAACCTGGAATGGCCCTGAAGTGGTGATCTCACTGATGAGTTTAAAGAACAGCAAAAAGACCAGTGTGTTTGGAATGGAACGTTTATGGGCAGACATTGGTGGTACATGAGGGTGAGATGTGTTGAAGGAAGATTGCATGGGACCTCGAAGATCATTTTAAGGACTTTGGCTTTTAACCTGAGAGATAGGAAACCAGTTCAGATTCTTGTGCAGAGGAGTGATGTTGTCTAACTCAGATGTACACTTACTTAGCCTCTGTGCTGAGAATGTACTCTTGGAAGAAAGATTAGAAGACCAGCTGGAAGACTATTGGATAATGAAGATAAGAAATGATGTGTAGTGGAGATGCTGAGAAATTCTAAGAGTCTATATAGGCTTTTGCAAGCAGGAACAAAAAATAATTTGTTCAGGTATGAGATATGAATTAACAAGAATGAGAAAAAAGGAGGAATCTGAGATGACACCCCGGTTTTGGACTTAGACAGGAAGGATGGATATGCCATTGTTTGGTTAAAGGAAGACTGAGCTGGTGTAGGTTTTGAGGGTAGATTAGGAGTTCAGTTTTAGACATGTTAATTTTTAATATTTATTAGACATCTAATTAGAGATGTGGATAGGAAGTAGACAAATCATTCTTGAAATGAGGGGTTAGGTTTGGACTGGTGTAATACATTTAAACATCTTCAGTGTATAAAATGGTATTTAAAACTTTGAAACTGTCTGAGATTACCTAGGGAGAGTGTAGAATACAGAAGAGAAGAAATCAAAGGGCCAAGTATTAGTTTTATTTTCATCTTCGGGCATTGAAGAATGCCACTAAAAGTTCTCTAGAAACAAATGAAGAGAAAAACCTTCTTTTCCCCCTCCATCAGGATGAAGGCAAATTGTCTACCTATCCATAAATCTGTATGATAGCTATTTGATAGTATGAGCAGTTTATAAAATAGATATCATAACCTAACTTAATAGAGCAATCTGAATATGTACATATAGATAAATATCAAAATAAAAATGTCTACATGTATATATGCTTTACTAGACATTTTGTCAATAGTGTTTTCATTCATTTTTGGCTTAGTATTTGTTTTGTCATTAGCTGGACCCTTGATTAGACAAAAGCTCTCACTCATTTATTCTCTTTTTCAAACAGTATTTATTAAGTGTCTACTATTTGTTCAGTATTTTTGGCTAGGTCCTGTGGTTATAAACATTGTTACTTTTATTATTTTTCCATTCCTTATTCTTGGAAAAACTCTCAGTTGGAATTTTTAGCAGAAACCAAGTGTGAATATTGTTATTTTTAGAGTGTTGAAAATAGACATGCAAAAATCAAATATACATGCATCTACTCTGTTTTACAACCACAGCAATATCAGCAAGATTTCATGTTCAGAAACTTTGATATAAAAATGATTTTTTAAAATCCCATTACTGATATATCTAAAGATTTTATAAAGTCAAATGAGCTCAATTACTTTGAGTTTAAGAAGCCAATTAAATATTGGAGTCTTGGGGTCCTTTGGCAATACGCTTGAAGAGCTGAAGGATGTCCTGGGAATCTCCTTGTTTTACTCCTGAAGCTACTAATTCTTGCAGGTCCCCACTGATCCATATCAACTAGTGTTGGGCTCTTGATCCTAAACTAAATACACTGGCCTATCTTTGATATCATGAATTCTTATTGCTTTCATTTGCTTAAATATAAAACCTCAGTGTTACTTAATAGTCACTTTTTAGATAACTGCAAGGTGAGGTAAACATGTTTTTAAAAAGCTGCAGAAGATTTATTTCCAATTTCCAGAGTTCCTGGGTCTCACAAATTAAGTGACCATGTTGACAATGACTTAGTGGAAAGTGATTTATTTGCATGGGTAACATATGTCCCTTCTGAATTTTCCTTATAACCTTTGAAATTTAAAATGGTAGAAAAATTAAGTTGATGCTGAATTACCATGTCACATAATATTTGTAACAGCAGCAACTGAACAATCTGCATTTGCACTTCTTAAAAACAACATATCCCAAACCTTTCAAAGTTCTTTGTAAAGCATGAAATTACCTCCAGTTACCAAGTCACAAAATGGAACTGGGGCAAAAAATAAGAGTAAAAATCCATACCAACATGAAGAACATTTGTCTACTTACATATGTGCAAAGAAATGTTCAAGCATATGCCAGGCTCTGAGAAAGCCCCAAAGCTGCTAAGAAATAGTTAGAAGCTTCATGCTTCTGGGCAATGGAATTTAGAAATAATTAATATGGAAAACTTATTTTACAGAAAATGCAAATCATCCCAGAAGCAAAAAAAATTAAATGTCATTACTTGTGTTTAATGAGTATTTAGGAATACTAAGAGATCAATAACTAAATGTCACAGTTTCCATGAATTGTTTGTGAAAGTGGCATCTACCCAGTGAAGTGTGGAAAATAATGAATGCCCTGAAATTTGCTGGTCTGAATTTTGGTGTTACAGAGACTTAAAATATAAATGAGTACCACACGTAACTTTAAAGGTTAGCAAACATAAAATAAAGCCAAGGAAATTTGTTGAAAATAATGAGATGCTCTTACATATACTGAAATGTAAAGATCACCCAGATATTGTTAAGGAGAAGAAATAATTTGCAGAAAATTATATATGATGTAATGCCACTTGTACAAAAATATTCATTATATAAGTGCATAGGAAAAACTGCCAGGAGAATTGATTTCTAAAGAGGGCAGAGTGGATGCAGAAAGGAAGTTTTTATATTTTGTTCGACATAGTTTTGTAATGCTGAAAAATTTTACATTGAGAATATATTTGATGAGCCCACTGGTTTTATTTATTTATTAAATAAGGACTGCCTTTGCCAGTCATTTGGAATAAATTCTTTCTATGCTATATTATTAATTATGTCAGTATCAGACATTTCTGTTGGTTAATAATCTGCAGTGAGCCAAGAAGATCCTTCAGTGAGTTTAGCTTTCCCCTAGGATTATGAATTTCATTAGAAACTAACAATTAAAATATTTCTGAGAGAAGTTAGTGACATCTGTATCAAAATAAAGGAGCCAGATGTCTCCATTAACCTACTATGGTTAGCAGAGATATATGAAAAAAAGAAATGCATCTTGGTTGTTTGCTTTCATACACACACACACACACACACACACACACATAAATCTATGCATGATTTGATTCCAAAACATATGGGAAAAAAACATCTTTTATATTTCTGATTCAAACAAGCACCAACTTTTACTCCAGGGCATTTTTTTTTGTCACTTGTCTTTCTGATATTGTAAATCTCAGGACATGATAATTTATCCGATCACAAAGGGAAAGAGTTATTCATTTATATCTACCCTCAAATCATATCAGAGAGAACTTAAAGTACTTTGATACATTCATATTTTGTGTGAAATGTTTCTAAATAATTAATAAAAGATTCCAGAAAATTGACACTGAAGACATAAAACATGAGGAGACAAGTGAAATGTAGGTACGTCTATCTTTAAAAATAAATAAATATTAAAAATTTTCCATTATTCTATTTAGTATATTGAAAAGGACTTCGTTTTATTTGTGAGGGATGTGTCATACCCCAGTGCATGGTAATATTATGCATCCTGGAAGTTCAAATCTAAACAATCCTATTTCTCATCTTCTAGAAGTAACTAAAGTCAAATTTCCAAATCATCTTAATAGAGCCAAGTAGAATGAACATACTAGGCTCTATGTATGGTGACATTCCAGCAGTGTGTGTTGATGAGGAACAAATGATTCTATGAACTGACACTAAACAACTTCAGATCCTGGAGGTAGATCTAAGACCTCAAAGCTTATACAGTCTGGGGAGCCTTTTAAAAGAAAAAGAATAAAAACAAAAAATCCAAAATTAGGTGTGAAAGTAAATGTATTTAGAACGAGAAAAAAATAATAAACTATAAAATTTTAAGTTAATAATTGTAAAAACATCATAAAAATCCAGAAAAATAACCTATACTTTTATCTCCCATATTTTTTTTTAAATATTTGGCTGTGTTGGGTCTTCGTTGCTGTTCAGGCTTTCTCTAGTTGCGGCGATCAGGGGCTACTCTTCATTGCGGTGCGCGGGCTTCTCATTGCGGTGACTTCTCTTGTTGCAGAGCATGGGCTATAGCACACGGGCTTCAGTAGTTGTGGCACATGGGCTTCAGTAGTTGTGGCTCACGGGCTCTAGAGCTCAGGCTCAGTAGTTGTGGCTCGCAGGCTCTAGAGCACAGGCTCAGTAGTTGTTGCGCACGGGCTTAGTTGCTGTGCGGCCTGTGGGATCTTCCTGGACCAGGGCTCAAACCCGTGTCCCCTGCCTTGGCTGGTGGGTTCTGCACTTCCCCCAGCTTACCTCAGTCACCACATGTGATACAAGCCTGTCTTATATACAGAGTAAATTTGAGCACCTGTATCTATCCACATATGACAAGTTAGTAAACGTTAATTTCCTATTTTTTAAATTTAAAATATATAATTCAAAATTCTCATATTTTGATCTATATCTCACAACTCAGAGAGGACTGGTTTGGCTTTGTGTTATGGTGCTTACTCAGATAAATTAGAGGGCTACAAGAAAGGAGGGAATTAGATTCCCAAGGTTATAACTACTGAGTGATAGAAGCAAAGACAGGTCATGTGAGCAACTACTGCAAGCATTAAGAGCCTGCAAGAAAAATATATCTACCCAGGACTAAAACCTTAATACTGAGGACATTTCTAGGAATGAATGAATATACAAGGATCATATTGAAAAATTTAAACTTACGTAACTATTGGAAAATAAAAACAAATTCCTTATTTAAAAAAAACTCCTTGCTACTTCAAGATTAAATATCAGGATGAGACCTAGGTTATGTACTTTCTCACACAGGAAAACACACAAAGAGATGAATTGATATATTAGTGGGTCTCAAGTTCAGCTGTCAGCAGACTTTGTCATTCAATGAGGCATTCACTGATGGATAAAAACATCAAGTAGTGCATTTTTTTAAAAATAGGTTTTTATTTTGGAAAAAAATTTTAAGGAATTTGGTAGGAACTATTTTATCCATCCTGTACTCATTCCCCAAGGTGAGCCATAGAGGTTGCTTTTTCACTGTCTTTAATTTTAAACTTATCCCATCAGGTTCAACATGCATCATTCTAGCAATTTTTGCAAGTGTACAAAGCTTGCTCTTCAAGATAGAGTGGACCTCAGGCTTCTAGCCTCTCAGTGCTACTACTGTTCCAGGAGCAATGTGTGAAGGTTGAATGGTTGAGAAAGACCATTATGCTGTAGATGAGGTGCAAAGTCCTGACCTAAAGTATTTTGTTGACAACTGGTTCACCACCTTCACATTGACAGACTCTGTTTATCAAAAGAGCCATTAAAAATTCCAAGGCAAAAGAGTCAAGATGGGAAAAGTCAGGATGTAGGGCCACCATCCCAGGTTCCACGTTATCTGTTTGCCTTTGGATACCCACACCTGTGATAAAGTCTGTACCACAAATCTCCCTTTGAAGATTATATCCTTGACATCAGTTTCCATCTGTGAGAATTGTGACTCTGAGGACCCATTCTAACTGCATTGACCCAGCTCAGAGGATGAGATGCATGACGTCAAGAGTCCATGCTATGTTGCCCAGTAACTTGAGCAGATGGGCACTGATGCCTCTTCTTCCTCTAAGAAAAGCATATGAGCTTCGTGATGTCAGATAATCATCCTAGCAGTAAGAGTTTCAAGTTTCAAGAAGCTCTCTTCCCGTTGTTAAGTAAAGCTCAATTTAATCATTAAATGAGATGTTTCTATGTAACAGAAACATGTTGTCAAATGACACCAGAAAAATTAAAACATTGAAGATAAGATACAGATACTAAAGGATTTTTGAATTATTTCTGGTTTTTAAAAATGGATACTTGTTTCCTCTTTTTATTCTATGACATCATCTTCTCTCTTAGGACTATTAGTAAGATCAGGAATTAAGATAAAATTTAAAAGTATGTGTTGAATTTTAAAAAATCAACAGTAAATTATTCCATGTCTAACATGAGCACAGCTCTGCAGTAATATGATAAACCGGTAAAAACAGATTTTTCCAGTGAGATAGAAATGTACTTTTAATTTTATCATGTTTGTAAAGATGTGGTCCATATGCATAGGATGGTGGCTGGTGAATTGATATTTAGATGAATATATATATTTCGGTGTGTATTAAAATTTAAATTAGCACTTCAAACTTATGGTTTCAGAAATATTAGTCTTGATGGCAGAATGGCAGAAAAGGAGGCCTGTAAGAAGTTCAAATAGATTGTCACAGCTGTCTATTTCTGTCAGTGTTGGAATACTGTTCATCGTGATCTAAAAGCTGAAAATTTGCTTCTGGATGCCAATCTGAATATCAAAATAGCAGCCATGTGGCTGACAGGGTCTTGGTGTTCTGGCCGGGTGTCAGGCCTGAGCCTCTGAGGTGGGAGAGCCCAGTTCAGGACACTGGACCACCAGAGACCTCCCGGCCCCACATAATATCAATCTGCAAGAGCTCTCACAGAGATCTCCATCTCAACGCTAAGACTCAGCTCCACTCAGTGACCAGCAAGCTACAGTGCTGGACACCCCATGCCAAACAACTAGCAAGACAGGAACACAACCCCACCCATTAGCAGAGAGGCTGCCTAAAATAATACTAAGTTCACAGACACCCCAAAACACACCACCAGATACGGTCCTCCTCACCAGAAAGACAAGATCCAGCCTCATCCACCAGAACACAGGCACCAGTCTCCTCCACCAGGAAGCTTACACAACCCACTGAACCAACCTTACCCACTGGGGGCAGACACCCAAAACAACGGGAATTATGAACCTGCAGCCTGTGAAAAGGAGACCCCAAACACAGTAAGTTCAGCAAAATGGGAAGACAGAGGAAAACACAGCAGATGAAGGAGCAAGGTAATAACCCACAAGACCAAACAAATGAAGAGGGAATAGGTAGTCTACCTGAAAAAGAGTTCAGAGTAATGACAGTAAAGATGATCCAAAATCTTGGAAATAGAACGGAGAAAATACAAGAAACGTTTAACAAGGACCTAGAAGAACTAAAGAGTGAACAAAGAATGATGACCAACACAATAAATTAAATTAAAAATTCTCTAGAAGGAATCAATAGCAGAATAACCGAGGCAAAAGGACGGATAAGTGACGTGGAAGATAAAATAATGGAAATAACTACTGCAGAGCAGAATAAAGAAAAAAAGAATGAAAAGAATTGAGGACACTCTCAGAGACGTCTGGGACAATATTAAATGCAAAAACTTTCGAATTATAGGGGTCTCAGAAGAAGACGAAAAGAGAAGGACTGAGAAAATATTTGAAGAGATTAGAGTTGAAAACTTCCTTAATATGGAAAAGGAAATAGTCAGTCAAGTCCAGGAAGCACAGAGAGTCCCATACAGGATAAATCCAAGGAGAAACATGCCAAGACACATATTAATCAAACTATCAAAAATTAAATACAAAGAACAAATATTAAAAGCAGCAAGGAAAAAGTGACGAATAATATACAAGGGAATCGCCATAAGCTTAATAGCTGATCTTTCAGCAGAAACTCTGCAAGCCAGAAAGGAGTGGCAGGACATATTTAAAGTGACAAAAGGGAAAAAACTACAACCAAAATTACTCTACCTAGTAAGGCTTTAATTCAGATTCGACAGAGAAATTAAAACCTTTACAGACAAGCAGAAGCTAAGATAATTCAGCATCACCAAAAACTAACTTTACAGCAAATGCTGAAGGAACTTCTCTAGGCAGGAAACATAAGAGAAGGAAAAGACCTAGAAGAACAAACCCAAAACAATTAAGAAAATAGTAATAGGAACATACATATTGATAATTACCTTAAATGTAAATGGATTAAATGCTCCAACCAAAAGACATAGATTGGCTGAATGGATACAAAAACAAGACCCGTATATATGCTGTCTACAAGAGACCCACTTCAGACCTAGGGACACATACAGACTGAAAGTGAGGGGATGGAAAAAGATATTCCATGCAAATGGAAATCAAAAGAAAGCTGTAGAAGCAATCCTCATATCAAACAAAATAGACTTTAAAATAAAGACTATTACAAGAGACAAATAAGGACACTACCTAATGATCAAAGGATCAATCCAAGAAGAAGTTATAACAATTGTAAATATTTATGCACCCAACATAGGAACACCTCAATACGTAAGGTAAATGCTAACAGCCATAAAAGGGAAAGTCAACAGTAACACAATCATAGTAGGGGACTTTAACACCCCACTTTCACCAATGGACAGATCAACCAGAATGAAAATAAATAAGGAAACACAAGCTTTAAATGACACATTAAACAAGATGCGTTTAATTGATTTTTATAGGACATTCCATCCGAAAACAACAGAATAAACTTTCTTCTCAAATTCTCATGGAATATTCTCCAGGATAGATCATATCTTGGGTCACAAATCAAGCCTTGGTAAAGTTAAGAAAACTGAAATCGTGTCAAGTATCTTTTCTGACCACAACACTATGAGACTAGATGTCAATTACAGGAAAAAAACTGTAAAAAAATACCAACACATGGAGGCTAGACAATACACTACTAAATAACCAAGAGATCACTGAAGAAATCAAAGAGGAAATCAAAAAACACCTAGAAACAAATGACATTGAAAACACGATGGCCCAAAACCTATGGGATGCAGCATGAGCAGTTCTAAGAGGGAAGTTTATAGCAATACAATTCTACCTCATGACACAAGAAACATCTCAAATAAACAACCTAAGCTTACACCTAAAGCAATTAGAGAAAGAAGAACAACAACAACAACAACAAAAAAACCCTGAAAGTTAGCAGAAGGAAATAAATCATAAATATCAGAAATAAATGAAAAAGAAATGAAGGAAGCAATAGCAAAGATCAATAAAACTAAAAGCTGATTCTTTGAGAAGATAACAAAATTGATAAACCATCAGCCAGACTCATCAAGAAAAAAAGGGAGAAGACTCAAATCAATAGAATTAGAAATGAAAAAGGAGAAGTAACAAATGACACTGCAGAAATACAAAGGATCATGAGAGATTACTACAAGCAACTATATGCCAATAAAATGGACAACCTGGAAGAAATGTACAAATTCTTAGAAAAACACAACCTTCCAAGACTGAGCCAGGAAGAAATAGAAAATATGAACAGACCAATCACAAGAACTGAAATTGAAACTGTGATTAAAAATCTTCCAACAAACAAAAGCCCCGGACCAGATGGATTCACAGGCGAATTCTGTCAAACATTTAGAGAAGAGCTAACACCAATCCTTCTCAAACTCTTCCAAAATATAGCAGAGGGAGGAACACTCCCAAACTCATTCTACAAGACCACAATCACCCTGATACCAAAACCAAAGATGTTACAAAAAAAGAAAACTACAGGCCAATATCACTGATGAACATAGATGTAAAAATCCTCAACAAAATAATAGCAAACAGAATCCAGCAGCACATTAAAAGGATCATACACCATGACCAAGTGGGGTTTATCCCAGGAATGCAAGGATTCTTCAATATACACAAATTAATCAATGTGCTATACCATATTAACAAACTGAAGGAGAAAATCCTTATGATCATCTCAGTAGATGCAGGAAAAGCTTTTGACAAAATTCAACACCCATTTATGATAAAAACTCTCCAGAAAGTAGGCATAGAGGGAACTTACCTCAACCTAATAAAGGCCATATATGACAAACCCACAGCCAACATCGTTCTCAATGGTGAGAAACTGAAACCATTTCCACTAAGATCAAGAACAAGATAAGGTTGCTCACTCTCACTACTATTATTCAATATAGTTTTGGAAGTTTTAGTCACAGCAGTCAGAGAGGAAAAAGAAATAAAAGGAATCGAAATCTGAAAAGAAGAAGTAAAACCATCAGCACTATTTGCAGATGACATGATATTATACATAGAGAATCCTAAAGATGCTACCAGAAAACTACTAGAGCTAATCAATGAATTTGATACAGTAGCAGGATACAAAATTAATGTACAGAAATTTCTTGCATTCCTATACACTAATGATGAAAAATCTGAAAGAGAAATTAAGGAAACACTCCCATTTACCATTGCAACAAAAAGAATAAAATACCTAGGAATAAACCTACCTAGGGAGACAAAAGACCTGTATGCAGAAAACTATAAGACACTGGTGAAACAAATTAAAGGTGATACAAACAAATGGAGAGATATACTATGTTCTTGGATTAGAAGAATCAGCATTCTGAAAATGACTATACTACCCAAAGCAATCTACAGATTCAATGCAATCTCTATCAAACTACCAATGGCATTCTTCGCAGAACTAGAACAAAAAATTTCACAATTTGTATGGAAACACAAAAGACCCTGAAAAGCCAAAGCAAACTTGAGAAAGAAAAATGGAGCTGGAGGAATCAGGCTCCCTGACTTCAGGTTATACTACAAAGCTACAGTAATCAAGACAGTATGGTACTGGCACAAAAACAGAAATATAGATCAATGGCAGGATAGAAAGCCCCAATAAACCCATGCACATATGGTCACCTTATCTTTGATAAAGGAGGTGAGAATATACAATGGAGAAAAGACAGCCTCTTCAGTAAGTGGTGCTGGGAAAACTGAACAGCTATATGTGAAAGAATGAAATTAGAACACTCCCTAACACCATACACAAAAATAAACTAAAAATGGATTAAAGGCCTAAATGTAAGGCCAGACACTATAAAACACTTATTGAAAAACATAGGCAGAGCACTGTGACATAAATCACTGCAAGATCCTGTTTGACCCACCTCCTAGAGAAATGGAAATAAAAACAAAATTAAACAAATGGGACCTAAAGAAACTTAAAAACTTTTGCACAGCAAAGGAAACCATAAAAAAGGTGAAAATACAACCTTCAGAATGGGAGAAAATATTTGCAAACAAAGCAACTGACAAAGGATTAATTTCCAAAATATACAAGCAGCTCATGCAGCTCAATATCAAAAAAATAAACAATCCAATCAAAAATGTGGAGAAGACCTAAATAGACATTTCTCCAAAGAAGATATACAGATTGCCAACAAACACATGAAAGGATGCTCAACATCACTAATCATTAGATAAATGCAAATGAAAACTACAATGAGGTATCACCTCACACCGGTCAGAATGGCCATCATCAAAAAAATCTACAAACAAATCTTGTACTGTTGGTGGGAATGTAAATTGATACAGTCACTATGGAGAACAGTATGGAGGTTCCTTAAAAAACTAAAAATAGAACTACCCTATGACCCAGCAATACCACTCCTGGGCATATACCCTGAGAAAACCATAATTCCAAGTGAGTTATGTACCACAATGTTCATTGCAGCTCTATTTACAATAGCCACTACATGGAAGCAACCTATGTGTCCATTGACAGATGAATGGATAAAGATGTGGCACATATATACAATGGAATATTACTTAGCCATAAAAAGAAACGAAATTGAGTTATTTGTAGTGAGGTGGATGGACTTAGAGTGTGTCATACAGAGTGAAGTAAGTCAGAAAGAGAAAAATAAATACCATATGCTAACACATATATATGGAATCTAAAAAAAAATAGTTCTGAAGAACCTAGGGGCAGGACAGTAATAAAGACACAGGTGTAGAGAATGGACTTGAGCACACAGGAAGGGGGAAGGGTAATTTGAGATGAAGTGAGAGTGTGGCAATGACATGTATATACTACCAAAAATAAAATAGATAGCTAGTGGGAAGCAGCCGCATATCACAGGAAGATCCGTTTGGTGCTTTGTGACCACCTAGAGGGGTAGGATAGGGAGGGTGGGAGAGAGACACAAGAGGGAGGAGATATGGGAATATATGTGTACGTGTATAGCTGATCCACTTTGTTATACAGCAGCAACTAACACAACAATGTAAAGCAATTATACTCCAATAAAGATGTTAAAAAAATTAATTAATGAAGATAGAAAAAGAAAGAAATATTAGTTTTAAAAAGGAGTTAGGGCTTCCCTGGTGGTGCAGTGGTTGAGAGTCTGCCTGCCAATGCAGGGGACACGGGTTTGTGTCCCGGTCCGGGAAGATCCCACATGCCGTGGAGCGGCTGGGCCCGTGAGCCATGGCCGCTGAGCCTGCGTGTCCGGAGCCTGCGCGTCTGGAGCCTGTGCTCCTCAACGGGAGAGACCACAACAGTGAGAGGCCCGCGTACCGCAAAAATAAATAAATAAATAAATAAATAAAATAGAAAGGAGTTAGTCTGAAAACTTTTTAAAAACAACTGTTAGGTAAATAGTTGCATCAGTAATATGCAAATATGGTCAAATAGTGTAGCTGGAAGGTGAATAGCTGAGGGTTTGAGGAACACTGCATTGTGTTGCTTGTAGTGCCATATGCGTAACTTATGGGTTTTGTTGACAAAGGTCTTATATGCTGTTTTATAGGCCAGGTTCCTGAGAAGTGGAGCCTAAAGCAAGGATTTTTGTACAGGTGATGCTTTCAGGACAAACCTGAAGGGGAGGAAAGGCAGGAGAAGAAGCTAGGTAAAATTGTAATGTTAGGAAAATCTTAGCCTCAGACAGACCCACAGGGAATCTGGGCGTGTGAATGCAACAGAAGTCTTGACCTGCCTAGAGGCAAGGAGATCCAGCTGTTACAACCCCACTTTAGTCTGTCATGGGCCATAGACCACTTGGGGGAACAGCAAAATTTCCCTGGTATCTCTTGGTGAGGTGGAAATCTTCTGGTGAGGAAAGCAAGTCACAGTACCTGGAAGATAGGCACTCTGGCCTGGTAAGGGGAATCTGGAAGGGACACCAAGAGCATCTGTCATGCATTCTTATAGGGAGAAAAAAAAAAATACCCAAAACAATAGTGAACACCCATAGTACCTTGAGATAGCTAGCTGGTAGACTACAATCCAGTCAGATCTTGAAGCCAACTGGCAGCAATGACAATACATCATTTGTAAGAATTTCTGACAGAAAAGGAATCTCATCAATTCTAAGGATCATGTTGACCATCCCCGTACTGGTTTCATGCTTTCTCTGCTGGCCGCCCTGGGGCTGATGGCAAAGGATGACACTAGCAGCATTGTGACATGCAATCAGCAGGGCACTGCCCTTGTCTGCTGGATCCCTGGCCCTAGTGTTACATGGATGTGGTCCTGCTAGGTGATACTCTGAACTTCTGTTCAATCATCACAAGGAAGAAATATTTCCTCTTCGTTAGAGAGTCTGTTATAAAGTGGTTAAATGTGCAGAATCAATTAACTGTGTGGCAGGCACTCAGAGGAAAGGGAGATTAGGTTTCCACATACAGGAGGTCTGGCTTCCGGCAATGGCTGGCCCACTTCGGGGCATGCCAGTTCATTGCAGTTGATCACGTATTTCCACCTACAATCTCGTAGACACAAACCGGATGCGTCTGAGTAAGTGCTCCCAGCACTGGCTGTCATAAGTGCCTCTCTGGCAGCTCGCCTTCTTGCAGCTATTGGAGCTGGGAGCTGCTGAGATTTGCCATGCTCACCCCAGAGGCTGTCTTAGGGGGGCCGGGTGCCTGGCAGTGTTCCTCTGCATTCTTGCATTCAACTCTTCTTAGCTCTTTTTGGTTTTGTTTGTCCCACTTTACCCTCCAGCCACGCCTTGTTCAGCAGACCTTGCCCCCTTTGCTCTTCCTGGATGCTACCTGTCTTCTTTGGACCTGGCTGCCTAGTTTGAGCAGGACGGAGGGCTCCAACATGGTCAGCTGGAGCTCACCTGGAAGTGAGAATGTTTAGTAAATTTGGTCAATGACCACCAATTTGGGTCCCTGGCAACCAAGCCTGCACAGCATATTTCCTGTTGGACATAATGATATATGGCTCAGGGATTAACAACACAGACTCTAGAGTCAGACTTATTGTAGTTGGGCAATGTCACCTATAGTCTGTGTTACCTTGAGCAATGTAGCTACTTTCCTGTGCCTCAGAATGATCATCTGTAAAATGGGAATAACCTACTTCGTAGTAGGTTACTCCTGTGGAATAACCGTAGTAGGTTATTTCTATGATGCATACAAATGGCTAGAAATAGCTCCTGGTACATAGCAAAAGGTTGATGAAGTATTAGCAATTTTCATTATTAGCATTATTTATATAGCTAATATAATTTATATTATTTATATAGTTCTTCAATTCTAAGCAACTGAACGTCTCTAATATCTTAGCTGATGAATTCTCATCATAACTCTGAATTATTATGTTGTATCTTTCCATTAACCAAAGTAGAGCATAAAGAAATCTACCTTGTCTCTCACTGAAGTATTAATTGTATGAAGCAATGAAAAAGAATGAGTTTGATTTATTTCCAATGACTTGGAAAGATAAACAAGATATAAAATTGAGAAGCAACTGAAAAATCACAAAACAGTGTGTGTAAAATGACTCTATGATCCCATTTTATGTTAAAAACAAATGTGTACATAAATATATATAATTAGGTATGTGATCATATTTGTATAGACATTATAACATGAACCAAAGTATTAATCTTTATAATTACTGGTACAGGAATCATTGTGTGGGAAGAGACCACCTTTGTTGAAAGAGAAGACTCCTGTACATTAAGAAAGTGCCTGAGCCCCAGGGTCAAAGTTCATGGGGAAGGGAAGAGAGGTGAAGTAAGATAGAGGCGGGAGATTGGGTAGGTTCAGGCCCAGTGCAGTGTAGAGGAAGGTCAAAGAGAAGAGGACCCCAATTGGTGGTAGTGGGCGTGATGGAAGAACATTTAAAGACAATTTAAATGGGAGAGGAACCCATCGATAAATTCGACACAGCCCCCCAGTACTTCAGAGAGTGAATTTCCTTTATGTAGACCATAGAAAAAGGCTACATTCAGTTTCCAGGTTGGAAAGGGGGAAAAGACAGGATTTTTAGCTGGAGGTGAGCAGCATTTGGGTTATATGTACAGATCTATGGGGAGATGTGCAAATGGGGACACACACACACACAACACAAAAGTGGGACAAATACATCTCAAAGTGTCATGTGGTGACTGCTGGGAAAGGGACATGAGATGGTAAAGTAAGGAAGATTCACAGTCTAATTTCTCTCACTCTCTTTGTATCTGTCTGTCACAAGGAGTGTGTCTTCATGTTTATGTTGGTTAAACGAGCAGAGTGGCTCCTTTCCATGCCTCCTTGGTGGAATGCTTCTGTCTTTCTCAGGATCCTGAGCCCAGGGCATCCCTGTTATTCTTACAGTTCCAAGTGCTGAGGAGGAGCTGGAGGGTCTGGGGTGAACGCGTGTCTGGTTTGGGTGCCCAGCCTGGGGGTCCCTTGCCCTTCTTGTATTTTCTGCTAACTTTGTAAAAGGTCTGACAGAGAAGTAAAGCAACAGATGTTCCGTAATCACCAATTATGTGCCAGCCACACTCACTCATGTCTTCCCTTTCACCTTCTTACTAACCCCCTGAGTTAGTCATTGCAGGCTCCATTTTACAGAGGAGGACTTTGGGCTCAGAAAGATTTGCCTGACAGCTAAGTTCCTATGGCTAGCCAGTCCTGGGATCCCTATCAAAACCTAAGTGTTTTGGGGTTGTGGTTATGTTTTGTTTTTGCTTTTTATTTCAGTCCCACATTGGGTCTCAATTGGCTTGCAAATGTTAAACCCTCAACTCCCTAGGGTGACTTTGTTTTCTAATCCTGCATTTTATCTCACAGTCTCCCCTCTCTTCCTGTTAATCCCTACCTGCTGCCTTTATTCTTCACCTGCTCGCAACTTGGCCAGTTTTTTCCCAACTGCTCTGTAATTGGTTCTCTTTGTGTTTTAGTCAAGTTGTCATTTGCAGATTTTCTTTTTCTCGGTCCTCTCTAGATATAGATGAGCTCTTTGAGGGTAGTACCCTGTTTTGTCCATCCTTCCATTCCTAGGGACCATCACACTGCCTAGGAAATCAATGGTTTTGAATAAAGATTGGTTGGACACGCGGATGAATCGATGTGGTAGAGCTGTACGCGTTCATAGTTTTCTGCCCAGCAAGACCCACTTCCATGTCTGCGCTTCATTCCCCCCAAGTGCAAACACAATCGCCTCTCCCACATTTCCCTTTACTTCTACCATGAAAGGTTGCCTCACCTCCTCTCTCCCCATGCTCTTCTGTGGGAGCTGCAGAAGCTGTGTCCACAATGGCAGCGTTACTACTTGCCCCTTCTGAGAAAGCCTTGGTAGAAAAGAACGGCATCCAGGTGGTTTCCCAGACTTCATCCAATGAGAGAGTTGAAAGACCAGTTAATAAATAAAACCAGAGCCTTTCCCATAGCTTTCCGTGTGTGGATGCCAGCTACATTATGTGAAGGGCTAACTCTTGACATCTTAAAACTATAAAACGTAAGTCCTTGAACCATATTTGTATTTCATTTATGAGAGTGTGAAATCTCTTGAGAGGAGAGAGTCCAGCTGAAATTATGACCGTCTATTAACCCTGGTGGGGAGAGTGTGCTGTTCATCTGCAGGAATGTGCTGAAATCCTCCCATCTTGTGGCCAAAAGAGGCATGACAGCTGTTGATTTTCTCAATTCTGCAACTGCGGTGGGGAGCAGCCAGCAGCCGCCAATTGCCTGTTTTAGAACCGTTCTTCTTCTTCGTCACAACGCAGAGTGAAGGGTCCTGTTTCCTTCCAGCCCCACCCTCTGATGCTCAGCATCTCTGCTTCTAAAAAACAACAACAACAATAATACATTTCACTCTTTCCAAAAATGATTGTCCAGTGGAAGGCTGGGTCTTCCATTCACGTACCCCAGTGAATTTTGCTGCCAGAAAGGTGTACAGCAGGCTTTTTGTTCAAAATACAGGAGATATTTTGTTTTCTTTGAATCTCAGGGAAAAAAAAGCAGACAAGCAATACTTCACACGTGCTTTCTTCCACTTTTCTTCTCTTTGCCTGGTTGCACCCTCAATTGAAACAGATTTCTAAACACACAAATCAACCAGGATTCTAACAAACCGTTAGTAGACAGGAAGGTAAACAAAGGATCAATAAGTGATGAAATGGTGATTCTTCACTGAGACGGCAGAAGACCTAGCTGAAGCCATGCTATTGGTTGTCAGCTGATGAGAAAGCCAGGCTTAGTGGGAATCGCCCTCCTGCTTTCATCTCCTTGTTTGTCCAAGTAATGCCCCCCAAATGGGAGGAACTTTTCTCTGAAAGCCATGGCCACACACACTCCTGCACACGTAGAGAGTGAAGAGGCATATAAACTGCTGATTTGATGTTCTTGTCAGTGGGCAGACAGTGCAGTGACCAAATGCTGGGATCTAGCATACATTTATCATAATTTGATTCAAGATTTGGTTCACTTATGCTGATACCCTAGAAACTGGTTATTATATTTTTTTCAATATTACATTGGAATGAAAATGAGCTATTAATCCTCCTAATTAATCTTTACAACCCCAAACCCAGTCAGGAATCCAAATCTCTCCAAGAGATTTTGAGTTATTTAGTAGCTGTTATCCACATCTTTTTTTTCCATATTTATAAAAGCAAACTCTTAAGCGAAATCATAGAGACTGTGAGTCATTCTGGGAAAACTTGCTGTCTTTTTCTTCTGTAGTACATGGCAGTAATGACAGAGGTTAAGCTCAGAGATTAAGCAAAAGCAGGGTGCCAGTAAAACATATTCTGTGTGCAGGATCGTTTTTCTTGGTAAAAAGTCCAATCCCTGGTACTGGATGTACTTTATAATAATGACTCACTGCTGTGAATCATAATTCTGTAAACACCTGAGCTGATACAGAGCTTTCAAGAAAGTTTCTGCGACACTGACAAGACTATACCTGGTTACTCCTGAAGTCAGGTCCTGGGGGCCCTGTGAGAGATGCACTTGTGTATTTATGTAGATATCTGGGCCCCATGCCAGACCTATCAGACCAGACTCTCTGGAATGTGGCCCTGGACTCTGCATTTTTAAGTCAGGTCAGGTGACTCTTGTGCTCACCAATATTTGTGAAAGTTTGCTCTGGAACAGTAGTTCTCAACTTCCCAGAGACTTTTTAAAAATGACTAAAAAAAAAACCATGATGTCCTACCCCTTCTGAGATTCTGAATTAATGGGCCTGGGGTGTGGCTTGGGCATCTGGATTTTTAAAAGCTCCCCAGGTGATTGTAACATGCAACCAAGGTTGACAACCCATGCTCCAAGACTGGGATTGGCAATTATGTTTTCTATAAATGACCAGATAGTAAATATTTCAGCCTTTGCAGGCCATCTGGTCTCTGCCACACCTCCTCTACTGTGCTGCTGTAGCTTGAAAGCAGCCATAGATCATATGTAAACAAATGGATGTGGACTGAATTCCAGAGAAACACTGTTTACAGTAAGAGGCGGTGGGCTGGATTTGGCTTGCTGGCTGGAGTTTGCTAACCCTTGATCTCCAATTTAAGGCAGACACTTAAGACCCACCCTAGGCTTACTGAGTCAGACTGCATTTTATCCTGTATGTACATTAAAGTTTACGAAGCACTGCTTTAGGAGACAGCAGGGTGTAGAAAGGATGCAGCAAGTGTTTGTCACACCCTATACCACACCCATGACAGATAATCTAATAAGTCATGGCGCCCTCTTCAGCAAGGTCTGCAAATACGACTTCAGAATCACTCTTAGCACAGCACTCCAGGTAATACCACTTATTAGCTGTGTCATATGGGACATAGCAGTCAACTTTCCTATTTCCTTATATATTAAAAGAAATAGTTTAGAAAGGTTCCAAGCCCCTTTTTTTCCTGATATTCTGTAATCCTGACTGTGGCCTAAGTAATTGACATAAATGAGTAAAAGAATTAAACTAACTGAAATAGAATGCAGAAGATATTATTTCATACTTCAGAAATCGAAAAAAAGATTCTAGTGCCCAATTACTAGAGAAACTTAGGCAGAAATCTTGGAACATAGGATGAAAACTTTCTCTGAAGAAATGTAACTCCTGTCTCCTAGAAAACATCACATAACTGTCAGGAGGAGAATAAAAGAGGATGCTGCAGAGTCATTTTTTAAGTAGTATCAAAAAAAAACCACTGTTTCAGGGGATCAAAGAGAAAAGGAAAATGAACAGACAGCTGAAGGGATACATTCCCCAGAAATGAGGATGGAATTCGAATACATTAATTTTACTTAAAAAAAAGAGTCTTTCTCCACAAATAGGAAAGAAATTCACTGCTTCCCCATTAAAGGGTAACTGTTATGAAGTTTATTGATTTATGGTTCAGTAAGTAAGCACATTCCCTGCTCTTCAGCTGTTTGGATTAGAAACCAAACCTTGCACACCCCTTTTCCTCTTAGTCACTTTGGCCTTTGTCAAGGCTATGGGGTGATTCCAGGCAGACTGAGGTTTGAAGAGCCAATATGTATGCTTCAACACAAGTGCTAAATGTCCATGGAGATGTAGACGAGGCCGGCCAGTCTTACAATTACTGTTACTTTCACAGGATAGTGTATCAGAAATTAAAGGCCCACAGTAAGTCCCCTACATATGAACCTTCAAGTTGCAAACTTTCAAAGATGCGAACGTGCGTTCACATGTCCAATCACGTTGTTAGTTCACGTGTCTGGTGTACATTGTCACGTGCATGCATCCTCTACAAGTGGTTGTGCTTTTTTCTACCTTACTGCACAGTACTGTATAGAGTACAGTTGCACAGTATCTTTATTTCAAGCCCAGCATGTCCAGAAGCAAGCGTAAAAGCAGCAGCAATGTAGCTGGTACGGTACTATATAGCCGATTGTGTTAGTTGGGTAACTAGTCTAACTTTTGTTGGACTTACGAACAAATTGGGCTTATGAACACGCTCTTGGAACAGAACTCATTCGTATGTAGGGGACTTACTGTAAAAAGGACTAAATTTGAATTCTCTTTCCGCTATTTACAATTGCTTTGTCTTGGGCCAAATCTCTCACCATCTTGGACCCTCAAATTCCTCAACTGTTAAATAATTTCATGCCTTAGGATTTCTGTGAACATTAAGGGGATAAAGAGGATTTTTGCACAATCCATAATATACATCAGTAATTATTAACTTCTTTTCTGGGCCTTTTTTTTTTTTAGTTTTTCAAAGAAATAAAATTTTTCCCCCTGGTGAGTGCCTAGTGATGAATATATTACTTATACAAATTTATAAATCCAGAGATGAGGAGAAGAGACCATAAATGCCTGCAAGTAAACAGTTTAATGAATGAGCTGAACTCGAAAGGCATAACCTAAACATAGTTTCATATTTTTTTCCAACCATTACTTTCATGTTTGCTCTGGCTCCTTTCTTCCCCATCTGTTCATTCTAATTTGGGTGATTCCGTAGTTTTCCAGTCACTTTTAGGTACTATAAGAACATGATTAATTTTCAGGTATGAAAATGTTCAGTCAAATCTAAATAAAAACTTTAATCTCACCTTCAGTTCAAAACTCCTTTCCTTCACCCAACCGAGCCCTGAATCAGGGCATGGGGACCCATAGTGAGGAAAAGGGTGTGATTGAGGGCATACCTAGCACAAAAGTCACCTTAGTATTTAAAAATGATCCTTTTGAGGAGCCCCCAGTCATGGTGGGTTAAAGGTGGGTTGGCTGGATTTCAGCCGCTGTTGGGCCCCCTGACAAGGCCCCTTTGCAATGATCCAAGCAGCTGAATTTTTTGTTTTGTTTTGTTTTGTTTTTTCATTGTTTGTCCTGACCCTTTCACTCCCCCTTCTCCATTTTCTCTTTTGCTTCTGGGCCCTCTGAGTACAAGGGAAAGTGGTTGGTGTATTTCCAGAAAAATGCACCTAGTGTCAGTCAGCTGATGGTTCCCACCTCGTCTCATGTTTGAATGCTGCCATTTGGTGTGGGGCTTTGATGAATTTTTTGAATACTCTGCATGCTTCGTGCACAATTCCGACTGGACCAGTCTCTGCGGATTCTGACTGGGGTGATGCACTCTCTGTATGTCCTCAGCCTCTCTATACTATCATCCCATTTTGGCAGGATGCATTTTTTTTTTTTTTTTTTTTTTTTTTTTTGCGGTACGCGGCCTCTCACTGTTGCGGCCTGTCCCGTTGCGGAGCACAGGCTCCGGACGCGCAGGCTCAGCAGCCATGGCTCACGGGCCCAGCCGCTCTGCGGCATGTGGGATCCTCCCGGACCGGGACACGAACCCGTGTCCCCTGCACCGGCAGGTGGACTCTCAACCACTGCACCACCAGGGAAGCCCAGGATGCATTTTTTTGACTGGGGTCCTCTTTATCTTCCAGGGCATCTCATTGGCCCATGGGGGCCTCCTTGGCTTGACAAATGGTTGAGGTGAAGTTTGTCCCCTCTCGCATTGCCCTGTCATCATAGCAAGTCCATAGCCTCCTGCCTTCAGGTTTCTCTAGGCAAAAAGTGGGTACCACTCTCTTTATTCACCTATAATTGAGGGGTTACGTGCCTATTTTCCCAAGAACTATCTCACAAAGCTCCACTCTGGTGTCAGACTGAAGCTAACCTGAAGCTCCTGTAGCTGGCAACTTATTGCAATACAGTAAGCCCCCTACATACAAATGAGTTCCGTTCTGAGAGAATGTTCGTAAGTCCAATTTGCTCGTTAAGTCCAACAGAGTTAGTCTAGGTACTCAACTAACACGATCGGCTACATACCGCTGCTTTTATGCTTGCTTCCGGACATCCTGGGCTTGAAATAAAGATACAGTACTACTGTACAGTAAAGTACACAAAAACACAACCACTTGTAGGGGATGCACACACGTGACAATATATGCCAGACATGTGAACTTATGTGATTAGACATGCGAACACACGTTCACGTCCTTGAAAATTTGCACCTTGAAGATTTGTCTATAGGGGATTTACTGTATCCCCATCCTCTGCACTCATCCTCCTCACTGACCTGTGATGCTGTGTCCTGGGAGGGGAACCCCATCCTCTCACAGAATGACAGTAACACTCTCTCAGTGTATCTTTCCAGCGACTTTTCTCTAGGTCCACATGGCGTTTATGATACAGCTAACTCTACCCTCGACCACAGGGAGATGTGAACCAGACTGGCTAATAGAGTCTCATATTCCCCTAGACACAGTGATTGGTTTTAGGGATGAGGAACTGCCCTAAACCAGGGCTATCCAAACTCATCCTGGGACTTTGACAGAAACACACTGAAAAACGTATTCTTTTTCTACTATGTTTGCTGAAAAGATGGAGCTATTGTTAGTCATCTTGTTGCCATGAAGAGAAAGCTTGCCTGAAAATAATATCAATGCATAGGAAAAGCAGAAGGAAGAGATGAAGAGAGTCTTGACAATATCATATTGGCACTTGGAGCCTCTATGTAATAGCTAACCCTTATTATATTTCCCAGTAATTTTACTTCTGGGTTGCACACACTTCCATGGCAGCATTCACTGAATTTCCTGGAGTTTTATCTAGGTACATGTTTGTCTCCCTTATGAGAAGGAGATCTTTGTATTCTCCTGGGGCCAGCAACACAGTGCTTCTCATTTGTTAAGCACTCAATGAATAGTGAATAAAAAGGCTTACATTTTAAAATATTGATTTGAGCAGCACCAAATGTTCTACTTTTTTAAACGATCGTAACTAGACTCACTTTTCTAAGGTGAAGGATCTGATTACACAAAAGATGGTAAAGATAAAGGAGGGACAGTTATCTATGTTAAGCTGACTTAAGGCAAACACATGAGACAATTTTAAAGGGACATAATCTGTTGACACTACCATCACTTTTTCTCCAGCCAGGGAAGTGAAAATCCTTACAAATAGCTAGATTTTTATATCTTTTTGTTTGTTTGTTTCGGTACATGGGCCTCTCACTGTTGTGGCCTCTCCCATTGCAGAACACAGGCTCTGGATGCGCAGGCTCAGCGACCATAGCTCACGGGCCCAGCCGCTCCGCGGCATGTGGGATCTTCCCGGACCACGGCACGAACCCGTGTCCCCTGCATCGGCAAGTGGACTCTCAACCACTGCGCCACCAGGGAAGCCCTTATATCTTTTTTTACTCATGAATTGGTGAACAGCTTGGGAGAACCTAATAACCTACTTCTTTGAATGCATAGGACCATTGACAAGTCTGAAACTCTTTCCTTTACCATCTACAATAGACACATTAATATTGATGAATGTAATCTAATCCTTTTTTTTTTAACATCCTTATTGGAGTATATTGCTTTACAATGTTGTGTTAGTTTCTGCTGTATAACAAAGTGAATCAGTTATACATATACATATAACCCCATATCTCATCCCTCTTGCGTCTCTGTTCCTCCCACCTTCCCTATCCCACCCCTCTAGGTGGTTACAAAGCACCGAGCTGATGTAATCTAATCTTATTTGTTAACCATAGTCTAGAAAAGTATTTCAAATGATGAAGTATAGGAAGAGGTGAAGTACAGGAACATGAGGGAATAACTTAAGGCCCTACATACTTGGAGGAACACCAAAAAGCATCAGAGAATTAGAATTGAGGGATAAATTCTGAAACTGACCATAAATAACCAGAAAACTCCTTGTGGAAATCTTTGTGATAAGCACTTCCTGTATGGTTTCTGGAGACCCAGCTGGTCTTCAATCCATAAACAACAATGAAACATGTTAAAGGGGAAAGGTGAAGGAATAGAAGCCAAGAGCTATGGGCTGCTCTTGGCTCCAATGTCATTTCTGATATTGGCCTGTTAAGGATGAAGAAAAAATTGATTCCTCCATGGAAAGTGGAATTGGGATGGATCACCCTTGTTCAAAATAAGAATAGAAGCTAGTCTCCAAAATGCTGTCAGCAGAATGTAGGCTCCACTCCCTGCCCAGCTGGCCTCCAAAGCACACAAAACATGGGCACTGCAGGCACTTAGGAGAGAATGCAACCACCAACCTGCTGGTGGTTATAGCACATTCCAGTCACCAACTGGTGACATAGCATGTTCCAATAGCTCTAGGGAGGTATTTCATAGCGACAAAGCCAGGGAAGAGATCAACTGTCAATTTCATTTCATTCTCTGAGATTCATCCTTGTGTTTCACTAGATAATGACCAATTTTTCGCTAGTTTCCAGTAGAAATGTTTTCACTTACAATGCAATTCATGACCTCAGCTTTTATAGACTTTGAGATGCACGTGTTTTACATCTCTATCTCATACAATATCGCCGTTGAAGAATTGACCATTGTTTTAGCTAGTGTGCCTTACATACTGTTTTATGCAATAGATAACTCTTAGATTCAGTCACAGAAAAAAAACATTTCTCTTGAAAATTTTACTTCATTATAGTTATAGGAAACTGAGAAGTATAACCCAATGTGCTTTGTGTTTCGCTATCTGGAAGCTAAGATCTGAATGTAGAGCCTGACTGACTTTCTCCCTTCCTTTTTTCCTTCCTTCCTACCTTCCTGCCTTCCTTTCCTTATTTATTAATTAAATATTTTTTCCAGTTTACTGAGATATAATGGCCATGGTGGTGCCAGAAAAACCAAAAGCGCTAGAAGGAAGAGGTTGCTGAGGAGATGGTGGCTGTGGTTGAGCAGGAAGCACAGTTGCAGACCCCTTGGATCCTGAATGCACTTTAATTTTATTCCAGCCTCTAGCCACACAATTCCTGATATTGAAGTGTGATATTAATATCCCCCTTCTTCATTAATAGAAGCAGCACCACATATCAACCTGAGCCTCTTAGAAAGTGCCGGAAGCCAGCATGGCCATTCACACTGGGTAATGGAATGGTAGGTATCAAACTTCCATAAAACTTTAGAACTCAGTAAATAGAAGCTTAATGATTTCTTTGTACAATGTTGACTGGGAGGCAGCTCAGGTGTTAGCATTTCCATTTTATATAAGAACTGAGACCCAGAGTTATTTATAAATCACCCAATGTCTCAAAGTTTACTGATGTCAGAATTGGGCTAAGTTCCCCTTTCTTAGTCCAGTATTCTCAGTTCTTCATCAAGATTTAGTAAGTAGGAAGTGGGAAAATTGCCAGAATAAAAGCAATCGTAATCTAGCTAAAAGCTACTTTAAAGCAAAACTTAAGAGCTATAACTGTATATTTTGAATCAAAAGAAGAACTGTTATAATCATTCCATCTTTAATTTCCCCCATCATGTCTTCCTTGGGTTAGGGTCATTAGTGAGAAATTCAAAGCACAGACACAATAAAAATAAATACTCATTTTTTAATGGGGGATGGGAGATATCTAATTGGAAAGAGAAGCAAAAATATTTGGGTGGAATTTCGGATGGTTTCTATGATTTCAGGTAAGAATCACCTCTCTAGATAACTGAACTGAATAGATCCTACAAATCCTTCCTGTTCTTAATTCGATTCTTTCCATTTTAGTTCACTAAGAAGATTCTATGAATGATTGATAGAGGAGAAAAAAATACAAGCTCTTCCTACACCTGACATTTAAGTGTATGTAGATGTACACTTTGGACTTGTAGTGAAATCAGTAACAACTCATGTGTCCATAATGCCATTGTCTGATGATGTATCTTCCATCAGCTATGTTAGCAGATTTTTTTATTAGAGACCATAATGTGAATCAATTCTCTATCAAAGAAGTGGTACAAAATATTATTGAAACTGCCCCAAATTGGTAAAGATAGGAAATAAAGAAAAGCCTGTTTCTCCTTTGTCAGACAATTATGTTTCAACGCATTTGTCCTCATAACCTCCACCTGGTAGCACTACATTTTAATTTTTGTTACAACAACAGAAAATAAGCTAAAGTCTGACTCACTGCCATTGTAAGAAAAGAAATACTGACTGACTGGCCTGATTTTTTCAGATAGTTGGTACAAGCAGCTCCTTCTGAGAGATGATTTCAGCAACTGTAGAAAGGGAAGTTGGAATTTATTAACACTTGCTATATACCTAAGACCTCATTTGATTCTCATAGGAAATAAGTAGTTTTTATTTTCTCTGTTTTCCAGTAGTGGATCTGAAGTTTAAATGTAGGTTTACTGGACTGTTTACGCCAAAGAATATTACTTCCCTAAAAAAGGAGCCTTCTCTCCTCTGGACCTGACACCTAAAATGTGCATTAGTTGTTAAGATGCAAATACCACATAGAAATGCCAACCCATTCATTGGTTCTCAAAATTTAGTGTGTATCAAAATCACTTGGTGTACTTGATAAAAAATTCAGATTTCTGGGGCTTCCCTGGTGGCGCAGTGGTTGAGAGTCCGCCTGCCGATGCAGGGGACACGGGTTCGTGCCCCTGTCCGGGAGGATCCCACATGCCGCGGAGCGGCTGGGCCCGTGAGCCATGGCCACTGAGCCTGCACGTCCGGAGCCTGTGCTCCGCAACGGGAGAGGCCACGGCAGTGAGAGGCTCGCGTACCGCAAAAAAAAAAAAAAAAAAAAAAAAAAAAAATTCAGATTTCTGTGCATCCTGTTACAGACTTGCTGAATCAGAATCATTTTGTGTGAAGTCTGGGAAGCTGCCTTTTTTAACAAGCAAAATGAGAAACAAAGTAGATGGAGATATAGGTAGCAGAGTAAATAAATAGATCAGGGTCTATTCAAACAATGAAACATCTTGCAATAATGATTCTTATTAGGCAATTCACACATGACATTTTGAGAAGCAGCTGCATTATTTCAAATATAAATTACTTGAGCCTTAGAGGAAATGAGACACAGATATTTACTAAGGGCATGCTTTGTCAAGAATAAAGTAGGAGTAACAAGAGGATGCTGGGCAGATGAAGAAGACGATAGGAAGCATTTACGACAGAGAATAACAGAAACACATCGGAAAGGAGCTTGCTATTTTAAGACAAGATAGAAAAATTTGTCCACCTCAGGTATTGTCTGGAGATCAACTGTCTACCAGACTGTTGACAATTTTCCCCTCCTTTTTTGTAACCATGGATATCTTGTTTATCAGCACCAGCTTTCTACTGGAGGAGCTAAGAGTTACTGGTAAGAGTTATTTGGTAATTGTTTCAATTTCTCCTTATTACATTTAAGGTACTTGGAAGTTTGCGTGGTGAAAGGGGGTTGGACTTAAGCAAAGGCAGCATCAAGCTGGACTTGGACGATATGAACATCCAGGAATTTTCATCTACCCGGGCAGCCCCACACAGGTACACATCTGTAATGCAGGTGACTCTGAGAATGAAATGATTAAATGCTGATACACTTAAACTTCTGTAGCCAGAGGGAATGTTTAATAGCTTCACACAGGGAATAATATTGCATCAACGTTTCTGGGAAAATTAATCTCTTCAGTTTAGACTATAATCAAAGATTCTTCTCTCCTAAGAGTATACCATTAATATGATAGTAGAGGGTATTAGTTAACTGTGAAGTTCTCATACATTTTCTTACTTAACCATGACAACCGCTCTGTGAGGTGTGTTTTAATATCTCCCATTGTATAGATGAAGAAATGGAAGGATAAAGAGGATAATAAAGTTTGTGCCAAGTCCCATGAAAACAGAAATCTAAAGCTCACGCTCCTGACCAAACAGTATACTAAAGGACTTTGTTCTCCCAACTTCATCGTAAGCTCACGGGGACATAGGGCTCAAGCACAGAGATCAGAATTCAGCACAGAGATCAGAATTCAGCACAGAGCTGCAACACCAAAAAAGCTGAAAGCAGTCATTCTGGGATAACAGACAAAGTAAGAAGTTAGCATTTTCCTGAGCTTAATGGAGGAAGCAAAGCCTGTAAAACGATGGATGATAAATTTTTTTACAAATTGTGGCAAAGGTTCTGATTCAAGAAAATGTGTTGCAACAACATACACCAAATGAAAACAGCATAGGAAAATCAGGGGAAAGTCAATATGACTTAGAAAAGCAAAGGGAAAAGCAAAGGCAAACTAACTGAGCTCTTCTCTCTGTTACGTTGTTTTTACTCATTTCTGATTAATCAGGAATGAGAAGTTTATTTTAAAACCTTACTTTATATACTGAGGTTTTGAAATAAATTAATCATAAATTATGTATTTATATTATATTATATTTATATTATATATGTCCAACATCATTCTTTTTGCACACTTATTTAATTCCACATCCATTTTTTAGTGCTGACTCTATACAGAGCCTTTTAGTAATGAAACACTTTGAAGGAAGCAAAGCTTTCAACAGTAGGAAAGTAAAGAGAGATTAGATAGATAGATATAGATATAGTTCTGTAGAGAGATGACTATTTCTCTAATAATTAGCAATGTTGAGCATTACTAGAGAAATGAAAATAAAAACTATCATGAGGTCCCACCTCACACTGATCAGAATGGCCATCATAAAGAAGCCTACTGGAGAGGGTGTAGAGAAAAGGGAACACTCCTACACTGCTGGTGCAAATATAAATTGGTGCAGACACTGTGGAAAACATTATGGAGGTTCCTTAAAAAACTAAATATAGAGTCACCATATAATGCAGCTATCCCACTCCTGGGAAAGATGAAAAATCGAAATCAAAAAGATATATGCACCCCAATGTTCAAAGCAGCACTGTTTACAATAGCCAAGACATGTACGCAACCTAAGTGTCCATCAACAGATGAATGGATAAAGAATATGTGGTATATGTACATACAATGGAATATTACTCAGCCATAAAAAAGAATGAAATAATGCCATTTGCAGCAAAAGGGATGGACCTAGAGATTATCATACTAAGTGAAGTCAGACAGAGAAAGACAAATATCATATGATATCACTTATATGTAGAATTTAAAGAATAATACAAATGAACTTATTTACAAAACAGAAATAGACTCACAGACATAGGAAACAAACTTATGGTTACCAAAGGGGAAAGGGGGCAGGGATAAATTAGGAGTCAGGGATTAACAGATACACAGTACTATATGTAAAATAGATAAACAACAAAGATTTACTGTAGAGCACAGGGAACTATATTCAATATCTTATAATAAGCTATAATGGAAAAGAATCTGAAAAGACTATATATATATTGTATACATATATATTACTTATATATATGTATATAGCTGAATCACTTGATTGTACACCTTAAACTAACACTATATTGTAAATCAACTATAGTTCAATTTAAGAAAAGAAATGAACATAACTCTTCTTTCATAAGGAGGGTGTGATCTTTCTCAGCCTTTCTCAATACATCACTATTTTTATGCTAGCAAACCCCCAATTAATGAACTTCTCCAAGCATTGCTATCAAATGACTAGATTGTTTATTCCTCCCTTGACTATTTATTGTAGTCTAATTCTAATACTCAGCATACACAAAATTAACATCTAACAGACTATACTTATAACAACATTTATATTGTTTTTTGGTGGGAGGCCTAGGTATGCACTGGTTTAATATCGCTGCTATAGCAAATTACCAGAGATTTAGTGGCATAAAACAATACAGATTTATTATCTTTCAGTTCTCTAGATTAGAAGTCTGACACGTGTCACGGGGCTAAAATAAAGCGGTCTGCAGGACAGGATTTCTTTCTAAAGGCTCTTGGGGCAGAATCCATTTTCTAGCTTTTTCCAGCGTTTGGAGGCTGCTTTCATTTCTTAACTGCCTGACCTCTTCCTCTATCTTCAAAGCCAGCAAAGTCAGGCTGAGTCCTTCTCAAGTTGCCATCTCTCTGCTTCTCTCCTCCACTTTTAAGGACACTTGTGATTATACTGCACCTACTTAAATAATCCAGGATAATCTCTATTTTAAGGTCAGTTGATAAGCAGCAAAATTCCCGTTTGCCATGTAATACATTCACAGATTCCACGGGTGAGGATGCAGAAGTTGTTTCAGGAACCAAAACACCATAAGGTATTCTTACATCTTATAATTACATGAGCTTCAAATATATGAAAACCATACAGACCAAGTTCTTTATTGTGAATCTACTTGAGATTGTTTATATTTTTAAAAGAAAAGGAAGTGAGATTACTTAAAATGGCAGGTGATATCAGGACTCTTGGGGTCAAATAAAGAATTCTACTATCTCTATGTCTACTCCAGGTCATCTACTGTTAATTTTTCTTAAAAAAAATTTATAATTTCTTTATTGAGATGTACACAAGATGGAGATTTTTTTTTAATGTCTCTCTCTCACTGTTTGTTGCTTTTTAAAAAAATTAATTAATTAATTAATTTTTTTGGCTGTGTTGGGTCTTCGTTTCTGAACGAGGCCTTCTCTAGTTGCAGCAAGTGGGGGCCACTCTTCATCGCGGTTGCCGGGCCTCTAACTATCGCGGCCTCTCTTGTTGGGGAGCACAGGCTCCAGACGTGCAGGCTCAGTAATAGTGGCTCACAGGCCTAGTTGATCCGCGGCATGTGGGATCCTCCCAGACCAGGGCTCGAACCCGTGTCCCGTGAATTAGCAGGCAGATTCTCAACCACTGCGCCACCAGGGAAGCCCCAAGATGGAGAGTCTTAAATGATATTTATAAAAAATAAGACATAATGTTTGTGGAAGATGATGTTTAAAAAACATAGTACTGAATATTTTTTTCTCATCTAGGACATAATGTTTGATAAATTAAGAAATAAGAAATGGTAGAAAGAAATTATTTTTAAGAATCATAAAATTTACAATTCTCTTTTATAAGCATTAAATCATTCTCATGGTAAGGAAGAGAAATTCCACTATCTTACCTCTTATTCTAGTCAGAAAGTGCACAGCAGGGTGATTTCCAGCATACAATAGACAAACAGAATAGCTGTTGACCAAAGATCTAAAGAGAAAAGCCAGCTCATTAAAATTATCAAATGAATTGTTTTGTAAATTATTTTTGAACACCTATTTGATTCCACGTGCATTTATTGAATACTGACTCTATGCAAAGCCTTTTAGTAATGAAGTACTTTGGAGGAAAGAAAGCTCACAGGCAGGAGGAGAGGTGGATATATATATATATATATATATACACACACACACATATATATATATATATATATATATATATATATATATATATATATATATATATATATATAATTTCAATATGAACTGACTGTAGTAGATGCCATGATAGAAATAAAAATTCCAGTAGAACACAAGCTCTTTGAAGGCAGAAGTTTTTCTAACCCTAAAGCCAAGAAATATGGTCAGTGACACAAATAGAATGTGCTATGGGGATATTAAAAAGGAAATACAAAATTCCATAAATCATCAGAGGGAAAAATGGGGGCTTTAGACCCCACCCTTCCTTGACATTATTTTCTGTTTTTAATTTTGAACAATTTTTTAATTGAAGTATAGTTGATGCATAATATTAAATAAGTTACAGGCGTACAATACAATGATTCACAACTTTAAAAGTTATACTCCGTTTATAGTTATTATGAAACATTTGCTATATTCCCCATGTCGTATCCTTGGAGCTTATTTTATACCTAATAGTTCCTTGCTTGACTTCTGAAGGTGTCATTATCCTTCTTTAACACTAGGTGGCACTACAAATGCAGGCATTGGAATAAAACTGTTTCAAAGATGTGTGCCCACCTGCTTAGAATGGGAATCATTTACCTCTTCTATGGGAATTTCTCTGAGTTAGCCAGAGCTAGAGAAAGAAAAATATTGAAGGGGATAATACAGATGGGGACTTTGTGCAAGAACAAGGATTCTCGCTAATACTTGGATTTTAATCAATATTTCTTTGGCGAAAGTTACCATTTGAAAATTAAATTTTAAGACTTTCTTTTTCCTATAAGATGTTATTTTATTTTTAACATATAAGAATTAGGAAAAAGATGCTTTTTTGAATTTGACATATCATATCAAACTTTTTCAAACATCATTCCATATTTAATCAAATTCCCTTGGACGTATTAAACTACAATGACAATTTCAATATATCCGGATTGTCTCAAATGGTTAATCACCTAAGACACATATAGATTTTATTTTAAATACCCAAATACAGATCTAACAACATCTTGCTAAGCACTGAATTTGTAAATCAAATAAATCATATGTACAACATAGTTGATCAAATTCTTCTAAGCAGTTCAACTAGCTTGAGACCCAGACCACACACACAGGGCATCATAATGCTTCCTTAGGAAAAACTAGACTAAGCCAAGCTATGTTGCCGTGGGATCTTTTGCCTGGTCACATTTTTTACTGTCATGTGAGTAGAAGCTTTCTAAGATTCTCTTGTCCTCTGAAATTAACTAGCTACTTACATTTACATGATTGCAACCCAGTGCTTTTGCCTCAAGTAACTGGTCCCTTAAATTCAAAGGGAATTTTCAGGTCTTTGGCCTTATAATTCTTTTCTATAATTTTTTTTTATTAGTTTCTGCTTTATAACAAAGTGAATCAGTCATACATATACATCTGTTCCCACATCCCTTCCCTCATGCATCTCCCTCCCTCCAACCCTCCCCATCCCACGCCTCCAGGCGGTCACAAAGCACCGAGCTGATCTCCCTGTGCTCTGCAGCTGCTTCCCACTATCTATCTACCTTACGTTTGGTAGTGTATATATGTCCATGCCTCTCTTTCGCTTTGTCACAGCTTACCCTTCCCCCTCCCCATATCCTCCAGTCCATTCTCAAGTAGGTCTGTGTCTTTATTCCCGTTTTACCCCTAGGTTCTTCATGACTTTTTTTTTAATTCCATATATATGTGTTAGCATACGGTATTTGTCTTTCTCTTTCTGACTTACTTCACTCTGTATGACAGACTCTAGGTCTATCCACCTCATTACAAATAGCTCAGTTTCGTTTCTTTTTATGGCTGAGTAATATTCCATTGTATATATGTGCCACATCTTCTTTATCCATTCATCCGATGATGGACACTTAGGTTGTTTCCATCTCCAGGCTATTGTGAATAGAGCTGCAATGAACATTTTGGTACATGTCTCTTTTTGAATTATGGTTTTCTCAGGGTATATGCCTAGTAGTGGGATTGCTGGGTCATATGGTAGTTCTATTTTTAGTTTTTTAAGGAACCTCCATACTGTTCTCCATAGTGGCTGTACCAATTCACATTCCCACTAGCAGTGCAAGAGTGTTCCCTTTTCTCCACACCCTCTCCAGCATTTATTGTTTCTAGATTTCTTGATGATGGCCATTCTGACTGGTGTGAGATGATATCTCATTGTAGTTTTGATTTGCATTTCTCTAATGATTAATGATGTTGAGCATTCTTTCATGTGTTTGTTGGCAGTCTGTATATCTTCTTTGGAGAAATGCCTATTTAAGTCTTCTGCCCATTTTTGGATTGGGTTGTTTGTTTTTTTGCTATTGAGCTGCATGAGCTGTTTATAAATTTTGGAGATTAATCCTTTGTCAGTTTCTTCATTTGCAAATATTTTCTCCCATTCTGAGGGTTGTCTTTTGGTCTTGTTTATGGTTTCCTTTGCTGTGCAAAAGCTTTGAAGTTTCATTAGGTCCCATCTGTTTATCCTTGTTTTTATTTCCATTTCTCTAGGAGGTGAGTCCAAAAGGATCTTGCTGTGATTTATGTCATAGAGTGTTCTGCCTATGTTTTCTTCTAAGAGTTTGATAGTTTCTGGCCTTATATTTAGGTCTTTAATCCATTTTGAGCTTATTTTTGTGTATGTTGTTAGGGAATGATCTAATCTCATACTTTTACATGTCCCTGTCCAGTTTTCCCAGCACCACTTATTGAAGAGGCTGTCCTTTCTCCACTGTACATTCCTGCCTCCTTTATCAAAGATAAGGTGACCATATGTGCGTGGGTTTAGCTCTGGGCTTTCTATCCTGTTCCATTGATCTATCTTTCTGTTTTTGTGCCAGTACCACACTGTCTTGATTACTGTAGCTTTGTAGTATAGTCTGAAGTCAGGGAGCCTGATTCCTCCAGCTCCGTTTTTCGTTCTCAAGATTGCTTTCGCTATTCGGGGTCTTTTGTTTTTCCAAACAAATTTTGAAATTTTTTGTTCTAGTTCTGTGAAAAATGCCAGTGGTAGTTTGATAGGGATTGCATTGAATCTGTAGATTGCTTTGGGTAGTAGAGTCATTTTCACAATATTGATTCTTCCAATCCAGGAGCATGGTATATCTCTACATCTATTTGTATCATCTTTAATTTCTTTCATCAGTGTCTTATAATTTTCTGCATACAGGTCTTTTGTCTCCTTAGGTAGGTTTATTCCTAGATATTTTATTCTTTTTGTTGCAATGGTAAATGGGAGTGTTTTCTTGATTTCATTTTCAGATTTTTCATCATTAGTGTACAGGAATGCCAGAGATTTCTGTGCATTAATTTTGTATCCTGCTACTTTACCAAATTCATTGATTAGCTCTAGTAGTTTTCTGCTAGCATCTTTAGGATTCTCTATGTATAGTATCATGTCATCTGCAAACAGTGACAGCTTTACTTCTTCTTTTCCAATTTGGATTCTTTTATTTCCTTTTCTTCTCTGATTGCTGTGGCTAAAACTTCCAAAACTAAGTTGAATAAGAGTGGTGAGAGTGGGCAGCCTTGTCTTGTTCCTGATCTTAGTGGAAATGGTTTCAGGTTTTCACCATTGAGGACAATGTTGGCTGTGGGTTTGTCATATATGGCCTTTATTATGTTGAGGAAAGTTCCCTCTATGCCTACTTTCTGCAGGGTTTTTATCATAAATGGGTGTTGAATTTTGTCGAAAGCTTTCTCTGCATCTATTGAGATGATCATATGGTTTTTCTCCTTCAACTTGTTAATAAGGTGTATCACATTGATTGATTTCGTATATTGAAGAATCCTTGCATTCCTGGAATAAACCCCACTTGATCATGGTGTATGATCCTTTTAATGTGCTGTTGGATTCTGTTTGCTAATATTTTGTTGAGGATTTTTGCATCTATGTTTATCAGTGTTATTGGCCTGTAGTTTTCTTTCTTTGTGACATCCTTTCCTGGTTTTGGTATCAAGGTGATGGTGGCCTCGTAGAATGAGTTTGGGAGTGTTCCTTCCTCTGATATTGTTTGGAAGAGTTTGAGAAGGATGGGTGTTAGCTCTTCTCTAAATGCTTGATAGAATTCGCCTGTGAAGCCATCTGCTCCTGGGCTTTTGTTTGTTGGAAGATTTTTAATCAAAGTTTCAATTTCAGTGCTCGTGATTGGTCTATTCATATTTTCTATTTCTTCCTGAATCAGTCTTGGCAGGTTGTGCATTTCTAAGAATTTGTCCATTTCTTCCAGGTTGTCCATTTTATTGGCATAGAGTTTCTTGTAGTAATCTCTCATGATCTTTTGTATTTCTGCAGTGTCAGTTGTTACTTCTCCTTTTTCATTTCTAATTCTATTGATTTGAGTCTTCTCCCTTTTTTTCTTGATGAGTCTGGCTAATGGTTTGTCAATTTTGTTTATCTTCTCAAAGAACCAGCTTTTAGTTTTATTGATCTTTGCTATTGTTTCCTTCATTTCTTTTTCATTTATTTCTGATGTGATCTTTATGATTTCTTTCCTTCTGCTAGCTTTGGGGGTTTTTTGTTCTTCTTTCTCTAATTGCTTTAGGTGCAGGGTCAGGTGGTTTACTCGAGATGTTTCCTGTTTATTAAGGTGGGATTGTATTGCTATAAACTTCCCTCTTAGAACTGCTTTTGCTGCGTCCCATAGATTTTGGGTCGTCGTGTCTCCATTGTCATTTATTTCTAGGTACTTTTTAATATCCTCTTTGATTTCTTCAGGGATCACTTCGTTATTGAGTAGTGTATTGTTTAGCCTCCATGTGTTTGTATTTTTTACAGATATTTTCCTGTAATTGATGTCTAGTCTCATAGCATTGTGGTCGGAAAAGATACTTGATACAATTTCAATTTTCTTAAATTTACCAAGGCTTGATTTGTGACCCAAGATATGATCTATCCTGGAGAATGTTCCATGAGCACTTGAGAAAAATGTGTATTCTGTTGTTTTTGGATGGAATGTCCTATAAATATCAATTAAGTCCATCTTGTTTAATGTATCATTTAAAGCTTGTGTTTCCTTATTTATTTTCATTTTGGATGATCTGTCCATTGGTGAAAGTGGGGTGTTAAAGTCCCCTACTATGATTGTGTTACTGTCGATTTCCCCTTTTATGGCTGTTAGTATTTGCATTATGTATTGAGGTGCTCCTATGTTGGGTGCATAAATATAACAATATATATATTGTTATATCTTCTTCTTGGATCGATCCCTTTATCATTATGTAGTGTCCTTCTTTGTCTCTTCTAATAGTCTTTATTTTAAAGTCTATTTTGTCTGATATAAGAATTGTTACTCCAGCTTTCTTTTGATTTCCATTTGCATGGAATATCTTTTTCCATCCCCTTACTTTCAATCTCTATGTGTCTCTAGGTCTGAAGTGGGTCTCTTGTAGACAGCATATATATGGGTCTTGTTTTTGTATCCATTCAGCCAATCTGTGTCTTTTGTTGGGAGCATTTAATCCATTTACATTTAAGGTAATTATTGATATGTATGTTCCTATTCCCATTACCTTAATTGCTTTGGGTTCGTTATTGTAGGTATATTCCTTCTGTTGTGTTTCTTGCCTAGAGAAGTTCCTTTAGCATTTGTTGTAAAGCTTGTTTGGTGGTGCTGAACTCTCTCAGCTTTTGCTTGTCTGTAAACGTTTTAATTTCTCCATCAAATCTGAATGGGATCCTTGCTGGGTAGAGTGATCTTGGTTGCAGGTTTCTCTCCTTCATCACTTTAATTATGTCCTGCCACTCCCTTCTGGCTTGTAGAGTTTCTGCTGAGAGATCAGCTGTTAACCTGATGGGGATTCCCTTGTGTGTTATTTGTTGTTTTTCCCTTGCTGCTTTTAATATGATTTCTTTGTGTTTAATTTTTGACAGTTTGATTAATATGTGTCTTGGCGTATTTCTCCTTGGATTTATTCTGTATGGGACTCTCTGTGCCTCCTGGACTTGATTAACTATTTCCTTTCCCATATTAGGGAAGTTTTCAACTATAATCTCTTCAAATATTTTCTCAGTCCCTTTCTTTTTCTCTTCTTCTTCTGGAACCCCTATAATTCGAATGTTGGTGCGTTTAATGTTGTCCCAGAGGTCTCTGAGACTGTCCTCTGTTCTTTTCATTCTTTTTTCTTTATTTTGCTCTGCATCAGTTATTTCCACTCTTTTATCTTCCACCTCACTTATCCGTTCTTCTGCCTCAGTTATTCTGCTATTGATCCCATCTAGAGTATTTTTCATTTCATTTATTGTGTTTTTAATCGATGCTTGATTCATCTTTTGTTCTTCTAGGTCCTTGTTAACTGTTTCTTGTATTTTGTCTATTCTATTTCCAAGATTTTGGATCTTGGAAATAGAATCTTGGATCATCTTTACTATCATTATTCTGAATTCTTTTTCAGGTAGACTGCCTATTACCTCTTCATTTGTTAGGTGTGGTAGGTTTTTATCTTGCTCCTTCACCTGCTCTGTGTTTTTCTGTCTTCTCATTTTGCTTATGTTACTGTGTTTGGGGTCTCCTTTTTGCAGGCTGCAGATTCGTAGTTCCCGTTGTTTTTGGTGTCTGTCCCCAGTGGCTAAGGTTGTTTCAGTAGGTTGCGTAGGCTTCTTGGTGGGGGGGACTAGTGCCTGTGTTCCGGTGGTTGAGGCTCGATCTTGTCTTTCTGGTGGATAGGTCCACGTATGGTGGTGTGTTTTGGGGTGCCTGTGGCATTATTATGTTTTTAGGCAGCCTCTCTGTTAATGGGTGGGGTTGTGTTCCTGCCTTGCTAGTTGCTTGGCATAGGGTGACCAGCACTGTAGTTTGCTGGTCGTTGACTGAAGCTGGGTGCTGGTGTTGAGATGGTGATCTCTGGGAGATTTTTGCTGCTTGATATTATGTGGAGCTGGGAGGTCTCTTGTGGACCCGTGTCCTGAAGTTGGCTCTCCCACTTCAGAGGCACAGCACTGACTCCTGGCTGCAGCACCAAGAGCCTTTCATCTACCCGGCTCACAATAAAAGGGAGAAAAAGTAGAAAGAAAGAATTAGTAGAAGAAAAAAAGAGAGAGAGAAAGAAAGGAAGAAGGAAAGAAAGGAAGAAAGAAAGAAAGGAGGAAGGGAGGGAGGAAGGATGGAAAGAAAGAAAGAAAGGAGCGAGGGAGGGAGGAATAAAAAAAGGAAGAGTGAATGGAGGAAGGGAGGGAGGAAAGAAAGAAAGAAAGAAAGAAAGAAAGAAAGAAAGAAAGAAAGAAAGAAAGAAAGAAAGAGAAAGACAGGAGGGAGGGAGGGAGGAAGGAAAGAAAAAGAAAGTGAAAGGAACAAGGGTGGGAGGGAGGAAGGAAAGAAAGACAGGAGGGAGGGAGGGAGGGAGGAAGGGAAGAAAAAGAAAGAGTGAAAGGAAGAAGGGAGGGAGGGAGGGAGGAAGGAAAGAAAGACAGGAGGGAGGGAGGGAGGGAGGGAAGAAAAAGAAAGAGTGAAAGGAAGAAGGGAGGGAGGAAGGAAAGCAAGAGAGAAAGAAGGAAAGGAGGGGTGGAGGGAGGGAGGGAGGAAGGGAAGGTAGGAAAAAAAGAAAGAGCAGGTAAAGTAAAATAGAATAAAGTATGAAATATAGTAGCGTTATTAAAATTAAAAAGTAATTATTGAAAAAAAAGGTCAGATAGAACCCTGTGACATATGGTGGAAGCAAAGCTATACAGAGAGAATCTTACACAGAAGAATACACATACACATTCACAAAAAGAGAGCAGGGGGAAAAATCAAAAATCTTGCTCTCCAAGTCCACCTCCTCAATTTGGGATAATTCGTTGTAAAAAGAGGAAAAGGGCGAGAAGTCTGAAATCTTGCTCTCTAAGTCCACCTCCTTAATTTGGGATAATTAGTTGTAAAAAGAGGAAAAGGGGGGAGAGTCTTAAATCTTGTCCTCAAAGTCCACTTCCTCAATTTGGGATGATTCGCTGTCCATTCATGCACTCCACAGATGCAGGGCACATCAAGTGGACCGTGGAGCTTTAATCCGCTGCCTCCGAGGCTGCACAGAGAGATTTCCCTGTCTCTTCTCTGCTCTCACAGCTCCCGGGTCTCAGCCTTGGACCTGGCACCGCCTCTGCGCGTAGGTCGCCGGAGGGCGTCCGTTCTTCGCTCAGACAGGACGGGTTTAAAGGAGCCGCTGATTCGGGGGCTCTGGCTCACTCAGGCAGAGGGGAGGGAGGGGCGCGCAGTGTGGGGCGGGCCTGCGGCGGCAGAGGACGGCGTGACGTTGCACCAGACCGAGGCGCTCCGTGCGCTTTCCCGGGAAAGCCGTCCCTGGGTCCCGGGACCCCGGCAGTGGCGGGGTGCACAGGCCCCCCGGAAGGCGGGGCGGACAGTGACCCGCGCTCGCACACAGGCCCCGCGGCGGCGGCAGCAGCAGCCCCAGCGTCCCACGCCCGTCTCCGGCGTCTGCGCCTTTAGCCGCGGCTCGCGCCCGTCTCCGGCGCTTCCCCAGGCAGCCCTCTTAATGCCCTCTCCTCGCGCACCAGGAAACAAAAGGGAAGAAAAAGTCTCTTGCCTCTTCGGCAGCTCCAGACCCTTTCCCCGGACTCCCTCCGGGCTAGCTGTGGTGCACTAACCACTTCAGGCTCTCTTCCTGCCGCCAGCCCCAGTCCTCTCCCTGCGCTCCGACTGAAAGCCGATACCCGAGCCTCAGCTCCCAGCCCCGCCCGCCCCGGCGGCCGAGCAGACAAGCCTCTCGGGCTGGTGTGTGCCTGAGGGCACCGATCCTCTGTGCCGGAATCTCTCCGCTTTGCCCTCCACAGCCCTGTTGCTGTGTTTTCCTCCGCTACTCCGAAGCTTTCCCCCTCCGCCACCTGCAGTCTCCGCCCGCGAAGGGGCTTCTAGTGTGTGGAAACCTTTCCTCCTTCACGGCTCCCTCCCACTGGTGCAGGTCCCTTCCCTATCCTTTTGTCTCTGTTTATTCTTTTTTCTTTTGCCCTACTCACGTATGTGGGGAGTTTCTTGCCTTTTGGGGGGTCTGAGGTCTTCTGTCAGCGTTCAGTAGGTGTTCTGTAGGAGTTGTTCCACGTGTAGATGAATTTCTGATGTATCTGTGGGGAGGAAGGTGATCTCCGCGTCTTACTCTTCCGCCATCTTCCTCCGGGCCCCCTCTTTTCTATAATTATTATGTGACATCTCCATTGAGGTCTAGTGTGGCATTCAGGACCTCTTCCTTAGGCTGGGGTTACATCCTTTCACTTTCAAAATTTATGCACCTCACTACCCCCCCACTTTACAGTCCTTTCATTGACATTGGCCTGGAACTTCTTCTTTAATCCTAGAGCAAGGGAAGCACCTTTGTCTCAAATAAAGTTCCTGACACTAGACACTGGAGTCAAGATAGCAGGCTTGTGCCTTTTATCAAAGTTGTGCCAGACATCAAGTCTCAGCAGTTGATCATGGAATATGGTAACAGCCAAATGAATTCCTCTAACTTTCAACTCACTTCTGCTTTCACTTTCCTATTGTCTGTTTGCCCACCGTGACCAAAAGTATCAGAGAATTTTATCTGATACCAAAAGTATCAGACATATCAGAGATGATATCCACTCAACTCCAGAGTTTTACACAGAAGGATTTCTGAGGTTTCTTCACTGACCTGCCCAAGGTCAAATAGCTGGGCAAGGTCAGAGCTGAGACTTGAACCCAGGGATGATATTCTTTCTCTACCGCTCCACCAGTGTGATGTGGGTTTACGATAGGGGCCAACTGCATGTTACGTTAGGGAGTCATTTTACTCAATCCACTTTTTTTTTTTGGAAGAAAATCAATAACCTCAAGATAACATAACTAGTGACCTTAGAAAATGACTTGATTTTATAACCTTCAATGATAGCCACTATTTATTGAATAAGTAGCATGTAGCAGGACTGGAATTACTATTTTCCACATAAAACAACAATCTTGTAAGGAAGAAATTATTAACTAATTTAACAGATGATGTAACCGAGACTAAGATGTTAAGTAACTTTTTCAAGGTTAAAAAAAAAAAAAAGATCTGGAATGAATTTCAGAAACAACTGCTTCGAAATCAGTGTTATTTCTTCAGCATTGGAAGTCCTCTTCATTGCTAGCATTTTTATTTAGTTTTAGTTTTCACTTTTTTAAAAAAATATAAGACATTACAATTTTATAATTCACTGAGTTTATTTCAAAATTGCTTTTGAAGTTATCTTTTATCTAGGTTTTTTTTTTTTTTTTGCGGTACACGGGCCTCTCACTGTTGTGGCCTCTCCCGTTGTGGAGCACAGGCTCCGGACGCGCAGGCTCAGCGGCCATGGCTCATGGGCCCAGCCGCTCTGCGGCATGTGGGATCTTCCCGGACCGGGGCACGAACCCGTGTCCCCTGCATCGGCAGGCGGACTCTCAACCACTGTGCCACCAGGGAAGCCTTCTAGGTATGTTATTGATTTTAAGTCAAATTTCAAATGACAGTTACTCAATAATTTATATGACATAGGGTTCTAGATGGGGCCTGTTTATCTCCCTGAAGAGAAATAATTTTACCATTCTAATAGTTCTGGAAATACTTTATCTTAGAGATGCACCCTGCAACTGATGGTGAGTGATGTCAGGAGCTTGGAGGTGGGTGGTCCCTGCAGCTGTTCAGCAGTGCTGATAGGGAGCACGGTTTGATCCAAGTTTCTGCTCCATAATCTGTGGTATGTTTGCTTTGGTCTTCAAGCTGTCTGCTTCATCGTGGAAGGATACATCTGCCAGTGTATCTCTACTGAACTCCATACAAAGAGAAGGTCCCTTTGTACCAAGAAAACAAGTTTTCCAAGGAGCCCCACATAGGAGACTTCTGCTTGTGTCTCTCTCTCCACTCCCATGAGGCCACCCCTAGAGAGGAAGTTACCAGGGAGAAGGGGATGGTGGGTAAGTGTTGACTCAGACAACCTACAAAAGGTGAATTACCAAAAACCTCTGGAATTTAGAAAAAGTGGGCAAGGGGTGAAAATTCAATGACAAATCCTGTAAAGTGTACGCCTGTTTTATATCCTCAGGATTTCAGCAGTCAGGAAATACTTCAGGAGCCAGCCTCCAGAGCACTATGCCAAGTTGGGTAAAAAGCCAAATCCACAAAGTGGGATAGTCTACATCTGTCTCACACAGGGATTAGCCTTAAAGTATGCACACTGTCTCCTGAAAATCCTTTAGAAATGAGTCAAGTTAGCCACGGACGTATTGGTTCTTAGTAAGTTCAGTGTAGCAAATTTCTACTTCAAGTTTTCAAACAGATCTCCTTTTATTTTTGGTTGACCATCAGATGAAATAGTTGGCTTTCATTTATGCACATAGCTGTATAAAAAATACATACCTTTAAAACTATAATTGCACTCAAGATATCTCAAATAGTGAATAGCATATGTGCAGCAGACACTTGTTAGCTCCTTACCAAATACCTGTTTTCTTCTTTCTCCTTAAACAGAATTTCATTGCTACTATTATCGTATTTTTACCCCTTCAGATTCTGTGCAATTAAGGGTGGTCGAATGACTCTTCTCTGCCTAATAAAAAAATTTAGACTTTTTTGGTGAAATATAATTAAACAGAGAAAACTACATAATATATATATATATATATTCAGTTTAATAATTATGAAGCAAACACCTGGGTAATCATACCCATCAGATATTTAAAATTTGTTTGGGAGAGTCATCCTTGTTCTTTTATGTATCTTTAGTTTATTTCTTTTCATTGTTGCAAGGTATTTCATTGTATGAATATATTCTGATCTAATATGGTGATGGATGGTAACTGGACTATTGCGGTGATTATTTCATAATGTATAAAATTATCAAATCACTATGTTGTACACCTGAAACTAATATGTTTGTATGTCAGATATGACTTAATGAAAAAAAAGATTGTCCTGATCTGTTTATTTATTTTGCTAGCTATATCTATATATCTATATCAAGTTTGTTTCTCATTTTGCTTCTTATTACACATTCTTAATGTATGGATCCTGGTGCAGAGAAGTCAATATAGTCACTGATTAATTCCTAGGGTGTACGCCTAAGAGGGGAATTGCTGGTTTAAGGAGTTATGTATATATTTAACTTTACTCGATGATATCAAAGTGTTGTTCCAAACTATTTTGAAAATAGCTGTCAGCAGAAGTGTATGACAGTTCCTAATGTTCTATATTCTCACCATTAATTGATCTTGTACTATTGCGAATCTAGTCGATGTGTAGAAATAGATCATTGTTATTTTAATTTCCCTAATTACTAGTCTGATCACATTTTCCTAGGTTTATTGACCACACATTAGTTTGCTAGGTCTGCTATAATGACATTCCCCAAAATGGATGGCTTAAAGAGAAATTTATTATCTCATGGTTCTGGAGGTGACAAGTCTAAGATCAAGGTCCAGCAGGATTCTTTCCTTCTGAGGGCCATGGGGAGACTCTGGTCCATGCCTTTCTCCTCAACTGGCGGTTTACTGGCACATTTTTGGCATTCCTTGGTTTATGGATGTATCACTCCACCTCTGCCTTGATGCTCACGTGGTGTTTTCCCTGTGTGTGTCTGTGTTCAAATTTTCCCTCTTCATAATGACACCAGTCATACTGGATTCAGGAGCCCACCATACTCCAGTACGACCTCACCTTAACTAATTACATCTAGCAACAACCCTATTTCCACTTAAGGTCACATTCTGAGATCCTGGGTATTGGACTTCAACATATGAATTTTGGGGAGAAACAATTCAGCCCAAACAGGTAACTGGATTTCCTCTTCTGAAGAGAAGCTGTTGAAGTCTCTTTTGCCATTTTTTCTTCTGGTAGGGGGTCTTCATTAATAACTTTAGGATCTGTGTGTATATACCAGATCTTTGTTTAAAATATATGTTGCAAATACAACTTCCTTCTCTATGGCTTATCTGTTTATTCTCCTTAGAATTTTTTTTATGCATGGCATAGTTTTCATTTGAATGTGGTTGAGTTAACAGATCTTTCCTTTATACTTAGTGACTTTGCATATTCTTTAAGAAATATTCTTCAAGAAATATTCTTCTTCCCTGACTTTATGAAGATATTATCTTATGTTATTGCCTAAACGTTGATAGATTAGCCTTTCATCTTTATGTTCTTTATCTACCTGGAAATATCCTTGTGTGTGTGTGTGTGTGTGTGTGTGTGTGTGTGTCCATCCAACTAACTGTCCTAGTTCCATCTGTTGAAAAGTTTGCCAATTCCCCATTGACATGTCATGCTGTCTCCATCATATTTCAGATTGATGTAAGTATGGACCAGTTTTTGAGCTCCTGATCAGTTCCAGTGGTCTATGTTGCCTTTCTCTGTGCTAAAAGAATACCTTTTTTTTTTTTTTTAATGGGGGTTAGACTAGTTTTGTACCTATTTCAGAAGATTTTTTTGTTTTGTTTTGTTTTGTTTTTTGTGGTACGCGGGCCTCACTGTTATGGCCTCTCCCACCGCGGAGCACAGGCTCCGGACGTGCAGGCCCAGCAGCCCCAGCTCACGGGCCCAGCAGCTCCGCGGCCCGCGAGACCCCCCCCTGGACCGGGGAACAAACCCGAGTCCCCCGCATCGGCAGGCGGACTCCCAACCACTGCGCCGCCAGGGAAGCGCTAAAAGAATACCTTTTTAATTAACATTGCTTCAAATAAATCTTGATATCTTGTAAAGGATTGTTCTGGTCTAACATTTTTCTTCTTCCAGAAGGTCTTGCCTGTTCTTGGCTCTTCACATTTTCATATATATTTTAGAATCATACAAAATTTAGAATAAAATTACATGGAATGCATAGGTCAATTTTGATAAAGTTGATATCTGTAAAATATTATATCCACAAACATGGCCTACTTCTCTTTTTAATTTTGGTCTTTTAAATTATCTAACTGATTAATTATATAATTAATTAGATTAATTAATTAATTTAACTATTATAGAGTTTCGATAAAAACTCTAATTTTCTCCATAAAGATTTTGTACATCTTTTATTTGTTCCTCAGAATTTGATATGATTTAATGCTATTGAAGGTGATACTTTTTTCTCTGTTTTCTTCTGTTGTATAGGAAAAAATTGAGTTTTCATATATTCATTTTGTATCCAGATACTTCACTAAATTCTCCTGCTAAGTTGATAATGTATTTAGAGTATTTAAGATTTTCTGTGTTCACAGTCACACCATCTGTGAATAATGAAATATTTTTTCCTTTCACAATTTTTATCTTTGTTTCTTCTCTTTAGCTAAGGTACTTAGTGCAATGTTTTTTGTTTTTTTAACTGAAATACATTTGACATATAACACTGTGTAAATTTAAGGTGTAAAAAATGTCGATCTGATATATATATATATTGATAACCCATTGGAGTTATAAGTAGACTATGAGTCTGGAGTTTGCAAGGGAGGTCTGGACTGCTGGGGGAGTAATTGGAATAGAGATGGCGTTTAAGTCATGATATTAGATAAGTGTAGAGAGAACAGAAGGAAACAGGTGTAGAGAAGTCTTAAGACCTTGGATAAATATTAGGAAGAAGGACAAGAACCTCTAGAGAATATACGGCCAGTGATTTAGGGAGAAAAGCAAGAAAGTATGTCTGGAAACTAAATGAAAAAAGTGTTTTGGGCTTCCCTGGTAGTGCAGTGGTTAAGAATCTGCCAGCCAATGCAGGGGACACGGGTTCAAGCCCTGGTCTGGGAAGATGCCATATGCTGTGGAGCAACAAAGCCCATGCACCACAACTACTGAGCCTGTGCTCTAGAGCCCATGAGCCACAACTACTGAAGCCCACATGCCTAGAGCCGGTGCTCTGCAACAAGAGAAGCCACCAAAATGAGAAGCCCATGCACCGCAACCAAGAGTAGCCCCTGCTCACCACAACTAGAGAAAGCCTGCGCACAGCAGCGAAGACCCAATGCAGCCAAAAATAAATAAATTAATTAATTACTTTTTAAAAAAAGAAAGAAAAATTTTCAAGGAAGATGGACTAACCTGTTGATTGTGTCAAATACTCTGATGGGGTACGTAAGCTGAAAACTGAGAATTGGCCATTGTTTTGATTTAGCAATGTGGGGTCATTGGAATGAGGATTTAGAAGAAAAAGAAAGAGGAATGAGAAATCATGAGAACAAACAACCACTTGAGAGAGTCTCGAGAAAAAAAATGAAACAGAGAAATAATATTGTATGATTGTAGACTGTTTAATAATTTAAAAAGTAATTTCCTGCTCCTTGTTTCTTGGAGACTCTCCATAGACAGGGCAATGATTTTCCATTTTATAATTAGGAAACTAAAACTTGGGAAGGTACATTGTCTTCGTTATTAGTATACAGCTAGCAGGTGACAGAGCCAGGAACAGTGTTCCAGAATATACAATGCAGATGCTATGCGTAGTGAAGATAAATTCCATGTGCTTAATTGCTCTGCTGAGGGCCATGCTCGGCTGGGTTCAGTGTACAGCTCAGTCCACTAGTGATGTTTTTTGCAGGTTGATGAAGTAATTTGTTCAGCTCCAGAAACCCCGTCGGTCTTCAATAGATGTTAATTCACTAATTGATCCTCAGAGGAAACTTGTAAATCCCAATCTGTTTTCTTTATTGAAGAATATAATCACAATTCACATATAATCACTATAATCACATATTTACTCCTCAGACTAAGATCCTTTGGTTTTCTCAGTGCCAGCTAGGGACGTCATTTCAGTTGATGCTTGTAGTGTAGAATCATCCAAAGGGCCATTATTGTCATAATTAGCATATAAATTTAATTTAATGTCTACAGCAGGCAGAGAAAATTATTCAAACGCATAATATTCTTCCTTGGTCCCATGCAATTTCTTTTTATAGGAAACTAGTTAAGTCCAAATTAATGTCCATCAGATATGTAAAGGAAATCTTGCCAGTGATATATGTAAATATGCATTTATGTCCTTTTGCTATAAACAAGGCACTTATGAGAACTTATCAGACCACTGAATGAAATTGTTAGCTAAGTTTTTCCCTTGCTACAGTCTAGTGTGGAGAGGAGAAACAACATATTCCTGGATGGAGGGGTCAGTGACACAGGAAAAATGTCTAAATATGATAAATGTTAATGCTATAGAAAAATAAATGGTATTATCCCCCATCAGACATACACACACACACACAGACACACACACAGACACACACTACTGAATAAGGGGAATCAAGAATTAAAGAGAATACATATTGAGGACCTGCTGCGACCCTGCAAGTTCACTGTCACTGATTTGTGAGGAAACTCAGCTCTCACACTGTGGTATAGGATTGTAGTCCTACTTCAAGGAGTCAAGGTGGCAACTGTTTTAGATACAATTCCACTGTGAGTCATGTCAGAGAACTGAAAACAAAGAGCTCCCCTTAGTTTCTAACTAGTTGGAAAATCAGAAGCATAGGTATTAGAATTCTGCAAACACACAAGTTAGAGAAGAATTCCTGACTTTGAACATTCACGACACTTAAAGGGGAAACAGAGGTTTGCTTGGAAATGTTTCTAATTCCCACATGCAATCCCGAGAGGTAATGTTTATAATGATTATATAATCATATGATATATATTTATATATCTATATAAATATATATCCTATGATTAAGTATTTTTTGTTATTTGTATCTCTTTGTAGTCATGATACTTATAGAGTGGGCACTCATTTCAGTGCAAGAAATGCCATGTTTCTTCTATTGCTGAAATTAATTTAAATCCAACTCTAAACTCCTGTGCCACCAATCTCTCTTGCTAAACTCTGGGTAGCCCTCCAGGGGTGTGCAAAGGTCCTGGGGTTTTATGCAAAGCAAATATTTGAGAAGGTACTTTCAATATGGGATCCACACTGGCCCCTGCTCAGATGCCCCTTGTTCACAAGTCCTCATGGTCCTTTGAAGTCCAGCCATGGTATTCCTTCATAGACTGAGGCACAGGGTCTTTGCTGGTGCTGAAACTCAAGTTCCTAGAGCCCCAGGGTATGGCTCGAAAGCATCCTCTTCCAACCCTGGGGAGATGCCGGGGTCTTTCTTCCCGCTCTCACCCTCACTCTCTCCCTGCAAAGATACTTCTTCTCCCTTCCACATTCTGGAAGCATAAAATAATGTCTTTAATGAGCCTAGGCTTTTATAAAGCACAAGATCGATTGGCCTTGTAACAGTTTCTACCATCCACCAGTTCAATGATAAACTTCCAGCCTGGGGGAGGGAGAAGGTAAACTGCCACAACTGCAAAGTAGAGAAAGGAAGGACGTTGCCAGTCCAGTACATTAGCTGTTCCAGAAATGCCTGGTGAGAGTATGAGATGAAAAGGATATCCCGTAGGTTAGTACGTGGGTCTCTAAGGCAATAATATTTGACTCAAAGTCTGTATTTTTGTTCAGCTCTTCACAACAACCTTCACCATAGCTCGCTTTTAAGTGTCTGTTTTTTAAGGTTGTGGGGTGTAGGGAGAAGAAGCAAAGGAAAGATGCCAAAGAGATGGGAAGTGAACAGATTAGAAGGGATGGGAAGGATGCAGAGTCTCTGTGTTCAGTTCCTTGCTGGTGAAGTCCCAGAATGCTGCTACGGCAGTGAGATCAGAAAGGCAGCTTGCATTTCTCCCTTTGGTGATGCGTTTTCAGGTGATAAGTGGTAATGTACAAGGGGAAGTGGAGAAAATGGAAAATGCTGTAAGATTGGAGGATGAGGAGATAAAGAATGTTTGAATCTCTTTAAAACTTTTGAAAAAAATTGCTGTGAACTGTCTCTCTCCACAGCCTTCCTCTCCTTCCTTGAACCTCTCTTCCTCCTTCACTTTCATACACACACACACGCATGTGCACAGACACATGCACACGCACACACATGCACGTGCGCTCACACACGCATGCTCGCACACACGTGCACACACATGCTCACATGCACACATGCACGCTCTCACACATGCTCAGACACATACACACATGCACATGCATGCGTGCACACACACATGCATGTACACACACAATCTCTTTGCAAGTCTCCCCTCTGTTTCATTGCTGTTCTGCCTTTATCTCCCCTGATTTCTAGAATCTTTCAACTGTATTAAGCATTCATAGTTTATGGTAATATATTTCTATACACTAAACTGACTACTAAAATTTTTTAAGATTTCTTAACTCATAAAATTCCAAATATATTCTTTGTTTTCTTTTTCGTTTCTTTTTAAAATTTTTATTGGAGTATAGTTGATTTACAGTGTTTGTTTGTTTCAGGTGTACAGCAAAGTGAATGTTATACATATACACATATCCACTCTTTTTTAGATTCTTTTCCCATTTAGGCCATTACAGAGCATTGAGTAGAGTTCCCTGGCTATACAGTATGTCCTTATTTGTTATCTATTTCATATATAGTAGCGTGTATGTGTCAATCCCAATCTCCCAGTTTATCCCCCCAGCCCCTTTGTCATTCTCTATTTTCTATGCTTTCATTTTAACCAAATCTTTAACCAAGTGGATGGGAAACCCAAATATAAGGACAAAAATGTTTCTGGATTTTGGTTTATTGTCTTGTAGACAAATACATTGGCATATTTTCTCCATGTGGAAAAGAAAACTAATCCCAGACTAACATTGTTAAGAAGCCAATGTGATTGAGAGAAAGGCAATCCTTCAGTTGATCCTTAACAAAGTATTTTCTTATTGGTATGTATTGAATGAACCACTACAGTCAAATTGAGATAAACCCAACCAATTTTAATTTGTCTCTCTTTCTTTTTAATTAGAAGGAGAGTTTCCAAGTGATTGAACTCAGAAAAATGGGTAACACCACCATTATGTAAACATTTTATTCCTTGTTTCTCTTAGTATTTGCTTTTCCTAATGCAAGTTAGTTCACTAATCTTCCTGAAGCTTAAAGAAAGAAGTCCTATATATAACCTGTGAAATGTTGGACTTGAAAAGGTACAAATGCAGTTTTATGATAAACTATAAAAGAATTTAAGCACATGTCATTAGGGCATAAAAATTTATTGAAGATCATGATCTATTGTGGGACACAAGAGCATTTTTATTTAGGAACCATGATATATGTTCATTTTAGTTTAAATAGCATTTCAAGCAACTCAGTTGAAGACAGCTGTGGTGGTTGGCAGTAAGGTGATGAGGAAATTGGTCAGGTAGGTGGGGAAAAGTGTAGGCACATATAGCTGGTTGGGGTGGGAAAGAGAACATCAGTGGGAGGAAGAGTAATTCACCAGTTAAGAGAATCAAAGTTGTGAAGTTGCATGTCTGTGTACTTATTTTATCCTCTACCACTTTACATAAGGAATGTCAGTCAGTTTACAGAGAATATATAATACATACTAGTGCAGTAACTCAAACTCTTTGAGGTAAAGAGCCAGCTTTCCTTCCTCTTCTTTCATTCCTTCCTTCCTGCCTTCACTCCTCCCTGTCCTCCTTTCTTTCTTTCTTCCTTCCTTCTTTCTTTCTCTTTCTCTCTCTCTTTCTTTCTTTCTCTTTCTCTCTCTTTCTTTCTTTCTTTCTTTCCCATAGACTGCTACTGTTGCAAAAAAGAATGAATTACTAGGAAAATGAAATATAAAGAAAACACCCAAACTGGTCTATTCTTTTTTTCAGTGAGATGAGTTAACTGATCACAGGTTTGAAAGTTATGTCAATGGCAAATTGCTCTCAATTCTCAATTTCTGTACTTATTCTGTCAGGGACCATGCTTTTAGTAGCACTGTACTATTCAAACATAAATGAAAACAAACGTGAACAAAGCAAACAAACAATGACCCACAGCATCCAGAAAGACACATATTAGAATAGGAAGCACTCCTGGTACGTTTGTTGTTGAGCTTGGTCCTTGGCTATGTTTGCATTTAGATAAATCCCTCTGGCTTATGTGTGGTAGTAGAGGTCACTATTTTCTGGTTTGTAGGTGATAGAAACCCAACTAAACAGGCTCCGTTTGGAAATGTATTCGTTTACGTGGATCCTAGGAAGAACAGAGTTAGAACTGATTTCAGAGATTCTTAGAACCTGGCAATATGGTTATTACGTAACCTCCGTTTTCTTTTTCTCTTCCTTCCTAAATCAGCCTCAGAGTTTGTTGGGGGGGGGGAGGAGTAGGTATGAGGGGAACCTGACAGTTTGGACTTGGTCCTATGGGCTCTTCAGCAGTGTTTGCCCATCTCTGTGCTACTAATTAAGGGTATAAAGAATCAGAGCGAAATGGATGTTGAGAGCATCCACCCGCCCCCGCCATGGGTTCCTGGCTTCTGAAATGGGAGGAGCTTACATCTCATATCACCCTGCAGGAGTGGGAGAGGTTTTAGAGAAAGGATGCAGGCTTGTTCGTGTGGAACAAGAGGGTACACTGGGGGCTGCTGTGGCAGGGCAATGGGAGACGTGGCTGGATGTTACAAAAGTGATGGTGCCCAGGAGGTCCCCAGCAGGTCGCGGACAATGAGATGGAAAGGCAGTTACCAAGCAAACAAGGAGGCAGGGGAGGCCTGGCAAAGCTGGTCACGAAGGAGAGCACTCTACCACCCTAGTCTCTTCTCCCTACCCCAGGTCCAGGGAGGGAGTCAAGAAGAGCAAAATGCCTCTGCTCAGAGCCACGTGAACTGCCAGCACCCTGCTGGCTGGTGGGGTGGGCAGAACAGCTGAATTGCAGATGAGATTAAAGTCTTCAGATAAACAGCATTGGGTCTTAGAAGCAGAATGAGGCCAACTGATCCAAAGTGACTGTAAACTTAGAGAATCAAGCTGAGCTGTTGCCCAGGAAGATACTACTTAGTGGGAAACAGTATCTCAGCAAATACTGGGAGTTGAGGCACCTTAATGAAATGGTTACATAATTAATCACAGCGGCTGCTGTGTTGAAAGATTGAGAAAAGCAACCCTAGATGTAGAGAGACCCTCAGGGGACCATTTTAGTGTGGTCTGGGTGAAAGATGATTGTGCCCCGTACAAGAGTTATAACAATAGTTATAGGTAGATGAGGATGGATTTGTTATGTATATTGCAGTCAGAATCAACAGGACTTGCTAAAATAGAAGAAGGGCATGGTGGGAAGAGAGAGGGATTTCCCCTTGGTTTTCTGGCTTAGGAAACTGGGTCGATGAGGAAGCCTTGTAAGGAGGTGGGAAAGCCTGGAGGAAGAATCAGATCAGTTTTGAGAGGAAGCTGCAATCAACTTTTGGCTCTGCTAAGCTAAAGATGCTTACAAAGCAACCAAATGTAGATGTCAATTGTTCAGCTAGGTATTTAATTCTAGAGCTCAGAGACCTTCACCCATGGACATAACATAAACCTGCAACCATTCCTTGAAAGTACCTGCACCCAGCAGATTGAAAGTAGACAGCGGCTTTATACTTTCTCAACTTGCCTTTTTAACTCCTTTCTGTTGAATGGTTCTTTCCTTCCACCAGAATGGGGAAGTCTCAGGGTTTCTCAGACCAGTATCAGGCAAAATACAAATCCGTTATCATTTTCAAACTAAGTTCCAGATACTTTCTATTTGAAATGTCTGTGCTCCACCAGCTGTCCTGCGTTTGGACTCTGAGTCACACAGTGGGGCATGACCTTAACTCTTCCAATAGTGTAGGATGGTTCTGGGTCTCTGCAGGATCTCAAGGGGTTGGTGGGATAGAGGAAAAATAACTGGTATAATTGACATGTGGCATTGGTGCCTTCTGGGTGGGGTGAAAGTGAACAGCTGGTACACTCCAAGCCAATGCATGCAGAGGTCACCTCACTCCTGGCAGGAAGTCCTCTTGAGAAACAGGAAGTCACCTGTTTCAAGACGGCTCATGAAGTTCACCTTTGACACCTGGAAAAAATGCATCTTTCCTCTAAGTCTGTCAACTTGCAACTCACCCCACTCCCACCTTCCTTCCTCCATTTACAGAGCTCTTGTCCTTCAAGGGACTCCGATACCAGTCATGTGTTTCAAAACCTGTGTGCTAAACTCTAAATGGTTCTACAGATCCTGACTTACAGGCTTTAAGTGAGAAGGGAATACCTCCCACCCTCATGGCTGGTGGAGAACAAGGGAGAAAAATACAACACACTGACAATTTACTCCAAAGAAACCTGTACTATTGGCTGCTGCATCCTCCAATGGATTCCCTGTTTTCCTTTATAGATTCTGAAGGCAGCTGGCAGTCTAATGCTGGTGGTGCTGGTTTCACAATCCCTCAGCGTGACCTTCCCACCTGGTTTAGCCTCTTCTCTAAGATCCTTGCACAGTATTGTATTGCTCTCAGCCTTTGCTCCAGACAAGTAAAATGTCATAGTTATTATAGTGTTATATAAATGTAGGCATCATCTGCACAGAGATGGAGATAACATTTACACTATAGGACTGCCTGAGAAAATTTAGGAAGAGAGAGAGAAAATAGAAGACCCATTTAAGGGCTCCAAGGAGCTTCAGTATCCAGGAGTAAGGTAGGGAGGAACTTGCAAAGGAGTTTGTGGGGAAGGCACAGAGATGAAGGGAAAGATAGATGTTTGGTATCACAGCATTTTGAAGAAAAAAGGCAAAGTCTTACCACAATATATCCTTCTGCACCAGATATGAAGCTTCCTTTTGTTCCTGTTCTTTGACAGACATAATCCATTAGTCCATTAGTTCATGTTGGGACATACTGTAATTGATAATAAGATTAAAAGTGCTGGTGAACCAATAACTTCATGAAATAACCCTTTAAATAGAAGTCAGTTGTCTTTAGTTCATCTGATCAGTAATAAAATCTAACAAATGGAAAGCACCAGGGGGCACATTTCAGTTTTAAAGTTCTGTGGGACTAAGAGGAGAATTTAAATAAAAAAGCAAAATTGAAAATAAAAAAACAAAAACCAACCAGCCGAACAAAAAACTATTTGGAAAGCAGCCAGTATTCATTTTCGTTCTCGTATATCTAACTACTAAACATTATTGCTGGTTCTCTTATTTGGTTCACAAAGTTGACGTTTGAGCAGAGACATCCATTTTTAGGCTGAAGTAGAATAAGCATATTGTATACTGACTGTTTTTATTGTCCAAATGCAAGTAAAAATAATAATCTTAAAAATGTTTGTCTGGTATGAATGAATATACAAATGAATTAAAGAATGCATGAAATGGGTACCATACCCCAAACAGCATGAAAAATTTGAGTTTGTATGTAAAGTCAAATTAATATTTCCCCATCTGCCTTCTAAGCAGGGCATCATGTTCTAGTTAAAGAATGTGATATAACTTATCCTAATAGAGCCTAGGGTCTGAAAAGCTTTTAATTATAAATTTTGTTTTGACTTTGTAGTTCAAAGCATTTAACTTCTAGTGGAGACAGTTATTGTATATATAATTTTAAATGAAGATTTAACTGTTAGGATTAAGGATTAATTTCCACATTTGTTTAGTTGCATTCTCTCCCTTAAAAAAAAAAGGCTCAAAAGTAAGACAAAAGGGCTTGAACAATATTTTATCCATCACTGGAACAATATTATTGTCTGTGAAGTCATTTTGGACTGAAAGATAATTTTTAGCATTTTCTAAACTCTAGTAAACAACTTTAAACTTTGGAATCTAGAAATTTCAACAAATGCATCAATTCTCTTTTAGGGAGCAGTGGTAATTAGGTCTTTGCCAAGTAGAAAAGGGACTTTCTGGCAAAAAGATATACTTTCTTGATCACATAAAGTAGTAATTATTTCCTTTCAAGGCTATTTTTAAGTTGTTTGCTTTCATGTTTGTGAAAATCAGCTTTGGCGGAGGTAAAGCTTGACTTAACTAGATAGTTGGCATAAAAACCACTAACGATTTGCTCCAATAAACATGAACAGAAAAAAGTGATGCTTGTTGTCTTTAAAATCCTTAATCATAGGAATTCACTTTTGAAATCTTATTATCCTTTGTCCACAAGTCACTCATTTGCCAATTGTACATCTTGGTTCATTTCTGCAGATCTTCTACATGTGTGCTGCACTGGGCCAGTCATCCAGAAAGTCTAGCTAGACATTCAGTCTCAGGGAGTTGATCAAGGCACAAGTGGTAAATGTGATGCGGGTTCGGTTGGTGCTCAGTCAACTTGGATTGTTCAATTGCCAGGAAATGGGGAAGTGGAACCACGTCAGAGTTGTTTATTGGCCATGGGACCATGGTCAATGCCCCGAAGGTTGTCAGGAATCACTACAGTTTCAAGTCAAAGGGAGTCAGGAGTGGTATATACTTGTAGGTTCCCACACTAGCCAAAAGAGTGTGGGTGGAAGGTTAGTACTAAAGAGTTCTCTCCATCCTGGAGATAGGGCAGCAATTCTCAAAGGATTATGTTCTCTTCTGATATTTTTTGTAGTTTAACTTAAATTTTAAAATTTTCATAGGTAATTACATAGGCGTAATAAAATATTCAAAAAGTATAAATGGTATATAATGAAAGGTAAGTATCTCTCCAAGCCTTCAGTTCCTTTCCCCAGAAGAAACCACTGTACCAGTGCCTTGTACATTTATCTTCCCTCCAGAGATAGTCTAGGTATGCATGAAGACACATGCGTGTGCATAAAGACAATTTTAAAATATACAAATTGTATTGTACTGGTTTGCTCCTTCTTTCCCATTTATCAACGTATCTTGTAGTTCATTCCTCATCAGTACATAAAGAGGCTGTTCCTTCATTCCTTTGAATGGGTTCTGCTATCTTTTAATTCTGGTATTTGGGTCTGCCAAGTTAACTTTATTTCATCTAACTCATTTCACTTAAAGAATCTTTGCCTTAAATTTAAATTAAAACGTGAACATTCATCATCTAAGAAATACCTGGCATGGAGGAGGATCTTCCACTTTTATTTGTGTGACATTGAGGAAGGCACTCAGTTTTCTCATCCACATGAGAGGGATCCTACCTACATGGCTGATGTGGCCAGGTTGGCTGGATGTCTAGCAAATGTATGCTCTCTGTTTCAAAGTAGAGAAGAGGCTGTCAAGGTGGAGACTGCAGTTCTGGGCTCCCTTTATATCTAGTGTAACCACATAACTAAGTTTTGCCAATGAAAGATGAGAAATAGTAGTATGTGTCAATTCAAGGCCAAGTCAATTAAAACCAGAGCTGTACACTAAATCATATAATTGGGGTAAAGATTAAATTCAATAAGATAATGTAAGTAAAGCATTAGGGCATAGTAGTGCTAAGTGACATCTATTCTTATTAATACTGTAATTTATATATAGCTCTCCATATGAATAACATATATTTTTTCCTGTACCAAGTTTAATAAGGACTCAATACTCAGTCACGTGCTCCAAAGTCAAATGGACTTCACAGAAGCACTAGGGAGCAATGAAGATTTTAATTGGGGAACTAAAAGAGCAAATTTACTTCCACAGCTCATAGGAAACAACTTAATAATAAGCTCCATTAGATTTTTTTCTCCAAGAGTGATTCTTTAGCAGCCAGCCAATAGGTGTCTTTCTTGATGTTTTCCCCATAAATCTCTAAATTATTTTCTATTGTCCCAACAAATTCAGATTCCATCCAAAATTTAAATGATCTCACTTAAAGAACTACTCAGGGTAGCTGGACTCACCTTCCTTGTTTTTCATTAAGAAATAATTGACATATAACATCATATTAGTTTCAGGTATACAAGGTAATGATTCAATAGTTTTATATATTATGAAATGATCACCACAATACGTCTAATTTATATCCATTACCTCACATAGTTACACCTTTTTCTCTTGCAATGAGAACATTTATGCTCTATTCTCTTAGCAATTTTCAAGTATGCCATACAGTATTATTTAACTATAGTCACTATGCTATGTATTACATTCCCAGGACTTATTGATTTTATAACTGGAAGTTTGTATATTTTGACCCCCTTTACCCATTCTGCCCACTCCCCCCACCATCCTTAAAAGGCAATTTATCAACTATCCTCTGGTGCTCCACTTACCTTTTTTTTCTTTTTTTTTTTTTTTTTGTGATACGCGGGCCTCTCACTGTTGTGGCCTCTCCCGTTGCGGAGCACAGGCTCCGGACGCACAGGCTCCGGACGCGCAGGCTCAGTGGCCATGGCTCACAGGCCTAGCCGCTCCGTGGCATGTGGGATCTTCCCGGACTGGGGTACGAACCCGTGTCCCCTGCATCGGCAGGCGGACTCTCAACCACTACACCATCAGGGAAGCCCCTCCACTTACCTTTTGAGAATCTTAGCTCTTCTCCAATCACGTTATTAAAATATTTATCCAACAAAAGTTAGTCTTTACCTAGAAGGGGATTTTTTTCTGCTGAGAAAAACAAGATTCACCTCTTACCCTCCTAATTTCATTGGAATTAGAACAGGCTTTCTTAGTTGATTCCTAGTTGTATTCAGGAGATGGACCCTATCAGGAAATACTCTCCTCTCTTGGACTAGAATAGCCCCAGAGAAGTCTCTCAAGGGAAGTTTTGAGTTACTGCATTAAAGGCAGCATCCACCAGCCAGCTTACCTTCTGTGTCACAGCTGTCCTTTTGAGATTGACTATGGCTTTTGCTTCTGACTGTGTCTTAACCATCCCTTTCTCTCTTCTACTGAATGTAGCTCATGGATTCTGCCTCTGTAAATGCTGAATTTACTCCTAACAACATACCCCAACTCCCTTTCCTGCCTTTGTATTCTTGTTCATGTTCATCCTTCCAGGTTTCTGTACTGGAATTCAGGCTCAGAGCCTTCCCATTTCACTGATTCCAATCCTTGTCTCCTGAACACCACCAGCCCTCTTTATGTGTAGCTGATGAGTTGGTTCATTCAGAGAAGTTACCACCAAACTAATATTCAATGTATCTCGGTCTACTCGGAGGTAGTAGAACACAAAATGCAAGTGCAAATATACACACTATATCTGTGACTAACTAGGGTGCAAGTGTGACAAAAACACCTTGAAAGTGTTTCATAAGAATTAAAACTTGTTTAATATTCTCTTCCCCCCAACATGCTGTAAATTCTATAGTCAATGAACAGTGTCTGAATTATTCCCTGGAGTATCCTCAGAATCTAGCACAGTTATGTGCTTGGTTATGTTAGAGCCTCAATAATGTTCATTAAATAAATAAATGATACAGATAACCTAGAAGTAAAAGACTAAATGTTCAAATATATATTTTACAAAATAAAATCCATATTCTGTATTTAAGAACATATAACCAAGTAGCATCCAATAATTACCAACTTTGTAAATGTAAACAAGATATTCTGGGTTTCCCTTTCTTTATCTCTAAAATGAAGCTAATGGTAGAGTGAAAGAAATTAGAACATCATAAAAGTGCTGTCTGTATATTGGAGATTATAGTGTTTACTCACATGGGCAATATGAAGTTGATAATCTAGTTGTTACAGTCTGAGGACAATCATTTGGAAGTCTATTGCATTATAATAAAAATAATGTGTCTTGGTGACAACTTTATAGGACCTCATCTTGTAACTTGCTTTGCACAAGAGGCAAATCATTTATTTCCTCTTATTACTTTTAAAATGAGAATAATCCATATCTGCCTCCCAATTGAGTTGTGTATGTTCATTCAAGTGCTTATAATTTACCATGTATCAGCTCATCTATACTAATTTTTTTTTTTTTTTTTTTTTTTTGCCCATGGAGCAAGATAGCATCCATGGTTAAAAGAAACTGACAAGTACTTTAGCCTGATTGTTATCTGTATTTCAGGTTTTGAGCCTGCTGTTTTATATCAAAATGTAGAAACACACAAGTGTCTAAAACCTTATGGAGTTTATCTAATTCAGAGATGAAAACGCAAAATTAAATAGTTCCATGTTCTGTTCTTGCCATTAACAAATCCTTGCTATTAACCCCACAGATAAACTATTCCCTGAACCAAAACTAAGATAAGTATATTGTCATGACATATTAAAAGCAGCAAGTGGTGGATTTTCTCCATATAGGGCAGGCCTGGGGATACTTGCAGGCCTGAGGATACTTAATAAGTAGCTCTAAAATAAAAGTCGCTTCACTATAAAGTGAAGGTTTAGGTCAGTAATGCGCAATGTCTTCCAGGAAGGACCCAAGTCTCAAATTCTTCATATCCCATCAAGGTTGCTAGAGAATTTTACATCCCTGCAAAGCTTCCCTCACCATAGCAGGGAAGGGACCGTGGAAAACCTCCTTCATCACAACCGTGAACGCTTTTTGGAAAAGGAACACCATAGTCTCCTAAGACTAAATGTCATTCCTTATGGAATGCTTCCAGGTAATGATAAATGATGGAAGTCAATTTTTTTTTTTTTTTTTTTTGTGGTACGTGGGCCTCTCACTGTTGTGGTCTCTCCCGTTGCGGAGCACAGGCTCCAGACGTGCAGGCTCAGCGGCCATGGCTCATGGGCCCAGCCGCTCCGCAGCATGTGGGATCTTCCCAGACCGGGGCACGAACCCATGTCCCCTGCATCGGCAGGCGGACTCTCAACCACTGCGCCACCCGGGAAGCCCGGAAGTCAAATTTTAAAAGTGTTTCTTGAAAGGTGAAGATCTAGGAACATAGTTAAGTGACAGCTAGAGGTAGCAAGCCAGGATGAGGTTCTGGACAGGGCTGAGGAGGACCAGAATCCCTGACTCTGACACAGGGGAGAAGGATGCACGCTCTAAACACTGTGTCTGCAGGGTACACAAGTCTCATCCTGTCTATACATTTAATGATTATTTAATATGTGTGGGTATTTTCTTAAATAAGTCAATTCTATGCTGATAGTGCCTCCCCACTATAAAGGTATGCCTAGTGAAATATGCCACAGAGGGGAACAATCCTAAGTTTGGTATCCCAGCCTTTCTGCCATGGGGTGACTATAACAAGGCTTCTATGAGCCCTGAGCTGTCCCTTGGAAAGGTTGGGAATAAGAGAAATATATTTACTTTCTGGGAGTTAAACTAGGGACATGAATGGTGTGGGTATCTTACTGGAGAACACAGACTTGAGAGTCATCGTAGCTGAGAGCATGGTGGACTTGGACAGCGGGGGCACCTGGACATCTGGTGGGGAGTGGGAAAGAGGATGGAATTCCTAAATAAACAATTGACAAAGAGATGTGTATATTTATTTAGTGCCAACCAACCTTTGCTTCTGCTTGTCTCCCAGTCCCGGATTCTTGCTTCTATATTTTGACTTTGAAAAAAACCTGCGTGTCTGTCCCTCTTTCATTGAACAACTCCCTAGACTTTCACATCCTCCTAGTTCACCTTCGCTTGTCCTGCCTGGTCTACGTAACTCCAGTCCTTGAGAAGGCTCTCTGGCTGGGGCGACAGATCCATTCATAGGAGGTAAACACTTTCATAGCGTTTGGTAAAATGCTGTAAGAATAGATTCATGCTCTAACGTAAGAGCTTCTTCTCAGGTATTCATCCTTCTCTTCCACCAGCCAGAATCGGCACACTTGAAAACCTCTAAATATCAAATTTGCCCTCTTTTGCTGTGCATTCATCAGACTATACGATGTACAGCACCATGAATATTTTTAGATGCTTAAGATTTTTTTCAACCTAGTTTTGATAAAAGATCTGCTTACCTGATTTGCAGAATCTTAACTTGGGTCTCTCTGAGACGTTTCTTTAACTTGAGTCTTCACAATGAAAACAAAAATGTATAATCCAAGAATAACTGTCTTATGTTATGAAATTAGGAATAATTACATCCATCTGCTTATATTGCCCGATAGTTAACGTTAATTCCCAATTCATTCCTTTTATGGAACTAGTAAAAGCCTAGCGGTAGGAGAACAAGCTCTCTCCTCCTTGATTCCTGGTTTATTTTATTACATAATCCAGATTCTATTGATGTTCTTCTGCCAGTTTTAGGTTACTCTCTTGTTCCACTCTCAGATGTGACAATCACTTCTTTGTATCAGAATTAAAGAATTCTCAGCTCTTGTATTAGTTAAAAGTTTACTTTAATTGCAGATCTTTAAGCTACTAAAATGTAAAAAGAAATTGCTTTCTTCCAATGTTTTTGGTAAACACCTAGAAATAGCTTTTTCTTGGTTTGTATGTTTTGCCCGCCTCTGAAATTCTGAGCTCCATGTTATGTTAAGAAGTTAAAAAAAACAAAAAAAAAGGGCTTCCCTGGTGGCGCAGTGGTTGAGAGTCCGCCTGCCGATGCAGGGGACACAGGTTCGTGCCCCGGTCCGGGAGGATCCCACATGCCGCGGAGCATCTAGGCCCGTGAGCCATGGCCGCTGAGCCTGTGCGTCTGGAGCCTGTGCGTCCGAAGCCTGCGCCCCACAACAGGAGAGGCCACAACAGTGAGAGGCCCGCGTACCGCAAAAAAAAAAAAAAAAAAGAAGTAAATTGTAAATTTTGGTGCTTGCTTCAGCAATGCTATCTCCTGATATTACCTCTGGCTAAAGGAAAGAAAGGAATAAAGGCCAACTGTGTGTGAAATACAGAAAAGGGTACTTTCAATAAGGCCACCTAAAGGGGTCTGCACTGGAGTCAGGCTTTTATAAAAGTGAGCCCCTTGTGCCATCAGCCCTGTGGTAGCACTAATATGCCTGGGACCAGCAGGACTGCCAGAAGCACAGCTCCCATTCCCAGTCTCAGACATGAGTGACAGCATCTTTCTACTCACTTTCATGTCTTCCTGTCATCACCCTTCATAAGCAGGCTGGCTGAAATATCATTCACCACCACAGGAGAAGAGCATATGAGGCATCTTGGCAGCATTCATGTAAGAGATATAACTCTACAGATATAACTCTGTAGACACCGACCATGTATCCTTTTTTGTACTGATGGTTTTGTTGCTGGGCCCATTTTCCTTGAACAGGCTTTTTCAACCATCTCCAGAACGCATGTATCAATATTAACTTTGTATTTTCATTATTTTTTTAAAGAACAATATAATTTTTGTTTTCTAACAATTATAATACATATATCTTCATTATAAGATGAATTCAATAAAACCAACTAAAACATTATAAATAAACTTAATGTCCCCTTTATCTATGAACACCAACCCTAGATACCTCTCCAGAGGTCTCCAGAGGTAACTGTTTCACCCTTCATATATTTACTATGAAGCCATGTGTGTATGTTTGTGTAACCACATAGAAATTATATAGGGTTTTATACATAAATTATATCAAATTTTATATACTATATCCTGTTTTAGTGTTGGAAATATTTTTATTTTTGGCTGAGTTGGGTTTTCATTGCTGTGTGCAGTTTTTCTCTAGTTGTGGCAAGCAGGGGCTACTCTTCATTGTGGTGCGCAGACCTCTCATTGCTGTGACCTCTCCTGTTGAGGAGCATGGGCTCTATGTGCGCAGACTTTGGTAGTTGTGGTGTGTGGGCTCAGCAGTCGTGGCTCATGAGCTCCAGAGCGCAGGCTCAGCAGCTGTGGTGCACGGGCTTAGTTGCTCCACAGCATGTGGGAATTTTGGGTTTTCTATATCAAGTATCATGCTATCAGCAAATAGTGAGTTTTACTTCTTCCCTACCAATTTGGATGGCTTTTGTCCTTTCTTCTTGTCTGATTGCAGTAGCTAGGACTTCCAACACTATATTAAATAGAAGTGGTGAGAGTGGGTATCCTTGTCTTGTACCTGAATTTAGGGGAAAGGCTTTCAGCTTTTTCCCACTGAGTATGAGGTTAGTTGTGGGTTTGTCATAGATGACCTTTATTATATTAAGATATGTTGCCTCTATACCCACTTTGATGAGAGTTTTATTGTGAATGGATGTTGAATTTTGTCAAATGCTTTTTCTGCATCTATTGAGCTGCTCATGTGATTTTTATTGTGATGTATCACATTGATTGATTTGTGAATATTGACAAATTCAATTTCACTACTAGTGATCAGTCTGTTCGAATTGTCTGTTTCTTGATTCAGTCTTGGCAGGCTGTATGTTTCTAGAAATTTGTCCTTTTCTTCTAGGTTGTCCATTTTGTGGCATGTAACTGTTCATAGTATTCTCTTATGATTTTTTGCATTTCTGTGGTATCCATTGTTATTTCTCATCTTTCATTTCTTGTTTTGTTTATTTGGATCTTCTCTCTCTTTTTGGTGAGTTTGGCTAAAGGTTTACCAATTTTGTTTATCTTTACTAAAAAACAGCTCTTGGTTTCATTGATACTTTCTGTTGTCTTTTTATCTCTATTTTATATATTTCCTCTCTGATCTTTATTATTTCCTTCCTTCTGCTGACTTTGGGCTTTGTTTTTTCTTTTTCTAATTACTTTAGGTGATAGTTTAGGTTGTTTATTTGAGATTTTTCTTGTTTCTTGAAGAAGGCTTGTATCACTCTAAACTTCCCTCTTAGAAAGGCTTTTGCTACATTCCATAGATTTTGGAGGGTTGTGTTTCCATTTTCATTTGTCTCAAAGTATTTTCTGATTTCCTTTTTGATTTCTGCACTGACCCATTGTTTTTTTAGTAGCATGTTGTCTAGTCTCCACATGTTTGCTCTTTTCCCATTTTTCTTTCTGTAATTGATTTCTACTTTCATACCGTTGTGATCAGAGAAAACGCTTCATGTAATTTCTATATTCTTAAATTTGTTGAGACTTATTTTGTGGCCTAGCATGTGATCTACAGTAAGTCCCCTACATATGAACTTTCAAGTTGTGAACTTTCAAAGATGCAAATGTGCATTCACATGTCCAGTCACATAAGTTAGTTCACATGTCTGGCGTACATTGTCACATGCATGCATTCTCTACAAGTAGTTGTGCTTTTGTCTACTTTACTGTACAGTACTGCATAGAGTCAGCAGTACAGTATCTTTATTTCAAGCCCAGGATGTCCGGAAGCAAGTGTAAAAGCAGCAGTGAAGTAGCTGGTACTGCTAAGAAGCACCAAGCGATAACAATGGAACTTGCTGTGCAACACAAGGAGCTTACTAATGAAGACTTGACAGAATTGGAGGCCCAGAGAAAGCACAAAGAGAGACAAGAGGAAAAAGGAGTAACTGAAGAACTGAAGAAGTTCATGACACAGAAAATGGCAAGGGATTTCCTTTATTTGAGGAGGCACTGTTAGTTTTTGAAGCACAGCACCTGAACATAGAACAGTATATGAAGGTTGCAGCAGCTCTTCAGAATGCAATCCAGTGCTACTGTATCATCTATGATGAGAAAAAAAGAGCTACTACCCAGACATCACTGGATCGTTTTTTCAAGAGGGTAGATAGAGTTGAATCCAGCAAGGAACCAGAACCTGTGCCATCAAAGTCAGGCATGAGTGAAATTGCAGCCTGCCCTCCATCTCCTATAGCTGATGATCCTTCAGCTCTACCATCTCCCACCTCCTCTCTCTCCTCCAGTCAATAACTCTTCTTGCCTGTTCACTCGATGCCAGCCCTTGTATGCCAGCTGTTGTACAGTACTACTGTACTTTTCAAAGTACTGTACTGTAAGTTTAAAAATGTTTTCTTTATTTTTTGTGTTTCTTAGTTTTTTATGCATTATTTGTGTGAAAAGTATTATAAACCTATTACAGTACAGTACTACATAGCTGATTGTACTAGTTGGGTACCTAGGCTAACTTTGTTGGACTTACAAACAAATTGGACTGACGAAACTCACTCTCAGAACAGAACTTGTTCATATGTAGGGGACTTACTATGTCCTGGAGAACGTTACATGTGCACTTGAAAAGAATGGATATTCTGCTCTTTTTGGATGTAATGTCTTATAGATATCTATTAAGTCCAACTGGTCTATCGTATCAGTGAAGACCACTATTGCCTTATTGATTTTCTGTCTGGATGACCTGTTCATTGTTATAATTGAGGTGTTAAAGTCCCCTACTATTTTTGTATTATTGTGAATTTTCCCCTTTATATCTTATCTGTATTTGCTTTATATATTTAGGTGCTCCCGTATTGGGTGTATATACATTAACGAGTGTGATATAGATTTTGTCACACTTTAAAGCACTTTATTAGTTTTAGCAGCACTTTATTAGTGTTACAGAACAAATGCAAAATTGTAAATCTTGATAAAAATACTATAGAAGTAAAAATATAGGAGAAGGGAAGGTGAAGTGAGAGGAATAATAAGAGACTAATTTCCTCCTTTTTAAATGGCAAAAAGTCAATTGACATTGACTAAAACAAATATATGGTTAAATATGAACAAAATAAATATATAAATAACCATGTAAATTTAAATATAAACAAATATATGGTTAAACATAATGAATTCAGATCTGATTATTATGTAATTGATAATTTTAACTTCAGATCTGATTATTGTGTAATTAATAAGTTTAACTCAGATCTAATTATTGTGTAATTAATAATTTTAATCTTTAGGATAAAATATCTTGTGAGGTCAGTTAACATCTAAAATTCAGCCATCTTTTAAGGTTCACTTTCATTTCTTTATCTTCTGCTTAATTTAGTGTATTTTAAATTAAAAATAACATTTATTTATTTATTAAAAGAGTATGATTGCACTTAGCATATCTACATGCCATTTAATATATCCACCCATTGATTCATTTACATTCTACAACATCTTGAAGGTCTCTTATGGTAACAATGGTTATTTCTGGATAGTATGATTTGGGGGGTGATTTTCTACTTCTTTGTATTCTTTCAACTACTTGAATTATTTACAATGAACATGATTTGGCAACTACACACACACACACACACACACACAAAATTCCAGTTTGTAATGTGTTTTGGGCTTACACTGATGATTCATCTACTAGTTTTGTGTTAGAAGTTTTAGCTTAGGCCTGAAGTCAGGCTAAGGGACCAGAGGATGACAAGACCTCTCCTCAGGGCTATTGCTACCCAGCAAGCAATTATTGTGGATCCTTAAGTGCAAAAATATCCTCTGTCCTTCTTTCTGATCCATGAAGCAGTCAGCATAAGGGAGACTGGCTCTTTTTTTTTTTTTTTTGCCACTTTTGAGACAAAGGAAACACTCCCATAGAATATAGGCTACATACTGCAGATATCACACCATGGGTGTCAGGCTCCAATGTAGTTACTTCACCTCTCTGGGTACAGCACGTCAAGAGCTCCAGGTGTGCCTGCAAGTGCTTCCCTAATTGACAGAGCAATGCTGGCCTATATGTGCTAAGTAGGAGGATGGAGACAACTTGCCTAAGTTCTGTAGACAAGTTCCCAAGGAGCTATTACAGAAGGAGCCTGGCTTGGACCCCCTTCAATAACTCCAGTTAGGTAAGAGTGGCAAAGTAGGAATTCAACTTAAGTCTCTGTAAGAAGGAAATATAGGTACAGGTATAGATAGATACAGATCTTTGTATTAACTGCTTCCATGGGTACCACGTGAGACCTGAACACCTCAGTGCCACAAAACTCCATGTAATTGGATTTCTATAAAATTCCATATAATCTACCTGGACCATTCTTTCCACATCGCAGGCTTTAAAAACTTCCTGCATGCCGAGACCCCACAATCTCTCTCTCTCTCAAACCTCTTTCCTGAAGTTCAGACCCAAATGTTCATCTACTTACTAGCTATTCTGTCCCAAATTCAGCAGGTACAAATAAATCCAACATACACGGTCCCAACTTGTTCTTTCTCTTCATTCACTCAACAACTGTTTTTTGAACGCCCACTATGTGCCAGGCATGATCGTAGAGCCTGGAAATACAGAGATGCATATGCTGTATTCCTACATGCAGGAAGGTCAAGTTTTCATGGAGAAGACTGAGAAATAAAAGTGAATACAATGCAAAGGCGATGATAGATCACAGGGAGCTGAGACATAGAATCGGGTCATCTAAAGCAGGTCGTGTGTTTGCGGGGGCAGGAGACAGATTAGTGATCAGGAAAGTCACAGAGGAAACAGTGTTTGAGCTTTCTCCAAGAGTTTGCAGAACTACTCCTGCACGGCGAGGCAATTCTTACAGACCCAGCTGTTCCGGTCAGCGCGGCCCACAACTCGCGTCTGCAGTGGCTTTCCAGGTCAGCCGGCCCTGGAAACTGCCTCCTTGGCTACATCTCTTCCATCAAGGACACGCTGAAGACTGTGCACTTAGCCCTAGGTCCCGATCTGCTCTATGCGGTGGTTTTCTGGAGGCCACCTGGTATCTTGCTAAGAACACCTAGGTTTCAGAGGAAAAAAATAACGTAGGTGTTTCCTGCTCCTCTAATCAAAAGTTTCTTAGTCTTTGGGAAATGATTTCACCTCTCTGAAACTCACCTCCTCGTCTCTGAAAGGCTAATAATTTTAAATACTAGTGCTTACCTCAAGGGAGGGTATAAAACACCAAATGAGATGAGCGATGTGAAAGGCACAGCACGACTATTAATCACCTTTGCTAGGTTTTGAGGATGATGGACCATGACTTCAAAGGTTGTAAATGCCGATCTTGTAAGGACAGTGTGAAGCTTTTGGAACTTTCTCAAATATACAGATATGAATTTCAGTTGAATTCACTGTTTATGTCTCTTCTAGCATCTCAGTTTCCAATCCGGTCTGGATTTCATTCCAACCATTTACTAGCCTTGGACAAGTTATTCTAAATTTCCTCTCGGGTATCATGGGGATAATTAAACGTGTCTCTAAGGGACGTTGTGAGGGTGGTTTGAAGTATGGAATAGAAAACATCACCTAGTAATGCTTTCACACACAAGGTTTTGACTAAGGAAAGAGGTCCTTCTGTGGGAACCTAGAGACTGGGAACTGAGCAGGGGCAAAGGGAAGCCTGTCTCCGGTGCAGCGCGAAGGCGGATATTTGGATGCTCGTACTCACCAGCCGGGGGCGGCCTCGCGGGAAAAGCCGGGCGCTGGCCCCGGTAGGGGGCGCCCGAGCGCCGCACTGCAGCATCCTGGCGGCCTCTCGGGCTGAGCTCGCGTCCTGCCGCAGTCCCTCGGCGGCTAGTCTGAGCGAGTGGCGGCGAGGAGATCCTGGCCGCTCCGCCAGCACTTGCCGCAGCTGCCGCCGCTCCCACCCGCGACCGCAGCCCAGCAGCTGGGAAACGGCCCCCCGCAGACTGGGCTGCGCAGCGTGGGAGGGTTAGCGGTCCCGGAGGACCGATTCCGAACTTGCAAGGGGACCGCGGCTCTCCCGGGCCTGGAGAGTATGAACAGGTGAGTGTCACGCACGTGCCCAGGTGGCTCTTTCGGGATTGCTTCCTGCAGACCCTTTCGAGCCCCCGAACGCTCGGCCTCTGGGGCGGTCCTCCTGGTCACTGGGTCCTCCCAGGCGGGGGTTGTGGGTCACCGAGAGGGAGATGTGAGCGCCGGCGCCCAGAGCGTGACAGCGCCCTCCGTCCGAGCTGAGACCGAGAATGCCCTTTTGACTTAGGCTGCATTTGCTCCCTAGGTCGAGAGCAAGTGACCTGCAGTCCACGATGCGCTTGTTTATCATTCCAGGATACCTGTTGCTTTCCGAGCAACGGTATAGCCAGGGGTCTCGTACAATCATCCTCATTCCTGTGCGTGCTGCGTTGTGATAAGATAAGGGAGAATTTCTGACAATGAGACCAGGAAAACTTGATTTCAGAGCTAGAGAAGGAGCGGCCCAAAGAGAATCTCATTCCCACGATCAGACTAGTTTCTTTGCTTCCCTAAACACCTGCACTTTATTTTGATGAGACCATAAATATAGAAGTTACAAAACTATTACCGTATAAAGATGCTTCCTTTTTTTTTTTTTCCAAAAGGAACTAGAAAGCATGGACCTTGATAAGTATAATAGTCTTGGGATTGATCTATTACGGATAAATCATTATTTTTAAATAAATATGAAAATCGGGTTATTAGTGAACTAGATGTCATAGGCCTATTGAATTGTAAGCTCCTTGAAGGTGGCCATTTAGCATAAATGTGGGATGAATCAATGCATGCATTAATGTGACACAGAATTTGGAGTCTTGCTTTTTTTCTTTTCTTCTTCTTTCTAAGCTTTCTTTTGGTACCTTTATGTTTAGGAAAAACCTTTAATCTCTTAAATACCTAAGTGTGATTTTAGCTTTAGGGGTGATTAGAACTGAGAAGTTTTTGTCCTAATAAAGCACTGTCCATGTAAAAAGTGAACGGCAGCTTCAAGACCCAGCCAGAATATTTCTGCACAACAACATGAAAAAAAATGTTTTGTTCGATCCGTGTTATGGAAGGTCTTGGATCATGAATTATTTTGAACATCAGAGACTTGACAACAGGTCCCTTATTAAAACAATTTACACATTTATCTTTGTTTTCTATTTTTATCAAATGTAACTTTTCACATTTTCATGGGAGAAAATGTTGAAGGATATATGTCAGTTTTGTGTCTTCCTTTAAGGGATTTTTCTAAACACAACCTAAGATTTACAATAACTAGCTGCATCTTTATTAGGTTATGTATGAAAATTTTAACCTACACAATTTTTCTTTCTTATGTGACATTCCTATGCCTCTGAGGCCATTTGGGAGTTACTGAAAATTTTAACTTAACAAATGTTTTGTTTTTTTCTTTTTAAACCACATTTGATGGCTACTTTCTTGAGGCATAAATCAGATAGTAAATTATTTGGATTTTTATGTGCATGGGAATGAACCGTTCTGTATGAAATAACAAATTGTTGTTTATACAAGCTCCAGACACATGCATGTTCTATATTTCAAAGAAATGCTTGCCATTCTTATTCGGAATTTATTTAGTTAATACATCTCGATACATTATGCTTCTGTGATGCTTCTGTGCTGAACCACTGAGCCTTAAGCACAGAGGCCTTTTCTTTTTTTTTTTTTTCTTTTTGATCTTCAAATTTTTTTAGATTGTATCTTTTTCTTTTTTTAACATCTTTATTGCACTGTAATTGCTGTACAATGGTGTGTTAGTTTCTGCTTTATAACAAAGTGAATCAGCTATACACATACATATATCTGCATATCTCCTCCCTCTTGCGTCTCCCTCCCACCCTCCCTATCCCACCCCTCTAGGTGGTCACAAAGCACTGAGCTGATCTCCCTGTGCTATGCAGCTGCTTCTCACTAGCTATCTATTTTACATTTGGTAGTGTATGTATGTCAATGCCACTCTCTCACTTCATCCCAGCTTACCCGAGGCCTTTTCGTAATGAATGCATATAAAATGACAAATAATGAAATTCTTTTTATCTTTACCCAAAAGTGTGGGACTGGACAAATTACAGATGTAAAAGCTTCTGGTTTTTGTACTATTAATGACCACTAGGGAGTTTGTTCATTATTGGGATGAAGTAAACAACAGCCAATGTTATTGTTGACCTTTCTGTCCTTCGGAGGAAGCTCTGGACTGTGGAAATCAGCAAATACAAAATTTGTGAGGTACAGGTCCATAGTTTAGATGTGTAATGAAGGAGACGATTACACGTTAACGTCTTTGCAGAAACACGTTTTCAGAAGGACTTTTACTTTTTTCTTTCTCTGGAAAAGCTCTTTTTGAAAATTTGTAGATGCCAAAACTCTGGCAGGAACAGTTCATGTGTTTAGATAACAGACTTGAAAGTGAAGTCTTGTATTTAGGTTGAAAACATCGATAGCAGAAGTTCAGAATAGGGGAGCCTGCAATTCACGTGAAAAATGGGAGCCTTAATATGAGTGTGCTGAAATATAACTACAGTGCCAGATGAAGAAGAGGAAGACTCGTATGAAACTTTTGCTGGGTCATTTGTCAGGTCATATCTCAAGGGGCGAATGCAGAGGATGCCACATTTTTAGAGTGATTAAAATGGCAAATACCAGAGAAGAAAGCTGCACATGGTGAGGAGGGAAGGTGAGGGTCAAAAAAACATAAACAAGAACAGATGTCCCATGAAGAACCAGGAAAGATGACTGGGTCTCATTTTCCTAGAAAGTAGACATCTAGAATGGGGCAAAGGTTCCTAATAGCTGCTTGGCTACTTGAAGGGCTCTCAGTGAAAGAAAAGAAAAAGTTGATATAATGCTTCTCTCCTCCCCCCATACCTGGAAGTGATAAATTAGACCCAGAATGGTTGTTAGATGGTTGTCTGATCATAAAGGAAGGCTGGATGGATTTTTCTGTTGACTCCAAGGCTATTTCCAATTTTACATTTTCATGGTACCAAGGACCTAAGTGTCTCTCCTAAAGCATCCAACTATATAAAATGTGCTTACATTGTATATCATGTCATTTCCCAAGTGTCAGGACAGTACCATAAACTAATTTACTTGAGGTTGTCATAGAAAAGGAATCAGAAGCCAGCACATGGCATTTATCCTTTGTGTACCAGGGCATTGTGCCCAGAAAAATATAAAAATATTATCTAGATGTTATATATCAATTTTGGATCATGGGTATCTGTCACATGACTCAACCATGTGATCTAGTGTGAACGGAGATAAAATTTAAACCTTGGAATGCAAATTCAATCATATTACAATGGGATACACTAATATGAATGTGTATTATTCAGCCCAAAGGGAAATAACAGTTCTAAATGTGACTCTCCCCATGTGTGTATGTATATTGGATGTTTACAGACATATGGTAAATACATGTATTCACAGGCAAGTATTTGTTATCAATTACTGACAAAAAACATTCTTTGAGAAAGTACTTTTGAAAATGCTATCTTGTGTAAAAATGCATTTTTTAGAACCAAACAGATCTATGAGCAAGTCCTGGATCTATCACTTTTTAGTTGAAGGGTTTACAGTATATTGTTAGAACCCTCTCGCAGGATTGTGGTGAAGATCAACAGGGAAGACGCTGATCGAGTGAATGGTGCTGGCACATAGGAGATGCTTTAATAAATATGAGTTTCTTTCTCCAGTCAGTTATGAATTCCCAAATCTCTTTTGTTGAAGGATTGCTGATTTACAATGATATGGTGAAACCAAGGGCTGGAACGAAAAAGATCTTCTCAGCTCTTTAGTTTGAACCACAGTGAATTGTCTACCAGCAGCCGGCATGGCTAAAAGTTCAGAGGTCAAACTGGCAATATTTGGGAGAGCAGGCGTGGGCAAGTCAGGTAAGATTTTTGTGGTGGCTGTTTGTGTGTGTGTTTGTGTGTGTGTGTGTGTCTCTCTCCTGTTCTCCTGTGTTGCTCTTTTAGATGAAGCCTCTTTCTCTTTATCTGAAATTTTCATTTTGCATAACCAGGTTTTAACGTCCTCTTTTGCTTCTTTATGGTAAAGAAGCTCCGCTGGTAATACACAAGGCAGTGGATACATCACAGGTCTTGGTATTCTGAGGAAGGATGTTCAACTTCCAAAGAAATCAGACTGTAGAAATTAAAAAATACATTGGCTCTTTTTTTCTCTATATGAGATCTTGAGGGGCCAATGTAATATCTCATCAGTCTTGATATTTTCAGCAACTGGCTCAGTGTCAAGCATGTGTTGGGTGCTGAATACACGCTTGCCGAGGGAATATATCTTTACAAGAAACAGAATTGTATTATCACCCAACACGTCTAAAATTGGGGAGGACTGGTGTAAGCTGGGGCGTGTGTGACCTCAAGTAAGATAGCTATTGCCGGAACCTCTGGGGTGAATTCAAATGATCCAGTTGTGGCCCACATTGGTAATCCAGAGGCTTTTGTATTTCACACCTCAGTAAAGGTTTGCAGACCTTTAAGATGAAGGGTGAAATGGTGGAAGTGAAAATGTATCTAATCCAATTTGAGAAATGGATCTCAGATTTTATAATTAAATGTTAAGTACATGTTGCTGAAATATCAGGGCAACGTGGTTTTTCAGATAACGTTGCTTTGATCTCTCACTGGAGGAAAGACTCATAATTGACTTTGCCCATTGAGCTCTTGGTTCTCAGGAAAGGACTCAAACAGACACCTAGTAGGTGTGTGTTTGTAGAGGGAAACCCATTCGGATCATCCAGTACAACAAGTCATCCACATAATCTTAAACAAACACGCATGAGCAGCTTTTAATTCTGTGACCAGCCTCTCTTTCCAAACCGGCTCTGTGGTATAATTTCAGCAGTAAATCTTCCCTATTCTAAGTTCTAAGTCTTCCTCTCTCTCTCTCTCTCTCTCTTTTTTCTTTTTATTTTCTCAAGAGGGCTCTTTTCTCAAGAGGGCTCTTTTCTGCAGACACCCTTTTCTCCTGCTTGCCACTTGCTCTGGCCTCTGGCAGAAACCAAGCAAAAAAAATAGATAGTTGACAAGGCTAAGAAACTGCCAGCCTTCAGGAGATCGAAGATGGTTAAACTCCTCCCTATTAATCTCCTCAGTGTTTCCTGATGGCGTGAGAACAAACAATTTCTGTAGCTGGTGGAAGGCTCTGGAGAATGAGGAAACTGTCCCAGTGAGTGGAGGATCAAGGCGATGCCTTGTGTGGGAAGACGTGTTCTGACAAGAGCTGGTCTAAATTTTTCATGACCGAGGGATCTAGACTTAGAGCTCAGTGTTTAACATTCATGCATGCAACATTTAACACAGGCAATAAGGGAAGGGGAATTTTTAACCTTATATCATTTACCAAAATAAACTCTGCCTCATTTGAAAAGTGAAACATAAAAATAAAAATCCAGTGGAGAGAACCACTTAACTCTATGTACCGTATACCCGCTCTTTTTCATCTGTATTATCTCAGAGCAAACTGGGTGTCTCTTCCTGTCAAGGCTGATCCATCAGTTAGACCTCAGTTTCCTTTGTCTTCCCCCAAGTTGTGTCAATTATTTCTTCAAGGATTCTTCTCATTCTCTACTGACCTTTTCCCCTTGAGCATTTCTTTGTCCACTACTCCATCTTTTTCTTTTCTCCAAGGTTATTGAACTTGGGCTCTGCCCTCAATGTCTTAACTTTTTGGGACTTCCCATTCATTGCTTAAGCATGGCAATCTTCCACTGTGATCATGCTGCTGAAACTGCTTTTGTGAGGGTCACCACAGCTCAATAACCGATCTAATGAATCTTTCTCAGTTCTGGTCTTCTTAGAACTCTTGTTACTGTTTAACATAACCACTTACGCTTTCCTAAAATTCCTTCCTTCCCAGGCTCCAATGACGTCACACTTCTTGGCTTTCCCGCCACCTCTCCATTGACCCTAAGCAGCCATCTTCATGCGCTGCTTTTTATTGGCCTACTTCTCTCAAAGATTGGGGCTCTCAGGTTCTACATATCATCCTCTTGTCCTCTCACTGCAGACCCTCTCCCTAGGGGAAAGCCCTCATGCCCAGAGCTGAAGATGACACCTGCACACAGAGTCCACATTCTGTTGACCTTGGTTTTAATTTATGGAAAGTGCAGAAGTTGAACTTGTTCATTTAGGTCCTTTCCAGCTCGAAAATGTGATGACTCTTGATTAATGACTCTTCTTTGGACTGGTTTTCCTGTCCACCTTATATACATTCTACCATGCGTGTTTATTTTCATTTAGGTGAAAATGACAGTGATAGACCACATGCCTTTAAACAATTGCCTTTTTGTCTGTCATCTATAAACAGACAGTGTTTTCCTATTTCAACATGAGACTGTTTTCCTGAGACCTTGTAACCACACCTCCCGTTTATAAAGTAGACTGGTTTGACTTATGCATGGGAGACAGTTCTGAGACCTTTTCCCATAATTCAGTGAAAACAACCATAGAGTACTTCATATCTTATCTCTCAATTTTGAAACCAAACTGTGAATTCACGTTTATACTAGTTCTTAATTAATATGGATACCTCTGCCTAATCATTGTATCCCACCTTCGCCTTCCTATTGTACAGATTCAATTTGTCTTATAAGTAATTTTTGTTTTTTTAAGTCTGCAAGAAATTATACCTGCTGGAATGTAACTACAGCTCCTCACTTACTCAAATGCCTCCCCCAAATGGTCATGATCCACCCGTGGGCTCAAACAATCCATTTCTCACCAAACATTCCTGAGAAGGGGCGGCAGCTTGTGATCTTGGAGTGGTAGAAACTGAGCACCTCTGATTTGAACCTGGGTCTGTGTGAATTGCTTCAGAGGCTTCAAGCCTTACCTGGCCCATCTGCTTTCCTGCACACTCAATACCAATTTGGAATTTGGGGTAAATAAGACCATATTGGCCATTTGCTAATGGAGTCAAGAACAGGAGTCCTGGAGTCACACTATTAGGTCTGGCTCCCAGTTCTACACTTTATTAGCTGTGTGAATTTAGCAACTTTAACAAGGTACTTAAATTTTCAATTTCTGCAATTATATGAAGGATGTAATAGTGCCTATTTCAAAGAGTTGTCGTTAGGACTGGCTGAGTTATTACATGCAAATCTCTTAGAACAGTACCTGGCACATATTAAGTGCTCAAGTATATTCGTTTATATTATTACAATTTTTCAAAGTATGCTCTTCTTCACTTGTAAGTTGTCTAGTGAAACCATACAATCAAAGATATATCTACATTCAAGTGGATATTTGGGTTTTCAGTAAAAGTCAGAAAGCCTATAAGAAAAAATTTTGTATTGCTGCTCAGCACACCCTAAACACACACACACACACACACACAGACACACACACTTTCTCAGTCTCTCTCTTTCTATTAAATCCAGAGTCTGGTTTATGTCAATTACAGCTTGACCGCTGCTGATCATAACAATACTTCTCCTGGCTAATATCTTGGAAATCTTGGAAAAGCAGCCAGAAGTATTATGGTGTCATCAATAAATTAACACCGTTAAATTTGCAAGTGCTTCTGGTATGTGGTAGATGGTTTCCTAAGCCCAGGTAACAGATAAGCCTTCCATGTTTAAAACAGAATTTAACGTTAACCAGAAGTCTTTGGTTGACAGGTTGACATTAAAAGCGTCAGCACAGGCGAAATTTAATAATGTGTTCATTACAAAACATGTCGGGTATGTGTACATGTGTATGTATATTGCAGTATTTACAGGGTCTTTTGTATCAGGAGGATTCTTCTTCCTTCTGTCTAGTTTTGGCAGTTCTTGCAGTTCTGTCTTCAAGTTAGCTTCCTGGCTTGGCGAGCTTGCTGGTTCAGCACGGGGAACACTGTGTGGAATCTTTAAAGTGGAGATCCAAGTTTTCCCAGCCCTTTGCTTCTTCTCTTGCCCCAGCAGGGTAAACGTTTCCCTTCTCTGGCTAAGGGTAAGGCAGCCAGTAATAACACGGCATGTAGGGCATAGATTTCCTTACTCGTGTGTGCCAGCCTGTAATGTGGCAGGCTCCAAGTAATGAAAGCAGAAAGACCTGCCATAAAACCTAGAATGCACACCATATTTATGTAAATGCTTCCTGGATTCACATTATTCGAATGTGTAGTAAGTAGGAGGAGTCGAGAGAAAAACAACTGAAATTTTCAGTTGCATTTCACAGTTGACATTCTCATTTTAGGACTGAAATATTGTGTGCCATAGCTAAATATATTTCTTGAAAGGGATAGTCTCAAAGTTAATGGAGTAATGCTATTCTCTGATTCAAAAGCCAATTGACGCACTCGTCCGTGAAGGCTTAAGTTCATAGACTCAGATGGCTGGGCTATGAATTGGGTGCCAAACACAAACAAGCATGTGATACAGTTTCCCTTGGCACAGAGAGATTTCGTTTTTCTTCCTTTTTCTTATTCTTGTTTGCTTTTCCCCCTCTCTCTCAATTATGAAAAGTTTTTAAAAGCCTTTTTCATTTTATTTTCAAGTGGGACAGGCAGGGACAATTCTGATTTTAAATGTGACTTTTCCAATGAGCACCAGATACTGCTTTAACATATATGTTTCTTTATGGCTGAGTTATGTTTATGAGATCTCATATATATTAAATAAAGACAATATCAATAGCAACTTAGGTAGGTCAATTTCCTTATGCTCTAGAGCTCAGCTTTGTGTTTTAGAACTTTTTCTTTACCCAAGTAGCTATACCAGTTCGTTCCCTTCATTTATACTTCATGGTGTAGTATGATGCTTCTTAAACATTGTCTTCAAAATACTTCTAAAAGAAGGAGGAGAAAGATCTAGGGGATTGGGTCATGCAAGCATCTCATTACAATCATGTAATTATTTTGCATGTTTTATTACTTATAGAAATATAGGCAAATTTTAATATTGATCCACAATATGTCTATGTTTGTTTGAACATAAAAACAATGTTATCCCCAAATCAGTGACTAAAATGGACTCTTCAGGAAGATATAGCGAATTGATCTGTGGCTTCAATAATGCCTGGGCTTTGGGTCCAGTTTCAGGACCACAAGCAGAGGAAATAGCCTCAGCTGTGTGCATCACATGAATGTGAGCACTGGCAATGGTCCTGTACCTCACTTTTTACCTACTTAATTTGCCAAGCAGCTCTTCAAGTTCTCGTTTATTCTTGTTCTAAGATTATACAGTATAATATTAATGGTAATTTTTCTTTAAATATTTGTTTAGGTAAAAAGAGGGGCAGGCTGTGTTTCAGGTGGGTACAGAAGTTCCACAGCTCCTGGAAACGTGTGTGTGTGTGTGTGTGTGTGTGTGTGTGTGTGTGTGTGTGTGAAGAAGGCTTTCCTAAGTGGTTGTTGAAATTTAAAGATTACCGGAAATCAGGTCCATTGGTTCCTGTGTAGATGGTGGTTAGAGAAGTAATTGTTTTTTAATAGACTGGGCCAAAGGGAGGAAGGTGGCATTGAGACAAGTTTGGATAATGCTGGAAAGATAGCTGTTCTCTTGTCATAAAATACGGTGATGTGGTTACCTGTGGCTTTCAAGCATTTATACCTTCCTTTACCTGCAAAGATAGAAAAGCAAAAAGAGACAAACAGCCGAAATGAGTTTATTTTCATTTGATTCTTCCACCCCAAGAGGAATAAAAGGGTCTTTTCAAAGTGCAGGTGTATACCTATGGATATGTACAAAAAGTCAGACTTCTGTGCTAGGTTTAAGTCATGCAGACTTTTCTTGCATGCCCAGGAATCTAAACAAAGATGAGGAATCGTGCTTATAAGTACTTAGAAAAAGAAAGGGAAAGGAAAGAAAGAAGAGGAAAGAAAAATTAAAAGAATCAAAATCAGTAGTTTATTGGTGGGTAAACATTTTTGTAGGCTGGCAGTGGCCAATTTTTAAGCTTTTCTCCCAAGAAAAATATAATTAGGAAAGAAACAATACTGGAAAACAAAACAAAATCAAGAGCTGTTTTTCAAAGTCAGAAGGACATATCTCTGTCTCTGCTTTTTTTCTGCTGGGATGTATTATCAAAATTCAATTGTCCTTAATTTTTATCTGATGGCTAATTTATTTATTGAAATATTTTGCTGTAGTTTAATTATCAGTTACCAATTGGTTCCATTTTGATCTTGACTTATTTTCTTGGCAACGGACAAAGACTAAATTTGAGGGAGGGAGTGAAGAAAATTGTAAATCATCCTTGTAATTCCCCTTTTTATTACTGGTATTTCTCCAACTCATGGGTTTGGGGAAATCAGCCAAATTTTCAAGGTGGTACTGGCCTTGAAGCCAAAATTCCAGTGCAAACGCATCCCTATTGCTCCAGCTGCCTTTAAAAATTGATGTGGTTTCAGAAAAACAGCCATAATTTCTTCCATCCCATTAAAAATGAAAGTAGTTATATTATGAAGACAAGGCAGCCTGAAATAGGTAATTTCAGCCTGGAATAAGCAAATAGGTAAGGCTCCTATACATACACATGAGAGAGATTCTTACCTAGATCACCCAACTTATTGGAGCCGCAGCCAAGTCTAGAATCCCAGTTTATGACTGTGCAAGGCTTTTGCAACTTTGCTACTAAGGGTTTTCATTTTGTATCACCCTGTTCCTTTCAAACACCTTTTATTGGGAAATGAAATAATCATTAGAATTTTGTAATATGAATTTTGTAACAAAAAAATCTAAAGAGTTTTATTTTTGTAAGAAATTTCCAGTAATCAGTGAATTACCAATGCATGGCAAAGCCCCCTGGGAGTATGGGGTAAGTTGCCAATCAATACAACCAAGATTCTCAGCAACCTGTATATGTAGGAAATTTCCCCTGTAATGCAGTATTCCATTTGTTATAGCTTTAGATCAAGAGTAAGAAGACTGATGAATCATCTTCTACTAAAGGGTACATTTTCCATTGTTATCAAAAAAGAATATGATGCGCCATGTTCTGTCAGTATGATCTAATGAAAAAAACAAGTACCCAACCGAACCGAGTGAAAGGATTGGGGTTTAAACTTCACCTTCATCCCATCCATGACTCTCTCTTTTTATTCATCCATCAAATGATACTTTTATTTGCTTTTTTTTTACAGTGATGCAGGTTGGATAGGCTGTGAAGGTACTTTGAAAAGTTACAAGTGTGATATAAATATTGTCCTAATACTATCATGCTTTTATTATTGAAATCCGTGCAGTTCTTCCCCTGCGTTCCTTAACATTCATGTTTGGAAAAGCAGTATGGTCGGTTTCCTGGCTGTCCGTCACTGGAGGCTGGATGAACACGCTCAGGTCAGTAGTTGGCTATGAGTGTTCCTCCACTGAGTGTATAACGTTACAGACTATCCAGAGGTTGTAGATTCTATGCTGAAGGAATTTGCACTTTCAAATGTGTGAAATGAATAGACATTAAGTCAGGGTGTTTTTTTAGGCTCCATATGTAAGGGGGTCAAAAAAGGAGAAGAGTTAAGGAAAATAATTTGGACTTATGCCTTACTGGAGAAGGAAATATGGCATGTTATAGAACTTTTTGATAATCAAATCTTATCCTTATTAAAAAATTAAAGCTTTAAAACATTTACATATTTTTGATAGAAACATTTCTCAAAAAATATATAGATATATGTATCTATATGTTTCCCTATAATCTTAAACTATGTTTTTATTCATTCATTCAATTATTCATTCAACAAGTATCTATTGAGTGCCAACTCTGTGTTCTAGTATAGCTTGCACATAGTACAGGATTCATGTACATTCTAAAAAAGCAGAGTAGTAACTATTTCTGCTCATTATTATATTCCCAGAGCAGATGAAGACTGGTTCCTCAATAAAGTGAATAAACTGAGTTAGAGTCTGTGGTCTATACATGCTATATAATTTCATCAAGAATCATATCTTCTAAATGGTCTCTTTATTGTTGCCAAAGTGGTTTCCTCTCCTGCACTTGAATATCTCTGGTAACAGGAACTCAGCATGAGAAGAAATAGACCTTTCTATCCTTGGGCAGCTGTATCAGTTACAGTCTTCCAGAGAAACAGAACCGGTAGGACACACACACACACACACACACACACACATTACGTCTTTCTATATTTATTTGGGCTGGCAAGACTGAAATCTGTAGAGAAAGGTGGCAGGCTGGAAAGTCAGGGAGGAGTGAATGCTGCAAGCTAAAGGAAGAATTTCTTTCGCTCTGGGAAAGCTCAATTTTTGCACTAAAGGCCTTCCAGTAATCAGATAAGGTCCACCCACATCATTCAGGCTAATCTCTTTTGCTTAAGGTCAACTGATTGTAGATGTTAACCATATCTACAAAATACCTCCACAGCAACTCCTACAGTAATATTTGATTGAATAACTGGGTCCTAGAGCCCAGACAAACTGGCACATAAAACTATCACAAGTCTTCCTGTCTGTTACTTTACCTTCTTTGCAACCAAAGGCTGTTCATCAGTTTCTACTCACTGACTTTAACCCCTTCAAGTTCCACAGAGCACTTTAAATTCTTCTGCCTTATGACAGCCCTTAACGTATTTGAAGATAAACCAGCATGCCTCCACCCATGCCTGAGTTTTCTTTTCCATTGTCTGGTTCCTCACAGTGATTTCATTTGCTCTGCAGAGATCACGGTTTCTGGTCACAGCATCATCCTTGCTGTTCCACTCCAGCTGTGCACTCCACGAAGTGTAGGGCTTGGAAATGAATGCAGGCATTTCAGGTGTGGGATGCCCAGACCAGATCAGAGCACAGCTGTGGTTTTGATACTAGATACTTTGCTTCTGCTAAGACATTCTAAGGTCACTGTTGCTTTCAGGGTGACAGTGGGTACAGTGTTGGCTCATGGGGTGTATACTGCAAATGAAGTCTTTTTCTTTAAATATATGCTGTTCCTGAGTCAAATCATCCCAAACTTGTACCTGAGTATGTGTATGTTTCATTCAGGTATAGAAGTTAATTTTTATCCTCTAAAATACTGTTTTGTTAAATTTAATTTATTCTTCTGGCTTGTCAGGAGCTTTTTGGATACAGCATGTGTATCATCCTTCTCTTCTTTCTGTCATCTAGAAATATGTTGGTTTTGGAACATTTTAGGCCCTGGATGCTCTTACTGAATCCTAGAATTTTCCACTTTGGTATTATTTAGCTCACTGAAACGATGAGGAATCCCAGTGAGTTTTTTGGATAATTTTCAGCTAGTAAAGAAAAACAAAGGTCGTTGACTCTTGGTGTGGGGACATTAACACCATATCACGTTACTTCCATGTTCATTAAATAAGTTCTGTTTAAATTTGCCATAAAATAGTTTGTCTGGGAGGAAGGCTTACACACATTCTTGTCTTACGATTCAAGGTATCTTGCTATATAAAGTGCATAACAGGGATCAACTTTTATTGGCCCACATATCTAGTCTTTACAGAAAGTCATTTTCCAGAGAATCATTCCAGGATATGTATGTTTCTGTGCTGAAATAGCTGAGTTTATGTGATGCAAATCAGAGCTAAATTTGGGAAAGAGTTTTCTTCCTTAGATTATACCGGTAGATATCAAACTTTAGCATGCCTCAGAATCACCTGGAGGACTTGTTAAAATATATATTTCAGGTCACCACCCCTGAGGTTCTGATTCAGCAGGTCTGTAGTAAGGCCAGAGAATTTGTATTTTTTAACAAATTCCCAGAGGATGCTGATGCTGCTAGTCTGAGGACCACATTTTGGAAACCACTGTTTAAGTTTTCTAAGTACTCAGTTTCCATTTGAAATAGGTGTTTTCGGCTTTGGAAAAGCATATAGCTTTTTGTGAGCTACATGTAATAAACACTGAGTGCCAGGCACTGTCATGGGTACCAATGATACAAGGGTAAATAAAACAGACAGGGTCTCTGCACTCATGAAATTAACATTCTAGCAGGAGTAGACTAGGCCAAAAATTACTCTACTGGGGCAGAGCAAATGTGAGCTTTTTCTGTGGTTCCTTAAGACTAGAATTTTTCATTCGCTTCATAGTAAGATAAGTTTTGTTTGAAAAAAATAAACTGTAAGCCTCAACAACTGTGACATGCTGAGCTTTGATTTTAAGATGATACTTTGAGCTATTTGGCAACAGTAGGGGTGTGTTGGGCTAAACTACAGTGTTAAGAGTCTGGGAGTTAAACATGGTCGAAGACCATGGTACCAAATATTCTACCGAGAGAAGTTAAGTAGACCACATAGGAATTGAACCTAATAAACTTGAGCTTATTAATACAATGCTCCATCAGTCAATTAAAGCCAATGTAGATTAGCTTTAATTAATATAAGATAGTTGTTCTTCCTCCAACATTTGGAAAAAAACAATTTTCAATTGCTTGCTGACAATGGCATTTATAAAACTTACACAATGGTTGTGTAGACAGAACTACAATATTGAGAAAAGTTCATAAGTTTCCACTGTTTTGGATAGAAAGATAACATCTTTTTCTCAGTGATGCATTTCCAGGTTTTTTTAAAAAATGTTTTTTAAAGTTCTCTTTTGCTTTATGCCGTTGGACAGTAACTTAAGTGGTGAAGCCAAAAATTAAAAAGTAAGAATAAAAATTGTGAATATTTGTCTGTCTGAAATGCATTTGACTTCTTTTTGCATTAAGGATCTTGTAAATTACAACTGAACCTAATAACTGAGCCAGCTTCCTAGTCATTTGGCAACATGTGTTGAGTTAGATGTTTTAAAGGAAGACTCAACCACACTTAGTAGTGTGAGTAATGGTTATCTGTTCCAATGCCTGGGACTATTTTTCCATTCACATATTTTATAATTGGAAACTATTTTTCTAGCAGTTTCCAAAAGAGGTGAAACCAAGAGCACAGTAACCATACATTTAAATCCTTGAGTCCCAAAATTTAACCCATGATTTCTTAATGTCTCCTACTTATCAATTTACAAATATTTATGAAATTCCTCCTATGTTCCCAATTCTTCCCCTCTCTTCATCCTCCCACCATATGCCTAATAACATGCCAATATTTGGGGGGAAGTCCAGAGAATTATATGATTATCCTTGTCTCAGGGACCTTAGTGTTTTGTTGAGCCTTATGACTTGCAACTAGAAATCAGCTGGTGATGGTTTCCAGCACAATGATTGATTTTGACAAATTTGCATCTTGAAATATTTTTAGAAAATTGTCAGAGTTGCAAAAACAAACAGAGAGCTCTTGTGTACCCTTCACCTAGCTTCCCCCAATGATTAACACCTCACATAACCACAATACATTATCAAAACCAGGAAACTGACATAGACCCTGTATCAATTGTATGACATGGTTACAACTAAGCTGTAAATATTAGAGTGATTGATTTTTGACTCAGTTCAGGCTCAGGACCCTTTTGAAAAGACAACAGCGATACAGAAGGAGAGACTTCAATTGTTTTAAAATTAGTCATTATTTATTTTACAGTCTGTTTGAAACAGGCTTTTAATAAAGACTATGGACTGTAATTTTGTTTGATATGTGTCTTACATATGGAATTTATGGAATTGATGAGGTTTAAGTTTCCTCCTCCATCAATTTTTGGGGGTATTATTTTTGTTAAGAAAAGTGCATCATTTGTTCCAAGCAGTGTCCCGCAAACTGGAATTTGCCATCTGGATCCCCAGAGTGTTCTGTAACACAGTCCTCTGTCCCCTGTATTTCCTGTAAATACAGGAAATTGGTGGTTAGACCCAGAGGCTTCATTTTATTCAGGTTTTTTAGTGTTGTTTTTTTGTTTTTTTGCAAGGTGTTATTGTGTACTTCTGTCACTCAATGTCTGGTAGCAATTGAAGCTCATTGTCTAGAGTAGACTTTCTAGAACAGCACTGTCCCACAGAAATTTCTGTGGTGATGGAAGTGTTCCATATCAGTCTTTACTTATTAGCGGGAATATTTTTATAAGGAGAAACTTCCTCTTAACAACTGTGTTGCTACTGTGAGGTTCAGTTTATATAGAAAAGACAGAAAAATTGTTTAATTCTTACTCTCTATTATCAGCTGTCAAAATAATAAGTTGGTTCCTTAGCATTCTCCAAAAGTGATGCACCCTCATCCTCATGTTTTTTGTTGTTGTACGTCGTCATAATTTACATTTTAATTTATTGTAGTTATTCTTGTTGAGACTCAAATTGGTCAATCCTTGGCCAGAGGGGGTTTATTCAAATGAATCTCATCATGGGTTTTCAAAAGGTGAAATTCAATAAGCTATTTACTATCAGAAATTTATTTTTTGAGATCTGTGCAAGTTAGTATCTTAAACTGTACACAAGACACTGTTCTAGCAGTTGAGTTCAGGCCATAAATGCTATAAGAGTCAACAAGAGGGAGAGAAATCAGTGGGAAATACTTGGGGAAGCTTTGAGGGAGGCGGTGGGAGACTGAAATACCATACGTTCAGTGAGATTTTAATGGTTCCCTTTCATTTCTTATCTTTCAAAATTATGATGTTTTCTTCATACCAATGCACATATGTCATTAATATTGGAATTAGGAGGTGAAAAAGGACAACCAAGCAATAAATGAAAGGGATAGGAGCTAATTGATGCTTAGGGAGGGTGAAGAGCTTTGGGCATCCTGCTGATTCAGTTGCATGAAAAGCCCCTTTAAATCTCCCCAGAGCCAGCTTTTCAGTCCTCATTTCCCTTCAGTGGCAGGAACACAGGTTTGGAGCCTGACAGGCCATATATTAACTGTGTGTGTGGTCAGCTTACTTAACTTCAGTGCACCCCAGTTTCATCTTCAATAAAATGCAGAAGATAATAACCATCTTCTATGAGGGCTGTTGCATGCCAAACCCATATGAGATCTGATGATAACCAGCAATTGCAATAATTAACTAATGTTTATAGCATTGACTATAAGCCAACCGCTGTTATAAGACTTGACACATATGAACTTACATAATCATAACCACTCCTCTATGAATTGACCCTGTTATTATCCCTTCTTTACAGATGAGGAGCTTGAGGAGGGCGTAAATAACTTGCCCAGGGCCTTACAGGTAGAGACGGGACTCTAGCAGAATTAGGATTCAAACCCAGGCGGTTTGCCTCTGGTGTCTGTGCTTTTATCCACCGTACTCGGAAAATTTCCAACAAAATGCAGAGTTGTAGATGCTCAGCGATTGCCTTCTTCCCTTCTCCCTCTCTTGTCTTCTCTTCCTGTTACTTGGGAACATTCATTTCGGTTAATCAGTATCCATGAAAAGTACTTTACTTCACTAGAACCATTACTAGGGAAAAGGAGGAACCAGAACAGAGGAAACGGTGCTTAAACTACCAAGAGATCTTCTAGCTTTATATTACACTTTTCTTCAGCTCAGTTTTTAAAATAATATTTCTATTCCAAATTCTGCCTATGATTTCATGCTGAAACCACTTATTGGGCTTTCGAGGCACAGCTGTATGCGAAGGAGGTGTTACGGGAGAAAGGCGGAAGTTGTACAGAAAGATGGGCGAGCTTAGCACTGAATATGTGAAAAATGCGAAGCGTGTTAAACATCTTCAGTGGGAAGGGAGGACACATTAATAATTTGACCTGGAAGAGCCCCAAAACCAAAACTCAGAAGCTATTTAAAAATGTGAAAGTCCTAGGATGTCAACATTGAGGAAAATATATAGTCAAGTCAAAAATTTTAAATGATGGGGTGTGTTAAAAATATTGGATTGCAGAGAGTTGCTTCATTATTTATCACAATAAGAGGGTGTTTTTTTTCTCCACTGAAATGCAAGATGTTCTTGTGAACCAAATACCTGGAAGAATTGGGCTCCTACCCAGGGCAAAATGCCAGAAGGCTTCAAACATTTTATGAGGGCAGATTGGATCCCATCAGATAACTGGAAATCTTTTATCTGCTATGAATAATTCATGATTAATTATTGCTGGAGACTTCTAGGTCAATAAATATTATTGAAGAATACGATGCTTCTTATAAAGGCAAAGGACCACTGTCATCATTATTGATGATTGTTTTTGACTCCGTAATTCATTATGCAAAATGACATTATGGTGGTGCTATTTTGGGTGTATAATTGGTGTAAACAGCCTTGATGGCAAAGCAGAAACTCTACATATCGTTTTCTTAGGTCATTTTTTCAGAGTCAGTCAAAAGGAGATTCTGTTCAGTACAAATTAAGAAACTCCTCAAGCCAACCATCATGAGAAAACATGAGCTTTTGTAAATGTGTTTTATTTAAGGCATAATGGAAGAAGATTTTTTTGTATTATCTTTTATTTATTCAATGTAGCATTGCCATAGTTAGTAAGTGAACACTTTTATCTTATTTGGTCACCTTCAGGATATTCATTGTAATTCCCCAAATGCCTTTGTCTGTGTGCTCAGCCAAGACTATTGTTTAGTCCTGTGTACCTTGTGCCCAGTTCCAATAGCATTCACAATATCAATAGGTTTTATTTCTAACATGTTCTGGTTTGAATGGCTTAAAAATTACTGTAGAGTAATTTTATTACAGTGAAAGGGTTTCATTTTATTGAGGGACACATGTAAACAGAAAGAAAGAACTTGCCAAGAAATATCAAGTTCATTTTAATCTTGAAATGCTCTTTCTATAAAGATGTATCGATAAAGTTGGAAACAAAACTGAATTCTTCATGCTCCACATTTTGAAGATACTGGACTAGCCATTAGATCAAATTAGATAATTGAAAAATCTCCACTGTTATTTGATGAGTGTGTGTATGTGAGTGTGGTGTGTGTGTGTGTGTGTGTGTGTGTGTGTGTGTGTGTTGGCTAAGAGTGCTAGTCCAGAAAATCAGAACCTCAACCAATTATAAATGGCAGTGGTTTCTACATTTGAAACATGTGAAAAATTTTGAGATACGAATGGGCTTAATACTTAGTCTCTATTTAGTCTCATGTTTAGCTTTTTCCTCCATATGTGGCAAATCTAGAATATAGGAATATAAGAAAAACATATAGCTAGCTCTACCCTGGGAGTAGAGAGTTGCAATCAGAATGGGAAGATTGTAATGGCATACAGTAGACATAGTGGGACATGCAGGACAAAAAAAAAAAGAACACTCATGGTCTTTTCAATAAACGCCTCAGAATGCCATCAGGAGTGGAAACCTTTGACAAAATGTGTAAACTATAGAAATAAAAACAATTGAATTATTTCAAAACATTCACATTAGAAAAAGGCTACCTTATGTTGCCACCTAGAGCCTCAGCCATGCCTGGTTTATCTGAAGTAGATAATGAGATTTGGGACTTTTGAGCTGATGAGATTTTGATGAGGTTTTTGGTCTTTGAGTAGATGCTGTAATGGATTGAGAATATGGAGGACCTTAGGATGCCATGACTATATTTGCATGTGGAATTCCCTTGGGGGGTCAGAGAGAGGAGTGAGATGGACAGAATAATGACTACAAAGATGTCCATGTCCTAATCTCCAGAACCTGTGAATATGTTACCTTACAGGGCAAAAGGGACTTTACAGATGTGGTTGAAGTTGCGAACCTTGACATGGGGAGACTATCCTAGATTCTCCAGGTGAGTCCAGCTTAATCACATGATTCCCTGACATTGAAGAACCTTTCCAGGCTGAGGTCAAGGGGAAGTGTGACTAAGATGGGATGGTCACAGAGATGTAATGGTGCTGGTTTTGAGGATAGAAGAAGGGAACCTTTAGCCAAAGATTATGGATAGACTCTGGAAGGTGGAGGAGGAAGGGAAATGGATTCTCCCTAAGAGCCTCCAGAGAGGCACTGATGACCTGTGTCAGACTTCTAACCTACGGAAGTGTAAGATGGCAAATTTGTGTTTTTTTCAGGGCACTAAACTTGTGATCAGTTGGATTATTATTCATGAAAATGGAGCGTGGCTCCCAGAAGCTTTGATTTCATACACTAAGAGCCTGCTGAGAATCAATATGCATTTCACAGAATGAGGTCTCTGAGTCTGTGCGTACATTTGCCCCCTTACCCTGACGTTCAGAATCCTCTGTGGAAACTAAGGAATGGAGCTCAAATCAGCCCTGAGGCCGACCAAATGGATGGGGATGATCCATATCCTGAAGAATCATAACTGGTCAATTTCCAAGTTTAGAGAATTGCATTGAGCGATCACTTGAGTGGGCGTGACCCAAGGGGATTTCAGTCCTGCACCCCTCTTGGTAAAGAAGGAGGGTGCCTTTGAGAACTACACCCAAAGGAGGCTGCTAACAGGTCAGACTGTATGGACTGATCAATAGAAGCCTCCTCACTAAGAGAGAGGACAGGAAGATAGAGAGCAAAGGAAGTAGATCCAGGGGTTGTAAAGGAAAGAGAACTGAGGCGCCAGGGATGGAGCAGCCAGACCAAGAGACATCCCTGTGGACAAAGCGGTTTGTGACCTTTAGGCATCTCTGCTTTCCATGAGCCCTGGGTGACCTGGTCATATTGAGGACAGAGACCTAAAGCAACCAAAGCTGGTGACACAGGATAAAAGACACAGGCTCCTTGATACAGGGAGCTCTGTTCTGGTGCCCCTGGATAACACAGGATGCTGTGCCTTCTTTCTCTCCGCACTGCCTATAGCCGTGAACACACACACTGAAGACAGATGGGCTAGAGACCTCTTCTCTGCCTCAGTCCATGCAGTCAGGCATGTATACAGTGCAGGGCTGACATTACAAGGTGACTTCAATCAGCTTCTGATATTTTATTGTCTGGGTTAGCGGGTCCATAAGAAATAAGAAGAATAGTTTATTTTCTACAATGCCAGGCACTTTGCAAAGTATTTTATTTCTCTTATCTCATTTAATAGCTCACCACAACACAAAGAATGTAGGTCTTGTTATAATTTCTCTCTTCTAACAACTTGCCCCAAGCATCCGTGGAATATATAGCAGAGCCAGATCTTGAACCTGGGTCTGCTGAATCCAAACGCCAGCTTTTTTCAGTTTCAGGCCCCGCTCCTTCTATCCCCATCGAGAAGAGCAAACCAGCTACATCAGTCCCAGAAAGCACATCTCTCCCAGGTGTTTCACATTTAACTCTTTGTGATCTAAGAGATTCTCATTGGTCTCCAAAAGAGACTGCATTTTGTGACACCTACTAATAACTATGATGGTTTTACAGCCCAGTAACCAGACTTCTGAGATTCAAATCCTGGCTGCGCTAGGATGTAAGTTACAGAATGCAGGAATTTGTGTGTGTTTTGATCAGTGCAATAGCCCCAGCCCCCAGACTAGCGTTTGACACATGATAGGTGCTAAATAGATATTTGGAGAATAAAAGCCTGCTTCAGTTGTCACTGTAAGTATTAAGTGGAAGAATCCATGAACATACTTAGAACAGCACCTGACAACGAATAAGTGCTCAGCCAATGTGAGCGATTGTTATTGTACATGAGATTGACACCCTTGGTCTGTGGTCCAGTAGGCCTGTGATCCCTCAAGATGCCAGCCATGAGGAGGTTTGGTTATTTTACGATTAGAACCTTTCTCCCTCATTCCTGACCTTTCTTATTTCTCCTCTCCTTCTCACCTAGGACTGTTCTGTTTCAGCGGCAACAATTAAAGATTACACAGTATTTCTAAAATATAAACTGTGCTATGAATGCTGAAGAATAACCTCTCCTCTGCAGTATAGTTATGTACAAAATACCTCTCTCTGAATGAATTACTGACAGTACTTGGAGAGTTGCCATTTCTAACGGTCTTTAGAAACCATTTCTCAGCCCAGAGAAGTGGCATGGGTTTTGTTTTTAGTGTAAACCAAATGCTCACAAATCATCAAAAGCTTTCCCTTCAATGTGTTTACTTGAATTGATTCTTAGTATATTTTTGGTGCAAGGTCCACAGTCTTGGTAGCAGAGGAGACATGATTGACCTTTCCACCAGGGTTTTAAACTTGAGCAGTGTTGCTAATATGTCTCCACTAAAAGGAACCAGAATTCCTTTGAGAAGGGGTTCCAGGGCTGGGGTAGGCAAGTGAAAGATGAACGTGGAACATCTTGTGGCACCAGAAAGTAAGAAAGTGCTGGAAAACGTGAGAGGAGGGAAACATATCCAGCCCAAGTATTGATTATGTGGGGTTGCATCTGTTTGAGAAATACTTGCTCAGGGGAAAAGAATGATTAAGACAAGGTGTCATTTTCTAGCATGTTTGTGCCAACCTTGTAACAAGCTGACAATGTTAGCTATCTCCATCCAAGGAGCCAGGGTCAACTCTTCAGTCAGAAAAGCTCTGCCTGGGCAGAACGAAATGTTCTTTTTTTCCCCCAGAAATAAATGAAAGCTCTGCCTCTACACCATTTCACTGGGATGGGCTCTGTGCTCCTTCTTCTCCTGGGCTTCTTTCTCATTTGCCTTAAGATGAATCCTGTTCACCAAATCGTTAACTAGAGAGGTCTCACTTATGTAAACTTGTGGAGGAACAGCCCCCCTTTCTCGGATTTTAAGTGTCCTGAAAGGAGGCGGGAAGTGATGGGATTGTATTCCTCAAGTAGTCAGGGCTCACACACTCAGCTTTGGATGGGGCACGTTTACAGCCCGCTGAGCTTCATGGGTGGATGGCTGCATCCCTTCCATGTGCTTGTCCATTTAGCTTGTAATGTGGCTCACAATACACAAAACCCAAAACTATCCGACTGAGTGGCTCTTCGCCTTACGTTGTCCAATTTAAGCCATGATCTGGGGACAAGAACGTAGGATGGAACTGAAGCTGTGAACCTTCTGGGGAGGAGGATGGCGTATGAGCAGTGTATTCGTCATCAGTGATGCAACTTCTGGGTAGCTGCGTGCCTCAGTTTGGTGCCACGTGGCAGCCGACGCTGTTTCCTCCCACCTTCCTGAACTGATTTTCTTTTGACCTCAGTTCAATCTGAGACAAAAAAAATGCTGATAGATTTGGGTAATTAACTAAACCAACAGGAGAAAAAATGAATAAATAACCCACAGCCAACGTTGCTGTGCATTAACAAGGTAAGTGGAGATTTTCCCATGGGTGGCTACAGAACCAGGATATACAGTCATTCGTAGGGCAGGGTGAAAGCCACCTACTTAGCAGGAAAAAAAAATGAGTGGGCAAAAACTATTCAGAGATTACCAATGACCTCTGTCAATCCAACTCTTTGTTTCCTAATTAGGCACCCTTGGCATTCAGGGCATCGCCACTTAGGTTTGAGGTGGGAAGGGGAGGGGAGATGATCCTGCAGTGTTGGCACTTCATGCCTTTTCTGACACCTTAGGCTCATCCTCAGCCATCCTGGACCTTATCCAAAGCAACACACCTGAAGGCAGTGTGGGAATCTCCTCAATTCTGCCACCATCTCCAGGTGGCTAATTAGAATTTTTCCATTTCATCCCTTATTTGTTCATTAGCCAGGACGATAATGATGTGCAGAAGGGCTAGACCCATGTCACTTGGCAAGCATTCATTTGAGAGGCTCTCTAGCTTTCTGGGCCGTGCATTAAACTTTTCCACAAAGTGTATTCTGCAAGATAATATAGGTAGATGTTTCAAAGACCAAACCAAACCAAAAACTCTCTCCATTTCTGATGGATGTAAAGGGGTGACTCCTTGACATACGTTACCACATGCCATCTGGCAACCGGAAATTGGTCTTGCAGAGGTAGTGGATTTCGAGTTGGTGGCGAAATCATAACATCATCGGTACGATTTTCTCTGTGGATTTCATCAAGTTCTCAGTGGTCAGACAAGCAACCCAGGATCCTGCAGCAACCAGAGTGTGAAAAACGGACATAGCAAGAGATCCTGCTGTCAACAGAATTGCTTTAACAAATAAAGCGAAGTAGAACTTCCTTCTTGGCAACTGCCTAGAGAACATCATGTGAAGCATTCCTGGAAAAGATGGGCTCCAGGCTTTTAAACGACACCAAGACTGTATATACTGTGCATGAATCTGAGCTAGTGAAATACTAGTAAAAGAGTAAAGCATTCTTCATACAGATTTCACTTGAACACCATTTTTTTTTCAGGAGATCAGAAAACTTTTTTTTTCTCTCTTATTAAAAACACTCAGTCTAATAAAACCTATTTTCAAAAGTATACGTTCTGAGGGGAGAATGTATAGATTTGGGGAAATGAGGAGCAGCAGACCATATGTGAGGGGGGTAGGAAAAAAGGTGTTTCAAGAGATCTGTTTCTAGTGACTTCGAAAGGATCATTTACAATCCTGCTGAAATGTCTTCTGCCTTTCCTTCCTTCACAGCAGGCCTGGAATGTGCCATTGAAGGAAGTCAGGGTTTGTTGTTTAGAGCCCAGCCTGGATCCTGTAAGTGTGTGTCAGGCAAGCTGTGGAAGTCCAGCTGCACTCTCTCTTTTTCACCCTTCAGCGTATAATTTAGCATAATCCTCTGAAGCTTTTCAAAACAGGGAAATAATCTTAAATCCTTGAACCGAGTTTGTGAGTCATTGTTTTGATTGTTCTTGTAAAGGTACGTACCTTTCTTCCTGTTGGCAAAGCAAAAATCTCAGATTCAAATTATCTTGGAGGAGGGGTGGGAAAGTTGAGAATAAAAAGAAGCAAGCCTCTGTTCCCCGATTCATGCCTTTTTATAGAATAATAACCTGAGCCGTTTGCCTACCTCTGAAATTCAGGAACAGGAGAATGAATGCAGGGGAAATAATAGCCAAGTGTTCGTAGGCAGATTTCTCTCGCTTGCAAAGGTATTTATAGTTTCCCGTACTTACAGTACTTTTCTCTCCAAACCAGACCCAGAGTCAAAATGCCAGATGATCAGAAACATCTCCCAGCTCTAGGTTCAGCGCTCTTTCTGCTACACTGTATTGCTGTGTCTCCATTATTATGTCCTGGACCCACAGAGTTTCTAAAACTGTCATTTTAAGTGTGTCTTTCTTTGAGGGAAATAAAAGAGGGGACTTCAGTGTGGGGAGCATGAGAATGAGTGCACAGATAAGACTGTCACGGTGGCAGAGAGGCAGGTATAATTCTCCACTAAAAGGAACCAGAATTCCTTGGAGAAGGGGTTCCATGGCTGGGGTAGGCAAGTGAAAGATGAACGTGGAACATCTTGTGGCACCAGAAAGTAATCAAGTGCTGGAAAACGAGAGAGGAGGGAAACATATCCACCAACCTGAAAGGGCTCCCAATGGCCAGAGTTGGAATAATTTGAGCAAAGTAAATAACAACATAAATCCAATAATAGTATTGATTATAATCCAATGGATAACATGGCTCTCCTTGAGCCCACACTGATATAAACAAACAACCAGCTAAACAAAGAGGAAGAAATAACAAGTCTTCTTTACAAAACAATTCCAGTTAATAAATATAGAATGAATGAGAGGAATAGAACATTATAACATCACAGAAGTAATTTATGCAGGCAACCATGGATGGATTTCGTGGGTGAAAGTTTTAAGCAGAAATGGGACACTTGCATAGTTTCAAAAGATCTCCCCTAAAATAAACATTTACTAATTGCAAAGGAAAAAATAGTAACATTACAATGAAGCAACCTGGCAGGCACCACCTTAACCAAGTACTAAAGGGGAAATTAAATAAGAAAACAACTAAATAAAATAATAATCACTAGGTACATATCGACATAGTATGATTCACTGAGAAGGGTACCTCATATCTGTGGCATTCTTTCCAATAATGTATAACCTCAATCTAACTGTGGATTAACACCAGACAAACCCAAATTGAAGGGCATTTTGCAAAGAGCTGGCCAGTACTCTTTAAAAAAGTGTCAAGGCTGTGAAAAGGAAAGTCTGAAGAACTGTCACAAAGTGTAGGGAGACTAAAGAGACATGATAACCGAATGCAATGTGACATTCTAGATTGTATCCTGGAAGAGAAAAAAAAGGACATTATTGCAAAAACTGGCGAAATACAAATAAAATCTGTAGTTTGGTTAATAGTATGGTATCAATGTTAATTTCTTAGTTTTGATAATTGCACCATGGTTACATGAGATAGTATCATTACATGAATGTGGGTGAAGGGTGTATGGAACTCTCTATTTTTATAACTCTCCTGTAAGTCCAAATGTATCTCAAAATGAAAAGTTATTGCATCGGTGATATTTAGTTATCTCTCTATATTTTTCAACACTGGAAAATAAATGAGTGTAAGGCATCCGGGACAGTGGCAAGAGAGCTGCTTATAAGAAAACTTGGCATTTGTTCATTCAACAGTTATTCAGAAGCCACTAGGTTGAATCACTGTGTTAGTCTCAGGGATTTAGCAGCTAACAGGCAAGACAGTTCCTGACAAATCAGTAAGTGCCAACATAAAAAGTATATGGTTCTATGTGAAAACACAGAAGCAACACTTAACTTAGCCTTGGGGGATCAGAGATCACAGAGCTGAAGATGAGTACAAACAAGCCAAACTGGTTGGGTAAAGATGGAGTGTAGGGTTGGGGGAAAGTAACAGGCAGTAGAAACAGTGTGTCAAGAGTAGAAGCAAGAGAAAATGTGAAACTTTGGAAAAACAAAGAAAGGGTGAACTTGGCTGGATCCTGAAGCTCAAGGGGAGTTAGAAAGGTAAGAATACACCTGCCAATGCAGGGGACCCAGGTTCGAGCCCTAGTCCGGGAAGATCCAACATGCCATGGAGCAACTCAGCCCATGCATCACAACTACTGAGCCTGCACTCTAGAGCCCGTGAGCCACAACTACTGAAACCCGTGCACCTAGAGCCTGTGCTCCGCAACAAGAGAAGCCACCACAGTGAGAAGCCTGTGCACCACAACGAAAAGTAGCCCCCGCTTGCCGCAACTAGAAGAAGCCCACGCACAGCAACAAAGACCCAACACAACCAAAAATAAATAAAATAAATTTATTTTTTTAAAAAAAGGTAAGCAGAAACCAGATGATGTTAAGAAGCTTGTAACTTAACCAAAATGTGAAGGGCAATGAGTAAAGAGCTCTAATCAGGGAGTGATGTTATCAAATTTATATTTTAGAAAAAGTACTCTGTCTTCCTTGTGAGGACCAGATTATACAGGGAGGTGGGGCAGAGGTGGAGGGGTAGGGACACCAACCAGGAGGCTACTACAACAGTCCCAGCAAGGGATGGTGACAGCCTTGACACCACAGTGAGGGCTTTAAAGAGAAAGTGGACAGATTTAAGAGGTTTCAGGAAGGCATAATCAACAGAGGTTAATGCTTGATTGTATGAGGGTGGTGAGGGAGAGGGAAGATTTACTGTGGAGAATGTTCAGTTCCACATCTAGACTCCATACGTCATTTCTTAGGCTACACATAGATTGATGCTATCATGTGTGGCAGTGGCCTGTGACTCAAATATGATTATCTGGAGATCTATGACGATGCTTGTGTGAGTGTGACAGACACACCTTAAGATGACCCCTAATGAGTCATGTCCCTTCCCCTTGAATTCAGGTAGAACCTGTGACTTGCTTCTAAACAATAGAAAATGGCAAAGGTGATGGGGTGTCACTTCTGTGATTAAGTTACATTACATAAGACTCTGTCTTAGCAGACTGGAGTGAGAGAGACACCCTCCCCTTGCTGGCTTTGAATAAGTAAGATACCTTGTTGTGAGACAGCTGTGTGGCAAGAAACTATGGTTAACTCCTAGGTGCTCAGAGTCCTCTAACACATACCCTCCTCCCACCAACAGTCAGCAAAAAAATAAATCTTAGTCCCCAACCATGAGGAATTGAATTGTGCCAACAACCCGAGGAGGCTTGAAAATGGATCTTTCCCAAGTCAAGCCTCTGATGAGACCACAGTCCCCAGCTGACCCCTTGGTGGCACCCCGGTGAGCCCCTGAGCAGTGAGGTGGGACAAGAAGCTATGAGATACTAAAGGGTGTTTGAGCCACTACGGTTGTGGCAATTTGTTATGCAGTCACAGAAAATGAAAACACTTGCTCCAGATGCCTTTATTCCCTCTTTTGTATTTCCTATCTTTAGCTCTGTCCATTATCAGGGTCTTCAACCAGGGATCTTGGTCTTGTTTTTACCTATCCTTATATTTTTCAGCTATTTAACCTGGATGTTCCGAATATCAAAAACTCTCTTTGGCTCTAGTACCAGAACCTGGTTTAACTTAAAAATTAAGGAACATCTTACCACCTTTGGACAACCCTGGACTATGATGTGTACATAACCCATGACCAGTGACATTTGCTTTCAGGTTTTGGAGCAACCTAAAGCTCTTCCCACTGTTTAACCTCTGAGGACCCATTGTAGACCCAAGTTGCCTTTTCGTGCTCTCCTATGTACCTTACCGTAGGCCCTGTGGATCAAAGGTCTTTCAGGCTTTACTTAAGGTGTCAACAGCTGCTTTAATTCTTGCAGTTCTTTGAACCCCCTAATCTAATCCCTAAACCAGACTCTATATAATGCACCTCCAGCTCCTCCCTGTCTTTCTATTACTAAGAATAGTAACATTTAAAGTTAATATTAAGAAGTAGATAGATGATTATGAAAAGAGCATATGTGGAGATGTATGGAGTCTAAGAAATCATATGGATTTTTTAATGTCAAGATCTCTGGTCTGTATCCTTGATGAAATAGGTGATAACTAGGAAACTGTGGCTTTCTGCCTTATAAATTTTTGAGGATGGAATTTACTGAACTCTTCACTTCATAACCCTCACTTATTGTGAAGGTTGTGTAAATTCCTCTCCCAGAAGCCCTTTCTTCCTAACAGTCTAGCTGTAGAATCATTTACTCAATCAATATTTATATACTAGTCACTGTCTGAGGCTCTGGGAATATGGCAATAAACAAAATAGTTAAGAACAATAGAATTTGCATTATAAAGGGTCAGAGATATGATAAGAAAGTGAATATTTGCAAAGTACATTATGTCAGAGTATGATAGCTGTGATGGGAAAAAATAAAGATGGGAATAGAAACAGAGTGTTGAGGATTGCAATTCTAAATAGACGGATCAGAGAAGATGTCAGGAAGAAGACTGTTTAAACAAAGATCTGAAGGAAGTGAGTCATATGGTCATCTGAATAAAGAACATTCCTGGCAAAGGGAAGAGCAAGTGCAAAGATCTGGTGTCTGAAAAGACACCAAAAAGGAAGCCCAGTTTAGCTGGAGAGAGAGGAGTGGAGGAAGAGAAATAGGTCAAGGAGATTCTTGAGTATGGTGAAACCACATAGGGTCTTAGGTCACTGTAAAGACTTTAACTCTTACTGGCATGACATAAAAAACCATTGGAATTTTTTAAGCAGAGGAATGACATGATATGGCTTATGTTTTAATAACACTACTCTAATTTCTACACTAAGAATACAATACAATGTGCACTGGGGGAGAGAGATTGAAAACAAACGTAGGAACAGAGACCCCAGTTAGGAGACTATTTCAGTAATCCTGGTAGCACAGTGCAAATACAGAACATCTCCATCAACAAAGAAAGTTCTGTTTGACTTATCGGGAAGAGGGACAGTGTGGGATACCCTGGCTTCTTCTGGTGACTGATGTCAAGAGATCCCTTGATCTCTTTACTCTGAAAGGACGTGTGGGGTTGGGGTGTTCTCTTAACTCCTGCCAGTGGAGAGCGGAGAGCTATGGAAGGGATAATAGATTCCTCCTTCTCTCAAGTAGAACATTTAGTTCTCTCTAAGAACTGTAATTGGGGCTGGAAAAGCCCTTTGAAGGAAAAGCAAATAACATCTTACTATTGATCACCCATTACATGCTAAATACAATTTTAATATGACATTGGTATAAGCACACATTATGTGTACCCATTCTGTGCTAAATACAGTTTAAATGGTATCTCATTTTTATCTCTACACTAAGTGTGTAAAGGATATCTTCATTTCTTGGTAAAGCTGCAGTTCAGAAAAAAATTAATGACACGTTCAGAGTAGGAGCTATAGTGCTGGAGCAAGACTTGATCCCAAAGACCGTTCCCTTTTCAGTGATGTACTTGTACTGCCTCCTTTCTGAGCATCTCTTCATGCATGATGATCAAAGAAGAATGGTAATAGATTCAAAACCTTTGTCTACGTGTTTGTGTAACTTCCTCAATATATCTCTAGAGACACTGTGACCTTCTCCAAGTAGCAGTGGTTACCCAACCTTGGATATTTGAGCAGAATATGCTTTCTTATCCTTTGTCAAAAGCCTATTCTGTTAGAGTGTGATAGATAGATATCTCTTCAGAGAAGGCATTAACTCTGGCCATGTGAGAAAAAGAAAACACTGGTGGAAGTACATGAACGTTGGATTGGGTGAAGGAGGGGCAGAAGTTGTGGTCTTGACTTTGCTGCTAATTAGCCTTGTGACCTTGAGCAAGTAAGTTACCAGCTCTTTGGATATCTAGTTCTCATCCTTATAATAATACTACTGCGTGTCCAAGAACCCATTCTAGCTCTGTGACTCTAGAACCCAGCTTGGTGTTCTTTATCCTTATTTACTCTGGTGGGAAGAAAGTTTCTAGGTTCCTGTATCTTTGGCATTTATCTCCTGATAACGCAGAGGAAAACAATATGCAGTCTTATAAAATTATGATAAAATCTTACTTCAATGTAGTTCCCCTAGTACAATGCAAAACAAGGTCTCGGGGCTTCCCTGGTGGCGCAGTGGTTGAGAGTCCGCCTGCCGATGCAGGGGACGTGGGTTCGTGCCCCGGTCCGGGAAGATCCCACACGCTGTGGAGCGGCTGGGCCCATGAGCCATGGCCGCTGAGCCTGCGCATCCGGAGCCTGTGCTCCACAATGGGAGAGGCCACAGCAGTGAGAGGCCCGCGTACCACAAAAAAAAAAAAAAAAAAAAAAAGCAGAAAAAAAACAAGATCTCAGAGTATTTCATTTTGCTGCTAAAAATAGCCAAAAGACCAAGAAAAAGCAGTATATGTGTATGACCTTAATTCCCATCTGTACCTAACATTGTCAAACTTAAGAGCTAACAGTGTTATGGCTGGTCATATATGCTAATATATGCTAATATATTCATATTTAGCATTTGGTTGTGCTAAATACTACATTTACTCTCAGGTTCGTTGTAAGCTTTGCTCTCCAAAAAGAGTAGTGCGTTTTACTTAGGATTCATCATGGTGCCTTAATCCTACTTGTTGACTGGAATGCGGGTTCTATCACCTCTTGAAATCCGAATTTTCATAAAGTCTATTGTTACTTCTTTCCCACCTTCTCAAAAATTATCCTGGTCATAACTCCCAATTTAGCCTGGGGTAGTGGGAACGTTTTACCTATAGTTAAGAGACTTGAAGAGTGAGAGAGGAGATAGGCAGTCTAATGATCTCTGTAGGAATCTTAATTGAAACCAAATTGTCCCCGTGTTAATGTTTTTTAATAGGAAGAAAAAGAAGAAAGCAAAAGCAAGCACCCAAGTCCTCCTCCATTTTCTGCTTCATAGCGAAGTTAACAAGAGGCTTTTCCTGGGTATTATTCCTTGACTGGCATCATTTTGGCTGTCCCCAGGGCCATCGACTCTTCCCAGCTGCTCCATTAATCTCTGGGAAATCCCCAGAGCTGCAACTGTCACTGTAAAATTAAATGCTTTGTTATTTTCTGCACGGTCCTGTATGTCGGCAGCTTATTTTCATTAATCGCAGGGGCTGTTCTTTGTCACTTATCCCTTGTGGCTGTGACAAAGTCGCCTCTGATCTTTCCTCTTTTCTGCTTCTTCCTCTTCTCCTTCTGAATCGAGCAGTTTCCCCCTGTTCTTTCTCCCCCCACCCTTCGTCCTCCTCCATCCCCTCCCCTCCTTCTTCTCCATCTCTCCCCCCTCCCCCTTCCCTCCCCCTTCCCCCTCCCTCCCTTCCTCCTCCTCTTCTCCTCCTCTCCACCCTCTTCTCTTCTCCCTCATCTCTTTGACTCCAAGACAGATTCTCTAAATAATATAACAGATTGATATCACGATTTTTAATTTTCCTTCTAACCTTTTCCTCCTCAGACGAAGATTTAAAACTTTAGAATTTAATGTGCATTGCTTTTTTATGTTTCCCGCACAGGGGTTAATCTTTGGCTTGAGTGCACAGCTCAGCAGACATCCAGACACTATGGATGGCTGTCAAAGCTGAACAGGAAAAAAATCAATCACTTCACTTCTCGATGTTGTCATCATGCTGGTAATTTCTTAATTGTGGTAACAGAGACCACACTTTGATAATAATACAGGAAGATCTTTTAAAATCATTATTTTCCCCAGAGAGTCCAACCTCAGGATTTTCCCCTAAGGTACCTTATTATTGCTCAAAAGTGATGCCATCGCTTTCATACACACTTAAGAGGTTTCCTGACACTAAATGAAGTGTCTTCCCCCAGCGGAAGGTAGTGGCATCTGAGGAGATCTAGGGGAATGAGGGGTTCCCAGGGTGGATGGTCACTGAATTGAATTGAAAGCTCCTTAAGGAACTTCCCTGCCCATTTTCATGTCCTCTGTCAATTGATTCTCAGCCTTTGGGTGCACATTAGAATTAGGCAGGGGAGCTTTACAGATCTTGATGTCTAGGTCACAGCCAAGACCAATGTGAGAGGGGATTGTTAAGGGGAGAGATTATTAGTTTCTTAACTCCAAAGGAGAAATTGATGAGAAATGACTAAGAGCTCTCACTGGAGGCCAAGTATTACACAGTTATAAATTGGGTACCTGCCTAGCCGTCTCACTTTCTCCTTACGTGGAGCAGGTGATGCTTAGGCTCTGGAGTAAGACCTGGATAAGAACTAGCACTGATGCCTGAAACCTGGAGCAATGCTCTTGACCTTTCTGGGCCTCAGTTCTTTCATCTGTAAATGAGAATAATTATACCTAGTGTATATATGTCTCATGAAATTTCAATAAGAATGTACTTTAAAAGTGCACACACATAATGTGTGACACTTCCCAAGAACCTAATAAATAATTAAGGCCTTGTTTAGCATGATGACGCTGGTCGACACCTTGCTTCTGTTCCATGTGCCCTCTGTTCTCACAAACTCACAGCAGATGATCCAGTCTTCACAATTCTTGTTCATGCCTCTATAATTTTATTTACATGTTTCATTCTAACCACAAGAAGATATCCTCTTTGACTGTTTACTTGGCAAAGTAATATGTATCCTTCCAGGCTTAGCTTGGTGTCTACCTGTGAAACATTCTTCAACTTCCATAATCAGACTTAAGTTCTCCTTTGGTAACTTTCCTCCTGCACTTTGTACCTACCTTGAAAAGGGTAAAAAGTCTGCTGATGGTTGAAAGGCCCATCTGTCTTCCCACTAGATTCTAGTTATTAAGGCCAGAACTAACTGGTTTTGTTTTATATTGTTTTATATCCTGGTGCCAAGCACAATTCCCAGAACAGAGTAGCTGTTCAATAATTTTTTTTTTTTTTTTTGCAGTATGCGGGCCTCTCACTGTTGTGGCCTCTCGCGTTGCGGAGCACAGGCTCCGGACGCGCAGGCTCAGCGGTCATGGCTCATGGGCCCAGCCGTTCCGCGGCATGTGGGATCTTCCCAGACTGGAGCACGAACCCGTGTCCCCTGCATCAGCAGGCGGACTCTCAACCACTGCACTACCAGGGAAGCCCAATAAATATTTTTTGAATGAATGGGAACAAATGAGTTCTTTTAATGCATTTTTCACAAAAAAAATGTTGGAGTTGCTTCTGACAGAATGCTGTCAGAAGTCAGAAAGGAGAGGAAGACATGGAGAGCTAGGCCTCCGAAGGTGGAGATTACCTGGTAGTCAGAGAAAAGAAACTTGGAAGATGAAAAGAGGGTGTCAAATGCCTTTAGCCTCTCAAGGAAAAGTGTTGTGTTTTTAGTTTTGGTTTTTTTTGCCACGTGGCATGTGGGATCTTAGTTCGCAACCAGGGATCAAACCCATACGCCCTACAGTGGAAGCACAAGTCCTAACCACTGGACCACCAGGGAAGTCCAAGGAAAAGTGTTTTGATTGTTTATTGAGGGTTCAAATTTTAATTCATTAAATTGAATTGAATTGCAAGCTTCCTGGGGAGCTTCATACTCACTTTTCTCTCCTTTCCCACTGACTCTCAAGCTGTCAGTGCATATTGAAATTACGTGGGAGCTTTAAAAAAAATCTTCGGGACTTCCCTGGTGGCACAGTGGTTGAGAGTCCGCCTGCCGATGCAGGGGACACGGGTTCATGCCCCGGTCCGGGAAGATCCCACATACCGCGGAGCGGCTGGGCCCGTGAGCCATGGCCACTGAGCCTGCGCATCCGGAGCCTGTGCTCCGCAACGGGAGAGGCCACAACAGTGAGAGGCCTGCGTACCGCAAAAAAAAAAAATGTTCGGCCACATCCTAGACCCAGGCATCAGCATTTTTTAAAGTTCCCCTTCCTACTTCGGTGAGAAGCCAATGTTGAGGGCCATCGCCCAGCACAGAACCCAGCTCAGTTCGTTGCCCACAGTGAAGGTTCTAAGTCTGTTTTCCAATTGCATCACTGAACCTCTCACTCATTACGTAACTCCCTCCTAGCTTATCATAGCTGAGAATGAGAGCACATAGCAGTGTTTTCCAAATACTGAATTAATCAGACCTACACGTCTTCAAAACAGACAGGAGCAACTAATTTGTAGCTTCAGGGAATGAATGCTTGTTTTTACTACTTTTTCATGTGTGCTCATCTTTGCTGTCAAATTAATATATGATGCTCTTAGAGTAGTAAGACAACTCTAAAACTATTGTGGCAGGAAATGGTGATTCAGGGAGGGAAATAGCGTGAAGCGGGCCTCTGTTTCTGACAATTGATCGTTCAGGAATGTTGTCACCCTTATCGAAGCAAACAGAAGATTCTCCCATGACGACACTGGCCGTTCAGCACATAAAGGCCTGTAGGCATTCCCCAAAACTGCTGCACTGGACTTAATTGCTAGTGTCAATGTAGAATTTCACAGCATCATATGGTAAAGGGAAGAATCCACGAGGATCAAGGTGACAATCACTCCCAGAAGTGAGAGCACATTTATTGCACATTTGAAGACAGGAAGTGAAGGAAGAGAGATTAAGAAGGGGTACCACTTTTAACTCTGAGTTACCTTACCATCTTGGAAATCAAGGAATTCTGACTTCCAAACCAAACCTCAGAGCCTATGGATTCGTGTTGAAACACGCAATGCCAATATGCTGCTGATGGCTTCTGCAACTCTTGCATGCCATAGAGAGAAACTTTTAAAAGCTCATGTTTCATCAGCATTCCTTGAGGGGGTGGATGGGATGTGCCTTACAGATTGGTACAGATGAATATCATTAAGGAGACTGACTTTGCTTCCTTCAGAAGTGCATTACCATAGAAGAAGCCGTTTAACTCTTTAAACTTCACAGGGGTTTAATGTAGTACCTTGTGTGCCTGAGGCCCCATGTATTGTGAAGACAGATGATATTTGTACTAGTTTTCTATTGCTGTATAACCAATTTCTGCACGTTTAGTGACTTCACACAATACCTACTTATGATCTCAGTTTTCATGGGTCAGGAGTCTGGGATCATCTTAGATGGGTTCTCTGCTAAGGGTCTCAATCAAAGAGTATGCTGGCATGCATTCTCATCGAGAGGCTTGACTAGGGATAAAATCTGCTTCGAAGCTCATTTAGGATTTTCATGGAATGTACTTCTTTGTAGCTATGTATGTCTGAGATCCCAGTTTCCTTGCTGTCAGCCAGGGTCCTCTTTCAGCTCTAGAGGTGCCCACACTTCCTCACCACATGGCCTTCTCACAACATGGCAGCTTACTTCTTCAAATCAAGCAAGGAACTCTCTCATCCCGATCTTTTTTTTTTTTTAATATGTTATGTATGTATGTATGTATTTATTTATTTTGGCTGCACCAGGTCTTCGTTGCAGCACGTGGGGACTTCCTTGCGACATGTGGGGTCTTCCTTGCGACATGCGGGGTCTTTTGTTGTGGCATGCTGAGTCTTAGTTGTGGCATGCATGCGGGATCTAGTCCCCGACCAGGGGTTGAACTGGGCCCCCTGCATTGGGAGTGCAGAGTCTTACCCACTGGACCACCAGGGAAGTCCCTCTCATCCCAGTCTTATATAACATCATAATTATGGGACAGACGTCCCATCACCTTTGCCATATTCCATTGGTTCAAAGCCAGTCACAGTTTCTACATTCAAGAAGATGTGTGGGGCAGGGGTTTACACAGGTTGGGACTCATTGCTGTGACTATATTGTGTTTATTGACCACAGTATTCTGAACAGGCATTTTACTGAAGTTGTTGATTTATTAGAACCAACTCAGTAAAGGTGGCATAGTGTGAAGTAGAAGAGAGAGCCCTGGGATTAATGTGCTTTGCAATCATGTAGCTCCATGACCTTAGACTAGTTACTTAAACTCTGAGACTCAGTTTTATCTCCAGTAAGATGGGAACAACTAACATCTACTCTATAGAACTGTAAATATAATATTACATGTGTATTTGAAAGTTCCTGTATGTTGTTCAATCAGTCTTAGTTTCCATTAAAAAGAGTGATCGGCAGAGATTATTTTAGTATGTCTGAGTCCTTTAAACCCAAGATCAAGTCACCAAGATTAAATTCTTTTTCATTTAACTCAATTTCTGGAATTTCAGCAACCTATCTGGAAACAATACAACTTCTTTTCTCTAGTACGTATGAACTCCTCTAATAAGCATGCAGGGGAAACCTCCAGTTGAATCCTCCAGGGCCAGATTATATAGACGGAAAAATAATCAGACAAACTGAGGTAATTTAATTACTCAAGACTTTTCCCCTCCCTATGAAAAGGAAGAAAGAGGCACAGTTTTTAACATGGAGATTATAATGAAGGTCTTAGAATATCAAGCTATAGCTCACAGAATTCTCTCTCGGTTCATACTATTCCTTTTTAAGGAATGCATTTGAGGTTTAGGTTGTTAACGGACACTATTTTAGGAATATAGAACATACCCCTGGACCAAAGAAATTAAATATTTTGTGTTCTATATTCTACTTGTTGAAACATTGCATGATTTGGATTCAATTTGTGTGTAGTCTAGCAATTGTGGCAATCAACATAAGATCTAAATGTTTTGGGGGAAATGAATATTATATAAACATAGCCACCAGGAAAAAAAATATCAGGGGTGTGCACCCTTCCCTAAGACTTTGCCTGCTTAAGAATAAAGTAAGTGTTGGGGGAATTATATGGAGGCTCTTTGTGCAGTGTTTGGTCTGTGTTTGACAAATTACTGGAGCTGCTTTTCTGTCACTTTCCATCAGAGTGTTATATTAGGTTATGAGAAAATAAAATTACATCTAAAGCAGAATATCATTTTATGCCTGCCTCCATTCTTCCTTGTGGTATTTCAAATCATGTCTCAAGGGAGACATTTTAAGTACCTCGGTTCATATTCTGAAAGAACTCCTGAGGGTGGCCCCACTTCAGAAGTAAGAAGTACAGTCACCCCCAAACTGACTTGGTAATATGCATTTTTCATAATTCGCCTCTGACTGCTTTTGTGACACACCCTCTGTCATTATGATTTGCTGTCATTGGATGCTATTAAATTCATCAGTTCAAACACACTCTCTTCCAGGTTTACAGCTTGTAATAATGATCTGGATCTCTGTGCATTCCTGATAAATTTAGGCCCGTATGATCACGTAGCACGCGTAGGTAAAGTTTACTGGATTAAAAAGTTTCAGACATTCTGGCTTATTGTATCTTCTCTAGGAAAATAGTGTCGCAGGTCATACTTCTTTTTTGAAGAAGAAGCAAGCCACTAGTTTAGAAAGGCAAACAACTTCCGTTTGAGGATAAATAACACCTGCTTTCCTGCAAAACTAGTCTTATATACAAAGGAACATCTTTCCCTTTTATTTGGACTGGGCCCGTTTGGTTTAACCACCTGTCACTATGGTACTGATATATTGTTTGCCTTATAAAAAAATATAAAATGTAGACATTTATAAAAGATGAGATTAAAATGAATAGAAACAGAAGTTTGAATATTTTCTCCCTGCATCCCTTTGGAGACTATTGGTGTGGGTGAGGAAATGGGATAAAAGGTGTCATGATTCACTCCTTTCTTCCCTTCACTGATTTGTGCTCAGCATCATATTCTGACTGCTAAGTGTCACTGGGTTTGATTTGAGTGTCTTGGTTACAGGAGTTGGGGGGTGACAGCGGTATAGAGTGGATTTCCATAAATTCACATCACACATTTTACTTTTGGAAAAGTTACTTGGCTTCCTACAAAAATCTGATAGGAGGACAGAGATATTAAGTGTTTGCTTACAGGCTCCTCATTAGGCTCTGCAGAGTAGATGAAGAGATACATAGTTGAAATAAAACTGGGCATTATTCCCAGCTGGGTTCATGGCAGGCTAATCCTGAAATGTGTGAGTTTAAGGGTTAATCAGGATGAGCTTTTTCTTTCTACGCTATTCATGGGCCTGTGTAAGAACTGTGCTTTTTATGGATTTAGGATAGACTGTAATAAAATAATTTTTCTAAAATGATATATGCAGGTCAGTTATTTAAAGAAAAGAAAACATCTTAATAGCTTTCTAATTTTTTGAAATCTCAGAATGACAGATTGTAAAATAAACAAGCTGTAAGGCATAAAACTTTACATAACATCAGGGAAAATATTCTTCCTAGGTTAGAAATTGTACACCTGAACCAGAAATTTGGATCGAATACCATATTTCATGCCTTCATTGGCTTTCTTTCACTAACAATTGAGATAGATGCTTATACTTTTTTGGCTGCTAAAAAGAAAGGCTTTTCTTTATCAGCATATATTTCAGGAAGAGGACACAAATTTTTGAGTTGCAAACGAAGTGGGGAATGAGTATACAACTACACGTTTAAATTTATAAACAAAATTATTTTTATTTAGCATTTACTTTTTAAAATTCTAAACTAAGTTGATTAGTCAATTTGAATGCTCTAGTGCTTTCTTGATCACAGATTATTATGTTCTCCCACTTGTCTCACAGGTTTCTGTTAAAATTTAAATGACATCATGACTGAAAAGGCATTTTTTAAACCATTAAAGATGATATGATATGTTATTATTACATTATATATTATTACATGTTATTATATTATTATATTTCAAGTTATTATTATTACATTCATTGAAATTTATGTCTTCCAACACACATAGCTTCCATCCCACTTTTTCATAATGTTTGGACACAAATCTCCCTTTATTACTTTCTTAATGAGATAATGTCTGTAAAATATTTTGAGGTCATCAGGAAGTGAAAGATCATTATTGTTAAGTCAGAAAGTCAAGACGAACAGTTTATATCACTCAACATTGATGTTGTTCTGGAATCAACGTGTATATGTAGAAAGTACGTGTTTTGCAATTTAGCAATTGACTCACTTTTCCTGGAATTATATATCATTTAATGGCTCTAGATGAGGAGAGAAGAACTAAGCCATGTACCTTATGATGTGATCGTACATCTTGGAGTCAGTATTTGATTAATTTTTACCTCTGAAATTCTTACTACGCAACAGCTATTCTTTGATTTCATTATGGTTAACCCTTGGGACTTTGTGTGGATGGATAGTTCTTTTAGCAAGAAGCCAGAACTTTTTCAAGATTAATCTGCCTGTTGTTTTCTTCTTCTGAGATAAAATTATCTCATGAACTGAAATTTAATTCTTCCGAGTATAAAAGAGAAAATGATTGAATTTCCTGGTGGCCATAAAGACATTCTTCCGGAATTGACTGTGTGAATAGCAGAGCCATTTGGCCGCACCTTTGCAACGACCTCCCAAGGGCATTTTCCACCTGGCTGTACGTGTGACCTCACTTCTCCCCTTCTTTTTTCCATTCTCTACTCTCTCCTCATTGAAGTAAGCTTAGAGGGCGACCCCAGCAGGCTTGTATCATTTCCTTTCTTCCTATGTGGGATGAAGAGTAGGCTCACCCAGACATAATAATAAAATCTAACATTTATTGAGCTCTTCTGATGTTCCAGGAATTGTTCTAAACATTTTATGTTTATTAATTAAGTCCATAACAACCCTATGAAATAGTTAACAGTATCCCTGCTTCTATATGGGGAAACTGAGGACAGAAGGTTAAGTAAGTGGCACAACCAGGATTCGAGACCTAGCAGCCCTGGCTCCCAACACCCTACACTGTGTCCCTACAATTACTTAGTGCTCTGTCTTTAAGTCTGCAAAGCCCAGCTATTAGCCATCTCGATAAATGGCATACCTGTGGACACGAGCAAGGAAACAAACCCCATGCCCGCTTTTGAATCGGATGTGACATTTCATAAAAGGGTTCTAGCTTAATATTTCACATATTGTTCAGATCATTAAGATTCTTCAGGATGTAGAAGACTCCCTTACTGGAGGGTGGGTTCCTGAGTTAAATTCTCATGACTCAGTCCTTATGGGAATCGCTCTGGGCCTCCACTGCCTTGCGAGCATTGAAGGCTTTCTTTGGCCTGCTCTGTATGTGCTGGTTCTAAATGAAACCAGAGTCTTAGATGCAGAAGGTGAACCAAAAACAAATTTTCAAAGCTATTGATATCTGTGTTTGGTTTCTTCCCAAGGGAAAAAGAATAAGTGGAAAAAATGAATGCCTGGATGCAGTAGAATTGTCACTCTTAGTCATTTTGTACATGTTAGAAGAATTGAGGCTGGGAATTTATGAAATATCCTTATAATCCATGGTCTGCCTAACGACGAGGAGCAACCTGGCTGTGTGGTCTTAGTCCCCAGTTTTGGTAAAGAATACTGACAAATTCTGCCTTCCACTTGGAAAGCTAGGGGCCTCCACTTCCGTCCCTTACCACATCCGAGGGGGAAGATATGTCCCCATAGAGGATTTTTTTTTTTTTTTGCGGTACGCGGGACTCTCACTGCTGTGGCCTCTCCCGTTGAGGATCACAGGCTCCGGACGCGCAGGCTCAGTGGCCATGGCTCACGGGCCCAGCCGCTCCGCGGCATGCGGGATCTTCCCGGACCGGGGCACGAACCCGTGTCCCCTGCATCGGCAGGCGGACTCCCAACCACTGCGCCACCAGGGAAGCCCCCCCCCCATGGAGTCTTGAGTGAGGCTTTTACCTATGAGTGAGGCAGACAGCCACCTCGGATATTTATGAGTAGTGCAAGGAACGGCTGGCGGTTCAGTCACCTAGTTCTTAGAAGACAGGAGGGCTCCACCTACTTCCTATCACCTTCAGCCAGTGTGACTTCAGTCTCAAAGCCTGTGCCTCCAGTTACAGGGTGTTGGGGATGATCTACTGGATTTGCCTTAAGGGCGTGTAGTTTTTCATTTGAACATTCTTGGCCACAGTCTGTGGAGCTACTACTTACAGGAAGCTGGGCTGTCAGGACTGTGCAGAGAGGCAGGTTTCCTCTTCCTGCCAGAGTCCCAGCCAGGGACTCAGGCCTCCCCACTCAGGGCCCCAGCTCTCCCACCTCTCACTCCAGGACAGGAAGGAGTCATTTGAAGAAGGCTCCTGAGGGACCGAATGGCTCAAGGCAGGGGCTCTCAGGATCCACAGTGGATATGCCTTGTGGATTCATTTCACACTGAAAATAGGGCTGCACCTTTATCTTTTTTTCTGTTTTTTTTTTTTTTTTTTGGAAGTATATTTGATTTACAGTGCTGTGTTAGTTCCAGGTGAACAGCATGGTGATTCAGTTATACATGTATAGGTATATATAGCTCTTCTTTTTCCGATTCTTTTCCCTTATAGGTTATTACAGCATACTGAGTATAGTTCCCTGTGCTATACAGTAGGTGCTTGTTGTTTATGTATTTTATATATAGCAGTGTGTTTATGTTAATCCCAAACTCCTAATTTATCACTCCTAATCCATCTTTATTTATAATTCTATAATTCAGACCTTTGTTCACTTCCTATATCAGCCCTTTGCAGTAAAATTCCAAGGTTTCATGTGGAATGACATTCCTCTCTGTTGGAAAGGACAGTATTCCATGATATTTTTTGACTTTGCAGTTTAGAAAAAGTTAAACCCTAGCTAAGAAATACTGTTATTTTTTCTTTAATTTTCTTGCACTGGAAATCTCCCCAGATAGGTTCATATGGGTGAATTTCATGTCACTTCTTTCTTCTTCCCCAAACTACTAAACTCAACCCATCTGCTTTGCATTACATTACAACTTTGGCCTGGCCACTGACCCTCAAGATCTGTGGCCAAGCTTGTGAAGTGCTGTTCTAGGCGCTTCATGCAAAGTCCAGAAACGATCTTTTGAAGCTCCCGCTGTGCAGTGGAGAAGCTGTGATAAAGTGTGACTATAACTGGAACTGCCCACCTTGGATCCCTCAGTGCCTCATTTTGCTTTCTCTGTTCATTGGTACTTTTCTTCACAAAAAGCCATGAATCACTCTGTTGTGGCTTTCAGAGATGGCAATTGGAATAAGAAAACCCGTAGGCATTTTCTCACACTTCCCTTAATACCTTGATATTTTTGGATGTTACGTGGCAGCAAGCAAATGTTTCCTAACAATTTTTTGGAGAACGAAGCAAACCTAAATATGGAAGATAATGCATTCAGTGGAATAAGCCAGACACTTCAGAATTTTTTTGATGGAAATTCAGAAAATCTCTACATTTAACTGTAGCATGGTGGGCAGAAGATTGCATTTGAGCAGGTACAGAGCTCTCATCCTGGACTTGAACAGAGATTGATGGCAGAGTCCTTAATGTAGTTCAATTTAGTTAGGTAAAAGCAGTGCCAAGCCCTAGCTTTTAGCCCTTCTGAACTACATTGGTTTTGGAGATCCTTTTCTTCCAAACTGCCTTTGAGATTGCAAAATGTTATGGCCGAGCGGTAAGGAGAAAATTGCTGTTGTCTTTAGAAGCAGTTGTATTTAATTAATATAATACAAATTTAACTAGGACAGTGGTGGGGTTTACCTTGGTCCCAGGATAGCTAAGTAGTAGCCACCATCAGCAGCCACCGGCCAACACACATACACACTCATTCCTACCGCCCGCTCTTCCTCACCACCTCCCCCAACATAATCACACATTCTCTCTTGCTCTCTGCCTTCCCTTCTCTTCTTTCTTTCTCTCCATTTTTAATTAATTAATTAATTAATTAATTAATTAATTTACTTTTTGGCTGCACCGCGTGGCTTGCAGGATCTTATTTCCCTGACTGGGGATTGAACCCGGGCCCCAGCAGTGAAAGCCCAGAGTCCTAACCACTGGGCTGCCAGGGAATTCCCTTCCCTTCTGTCTTTTCCTTTCACATTTCTGGTGTCCAAAATCTTCATTTAACAAGGGCATGGGGAAATAATTGTGTTTTAGGCAACACACTAACTAGAGAAAGCAGAGTTATAATTTCAACACAAACTTTTAGTAATTAATTAAGAAACTTTTACTGTAGGCATTCACCTCTTCTGAGATAAAAGAGTTGACCTGATTTTTAACACAACTGTAATTCCAGAAAAGAAAACAGTTATTTACCAATAAATAACTTTTCTTCAGGAAAGCATAGTTTTTTCACATCTCTAATAGGTTGGTCCCTTTACCAAATCTCCATGTAAATTGAGGAACTTGGAGAATGTTGCTATGCACATGTCCTAGATGAATGCCTTGGAGGTTTGCAGGAGTCAAATTTTCGTTTCAATGCAGTCATTTAATTTATGTTTATGATTTGGCCCTCACATCAGGTTTCATTATACATATTTTACAGATGAGAAAATTGAGGCTCAAATATAATATGTAACTTGCATAAGATCACACAGTAAGAGATGAACTTGGAACTCAAGTCCAGGACTTCATGAATCCAAAGCATATTCTGTCCCCAAATAAAACAACAGTTTATAAAATTAATGAGAAAAAAAAGAAAAGAAATAGATGGATATTGTCTTGTGTACCTTCCTTGATATTGTATTGGTCATTTCTCGTACTTTAACTTTGCAGAGTATAGATCAAGTCTATTCATTACTGCCAAGCTCCCAGTCTTCATATTTTTACTACAGTCTCCCCAAATACATAACAGTAAATATTGCAGAAAACCCAATGGTGTGATTTTAAGTGGAGTGGGAAAATACAATGTTTCAGTCAGAAGAATGGTTGAAATGAATAAGAAGAGTGTAGTTAGTGAGCATCTAAAGAGCTTAAAGCTACTCTTGAACTTATTTCATTATAGAATCAAGTTCTTAACACACAGTCAAAATGAGAGAATTGCAGTGTATCCCTCCATTATACAATTTAGCTTTCCCCTTTCCTGCTCCAATATAGCAGTAAAAGTGTGAAATCTGTTCCCTCAGTCATCCAGGGAAGGGTTTCAAACTATTTGGGAAAAAAAGCTGAAAAGGGCAGATCTGGGGATGATAGCATGTAAATGTCTAAATATATGCTTCCAGCTCCCTTTGTTCTGTGTGCTCTGGGTTTCTGGTTAATACAGCAAAACAGTAAAGTGTAATATCATGCTTTTAAGCAGTAAAAATAATAGATGATACAAGTAGAAAAGAAAGAGATGGAATCAAGAGAGATCACAATTTTAGTCTCTCATTTTGTCTCTTGATTCTTTATTCCTCATGTCCTTTATAGGTTCTGTCTTTCAATATATATATTGTGTATATATATATATATATATATGTATATGTATATATTTGGTCTCTACTCTAGATTTTCAGCTGTAGCCAATGTGTTTATAGGCTAGGAGACTGATAACAAATGTTCCTTTAAGCTGACAGCTTAGGTGTCTTTAATTTTAAAATACTGTGATTATTTTTGCTGCCTTTCATGATCAAACATGGAGCCATTGGACTTATCAGAAAGAAATACAATGTGAGGTGCTCTATTAAGCAGTGGTATGAATTTCAGAAGAAATTCATAAACAAGTCAGCTAAATTACAGAGGGAGAATTTTTCTGTATGAGTTTAAAAATTTTTAAGAAATTAGAACTTATCATGCCAAAATATATTCTTAAATTTACTTGAAAGTAAACAAAAGGATTATGCACACCTGTATATCATTTAGATGTAAAAAACTTAAGTGATGACGTTTTCAAAAAAATCAATCATTTTCACACATTATGGTAACATTTTAATAAGATATCAGAAAGGTGTAGCCACCCTCAAATAAATGTGTTTACAAATAAATGTGTTTACCCTTTTTGTTTGTATTATTGGTACTTAAGGGGTGTGAGGGGTAGTTAGTTAATGGGAGTGTATTCTTTTATTGAAAGATCAATTATTAGAAAAGTTCTCTAAGGCAATTCATTACCCAGAAGAAGAAACTAGATTAATGTAGGTTTTTTTTAATTAAAATATCTTTAAAGAATACAAAAGAAAGTACCAAGTAAAATTTTGTGTGTGCTGGTATTTTAAGTTATATCCTTATAATCATGAAAGATGAGTGGACTCCTTTTCTTTCCATTATTTCCTAAAGTATTTATTCATCATGGTAGGCAGTTTGAAAGATGTCAGCTGACTAACCTTCTGACTATTTTCAAATTGCAGTATACCTAAGTACCTGACCTCCAACAGAGAAAAACTAACTTTTTCAGCATCTATTTTACAATTTTCATTGTTCAGTGTCCTATTTCAAGCTGATATGGATCTGTGCATGTTCACATACTCAAGCAAGTGTGTACACTGAAAAACAACTGCAATATAAGCATAATACCTATTATGGGGAGATGGAAAAGACCTCCTATGTTCTGCAAATGTCTGATAGCATAGGAATATTGTGTTCTGTTCTGGGTACCAATGATAAGAAACACAATCAAAATAAGGGGAAAGAAAGGAGGATCACCTAGGAGATTTAATATTATTTAAAATATGAGGAACTATGTGATATAAAGAAGGGACTGGAAAAAAGTAGGAAAATTTAGGTTTCTACCACATGTCATAAATTCATGAACTTTGAACTAAAATGTGTAATCACCTAAATAAATTAGATGAAAACAAAGATCAAGAATCACTTATAATGTATGAAAAGTTTCAATCAAATTACATTTCTCTTTAAGAATAAATAATGGTAGGAGACTTCTGGAACGGCTGAATGAGGATCTCTGTAAATTCACCCTCCCATAAAAGCAATGAAAACATTAGCAAAGCCATCAAAATCAACTTTTTAGACCACAGGAAATTAACTGAAGTCTTGTAACAATCTGATAATAGTTTATTTGGGAAAAACTGCTGAACCTCATTAAGAACTACAGGGTTTGTGACATTTTTACTTGATCTGCTATTGTTACTCTCTTCCCAACTCTGCACAGTAACCTTGAAAACCAGCCTCACCGCCACGTAACTGTGAAAAATGGCAGCCTTGGAGTCAATGGAGGGGCAGTCAGGTTGGGTTTGGACCTCCACAAAAAGTTCTACCTATGGAGCTTTGTCACCATTTGATTTATCTCACAGCCTGGGGAAAAGCCCATTCAGGGTGTTGTTGTTATTTGATCTGACTCAGAACACCTGCTGGAGGTAAAACCCTATCCCCAGGGAATTTGTCAAAAAAAATCAGTAGTGATTGTTTAATATTACAGACAAGCAACTAGAGACTTAAAAGGAAGATAAGGGAAATGTGACGTCCATAGGGGGTTTTGAAAAGCTCTAACATGTTCCTGGGGATCTAGAAGGTTGTATTCATGTACAAAGCTATATGCATGCCCACAAAAGATGTGAGAGGGCCTCAATCTCTCATGTCTATCCAATCTTGAAGCTCTGTGCAAGTAGAAAATGAAGTCTAAGGCAGAGTTATAAACTGACTGCCTGGGCATTGAAATCATGTCCCAACACACAGGGAAAGTCTGACAAAAAAGGTTGGAAGACTTATTTTTTCAAGACTTTTAAAGAAGTCTCGGACCAATCACTAGCTGATTAGTAAGTTAACTGAACAGATACTTCAGCTGTTATATGCTATGGAGAATACAACTTTACAAGATTAGTCTGGGAAACTTATAAAACAAACAAACAGCAGCAACAGCAATGACACAAAAATAATAACAACAATGACAACAAAAATACTCTTTTGGGAAGGAGTGATCTAACTTCAGAGTTTCCACATTATATTATTTTAAAAGTCTAGTTTTCAACAAAAAATTATGAGACACACAAAGGAATAAGACAGTATCATCCAGACACAGGAAAAAGCAGTCAATAGAAACTGTCCCTGAGTGTTCCCAGATCATGGGTTTAATAGACCAAGACTTTAAATCAGCTTTTACAAATATGTTCAAATAACTAAAGGAAATATGTCAAAAGAATTAAAGGAAAGTATGAAAATGATATCTCACCAAATAGAGAACATCAATAAAGAGAGAGACATTACAAATAAAGAGCCAAATAGAAATTCTGGTTTTAAAGTTATAAGAACTAAAATGAGAAAAAATCACTAGCAGGACTCAACAGCAGATTTTAGCTGGCAGAAGAAACAATCAGTGAACTTGAATATAGGTCAGTTGAGATTATCCAGTGTAAGGAACAGGAAGGAAAAAGAAAGAAGAAATATAAATAGAGTCTCAGGGACCTGTGGGACACAGTTAAGAATACTAACATACATATAATGGGAATCCCAGAGTAGAAGAGAGAAAGAAGCAGAAATATTATTTAAAGAAATAATGACCCCCAAACCCCACAAATTTGATTAAAAAAAAATTAGTCTCCACATCCAGGTAGGATACAAACTCCAAGCAGGATAAACTCAAGGAGATCCACTCCTATACATATCACAGTCAACATTTCAAAAGGCAAAGACAAAGAGAGAATTCTGAAAGAAGCAAGAGAAAAATTATCCATTGTATATAATGAATCCTCAATAAGAGTAATAACTAACTTTTACTCCAAAGCTGTGGAGGCCAAAAGGCAGTGGAAAGACAACCAAAGTGCTGAAAGAAAAAGGCTGTCAATGGAGAAGTCAATATCCAGCAAAACTATGCTTCATAGAGATTAAGACACTTCCCCAAAAAAAAGAAGCTGAGGGAGAATTTGTCTCTAATATATCTGCCTTACAAAACATACTAAAGGAAATCCCTCAGGAAGAATTGAAAAGACACAAGGGAGTACTTGATACCACGTGAAGAAACAAAGAGCATCAGTAGAGGTAACTGCATAGATAAATATAAAAGGCAACTTACAGGTATTTTTTAGTAAAAGGATCCAGATTAGAAAGGAAGAAATAAAACAATATCTGTTTGCATATGGCATGATCCTGTATACAGAAAATCCTAAGGAATTCACACACACACAAAAATCTACTAGAAGTATTAAATGAGTATATTAAGATCTCAGAATACAAAATCAAGTTACAAAAATGTTATATTTCTATACACTGACAATTAACAGTTCAAAAATGAGATAAAGAAAACAATTCTATTTAAAATAGCATAAAATGAATAAAACACCTAGGTATAACTTTCACAAAATAAGTGCCATACTTGTACACTGAAAACTATAAAATATTGCTGAAAGAAATTAAAGAATACTGAAGTGGAAAGATAACCCATGTTTGTATATTGAGAGAATTTCTATTGCTAAGATGGCAAGATGGCAGTACCCCCCCAAACTGTTCTCCAGACTCACTGCAGTCCCTATTGAAATTTCATCTGACATTTTTGCTGAAATTCATAAGTTGATCCTAAAATTCACATGGAATTTCAATGGATCCAGAATAGCTAAACGATCTTGGTAAAGAAGAACAAAATTGGAGATGCACATTCCCTAACTACAAAGCTACAGTAATCAAGAAATTGTGCTACTGGCATAAGGATAGAAATATAGATCAATGGAACAGAATTGACAGCACAGAAATAAACTCATATTTATGACCAATTGATTTTTGACAGAAGTATCAAGAACAATTTAATGGAGAAAGGATAGTCTTTCCAGCAAATGGCTTTGAGACAACTGAACATCCACATGTAGAAGAATGAATTTGGACATGTACCACACCATATAAAATTTCTAACTCAAAATGGATCATAAATCTAAATATAAGAGCTAAAAACATAAAGTTTTAGAAGAAAAAAGAAAAATGGAGTATTTGTGACTTGAGGTTAAGGAGTAGTTTGTTAGATATTACATGTAAATGCAAGCTACAAAAGGAAAAATAGATACATTTGACATCACCAAAATTAAAAACGTTTCATGCATCAAAGGATGTTATCAAGAAAGTGATAAAAATGACTCAGAGCATGAGAAAGTACATTCAAATAAGTTATCTGATAAGGGGCTTATATCTAGAATTTTATAAAGAAACTTTACACTAAATGATAAAAAAGATGAATAACCCACTTTAAAAATGGACAGAGGGTTTGAATAGACATTTCTCCCTGGAAGACATACAATAATCAATAAGCACATGAAGAGATGTTCAACATCCTTAGCCATTAAGGAAATGCAAATCAAAAGCATAATAAGATATCACTTTGCACCCATTAGCATGACTATAATGAAAAACACAGATAGTGATAAATATTGGCAAGGATGTAAAAAAAAATGGGACTCTCAAACAATGCTGATAGGTATGTAAAATGGTGTAGCCCTTTGGAAAAACAATAGCAGTTCCTCAAAATGTTAAACATAGAGTTACTATATGACCAAGCAATTCTTCTAGCTGTATACCCACCCAATAGAAAGAAAACATATGTCTATGTAGAATCGTGTACATGGATGTTTACAGCAGTATTATTCATAGTAACCCCAAAATGAAAACAACCCAAATATCCTTAAACTGATGAGTGAATAAACAAAATGGTATATCTACATAATGGAATAGTTTCCGCAATAAAAAGTAATGGGTACTAATACATGTTATAACATGGATAAGCCTTGAAAGCATTATGTTAAGTGAAAGAAGCCAGGCACAAATGATCACATATTGTATGATATCATTTATATGAAATTTTCACAATAGGCAAATCTGTAGATACAGAATGATTAATGGTTGCATAGGGCTGGGGGCGGGTGAGGTGGGGTGGAGAGTGACTGCTAATGGGCATGGGTTTTCTTTTCTGGTGATTAAAATATTCTAAAATTAGACTGTGTTGATGGTTGTACAACTCTGTGAATACACTAAAATACATTGAATTGTACACTTTAGACTGGTGAATTTTGTGGTGTGATAATTATAATCTTCTAATAAAGCTATTTTTAAAAAGCTATTATGACAATCTCTAGGTTCATCCATGTCACTGCAAATGACATTATTTTGTTCTTTTTTATGGTTGAGTAATATTCCACTATATATATGTACCACATCTTCTTTATCCATTCCTCTGTTGATGGACATTTAAGTCCTGGCTATATATATAAAATAGATAATAATAAGAATCTACTGTATAGCACAGGGAACTCTACTCAATACTCTGTAATGACCTATATGGGAATAGAATCTAAAAACGAGTGGATATAAGCATATGTATAACTGATTCACTTTGCTGTACAGCAGAAACTAACACAACATTGTAAATCAACTATACTCCAATAAAAATTAATTTTAAAATGTTATTATATAGCTTAAAAAAGTAAACCAAAAGCGTTAGGTCTTATACATGTTAAAATACTTCATGAAAACTACAGTGCTACAAATCATTATTTTATTAATTACTAACATAATTTTTATCGTTAGGATGCTTAACCAATAGCTCCCATTATTTTAGGTAGGTTGCACTCTTCAAATGTGTTAATATTATTTCCTGTGGAAATATATCACTTACAAAATACTCATTTGTATGAGCTCAAGGAAACAGAATAATTTACAATAATTTTATTGAAATTTCAAGATCTTTTCAGGTTAACCTAAAATGCATTTCAAAATAATTTAGTAACAATATAAAATTAAATGAGAGAACAATTGCTTTGTAGGTGTGTCTATTAGATGTTTACTTTGACTCATCGTCACTCCTAACCACATTCTTACTAAAGTGTGCTTTCCTGTTTTCATTGTGTTCCTGCCCCACTGAGAACGCTTTATCGATTCCCCTTCTCCCCTAGGCTTCTCTGCTGGCCACGCAGGATTTCCCACAGTCTAACTCCAATCCAGAGGCCAGCCTTATCTGCTGTTCTTACATAAACCCTGTAAATCATTCAAATTATCTGGTCTCTGAACTCACCTGGCATTTATTCATCATTTATTTCATTAGTCTTTCAATGAAAATATTTGTTCAATGTCTACCATGTATCATAAGTACTATGATCTCAAGGTCTTGTTATGTGGGGAGAAATCAGAAGCCCACAAGGCAGAGTAAAAAATAACAGTATTAATCAATTCATACAAATGCAGCAAGAAGGCCAAACTTCAGCTCCAATCACCAGCTCTGATTACAGCTTCCCAAACAGAGGGATACACACATCCCAAAGCAAGACAGTGGCATCACAATGCAGTGATCCTCATAAGCCAGAGACCTGCAAATCTTCATTCATGTTATGCAGTGATAAAACAATAAATACATCAATTAAAGCCTCTGTGTTGGTAAATCAAAGAGAATAATAACCTATGCATATAGTTGAGATTTTCTAAATCTCCCTTAAGTTGTCTGCAGAGCTTTAGGCTCACAGTCAGTCAGATAGGGTTCTACTTCCCCTGGTTGTGAGGAAAGTGATTTCGATTTTTAAAAAGTGATTGTTTAGAGTCATTTTCTCTTTGGGGAGCTAAAGTAGTCAGTAGGCAGAGCATATGGGAAAGCTGTACCTTCAGTGAGAGCTGGAAATGTCATTTTGACCCAGAGTGCCTTAATACTGCAGAGTTCTGCAGGCTTCCTTAAAATGTGGCTGCCCATCGTATGCTCTACAAAACACATTCATCCAGAACAAAGGTCTGTGACCAAAAGTCCAACTAGAGTCTAGCCTTCAGATCAACATATTTCACTCAGAGACTGGAATCACTGGCCCCTGCATGTTCGTGAAATGCCCTTAATAGCAGGGATCCTAAAGGCTACAACTCCAGAAAGTGTGACCTGAAAAAGTTATGAATGTTTCTTTTTAAAAATAGACTACGTTTTAGAGCAGTTTTACATTCACAGCTAAATTGAATGGAAAGTACAGGGCGTTCCCATATAAACTCCCAAACCTCCCCCCACTCTCTGCCTTCCCCAGCTTCAACATCCCACACCAGAGGGGTGCATTTGTAACAATCAGTGAACATACAATGATATATCATTGTCACCCACGTTTACATTAGGGTTCACTCTTTTAATATTTATTTTTAAATGATTTAGAACATTAATTTTATTTAAATAAAGTTGTATTTTTATGTTAAAGTGGTCCTAAGTCTTATTATCATTAAAGTAGTTGAATTCAGTTATGATTGCCATTTCTGTATATGTAGGTCTCACTTTATATTCGATGGGGTTTACAGCAATTAAAAATACAAAACACTTTGCAAGCTGGGTCTTAATATCTGGTCCCCTCAGAATTCCTGCGCTGAGATCTCTGATACACACACACACACACACACACACACACATACTTTTAAGTGGAGGATGTGTTGGTGTGTGCCCTCCTTGTTTCATTGCTTATGTGGTGTCTGGCTTCTGTTAATGTTCCCACCTCCTGCTCTCTATAAGAAGTGTAGATTAATCATTAAAAGAGGAAGTTTAGTACAGGCCAGGAATTGCTGTCACATGAATGACTGACTAGAAACTCATAAAAATAAAAATCTGTACACATTTAAGGGGGAGCCCTTTATAGCTAGAAGGAACGCTATAGATCTGTCTTTATAGGTTGGCGCTTATTGAACCTGTCATGAGCTGAAACCATTTAAACCTCATCACCACAAGCCTTACAGATTACAGTCTGGGCTTATGGTTCATTTCACTGGCAAACCAGAGGTAATTCCCATTCTCTTGTTTAATTTCCCTGCCTTGGTATCCCTTTGATTTGTAAACTAAATCAAACCGTTTCTTCCCAAAAGTCATTAAAATAATGTTCTTCTCAAACAAAGGAGGAAACTTTAGTGTATCAACAGAACACACCCTTTGGTGGGCCATCTGTCTACTTGTCTGTCTGTCCATCCATTATCTATCTATCTATCTATCTATCTATGTATCATCTATCTGCCTATCACCTGTCTATTATCTACCTACCTGTTCATTTAGTTATTTAAATTTGGTTTCCCAGAAGAAAAGCAGCTAAGTGATGGACAGACCATGGATTTTTGAGAGGGCTGGGTTCTGTCCCTTACTTTGTACTTGGGAAGACAATAAGAATCTGCACCTTTGTTTACTCATCTGTAAATTGGGGGAACTAATATTAACTGTACAGGGTTTAAGGGTTAAGAGGGATCACGTATTTGCAAGTGACTTTATTACCCGTACCGCAGCAGTGAAATGTTAGCACTGCCGCGGTGGTTGAGTGGGTGTGGAGCTGTCATCCTCTCTCATCAGTCTCCAAGAATACATTTGAGAAACCACTCACTTGGAGCAGGAACGCAGCCTGTGAACAGGGACCAGGGCGAACTAACAATCCATCACTGCAAATACAGGGCACCCATAACATGACACCAAGAAGATGGAAACCTTGCTGTTTTTTAAGGCAAGTTTCCAAAGTGCACTCACTCATGTTATCTCATTCTTATTTTGATCATCAAAACAACCCAATGAAGTAGTCCAGGCACTGATTATTGGCTCCAGTTTACAATGGAAAAAGTCTGGTGAGTCAAGGGCTCCGTCGAGGTTCTGGAACCGATGAGCATTAAAGCTGGATGGAGGCTGAGTCTTTAGACTCCGAACAGGACACGCTCACTGCTGGGTTGCTTGCTTGCTAAGTAGGCAAGCAGACTGAGTGAGGCAGAGGCTGGACTGAGCTTATACTTCATTCTGGCTTGTGGTGGATGATTGAAGCTAGAAGGGACACATCCACGTCATTAATATTGAACATGAAAACAGCACGTAAATCTCAGGAAATGTAGCCTTTTTAGGAGATCAGGGAATTGTACACATTTTGTTTTGGTGCAGTGTACTATTGAAGTGGAGGCTTGGAGCTCTGTGTGTGACAACAAAAAAGGCTAAGAGCTTAACTGGTTAATTAGATGAGAAACAATCATAAACCAAATTTGCAAGTATAATGAAGGGGGAAAATGCGGTCTAAAATTGACCTTACCTTCTCTCAGGGCATAATTTCTAATTCTTATTCAGCTTTCAAAGGACAAATTGTAAATTTGTGTTGCCAGTCTGAAAGCCTTTGTCCTCGATTTGGGTAAAGAACCAATTAAAACATTATTCACTTTTATAGCCCGAGGGGTGTAAAAAGATTAAACAAACAAACAAAAGATACCAGGTGATTTTGTGTCTTTATAAAAATATTAAAAAGTGAAGTCTACATGAAAAAAATAATATTGTTTGGATGTAATTTCTATAACAATATCATCTATCTTAAAAGTTTATATCCATTATCCACCTTTTTAAAAGCACCTTTTTCTATTCCAGCTGCCATCAGAATCAACTCAAGAGGCTGCTTGTTTCTGAGGCACATTTAAAGGGTTATTTTAGATACCAGCATATTCGCTGACGCCTCCAGAATGTGATTCTCAGCGTGTGGTCCACAGAACACCAGCATCAGCATCATGTTGCACATGCAAGTTCTCAGGCCCCACCCTAGACCTACCAAATCAGAAACTTTGAAGTTGGGGTCCCTGAATCTCTATGCTACAAGCCCTCCAGGTGATTCTGGTGATTCTGAACTTTGAAAACAGCTGCTCCAGAAGAGTCAGGCTTTGTCTTGGGGGTGGGTTAGGGTTCTTCCAAGGCAGAAAAGGTTAATAACAATACAAATGTCTTTGGAATTATTGCCCAAATTACAAATGATGGGTTTTCATGGATCTAAGTCCTTCTCCACCCTGTGCATACAGAAATGAGTGCTCTGAATTATCTCCAGTGCTGTTAATGACTGTACATCACCATATCCTCTCCCAGTTCCCCTGTAATTAGTGACCTACACTAGGAGATGGTCAGAGGAGCTTATTATAGTCATGGAGCAGACCATGATCAAAGCACCTCCTTCTATCTCTAAAGATTGACAGGGAGAGATGGAGAGGATATGGTTCTAAGATTAGCAAATTGCAGAGTAATCCTGGGATGTTGGAGAGAGGGCGTTAGCTGATCCCTGAAAGCAAAGTTAATTTTCAGGGAATCTAAAAATGTACCAAGTTGGGAGTGTTATGGTTATTGTTATTTTTTAACCTTCTTGGGTCTCCCTGGTACTAACTTCAGGGCACCATGACCCCCGTTTAAAAGGAAAATATTCTGCTTGTGAAAGCTTGCATAGCAAATCTGGGTAGGGCTGTTATTTAAAGCCTCTCTGGTCACTGCATGCTGCACATGAAGGCACCTTCTGCATGGTAACTCTTAGCCCCACCCATGACAGCAAAACCATTTGCCTAAGGGCAGGCAGTGCATGGAAGGAGGGAGCCCAGAATCCCCCATCATCCATCCTGCGAGGACCCTTAGGGAGACACAGAGTGTATATTTTCTGGAAGTACAGTTTATTATGTTGTTTGAAAATGTTACTCTGAGCAACAGATGTTATTTTTGGAGGCCGAGCAACTTTATTTTAGTGAAAAAAGGTCTTGGCAGAAGTTAAAGATTGTTGGCTAGAAAAAGGGGTTGGTCTATGGGCTTCCAATCTAGTCTCTTGAGTGGTACTGGGACAGTTTGCATGCAGAGGCACAGGGCTGTAATTTGCAGTCTTCAAGTGGCTGCTGCCCTGCCATGACTAATGCCACCAGGGCTCAGCAGGGAAGCAAGGAGCCTTCCTCTCATCTTCAGCTCTCAAGTGCCAAAGGGAGAAGAAAAGTGGTTGAGGAGCTGATTGTGTCCTCAGATCCACTGGGGGTTTCGGGCCACTTCATTCCCTCTCTTTATTTAGCTCAGAGTCTGCTCTGGTGGAGCAGATTGAGACCTTGATCCCCTAGTGCCAAGAAGATTATTTGCTCTTATATTTAAATTTTCAACATGGCACCCTGGCTTTATGAAGAGAGCACTTCAATGGAAAATTTCAGTCACACCCTTTTCGATTCTCTCCAGGGACAAAAGGTCATGTTTCCCAAGGAAATTTAGTTTTATTTCTATCTTATTCTCATACACCTTTGACTATTTTGTGCTAATTAACCTCTCTCATGGATGGCAAATTACTGAAGGACAGACAGAGAAGGAAAATTCAATTTGACTGCTTAGTGGACCAGGGGTGATCCAAGTGCAGAGAACTGAACTGAGGCTATATTGCCCCCAAGCCTTTGGATGAAGGCATGGTGCTGCTAGGGAAATTCTGTTATTGACCATATCAAAGAGACCCAACCTGGTGGGTGGGGACACAGAGCCTAGGGACACACTGGTGGTGATCAAGAACATCTCATAGGTGGCTGCACCAAGACACCAGATGATCTGTTCATTTTGGATCAATATCTTCATCCAAATTTAAGGGTTTAGGCCTTACTCACATCCCTTAGAAGAGGGAGTTCATAAGAGCTGCTTATTAACAGGCTTTCAGAGTCTCAGAAAAATGCTTCAGGATCAGAGTAGACTCTTGTGGTGAGCTGGAGGTTGACTTTATAATAGACCAAACCCTTTGGTTGTTTAGGGAAACTCTAAAGTTTGGCAAATAGACAATGAGTTTGGAGCTTACTTCAAAAGCACTAAAGAGGAGGATGGACAAATCCAGACCCCATGGCAACAGAGGTCCTAATGGAAAACTTGCTTCACTTAGGATTGGCTCAGAGATCAATGGAACGGGATCTGCTAGAGTCAGACTTCATTAACTCTGCTATGTGTTCTGGTCAACAAACTGAGTAATTTCAGATTCATTTCTGCCCTTTTTCTGCTCTTCTCTGTTTCAAAAGGAACTACATTTCCTAGGCTCCCATGTCCTTTGCCTCCCGGGTATGTTTGGCCAGTATGAGGCAATGACAGAAGATTGAAGGGCGGGAAGGAGGGAAAACCACCATATGTCTCCCTCTTTCTCTCTCTGCTCCTTGCTGTGTTTCCTTTAGGATCAACATTTCCTCTTGAGCTTTCATTACTTCAAAAAAGCCCCTCCCTCCATGAGCCCATCTCCCACAAGGCAGTCTCCACTGACTCCAGCCCCTTCTGGAAGTCTTCAAATGCTAGGCCCTCTGCTTCCTCCTGCTGTCCTATCACCTCTAGTTGTGGTTAAAGCTTTCTGCTGTTGCCTCCCCGTCTCCTGACCGGCTTCTCGGTTCTTCCACTGTTTTGGGTAACAATTTCCCTCTATTAAATGCCTTCTGTTTGAAAGATCTATGGTGGTTTCTGTATTCCTGGCAGGACCCTAGGGTACACTTCTATGGAGCAGATGTGGAATTGCATCAGAGACCATCTGACTATTAAATTACTTTCTTTCCCCTGTTTCAGATTTATGTCCTATCCTCTAGTGGAAACATTTCCCCTTTCTAGCCTTATTGTTCACATCCATGTTGAATTTTAGTTCCTTGGGGGTCATTGTGTCCTTTTCATCTTAAATCTATATATTCCTCTTAAAATTAGCTGGCATTGTTTGAAATACAATCTAGGAAAAATGGCTCAATGTGTCACAAAATAAAATTATAAATGTAAATTCCCATCCCTTCTTCCCTACAGCCTGAGTCATCCACTTTTCCTACTATGTTATTCCTTTCTGCTATCTGAATATCAAGGCAAGGGTAATGTCTGTTTGAGTTTGTGCAGCGCTTCTGGCATTGTTGGCTCACAGCAAAAAGAAAGCACTCATCTCCACTTACATCTGTCATATTTCAACAAAGGGCAGAACTGCCATGTCACCATGAAGCTAGGGATCCTCATTAACACAGCCAGGGGCTCAAGAGAAAACAATAACTTGTATTGTTTCAGCAATGTTTGTCAAAATTCTTAGCACAAATTTAGGCTTACCATGAATATTATTCTGTGAAGCTACTGCTAATGGTAAAATTTAAATTTTTCACAATACAGATGTGTATTATAGGACTCCAAGGTCTGGTACTACATTATAAGGAGTCTTGGGTTCCATTATGCATGGTGCCAGTAATTAGCTGTGTGACCAGAAGCAAGATTTTCATTTCTGGGTTCATTTTCACATTAGTGAAATAAGGTAATTGGACTAGATAATCTCCAAGAGCCCAGAAATATAAAGTTGTAACTGTATAGTAAATTTGTTTTTTTTTTTTTCCACTGTTCATGCTTTATTTTCCCTCCTTGAGAACAAGAGATTGTCATGAGCAAAGAAAGAAAAACTTTTCTCTGCTGGCTTTTCCCACTTCAATACTCCCATCCATGTTACCCCTTTTTCCTTTAATGTGTCATGCATGCTTAATATTATCCTTTTGCCCTAGAAGCAGTGCTAAGTGTGAGAGAAAAGACCAATGGGCTTTTGGTTCTGCATGTTTGGTTTGTGTAGTTAGTATTCATAAACCCAAGCTGTCCCACTCTTCTTAGCTTGGAATATCTTAGCTTTGGTATGCTGGAAGACTTGATCCCCTGATTTTTTTCCTTTATTCTGATTGACCCACCCATGTTTTATCCTGGTGGCAATGCCTTATCAGGGTTATGTATGGGCCTTGGTCCATTTTGTGCATAACCAGAGTAGTTAAACATTTCAACTATGAGATTTGGTTCTTTTGCCCTCAAATCTTCCTCTTCCCATTCCCCTGCCATTGTCCTGTGTGAGGACCCCTAAAGCTTCATGAGGTTCATTTTGATTAGGATAGTATCTCATCTTTCAAATCTCAGTTTATTCAACACTTCCTCAGGAAAGCTTTTCATTTCTACCCCTAACAGGGGTTAGAGTAAGCTTCTATGATGCCCTCTACTCTCTTTACCAAGGAGGACAGCTACTGGAGACAGACTGGTTTTAAATTCTGCCTCTGCCAGGTAATAACTGTATGAAAGTTACTTAAGCTTCACAAGACTTAATTTTTAAGATTTTGAAATGAGAATAATAACTGCATATACGTCCATGTTTGGGGGAAGGATTTTTTATGTAAAACACTTAGAACAGTGCCTGGCAATTGGTAAGTGCTCATCAATATGGTTTGCTGTTATTATTATGACTGTTATTGACATTATTGATTGTTTATTTCTCTCCATCACCAAACTGTAACTACACGAGTGCAGAGATTGTATGTTTCTTCTGCATGGTCAGAGTCCAAACTCCTAACACCGAATAGGTGCTTGATAAATATCTATTGAATGAATGAATGAATCCCTAAAATCTCTTCTAAAATGCATGTATTTCTAGAAGAATTAATTGAGTACATCAGCCATTCACACTGAGTGAAGGGAATCTGGCTAGTTCCTGAAGAGGCAAAATATAAATGGGAAGAAGGCAGAAAGAAGGTTCAGAGCATATGGAGAGCAGGTCTGTGCACTGTACAAGGGGCTTTCAGTAACTAGCTTACCCCTGAGATAGGAGAGTGCTTCATGGGGAGATAGAGGGGCTCCAAAGAATATACTTTCATTGACTATGAGGTTTTCCTTACAATTGCCCATATATGAAGGTTTTGCTGTGTGATGCAATGGCATACTTTATACCAGATAGACTGGAACATTCAGTGATGCTTCTACTTGTAAGAAGCATTATTCCTTTAGGCTTTAATGCTTACTGAGCATCCCAAGATGTATTTTTCCAACTCAGTTCTTAAATTTTCATCTCCACTGTGCTACCATCCATGTGATGGGGGCAAATGGATTCTTAATTTCCAACACTCAATATAATGTCCTCAAATGTCCTTGAATGAAGTGTGATCATAATTAATATGACTCTTTGTCCATGCCAAGTATTTTATTGTACAGATTTTATTTTACTGTAATAACCTGTGGGATAGGTAAGGTAAGTATTATTATCATACCTGTTTCAGAGATGATGAAATTGTGATTAAAAGGTTAAAAGACATTTCTGAGGTCACACTCCAAATTCTGCATACCTTCTACTGTATGGTTCTTTTATGTTTTCTTTATGGATGGAGGCTTTACAAAATTTTCCAAATATGTGGGCTTTAAAGAGCCATATTTCAGTGGTATCTGCACATCTCTTGCATCTCTTCAATCCTCATGTGCTGCATTCTAGCTCATGAAGTGGTCTGGGACCAACAAGGTTACTGTGCTCCCCAACAAGAATCACAGTGCTGCAGACTGAGAATTAGTGAAATCCACACAATCTAACACTATTTCTTTCAGTACAGTATCAAGGAAAGGATTTAAAACAAAAATGACATAAATGTGCTACTATATATATAGAACTCCACAAAAAAACTGCCCAACTACAGAGAGTATATCCACCATTATAATGAAACATATTTGCAGATTTATACAAAGAAAAATAGCTATGAGCTTTTCTCTCCGTTCGTTTTCCAACATTTAAGGTAATCTCTACTGCTCTCTTCCTTCTTATGTGAACAGTGGAATATCACAATTTTCCTTCGTTGTCTAAGGCCTCGGCTAAGTCTCTAAGCCACCACGTCTCTCTTTTTCCATTCTCAGGAAGATAAACTGGGTTAGAATTTTTTGTTGTTTGTTTTGGCTTTGGCCTGATTTATTCTTGCATCCATAAATATAAAGAAGTGCCTGAAATCAATAACTGACATAAAGAAACCACAAATCCTGAAAAGCCAAATACATACTTTAAAAAATACATATATATAGTTAAATCAATCATTAATCATTATTCTCCTTCCTGTAAAAGTAAAATGAATCATCCTTATGTAAGAACCAAAGATTTATTTCTGTATGGCAAGGCAGCAAATTTTTCAAAAGAATGAAATACTATTATTGTTGTTCTCAACAAATAAATGATGGGGGCCTGTCAAAAGGACACAGGAGCCAGCTTGAAAGGGCACTTGCTGGACAATTCTGGGACAAAATATTGATAGTAATGGATTACAACCTTGAAGAAAATAAGAATATATGAGTCTATGTTGATAAAAACAATAACTTACGGTAGAATACCAACTAATAAGTGTAGAAAGAATGACAGATTTAGAAAACTACCACTTGGGAACCATTGTAGTACTAATTGATTAGGGTAAGAGTCATCCATGGATGCTGAAACTAATGGGTGAAAGTTTGTTGAGGATCAGGATATTTACATAGTCTTAGAGGATCTCTCACAAATTATTTATTAATTGCAAACAGAAAAATAAAAACTTTACTCTAGAGAACCCTGAAAAATGCCACCTAAATCAAGTGATTAAAGTTAACTTCATCAATGATGTGACAAATCAACAACCTGTGTCTTCTGATATGATTCACAGAGAAGAACACACTGTCACTTCTGCTGCATTTCTGCCCCCAAATGCATAAGCTGAATCTAGTCACAAGGAAATAGTAGACAAATCCAGTTGAGGGACATTTTAGTTTGTCCATATTCAAAAACTGTATACTCTTCAAGATGCCTTGTACTCTTTGAAAATGTCAAAGGCTTGAAATATATGTTTTTAAAGACTAAAGAAATATTCCAATTTAAGAGCGAGTAGAGATGTATAATAACTAATTTTAATGTTTGCTCCTGGATTAGATACTGGACCAGGAAAAAAAAGTAAATATAAAGTGCATTATGGGGACAATTGAAGAAATTTGAATAAGGACTGTGGATTAGATAACATTATTGTGTCACTGTTAAATTTTCTGATATTGGTAATTATTTTGTTACATTATAAAATATCCTTATTAAGTATATATATTGAAATACTTAGAGGTAAGGATGCACAATATCTCCAATTTACTCTCTAATGGTAAAGAAAAATACAAATTATATATATTATATATTATATAAAGAGAAAGGGAGAATGATAGGACCAATGGAACAAATTGTAAACAGTGAGTGAATCTCAATAAAGAGTATATGAGAGTTATTTATTCTGTTTTTGTAGCTTTTTTCTAAGTTTGAAAATACATTCCAAAAAAGTGACCAAAAAAATTGGAAAGCAAAATTTCCCCATCAGCAGATGCCATCATTTGAATTTCACTGTGATAAGAAAGAAAAGCCCAGCTTCCAGAAATAAGCAGCCTAAGTTCTCATTTCCTAGTCACCAGTTATCTTTGTGTGTTTTGGAGTTAGAGCTCTTTTTTGTGGTTTTGTTTTTACTTTTTGCATCCTTAAGTATAAGGTGGGAACAAAAAGAGTAAAAATGGGACACTCCTGGTAAGTTTAGAGCTACCACTTTAGGGACAGGAAGCAGTTGATCAGTTTTAGTACCATATTTTCATGAAACAGGAAAAAGGTTGTTTCCCAAGAATGGCCATAAATTATATCCTTCAGGTCAGCCCCGGCTAGTGGGAATTCGTATGAAAAATTACTTGCTAGTTCTCAAGCTTCTTGCATGTCCCTGCTGACATTTTGGCAAAGCAAAACTGGGGGTGGCTGGATTGTAAACTATTTCCCCGAATTACAAAATATTTTAGAGCTGATACCAGACCTACACTCTTATCTGCTGACTGCAAATATTTTTAAGCTATTCTGATATGTCCTGCGCATCTTCCTCAAATGCAATAAGTGGCCTCTTTTCTTTTTCCTGCCTTCTTGAACCGAAGAGATCCAGAGGTCAGAATGAAAAACAGAGCCCATCCGCTAAAGGGAAGACCCTAGAGCAGGTCCGAGAAAAGAAGCTGAAAGGGAAGACAGGGTGAGAGATGTTTATTAATCTGTAGCTGGTCCTTCTTTTCTCATTTCACCACAGGCGAGGGATACTTTACGGCAGGCACTGGTTTAATACATTACCGTGCATTATCTCATGTAATCCCTTAATATTTCTGAGACGGGCACTACTTTTATCTCCATTTGGCAGCTCAGATAACTGAAGTTTAGAGAGTTAAAATCAGTTGCCAAATATGAGCGGTGGGGTTGAGATTTGAATGAAATGCTGCCTGACTTCAGAATCTCATTAGGCTTTAATTATCCTGTTTTATTAACTGTAATGAATACCCTGCTCTACTATTCCCCCCCCCCCCGAGGACACATGGTGCAATGATAATGTCATCCACTCCTGCAGAATTTGTTGCATATCTTGGTTTAGACAGAAAATAGCAAAACTATTATCTGTTTTCTGAACCCAGTGATTTCATTAACATTCCTCCACCCTACAAGCCAATAGTATTTGATCCTCACACTGTCACCTCTCGGTCATACTGTAAGATTTTGAAGTGACTTCTTTTTTTTTTTTTTTTTTTTTTGTGGTACACGGAAGTGACTTCTTAATCACCAGAAAGATAGAGATTAAGTTAACACTTTTTTGAAGTAGGTAATCATAATACAACTGCTCGAAAACTGATGTGGCATTTGTGGTAAACTTCTGTATCAGGATGGGTAAACCTCTATAGCAATGTTTCTAACCTGAGGTCCAGACCCACCAAGCAGTCTTCAGAGGGTCTGTCAACTTGTATGGGAATACATTTCATCTTCATTTTCACTAACCTTTAAATTTCATTTAAGTGAACTTTAGCCTTGCCTTCCATCACAAATGTTGATACAAAGCACAGTGTTGTTAGCAATACTGGTAACTGTCACCAATAGATACCACAGATATTTTCAGTCATACATATCAGTTGCTGCTGATATTTTAAAATGTCATCTATACTCATAATTTACTTGAAATTATGTTAATTCTTAGATAATTATTAATTAAACTCGTGACTAGATCTTATTTAAAATGTTAACAAAGAAACATGTAATTGTTATATCAAAAAATTTTTTTTAATATTTTTAAAACAGTACATCAATATTTTAAAATATTTTAATAGTAGTATTTCAACCTAGGTTTTATTTGTAATTACACTTTTTATGTTATATATATTATAAAATATTATTCTGAGAATTGATTTACAGGCTACGCCAAAATGGTCCATGGCATGAAAATGGTTAGGAATTCTGCTCTGTAGCATGAACCCCTTCATAGCCTGAGTGGGGAATACCCTGGCTTAACAACTGGCTGCTTTCAGAGTCCCCCGGAAAATTGCAGTGACCCCAGGAATGGAGAAAAGTTCTAAATGCTAGAACAAGATGATCATTAGGTTCTACCAAGCGTGTCCTACCCAGTGCTTCAGGAACCTTCTCCTCCTTTTAGCCCTCACCCCTTCCAGGTCCCAGAAGCCTGGGCAGTTATTATTCTGCCCAGCCCCACTGCCTGTACTCCTTCCTACTCAATTTTAATGAAAGCAGCTCTTCTGGCGGCTGCTCCAGTGCGACCCCAGTGCTCTGGGGAGCTGGGCCTGTGTCAGTAGGCCACGGAGGTAGATCAGAGCCAAGACTTTTGTGATCCTCTCCACCCTCATTTTCCTGTGAAACCACAGCCCAGGAGGACTTTGCTGGAGGGTTGATCAACTTAGCCATATATTTACTTTGCTGGAAACTTAAGTTGTCCTTTTATGTGTCATTTTCTCTAATTTCATGTTTTTTCATCCTTTATTTTCCAACAGGCAGATTCTGGTCACACCTACAGAAGTGGCCCCAGGTGTGTGCATATTTTTCTGATAGTTACAATGCATCATAGACCCTTTTCTGAAAATGAAGGACAAAAAAACTTAGTGGTGTTTATATATTCTAAATACAATGCCTGCTTTCTTTCCTTTTTGTTTGTTTTTTGTTTGTTTTTTTGTTGTTGTTTTTTGCTTTATATTTTCTTCATTTAGGTTTCCTTATTTGGCCTCTTTATTTAATTTTATTATTTATTTATTTATGCAGTCTGAATAGGTCTTAGCTGAGTTTCTCATCATAACCGATCATTTTATACATATACTATTCAGTTTCTTTCCCAAGTCTCTATAGAGCAAGGATCAAGACAGTATGACATCAGTGTCTAAATGCCTAAGCATGTGTAACTTATATTTCAAAAATGGAAAATGTGTGATACTATCATCACATTTAAATTAGCTTCTCCAAGGCTCCTTCATCAAATATTAGGGCAGATCCATTCTGAAGTTTAATATATCTTAAAAACTGTAATGTAAAAATTCTGTTTGCATGCAAGTTTTTAAGTCTTCATCTGACCCAAACAATATCAGAGGTAATGTTCATAAACGTGATTTCTGAGTGTGACTGAGGCAAGTTTTAATCTACATTATTACCCTGTTGGGCAGGGGACCAATGAACTGCCACATTATGGTAGCACCAGAAGACTTCTGGCCATCAGTGGATGTCTATGGTAGCTTCTTGTAGTTTCAGTGGTTTTTTTTTTATAAGTTTATTTATTTATGTATTTATTTTTGGCTGTGTTGGGTCTTCGTTGCTTTGCACGGGGTTTCTCTAGTTGTGGCGAGTAGGGGGTACTCTTTGTTGCGGTGCCTGGGCTTCTCACTGCGGTGGCTTCTCTTGTTGTGGAGCACGTGCTCTAGGTGCGTGGGCTTCAGTAGTTGTAGCTCGCGGGCTCTAGAGGGCAGGCTCAGTAGTTGTGGTGCACAGGCTTAGTTGCTCTGCGGCATGTGGGTCCTTCCTGGACCAGGGCTTGAACCCGTGTCCCCTGCATTAGCAGGTGGATTCTTAACCACTGTGCCACCAGGGAAGACCAGTTCCAGTGTTTTTTACATTCTGCAAAATTTTCACGAATCAGACTACTCTAGCTATTTGGCCAAATTTTCCTTGAAGAAAATGAAATACAATCAACCCCTGATTCTTTTCTAATTATTGGGGGCCACTTCTTCCTTCATGAGGAATAATAATAAAAATAGAATTTGTTTGGCTTCATAATGCAATATGTGAGTTTTTACAACAGACTCGCCCTCCTGATTGCTTTGCTCTGGCCAGTTCTAAAAGGAACTTGCCTTAGCTGAATGGCAGTGTGACATGGTCCAGAACTGGATCAGGTGGTTGAATCTAAGGGCAATCTGGACACAACTTCTGTGCTCTGTTGATGGCCAGGGAGACTCAGTGGTAAATGACAAGCCAAAAGACAGGGCTCAGGAATATATATCTGGATTTGTTTCCGGGGGCTGCCATAACAAAGGACCACAAACTAGGTGGCTCAAACAACAGAACTGTGTTATCTTATAGTTCTGGAGGCGAGAAGTCAAATCAGGGTGTCAGCAGCACAGCTGGTTCCTTCTGAGAGCTGTAGGGGAGAATCTATTCCTGCCTCTCTCCTAGCTTCTGGTAGCTTCAGACATTCCTTGGCTTGCAGACGGTGTTCTCCCTGGGTCTTCACACTGTCTTCCCTCTGTATGTGTCTGTCTCTGTGTCCAGATTTCTCCTTTTTATAAGAATGTAGTCACATTGGATGAGGGCCCACCCTAATGATGTCATCTCAACTTGATCATCTGCAAAGACCCTATTTCCAAATAAGGTCATATTCAAGGGCACTGGGGGTTAGGGCTTCAATATCAATATCAATTCAACCCATAACAATATCTATCTTGAAAAATCACCAGAGATGATAATTTGTAACTATTAGTAAAATTTATGTGAATCCTATAATTTGCCTTCAGTGAATTTAATTATTCTAGACATCTTAGTTAGATGATAGGATGCCAAAAGTAATGCACCATGAATGTTCTTTTTCTGTAAATTATCAATGCTATTCAATTATTCCTACTATTATTAATTATTAATTATTATTAATTAATTATAATATAATTAATATTAATTATTAATTATAATATAATTAATAATTAATATTAATAATTAATTATTCCTACTAAGACTATTCCATAGTCTTCCAGGGACTATGGTTCCCTATTATTTTCTCATAGACCTTGTTAGCATTTTTCTGAATTTCATCACTCCCCCTTCAATTTATAAACACTAGACTCTCCCTCTTTTATGCTGGATAAGCAAATGTTTAAAGAGTGAGTAAAGGATCTCTTCTGTAAGTGAAGTACATGTCTGGGGCCCTGCTATTTGGGAAATTTAATTCAGTTTCATTCATTTGTAATATTCAAAGTCTGTACCACTGCTTCATATTTTTCAGAATAGTAACCGTCACATTAGATGGTTAGATACGGTTAGATATGTTCTCTTAAAGTAGCATACGATTGTAATTAAATTTAAAATTAAGCATCCATCACAACTCCCCCCTTTCTTCCTTTCAAGAAAACATAAAGAAACCTGGGCTAAACATAGGGCTCTGTGGACTTGCTGGAAAAACACTAACCCAGAAAATAAATGTGTAACAAGTCAAATTTTTTCCATTACTTAAGGGAAATTGTGGTGTTAATTTTTTTCTTAATCTCTGGGCTAAGTATAAATCTGTGACTCACCCAAACTACCTCATTCTTAGACCATAAATATTAGGAGTGATGACTTATAAGGAGGTCATGTTGACGTGTGGTGAGTAAATGCTTGTCCACACATATTAATTTAACAAGAAAATAGCACTTTCCCAAGTAGCATAACATAAACAGTAGAGAATTTAACATAAGTGAAAAGCAGTGTTATTTCTGAAGAGTTACTATGACAAAAGTATCCTTTTTTCTCCTCCAAATAGTAATACAATTGTATTAGGGTTTAGTATCTAAGAATATGTGTGTAAATCTGGTTCCAATCAAAAAAAGTTCTATTAAATTTCCAATACTATGGGAAAATTAAATTTTAAAAACTATATTTGTTCATTGCAAATTTCTATTCCTAGTACATGGGAAACCACAGGGAGGTGTTCCAGCTGGGTTGGTTTTCTCAATTCAGGTTGTCAGTGTTAAACTTCACCCCTCGGGGGCTTCCCTGGTGGCGCAGTGGTTGAGAGTCTGCCTGCCGATGCAGGTGACACGGGTTCGTGACCTGGTCAGGGAAGATCCCACATGCCGTGGAGCAGCTGGGCCCGTGAGCCATGGCCGCTGAGCCTGTGCGTCCGGAGCCTGTGCTCTGCAGCGGGAGAGGCCACAACAGTGAGAGGCCCGTGTACCACAAAAAAAAAAAAAAACTTTACCCCTAGGGCACTGCTACATGACTTGAATTTCAGTGGCACAAATGGGATGATGTCATGTGTTCTTTGTTCTTGGCGCAAACCCCTACTTTGTCCAGGATCAGGCAGGACACAGTGAGGACCTCAGTCTCTAAGAGGTGGCTTGCTTCAGAGTCTACTCTGTTAGGGAAAATAAAACACTATAGATAACAGCTTCAGAAAACATGAAAAGCCCACTTATTACAGTAGGTGGGACAGATATATCACTTGGTCTCTAAAGTAGGTGAATTGGTGCATTTAGAAGTTTTCTAAATCAATGTAGACAGCCAGAAATATTAAATGAAAGGCATTCGTTTCCATTAGTAATGAAATTCCTACTTCTGTGACTTTGCTAATGCTGGTTTCTGCTTTCCTTTCTGCCTATTCTAGTAGTACATCCTTCTCTGTGTTCCTCAGATAGCTTTCCAAAATGACCGTGGCTCATTTTCCCATCACTCAACAACAGTAATTAGCAATGCAAAACAAAATAACACCAACCTTCTAATATGTTTTAGTTCCTGGGTTATTTCATGTACCTCTTGGTTATCTCAGAAGCTATTTATCTCCAACCTGCAGGCAAGAGGGTGCTCTTGTAGTTAATTTATTATCGTCATGGTGACAAGCTCAGGACTTAGCCCATGGGAAACACTCGACATTTATTGTAAAATGACATGTTTACAATCAAATGATGACGGCAATTTGAGTCATAAGAGTAAAGGTAACCCATAGTCCATCGATCCCTTCACAGGGAGGAAAGACCTCGCCTGATTTATGCAGAATGAGCAAGCAGAATGAAAGTGGAATTAGGTTGACCTAATCCCATCAGCTTTCTCTGCTTAGAATTGGGGGGTGAGGGAGTTCCCTGGCATCCAGTGGTTAGGACTCCTCCCTTTCACTGCTGGGGGCCCTGAGGGCATGGGTTCAATCCCTGGTTGGGGAACTAAGATCCTGCAAGCCACGCCGTGTGGCCAAAATAAATAAATAAATAAACTTCATACATCTTTATTAAAAAAAAAAAAAAACAATTGGGGGGTGGGAGGGATGGACACTTTTCCTGAGAAATTATTGTCTTTACTGGTAGTGCCCTCTGGTGGATTAACGATCCTCTTGCCTCACTCAATTCCTGGACACTCTATTTTACCTTTAGCTACCACTTAGCACTCCCCCACCTCAGCATTAATAGGCTTTTCTTTCAAAGTGACTTGGGATGTTACAGTCTACTACAAATATTGCTGGCGTGTGGTTTGTAAGAGACACCTAAGGTGAATTCAACTGAAGTGAATACCAGTTTTTACCCTTCCAAGTCTATCAGATGCCAGTGTGGGTACAATTTAACTGTTGCATGCAAACCCTTGGCTTGAGTGTGTTTATGTAAACTGTTCAAAGCTGTGGACTGTGTGTCTGGCAAGTTGCTTCCAAGACACAAAGGAGAAATCGGCATGTTTTCCATTTACAAGACATGTGGTTCTTATTGCCTTACAGAGATTGGTCTTTGTTTGTACTTCATTTTATTTTTAAAGTGAGTTTTCCTCAGTGAAATAAAGTGTGTTCATTACAGAAAATGTTGAAAAGACAGAGGCAAAAAAAATTATTTGGAATTCCACAAAAGCCAAGACGGATTTTAGATGTAGCCTGACAAGGTATCCTGCTTCCCTGGAGTGTATAACCTCAGGGAACAGGCATTAATGGACTGAGGATGAGCATGTCATTAACCTTCTTCTGATAATATGGCATTTGTAAACAAAGTAAACTTTCATTTTCTGTCTCAAATTAGGTCTGCTAATTGCATAACAATAATAGCAGCTATTTATTTAGTTAACACAGAATTTCAAAGCCTAACCCGAGAGTCACCATTTGCCTCATGGAGTACGGCAATTTAGCCCAAAGTCAATTTTTCCCTATAACCTCCCATATCTCTGCCAGGATTTGTTCTTGTAATTGTAATAACTACCATTTATTAGGTTCTTATTACACAAGATAATACAGTGGTTAAGTATGTAGCCCAATTGAATTTTAATTCTGGCTTTTCCCCCTAATAGCTGTGTGATCTTGGATGAGTCTAAAGTCTGTTCTACAATTTCCTCCTTTGTCAAGTAAAGGCCCTGCCCCACAGGGTTTTTAGGAGAAAATTAAGTCCCTAGAACAGACCTGGGTACCTGGGAAGCACTCTGTAAGTATTAGATGTCATTATTACTATATCGTGATGATATATTAGACATTATTACTACGTTCTTTTTTATTCATTATGCCATTGGACGCTCTGTACCTGGGAAGCACTCTGTAATTGTTATGTAATTGTTATGTAACCATAACAATCCTATGATTGTTATAGGCTCAGTCCTACTAAGCCTGCGCTCTAGAGTCCGCCAGCCACAACTACTGAAGCCCGCATGCCTAGAGCCCATGCTTGGAAAGTCTTGAATTGTTATGTGATTGTTATGTAACCATAACAATCCTTTGAGTTAGATATTCTTTGCCCTGTTTCAGATAACGAACGTGAGACAGAGAACCTCAGTGACTTGTCCAAATCACATGGCAAGTTACCCCTAGACCTAAATCCTAGCCTAGATCTGACTATCTATAAAGCCTGAGCTTGCCATCTTATTTTTGATGTGGTTGGATGTGGTGGGTTAACTATTACTTTGTTTCTTTAATTTTTATTGAAGTATAAGCTATATATAGAAAAATGCACAAATCATAAGTTTAAAGCTGTGCGAATTTTCACCAATGAAATCAGCTGGGAAGTCAGCAACGTAACTTTGCCAGACCTTGGAAAGTGCCCTCGTGCCTGCATCCAGTCACTAATGCCTCCAACAGTCACTGCTAAGTTCATTTCCAGCATATAGATTGGTTGGCCTGTTTTTAAACATTACATCCGTGGAAGTATACAGGACAACCCATTTTATGTCTGACTTCATTCACTTAGTTTTATGTTTGCAAGATTTATCCACATTACTATATAGAGTTATAGCCATTGACACATCACAATGTACCCATTCTACTCTTGGACATTCGGAAGATTTCCATTTTGGGACTAATATGATGAATATTGCTACCAAAATAATGCTTGTACATGACTTTTGGATTGGAAAGGATTAATCCTTTCCATTGGATTAATACCTAGGAGTGGAATTGTTGGGTCATAGCATAAGCATATATATATATATTTTTACAACTTTATTGGAGTATAATTGCTTCACAATGGTGTGTTAGTTTCTGCTTTATAACAAAGTGAATCAGTTATACATATACATCTGTTCCCATATCCCTTCCTTCTTGCGTCTCCCTCCCTCCCACCCTCCCTATCCCACCCCTCCAGGTGGTCACAAAGCACCGATCTGATCTCCCTGTGCTATGCGGCTGCTTCCCACTAGCTATCTACATTACGATTGGTAGTGTATATATGTCCATGCCACTCTCTCGCTTTGTCACAGCTTACCCTTCCCCCTCTTCATATCCTCAAGTCCATTCTCGAGTAGGTCTGTGTCTTTATTCCTGTTTTACCCCTAGGTTCTTCATGACATTTTTTTTTCTTAAATTCCATATATATATATGTTAACATACGGTATTTGTCTTTCTCTTTCTGACTTACTTCACTCTGTATGACAGACTCTAGGTCTATCCACCTCATTACAAATAGCTCAATTTCATTTCTTTTTGTGGCTGAGTAATATTCCATTGTATATATGTGCCACGTCTTCTTTATCCATTCATCCGATGATGGACACTTAGCATATTTTTAGCTTTAGTATTTATTGCCATATTCTTTTCCAAAATAATTGTAGCAAGTTACACTCTTTAGAGAGTTAACTTTTAACCTATATAAGAGAATTAGAGGCCACTTTTTATCTTTAAAGCCATTAGAACAAAAGATAGTTTGATCTAAATAATTTTTGGATTTAAAAAATAAAATCAGTTAATAATTAGTTGCTCCTGCAAAGCACACGAGTTTTTTTGTTTTTGTTTTTGTTTTATAAATTTATTTTTATTTATTTATTTTCGGCTGTGTTGAGTCTTTGTTGCTGTTCAGGCTTTCTCTAGTTGTGGTGAGCAGGGGCTACGCTTAATTGCGGTGCGCAGGCTTCTCACTGTGCTGGCTTCTCTTTCTTGCTGAGCATGGGCTCTAGGCGTGCAGGCCTCAGTATTTGCAGCACGTGGGCTCAGTAGTTGTGGCTCGTGGGCTCTAGAGCACCGGCTCAGTAGTTGTGGCACACGGGCTTAGTTGCTCTGCAGCATGAAAGTGCACAAGTTTAAATTTACTTACACAATAAAAATAACTCACTTTTGACATAGTTAAATACCATAATGTGAATGAAATATCAAGAAATTTAAAAGAATAAAAAGAGTAAGCATAGTTGTGGTATTTACAGCAAAGTATCTCACGGATGGAATAGATAGTTCGCTTGTTGGTGTGCTTGGAAGCATGTTATATGGTCATCCGTAAACTGTGTTTTCCACACAGAACCAGCTGTTTAATATCAGGGATCTTGTCTTTATCAATTAGGAAGATTGTAGAAAGACAGAAAGGGACCACATTGGAAAGTCTTAATATTTTTCAAATTCTTATTAACAAATCCATTGCTCCAAAGAAATTTTATTTTGAAGTGCAAAATGTTAACCAGAGGAGCTGCTGTGGCAGAAGCAAAAGTGAGAAACCTCAGATCTCCACCTGCACTGCCTTCCCTTCATTGCTCCCGAGGACGACAGCAGATCCGAGGAGCATGGCACAAGAATGTGCCTATATCCTGGATGATAAAATGCACTCATCTTGCATTGCCTCAGTCAATTGGTAGCAACTCTCAGGATCAGTATGTCAAGAAGGAAGGATCATAGGCCATGGTGAGAGCACTAGCAAAGTATGCCATGATCAGTTAGTAATGTCTGTCACAGGCACAGAAGGAGATAGTAAGGGTCTGTAGGCTGGCCCTAGATATCATTTATACACATATACATAAGTATGTATACACACTGTCTTTTAAATATTTTATTTCCTATTAACTCCAAATTCTGTAAAGATGGCTAATATTCAGTACAGATAGGCTAAATACTGACATAGGAATCATCTAGGTACGTATATCTTTCTGTATTTGTCAAAAACATCTTTGGGGATAAATTACTAAAACTGGAATTTCTTCCATTAGCGTTAAATCTCCCATGCTCTTCTACAGAGGCGAACTCTGCCCCGCCAATGCGTAACACAGGTCACATTTTGCCCTGTATTATTGTTACCAGTGAGCATCCACCAACCCGTCAGAACTTCAAAACCCTGGGTGTAAGTTCTGTTTTGTGTCTATATTTCATTCCCCTCCGCCACTCACAGTGCCTAACATGGTGTTTCCTTTTTCTATAATAGATGCGGATACATATTTTTTTGCTTTAAATAATAATGATACATTTTAATATTCTAATGAAATGCTAAGAATTAAGTGTCAGAATTCAGCTTACATAAGGAAAGCCTGAGATGAATTAATAAAAAAATAGGAGAAATTTTTCTAGATTTTAATATAGAGCAAATAAACAAACACTGCCTTGTTTTTCTCAGTTACTTTTAGGGACAATAATAAGAGTTAAAGACCACTAATGAGTTTCATGGAACCATTGTCCAGAGCATTGATGTTCACTGTAGAGACCAACATTTCAGAGCTAAATAGACACAATATTGGAGCAGGAATATATGAGTTTTAAAAAATCTCTAAATACCTATGGAATTGGTAGTTTTAATAAAAGTGACCTTCTTTAATTCACTTCATGTCCCCTCAGTGCCTCTGCCCTTGGCATCAATGGCTGATTTATCAAGTCACCTCACATAAAGCTTTTTCTTTAAATTGTTAATACACTAAGATTAGTCTTTATGAAGCTTCTTGTGCTGACATCACTGGCATTCCCCATCATTTGCTGGTTTTGTGTTTTGGTTTTTTTAGGACATTTTTGGTTTGGGTCTCTACATTCTTTATTCACCTCTTCTTGTTTTATTCCAGTTAGCATTTCTGGTGGTCCTTTTGGAAACCCCCAATGTCCCCATGATGGCCAGTCTGCCTAGCCTTCTGTGTCCTTTGACTTTATTGCCTACAATTCACTTGCAATTTGTTTTGAATGTACCTGTAGCCTTGTCTTCTGGAAAACTTCTCCCTCTGGCTTTTTCCTCTCAGTTCAATTATCTAAGAAGATACTGCACTCACAAAACTTTGGCAGTGTTTTCCTGGATCTACCTAACCTCTCTCTCTTTGAGAGATCTCATATCCCGACATACCTCCACGTTATTTTGAGGGGATCTGATGTACTTTACATACATGTTTGACATGTTTCATGTACACAGACAACAATTATCCATCAAGACTCCAAGACATGCTGTCTGGTTCCAGAGACACATTTGTATAGAAAAGGTAGAAGACTCAGCCCCAATTTTATGAACGTACATTTTTCCAAGTAAAAAACAATTCAGTGGTTTCTCTTGTTCAGCATTTTAATACATGAATTTCTCACAGTCTACCATCTAATGTATTCAGATCTTTTCTTCAGTTAATTATTCTGGAGCAATACTTTGTTTGCTGTTGACTGTTGCTAAATAGTTCATCACATTTTGATAGAGGTATTCTGGGTCAGTGGGCATACTTTCAGATACAGGTTCTACATTTACATGTATTTTTTTGTCAAAGTTTCAGTTTCCCCCGTCTTGTGTCTGTATAAGAGGATGCTAATTTATGCACTCACCATTCTGAAAAATAAATATATCTGCACAATTACAGTTATAAAATGATTCCACTTTTCCTCCATCTTTATTCAGATTATTTCAGTTTGAATTAACTAAAGACCATTCCTCCAAATATTCATTTCATTTGGCTTGTAAAGACAGTTTTAGTTAAAGAATGTTGCAAAATGTTTTTTTCTTTGAGCAAATTTTACACTATGAATTCTGTTCATTTTCAGGCCCAGATTTTCATCTTTTTGATTTATAATATTAACTTAAGGTCAAATAATTCTGTAAACCAGAGCCAGAGAGTCTTTCTGGTCACCAGTATAATTATAACTTTCAACCAATGTTTACCAGAGGATGGTGAATTCATTTTGTTAAAATGAGATCTGGCATAACCTTACTCCAGGCTTAACTGAAGTAAACATAACCTATTTTTTTTTTTTTTGAGGTTTCACTAAATTAGATTTACAAACTGGACACAATTAAAAGCTTTAGAATACCAAGGAAAAGGCAGATTTGAGGGAGATAGAGATTTTCTTTTAAGAATGTTTGACTAAAATAAAAAAGAAAACTGAAGAGAGGGGTTGTTAATGTAACATTTCTAAGTTGATTTGCTTAAAGCTAATCTGCATGTTTTTGTACTGTTTGCCAATCTAGTGCAAAGGCCAAATCCCTAAAGGTAAACAGGATTTGGGAAGCTGCCTGCTCAGGAATTCAAGGATTAGCCTTCACTCTGCTTTTGACTTGCTGCTTCAGTCTAAGTGGGTTCCAACCTCTGTGCCTCAAAGAAATTGCTTCTGTTTACATACACATAGCTCTTAGGTAAATCAAAAGAGTAACACTGTACCTTACATGAGGGCACAGTAGATAGAACAACAGCCTGACCTTTCAAGCTGGTGGGCTTAGATTTGATTTTCCATAGAGTAGCATAACCAGCTGTGAGAGCATAGAAAAACTGCTCAAGCCATTTAAACTTTAGGTACCTCACCTATGAAAAGAAAATAAAAATACCTACTTTACCTTGCAAGGATATGGAAAGTATATACAGGGTGACCATGTTAGTTATCATCTAAACCAAAAATACTTTTGAGTGTAAAAGTCGCATTTTTAAAAATTATGCCAAGGCAATAGCAGTAAAATAAGGCTCTCCCAGACAAGCCAGAAATATAATGTAATATAAACTAATATAATATAATAGCTACATATAATTGTTACATATAATATGTTAAATACAACACAAAATACATATAATATTTACCAGTACAAGGAGCCTGGTACATTGCAGAATCTGGTGTCACTTTGTTTACCCTTTATTTTGGAACATTTATACTTTTTAAAACACTTTTGTATGTAATGTGGCATTTTATAATCAGAGCAGTCTTGTAGGATATATTTACTTGTTCTCCTTTTACAAATAAGAGCACTAGAGCTCAGAGAGCATAATTACCTTGCTTGAAATTCTTTGGAAAGTTACAGAGGTGGGACTCAAATCTAATTCTTACCATTTCAAGTAGAGTGTATTGTATTTCCCTATACCACAATTTCTCCCAAAGAGCTTGTAAACACACTTTCTGTGTAATTGTGGGCTCGGGTGGTTGGTATGCATTTTTCTAAAACTACCTAATTTCAATCTCCAATCATATTCTGTGTTCTGAATGAACTTAAAATAGTCAATTTTTATGAGTTTATGCTGAAACTTCAGATTTTTTGTAGTGGACTTATGGTCCACTGTGGGGTTTTGCTGCTGCCTATTTATTCCCTTGTGTGAAGTGGAAGTTACAGGGGCTTCCATCAAGCATTGGAAGCTCTTCACTGTTTGTCCCTGAAGGTGTCTGCTGGCTTTGGTATTCAGGCAGGGCCATCCCTCTGTGCTGATGATCTTGAGCACATCTGCTGTTGAAATCCCCTCATCAGACTATAGGATGTGCTCAGGTCCACTGGCTCTTGAGGACACACCCATGGCACTTTCCGAGCCATGGAGCAAGCTTTTGTATGTGCTCTGGGTCCTACTTGGACAGTGGCTCTGCGACCCTGTTTGAGATGCATCTGCCCACTCATCCCATGAGCTACTGCTACTGTTCCTCCTTAGTCACGAGAGATTTGGAGAGGGCTCTTGGACCAAGACAGGTTGCAGAGGAGAGGTTTCCCTTTGTTCTAAACCTCCTAAAGCTAACTAGGAATTCCGTGCCTCTTCTGCAACATCTCTGGCTCAGCCAAAGAGGAAAGGGATATAGTTCCACATCAGAATTTCTTTCACTTACTTTTCTCTCTGACCTCTCTCTTCCTAGACTAGAAAGAGTGTTTATCTCAGGGATCTAAGGATGGGGGTGTTTGGAGGGCAAAGGGATAGACAAGGGGTTCTGTCTAGAATCTAATTGTTACTGTCAAAATCTTGGTCACTGGAATGCTAAAATCCAGGAGTAACTGTCTGGTTTCTCTTTGTATTATATTTGTGCTCTGGCTTACCTTCCCTTGTGGGAGTGAAGGTCAAGGTCTAATTTAAAGGGGAAAAAAGAATGGGAAAAAATCCAAGAAGTCTTCTTAAAAAAAAACCACTTGAGTAAATGCTTCACAACATCGTCCCCCTCTTTCATTTTACAACTTTCTTTCATTTTGTTCTACTCTTCTTTCTGTGGCATTCCACATTTAAACTACTAAATAGTAAATGAACATCTTATATTTCTGTGATTAAAAATGGTATCGTCAGGGCTTCCCTGGTGGCGCAGTGTTTGAAACTCTGCCTGCTGATGTGGGGGACACGGGTTCATGCCCCGGCCTGGGAAGATCCCACGTGCTGTGGAGCGGCTGGGCCCGTGAGCCATGGCCGCTGGGCCTGTGCGTCCGGAGCCTGTGCTCCGCAACGGGAGAGACCACAGCAGTGAGAGGCCCGCGTACTGCAAAAAAAAAAAAAAAAAAAAAAAAAAATGGTATCATCAAACAAAATGATGACTTATAAATGTTTGAAATGGGTCCATCTCTGTGATTTTTATGTGATTCAGAACGTTTTCATAATAGCTTAAAAGCCTGCATTTACTTCTCCATTTCCTCTCCTCTGTATTCTCTTGAGCCCACTCCAATCAAGCTGCCATCCATACCACTCCATCATCCGTGATTTCACACAGCCAAATCCAATTCTCAGTCCTCCTCTTACTTACTGGCAACCTTGAAACAGTTGATCAATCTCTTCTTCATGAAAGGCTTTCTTTGCATAGCTTCCATGATTCTAAACCCTTTACGATTTCCTCCAACTTCACCTTCCCAGTCACCTTCACTGCTTTTACCTCATCAACCCAACTGCTAAAAGTTAGAGGTGCCCCAGAGTTCAGGGTGCTCCTATATCTATACGGTCTTCAGGTGATGTCATCCAGTCTCGTGTCTTTAAATACCATCTTTATACTGACATATTTGCAAATTTACATCTCTAGCCTGGACCTCTGCCCTCAACTCCAGATTCCTATATCCTCTACCTCTTCACATCTCCACTGCATGTCCTAAAGATATCACAAACTTATCTTGTTCAAAGCTGACTCCTGATCTTCCTCTAAAATCTTCTCTACTCATAGTTTTTCCCCATGTAAGGAAAGGGCACTTCATCTTTCTAGTTTCTTAGGTCATAAACCTTGGAGTCACCCTCCAACCTTCTTTCCTTCTCATACTCTGTAGCCAGTCCCAAAGCAAATCTGATTATTTCCCACCACCTCCATGGCTCCTCCCTGGTCCAAGCTGCCATGATCTCAGATATCACAAAACCTCCAAATTGTTCTCCCTGCTTCTTCCCTTGCCCTACTCCCGCTAGGCTATTATCTGCAGAGCACTCAGATCATATCACTTCTTTTCTGATGCGTCTCTGCCTCCAATCAATGTCCTTACACGCCAGCGAATTTTTTAGTAGTTTAATTTTATCTAACAAGAGAGACTCGTATTACATTTTTTAATTTCTTCTCTCCCCACTCTCCCTCTCTTCTCTCCTCCTTTAGACCCCAAATATTATTATTATTATCCAGAGAAGATGTTAGAAAAATTAAAATAGAAAAAGAGACTAGTTGATAATTCACCACCAAATAATCCATAGTTGACACTCAAATTACACCACATGAGTGTTATCAGCCATACACACATATTAGGATCATGTATATAATAAATAAATGAACATGACAATCGTTTGGTGAGCTTTTAATATTAATTTATTTCAGAACGAAGGTAATTATAAAGTGAAATCTTCTTATAAAATACTCTAGTGAGCAACATAGAAACATTGTTCTGTGTTCATTAATTTCTAGATATTAGATATTGGTCTTGTCTCACAATTTACTGTTAGAGAAATTGCTAGCAAGAGAATATCCTTGTGTCATTTGCGTTGAAAAGAAAATAAGACTAGCAAAGTGAATCTGAAGTATAACTTGCTCATTTGAAGAAAACAATGACTCTGGGATTATTAAGACTAAAAGATAACCCATGTAGGTTTATGAGTATATGAAAAAATTTAACACATTTCTTAGTAGAGGATAATTAAGAGTATGTAACCATATGTATGTGTATATGTCTAAAGTTAGGTGAATATGAGTAACTTGAAAGAGTTAGAAAAAACTAAATAAAACTAATGGTGAAATATTAAATACTTGTTAATTGAACTCTGTTTCTAAGTCCTATGATGCCAATGTAGGTCAGTGAAATCCATTTTGCATTGCACACATGAAAAATACTAGAATATATATCACATATGGCTGAGCTGAAAGAAGAGTGAGAGAATACTGAAAAGGCAGAAATAACAGTGAGATAAAGAAGCTCTGAAACCTACTTATACTGTAAAATATCTAAACAACCTTCCAATTTCAGCCCTGAAATGTAAAGAGCTTCTAAATCATCACTCTTATCCTTACAACAGCAACAAAAACGCTGAACAAAACAAAATCCATTACTTTTTTTGGTCCAATCAAAAAAATTGAAGTTGCTGAGCAATATACCATATCCTGAAACCTAGAGAGAGACAGGTGAATACAGAAAATTATAGCCAAGGTTAGCTTACCTAGATATAAGCTAATGGAACTATCACATGAACAGACAAGAGAAAAAAAATCACATGATCACAATAATAGGTGCAGAAAAAGCACTTGACAAAATTCAACACTCATTCATGATGAAAACTCTCAGCAACCTAGGAATAGAGAGGAATAACTTAATAAAGACTATCTACCAAAAAAACACCCCAACAGCTAACATTATAATTAATGGTGTGACACGACGTTTTCTTGCTAAGATCAGAAACAAGGAAAGGATGACCTTTTCACCACTCCTTTTCAACATTGTATTGGATATTCTAGCTAATGCAATAAGACGAGGAAAGAAAATAAAAGGTATACAGATTGGAAAGAAGGAAATAATTCCATCACATATATGTAGGAAGTCCAAAAGAAGAGACAAAAAGAAAGAAACCTCCTGTATATAATAAATGATTATAGCAAGGTTGCAGCATGAGATTAAAACACAGAAGTGAATTGTCTTCCCAGAAATAGAGACACAGATGTAGAGAACAAACGTATGGACACAAAGGAGTGGAAAATGGGTGGGTGGGGGAATGAATTGGGAAATTGGGATTGACATGTATACACTAATATATATATAAAATAGATAATAGGAACCTGCTGCATAAAAATAAATAAATAAAATTAAATTTAAAAAAAAGTCAATTGTCTTCCTTTATACCAGCAATGAACAAGTGGAATTTGAAACTGAAAACATAATATCATTTTTTTAAATTTATTTATTTTTGGCTGAGTTGGATCTTTGTTGCTGTGCATGGGCTTTCTCTAATTGCAGTGAGCGGGGGCTACTCTTCATGGTGGTGTGAGGGCTTCTCATTGCGGTGGCTTCTCTTGTTGTGGAGCACGGGCTCTAGGAGTGCGGGCTTCAGTAGTTGTGGCTTGTGGGCTCTAGAGCGCAGGCTCAGTAGTTGTGGTGCACAGGCTTAGTTGCTCCATGGCATGTGGGATCTTCCAGGACTAGGGCTTGAACCCGTGTCCCCTGCATTGGCAGGCAGATTCTTAACTGCTTCACCACCAGGGAAGCCCATAATATCTTTTTTTTGGTGGTACGCAGGCCTCTCACTATTGTGGCCTCTCCCGTTGCGGAGCACAGGCTCCGGACGCGCAGGCTCAGCAGCCATGGCTCACGGGCCTAGCTGCTCTGGGCATGTGGGATCTTCCTGGACTGGGGCACGAACCCGTGTCCCCTGCATCGGCAGGCAGACTCTCAACCACTGTGCCACCAGGGAAGCCTCCATAATATCATTTTTATTAGCACCCCAAAAATGAAATGATTAGGTAGAAATTTAATAAAATATGTATAAGATGTATATGAGGAAAACTACCAAACTCTGATTTTAAAAATCCAAGAACTAAATAAATTCCATGTTTATATATAGGAAGACTCAATATTGTCAAGATGACAACATTCCCCAACTTGACCTAAAGATTCACTACAATCCCAATCAAAGTCCTTGCAAGTTATTTTGTGAACATAGACAAACTAATCCTAAAGTTTATATGGAGAGGGAAAGGACCCAGAATAGCCAACACAATATTGAAAGAGAAGAACAAAGTTGAGCTGATACTACCTGACTTCAAGATTTACTATAAGCTACAGTAATCAAGACAGTGTGGCATTGGTGAAGTGTAGACAAATAGATCAATGGAACACAATAAAGACCAGAAATAAACTCACACAAATAATGCCAACTATCTTTGACAAAGAAGCAAAGACAATACAATGGAGCAAAGATAGTCTTTCAACAAATGGTACTGAAACAACTGAATGTCCACATGAAAAAAAAAATCTATATACAGAGCTTATACTCTTCACAAAAATTAAGTCAAAATGGATCATAGACCTAAATATAAAATGCAAAACTATAAAACTCCTAGAATATATCATAGGAGAAAATCTAGGTGACCTTTGGTATAGCAATGACTTTTTAGATACAATACCAAAGGCGCAATCCATGAAAGAAATGATTGATGAAAATCATTAAAAACTTCTAAATTAAAAACTTCTGTTCTTTGAAGGACATTGTCAAGAGAATGAGAAGACAAGGCACAGCCTGAGCGAAAATATTTGCAAAGGATATTTTGATAAAGGACTGCTATCCAGAATATACAAAGAACTCTTAAAACTCAAAAATAAAAAAAACAATTAAAAAATAGTCAGAATATCTGAAGATACCTCACCAAAGACAAAACACAGAAGCCAAATAAGTATATAAAAAGATGTTACACATCATATGTCATTACAGATTTGAAAATGAAAACAACAATGATAAACCATTCACACCTATTAGAATGGCCAAAATCTCACAGAAAACACCAAATGCTGGCAATGATGTGGAGCAACAGGAACTCTCATACTATATGACATTCTGGGAAAAGGCAAAACTATGGAGACAATAAAAAGATTAGTGGTAACCAGGAGTTAGGAGAGAGGGAGGGATGGCAAGGCAGAACACCTAAAACTGCTCTAAAAAATAAAGTCTATTTTTTTTAAAGGAATAAAAGATCTGAACAGACACCTCACCAAAGAAGATATATGGATAGCAAACAGTTACATGAAAGATTATTTCCAACCTTATTTGTCATTAGAGAATTGTAAGAAAACAACAGTAAGATAACAATGCCCACTTAATAGGATGACAAAAAAAAAATCAAAACAAAATAGACAATACTAAATGCTGACAAGGATACAGAGCAACAGAAACTGTCGTTCATTTCTGATGGGAATGCAAAATGGTACAGCCACTTTGGAAAACAGTTTGGCAGTTTCTTATAAAGCTAAATGTAGTCTTACTGTAATCCAGCAATTGTGCTCCTAAATATTTACCCAAACTATCTGATAACTTATGTCTACATAAATACCTTCATGTGAATATTTATGGCCAAAACATAATTGCCCCAAATTGGAAGCATCCAAGATGTTCTTCAGCTGGTGACTGGATAAACTGTAGTATACCCACACAATGGAATATTCAGCAATAGATAGAAATAATAAGCTCTCAAGGCAGGACATGACATGGAAGAAATTAAGATGCATATTGCTAAGTGAAAGATGTCAAACTGAAAAGACTATATACTGTATAATTCCAATTATGACTTGACATATTTACTGGTGGATAGGAGTGAATTTTTCCTTCTATAGTACTGGAATAGCTCCTTAACTAGTCCTCCTGTCTCCAGCCTTACCTGGGCACTGAAATAGCAGTGGCCTTTATAAAACAAAAAGATGATCATGTCATCTTTGTGTTTATAATACCTTAATGGCTTCTCATCATCTTAAGCATAAGTAGAAATATCTTAGCTTGGCTTATAAGTTGTCCATAGTGTGGGCCCTTTTCCAACCCAATCTCTAACAATTCCTCTCACTTACAGTCTTATTTTGCCAAGCTCTAGTTCTCCATACAAACTCTAACTTTTTTAAGGCTCCATGTTTTGTTTTTATCTTATGAGGTTATGAAGATAGCAATAGGAGTGGTGATGGGGCTACAAATGGAGACACCCAGTTGCTAGAGGTAAGTCTTCAAGACCAGAGTCATAGACATAGCCTCTTAAATCCATTTGTGCCCATATAGGCAGGAAGCAAAATGAGTCTGGAGCAGAGGCCACGTGTGAGAGGAATAACTTATAAGATCCTTGGTTCTTTATAAAAGAAGGCATTCAGTGGGGATCATATGAGGTATTCCTCTGCTTGCCTGGGATATTTAGTCATTCTGAATCAGTTTTATGCTCCAACGAATTCCATATGTTTCCAGTTGCCAATTTCTTGTGCGTTATCGTAATATAAGCATAGGAAAAGAAAGTCAGACATTAACACCATACACGTTCCTCTTCCAGAAAAGAGTAAAAATTAAAAATTAGAATTTTATATCCAAATCTCTTGAAAAATTTAGAAAAATACTTAATACAAGACAGATAATTCTTCTTAAATATAATGGCTTGGTATAAAATATTATTTTAATGAAAATAATTATAAATTATTAAATTTAAAACTCTGGCTTAGGAAATTTGGTAATTTATTTCTTAAGGACCACTTATAATTAAATTATAATTAAATTGAATTATAATTAAAATGAATAATGATTAAAATGAATAATAATTTCCAACTTATATAAAAGTGGTTCAAATTCCTGGGCACAGAATCCATAGCTTTTGACTTATTAACCTTCAAAAACCAAATCCTTACCTTACCATTCCATACCAAAGTAAGTCAATTTTCAAGACTTGAAATGCACTGAAGCTAGACTCCAAGGCTAGGTTTTCAGATACAAAATAAATCATCTCCCTAATAATTCTTGGAGATTACACCATTTATCTTTAAAATTTTTCCTGCACAGAGAACTGACTTTAATTCTGTAACTCTTTCTCAGAGTGATATTTTTGTCAGAATGCAGGAGAAGTCAAAATGTTCAGGCTTAAATAAACAATAATTTAAAAGCAATCCTTAGACCCCCATCTGGAACTAATTTACATCTCATTTGAACTTCTGGTATTATAAAGCATCCACTTTTATACTGCATTAATTAAAAAATTTCCATTAAATTGCTCAATCTCCATGTTTTTATGGGGCTTGAATGTTTTTTATGTCAATTTATTTTGACCATCACAGGAAATAGAACAAGGAGTAGGGGATGGGGGATGGGACTGCTTCAGAAACTATGGCTATATGAACAAATTTTTGTCCCCTGACTAGATCTGTTAAATTTTTTAGTTCAGCTAGAAATTTTAGGAGTTGAGAAGGAAGAGAACATAAGAATCAAGAGAAGTCATCATGAGATGACATTGAAGATAGATAGCACTTCTGTGCTAAGTCCTCTTTTCTTTATCTACATTGAGCATCTTAACTATGCCCATTGCATTTGCCAATCACTAGAAAGTATCATTCTAGCAATGATCAACTCTCTCCAGCTTCATGCTATGATGTCAGCTGCCTGTGGGACAGTGCTTAGCAGTGACTGGGACATGACAGGCATTTAATAAATAAATGTTGAATGTATGATAGATGGGTAGATAAATAGAAGCATAGAAGATGGATGGATGGATGGATGGATGGATGGATGGATGGATGGATGAATGGATGGGTGGATGGATGGGTGGATGGATGGAGAGATGAGACTTCTCTACCTGGATGTTTTCATTAATGTCTCATGTTCAACGTGTTCAAATCCAACCTCACTTGCACTTAACTCATTTCTCCATTATATTCTGCCTCAGAGAATAACTCAGACTTTTATTCCATATAGACCAATCCCTCTCTCACACTTTGTACATCTAATCAGTGAATAATTTCCATAGGTAACCAGCTCAAATTGAGCCATCTCCCTACTCAGAACCTCTGTGTGCCCATAGACTTCACAGTAAAATCCAAGCTCGTCAATGTGACATATAAGCTCCTTCATAGTCTGGGCTGTGAAGAACCTCACAACCTACCCCCTACATAGCTCCATCCACACACCACTCAACCTACGCTGAACCGCTTGTGATTCCTAAATGAACCAGGGTCTCCCATGACTCATGGGAGGCCTTTGAACATGATGCTCTTTGCTTGCTGTACTCTGCCTAAGTTAGCAAGTTCAACTCATCCAAGACTTAGCTCACAATTTAGGTCTAATATGAAGTCATTTCAAAGATCTTGCTTAGGGAATCCTCTGTCTTGCTTTCTTTCATGTCTAGCACAGTGATAAATAAATATTTAATGATTAAATAAATGTGTGTAACTCTCATATATGTGGGGAGGAGAGAAAGACTTAATGAGAGAGCCATACAAGAAGCATTTGAAAATATTAAATTTAGATATCAGTAAATCTGAAATCTGATTTCTGTGCACACATCTTTGCTCTGAGCCCCTCTCCTTAAGATCTGACATTTCAGAGAATGAAAAAGAATATATATGTATAATTGAATCACTTTGCTGTGCAGCAAAAATTAGTCCATTGTAAATCAACTATACTTCAATAAAACTTTTAAAAATTAAAAATTAAAAAAAAAATCTGACATTTCAAGTCACACAATTTCTGGGTGCTTTTTTGTCATCTCATTTCCAGGGCAACCTATTTCCATCCCCTTTCAGTGAAGAAAGGGCTTTTAGTCTGCTTTGACTAGGGGTCCTGAGATTCCAAACTGCCACATTCTTGGTTTCAGCCATACTTGCAGCTGTTAAGCCCAAACTTCAAAGAGCTGTGCTGTCCCCCACAGGTCCTTCTAGATCAAGTCTTTGTGCTGAGATTTCTATAGTTCAGTCCTTGATTTGAGGCACAACGGCCCATGTTTCTTGGGGGAGGCTAGTGTAGTCAGAGAAAGAGAAGCCTGCTAAAAGGAAGAACATGAACTTGGGGCTTGGTGGTTGAAGAGAGACCCAGGAATAAAGTACAAAAGACCAGAAGTGTCAGATCCAGGGGGTGGGGAATAGGGAAATTTTATCTGGAGGCTTGATTTGACAGGAGGATGATTGAGGTCAGGGTGAGGGGAGGAAAAAGGTAAAACTGAACTTCCTCTTATATTTTAGCCAAACCCCATCCACCTCAAAGATGGAACAGAAGCAATCATAGGATTGACACTTTATACATATTACTCTGATTTTGTCTATTACACTTTCTCTTCTGGAAAACACAAGAAGGTTTTCTGGCTTTGAAGCACTTAAATCGGTTAGACTCACCTCACTCTGGCCTTCCTTCTTTTACCCAGGCATCATAACAGGACTTAGACAATATTCTAAATTACCCACATGTCTTTTGATTTTTCCTGGAACATGCAAAAGTGCAAATTCTCAGCTCCTCAAAAATAGGAACCGTGTCTTATTTTCTGTGCTGTCTTCTTCACTGCCTAAAATGTTTCCTGACATTCTATTCTGTGTTGTTGAAAGAAGGAACTTGTTAGTGACTGAGGAAACTAGTAAGAAAACAGTTGCTTATCATATACTACTTTATGTCTGTATCATTGCACACTTGTTTTTCTCTTTTGCTCCATCTTTTAAAAACCTTTTCAAGAGAAAAACAAAAATCTTATTTATATAAAATTTCTTTCTTGCATCTTGAAATTCATATTCTCTTTCTGTGTTGCCATGGTTTCTGGTCATGGATATTTCCTCCACTGAGGATGAAGAAATCTAGTCATGAACAAAAAATGCACTCTTCAAAGCATGCCTCTTTGTCAGATGTAAGCTCATAGGGAAAACAATTCCAACCATTCAGAATTAAATCATATCCATAGAAATAGTAAAATATAGTGGTAAATATTGGACATTAGAAAAAGCATGCATTTTAAAGTAAACAAACCTGGGTTCAATCAGTTCTGTCACTTGACTGCTCTGCAAAATAGACAAGTTTATTTACTTTTCAGTTCAGGTTTCTTATGTGTAAAATAGGAACATTAATTCCTACTTTTGAGAGTGTTTATGAGAAATAAATAAGCTTGTAGTCAATATTCAATACAAACTACCCTTTTGATAGTTAGCATTCCAGAAATTCCATTAGTGTCTTTATTTAAATCATAACTAAAATCTACTTAACGGTATTTTCTAAGAGTATATACACTTTAATCCAACAGCTCATATAGTTATTAAATAGGTACTTAGTTCTACAAAATTAATTTATTCAGCAATAAACTATCTCCACAGGTCTAAGGTAGAATTCTCTCTATTTCTGTAAGTAAGCTCATTTTTATTTCTCTGCTGCTTATGACCACTGAAGGTTTGGAGTTAAACTTAGGGCTGATAGTAGTATGAGGTCTGGGGCTGTGGTTTCCTCTGGCCTGAGAGAAGGGGCCTGTAGGTTGATGAATCAGGTTTTCAATAGACATCTGAAGTAGACATTGAACCTGAGAAGTGGTGCCATATATTCACTGGAAGTTCTGCTGCAAAGAAGATGTTTTCAGATAATAAAAACACACTAGAGTACCAACCTGAGTACAGTAGTAATACGGTGGCCAAATAATTTATCCAGATTTTAATTGTTTCCTCATTGGTTTCTTCAAATATTTATTAGCACATATCATGTATCAGGCAGTATGCCAGCCATGGGAGATAAAGGTGAACAAGGCTTTATCTCTGATCTCAGGTCACTCACAATTTGTAACACATAAGGTAGTATAAGTGAATAATTTCCAAGGCAGCTGTGCACGTTTCATAATAGAGAAGAAACAAGTGACGATTTCACATCACATAGGGAGTGATTAACGGCTTGGGAAGGCCAGGGAAGACTTGAAAGAGGAGGTGATCCTTCACTGGTTACCACAAGTAGAAATGCTCTGGTGAATAGTTACACTATCTATGAGTCTATTGCTTTCTAAATACATCTTTCTTTTTCCCTTTCATTGATTTAGTTCCATTCTGGGTTACCTACTTAATATGCTGACTAGTTTTTAGCTTCTTTGGACTTTCCAGGGTGCAAAGTTAAAAAAGATATCAGCCTGAAATTATTTACGGGACACTCAAAATGAGTAAGGATCTCTGCAATGTATTTAATATAATAATTATTAACCTTGAAAGCAACCTTGAAGAAACATACAGCCAACCACGTTCCGATGAAGCCAAATGATACCATAAGGATGATTGCATTTTCTCTCTCTGTGTTAGTACACCATGCACTACAAAATGAAAGGAGTAGGGTCAGTGCCCCACACAAAGGCAAGAAAAGAAGCCCAGGAATGTTCAGAAGCGTCTAGAAACTCACTTTTTTCTAGAGACATTTCAAGCCTTTATTTTCACCAGGGTTTTGATCCCTTTTTTGGTCACAAAAGCAGTTTTGGGTGACTAAACAATATATTTTCTTCAAAATAGACCCTGTTTCTAAAGTACATAGAACTTTCTCCCTGAAATTTTTCAAATTAAGAGTCTAGTAACAATAGAGGAGTGTACCAATAAGACTTGTCAGCTTTCTAGTGGCAAATTCCTCATCTGTAAAAAGAGGGGCTTCCACTAAATAAGAGAGGGTGACACACTGGTGTCAGACAAGAGTGGGCACATATTTCAGGAAGAAATGTAAATTATCTGAGCCTTCATTTCTTCCTTGAGGTACACACATACCTATAATATGTGTATCCATATACATAATCACATGCATATATTCCATGCTATGGGGCAATGAAGAGTAAACATATACATGTAAAGATATAGCACAGCACCTGACCTGATAGCACACACTCAATAAAGGAAGGTGGATAACAATACCGACAAAACTGCAGTATTGGGCTTCCCTGGTGGCGCAGTGGTTGAGAGTCCGCCTGCCGATGCAGGGGACACGGGTTCGTGCCCCGGGCCGGGAAGATCCCACATGCCGTGGAGCGGCTGGGCCCGTGAGCCATGGTCGCTGAGCCTGTGCGTCTGGAGCCTGTGCTCCACAACGGAAGAGGCCACAGCAGTGAGAGGCCCGCGTACCACAAAAAAAAAAAAACTGCAGTATTTTTTTCTTACTGTTTTCCCATTATAATTTTTATGAGATTGTTTAAATTGAGGTTGTGCTTAGTGAAGTGACGAAACCATTCCCAAGTGGTATTAAGCTCTTTCCTCTTTCTCTTTTTCATTATTTTTCAAATATTTTACTTATTGTGACATTTTCCCTATCACTCATAAAATTCAAACTGAAAGCAATTTAGTGTTGACTTTTGCCACCCATTTAAGCTTGGTAATGTATACCATTGTTTCGCATTTTTTGCTGGCCAAGTAGTTACACTGTAAGTAGTGTAATGAAGTAGAAATGGGAAGAAGAGGAAAAGAGAGATGTTCTATCTTCTATGCATCATAATTTTGAGAAGTTTCACGTTTGGGATACTGTGTAAGTTTATTATAATGTTTTTTCATGGTTTTTAAGCTTTAACATTTGTATTAAACATTGAGAAGTTTGGTTGTAAAAAATAGGAAAAATAATTCAGATAATGGGCAGTAAATATACTTACAACCCAGAATGGACACTGATTATGCTACTATTATCCATATCTGCTTTCTTTTCCTATAACAAAAGTTTTTGTTTGTTTTTCACAGAATAATTAAAACTCTTCATGAAATAATTGCTCTAAATTTAATAGACTCCTGTGGAAGGTCATTTAAAGTATTTAAAAGTTACCTGGTCTTACAATTTAAAAATAAATATATTTTGTATGAAAGTCTTGCAGGTTACAGAATAAAAACCATATACATCACTTAATACATATTCATAATAACTTTTCATTATGATATGAATGTAGGAGGTAATGAGCACCATCTTAGCACTATGTGAAATTAAGGGTTTTCACTGGGTGTGTTACCAGGATCAAAGGCAAGTTCAAAAGTTAGTCAAAATGGGCAGGTGAAAATTAATGTTCTTTGAAGTACTCTCAATTGAAGCAGAAATTCTTTTCCTATCCTAAAAATTCTGACCTAACTATTTTAAACACTTTTCAGCTGGATTTTTTCCCAAGATAATCAATTGACCACGATTCTATAAGCACATGATAATTTTCCCATAATAAATGCTTATTGTTGTATGCTACTGAGTTTGGGGTTGTATTTGTTACATGGCAATTGCTAACTGATACAGAAAGAAAGGAAAGGTTTCATAAAGGAGGTTATATTTGAACTAGATTTTGAAGGATGATTAGGATTTTATTAGTTAGATAAGGACTTTCAAGGCAGCAGTAGAAATGTGATTAGAGGCATTAAGAGATGAATATGCATGATGTTAGTAAGGAGTACAATCAGTCTGGTGGGGTGATGTAAGGAGTGCTATGGGAAATGATTGAAATTCATGTTGCAGAGGTATATGAGGATCCAGGAGAAGCAAAAGAATCAACTATGAGCTGCAAGGTGATATTGCTATCCATATATTATAGATGAGAAAGCCAGAGTTTGGAGAGGACAGGTAATTGGAAACTGCTTTAACTGAGAACACATTCAATATGCATCAGTAAAGAGATAAAAGTTCCTTTCAGACAAAAAGACTAGATTTTTAATAATAAGGATACATCTTTAAGAGACCTAGAGAAAAGACAATGATCACAAATATTTAGGGGGTCTCATATGCTTAAGTATCTTACAACACAGTTATATTATACAGATTGTTAATCAGGTTATTTCATGATTGTATAAGTGAAAAATAATGACATACATAACAGGATTTTTTTTAAGAATATGAGTCTAAAAAGTAACCTTTGAAAGTTCTGTCTGAATCTCTCTTGAGTATATCTCTTAAATTTTTTTAAAGTATAAGAATATCATGTGTGTTAGTTTTCATTTACCTTGAAAAGTTCATTTCTTCCTAAAAGTTGGTTTATTGCACAGATTACATCCAATCAATTTGCATTTTAAAATATCATTATAATCATTAAAGCTGGTACTTCAGATGTCTGCCTCATCGTGATAATGACATCAGCAATTATTTTGAAAAACTAGCCCAGTCTTGTTAACCTTTAGAAATAGTATGGCTATTTTAATATAGAAATTTTCCCTTCTAACTCTTTTTTTTTTTTTTTTTTTTTTTTGGCCCTGGGACCTGGGCGGGGGCCGAGGTTCCAGTTTTTTTTTTATTTTTATTTTATTTTATTTATTTATTTATTCATTTATTTATGGCTGTGTTGGCTCTTCATTTCTGTGTGAAGGCTTTCTCTAGTTGCGGCAAGTGGGGGCCACTCCTCATCGCGGTGCACGGGCCTCTCACTATCGCGGCCTCTTGTTGCGGAGCACAGGCTCCAGACGCGCAGGCTCAGTATTTGTGGCTCACGGGGCTAGTTGCTCCGCGGCATGTGGGATCTTCCCAGACCAGGGCTCGAACCCCTGTCCCCTGCATTGGCAGGCAGATTCTCAACCACTGCGCCACCAGGGAAGCCCCCCTTCTAACTCTTGCTTATAAACAGAATTTTATCCTATTTATTTATTATCTTGATGTCACTTTTAATAATATTTCTTTCAATTAAGTTCTATTTAGTGAATTTTCCGTTTTGTTGGAAACTAGCATACATTGATAATCATGACAGACAGAAAATAAACTAATCAACTACTATACTTATTATTGCTCATTCTGCTTTAGCCATACTGGTTTGCTTAATATTCCTTGAGCATATCAAGCACACATTCCTGCTGTAGGGCCTTTGCACTGGCTGTTCCCTCTTTCTGAAGCACTGTTCCCCCCACATATCTTCCCTCATCTCTTTCTTCTATCACCTTCTCATCAAGAATTACCCTGGTCACCCAATCTTAAATAACAACTCTCACACCTTCATCTCCCAATGCTGAATCCCCCTTACCTTGCTCTTCCTATTTTATCTGATAGCACTTAACACCTCTAACAGACTATTGTAATTTATTTATTATTTTTATTTTTTAAAAACTGTCTCCTCCTAGAAGAATATAAGCTTGGTAAGTTCAGAGATCTTTGTCTCAATTGTTTACTGGATTATTACAAACACCTAAAACAGAACCTGGCACAGAGAAGTCACTCGAAAAATACTTATTCAATGAGATGAGGTCAGCGAGCATTTGGGGAAAAAGATGTGAGAGATGGTTCAAGTTTTAACAGAATCATTGGCTGCTGTGTGGAGAGTAGTTTAAGGGAGTACTGGGGGGTGCAGTTAAAATAGGGACACCACTGAGAAAGCAATTGTATTATTGTTAAGAGGTAAAACCATGTGATGAGAGTAGTCGTGGTGGAGGAGGTGAGACTTGGTAAGATATATCCCATATGAAAATTATATTTCATAATAAAATTATAATAAAACTAGGGACGAAATAATACTGGTGAAGTTTTGTAATTGCATCAATAAATGGTGACTGTCACTTACACACCTCAGACAATTTAAATAACAATAGAGCCTTTAGCAGATATCATTTCCAAAGATGTAAAATTATTTTCATTCTTTCAACTAATAATTTTACATTATGATATTATTGAAAACTTAATAATATATAAAATGCTTTTGTGTTTTCCATGAATAATCTGTGAGAGATGAAAACATGTTTTCAAAAAATGAATATATGACATGTCCATTTTTCAACATGGCTTTTGATGATTTTTACTGCATTTGAAGTAGATTGAATTTTTTTTAAATGTATGATTCCTTTGTTAAAATAACCATGACATAAAGATGTAGATCCCTTTAAAAAGAATATAAAAATGTGTAGATTGATTTCATTGATTAAGCCGAGCAGCACTGCCCATTGCAAGGTGGCAATCTGAAACTAAGCCCCAAACCCAGGAGTCAGCAGGAATGACGTTATCAACAACAAAAGGATAACTCAAAGGTGCACCAGAATCATTTTTATATTCTTGGAACAAATTGTTTAAAACCAAATCCCAGAACTAACTTACTCCAATATTAGACAAAATTCTAACAAGCTTGTTAATATGGCTTATCCATCTTTGGAATAATAAAAGTAACAAAGTACATTTATAGATAGATTATTAGAGGTAGTCTCGGAAACCGTGGCAAAAAGAGAAAGCCATGGTATTTTAGGGAGGAAAAAGTTATATATGCGTGTATATGAAAAAATATATTTATATAACCAAAAATTAAAAATATGCAAAAGCAAGCCCTAGCACTTTAGAATTGTTTTGCCTCAAAGACTCTACAGCTTCTAAAAGTATCATCACATAACTACACAGGGCACTAATCAAGATTCTTAACTAAGATCCAGACGTTTAAGAGTGATTTAGTTCTACTCGGTATACTTGGTTTTGAAAGGCGAATGGCCTGTCTAAAACATTTTATAAAGATTTCTTTGAGAAATGATTAAATTTAAATGGTCTGGGAACTGGGGTACTTCAAACTTCAGTTATGTAAAAAATTTTATTAATTTTAATAGCTCATGCCTTGAAGATGTCAGATAAATGAATTTTTCTAGGTCACAACATTTTGAGTTAAAACTCCATGTTCTGATAAAATGTGAAACTCTTTGAATACTGCAAGCAGTTATGTATACTAACACTGACAATTGAAAAACAGAAGAATATCCGTCTAGGGCTTACAGTTTCTTACATAAAAAAAAAAAAGACAGTCTCAAGAGAGTGGACAGTGACAGACTCTGCAAGTTGAAGATCAAACCACAAGTACACTCACTGTGGGAAGTATTATAGGGTCAGTGGCCTTGCTACTTTAGGCACTGAAAATATTTTGGCTCAAATCTGGCCTCACACTCTGTAATTAGAAAGAACATTGCTGCTTTCAGTCTCCAGCCAAGGCACGTTTACTTGTAGTCTGTTTTATGAGGTTTTCATTGCAATTTGCACTGGGATCTCTCATATAAACCACTGCGGTAGAGGGGTATATACCCTGTTGATCTTAACAGAGGCAACAGACAAAGGAGAGACTGACAGTGACTTTCAACTAAATAGTCTTGTTTCTCCAAGGATTATCTTTATAGACTACTACATAAAGGGCATTTCAGTAAAACTACCACAATAGACATTTTTAAATGATAAAATACAGTAGACATTGATTCTTTAGTTAGGGTCAGTGGGATCCCAGGAAGACCATCAAGGGTATTCAAAGGGCTGGTGAGCCTGCTGAAATTATATACTAGACTGTGTGTATATACATTTTTCCAGGGAAAGGGTCCAAAGCTTACATTCTATTTTTAAACTGTTTGTGATACTCTCCTCCAAAAAAAGTTTTTTTAAAGATTAAAAACCATTGTTTTCAACTATAATACAAGAATAAAAAAATGTTCAGCATTGTGTCCCATCGGTTTTTTAAGGACAATAGAATCCACCTCTCTCAAGCATCGCTCTTTTTCTGACTCACCTTCTAGTTAAATATTAGCCAGATGGCCTTGGCCTTAAATTCAGTTTAGACAATGGAGAAATTACAGGCTTCGGAAACAGCCTCTTGAATTCACATCCTGACTCAGCCACTAACTAGCTAGGTGAGCTTAGTTAAATGAGTTAACCTCTCAGAGCCTCAGTTTCCTTATCTGAAAAATGTAGTCAATCCTAGTACCTGCCTCTCAGGGGTGAAGTGCTGGTCGAGGAGATCATGCAAGTGAAGTGAATAGCATAGTTCCAGATGCTGATCCTGACTGTAAGTACTTCATTGGCCTTACTTTTGAGAAGCTTTAATGATTCACTAATAAAATCTGTAATTTTGAATATTTTTTATAATACAAATATCTTTTCATTACAGTAAAAAGCATCACATTTTAACTGGTCTTTATCAATCATTATCAGTATTCAAACTTTAGACATCCATATTGTAATGCTTTATGGCTAAATTCATTGTTTGGCTAAAAACTATATGTGCGCATTTTCACATTGTGATGTTTTTAACTCTGTGACTAAAGGAACAAAGCTAAGATGTTCATTAATGCACAACAAACCATTAAAACATTACACCAATTTTTAGGCCACAATATGAAATTTTAAAAATATCTGAATAAACATAAATCGATATATCGGGTTTATATTGGGTTTATATGCCCAGGAAACATAAAACACATATAGTTGTATGCGCTATTTCTCTTTCCTGATGAGGGTAAGAACTATAAGAAAATTAATAAATTTGATTGAAATGTTGTTCTTTTTTCCCACAGCTCTTGTAGTGAGATTTCTGACCAAACGGTTCATCTGGGAATATGATCCCACCCTTGGTAGGTCAAATTTTGTTTCCTCCTTCTCTCCGATCAAAGTTTTGACCCAAAAGAGAGAATGACATTTTCTGTTGCAACATTTTTAAGCATCTTGCAGCTATTTGGGAAGTGCTTTATCAAATCATGCGAAGAAGCCCTGTAAGAAGACGGATGTGTGTTGCATGCCATCTGTGCTTAGAACCCTGTGGAATTTTAATGCATAGAATGAAATCAGGTCAAACCAGAGACAAGAAGGAAATGGGTACAACTTGATGCTCTTCCATCAGTAAACGTAGCATCATTCTAGTGGGAAAAAGAGGATGCAGTGGTCGTGGCTAACTGGGTGTGGGAGAGAATGGCATGGGAAGGGGAGGATAACAGTAATATAAAACTTGTGAACGCTCATTTTGGGAAAATGTATAAATAAACTATGTTTCTCCCCCTCTTCTCTCCAATGCATCTGATTTAAGCCTATTTTAAAAATAAAAAAAGAAGCAGCGAAAATTGATATCTGTAGATCTTGAAAGTAGCAGTAGTGTTAATGGATGAGGTATCCGTCACATGTATTTTTCATGGTCCAAAGCAGAGTACTTATTCGTAATCTATTTAGTTCTCATCTTCAAAATAACACTGAAAATCCATGGGTTCCAAATAAGCTACGGTTTGACTCTGAATTAAGCCTTTGAGTTTTTGTTTATTATGCTTCGGGACCTCAGTTGGTTTTGTAAAGGTCAACGTCTTTGAAATTCATATGAAGAGGGAGAGGCATACATCATTTCATTACCAGGCACAGTGTCCCAGACCGAGCTGGCCTTACTCAGAATGATGAAGTGGGGCAAGATGATTCCTGGTTTGTTTTTTGTTTTTGTGTTTATACTACAAGGTTACACACATTCCGTTTCAAAGGGGGCTTTCTTTCCCCTTGTGCCTCCTTTCATTGCTTTCACTCATTCACCTGACAAGTATGTATGAAATGCCTCCTATGTGTCAGATGATTCTAGGTGCTGAGGATAAATCAATAGGCAGAGGGAGAAAACATGGGCTTTGGTTGAACTTACAGTCTAATGAAGAGAGAAGAGTCAAAAAACAAATATATACATGTCAAATAGTGATAAGCATTACAAAGGGAAACTGAACAAGGAAGGGGATAGAGAGTGATCTTATATTTTATCTAATCTTTAACTTTTTAACCTATAGAATTTATTTTAGTGAGAAGTAAAAGGTGAAGACCCAACATCTTTTCCAAATAGTTGACCAACTGTCCTCCTATTATTTATGGAACAATCCCCACTTTTCCCCACTGCTTCCAATGCTGCCTTTGTTTCATACATGGGATCATGTATGTGAGGATGCAGTTCTAGATTTGCTTTTCACATCCATGCCAGTACCACACTCTTTTGATAATTGTATGTTCCTGAGAACATGTTGAAACCCAGTAGAGAAAGCCTTCCTCCTTTACTTTTTTACAGAATTATCTTGGCTACTATCTCTAGTTTATTCTTCCAGGTCAGTTTTTAAAACTCTATCATAACATGACATAATGTTTATTGGAATTGCATTAAAACTATAAATTACTTTGAGAAGATTCACAGCTTTAAGATATTTAATCTTTTAATGTAAGAGAACAGCATGTCTCTACATTCATTAATCATCTCTGTTTTTGCTTTTAAATAAAAAGTTTTTCAACATCAATAATTTTTGACATGTTTTAACATAGCCACAATCTAATCTTAAGATGATATATGTGGATCTAAAAATGTACTTGGTTTGAAAAAATCATTCATTATCTATTGTTTGCCCCACCTAAGTAAATGCTTACTCTCCTCTTATATTTTTATTACTTATCTAAGTTTTATAAAGATTATAATTCCTGAGAATCTTAATAATTTATGGGAGTTAATAAAAAATACTAATGTTATTTAGCTGTACCAGTACATCTCAACGAAAGATGAAGCTTCTAAAAAATGACCTCATAAAATTTTTGAGCTCTCTCTGAATATGTTCTAGTAACTAATGTTACTTTTTAATTAGTCTTGGGTGAACCATTTTCCCTTTGGTTTTATTCCTTCTGAAAGATGACAGCTATTAATAGAAATCTCCTGCATCAGTTATCTGTAACTCGGGCTTCCTTCACTAAGAATAATGAAATTTTATTGAGTGACCTTGTACCGCGCTGCTCCAAAAGGATTGCAGTTGCTAGGCAACAAGAGTGCTCATCTGACTTCAGGAGTATCAGATAGATGACTCACTCCCAGGTGAGGCTTTCATTCAGTCACCCTGGAAACTGGATGTGTGTGTGTGTGTGTGTGTGTGTACACTCATGTACTAGAAGTCACTAATGTTCTAGCCTACAGGAGTTTCCAATCCATCTGATTCAAGATGAACCAAGCATTTCCTGTATGTAACTTCATACTATTATTATAGAGTTTCAAAACCACCACCCAAAGGGAAAGCTACCTTAGAAAGTAAAATGGCATATTTGCAAAAAACAGTTTTGAATTCTGAATGCACAGCCTTCCTCAAAAACATGGGGCCTTTTTTCAACAGAATTATCACTCCATGAGAAGCTGAAGACTATGAACACTATTCAACATGTTAACAACACGGGAACATCTATTGCTCTGAGATAATTCTATAAAGAAAATGCTTGCTACAGATAATTCTTGCTTCAGATAATTCTATAAAGAAAATAGCAAGTGATTCCCAAAATTTAGATTTTTTTTTTTTTTAAGGAGAGGAACTATCACAGGAATTCCAATTAGGGATGCAGGCTCAGAGGGTGAGGGAGAATTAAACTCACATTCTGGTGGCACTTACATTTCATAAAAGAAGGAAATATTATTAGCCTCCAAGTGTTTTGAAGGATATACTCTAAGAAAAAATTCAATCCCTTACATTGGACAATTTTAGTTTTCCTTACATTTTTCTCATTTCGCCATGGACCAGTGAAATCTTTGTCAGAGGCCAGAGCTGGTCTTTGAATTGCATTCGAAAACCACCACTGAAGCCTATAGGATTTGGGACTTGGACCACCTAACCAGGAAAAACCCCTGATTGATGGAGGTGGCAGCAGTGTTCTGGGTGCAGGACAGCTTCTGTGTTCTGATTAGATTCCAAAAAAAGAACTGAATCTCTACCTCTGAGAGTCATATTACCTTCTGAAAATGCTGATCATGGTAGAGAACACAGACAAAGGCTTAGATCGTGTACAGTTGTGTGTGTACGTGTACTTCTGCTTGTTGGGGGCGGTTGGAGAGAGAGAGAGAGACTACTGCTACCTAGGAGGCACCCTACTCTGTGTTTGAATGGATTATGGTGTCTCTACTTGGTTAGTAAAGGCTCAGACAAGAGTGAGGGTAGGAAGTGGGAGACATATTGGACACACTGCCACTTTGATTTTGAGATTGGTTCTTCCTGCCTGTATTATAATTCCCTCTGCTTGGAAAGGCTCATTCTAACAGAGAGACACACCCAGAACAAATGCTCTCAACTGGATACTAAAACAGAGGTGCTCAGACAACTCACAGAACTATTTAATGTTGGCACAGCAAGGGACTTTGAGATCGTCATTTGGCAAATAAGGAAGCAAGTCCAAAGAAGTAAATTTATCCAAGATTACATGGCTAGTTTGTGGTTAGACCAGCAATAGAACTCCAGTTAGTACAATTCCCACTATAGTATAAATCAACATTACTAACCGTCATTGTTACTGTACTAGCCAAATGTCCATATTAATATGTTGAAATTTGCAGAAGAGCTAAATTAGTGAAAGGATTAATCACACAAAACATCCCTTTGAGCATCAGTTTCTTTTAGTATACAAAATATACTTGTTTATAAAATGGTAATGAATATAGGTTATAAATCATGTATCTCTCATATACAGTGAACTTCAGATATATGTTTAATATATATATATATTTAATATGCCTAATTCCATCTTGAAACTAATACTGACCTTACAGTATGCAATATTTGGTTCATTTCAAAGTATCTCTCAAACAATCATTCTCCCTACCATTCAAGAAAAAAGACTAAAAATTATCATTCTCTGTTAGTATGAAAAAAAGAAAAGTGTTTCCACCCTCCAAACACATACGCATTTATTCTTATGTTTTAGAATGAATAGTAGAGTTTCACTCCAAAGTACTTAGTACATTTTTTAGAGTTATCTTCGGATAATTCTAGCACACGGATGTACAACGTTTTGCCTCTGTAAGCAATGTTTCCACTGATTTACATGTAGACATGGGTTCCTAATGAGAGAGAGAAGGGGCTTAAAGAAAAAAAATGCTTCAAATGGCATGAAACCAGTGTTCAGCTTAGATGAAATCACTGCTGCCACCCGCTGCTCTGTCTGTGGCTAACATTCCCTCATTTCCTGCCTTTCAACGTTTCCGTTTCGGTTAACAAACAGCCAAAGAATCACACAACTTCATACCATTTTCATTATATTTTATTCCCCCCCCCTACTGTGACCTTCTCTGGTTGAAATACATATCCTATTTATCATGGGGGCAACTGAGAAAAATGTCCCTGTCTGTCAGACAACTTTTGGTGCAAAGAGATGGGCTAGAGCCCAGAACTCTGTTTTCCAGGCTCCAGGGCTAATGCCAGTCCTTTCAAAGGGAAGGCAGCGCAAAGGTCACCACTGCAGAACAGTGGAGAGAGAAACAAAAAGGGCATGGATCCTAGCTGTGTGCTGCCCTCTGGCCTCTCCTCTTCAGGCTGGAGCACTGAAGATGAAAAGGAAATAACTGAGAGAAAACTTCTAGATGAGTAGTTACTGTAAATAGTATTTTAGAGCATTCAATTAGACAAAACAATAATCTCCCATTTAACATAGAAGAGTAGGGGGATGGAATGATCTAGAATTGAGAATCATTGTACATACCACATAAGGATTATGTATTATAGGAAAATGACAGTAACATAAAATACACTTGTTAAAATCTATTGAACATAATCCCATTTTCATTTTTTAAAATGGAGGAATAGTGATTTACAATAGTATATTAGTTTCAGGTGTACAACATCGTGATTCAATTTTTTATAGATTACACACTATATATAGTTATTATAAACTATTGGCTATATTCCGTGAACTGTACATTTATTTACAATAGCCAAAATATAGAAGCACCCTAAATGTCTATTGCCAGGTTATCATTTATATGTGGAGTCTAAAAAAAACAAAACGAACAAAACTTCATTTTAAAATTTTATTTTTCAGAAAATACATTCACAATGGGCCATGCCTATGGCAATGATCATTACACACAACTGATGGCAGGTCGAAGGCTAGCTTGGCTAGCTTATGCTCCTTAGTTAAGTTTCCTTTCTGTGGTTTCTATTTTGAGTAGGAGATTTGATTTACAACAAAGTTACTTAAAAATGTGGTCAGAAAAGAACTGTAAAATAGTTGATGAGCTGAAGAAATGAAAGTCAGAAACATGAGACAGATAGGGAAGAAATGAAATAAAAACACTGGTTTACTGGCTACCCTGATGAGAAAGAAACTTCTAGGTTTTAGTTAGTTGCTTGGTTAGTGATTTGGGTACTTGAAGTGCAAATAATTGAGTTAATTGAGTTAATAGTTAAGTTAATCATGCTGCTGTTTTCCTGGCACCATGTCATGAGTATGTGAAGCCTTTATATTATTTCACTTTATTTTTCCTGCATCCCCTCTTCTGACATCATTGCCCTCCTCTTTCCCATAGGTACATAATCTAATATGGTTGCTACTTAGCACAGTGGTTCAAAGCCTAAATTCCTAAAGCCAGTCTTCTGGGTTCCAGTCTCAACTGTACCATTTACCACCTAACACCTGTGTGACCTTCAGCAACTTATTAAATGTTGTTGTGTCTCAGTTTCTTCACATAAAATGGATCTGATAGTAATACATACTGCATGAAATATTTGTAAGGAATAAATGAGTTAACATAAGTAAAGCATTTAGAACCATTCATGTTCAAATGATAATCAGTGTGTGCTAGCTATTACATATTTTTTGAAAAAAATATTTTTCTATATATGCATATACTTTAAGTTTATATACATTTTATCATGCTGTAGATCTACCTATAGAGGTAATCATGTGGGTTTTTGTCTTTAGTTCTTTAATGTGTTAATTGCAGTAATAGTTATAAACACTTTGCATTACTGAAATAAACTCTACTAGCTTATGATGTACTTTTCTTATTACACTGTTGGATTCAACTGGGTAATATTTTATTTAGAATTTTTGAATCTATGTTTAAGAATAAAATTAGCCTACAATTTTTTTCTCTTTTCTCTTCATATTACTTTTGCAATACTTCTTGTTGGAGTTCGTGTAATGGGTAGCTATTCTTTTTTTTTTTTTTCTAGAACAGCTTGTTTAATGTTTAATAGCAATCTCCTATAAAGCCAATTGAGTGTAGCTACTTCATTATGACAAAGAGAAATCTACAATCAGCATTTAAATTTCTTTACCCACTATTGATCTACTTGTGTTCTATTTCTCATTGCAACAATCTGTGTATTTTTTTCTCTCACAAAATTTATCAAGTGTTTGAAATTTGTTTGGTATACAGTTCATAATATTATTTTATTTTTATTACTATTTCACTGGAATGTGTAATTATTTCCCCTTTTTATGCTAAGTTTTGTTTGATCGCACCTTCTTTCTTAATTTACTAGTCAGTATTGCCAGATTTTTACCTTTCCTCCACCCACCTTTTTTTTTTTTTTTTTAATTTTTCAAGCACCATGCTTTGGTTTTGTTAACCTTATCTAATTTTTTCTACTGTTTTCTCTTTTACTTCTTTCCTCATATCTTCTTGGATTTTTTCTGTTTTCCTCTTCTAACAGTTGAGTTGAATAATTTGCTCACTTTTTTTAGTTCTTCCTTTTTGTCATGTCATCATTTGGAGTAAGACAAGTACATTAGCTCACTCAAATCTGCCTCTGGTCTCTTCCCCCTCCTCCAACCTGATATATTGTTGTTATCTAGACCTGTAATTCTGGATTGCTTTTGTTGTAGTTTCATTGTTTTGCATGACTCCATTAGGATCTTGAATTCAGTTTTGCTGATGAGAAGCCCAGGGTCAATCTGAATCACATGATTTTGTAGGTGATGTGCTTTTTTCCTTTAGATCCTTTAAAGTTTTCCTCTTTGTCATTGATATCCTTACATTTTGTTGTAACAGGTTAATACATGGGACTTGTGTGTCCTGTTAGTTCTTTTTTAAAATTTATTTTATTGAAGTATAGTTGGTTTACAATATGGTGTTAATTTCTGCTGTCCAGTGAAGTGATTCAGTTATACATATATACATCTTTTTCATATTCTTTTCCATTATGGTTTATCACAGGATATTGAATATAGTTCCCTGTGCTATACAGTAGGACCTTGTTGTTTATCCATTCTATACTGTCAGTCCTTTTGATATGAAGTTGTTCAATGTCTCTCATCCTGGGAAATTCTCAGTCACTACAGCCTCAAATATTTTCCATTCTTCTATGTATTTTATTCTCTCTTTGAGGCTCATTTTATAGTAGAAAATAGCAAGTCTATTTCTACTATCCATATCTCTTATATTTTACTTTCACATTTTCCTTCTTATCATTTACTAGTGCTTTCAGAGAGAGTTCTTCAACCTGAACTTCATCAACCTGATCATTTATTGAGTGCTTTATGACAGTTGTTCTAGTTTTCATATAGAGCAGCACCATTTTAACTTCTGGTTTCCATTTCATATTCAGGGGCACACTCAGACACCTAGTGCTCTTGCCCCTGCTAACTTCTCCTGACTCCAGCAGAGCTTGGGGACTACTCTGTTATTATCTTACCAGCCTCCAGCTGGTATTGAACTGCTGCCATTTTTCTACCTTGAAGAGGCAACATGAACTCTGCTTTGTTCCCTCTCCCCTCCATGCTGCCCAGCCCTCCTCCATGTTGGGTAACTGTCCTCACCAACCCCCAGTCACTGGGGTCCAACCACCTTCTACTGCCCCAAGGGTCCCTCATAGCTTTACACAGTCATTTTTTACATGGATAGCCATCCACTTCCCTCTAATGTTTATTACATTCCTAGGGTTGAGGTCTAGATAGAAATGAACAGCTTCTGTCTATATGCCATCTTGTCTGGAACAGGAATTAACATGATTACAGAAACTGGATTTTTAGGAGTATCAAGGTAGAATGCACTTGTGGGAATCACTTTCTCATTTTAGGATGTAGAGGCCTCATTCTAGAAGGAAGAGAGCATCAGCAAGCTGGCCTCATAGGAGAATAAAATAAGAGGCAAAGACTTCCTGGGATGCACATTCCGTTATGCTATAAAAACAGACATACTCCTGTGACTAATTTGTAATTCTAATCATCAAATTACATCATGCACTTATTTACCTTTTCACCTTCTTTTTTGCTCCTTTCCTCAGAATCAACCTACCGACACCAAGCAACCATTGATGATGAAGTTGTCACCATGGAGATACTAGATACTGCTGGCCAGGTGAATGAGGAATAAGCTAAAATATTTTCTGGATCAAATAAAAATGAGATGTGCATAATGTGAACAAAATTAAGATATTTTTTCTATAATTAAGTAATGATGCCTAAAGACTTTAATTATCTAGTTATTTTAAATACAATATTAACTTGTTTGCAACAGCATTAACTTATTTGCATATGCATCCTTATGTAAATTACCCAGTACTCCAAAGGGGTTTTGAAAATATCATAACATTCACATAATATCATCTAGAATAGAATTGCCCACCTATATTTTGGGGAGTTGGAGAGATCTCCCAAAACTCCCATTGGAATGCTGTGATAAAGTTAAACAGATATCATTACTGGAGAAGTTCTCAGAGCCTTAATATGTTTATGTATAAGGGGAATCTTTAAGAAATTTACTATATATTATATTCTAAACTTATATGACCTTAGAATCTTTTTTTAGAATACTTTAAGAATCCCTTCTGTAATATTCTTTTCAGACCTCACCACATCCGATTGAAAATTTGAGCCGCATCATTGAACAATAGTAACTTATTTTAAAATGAAACTAATATAAATTTGTTTTGTAGCCAGTTGTTCTGAAATTATAAACAAGTTCATAGGTAGGTTTGGTTCCCAAGATTAGGCATGACCACTAAGAATGAGAGTTAGGCAGCTGAAGGATTTCATGGTGCTTTTCAGTTACTTGGGATCCCAAGAAGACTTGAGTTAAAAGTATTTAATCCAAGAAATATACTTGCAGCTAATTATACAGTTTTCCTTCTCATCACTACCTGCTCCCTATATATGCTCTCACCTTCCAGCACTGATTCTAAAGACAGGCAGCAGGGAAATACTTTCCTGCAGAAGTCATTTGAGCCTATAAAGGTAATGCATTTTCAAATCACACATGCTACCTTCTTAGGAAGGAAGGATCACCCACTTTGAGAATCACTGCAAATGAGGTTCTGTCATTATTGGGACCGCATAATATTTGGAGGGTGTTGAGATACAAAAAGAAGCCAAAATCTCCTGGCTTTGAGTTTGACTCTCTATACAATTTTTCACTGTTTTTCTGTCCTGGGGGCTAATTGTCTCTAATCTGAAGAGAGAAAAAAAATTTAAAAAAAAAATCAAAACCACTTCACTATGCCGTGCCTCTAATTCTGATCTCAAAGGATGGGATAAGGTCTACTTGTCTGTTACCTATTGGTCAATTCTTTATTTGTGATGAAAAGTCTCAGAGGCAATATGCTCAACTAAGAGTATAATTTCTTTATAGTTCTTGGGATTACACACTTAATGATGTGGCAAGAAACAATTAGAAGCCAAAAGTTAGGTTCTATGCAGTTAGAAAATGTCTAGTTCCCTAAGTAATGCTTTTAACTCCAAACTGATTGAGAAGGTCAGCTTGTGCAGGCAGACTACCGAGAAATTTTAATGACACTGAATATAAGGAATAGTCATTAAGGTATCACCGTTAGCATTTGCAGCATCTATCCATGGCAATTACTGCCAGGTCTCCCGACTGCCGTATTTTCCTTGCCAACAGGAAGACACCATTCAGAGGGAAGGACACATGCGATGGGGGGAAGGCTTTGTGCTGGTCTATGATGTTACTGACCGAGGAAGTTTTGAGGAAGTGTTGCCACTTAAGAACATCCTGGATGAGATCAAAAAGCCCAAGAATGTGACTCTCATCTTGGTTGGAAACAAAGCTGACTTGGACCACTCCAGACAGGTTAGTACAGAAGAAGGGGAGAAGCTGGCCACGGAATTGGCATGTGCTTTTTATGAGTGTTCTGCCTGTACCGGGGAAGGGAACATCACCGAGATATTCTACGAGCTGTGTAGAGAGGTACGTCGCCGGAGGATGGTCCAGGGCAAGACAAGGCGACGCAGCTCCACCACGCACGTCAAGCAAGCCATTAACAAGATGCTCACCAAAATCAGCAGTTAGGCAGCTCTGTTCTTGTGAAGGCCCTGTTCAGGTGGGTTGGGTAGTTGGAAACACTTTCTTGCCCTTTTTCCCTTTTTCTCCCCCGAAATAAAAGAAAATACTCCATTCTTTGTTCTGACTCTGGGAAACATCTGGGCTTCCCACTGGTCCCAGCCTCCCATATGTTGGGAAGTTATAGAGTGTTTTAATGCAATTTCAGTGCTGACAATCTCTCTTTTGCCTGCTTGAATAAAATAAGCTCTACTGCAGTTTGAACATGTAATCACCAGATTCTGAAATGGCTGTGTTCATATTAAGCTATTTTTAGGCATCTTCACCTTGCTTCAATAGGTGGAAGTCTTTTCAAAAACACTTTTAAATTCCATTACTTGTCAAAGTCTACAAATGATCACCCTAAAAGTCTAAGATAATAGAAAATACAGTGAATACACAGGAACAGTACCTAAGATGTTGGACCAGGGAATAGAGCCTTAGTTTCTATTTGAAATGAGGATTTTTCGGAATTATCTTAAACCATCTAGTTTTTCTTTAACCCTTGTTTTGTTCTTAAATTCAAACATGCTCTCACAAAGTCTTCCATTGTCATAGAGAGTTTCATTTCAATTTGAGTTGGTTCTCTCCTTGATCTATTGATCATTGCACCCTAATTCTTCTTCTGTGGCTCCAACAAGATTTAATTATAACAAAGGCAGCAGGATCCCTCAATTCAAATACTCCTGGACCATTTCTCACCAAGCCCAGGGTGATGTAAAGACAAAAGGAATCTTTTCACCAAGCCCTGACTTTATTGAATGCTAATAGAGGATTTGGAATTAGAGGTGTCTGGTTCATTTCTCTCTCTGCTTATCATCTTAGAAGAAAGACAACATTCAAAACAACAGGAAAATTAAGAATGAGGCTTAACTACCCTTCCGTTGGGGAGCCCAGGCTTTGTGGCAGGCACAGTAAGAAGAACCAGCCTCCGATTCATTAAGTTGGCTATGTGGCTTCTAATATTTCAGATAAATTAGTTCACTTAGGAGAATTCAGAAAAGAATGAGTGATTAGAGTTCACTATACCCGAATAAATGCGTATAAAACAGATTCTTATATTGAGAAAGTACAGTATATAAATGATAAAGATTTATGATTCTTTTTTCCCTATTATGCCCCCATATATCAAGATTTGGGCACTTTATTTTAGAAGAAAATATATATCTTTTACATATGTGTGTATTTATAAATGCATAGATATATGTATAAAAATTTGTAAGAGCTGGAGGCTTTAATTCACCAATGCATTTAGACAGCTCAGTGTAACTGACTATTTTATGTGAACATAATAAAAAGCATAATTTTCACATTCTGTCACATTCAGGCAGTCTTTCTTGTGATAATATAAAAAGCTTGTAGTTTTAGGAGAGACTTCAAGAGATTGTTGGATTGCAGAGCTGACGAATCACTGAATGTGATATAGAAAAGAAGCACCTGAACAGCTCTGTTCTTGTGAAGGTCCTGTGGAGGTGGGTCAGGTAATTGGAATCACTTGAATATAATAATAGCTACATTTTTAGAGTGCTTAGGTGCTATTTTAGGCACCTTATGTATTATCTCATCATATTCTCACAGTACCCCATGCAAGAGATAGTATTATGATCACAGTTGTAAGGGTGAAGATACTGAGCCACAAGGGAAAATAAGTTTGCACAGCTATTTAGTGGGCAGAGCCGGGATTTGAACCCAGAGAGGCAAAGTCAGACAGTAGAGCCCATACTATGATCCACTATGGTATATTAGTAGGCTGAGATATGGGTCTTGTTCTTGAGCTGTGGGATGAAGACACAGGAAGGAGAAAATGTAGGGAAGACTTGTTTCATTTATGCTTTCATTCATTCATGAACAAATATTTACAGATAAACTGGGCATGTAACTTGACATGTTAGTCCATTTGATGGTTTCTGAGCTGAACCTTGAAGAATACAGTTGACCCTTGAACAATGGGGGGGATTAGGGGCACCGACTCTCCACGCAGTTGAAAATCTGTGTGGAATTTTTGACTCCTTCCAACACTTAACTACTAATAGCCTACTGTTGACCAGAAGCCTTACCAATAAAATAAACAGTCGACTGACACATATTTTGTATGTTATATGCATTATATACTGTATTCTTACATAAATTAAGCTAGAGAAAAGAAAATGTTATTAAGAAAATCATAAGGAAGAGAAAATACTTTTACAGTACTGTACTGTAGTTATCAATACCATAAGTTTACATCATCAGTTTACAAGATGAATCATCTGTCAGTACCTACAGCAATATTGTCTTATATGATACAAAACTCTGTAGATGTTATACGTATTACTAACAGTAAATGTCAAAAATGGAAAGACCATGTGAAAAAGAAATTCATATTTATTTCATGCATTGATAACGAGGAAGCTGCAATAAGAATACTTTATGGTAGCCTAGTGTAATCAAAATGATTACTTCACAATAGCCTAGCCTATACACTAATGAATGAATGGTTATAATAGTATGGCATACAGTATTACAGTCATATTCATAATACAGTATTGGAAACATTTACATTTTTTAAAAAAACACTTACCCATGACGATAGGCTGACAGGTAGTTTCTTCAATTAGGAGAGAGCAGCATACTGTACTGTAATGTAATTTTTTGAAAACAATGTTATAAAATGGTAAGAAAACTAACACATTATTAATTTTATATTAAATATCACTCACCTTATGCCTATGTAAGGATAGACTAGTATCTACATGTTTTATGCATTCATGACATATCTTTTTCTTACTTATTTCGATATTTCTAGGCTATGAGTTTTGTCGGCAGGTTTTTCATATTATCACAAATCTCCAAAAATCTTTCCAATATGTTTGTTGAAAAGAAAATCCACATAGAAGTGACCCATGCTGTTCAAATCTATGTTGTGCAAGGGCCAACTGTATGTACAAGTTATCCAGGAAAGAAAGATGGTGAAAATACCTAGGCAAAAAGAATAGCACAGAACCAAAAGATGAGACATGAAAGGAGATGGTAAGTATAGTAATTAAAAGAGTTTGGAGAGCCACGTGTATCATTCTTCAGGAAGAAAAGGGAAGGGAAACAGAGAGAAGGGATTAAGAGAAAGAAAAAGGATAAAGGATTTGGAAGTAAGAAAAAATATCAAAAATTCATAAAACTACAAGTTTAGGTAATTACATCTTAAAGGACCAAGTAGGTAACTTAGCTGTAATTCATTTTCAGTCCATTTAGACAAGGGTAGGGAAAATGAAAGCAGAGTAAAATTGTTTTTAAAATGTCCTCTTCTAGAAACATAGTCTCTTTCATTCTCTCATACTATACTTGGAGATGAAGCTCAGCCAGTGCCCATTAACAGCACGCTCCTAAGGAGGTCTAGTGTGATACCTGGATGCTACCTTAGGTCAAACACTAAGGAAGTGAAATTCAGTCACCAACACCAGCATCTTCCTTAGACACATGCATACAAATCCAGACCTGTTAAAACACAGAACCATTGGCAAAAGTACCAAGTGGTAATTACAGAAGAACATGAGATGGCACAAATATAAATTAGTTATTCCTCTCATGCCTTAGGTTTATCCACAAATGAAGATTATAAACAAGTCGGTTTTTTTCACACAGTCTTTTAATGATGGAAATGTGTGTTCTTGAACAATAATGATGAGTTGTTATCATCACACTACCACTACCAATGTTTGCTTTTTGGTAATTGCTTTTCTTTCAAGAGTCAAAAGACTTTTTTCTATATATTGTGTTTGTACTCATATGCCTCACAGCACTGAAAGAAGAGACCCATTAGGACCTTTCTTTTAAATAATATGTGTAATAGTAAATATACAAAGATAAACACAACATCTTGCATTCTAAGTATGGTACCAACCAAGCTTTCTTATTAAAACAGCCTATGCTCACTTTGAGGATAAGAAACTAGTCAGTTCACTTGGCCAAATTTAATCAGAGTAAAGTTGAATTCAGAGTAAAGTTGTCCTGAGCTAATAACTTATTGGGACAGTCTGAGAAAAAATAAAGACAAATATTTTTTTCTCCATAGGTTTGACATGCTACATTTAGCAAATTCTGTATTCCCACATGTATGGGTCAATTTTGAGACTGTTTGTTCTGTTTCATTGGTCTGTTTGTTTGTTCATGCTCTAGAACCATGGTATTTTAAATTTTGAGCCTGGTAATATAATTACTCCTGTTATAACATGTTGTTGGTGTTTTTTTGTCAGAGAGCATTTGCTCTTTATTTTCATGTAAATTTTATGTTCACCCTGCATTACCATGTAGTAAGGATGGTAAACTTGCTTCTTTGTGACTGGAATAATGATACTCCCAGGGGTGATCAAAATTAAGAATAAATTTTTTGGTTTGGACATTACTGTACTCTGGGACTACATAACTGTTGGGTCTAAAAATAGAATCAGAAGGAAGATTTTCTGTTAGTGCTTAGAACCCAGTGTCTATTTTTTCCCCAGCCTTATTGAGATACAATGGACAAAACACTGTGCACATTTAAGGTGTACAACATGATATTTGATACATGTGTGTATTGCCAAATGATTACCACAATAAGGTCTGTTAACATGTTCATCACCTCACATAATTACCTTTTCTTTTCTGTGGTGAGACTACTTAAGGTTTACTGTCTTAGCAACTTTCAAATATATAAAACAAGTGGTGTCAGCACCCAACAAAACAAAAATTGCAATGTCTGGCATCTAGTCAAAAATTACCATGAATGCTGGAAATAGGAAAATATGACCCATAAATAGGAGAAAAATCAATCAATAGAAACATACCAAGAAATGCTAGATGATAGCATAACAAACAAGGAACTTAAGACACTTATTATAAATATGCTACATATGCCTAAGAAGGTAGAAAGAGACATGAACATTATGAGGACAGAAATGAAAGCTATACACAAGTCCTAATTATAACTTCTAGAGATGGAAAATACAGTATCTGAAATAATAAAACACTGAGTAGGATTAACATCAGATGAGGTCTTAAAAAATATTACCAGTGAACTTAATGACACAGTACTTGAAACAATCCAAAATGAAGCAAAGAGAGGGAAAAAGACAATAATAAACAAAGAATCAGTGACATCTGAAACAAAATCAAGCAATCTAACACACATATAATTAGATTCCAGAAATAAAGGAAAGGGATGGTGGGATAGAAGAAAGTATTTGAACAAATAACAGTGAAAACTTTCTCAAATTATAAGCTCACAGCTCCAAGAAACTCAGTAGACACCAAGTAAAAAAAGCAGAGGAAACACACCAAGGAACATCAAAATCAAATTCCTGAAAAATAATGAAAAAGAGAACATTTTAAAAGCAGCCAAGGGTAGGGGGTAGTGGATGGAAACACATATGTACAGTGGAACAAAGACTGATAAAATGTAATTAGATTATTTGAAGGTAGGCAGTGATAAGTGGAATGAGTATATTATAAATCTTAGAATGACCATTAAAAACAAAAACAAAAACATAGAGAGATGTAGCTAATAGGTCAATAGTGTTTATAGAATGGAATCATAAGAAATACACAAATCAAAAGAAGGCAGAACAAAAGAGGAACTAAAGGAACAAATAACAGATGGGATAAATAGAAAATAAGAGCTAGATGGTAGCTTTAAGCGTAATCATATTTTTAACTACATTAATTGTAACAAGTGGGAATAGACCACAGATGGTCTCAAGGGAACATTTCTAGGATGACAGAACTATCCTATATTATGATTGCTGTGGTAGTTATATGACTACATACATTTTCTAAAGCTCATCGATTTGTAAACTTAAAATTAGCTTCTTTATTGTATGTGAATTTATATCTCAAAAATGTTAAGCAGAAAAAGAAATATATCTTTCAGTTGGGAATTCAGCAAGGAGGGCACATCAAAGAAAGCCATCCTGAAAACTATTTAAAACAAATGTTCAGGGGAGACCAAGATGTCAGAGGACTAACGTGGAAATCACCTTCCTCCCCACAAACACATCAGAAATACATCTACATGTGGAACAACTCCTACAAAACACCTACTGAACGCTGCAAGAAGACCTCAGACTTCCCAAAGGGCAAGAAACTCCCCATGTACCTGGGTAGGGCAAAAGAAAAAAGGAAAAACAGAGACCAAAGAATAGGGATGGGACCTGCACCAGTGGGAGGGAGCTGTGAAGGAGGAAAGGTTTCCACACACTAGGAAGCCCCTTTGCGCAGGCAGAGACTGTGGTGGTGGAGGGGGGAGCTTTGGAGCCACGGAGGAGAGCACAGCAACAGGGGTGCAGAGGGCAAAGCGGAGAGATTCCCGCACAGAGGATCGGTGCTGATCGGCACTCACCAGCCGAGAGGCTTGTCTGCTCACCCGCCGGGGCGGGCGGGGCTGGGAGCTGAGGCTCGGGCTTCGGTCGGATCGCAGGGAGAGGACTGGGGTTGGCTGCGTGAACACAGCCTGAAGGGGCTAGTGCACCACAACTGGCCGGGAGGGAGTCCGGGAAAGTCTGGAGCTGCCGAAGAGGCAAAAGACTTTTTCTTCCCTCTTTGTTTCCTGGTGCGCGAGGAGAGGGGATTCAGAGCGCCACTTAAAGGAGCTCCAGAGATGGGCGCGAGCCGCGGCTAACAGCGCGGACCCCAGAGACGGGCCTGAGACGCTAAGGCTGCTGCTGCCACCACCAAGAAGCCTGTGTGCAAGCACAGGTCACTCTCCACACCTCCCTTCCCGGGAGCCTCTGCAGCCCGCCACTGCCAGGGTCCCGTGATCCAGGGACAACTTCCCCCGGAGAACGCACGGCGCGCCTCAGGCTGGTGCAATGTCACGCCGGCCTCTGACGTCGCAGGCTCGCCCCGCACTCTGTGCTCCTCCCTCCCCCCGGCCTGAGTGAGCCAGAGTCCCCGAAACAGCTGCTTCTTTAACCCCGTCCTATCTGAGCGAAGAACAGACGCCCTCAGGCGACCTACACGCAGAGGCGGGGCCAAATCCAAAGCTGAGCCCCGGGAGCTGTGCGAACAAAGAAGAGAAAGGGAAATCTCTCCCAGCAGCCTCAGGAGCAGCGGATTAAATCTCCACAATCAACTTGATGTACCTGCATCTGTGGAATACCTGAATAGACAACGAATCATCCCAAATTGAGGAGGTGAGCTTTGGGAGCAACAATATATACATTTTTTTTTTCCTTTTTCTCTTTTTGTGAGTGTATATGTGTATGCTTCTTTGGGTGATTTGGTCTGTATAGTTCTGCTTTTACCATTCATCATAGTGTTGTCTTTTTTTTTTTCTTTTTTTATTACTTTTTAATGTTTTTTATTTTTAATTTTAATAACTTTATTTTATTCTATTTTCTTTCTTTCTCTTTCTTTCTTCCTTTCTTTCTTTCTCTTTCTTTCTTTCTTTCTTTCTTTTACTCCCTTTTCTTCTGAGCCATGTGGCTCACAGAGGCTTGGTGCTCTGGCCGGGTGTCAGGCCTGAGCCTCTGAGTTGGGAGAGCCGAATTCAGGACACTGGTCCCCCAGAGACCTTCCAGCTGCACGTAATATCAAATGGCAAAAGCTCTCCCAGAGATCTCCACCTCAACGCAAAGACCCAGCTCCACTCAACTACCAGCAAGCTACAGTGCTGGACACCCTATGCCAAACAACTGGCAAGAGAGAAAAACAACCCCACCCATTAGCACAGAGGCTGCCTAAAATCATAATAAGGTCACAGACACCCCAAAGCACACCACCGGATGCAGTCCTGCCCACCAGAAAGACAAGATCCAGCCTCATCCACCAGAACATGGGCACCAGTCCCCTCCACCAGGAAGCCTACACGACCCACTGAACCAACCTTAACCACTGGGGATAGACACCAAAAACAACGGGAACAACGAACCTGCAGCCTGCAAAAAGAAGAACCCAAACACAGTAAGTTAAGCAAAATGAGAAGACAGAGAAGCACACAGCAGATGAAGGAACAAGATAAAAACCCACCAGACCTAACAAATGAAGAGGAAATAGGCAGTCTATCTGAAAAAGAATTCAGAATAATGATAGTAAAGATGATCCAAAATCTTGGAACTAGAATAGAGAAAATACAAGAAACGTTTAAAAAGGACCTAGAAGAACTAAAGAGCAAACAAACAATGATGAACAACACAATAAATGAAACTGAAAATTCTCTAGAAGGAATCAATAGCAGAATAACTGAGGCAGAAGAACAGATAAGTGACCTGGAAGATAAAATAGTGAAAATAACTACTGCAGAGCAAAATAAAGAAAAAAGAATGAAAAGAATTGAGGACAGTCTCAGAGACCTCTGGGACATTAAACGCAAAAACATTTGAAGTGTAGGGGTCCCAGAAGAAGAAGAGAAAAAGAAAGGGACTGAGAAAATATTTGAAGACATTATAGTTGAAAACTTCCCTAATATGGGAAAGGAAATAGGTAATCAAGTCCAGGAAGCACAGAGAGTAGCATACAGGATAAATCCAAGGAGAAACACACAAAGACATATTAATCAAACTATCAAAAATTAAATACAAAGAAAAAATACTAAAAGCAGCAAGGGGAAAACAACAAATAACGTCCAAGGGAATCCCCTAAGGTTAACAGCTGATCTTTCAACAGAAAATCTGCAAGCCAGAAGGGAGTTGAAGGACATATTTAAAGTGGTGAAAGGGAAAAACTTACAACCAAGATTACTCTATACAGCAAGGATCTCATTCAGATTTGATGGAGAAATTAAAACCTTTACAGGCACGCAAAAGCTAAGAGAATTCAGCACCACCAAACCAGCTTTACAACAAATGCTAAAGGATCTTCTCTAGTCAGGAAACACAAGAGAAGGAAAAGACCTACAATAACAAACCCAAAACAATTAAGAAAATGGTAATAGGAACATACATATCAATAATTACTTTAAACATGAATGGATTAAGTGATCCAACCAAAAGACACAGGCTTGCTGAATGGATACAAAAATAAGACCCATATGTATGCAGTCTACAAGAGACCCACTTCAGACCTAGGGACACATACAGATTGAAAGTGAGGGGATGAAAAAAGATATTCCATGCAAATGGAAATCAAAGAAAGCTGGAGTAGCAATTCTCATAACACACAAAACAGACTTTAAAATAAAGACTATTACAAGAGACAAAGAAGGATACTACATAATGATCAAGGGATCAATCCAAGAAGATATAACAATTGTAAACGTTTACACACCCAACATAGGAGTACCTCAATACATAAGGCAAATGCTAACAGCAATAAAAGGGGAAATTGACAGTAACACAATAAAAGTAGGGGACTTTAACACCCCACTCTCACCAATGGACAGATCATCCAAAATGAAAATAAAAAAAGAAACACAAGCTTTAAATGATACATTAAACAAGAAGGAGTTAATTGATATTTAGAGGACATTGCATCCAAAAACAACAGAATACCCTCTCTTCTCAAGTGCTCATGGAACATTCTCCAGGACAGATGATATCTTGGGTCACAAATCTAGCCTTGGTAAATTTAAGAAAATTGAAATCGCTACACGTATCTGTTCCAAGCACAGTGCTATGAGACTACATATCAATTACAGGAAAAAATCTGTAAAAGATACAAACACATGGAGGCTAAACAATACACTACTTAATAACAAAGGCATCACTTAAGAAAGCAAAGAGGAAATCAAAAAATACCTAGAAACTGATCACAATGAAAACACGATGACCCAAAACCTAGGGGATGCAACAAAAGCAGTTCTAAGAGGGAAGTTTATAGCAATCCAATCCTACCTCAAGAAACAAGAAGCATCTTAAATAAACAACCTAACCTTACACCTAAAGCAATTAGAGAAAGAAAAGCAAAAACCCCCAAAGTTAGCAGAAGGAAAGAAATCATAAAGATCAGGTCAGAAATAAATGAAAAAGAAATGAAGGAAATGATAGCAAAGATCAATAAAACTAAAAGCTTGTTCTTTGAGAACATAACAAAATTGATAAACCATTAGCCAGACTCATCAAGAAAAAAGGTAGAAGACTCTACTCAACAGAATAAGAAATGAAAACGGAGAAGTAACAATGGACGCTGAAGAAATACAAAGGATCATGAGAGATTACTACAAGCAACTCTATGTATGCCAATAAAATGGACAACCTGGAAGAAATGCACAAATTCCTAGAAAAGCACCACCTTCCGAGACTGAACCAGGAAGAAATAGAAAATATAAACAGACCAATCAAAAGCACTGAAGTTGAAACTGTGATTAAAAATCTTCCAACAAACAAAAGCCCAGGACCAGATGGCTTCACAGACGAATCCTATCAAACATTTAGAGAAGAACTAACACCCACGCTTCTCAAACTCTTCCAAAATATAGTACAGGGAGGAACACTCCCAAACTCATTCTACGAGGCCACCATCATCCTGTTACCAAAACCAGACAAAGATATCACAAAGAAAGAAGACTACAGGCCAATATCACTGATGAACATAGATGCAAAAATCCTCAACAAAATACTAGCAAACAGAATCCAACAGCACATTAAAAGGATCATACACCATGATCAAGTGGGGTTCATCTCAGGAATGCAAGGATTCTTCAATATATGCAAATTAATCAATGTGATACACCATATTAACAAATTGAAGGAGAAAAATCATATGATCATCTCAATAGATGAAGGAAAAACTTTCGACCAAATTCAACACCTATTTATGATAAAAACCCTCCAAAAAGTAGGCATAGAGGGAACTAACCTCAGCATAATGAAGGCCAGATACGACATACCCACAGCCAACATTATTCTCAATGGTGAAAAACTGAAACCATTTCCACTAAGATCAGGAACAAGACAAGGTTGCCCATTCTCACCAACATAGTTTTGGAATTTTTAGCCAGAGCAATCAGAGAAGAAAAGAAATAAAAGGAATCCAAATCAGAAAAGAAGAAGTAAAGCTGTCACTGTTTGCAGATGACATGATACTGTACATAGAGAATCCTAAAGACTCTACCAGAAAACTATTAGAGCTAATCAATGAATTTGGTAAAGTAGCAGGATGCAAAATTAATGCACAGAAATCTCTGGCATTCCTATACACTAATGATGAAAAATCTGAAAGAGAAATTAAGGAAACACTCTCACTTACCATTGCAACAATAAGAATAAAATACCTAGGAATAAACCTACCTAGGGAGACAAAAGACCTGTATACAGAAAAATATAAGACACTGATGAAAGAAATTAAAGATGATACAAACAGTTAGAGAGATATACCATGTTCTTGGACTGGAAGAATCAACATTGTGAAAATGACTCTACTACCCAAAGCAATCTACAGATTCAGTGCAATCCCTATCAAACTACCACTGGCATTTTTCACATAACCAGAACAAAAAATTTCACAATTTGTATGGAAACACAAAAGACCCCGAATAGCCAAAGCAAACTTAAGAGAGAAACACAGAGCTGGAGGAATCACACTCCTGGACCTCAGACTATACTACAAAGCTACAGTAATCAAGACAGTATGGTACCAGCACAAAAACAGAAATATAGAGCAATGGAACAGGATAGAAAGCCCAGAGCTAAACCCACGCACATATGGTCACCTTATTTTTGATAAAGGAGGCAAGAATATACAATGGAGAAAAGACAGCCTCTTCAATAAGTGGTGCTGGGAAAATTGGGCAGCTACATATAAAAGATGAAATTAGAACACTCCCTAACACCATATGCAAAAATAAACTCAAAATGGATTAAAGACCTAAATGTAAGTCCAGACATTATAAAATTCTTAGAGGAAAACCTAGGCAGAACACTCTATGACATAAATCACAGCAAGATCTTTTTTGACCCACCTCCTAGAGAAATGGAAATAAAAACAAATGGGACCTAATGAAACTTAAAAGCTTTTGCACAGCAAAGAAAACCATAAACAAGACAAAAAGACAGCCCTCAGAATGGGGGAAAATATTTGCAAATGAACCAACTGACAAAGGATTAATCTCCAAAATTTACAAGCAGCTCATGCAGCTCAATATCAAAAAAACAAACAACAGAATCCAAAAATGGGCAGAAGACCTAAATAGACATTTCTCCAAAGAAGATATACAGATTGCCAACAAACACATGAAAGAATGCTCAACATCATTAATCATTAGAGAAATGCAAATCAAAACCACAATGAGATATCATCTCACACCAGTCAGAATGGCCATCATCAAAAAATCTAGAAACAATGCTGGAGAGGGTGTGGAGAAAAGGGAACACTCTTGCACTGTTGGTGGGAATGTAAATTGATAGAGCCACTATGGAGAATGGTATGGAGGTTCCTTAAAAAACTAAAAATAGAAGTACCATACGACCCAGCAATCCCACTAATGGGCATATACCCTGAGAAAACCATAATTCAAAAAGAGTCATGTACCATAATGTTCATTGCAGCTCTATTCACAATAGCCCGGAGATGGAAACAACCTAAGTGTCCATCATCGGATGAATGGATAAAGAAGATGTGGCACATATATACAATGGAATATTACTCAGCCATAAAAGGAAACAAAATTGAGTTATTTGTCATGAGGTGGACGGACCTAGAGTCTGTCATACAGAGTGAAGTAAGTCAGAAAGAGAAAAACAAATGCCGTATGCTAACACATATGTATGGAATCCAAAAAAAAATAAAATAAAAAAATAAAACAAATGTTCAACATCTCAGAAGATGTTTTTATTTTGCATCTATTCCATTCTTAATAAAGTATCAATATTTTATTTTAAAATAATAGTTTCATTTAAATTCTCCATGCTCCTATATCATTTCAGGCTCCCTGGCCTCAAGTACCTTTAGTCACTAGAGACCCATTTCAAGGGAATGCCATTCTGTTCTCTTGTGAATCCAAAGACCCTTTTATTTTTCCTTAGGAAATACAGATGAGTGCTTGGCCTTATGGAGTGTGGGAGTGTGTGTATGTACATGTTTCTGTCTAATCTTTACCTGTTTTCTGAGAGAAGAAAATAATTTGGTTTATTCTATGAAGGAGTATTTTTAAGAATAAAACCTCACTGTTTAGTAATCTAAGGAAGTGCTTGTTGATGCCTTCTTGATGCTTTTATGATTTATGAGATCCTATAAACATTGCCATAAAAACTTTTATTTTGTCATCCTCTTCATCTTCTCACTGTTAGGAGAAGCAAAGAGCTTATTGAGAGAAACAAGGTAGGACCTTGAAATAAAGACAGGATATTGATTCCTTCTCTTCCCTGAGCTTCTGAGTCAATCTATATACTGGAAGTGTCCAACTACAATTTATGTTCCTAACATTTGCTTGTAAGTTGGCTTTTTGATATGCTAAATGCAATTTCCCTGGCAAACAAAGTTATAAACCACATTTAGGTTCCCCAGCTTGTCCATGGCAGCCTATTAATCGATAACATAGCACTTTTCTTCGTGAGAAATACATTAAAAATAACATTTCAAAAACAGATAAATATCTTTTCTGCATCCTCTCATCTTTCCCACACATTTTGGTGTCCTCCTGCCCCTTGAACACTTCACTATATATACTTTCTTTGGGGAGTGGGGCAAATCGGGAAATTTTTTAGAGGATGATTCATTACACAAACATATCCAACTGGTGATATTTCAAATAGCCTAGAAAAGTGAAAGGAAATATTTTATGCAAAATAGGGGAAGGATTTTGTAGAAAAGAAGCATGCATACAGTTTATATAAACATAAGGGAGACAAAAGGAACTTGGTGATCAGCTAATGCAACAGCATTTCCCACAATAACGACTTTCTTGAGTCTGTAGACGGCTACTAGTCATCATTTAAAAAAAAAAGAGAATTATGTTTCAAATGATTGGAACACAGTATGTTAATATAAGAAATGCATTCATCCATTCAAGTATTGATATTTTGCTAATGAATGTTGTAAATCAATAAGTGTTGCCTAAACTCACTTGGCTATGGGGATGCACCTTACAGGACTAATGTTCTGTGAACTATACTTTAGGAAATAATGTTTTCATCCCATCTTCAAAGAATGTCTTCTACATCATCAAGGCTTTCCATCAATAATGGAGAGTTCTCTGCTCTTCAGGAGTGTCCCTTTGTAGGATGTTCTGTCCCTTTAAAGGAGTCCAGTACAATGAAAATAACATGAGAGCCATATATGGAAGTTACAATTTTCTATTTTAAATTTATTAGATTCTTATTAATTGCCTAAATTTAAATTATTTAAGTTAAAAAGGCTTACATTTAAAGTAAAAAAGAAACACATGAAATTAATTTTAATATATTTTATTTAACTCAATATATCCTTATATATGATCATTGCAACATACAATCAATATGAAATTATTAATTCGAGATATTGCACAATTTTTTGTGCTAAGTTTTTGAAATCCACTGTGTATTTTACACTTACAGCACATCTCAATTTGGACCGATCATATTTTAAGAGTTCAATAGCAACACATGGCTAGTGGCTACCCTATTGGATGGTACAGCTTTAAAATAGTTTAACATCTATTGAGTCTTAATCCTTCTTTATTTTGAACAAATCCAGTCACTAAAAAATTGAAATCAGAATCCTAAATTTTAGACATGAATGTGTTCTTAGAAATCATTTAATGCAATCCTCTCAATTCTGCAGCAAAGTAATGAAAGAGTGATGGGATTGGAATGCAAGTTACATTCTCCTGGCCCCTGATATACTATACTATTTTAACATGGAAACATTATGGTTTGAATTTATAAAAAGAATTGCTGGCTTTACTTTAAAAAATCACTACAGAATCCCCCTTAAAAATTGTCCACCTCCAGAAAATTTAATAAGTGATTCTTTAAAATAAAAATTTAATTTGCAAACACATTTTCCAGACTTCATCTACTGCATAAAGTGATGCCACCTGCTCATTTTTAGTGCCAAACTAAAAACAGGGAATCTTTTTTAGATTAAAAAGCAACTCTTGTCTGTTGCTACATTTTATTGTATGAGGTACTTAAGTCAGCAGTACAAACATATAATAAACACAGCAACCACAGCCAAGTTAGCAATATGCTGGTCCTTCTCCATCTCTCTCAGGAGAAGGGGCATCCAGCTTTCATTCATCTGCTCAGCCTCTGTCCTTAAGCCAAACGATATCACTTAAAATTTGAATTTTAAAACTCATTTTGCTAGTTTCTCTAGCCAACTCATTCTACTGGTCTTGGGGAAAAAATAGAAATAGGAAAACATTAAGACATGTAATAGGCAAACTGAGATTTAATTATCTATGCAATCTTTATCAAACTATTCTTAATGGAAAATTGGGACATTCCATATTCATATTGACTTTCTGCAATAAGTGGGTTTCTAGTTTTGCTCTTTTAGTATTATTAACCTAATCTATAGTTAATAGTCAATATGAAGCACCCAAGTGCACCAAATGAAAGCTTTTATGGGAAAAAAAGAATATAATCCAAGGATATGTGAGAACAAAGCAGGCAAAGAACTACCCATCCAGATATCTCATGGATAATGACAAAAAAAACGAACGAGAGATGTGCTGCTGTGATTATCTTTCCAGTTGAAATTAATAGTGAATCAACATGCTGTCTCCAGCTACCACCTTGGCTAGAAACAATCCATTAAAATCACAGCTCAAAGTGGGGAACAGAAATTATGCTGGACAAATAATGATGCTGATAAATGATCGGATCATGACCATAAAACACCATGAGCAATTAAAGCAGATTGGAACTCTTCTCACCAACTCTAATTACTGGGCACCTGTCCACAAACCATACTGCTGTATCTGAATTCTGCAAAGACTAAACCTAAACTACATTCTGGACTGCAAACCCACCAACTTTATAATAATACTTGTTTAATTAAAATGGTATAAAGAACAAGGCCACCATCAAACACCTGAATAATAAAGTCTATCTATTCATCTTTTTCTTTTGTATCCAGAACAGACATTGTCTCAAAATAGCCTCGGCATCAACTTATTAGGTTCCTTTAATGGGCAGTTCTTACTTAAACTGGGCAGAAATGCATCCAAGTTATCAGGGAAGGAGATGGATACATTAATTTCTGATTCTTCCAGGGCAGTATCCCAAGAGGTCAGTGTCTCCCAGCAGTCTGTAGATATTTAAACTGTTAAACACCCTGGGACATCAGAACAAGGACCTCTGCACATTACCTCTGCACATTACCCTGCAGAGAGAAAAAAAATGCACTCCAGAGATTGCGAGGAGGTGCCAACGCCGAATCATACCTGGAAAGAATGGTGATTTGTGCTATAGCTTAAAGAAAAAAGGGAAAATTGTTTAACCCAGGTACTGGGAGAGTCATGGAGAAATAATTACAAATGTTATCTGAAGCTCTTTGCATCTCAAACATCCAGATTATTCTGCATAACAGGAAGGATCTTGTATCTAGGCACCAACAACTCAAAGTTATAAAATCTAGAAAGTATTGACCATTTGGAAGGAGGCTTAGACTTCATACTTCTTAGTATGCAATAAAGCAAAACAAATTTACAACTACTTCATTGGAAGTGTAAAGGAGAGATAAACCTAAAAATGTCTAGCAAGCAAATAATAATATATAGAAATTCATTGATATCCATTATACAAAAACTTACTGTAAAAATCAATATTATGTCCACTCAGTGTTAAATTTGATTTTTTTTAACTTAATAGGTACTTGTAAGTGTGTTTGACCATCTAGTCTTATTTTTGTTACACAAAGTCCTTGAACTTTTCCAGGGCAAGTTCTTCTATCATAGGGATTTTCAGGAACTTTAACATAATGGCTCAAAAGGGAGTACAATATATTTTACTTTCTTCCTTCACAGAGTCTTCCAAATATATATGCCTCGTCTTTAACAAACTCATTTCTGTGGCACGTAAGAAATACACAGCTTGTATTATTACATTTTCAGTCATAGCTGACAGAAACTATGCAATCTAGCTTAAGCATGATTGGAAGTGTCAGGGATAAGGGCTTCAGACATTGATGAATCCAGGGAATTATCTCGCTTCATTTTCTATTCACAAGACAGAAAAAAAAAGTTACTGGTCAGCCCAGGGGAAAGAGAGTATTTGGTGATATTTTCTGCTGGGAAAAAAATTTCAGAGACCTTGATTATCCTGATGTGTGTATTAGACCCATCTTTAAACCATTCACTGTGTTCGATAGGTTGCGTACTCTAATTACTCACAATCATGTTTACTGCCAACTCCTCTGGCTGCAGAAAAGATCAGCTGCACCCAGATAACATGCACTGGTTTCCCTAGAAGAAAGAGAGGTTCTAGTTCTAGGTGAATGGGGATCTAGCACTGGGTATTTTTGTTTGTTTGTTTCTAAACCATTGAAGCAAACAAAATGGAGCTCCTTGTGAAACTGCTAGTGTGCTGGTGGAGGTGTTTCTCTTTGCTGCTGTCACCCAGTGGTGAAAAGGGACTATTTCTGGCTAAAGAACATAGCCTGGCCTAGTGTTTTCCTCTGGCCATCGCCAGCTGGTAGGCAAGGACTCTCAACTCTCCATCCTTTGTGGATGGGTTGGGGCACACTGGTGTTTCCTGACCTGGTAAAAATATCCCTGGTAGATTTGCACTGGTCTCCTGTCACTCAGCAGCCAAGCTCAGCTCCCTATAAAAGCACTCCAGAAATTCCTCCTAGGTTCTTCCTGTGATCCCTCTGTTCTAACCAAAAGAAATGGCATCCAGGGTCCATGCCTAGGTTGTTTCAGTCCACATCTCCTCTTCTAGTCCCACCATTTCATCCCTAGAAACATAAGATCTTCTTTAGATTCTCTGTGTGAATTTTGTTTGGCCGGTGCCTCACTGTGAGCAATTCTTCTCATGATTTTTGAATCAGAGCCTCTGGATACTGTGTGTTTAGCTCTCTGGAGTTCCTCTATTACCAAGTCATGTAACTAGTAGATTCCCTCATCTTAAAATCACTTTTTACTTATGATTTCCAACCCTCTGCCCACCCAGACCAGCTGTAAATTTCCTTTCTCCCATTCGGAGACATCTTATCTCTGTTACTATATTCAGGGAACACAAGGCTGTTTATAATTTAAAACATGTCTGCAGACTTCTGCTCTGTTTCTGTTTTCATATATTCACATGTTAACATAGGACTTATGTGGAAAATCATTTCTACATTTCACAGTCATCTTTCTAGATGAAGTTTATATTTCCACAGTCATTTTCAAACCAGGGAAATAGCCTGCCGGTGATTATGCTGCTTCCTGTACCTAGAATACTATTTCTGTCTCTGCCCTTTTATACCTCCAAGTGTTTACACTCAAGAGTCTACTTCTAGAAAACTATTTTAAAGAAAAAAAAATGCAGCAAAGACTTAATACCAAAGGTATTAAGGTAATTGCACTGTCTCATAACAACAACAACAAAAAAGAGGAAGTCACTTATATATCCAGTAATGAGATTTATTTAAAATTATAGTATAGGCAAATACATTTTATATAGACATTGAATATTATTGACAAAGTTTTAAAAAATACAAGAAAGTGCTTACGACATTTTTTAAAAGATAAGTGGGATATAAATAATTCAGATAAATCTCAACCATGTTAAAACTATGCATAAAAAGAAAAATACTGAAATAAAGTGCTAATGTGGTTATTTTTTACTGGATTATGGAGGACTGACTAGTTTGGGTGTTTGTCAAGTAACCTGCATATGCGTAACTTTTAGGATAAGAAAAATAACCTATAGACAGTATTAAAAATACATACAACCTAATCTTAAGGATTCAGCTTAAATATCATCTTTTCAATGAAACTTTCACTGATCTTTCTCCTTTTTCTTCTTTGTATTAACAGATTACTTGGTTTACAATGATCCTTTTTTGACTTGTGTTGTGATTTATGTTTTTGTCAGTCTCGTGGACCAGATCACCATTCATTTAATTGTAGGAGCTGTGCCTTGTTTGAATTTGGTTTTCATAGCCCTGAGGACAGGGTCTTCTAAAACCTTAGCACTCATTTGCAGTATGTTGTATTAAATTGAAAGCGTAAGAATTGTAGTTCCCTCGGTTTTTAGTTACTACGGCTTCTACCTTCTATATTAATGAGCTTCTGAAGATGCGGCGAGGGACATTAAAAAAAATCAAACCAGCATCTGATCACAAACAAGAGACATCAGATATCAGCTACCTGAATACAAGATCAGTCTCTGGATGAAAATTGCCATTGTTCCCAGAAAAGAGTGAAAGTAAAGGGACAAAATACCAGAAGTAGAATTATAGCCCAATGACAAAACCAAAATTTAAACCTCGGGATCATATAATCCGTGATATCTCTCCAAGATGAAAATGTCACTTTTTATTTGACATGTCTGCATCCACTCAGTCACGATCAAGGCTTGGTTCTGACCCTTGATTCTAGCCATGACTACAGAGCCAAAACCACCAGCTTAAACATGCTCAGTTAGTAAAGGCAGTCATTTCTTTCCATGGGACCCAAAATAAACCAGTTGTTAAGATTTTTTAAAATCTGAGGTTAGTAAATTGATCTGTGGTCTTGCCTTACTCACACTGCAGGGTTGGACCGACCTCAGTCAGAATCTGGAAATAAGCAGTTTGCTTTGTCTCCTTCACTTTCCCTATTCGTACCCACTCTTTCTTTCAGTCTGTTTCTTTTCCTTTCTCTCTTTCTCTCTCAATATCTGCTGTTTTGTGACCCTAGCTTATCATCATTTGCTGTATTGCAAATCAATGTTTTTAACTAAAACAATTTCAAAATAATGTCTTAATTATATTTCTTAACATCTTGACGTGAATATATAATCCACAATAATGCGTTCTAAAATCCTCTTTCTTCTTTTTACTCCTCGTATAGTCTGGCACATTTCTACTCAAATCCTAAAAAAAAAAAAAGCTAAAAACTCCTCCCTTTCTTTCTCCTCCCATTTGCGCATTTCTCCAGATTCTGCATTATAGAAGCTCAAAGGACAAACCTAAAATTCACAGGATTTTCTTTTGGTAGACAATAAAGAGGAAGAAACTGACAAAGAAAAGCTGAAACCATTTAGGATGGCGAGGGAGAGAGGAGATACCTGTAAACGGTTTATGTATTCTTAATTTACTCACCATGTCTGCTTCCTATAAATGTCTTTGGGTCTTCACATAGGAAAGAAAACTCATTTTCACTTATTATTATCAATCTAAATTATTCCCCTGTCCTATTTTCTTCATATCAGCCATTTGGAAAGCTGAAAACAAAATAAAATAACAATATTAAATATTGAGTTCTTCCTGTGTGCTAGACACTGTGATAAATATATTTCATGCATTATTTAATCCTCAAATCAAACCTGTAAGTTAGAATAGTACCACCATTTAACAGGTGAGGACATGAAGGTTTATATAAGGTGGTACTTTACCAAAGCCATTCAGCTAGTAAATAATATTTAGCAGATCAAGGGTTAAACCCCTATATCTTTGAGCATAAAAATCCAAATTCTGAAGTACTGTTTTATATTGTATGAATATAACAGATTAAAGTATAATACATATTGGTTATATCTTATTTCTCATTCATTGAACAGGACTGGACTCTACATGCCCATTGGAAAAGAGTAACATACCAAGAAAAATATTCATGTGTATGTCCAAAATATATTTAGTTTATTTTAGTACTACCTCAATAAATTGTGGCTTTCAGGAATCTTAAAATATGGCATTAATCTAAGTATCAAGTTTAGTATCTAATATATAAAAAACATTTCCAAGTTTTAAAAAAAATGTTTTGTGTAGAACAGTTGGAAAATGAGGTTTTTTAATTAATTAAAAGATATGGTAGCTATTGTGGTCCACTTCCAAAGTAATAACTGGAACTTTAACTTGGTATATAAGAGAGTTCTATCACTAAAGCACTAAAGTAAAAGGGAATCAGTGAGGTAAAATGTGGAAGGGAAAAAAAAAAGTAAGAATTTTATCAGAGTGTAAGGAGAATTGATAGGACTTTTGTTTATGATTCCAATAATCAGTTTTTGTTTTCCATATGGCTATAGAATAAAGATAAGAAATCTTATTCATTGTAGTATTGTTATTCTCAAATAGAAAATCATGTATTAAATGTTTGCAAACCTCTCAAAGTAAGAGCCATGACCATAATATGTCCATCTTACTCTAAAAGAATTGGCTCAGAGAGAAAGGATAGTTAGGGAGTTTGGGATTGACATATATACACTGCTATATTTAAAAAGGATAACCAACAAGAACCTACTGTATAACACAAGGAACTCTGCTCAATGTTATGTGGCAGCCTGGATGGGAGAGGAGTCTGCAGGAGAATGGATACATGTATATGTATGGCTGAGTCACTTTGCTGTGCACCTGAAACTATCACAACATTGTTAATCAGCTATACTCCAATATAAAATAAAAAGTTAAAAAAAAAGAATTGGCTCAGAGAAAAATGTGTTCAAGGACGCCATGGTAGGCAGAATAATGGCCCTCATTATTGTGACCTAGTGAATATGTCATCTTACTCTGCAAAGGGGACTTGGCAGGTGTCAATTAGTAGAGGACCTTGAGATGGGGAAAGTAACCTGGATTGTCCAGGTGGGTCTAATCTAATTGCATGGGTCCTTAAAAGCAGAGAACCTTCTTTGGCTAGAGTCAGAGAAAGAGATGGGACAATGACAGAAGCAGGGTCAGAGAGATGTGGACTCGACCCACCATTGTTGGCTTTGAGGATGGAGGCAGGGAGCCATGAGCCAAGAAATGCAGGCAGCCCCTAGAAGCTGCAAAGGACAAGGAAATGTATTCTCCCCTACGGCCCCCAGAAAGGAGCACAGCCCTGCTAGCTCCTTCATTTTAGCCCAGTGTCAGACTTCTGACCTCCAGAATTGTTAGATAATACATTAACGTTATTTTAAGCTACTAAGTTTGTGGTAATTTGTTCAATAGAAAATAAATACACATACACAGTTAATACATGGCAGAGGGAGAACTATCCTGTATTTACTAATATTTGAGTACTGCTATCTGTCAGTCACTATATTCTCACTTCAAATATTATAGTTGGTCTATAAAATAACCTATGAGATAGATCTTCCCATTTTTCCCAAATAAGGAAAGTAATGGTTAATTACTCATCTATGTTCATATAACTACCAGTCAAAGAGCTGTCTTTGCCATTGACAAATCCTGTAGGTTTCTACCTTCCCATAGTTTTTTGCAGCTCAGGGCCTTTGACTTCTAATAGAGGCTGCCTTCATGACTCAGCCTCTTATTAGCAAAATGAAGAATTACATGAAGTTTGTTCCAAATATTCCCAGGTGTGCAGTACCTTTAAGTAGCTCAGAGACCCTCTCAAGTAGGACCTCTAATCCATGTATGCTGTTCTGAGCTGAATTATGCTGTTCCCTGCCCCCCCCCCAAATTCATAGGTAGGACTCTTAACCTGAGTACCTTAGATTTGTGACTATGTTTGGAAGTGGAGCCTTTAAAGAGGTAGTTAAGGTAAAATGAGGTCATTAAAATGAGCTCTCATCCAATATGACCAGTGTCCTTATAAGAGATTAGGACACAGACAACACAGATAGAAGAATGACCATGTTAGGACACAGCAAAGAGGCCACTTTCAGGCAAGGTGAGAGGTCTCAGAAGAACATGAAGCCGAACGCACCTTGATCTTGAAATTCTAACCTCCAGAACTATAAGAAAATAAATTTTTGTTGTTTGTCATGCAGCCAGTGGTACAAACTGGCTGAGTGACAGTTACGGCTGTTATGGCAGCCATAACAAACGAATATATATGCCCTCCCAGGAATAAGGTCTTATTCCCATTTGCCAGAGATGGATTTAATTGGTCTGAGTGAGGCTTATGTACCAGGTTTTTGTCTGTTTCAATTTAGATCAATTCTGTTTGTTGAGAATTCAAAGCTGGTCCTTTATAGATAAATAACATCTTTAATAGATGGAGAAAAATGATATCCAATAATTTAGATGTATTTACAAAATGTTTATTTGAATATTCTATAAGGTAGTATTAGCTTTTGAAACAGTGGGAAATTAGCTTTACCTAGTTTCTGTGCAAGTATTTCTACAGAGAAATTTTGTGCATCTGAGCTATGGAAGGTACTCCCTAAAGGGAAGTTTGTTAGATTAAATGTTGAGAGAATAGTTTGTTCTGACTTTGCTCCCCTCTGGGTGAGCTTTAGTCAACTTAACTTTCCAAGATCTACATTTCCTTCAATGTTATACCCTCCCCTTTTCTTGAGAGTACAGACAAAAATGATGTAACAGACTTCAATGGCTGTTCTAAAATCATTGAATATCAACTCAAAAACAACAGAATACACTTTCTTTTCAAGTGCTTGTGGAACATTCTCCAGGATAGATCATATCTTGGGTCACAAATCAAGCCTTGGTAACTTTAAGAAAATTGAAGTCATATCAAGTATCTTTTCCGACCACAATGCTATGAGACTAGATATGAATTACAGCAAAAAAACTGTAAAAAATAAAAATATATGGAGGCTAAACAATACACTACTAAATAACAAAGAGATCACTGAAGAAATCAAACAGGAAATCAAAAAATACCTAAAAACAAAGGACAATGAAAACATGACGAACCAAAACCTATGGGATGCAGCAAACGCAGTTCGAAGAGGGAAGTTTATAGCAATACAATCCTACCTCAAGAAACAAGAAACATCTCAAATAAACAACTTTATCTTACACCTAAAGCAATTAGCAAAATGAGAACAAAAAAACCCCAAAGTTAGCAGAAGGAAAGGAATCATAAAAATCAGATCAGAAATAAATGAAAAAGAAATGAAGGAAACAATAGCAAAGATCAATAAAACTAAATGCTGGTTCTTTGAGAGGATGAACAAAATTGATAAACCATTAGCTAGATTCATCAAGAAAAAAAGGGAGAACACTCAAATCAACAGATTTAGAAATGAAAAAGCAGAAGTAACAACTGACACTGCAGAAATACAAAAGGATCATGAGAGATTACTACAAGCAATTACATGCCAATAAAATGGACAACCTGGAAGAAATGGACAAATCCATAGAAAAGCACAACTTTCCAAGACTGAACCAGGAAGAAACAGAAAATATAAACAGACTAATCACAAGCAGTGAAATTGAAACTGTGATTAAAAATCTTCCAACAAACAAAAGCCCAGGACCAGATGGCTTCACAGGCAAACTCTGTCAAATATTTAGAGAATAGCTAACACCCATCCTTCTCAAACTCTTCTAAATAAGCAGAGTGAGGAACACTCCCAAGCTCGTTCCACAAGGCCACCATCACCCTGATACCAAAACCAGACAAGGATGTCACAAAAAGATAAAACTTCAAACCAATATCACTGATGAACATAGATGCAAAAATCCTCAACAAAATACTAGCAAACAGAATCCAGCAGCACATTAAAAGGATCATACACCATGATCAAGTGGAGTTTATGCCAGAAATGCAAGGATTCTTCAATATATGCAAATTAATCAATGTGATACACCATATTAACAAGTTGAAGGATAAAAACCATATGATAATCTCAATAGATGCAGAAAAAGCTTTTGACAAAACTCAACACTCATTTATGATAAAAACTCTCCTGAATGTAGGCATAGAGGGAACTTACCTCAATATAATAAAGGCTATATATGACAAACCCACAGCCAACATCACTCTCAACGGTGAAAAGCTGAAACCATTTCCGCTAAGATCGGGAACAAGACAAGGTTGCCCACTCTCACCACTATTAAATCCACATAGTTTTGGAAGTTTTAGCCACAGCAATCAGAGAAGAAAAAGAAATAAAGGAATCAAAATTGGAAAAGAAGAAGTAAAACTGTCACTGTTTGCAGATGACATGATACTGTATGTAGAGAATCCTAAAGATGCTACCAGAAAACTACTAGAGCTAATCAATGAATTTGGTAAAGTAGCAGGATGCAAAATTAATGCACAGAAATCTCTTGCATTACTATACACTAATGGTGAAAAATCTGAAAGAGAAATTAAGGAAACACTTCCACTTACCATTGCAACAATAAGAAGAAAATACCTAGGAATGAACCTACCTAGGGAGACAAAAGACCTGTATGCAGAAAAATATAAGACACTGATGAAAGAAATTAAAGATGATACAAACAGATGAGATATATACCATGTTCTTGGACTGGAAGAATCAACATTGTGAAAATGACTGTACTACCAAAAGCAATCTACAGGTTCAATGCAATCCCTATCAAACTACCAATGGCATTTTTCACATAACTAGAACAAAAAATTTCACAATTTGTATGGAAACACAAAAGACCCTGAATAGCCAAAGCAATCTTAAGAAAGAAAAATGGAGCTGGAGCAATCAGGCTCCCTGACTTCAGACTATACTACAAAGTTACAGTAATCAAGATAGTATGGTACTGGCATAAAAACAGAAATATAGATAAATGGAACAGGATAGAAAGCCCAGAGCTAAACCCACGCACATATGGTCATCTTATTTTTGATAAAGGAGGCAAGGATATACAATGGAGAAAAGACAGCCTCTTTAATAAGTGGTGCTGGGGAAACTGGACACCTATATGTAAAAGAATGAAATTAGAACAGTCCCTAGCACCATACACAAAAATAAATTCAAAATGGATTAAAGACCTAAATGTAAGGTCAGACACTCTAAAACTCTTAGAGGAAAACATAGGCAGAACACTCTATGATGTAAATCACAGCAAGATCCTTTTTGATCCACCTCCTAGAGTAATGGAAATAAAAACAAAAATAAACAAATGGGACCTAATGAAACTTAAAAGCTTTTGCACAGCAAAGGAAACCATAAACAAGACAAAAAGACAACCCTCAGAATGGGAGAAAATATTTGCAAATGAAGCAACTGACAAAGGATTAATTTCCAAAATATACAAGAAGCTCATGCAGCTCAATATCAAAAAAACAAACAACACAATCCAAAAATGGGCAGAAGACCTAATTAGACATTTCTCCAAAGAAGATACACAGATTGTCAACAAACACATGAAAGGATGCTCAACACCACTAATCATTAGAGAAATGCAAATCAAAACTACAATGAGGTATCACCTCACACTGGTCAGAATGGCCATTATCAAAAAATCTACAAACAGTAAATGCTGGAGAGGGTGTGGAGAAAACGGAACCCTTTTGCACTGTTGGTGAGAATGTAAATTGATACAGCCACTATGGAAAACGGTATGGAGGTTCCTTAAAAAACTAAAAATAGAAGTACCATATGACCCAGCAATCCCACTACTGGGCATATACCCTGAGAAAACCATAATTCAAAAAGAGTCATGTACCATAATGTTCATTGCAGCATTATTTACAGTAGCCAGGATATGGAAGCAACGTAAGTGTCCATCGACAAATGCATGGATAAAGATGTGGCACATATATACAATGGAATATTACTCAGCCATAAAAAGAAACAAAACGGAGTAATTTGTAGTGAGGTGGATGGACATAGAGTCTTTCCATACAGAGTGAAGTAAGTCAGAAAGAGAAAAACAAATACCGTATGCTAACACATATATATGGAATATATATATTTTTTAAAATGGTTCTGAAGAATGTAGGGGCAGGACAGGAATAAAGACACAGAGTTAGAGAATGGACTTGAGAACACGGGGAGGGGAAGGGTAAGCTGGGATGAAGTGAGAGAGTGGCATGGACATATATACACTACCAAATGTAAAATAGATAGCTAGTGGGAAGCAGCTGCATGGCACAGGGAGATCAGCTCCATGCTTTGTGACCACCTAGAGGGATGGGATAGGGAGGGTGGGAGGGAGACGCAAGAGGGTGAGCATATGGGGATATACGTATATGTATAGCTGATTCACTTTGCTGTACAGCAGAAACTAACACACCATTGTAAAGCAATTATACTCCAATAAAGATGTTTAAAAAATAAAGGAAAAAGAAAAATAAATAAAAGAACAAACAAAAGCTTGCTTCCTCCAATAGGACCTTTTCTAGTTCCCCTTCTTGCCTGAAATGCTACAAATAGCAACCCTTTTTTTTTTCAGCAAGTATCTACTGAATGCTTTAAGAAAAATCATTATTTTAATAGCTATTTATGACAATTGCATCAATGAAAAGTTCTACTTACTACTCTGGTGTGGGTAAATGAAAAGAGGAAAATGAGTACTTCTAGGAAGAGAGGATAAGGAGCCTAGTGGCTGCCACTCAGCTGACGCCAAGTTCTTTGCCTGGTCAAGGTCAGCTACCTTCATCCTGCTAGGAACATGGAAGGCAAAAATAGCAATAGTTCCAAGCTCCTTTCTGTTTTAGTATCTTCCTGAGGGGAAAGGGGGTTTTAATAAATTCCCAGCATATACTCACTTGCTCTCCAATTGAATCTGTAGCTTTAAGAAAGACAGTTCTAACAGTGGTAGTTATTTGGACTTTTCAAAATGGTGTTATTTAATGCCAGTCATATCAATCCAATTTCTTCTAATTTTCTCAGAGCATTAATTACTTCAATCTCTTCTTCCTTCTCTGTTTCTGTGCTCGGAATTTCCAGAGAGCAGCTTTGTTCCATGAAGAGCAAAATGGCCCCTAAGTCTGAGTAACTGACTTATACATAAAAAGGAGGTTCTTTATTGCACCATTTGTTTCACTGGACTGCAAATTCGGCAGCACTTTGTTCAAGTGCTCAGTGTGAGTGCTGGTAAAGCGTTGATATTTGACACATAAGCTCCAAGCACAGGTATTCTGTGCATCATTCAAAGGTCCAAATAGCAGTCAGACTCTAGTTGCCTCCTCTTAAATGCCTTTAAAATGTTTACAAGTCATACATTCTGCCACATAATCTTATGTCCTGTTTATTGTGAATCTACATCTGTATAATTGTCTCATGCTTCTTTACTGAACTTTAAATTATGTCTTTATATACTCTTGAACCTAAGACAGTACTGAGAACAAAGTTGGTGCCACATGTTTCATTTACTTGAAACCAGAAAAGCGCTTGTCAGAATATAATTTTTATGACAAACTTATGATGTTTATTAGTATTGAGAAATAGTAACTATGACTTAAATAGATAATGAACATAAGTAGATAATGATAAACACAAATGGATAATGAACAGCAGGGGGAAAACCCCTTTCACTTGAAATCTTTCTGCCCTTCCTACAAAATGGACCTGCTTACCTATAAATATAACCCATAACACTTTCTTTTTCCTGAATAATTCAAAATTACTTGCTAGAATTTATTTGTACTGAAGACAGCAAAAATTACAATCCAAAATGTATTCAGTATGATGTCAAGTCATTTCTTCCAGATATAGAAACAACCGGTAATAAATTTCCAGTCATCACTGATGAAAGGACTGGTGTCACCCAGATGCCACATCTTGTGTTTTGGGACCATTATACCTTCAGTGTGTCTATGGGGGACCCTCTTGGAATCAGAGGCTAATTATTTCCTGAAGTAAACGCCTGTTGTTGTCCCAATGTTTTAGAGACTATAAGCCTACAAGTAATCAGGGAATGTTTCCAACTTACTTTTTAAAAACACACCAAAAAGTATTCTTTTGAGTATGGTTTGCACTTGTTAATAAAGTTAGCAAGTATAAGTTTGATTACCATCCAAACTGAAGCACTTTGGAGCAAAGGAGAGGATAATTAATAAGTTTACCAAGAAAATAGGCATAAACTAAGACTGTCCCAGGCAAAATGGCTTCTATGTTCATCCTACTCATAAATACACTTTTGCCACAATATCAAGAAAAGGTAATTTGTGACTAAAAGTATATTATTGTTCTAAGAGTACCATGATTTTCATCAAAACTTTTCAGTATTTTACTGTCTGCATCGTTTTCTCCTGACTGCTGTAATCCAAATGTCAGTCAAATATATAGAACTCACAAAGATGCACAACAGAAAACTCAAAATCTGAGCTGTCCAACATCGGATGTGACTTCCTGATACTGCCGGAGTCTGTCTTACAAGGCATGGAGAGAAAGGGTACCAAATGGGGAACTTGACCTCTTTCAATGCTCTATCTCTCCCACCCCAAACAATAGAGTGAGAAATAGAATCAATTGTTTTGTCTAGACAGTATCAATCAATGTCATCCATTAAAAAATGAACAAGCGTGGAAACTAATAGTGAGAAAGTGAACTTGAAGTGCTCACAATTATCTAATTGCACACATATCACCACATAGAGAAGCTCAAAATTAATGCTTAGTTCTTGCTAATGCCTTCAAAGTATGTGGCTTTTATAAATCCACAACCCCTGCATAGGCAGAGCCCCCAAAAGCCATTTTGATTCTAGAGTTTGAATCTTTTGGGAAAATAAATAGAGTAAAAATATTTTTATCCCACATAGTTGAATTTAAAACATGAATCTTGTTTTGTAATTGAAAAAAAGATATCGAGTTTGAAATGTTTTTGCTTCAAGACCTCAGGGAAATTATTTCATTCATTTTGGATGACTATTCTGTCCAAATCAATGTGCACAGGTCTCAAGAGCTAAGGTGTTCCTGAGGCACAGACAAAAGAAGGCAATGACTCCATTCCCCTGGGTAGCCTCGCCTCCTGTGATGTGGAAGGAGAGAGACTAGATCCCAAACTCAGTCAGGCACATTCAATATCTTTGTACTAGAGAAGGCATAAAAGACTGGTCAAGGTCAACTTCTGGTTTTAGTTACACTCAATATCAGTTGTTACTATTCCAGAGTCTGGCTGCTGATAGAATATTATAATAGCTTCAGGGGGAAAATATAACTGAATCACTATAGCTTAGTTAATGTTCTTCACAAAAGGCTTATATACTTTCAATTCTGTAGTCAGAGAATTTTCATTCTAGAAAAATTGGAAAGAGCTTGCAGAATAGGAGTGTTACCATGCACTCCTTTGTAAGAAGAAGCTTAAGTACAAATAGATTTCGTGGTTTACTTAAGGTCACCCTGTGTGTGTGGCAGAGCTAAGGATGTACAATACGGGTACCTTCTGTTTTGTTAGGCTACAGGGAAGTGAAGGATATTTTTCGGCATTTCAAGAACATTCCCGCAATGTTTTCAGTAAAGAGCACACTGTATGTTTTAATATATCACCCTGATCAGTGGTTCACAGAGTGTGGTCTCCAGACCAGCAGCATCAACATCTCTGGGGAACTTATTAGAAGTGCAAAGGTTTTGCTCCCCGCACCCCCCCAGATCTCTGTGTGGAGCCCCCAAGATCTGCTTTAATGAACATTCCAGCTCATTCTGAAGTATGCTAAAATCTGAGAACTACTGAACTAGTTCCCCAGTATCTATATGAATGGCAACATATTTAGGAGATTCCCTTCCCACCTCTAATTTAAAAAAAGAAACAGGGCTTCCCTGGTGGTGCAGTGGTTGAGAGTCCGCCTGCCGATGCAGGGGACACGGGTTCGTGCCCCGGTCCGGGAAGATCCCACATGACACGGAGCGGCTGGGCCCGTGAGCCATGGCCTCTGAGCCTGCGTGTCCGGAGCCTGTGCTCTGCAATGGGAGAGGCCACAACAGTGAGAGGCCCACGTACCGCAAGTCTGTGTTTGAAGCATGACCCTGAGAAAATGTTTAGGACCCTAAATTTAGACCATTTGCTTAGTGGTGATAGTTGAATCCACAGGAGTCTATTCAAATAGCTAGAGAGAATATAGAAAGAATGTGCTTTGAGGAAAGAAACCCTCTATCTACAGAGGATATGAAGTAAAGGAGCCAATGAAATATTATCAGAGGTACAAATTCAAAATAATACAAGGAGGATAATATTAAGAATAGCATGGTTGTTACTAATGATGAATGCTGCAGAGGTTAAGGAGACTGAAAATCCATATGAAATCTATTGTCTCAAATGAACTGAAAGTCATTGAATTTGTACAGAAGATACCATAGAGCAAAGAGTTTGAAAATCATATTGGCAGGGCTAATGGGTTGGAAATAAAAACCCCAAAACAGTAAGTTTACCCTATTCTGCCCACTCCCCACTTTAACATTCTTGGGAGATAAGGTAGGAATTTGATTGCCTAATAATATAAAGATAATGAATTTTCCATGAAAAAAGCCTTTTTGACAAAATTTTTTTGAAATAATTTATATTATCAAAAGCCAACCAGGACATACCATTGTCCATGGCAAACTTGGTGAGGCTTAACCAAGCCCTTTTCCTACCAAGCAAGAGGATAATGGAATCTCTATATCAATGTGGCTTTGATGACGCCATCAAGTTTTTACTTGAAGAAAGCTGGTTTGAAAGAATTCTTAAAACTTTATAATGCAAAACATATTTCAGAGAGTTCTTGATGGAGGTTTCTGATTAAATCCTTTTTAAAAAGTGAAAAGAAAAAAAAACCTGTCATCAATAGTTAAGAGTTAGACAAAAAACAAAACATATAAACAACTCTTTGCAGGCACTGAACAGCAACTGGAGCATAGCTCCAATCCTTGAGAGAAGGAGAGAAGAAGCTCTTCCTAGCTCTCCTGGAGGGCATCTTCCAAACCTCAGTGCAGGAAAATAGAGTCCAAACAAAGGACAGTGGTTCTTGCTGGCAAGAAGATGCAAGTCTTTGGGGTTTCCAGGGCAGGTAGGATTTGAAGAGAGTGTCCTCAAACAGTAGAGAACAATAGAGTAGGAACTCCAGATATCTGTGTTAACAATTACCTTCAGGTCCATGGCTGACCTCTAAGCTGCATACTCACAGGGCAAAATTCCAAAAGGCCCAGCAGAGAACACCACACAGGTCTGGGGAGATAGAGGTTGGAGTTTGGGCTAAACCAAGGTGCAGAGACCTTGGTGAACAATCTAGTCTTTGATTCCAAGCCCAGAAAGGTCACACCTTAGAAGAAGAGGCAAAACAAAACAGACTTGCTCCAACAAAGGCTAAAATCAGAGGGATCTGCCAATAATTTAACTGACTGTCAGAACAAGATTTATACCTCTTAAAAGGAAGACATGATAGTGTGGAGCCTGACAACGTATCATCCAAAATGTGATTAAGCAGGAAAAGGTGATAAAAGAGATTTAAAAAATTAATGAGATTCAGAGATGATTCATGTGTAGGAGTTAGTATGTAACATAATTAATGTGGTAAAGGAAACAATGTGATAAGGAAAATGTAGACAAATTAGATACAAAATGGAATATTTAAATACAGAATTTGAATCTAAAAAAATTAAATGGGAATTCTAGAACTGCAACTTGCAATAACTGAAAAATATCTAAAATGAAGAACTCATTGAATAAGTTGAACAGTAGACCAGCACAGAAGACAGGATTAGTGCATGCAAAGACAGTTTAATAGAAAGTGTCAAAACTGAAGCACAGAGAGAAAAAGAATGGAAAGAATAGATTATGTAGGACATTCTCTCAAAGTCTGACACCTTTCACTGGAGTTCCAAAAGGTGATATGAGAGGAGACGGAAGGAACATTTGAGAAATATTAGCAAAGAATTTTTCAAGTCAGCTGAGAGATATCAACCAACAAATTCGGGCTCACTGAACTCTACAACAGGACAAATACAAACAAAATCACACCAAAGCACGGCATAATCAATTGCTGAAAATCAAAAAAAGAGAAAATCTTAAAAACAACCAGGAAGAGAGGCACAGTATTGAGTGCTTCCAAAGGAGCTGGAAGAAGACTGACTTTCCCCATCTTCTCCTATTTCCTCCCCCTGTGCTGGGCAGACCACAATCCCCACCCCTTTCACTAGCAAATAATTCTCTGATATCACTTGTCCTCATAGGCCCCACATTTTAAAGATTTTGTCGAAGACAGAAAAATGAGAAGACTAAAGAAATATTTCTGGACCAGAAAGCTTCAGTCCAGATGGCTGCAAGCTTCACAAGGTCACCTTTGTCCTGGGCCACTCACTTAGTGCCTAGGACAATATAGGCCACGGAGGGATGATTCCATCAAATTTTAAATTATGAAATGAATGATGAGTATTGAAATCTGAGTCTAATAGACTATGACCAAAAATTACGGAAGTAAACTCTACTATAAATCAGGAGTATATTATTAAACATTATTTAACATTAATCGTTTAAACATTATATAAATACTATAAAACAATATTTATAAGTGCTCTAAATCCATTCTGAAAGACTTGTATGAGAAAGAAATCAAGATTCCTAATAAGAGTCTACCTGATATGGAAATCTGTCTGACACTTGCAAATATAATAATAAATCTTTCTTTTTAATGTCAGTTTTTTATAATTTGTCTTTCTAGACAATCACATTTCAAGCAAGGAAATTGTTTTCTAGATATTTTGTCATGTACTTGAAATTGCTTTAAAATTGTCTTTCATTGTAAGGCAAATCACTTGGCAAGGCACATTCCTTAAAGTTAAAAAATGGCGGGGAAGGAGGGGTGGAATGGCAAAATAATTTTAAATTGAAGTTCCACCCATGGTATTACATGCTCTTTGATCTTGCCCTCAACCAGTAGAGACTGAGGAAGCATCACTAAGATTGATCTTAATCTTTAAAGAATATAGTTGAACATAAATGGCTTGAATATCAGAGAAAAGAAGACAGTTCACCATCTCATGCTAGTAGTATCTAATAGCAGTAATATGACTAAGAGTTGGAGGGTCTCTCCCAGAATAATCAGAGTAAATTTGGACGTGCTGAAAAAAGTACATTGGTTCAAACTTCTGAGTTTAGTTATAGCATAATATTTTTACTTTATATTGAAGTGTAGTTTACTTACAATATTATATTAGTTTCAGGTGTAAAAATATTGATTCACTATTTTTATAGATTATACTTAGCCCAAGATTCTTTTTAATTTAAAGCTAAGATGGCACACACATACACACAAATAATACAGGTAATTAGAGTTTTTAAAGTTGAAAACTTATATTACAATAACTCATTGTTAGCATTTAATTATATTGTTTCTTTGATAATCCTAGACAATTTATTTATACCATATGTTTCCATTTGAAGATACTTAAGTTACCTAGTACTACATCTATTATACATAGAGAAACCAGTGGTATGAACATTTGATGCTGGCCACAATTTCACCCCTCTGATACGCCCTCTGGGAAAAAGTGTTATTTCTGATATTTTTATTCATTTTGTTTGCAGACCTCTTATTATATGTTATGTTGGCCACAGTGCTATACAAGGTACAAAGATAAATGAGACAAATTTCTGCCCTCAGAGTCTACTGGAAGAGAAAGACAAATTATAATATTTGATATTATATAACGTTTTATTGATATTGATGTAATGCTGTGCTTTGAGAGAGGTAATTACAGACAGAGCACCTGATCCATCAGGATGGGTATGAGAGGACTCAGGACTCCATGGCACAGAATGAACACTGGAACTACATCTTGAAGCCTGAGCAAAAGCCAGCTCAGTATGAGAGCTGGTGGAGGGGCGCAGGGGTGGCATGTTGAAAGAAGGGTAACTGTTTCAAGAAGGATCATGCACAAAACATACAGAAGGAGACTGGTAGGCCATCTATTATAGTCTGCCAGCTAGGAGCAAAAAAATAGGTGCATATAGGCAAAGCTGGCTTGGCATAGAATTTTGCCACCGTTTAACATAAATATTCATGAAATGATATATAGATACACATGTCTATACTGGCTAACAAAACCGTAGTCTAGTATAATGTGACTATTATACAATATGTTTGCAATGAATAAAACTTTCAGATGCTCTAGAAATTTTCTCCAACCTACCTTCTTTTAAAACCCTGTGATATTTGTTTTTCTCTTTCTGACTTACTTCACTCTGTAAGACAGACTCTAGGTCCATCCATCTCACTACAAATAACTCAATTTTGTTTCCTTTTATGGCTGAGTAATATTCCATTGTATATATGTGCCACATCTTCTTTATCCATTCATCTGTTGATGGACACTTAGGTCACTTCCATGACCTGGCTACTGTAAATAGAGCTGCAATGAACATTGTGGTACATGACTCTTTTTGAATTATGGTTTTCTCAGGGTATATGCCCATTAGTGGGATTGCTGGGTCGTATGGTACTTCTATTTTTAGTTTTTTAAGGAACCTCCATACCATTCTCCATAGTGGCTCTATCAATTTACATTCCCACCAACAGTGCAAGAGTGTTCCCTTTTCTCCACACCCTCTCCAGCATTTATTGTTTCTAGATTTTTTGATGATGGCCATTCTGACTGGTGTGAGATGATATCTCATTGTAGTTTTGATTTGCATTTCTCTAATGACTAATGATGTTGAGCATTCTTTCATGTGTTTGTTGGCAATCTGTATGTCTTCTTTGGAGAAATGTCTATTTAGGTCTTCTGCCCATTTTTGGATTGTGTTGTTTGTTTTTTTGATATTGAGCTGCATGAGCTGCTTGTAAATTTTGGAGATTAATCTTTTGTCAGTTGCTTCATTTGCAGATATTTTCTCCCATTCTGAGGGTTGTCTTTATGCTAACACATATATGGAATCTAAGAAGAAAAAAAAAAGGTCCTGAAGAACCTAGGGGCAAGACGGGAATAAAGACACAGACCTACTAGAGAATGGACTTGAGGATATGGGGAGGGGGAAGGGTATGCTGGGACGAAGTAAGAGAGTGGCATGGACATATACACACTACCAGAGGTAAAATAAATAGCTAGGGGGAGGCAGCCGCATAGCACAGGGAGATCAGCTTGGTGCTTTGTGACCACCTAGAGGGGTGGGATAGGGAGGGTCGGAGGGAGGGAGATGCAAGAGGGAAGAGATATGGGAACATATGTATGTGTATGACTGATTCACTTTGTTGTGAAGCAGAAACTAACACACCATTGTGAAGCAATTATACTCCAATAAAGATGTTAAAAAAATAATAATAAATAAATAAATACTTCTTCCAAAAAAAAAAAAACCTTGTGATAGAGATTTTGTTATAAATCATGCTAAATACTCCACTCATCTAGTTATACACTGTAACTACCTTCTTTATAAGGTAAGAGGACTGCAAGGATCCTATTCAAGATAGTAAATTGTGATACAAATATTGAAGGTTATTCATGTGTGGAAGAAAGTACTTAGCACTATTACTTCTCCACAGTCATTAGGACTGAACCTCGTGGGAGCCAAGGAAACCTCAATTTCCTCTGTAGTTTTCCTGGGTAACCTAGATGTAGCTCCATTTGGGCTTTTGATTAATAACAGAAGACTACCCAGCTCCCGCAGCTTTTCCCTTGTCTCAAACCACCTTATTTTAGGGTCACAGATGTATGTTCGTATTTGATGGAAAGCTGTTTTATTCCTAAACATCGGGGAAAGGTAAACACTGCTTTTTTAAAAATAGTAAGAATAGGGCTTCCCTGGTGGCGCAGTAGTTGAGAGTCCGTCTGCCGATGCAGGGGATGCGGGTTCGTGCCCCGGTCCGGGAAGATCCCACATGCCGCAGAGCGGCTGGGCCCGTGAGCCATGGCCGCTGAGCCTGTGCATCCGGAGCCTGCGCTCCGCAACGGGAGAGGCCACAACAGTGAGAAGCCCGCGTACCGCAAAAAAAAAAAAAAAAAAATAGTAAGAATCAGTGCAACCTGCCAACCATTGTTATTCATAATGACTTAAACACAAGTCCCTTTACATTCCTATTTCAAACTCAATTTGCTTACAATTCAGGTAAAAGAGTTAAGATGCCAGAATAGATAAATGGTAGAGTGGCACTGGATAAAGGCAGCAGTGAGAGGCACTTTATACTTTCAGATGATCAAGCCCTTCTATTTAACGCTGGGGTTTACGTTTAGGATAGTTTGTGTTTCCTTTCTCTATAAATTCCACTACCATAATCACCAGCTCTAAGCAGAACTGGACTCTTAGTTACATTTTATTTGTATAATCAACTCCATCTAATAGGAAAATGGCAATCCTGCTTTCAGGATTGGTAAATGTTGCCATTCTGGCTTGAAAAGGGTTTTGTTGTTATTGTTATTTTTAACAAAATTAGGAAAGGAATAGGATAGATTTGAAGTCTAATGTATTTAGCATATTTATTCAAATATTCTTGAAATTTCTGAACCCAGTTGTCATGAAGAACTGTGTACCTTTAAATGATCACAGCTGTGACTGAAAGGATAGCAGACAGCTGATAAACACGAAATAGATTAAATACTAGAAAGAATCATAGATCATCTCCTTAAACATCCTTAGTTTATAAGTAAAGAAACAGACCAGAAAGGATATGTGATATTTCAAATGTCACAGTGGCTGAGTTAGAATGCTGGATGATTCCATAGCCTAACCTTTGAGCTAGTGTGCTTGGTATACACACATTAGACTAGCATTAGTTTACAAATATTGGTGGTTAGAAGTAATATGCAGCACTGAATTTATCCATTCATCATTTCCTTTTCAGTTCTTCAGAAGGGTCTAATGACATACAAAGGCATTTTGCAAAAGAAGAGATTAACATACACAGAAAATAAAAGCCTTAAATTGTATGAAGGCAATCACACCAAGTGTTCCTTACTTCTTGTGGTACCAATATCACCTAAATCGACTCTATTTCGATCATTATCATTCTTTCAGTGTTTATGAGAGTTATATTGTATTATAGTATGTCTTATTTTAGTGAATTAATTTTATATTTCCTTCCAGAGGCCCAAAAGATTCCAATACCTTTCTTTAAGTACCTCACAAGACTCCATACAGGAGAGTAGAAGTATTAAGTAATTGAAATGTCAACTGAAAAAAATGCACAACATAAAAGTTGAGAATTATGTTTTATCTGGCAGGCAAAACTGAGGATTTAAGCCTGGGACGCACCCTCTCAGGTAGTTTTGAGGGACTCCTCTGAAGAGGTATGGGACGAACCAGGATATACAGGAGTTTCTGCAACAAAGACCACGTAATCGGAACGTCAAAAGCTTACTGTTAATTAAAGAAAACCAGACGTCTCAAGTTAATGAATTTAGCCCTTTTCTGTGTATGGGAAAATACAGAAGTCTGGGTTCACTGAAATCATTCCTTTGATGTGCACCTCAGCTATCTGGGCCAGCGTCCTGTGTTTTCCCATCCTGAGTCTCCTCAGGGTCATTGGTGGCTGGGCTGCAGTGGCTGAGGGCTTGATGGCGGGCATCCTGTTTCTATCTTGAGTTCCCTCAGGGCTCACCGTTGAAGTGGCTGTAATATGATGGCTTGATGGCTATAACATCCTTTGTTTACTGATATGGCAGGCAACGTTTTTTCATTGACAGAAATAATGTGAAAATATTGCATGTCTCATTTCTAAAGGCATTGTTTTTAATGTAAAAATTTTTGGCCATCAGAGCAAAAATGAATAGCTACTACAATTCTACCTCAAACTTAATTGGGGTGGGTTTCTTTTAGCAATAAGTAGAATGTATCTGATCATTGCTAGATGATTGGATTGAATTCATTTCAAGCAATCCCATATGTGAGCGGTAGCAATGTCAGTATCAGACATTCAACGGCATGCTATAATTTTCAAAGAAAAGAAACTTCAGCTTCCATTGTGCGCAGTCAATTAACTTTTATGAGTTCTTGTGACACCAATGAAACCTCTGACTCCACCCCCAAGAGCTCATGTAACAAGATTGAGTATAATCAATCCAAAAAAATTAACTGTGATAGCCAAGGAAACATAAAAACCAGTGTTTTCAAGTAGGAAATTGAATACATGAATTTATAATTTCACTTAGCAATTCAAAATGAAGGGTCAAATCATGTCCCTGGGCCAGGAAGTAGGAATGACTATTGCTAAACAGTAATTTAATAAGTGAATAAATGGCCAACTAATCTTGCAGTCATGGTAACTGATTTCTCTATGACTATACTGAAAACAGATTTGCCTGAAAAAGTAAAAGCTCTCATTTTATTCATACAGCCTAGATTTCACGTAAGACAAGACACAGACATAAACAAGCATTTGCTGCTAATGTTTTCGATATTTGCTATTGAGAAAATGATACTTAAGATGTCTGTAGGAATGGTGAATATTTGATTAACCACTGTACACTCTGATTATTTTTTTCAAAGCAGTAAATAGGCATATATTAAATTACAAGGCATAAAATTTTCAAATTAGGATCCTAAGCTGTGTTTCTGAATCTGCTGATATTAGAAACAAATTTGTGTGACGAGTCTACCTATAAAACAAATGCTTCTGATTAGATTTAGAAAAGACAAAGATGAAAGGTAGATTTGGACATTCAGATAGGCCACATAGAGAAAGCAGCATTCTAATGGCATCTAAACATATACTACATTATGCATATACATTCTATATTGTATATATCCTTAAACTAAATATATATATTCTTAAAGAGAACTGATAAATGCCAGAGCAATGCATAAAATTCTGAGGCTATGAGGTTAGCAGGAGGATAGTAAATAATAAAACTTAGAACAAGTTTAGGATTTATTAGGATTCATGATAAAATGTATGCTACGTGTTCAAAGACCCCCATCCTTTCCTGTTTTAAATAGGTTCTAATGGGGGAATTCTCTGGCGATTCAGTGAATTAGGTTCAGTGGTTAGGACTCCGTGCTTCCACTGCCGACGGCCTGGGTTCAAGCCCTGGTTGGGGAATTAAGATCCCACAAGCCATGGGGCACGGTCAAAAAAAAAAAAAAAAAGTTCTAATGGAATGCTTGGTGGAACAAAGATTTTTTTTTTTTTAACTGAAAGATAAGCTACTTCTTGCAGTGGCTGTAGAGGTGTGTGGATCAAAAAAAGAGATGAAAAAATTTTAGGACATTGAAAAATCTGTAGGTTCACAGGAATATTCCAGTCAAGAAGAAGAAACTTATGACGCAAAAGACAGAATGAAACTGTAAGACAAGTAGGAGTAAACAGTTTTCATGTAGAAGGGACCTGGTATATCATGTTTAGTTTGCAGATAATGAAACCATAGAAATTTAGCTTAGCGCCAGAAATAGTCCTAGAACCCTTACCGCACAATCCGTACTTCAATGTGCTTGTAATTACACTGAGCAAAAGGGTTGGGTTTTTTTTTTTTTTGGTGGGGGGGTTGTTTGCTTTTTTGTTTTTTTAACTTTCTTAGTCCCTGAGACAGTAGGATGTTATGATCTTACTTCTGAGGCAGGAAAACAAACAGCTATATCCTAAGGCATTCTTTTCTCCACCAGGGCCTGGTCTAGCTACAAAACTCATCTGTTAAGGTTCCTAAAGCCAGAATTCCAGTGAAAAGGAACTTTCCCCCATCTACTTCAACCTGAAAGGAGTAATCAAATTTGAAACTACAAAGATAATGTTTCTTTAAACAGGTTTACTCCATAAATAAATGTATCAGATTTCTTAGTCAATTTTTCTCTCCCTGAAAGATAAAGTGTGATAATCCCATGAAATGAAACCAGTTAGAGTCATTAAAAAACACAATTTTTCATGTCCAAAAAAACCTTGGGAGAAGACATATGGGGCTTTGGAATATAAGGAAAAAGAACTGTTCTAAGAAATGGAGGCAAAGCAAGTGACCCAACTACAGCACAGGTATTAAAAATTTTTTGTCAAGCATAAGTTATGGAATCAGGTAAATATGGAATCAGGTAAATATGAGACACATTTCCTGTTTTCACAGAACTTAGGAGGAAGCTAAGCAAGTAGTCCAGTAATTAGAACAAAGGATGCTGTATGTACACCAAAGGAAACCATAAAGGAAATGAAAAGACAACCTACGGACTGGGAGAAGATATTTTGCAAATGATGCAACCGACAAGAGCTTAATTTCCAAAATATACAAAAAATACAATTCAACAACAACAAAAAAACCCCAAACAGCCCAATCAAAAAACAGGCAGAAGACCTACATAGACATTTCTCCAAAGAAGACATACAGATGGCCAATAGGCACATGAAAAGATGCTCATCATTGCTAATTATAGAGAAATGCAAATCAAAACTACAGTGAGGTATCACCTCACACCAGTCCGAACAGCCATCAGTAAAAAGTTTACAAATAATAAATGTTGGAGAGAGTGTGGAGAAAAGGGAGCCCTCTTACACTGTTGGTGGGAATGTAAATTGGTGCAGCCACTGTGGAGGACAGTATGGAAGTTCCTCAAAAAACTAAGAGTTGCAATATGATCCAGCAATCCCACTCCTGAGCATATACCCAGACAAAACTATAGTTCAAAAAGATACACACACCCCTATGTTCATAGCAACACTATTTACAATAGCCAAGACATGGAAACAAGCTACATGTCCATTGACAGATGAATAGATAAAGAAGATGTGGTTTATATATATATATATACAATGGAATATTACTCAGCCATAAAAAAAGAATGAAATAATGCCAACTGCAACAACATGGAGGGACCTAGAGATTATCATACTAAACAAAGTAAGTCAGAAAGAGAAAGACAGATACCATATCACTTATATGTGGAATCTAAAATACAACACAAATGAACATATCTATAAAACAGAAACAGACTCACAGATGTAGAGAACAGACTTGTGGTTGCCAAGGGGGTAAGGGTCGGGGAGGGAAGGATTGGGAGTTTGGGGTTAGCAGATGCAAACTAGTATATATAAGATGGATAAACAACAAGGTCCTACTGTATAGCACAGGGAACTACAATCAATATCCTATTCAGAATGGAAAAGAATATTAAAAGTAACTGAGTCACTTTGCTGTACAGCAGAAATTAACACAACATTGTAAATCAACTATACTTGAATTTAAAAAAAAAAAAAAAAAGGACGCTGTATGGAGAACTATAGCCGGAAACCTGACAGGGTAGTAACTGAACTTTACTGCACACTAGAATCACTGGGGACTTATTAAGAAAACACAAATAGATGTTCCCCAAACTCACAGTTTTTGTTTATTTGTTTGTTTGTTTATTATAAATTTATTTATTTATTTACTTATTTATTTATGGCTGTGTTTGGTCTTCGTTGCTGCACACAGGCTTTCTCTAGTTGGCGGCGACTGGGAGCTACTCTTCTTTGCAGTGTGCCGGCTTCTCATTGCAGTGGCTTCTCTTGTTGTGGAGCACGGGCTCTAGGTGCACGGGCTTCAGTGGTTGTGGCGTATGGGCTTAGTTGCTCCGTGGCATGAAGGATCTTCCTGGACCAGGGCTCGAACCCGTGTCCCCTGCATTGGCAGGTGGATTCTTAACTACTGCTCCACGAGGGAAGTCCCAAACTCACTGTTTTTGATGCAGCAGGTCTTGAATGAGGCCAGTAAATTTTTATTTCTAACAATTCCCCAAATGATGCTCATCTTAAACTTACACTTTGAGAAGCACTTTCTAAGGAAGCAAGGAAATTCGCCTAGAAGTTTAAGCTTATTTAAGTTATATGATATGGGAAAGCTGAGTATAAAGTACTATTATAAACTTATTTTAAGCTATGGTTATCTAATAGAAACAAAGTAGCTCAAAAACAGTCATTAAGTAAAACTTCTGTTCCTGCCCATGAACCAATTCCACTTCTGCCCAAGATGAAATAACTGATACCCAAGTAATTCTTCCAAGGTGAGCAATAGTAAAATGTGACAAAATATATGAGGAATATTTTCAGATGTTGTACAATAGGCAGCATAAGATTATTATCTATCTAGAGGAAAATCCCTCAGAGAGGAAAATACATAAGATGAACCAAACAATGACCTTACCTTATTGGCTGGGGCACATTCCTGATTGAGGTGTAAGGTGGCCCCATGGGTCTCAATAAGCTGATAAGGCAGAAATCATACTGATGTTGCCACATTGGCTGAATAGGGCAGGTCATCAAAGAGAAGAGAGCTACCAAAAAAAAAAAGAATCTTTGTATGACTCCTCTTAAGATTTCAGCCAAATACTAATATGCACATGCATAGGACAAAGATAAGTGAGGTCTTCCAGGGACTAGTTTCTAGAGGTCTATGATCTGAATGGAGATTCTAGAGCTGTACAGGAAGACATAGAAATTTTAACGAGCCAGAACAAAGAAACCTTGCTGAATACATACAGGGCTAAATTAAGAGCTACTCTAAAAGCACCCTTAAAAAGCTTAAAAACAAACTTCAAAATGATCAAGTGACCAGTGAGTTAACTGCCGACTGAACAATATGAGGGTGTTTGTGCCAGCTTTAGCCTATTGATAACCAATGTTGTGGCTGGACTGGCCGTTCAGGTTCTTGTTACAGTTGCAAGAGGCCCTCAGCAATAACCATCAAGAAACTTTGAAAAAAGAATGAGGTTTATTACTCACAGGTCCTGGAGAGTACATGGCATATGCCTGGGGCCACAGGGTAAGGTTGTGGGTAGAGAGAAAGAGAGATTGGTCTTGTGGTTCTTTTACTGAGGCTGAGGGTGGAGGCCTAAGAGTTTTGCAGGTTCACTCTTCGTTGGTGAATTTAAAACATAAGAGTGGGAATTTAAAGCACAAGAAGAGAAAAACAAGCACCCCAAGTGGCGAGCTATGTAAATCAACCAAAATCTCTAAAACAAAGAAGCCTGATTAGGGGCCTGGATGGAGGGAGCGGTGGTTACTGCCTCTTTATCTAGTTGTGTGGCTGATATTGTGTTTATTTGAAAGAGCCATCTTTGAAATGGATACCTCAACAATCAAAGTGTAAGTCAGACACACAACATTTCAAAAAAGAAAAACCAATTGTCAGGCTTATGCTACAGAAGGGACAAAATAATTGCAGATGCCACGGATGTTAAGTGGATGTTAAAGGGATAATGAGGGTGTCTTATGGATAACTTTATGCCAATAAATTTAACAACTTAGAAAAATGATCAAATTCCTTGAAAGACAAAACTTACCAAAATTGAGAAAATATGAAATAGAAAATCTAAATAGACTTATTCTTATTATGGTAACTGCAATAATAAAAAAAATTTCCACCAAGAGAACACCACATCCAGAATTAGTGAATTATATCAAATACTTAAGAAAGAAATAATACCAATTTTACATAATCTCCTTCAGTAGAAGTGGGGAGGATGGAATATTCCCAGACTCTTTTGAGGTCAGCATAATTCTGATACCAAAAGCAAAGATATTACAAGCAGAAAAAACTGCAGACCAATATGTATCATGAACATATATAAAAATCCTTAACAAATTTAACATATTAATTTAGCCAGATGGTGTTTACCATAGGACTGAAAAATTGGCTTCACATTTGTAAATCAGTGTAAGTCAGCACAATAACAGGTTAAAGGAAAAGCCACATGGTCATCTCATCAGATATAGAAAGGACTTGACAAAATTATGTACCAGTCATGAAAAAAGTTCAAAGCAAATTAGGAATAACATGGAATTTCCTCAATCTGATAAGTCATATCTATAAAAAACCTACAACTTACTTAATGGTGCAATACTGAACACTTTTTTTTTTTTTTTTTTTTTTGTGGTACGCGGGCCTCTCACAGCTGTGGCCTCTCCCGTTGTGGAGCACAGGCTCCGGACGCGCAGGCTCAGTGGCCATGGCTCACGGGCCCAGCCTCTCCGCGGCATGTGGGATCCTCCCGGACCAGGGCACGAACCCGTGTCCCCTGCATCGGCAGGCGGACTCTCAACCACTACACCACCAGGGAAGCCCTGAACACTTTTTACCTTAAGATCAGGAATAAAGCAAGGGTATGTGCTTTCATCATTTCTATTCATTACCATATATCATTTCTACTCAGTACCTTATATGGTCTTATATAATGCAACAAGCCAAGAAAAATATAAACTACATTAAAAAGTAAAACTGTCTCTATTTGCAGATATGAATTTTTATATAAAAATATATGAGGTAATCTATGAAACAACTACTAAGTGAATTTAGCAAGTTCTCTACACAAGTCAATATGCAAAATCAATTTGTGTCTAGGTACTTGCACCATACAGTTACAAAATAAAATCCAAAAATTTTACTTACAATAACACCTAAACAAAATACTTAGGAATAAATTTAACCAAATATCTAAAGGCTTATATACTGAAAACTACAAAGATTGCCCAGAGAAATTAAGGAACTAGGTAAATGAAGGGATGTATCAAATTCATGGATTGAAACACTCAATACTGTTAACCCATTAATTCTCTCCAAAATAGATTGGAATACACTCTAATTACAATCCCAGAAGGATTTTATCAAAATTATCAAGCTATTTCTAAAATTTAAATGGAAATGCAAAGAGCCTACATTAGTAAAATTGATTTTGACAAAAATCATTGGAAGACACTGTCATTTCAAGAATTACTATTAAGGTACAGTAATTAAGATATTGTGGTGTTGGCATAAGGATCAAACAGAAGAGATGGTCCAGAAATAATCACACTTACACGGTCAGTTGACTTGAAAGAAAATAAAACTATTCAATAAAGGGAATAAACATCTTTTTAATGAAAATTGGTGAAACAGCTGTCTATCCACCTGGAAGAAATTAACCTCAACACTTATCTTACACCACACAGAAAAATTAACACAAAATGGACATAACATAAATGCTAAACTTATAGGCCAAAATGTAAAATCTAAATCTATAAAACACTTAGAAAAAAATATATCTTTGCAACCTGGGTCATGGCAAATATTTTTTAGACAGAATGTAGAAAGTGATAACAACAATAGAAAAAAATGTTAGATTTTTGTTCCTCAAGACAGCATTAGAAAATGAACAGACAAACCAACTCAGAGAACACATTCACAACACATACATCTGACAAAAGATATGTATCCAGAATATATAAAGAACGCCTACAACTCAATGACAAAAAGACAATCCTATTTAAAAATGGGGGAAATTTGGGACTTCCCTGTGGGTGCCATGGTTAAGACCCCATGCTCCCAATGCAGGGGGCCTGGGTTCGATTCCTGGCCAGGGAACTAGATCCCACATGCATGCCACAACTAAGAGTTCACATGCCGCAACTAAGGAGCCAGCAAGCCACAACTAAGGAGCAGGAGAGCCACAACTAAGAAGCCCGCCTGCCACAACTAAGACCCAGCACAAGCAAATAAATAAATAAATAAATAAATATTTTTTAAAAATTAAAAAAATTAAAATGAGGGAAATGTTGGACACTTCACTAAGAAACATTCACAAATGGCATATAAGCACATGAAGGAAGCTCAGCAAGTTAACCAAGGGAATGCAAACTGCAACACAATGAGATCCATTATACACCCACCACAATGGTTAAAATTTTAAATGCTGACAATACTAAATATCAACAAGCAGGATGTGGAACAACTAGAATATTCATACATTATTAGAATGTATTTTCAGACCAGACAAAACTATGCTATGGTGGTTAAAAAAAAAAAAAAAAGGCAGAACAGTGTTACTGAGTTCAAACTTGTATGGCTTTCTACCTGGCAGGTCAATAAAGCAAGAGATGAGTTGTTGGGCAAGTAATAGTGACTTTATTCAGAAACTCAGCACACTGAGAAGATGGTGGACTAGTGCTCCCCAAAAACCATTTTACCTGAGTTAGAATTCAGGTTTCTTTTATAGTAAAAAGGGATGGGGTGCAAACTTCTTGGTGCTGGAATCCTTTGTTCTTGCAGCTGTCCAAGTAGGTCTGGTCACAATGTTCCTCCACCAAGACAATTGTTATTTTCTGTTCCACAACTTTTTATCTCTATATGAATGGTAAAGTGTTATACCTTTAGAGGTAAGAGCCTTGAGAATGGGCTATCCTGTATATTTCAGGCTATAGGCAACATTCTTTTAAAAAGGTGCAGAGAAAGGGCAGACAGCAGAAGTAAGAAGAACTACAATCCTGCAGCCTGTAGAACAAAAACCACATTCACAGAAAGATAGACAAGATGAAAAGGCAGAGGGCTATGTACCAGATGAAGGAACAAGATAAAACCCCAGAAAAACAACTAAATGCAATGGAGATAGGCAATCTTCCAGAAAAAGAATTCAGAACAATGATAGTGAAGATGATCCAGGACCTCAGAAAAAGAATGGAGGCAAAGATCTAGAAGATGCAAGAAATGTTTAACAAAGACCTAGAAGAATTAAAGAACAAACAAACAGAGATGAGCAATGCAATAACTGAAATGAAAAATACACCAGAAGGAATCAATAGCAGAATAACTGAGGCAGAAGAACGGATAAGTGACCTGGAAGACAGAACAGTGGAATTCACTGCTGCGGAACAGAATAAAGAAAAAAGAATGAAAAGAATTGAAGACAGCTTAAGAGACCTCTGGGACAACATTAAATGCAACAACATTTGCATTATAGGGGTCCCAGAAAGAGAAGAGAGAGAGAAATGACCCGAGAAAATATTTGAAGAGATTATAGTCAAAAACTTCCCTAACATGGGAAAGGAAATAACCACCCAAGTCCAGGAAGCACAGAGAGTCCCATACAGGATAAACCCAAGAAGAAACATGCCGAGACACATAATAATCAAATTGGCAAAAATTAAAGACAAAGAAAAATTACTGAAAGCAGCAAGGGAAAAATGACAAATAACATACAAGGGAACTCCCATAAGGTTACCAGCTGATTTCTCAGCAGAAACTCGACAAGCCAGAAGGGAGTGGCAGTATATACTTAAAGTGATGAAAGGGAAGAACCTACAGCCAAGATTACTCTACCCAGCAAGGATCTCATTCAGATTCGATGGAGAAATCAAAAGCTTTACAGACAAGCAAAAGCTAAGAGAATTCAGCACCACCAAACCAGCTCTACAACAAATGCTAAAGGAACTTCTCTAAGTGGGAAACACAAGAGAAGAAAAGGACCTACAATAATACCCAAAACAATTAGGAAAGTGGTCATATATACAGTCTACCCTTTCTTCATTTTATAAATAATTCATATCCCCAAAGCAAAGCCAGCCTATCACACCTTGGCTTAAGAATCTTAATGGAGTCAGTCCCCTATGTATGGCAGTGTTTCTTTAAGTGGCTGAAAGATTACATGTAGCCAGTTGACTAAAAATCTCTTCTATCTGCATGAGAACATAATGATTCAAAAAGTCTGGTTGCCCTATCCTAGTCAGGACAGCCTTAGCTTAAAGTTAAAATAAAACAAAACAAAAAAAAAGTCCTAAGACCCCAAAAAACAGGTTAATATAGAGATAAGACCAATGGATATATTATAAATTAACACTTACAGCAAAGTACAAATGCTTTCCAAAGGCTAAATTGAAATAAGAAAATTTTTAGTCTGTTGTCATTCTTAATTATTGGTGCAAGAGAACAAACAGAAATAAAACATATGGAATCATGATATTTGGTCAGGTCAGTCTCTCATAGCTGAATATGGGATTTGCAGATACTTTGTGAATTTCCTTCTATATTTGCACTTATTTGGCAACAACAAGAGAGAGAAATAAACAGCATCACTTTTGAAGAAACAAAGGTATAATTTATGCTTAAACAGTGGGTAGTTACTCTACCCTTGTTTTCCATTCAGTGAATATATTTTTCATTCAATATCATGGACATTAAGTGTTAGATCATTTGTCAAAGGAAAATGTCCCTGTCCTTGTTTATATTGGCATAGTCCTTGGATCTAGCTAATGCTGTTTTGTTCTTAACAGCCTTGATGGTTTCATTTTTAAAAATATAACCATGACTTACCTGATAACATAGGATGGACATATACTGAACCAATCTACCTTCAAAGAATTTTAGAAATAAGTGAAAACAGAAACTCTTTAAGCAAGAGAATCATATGAGCAAAGATTAATTCAGGGTCATCTCTCTTTTTTTCCCCCATCTTTTCTCTTACTCAACCGAAATGTTCCAATGTATTGGCTGTTTTCATGCTTCCTAATCTTCCCTGGACAGAAAGTAATCCAACTTGCTTTAGCATGCAAGTCTTTCTCATTTTCCCCAAAAATAATCAGCAAAGGAAGGGACATTGAGAACAGGAGGGGCAAAGGGGATATTGTCTGGACACAGGAAACAGGCTGTCTGGTGCCCTTCAAATCATACAACATAAAACTCCACTGTGTGAGTCCAGCTCTGAACAAAAAGGGAATTTTCTACTGCAATTCTAAACTTTGCAGTTTATGTTCGAATATTAGACATCTAAGTACTTGGCTGACATTTAAACATATGGCTAACATATGCCAAATTTGTTTAAAGTTGTCTCCAAAAGTTCAAATGTGGAAGACTAAAAGTCCTGATTCATGTTTTCTTATTATATTCTCCTGAAGATAAATCAGTGCCAGTATGTCTATGTGTGTGGCAGGGTTAGGGGGTGGGAGGTCATGAAAAAGGATTAGAGGGCAGGGAGAAAATCCTTTTTTGTTTTTCCTTCGCCCTCCTTGGCAAATGGGAAACAAGGTAAAATGCTATGAGTCTTGTAGCAAAGCAAGACTTTGTGTCCAGTAGAATATACATTTTAGATGATAGTTGAAGATAAGGGCACTATTTATCCAGAGCAATGGAAAACCACCACAATTCCATAAAGGGGTGTATATTATAGGGTGGAGTTTTCTAAGCCTGTATAGTAGTAAATTTTCAGTGATTAAAATATATATATATTGGAAAACTAAAATAGGTAATGTTTAACCATAATTATATAATGATTTATGTTCTTACTTTGTGTCTAGCACTTTTTTAAATGCATGTATTCATTAGTTGCATCTCAGAACAATCCCAAGATGTAGATATTTATTATCATTTCCATTTTACAGATAACAGTACAGATGGACTGAGAAACTAAATATTTTGACCAAGTCAAGAGTGCCAGAAAAAGGGGGAGCCAGGATTTAAACTGAGTCAATTTGTTTCCATAATTCATACCCCTACCCACAATGTCATGGAAAGGCTGAACTGATCAAGTCTCTGTTACTATTACTTTGAGAGGAGAAAGTAAAAGTAAATTAGCATACTTTAATAGTAAAAGTAATTAGCATACTTCTTTAGTACTGCAGTCCCAGGTTTGGGGGAAGGGTAGGAAAACATGTGGTTTCGTGTTTTGAACTGCTGTCAGAATTAAATGCACAATTACAACAAACTTTTTTTTAAAAGGACATTGCATTGTACTGCAAAAATCTGGATATTTATGTTTCTTGGGGTTTTTCTTTATATATTTTACATTTTAATACTTTGACAACTGGGAATTTGTAACAGATCAATTTCTGACAGGAGCTTAAATGTGTCGATAAGGTCACAATTTATCCAGAGCAGTAGAATAAATGGCCCATCCTCAGAAACCTAAGAATTAATTCAATTCTTCTTATACCCATCTATTCATCTCCACTCAGTTATTAGAAGTAGGAAGAGTTAAAACAAACAAATGCCACATATGACTTCCTACAATAGAACTTTAGTTTATCAGCAAAAGAAAGTAAGCAGCACCATGTGGCATTGAGAATAAGCTCTCCAGCATCATTAATGTGACAAACACAAAAAAGTGGGTTGATGATAAACCGTAACTAGTGAAAATGTAGTCCTCAGCCTTCTACCATTACCAGAAAGGGATGATCTCAGAGATCAGTACTGATTAGCACTATAAGCATTCAGTGACACAAGTTAAAATAAGAGGTATGCTCTTAAGGTACATAAAAGGAGCAACTTCAACATGACTTTTGTGTTAGTGAATAGAATTTCATCAAAAAGGCAAATAAATGTATAAATGTATTTTTTAAATATAATAATTCACAATTTTTAAAGGTTATGCTCCATTTATAGTTATTATAAAATACTGGCTATATTCCCCTTGTTGTACAACATATCCTTATAGCTTATTTTATACCTAATTGTTTGTACCTCTTTTACTCCCCTACCCCTCTATTGCCCCTCCTGTTTCCCTCTCCTCACTGGTAACCACTACTTTGTTATATTCACTAGTTTGTTTTATTTTTCAGGTTCCACATGTAAGTGATATCATACAGTATTGGTCTTTCTCTGTCTGACTTATTTCACCTAGCATAATTCCCTCCAAGTCCATCCATGTTGCTACAAATGGCAAAATCTCATTCTTTATTAGGGCTGAATAGTATTCCATTGTATATATGTACCACATCTTCTTTATCCATTCATCTGCTGATGGACACTTAGGTTGCTTCCATATCTTGGCAATTGTAAATAATGCTGCTATGAACATTGGGATGCCTGTATCTTCTCCAATTAATGTTTTTGTTTTTCTTTTTTTCAGATAAATGTGTTTTTCTCAAAAGCGATCTGAAATTGAACCCAAACCTTTCCTCCAGTTGACATATCTACTTATTGTTAGCGATCATACCTAACTTAATCCTATGACAATACCTTAGTTCAAGTCATTCCCATATGACAATAATCTTGCCAAACACATAAAACCTTCTTCAGGGCTTTTCCTTCAAGCCATCCCATTTCCATGAAGCTTTATCTGATCATATGTCTTGTCTGAAATTTGTGGCATTGAATACTTATATACTGCCCTGTATGTTGTCCATATTTTATGTGTTATCCTGTTATCTAAACTGTAAATTCCTGTTGGGCAGACATTTTTATCTACTCACTGATATTATAAATTTATAAACAAGAAATATTCAGTCTACTTGAATGATTTTATATTTCTGTAATTACCATGTAATCTTGAAAAGGGTGACAGAAGATAATGAAAATTGATTGTAAATGAATAGCTAGGAACCCAGGTAATGACATTGTTGCAGCAAAGCAGATAAGAATAATTTTACAAATCACAGGTACACACTGGTACACTTGCCAAGATAAATTTGAGTTATTTTCTCTCACAATGGTCCAGACTCAAAAGGAATTCACAGTGTGCTATGTAGCAAGTTTTGAATGCACACATTTACTTTTCAAACCAGCATGATAAGCAAGTTACAGTACTTGTAACTTGTACAGCACATCAGCCCTTATTTATTTATTTTGCAGGCAGCCATTGGAGCTGTGAAGCTGGTCAACAGAGGTTCTATAGAAACATTCAAAGCCTCTACCTCAAAGGACTGGCATGCGGCCATCTTTACAGGTTTTGAGTTTCCTAAGCCACAAACCTACCCAAGGGGTAGAGTTCCAAGCATTCCACTTATCCACCAGCATCAAGAATTTGTTAATTCTGCCAAGACCCACAAGTTTTAACACCTGCAGTCAAACTAGGTTTAGTTTGCGTTCTACCCTAAAGAAAAAATATTTGGGTAGCTTACAACACATTAAGCCTAGGAAATATTATTTAGGCTACTAGGCTATAACAGCTGTTGCCTGAGGGGGTAAAAATGAGCAATGGGGTAAGGCAAAAGATTAGAGCATAGGTGGATTAGCGGGAAAACCTTACTATACAATAACTAAAACGAATCTTTCAATACTTAAAGTCAATACTCTGATAATCCAATTAATAACATTAACACTTAAATGTGAAAAAAACTATATAAGTGATTCTTCTCTAAGTCTTTTAAATAATATATTATGCAAAAATATTTCCTCCAATATATACAATTAGGAAATAATATGTCCTAGAATTGTTGTAGGGAATAAACAGAATGATATCAGTACTTAATACGGTGCTCAAGAAAGTTAAAATTCCTTATAAGTCTTTAAATGAACAAACACTTTTAATGGGGGTCTAGAATCGACCTTAGAGTATTTTCTACTCTGGCTAAAAGTATGTTAGTGAAGCACCATTGCAGCAACACAGTACTTTCACTAGTTCAGATATTACTCATCAATACCAAGATAATAGCTGACTTTTGATTAATTATGATGTTGTTCTCAACACTTAATTTGAACTAACATATTCAATCAACAGGACAAAGCAAAAAATGTCATCCCCACTTTTCAGATGGGGAAACCGAGGCAGAGAGGCATTAAGTAAACTACTTAGGTTATAAGATATCTGGGCTGAGATTTGAACCAATGCAGTCTGGCTCCAAAACCCTTGCCTTTTTAACTACCGAACTATACCACCTCTGGCATTTGGGGAACTAGAGGTAATAATTAGGGTGAAATTGCACCCTTGACTTATAACTAAACATAGTGGAGCAAAGGCATCTTTACTCTATTCCTCTCTCTTAAAACAGCTGCAAATAAGAATTTAAATAAAGATACAACAACCCAAAAACGTAAACTTTAAAAACTATTTACCAAATAAGTTTGCAATAAAATAATGGAGTAATTCAAACTGACTGGTGTTCTAGTCCTATTTTTTCACTTACCATTGTGGTCTCAGAAAAGTTATTCTACCTTTAGTGTTTGATTCTTCAATTAGATGAAAATACAACTATTGGGATAAGGATTAAACACCTGAAACTATACCCTTTGCTCTTGGAACATATAATGTCTATAAATTATTAATGATAGTTCTTCCCCTCTTCCTTGAGGACACTAGAGTGAAGGAATGGGAGAAGAAAAAAGAAGTCTTAATTAAAGGAACATTCTTAGTACTGAGAAGCCTGTTCCTTGTCTGCTTCAGGGGCAGTAACAGTATTTGTTGTTCAGCTTCTAATTTTATTTAGGTCTCAACTCTGAGACACTCTAGAAATTAGAAACTCTTAGAGCTTTATAAAAACATTGATACTATGACACCCAACTCAGTCCAATTAAAGCAAATCTCTAGGGAGTAGGACTGGGCATCATAATTTTTTAAATACCCCAGGGGATTCTAGTCCAGGATTGAGACCCACTTTGCCATGTGCTTGTCAGCTTGGCTCTACCAAAGAGCCTACGATTGTGGTCATGGTTGGTAGCTACAGGTGCCACAGCTCAAGTTACTCCACAGTCACTCAACTGGTAGGGAAGCTTAGCAAAGGAGGGAATGCCAAGACTCACCATCCCATAGTTAATAGAGAATTGGTACAAGGACATTATAGTTAATGCGACTCAAAATGTCAGCTTTATTTAAGGTCAGTCAGGTGCTCATTTCTCTCGTAAAGCACAATGTTCTTTGGCAAAATTGATTTTAACACCACAGTAGGCCATTTTTTCCCCAACCCCAAATGCAGACATCAAAAACAGGCAGGGCTGATCTGATGAACTTACCCAATTGCAGGCCAAGAAGCTGGCATAGAGCTAGCTGGAACAGGTGGACCTTCTAGGAAAAGTCCTTTTCTCTTTCCTCAAGGGGACTAGAAGACTCAACTGCCTTTTTGACTGAGTGGCATCATTTTCCTCGATTAAAGCAAAGTACCCTACTTACTAGTAAAAAGACATGACCCACTGAATGCACAGACTCTGATTATCCACCCTCCATCTAAAGGGAAGAGAAAATAAGGATGTGAATTTCTCATTTCAAATTCCCTAGTAACTTTATTCACTATAATTCATCCAAGATTATATGTGACAACATAAATAATATCCCAAATAATACAATACCCTAAAAATTAATAACATAGATTGCCTAAATATGAAGTTGCCAGAGAAATTAAATTCCTAAGTGGAATATCCTTTTCATGCACTAAAAAATTTAAATTCAAAATCAGTTTTCTCTTTAGCTCAGCTCAGAAGATACTTAATCTGGGTTTCTTCAGCAGTTTGGTGCTTCTGGATTCTGTCTTCCATTGGCTACTCCCAAACTGTTGTTATTTCAACCCTAAACCTCGTGTGTTTTCCAGTCACATTGAATAGGATACAGGCTATCACATCACTGTCTTCATACCCATAAAACTTGTAAAACAAATCTTTGACCCCCGTGGGTATATTCCTAGGGGGAAAAATTGTATTCCAGAATTTAAGACTACCCATACCTACAAAAGTACCAGTATTATCTTGGAAAAAATGGTAGACAGGAAGTATAAGACATAAAGGGAGAAATGTCTTGCCTTCAGTGGATCAGGGTGCCATCCAGTCTATGAACAACAGTCTGAAGCTCACAATCTGTGAGCTGAAACTCATTTCTAAGAAACTGCCCACTGAGAAGTAAATTGTCATAATATGCTTTCCACATCCTGGGGGTAAAATTTATCCATACGCACTGCTTTCTCTCTCAGACAGAGCATTTGAGACATTTCAATCTCCATAAGCCTTCTTTTTGTCCCTCGATTCCCACATATTTAAAAAGTCTTAATTTCCATTTTCCCTTAGAAAATATACTTAGTACCCTGGCCATGAATTTAGTGTAAATTATCTCTCATGGAACCACTGGTGCTTGTTATAAGTAGAGCTTCTCCCATTTTTAACATGCAACTTCTCCAAGCAACACTTATTACCCTTCTTTCTCTGCAGCCTTTTTATCCCTTTCTGCATCCCAGTAAGATTCCAAGGCTTTGCAGCTATATGCTACATGCAGCCTGTGAATCCTGTCTCCTAGGAAGGGTTCCCCCATTGACTCTACATACATGCCAGCTGGAGAGCTACTTTCAGAAAATTCCAGGAATGAAGCTGCTGTTGGTGCTTCCAAAGGCCATACCCTCAGAAGCACCATGAGGTTCAAGTCTTTTCTAGATAGTACATAGAAAGCTGAGCAAATAAAAAAAGTCAATTATTAACTCCTGCAAGAAAAAAATGTAACCTCCATACACCAAATGCCTCAGTGAGCAACATGTATGTGGTTCTAATAATCTAAACCTAATGCTGATCTAACCAAATGTATTGAATAAATGTGATGGAAGGATGGGAAATGGAAGTGCATGGGAGCAGGATATAATATAAAAGGACTAAATCTTCATCTTCCAGAGTAGAAAGCCATCACACAATACCCTAAGTTGAAAAAAATCAAGAAAAAGCCAATAAGCATACTACTCACAAACATGGATGAAAATACTAGAAGCCATATCCAAACATGTTGATAAACGATTTTCCCAGGGGAGTAGCATGTAGGGATGAGAGACAGGTCATGTGATTACTCTTTGCATGTTTGTGTATATGTGTGTTTAATATAAGCCTGTGAGGCTATCAATATTTCCAAACCATATACAGGTACCAAAATAAAATTTTAAATTAATGTATAACATTACACATACCAAGCTGAGAGAAACCATTTTTCTAATTTTTGTCTTGTCAAGCCACGTAAATACACCAGAAATGGAGCACTGAGGGTGTAATGGCTAAGAACACACCTACAAATATTTAACAGAGCCTAGCCCTTATTTCTAAACACAATAAAAACAGACTAATTACTTGGGTTCCCTTCCCTCATTTTTTCTTCTCATCTATATGTAACTTCTCATTCTCAACCAGAGAAAAGCTATCTGCAATTTGCCATTTCCATGAAGCAAAGAAATAAGACCCATCTGGAAAACTCTGTCTCCCAGCCTAAAAACTTTAGGAAGCTTTATTTGCTTGAGCTTCATAGTGCCTTGAATTTTAAAAAGAGGCAAGGAAAAGAGATCAAGATGGGTAAGTGAACACTCCATGGAGGAAGACGTTTCTGAATTTGAGCCAGTGGAAGGATAAAAAGTCCTGTCTTGCAGATGGAGGCTGAGGCTGCACATTTGGAAGGAGTCCTTCCCACATGCTAATCCAATTGACAAGCCTGCTGAGCCTGACAAGGATTTTACACCAGCAAAGCTTCTTCTTCAGACTTCTGTGTTCCCATTTTAAAAAGAAAAAAAAAGAGAGAGAGAGAGAGAGGGAGAGAGAGAGAGAGAGAGAGAGATCATCTTCCCTTTCTGGATGCAGGACATAGCATTATAACTTCTTTACAGACAGCTTCATTTTGTTGAAAATACAAGTGTAATTTGAACCAATATCTTTAGTCGCAGGTCAATTTCATGCCACATCAGTCCATGTGATTCCTATTTAATGCACAGAATTCTTGTGTTGTGTTGGGTCCCTGTTCCTATCATTTAAAATTTATTGATATTTATATGGTATTTCAATGTGCTCTGTAATTAAAATGTAGGTCTTGAGACTTGAAAACAAGAAGAAAATTAATGAAAGGATTGCAAAAGGAACATACGGAAACGCTAACAGAATTCTGAGTTTTGAATCTGAGAAGTATTCATGAATCTGAGAAGTATTCATCGCGTATTTCAATGTAGTATAAGAAATTATTATAAGGGAATAACGATCATACATTTTTTCCTCTCGCATTGAATAAATGCCAGAAACAACTGTGACTTGCTTCAATTATGGATTGAATACATAACTACTCGTTGATTTTATTTTATCCTGAAATAATCAAACAAGGAGCAAACTTCATATTAAGCTTGGCAACGTTCTCTTCCTGCCTCCAATTATGTGGTCTGTTGAGACCAGCTTTGGCCTGGTTTCCAGTGATTACTTCTGTCTGGAACGTTGGTGTTTCTCTGTATTTCACTGCCTCACCGGCAGCCGATTCCCTTCACTTTCTCCCTGGTGGCAGTGGCCAGGCTTAGCCCTCTTTATGTTCAGTAGCCTTCATGCTGTGCAGTCCCATGCCCAGGCAGCATTCTGGGCCTGTGGTCAGCCTCCACCCCTGCTCCCTAGCTTCCTGCTGGCCTCTTGTATCAGTCCCCATGTTCTGGCCAGTCTTACTGGGTGATATCTATTTTAAAGAAAGTTTCAAACACAAAAATACAGAGTACAGCAAAAATAAAGAGTCAAAGTACCCACATCAACACTTGGCCATATTTTTTTCCTCTCTTCCATATACCTTCTTTTATTACAAGATGTTCTATTTTTAAAATGAATCCCAGACTCCAGGAGATTTGATCTTTATCTACTTTAGAATGAATCTCAAAATAATAGTAATGACAATAGTAATGATAACACAAATGACATTTTCTTACCAAAAGACATACCATTTTTATATTTTAAAAAACTACCAATAATTTCTTAATATTATCTAATAGCCAGTCTATTTTCAAATAGGTCTGATTGTTCCTAAATAATAAATTTAGAGTTTGTTGTTTTTATCAGATGCAAGCAGACTTACTCAATGTATCTGATTGTTACCTCTAACGTCTTTTTAAGTCTATTAATTTAGAATAGTCTCAACAATGTTACTATTATTTTAATGCCATTGTCTTGTTTAAGAAACACGATCACTTCAGTTGGCAGATAGCTTCTTTATATCATTTAACGTGTCCTTCGTATTCCACATTTCCATTAGATTAGAAGTTCAATGTAAAGGCTCAATTCAGTTTCAATTTTTCCTTTTACTTTTTTGGGGAGGTAAACAAGAAAAATTAAGTGGTGGTGTATAATTCATATAGCATGACATCAGGAAGCATAGAATTTATTTTTCCTCTTAATAACATTAAAGGTGGTCAGTAAATTCAGGTGGTAAACTTCCTTATCAGTAAAGTTCCTTATCATTCTTTCCCCTAATGATACCACGATCATTGATAACCTTTGCCTGAATCATTTTTTTTTTAATTAGAGATTACAAAATTGTGTTTTTCCAACTCCAGTTCCTTCTGCATTTATTACCTGGAATTCTTCAATTGAGAACTAGCCTTCATTCACTTGGGCTATTCGACTACCCTGAAACAGATCTCAAACTAGAAAGGATAAAACTGGGTCATTTGTAGAGATGTGGATGGACCTAGAGTCTGTCATACAGAGTGAAGTAAGCCAGAAAGAGAAAAACAAATATTGTATATTAACGCATATATGTAGAATCTAGAAAAATGGTACAGAGGAACCCATTTGCAGGGAAGGAATAGAGATGGAGACATAGAGAACAGACATATGGACACAGGGGGGAAAGGAGAGTGTGAGGCGAACTGGGAGATTAGGACTGACATATATACACTACCATGTGTAAAATAGATAGCTAGTGGGAACATGCTATAAAGCACAGGAAGCTCAGCTCGGTGCTCTGTGCTTCTAGATGCGTGGGATGAGGAGAGGGGTGGGAGGGAGGTCCAAGAGGGAGGGGATATATGTATACATATAGCTGATTCACTTCATTGTATGGCAGAAACTAACACAACATTGTAAAGCAAGTATACTCCACACACAAAAAAATAATAACTAGAAAGGATAAATACTTAATTCTTATCCTTTACGTATTGGTTTTCACTATTAAGAGTTGTTAGCAAACAATAGTGGCTAAAGAGTTTTCTGTTGTGCCTTTTTTTCCCCATTGGTATCTTTGTCTTCATGGTTCATATCACACAAATTCATGGCATTTACATATTCAATATGTTTTAATCAGGTGCAGTTACTATGGGTGGAGGCAGTGCTAAAATGGTCTTATTTTGGCCAGTAGAAGCCCCTTCAACCTGGCTTCTATGTCTTTTTGATACAACATCATTAAGATTTGATAGTTTTCTTGCATTCTGGCTTAACATATACAGATTTATTTTGTACATTTACTGTCCCAGAGCTGGAATTAGTCATTTTTCTAAAGAACCCTGACCCTTGTAGTGGAAAATATTAATTAGAAACCACAATCTGGGCATTATGTATGTTCATTGTTCCTGAGTTTTCATTGTTTTTAGGTCTTTTTGTCAAGCAGAGTTAAGAAATACATGTTTATAAAGAAAAATATGAATTTCACTGATATTTACCATTCAAATTTAATATTAACCTCCTTGATTTTATATTTGTATCTCTTATTCTAAATAATACCCAAATATTTCCTAACAACATTAACATAGTTCTATGCTTTGTTACACAGTGAACATATAATACTTTCAAATTAATAATACAGGTTATTTTTAACTAAAATTAAGCTTCTAAATGAAGTTCAAGGGCTTCCCCGGTTAAGAATCCACCTGCCAATGTAGGGGACATGGGTTCGAGCCCCTGTCTGGGAAGATTCCGCATGCCGCGGAGCAACTAAGCCCGTGAGCCACAACTACTGAGCTCATGTGCCACAATTACTGAAGCCCACGCGCCTAGAGCTGTGCTCCACAACAAGAGAAGCCACCACAATGAGAAGCCTGCACACTGCAAGGAAGAGTAGCCCCACTCGCCACAACTAGAGAAAGCTCGAGTGCAGCAATGAAGACCCAACGCAGCCAAAAATATATTAATTAGAAAAAAAAGTAATCCATTTTGAAAAGTAAATTCAGTACTTAATATATACATAAGGTACCCTAAATTCAAAAGGTCATTGATTGTTAATGAGATTAACTATACACTCATGATCTAGAATAAACTAAAAAATAAATAAATAATGAAGTTCAAGGTTTTTTGCAGTTTTTAGTCCTTAAGTTATACACAGTCACAGCATTGTGTTCTAAGATCAGGTGGAATAAATCTTTTCTCTGTAACATTTTTCCACCAACTTAGTATATAGTAACATTCATTTGTTTCTATTGTTTTCAAATTTCAGCAATACAAAAGACTTTTTCTTCATTACTTAATTTTTGCCTATGTAAAATATTTACATGATTCCGAACTCAAAACTCAATGAGGACAGCAGAAACTAACACACCATTGTAAAGCAATTATACTCCAATAAAGATGTTAAAAAAAAAACTCAATGAGGTATATTCAAAGAATTCTTACATCAACCCTAAATTTCCCTCGTGTTTCTTTTTGTAAATACATATATTTTCCCATTTCCCGTTTTTATACAAAAGCGAGCACTCTATATACACTCTTCTGTACCTTGCTCTTTTCACTTTACCATATTTTCTGGAGATGACTGTACTTCAATGTACACAGTCTTCTAATACCTTTAATCCTTTAAAAAACTGCATAGTGTTCCATTGTGTGATTGTACTCTAGTTGTTCAACCAATTGCCTATTGATAACCACATGAGTTTTTTCTTTAGTCTTTGCTATTACAAATACTGCCATAATGAGTAACCTTGTGCATATATTTTTCATTTTTGAAAAGTTATGTTTATGATAGATTTCCAAAAGTGAGATTGCTAAATCAAAGGAGGAAATTTAGTGGGAATTTTACAAACTGCAACAAACTCTCCTACATAAGAGTTATATCATTTTGCATTCTTGCTAGCAAAGTATGAGAAGGCCTGTCTTCCCAGAGCACACCAACAGAATATGCTGTGAAACTGATGGCGAGAAACAGTATCTCAGTGTTGTTTTAATTTTCATTTCTCTTACCATGAGTAAGGTTGAACAGTATTGTTTCATATTCATTCATCAAGATCACTGTCATTCTTTTTTGAGAAATCTGCATTTTTGCCCATTTAAAAAATCAATTTGTTCTATTTCTCCTTGATATTTAGGATATTGTTATATATTAGGGTCATTAGTCCTTTTCTGTGAGAGAAGTTGCAACAGTTTTTTCCCCAGTGGGTCATTTGTCTCTTGATTTTTTGCCATGCAGAAGTTTATTGGGCTTTTTTGTTTGTTTGTTTGTTTGTGGTACGCAGGCCTCTCACTGCTGTGGCCTCTCCCGTTGAGGAGCACAGGCTCCGGACACGCAGGCTCAGTGGCCATGGCTCACAGGCCCAGCCGCTCCACGGCATGTGGGATCTTCCCGGACTGGGGCACGAACCCGTGTCCCCTGCATCGGCAGGCGGACTCCCAACCACTGAGCCACAGGGAAGCCCTGGAGCATATTTTTAATTACAGTGATATCAACATGATTTCTGCATAGACATTCTCCTTTTCTAGCCCTGCATAACCTTCTGTTTTGGTTTGGTTCTAAAGGTAATTAGAGAGAGTGACAGTAGCAGTGACTTTGATTAGCCTCTCACATCCAGACTTTTGGAACTACATCATTTCAACAAAAAAGAAAGTGACTTACTTGAGTATTTCCTCTCCCCTCAAGCAGTTGTCCTACATATTTTTCAGGGAAACATGAGTTAGGAAAGTGGTTTTTAAACTGTTGGCAGGGAAAAACAGATTGGGCTTGAGTCTCCTCCCCCAGATATCTCACTTCTAGGCGAACAACTCAGATCTATAGGCGTTATTTATGTTACACATCCATGTTACAAAAAAAAGCAAGAAACAAACAAAACCAAAAAACAAGATTTTAAACATTGTGAAGATGGGTCTCGGAGTTTTGATGTGGTGTGTTAATAAAGAGTGAGGATGGGAAATGCAGGGATAATGGATACCAAGGAGGAATGGTAAATGCCCAACATTTGTACATGTTGCTGTTCACGGTGGGCAAAATTAGAGATGTCTGTATCACTACTTTCCCCAAGGTTAAAATCTACTGATGTATTTTCCCATAGGTGTTTTGCACTTCAAGCTGTTTATTTTTGATTGTAGAATAAAATAATTTGTCCTCTCTTAAAAGTTTTTAGTCATCAACAAGCATGAGAACATGTATGGTGAAACCCTTTCTTGTACTCCTAAAATCACATTTTCTTCACACAAATAAGACAGACCAAGCCTGGCAGAAAAGATAAAATCTGTTTGTCATAAGGTCCACATATCTGAAACTCTCAGGTGTTGAATTCTGGGAATTCAACATTTTAGCAAATCTAATCAAACATAGTATAAAAGGAATAATCCATCATGACCAAGTAGAATTTACTCCATATATGTAAGCTGGTTTAATCTTCAAAATCTAATCAATCTAATTCACCATAACAACCAGCTAAAGAGGAAAAATCATATGATCATATCAATTAACACCAAAAAAATTCAACATAATTCAATTTCCATTCATTATAAAAACTCTCTGTATGCTAGGAATTGAGGGCAACTTTTCCAACCTCATAAAGAACATCAATAAGTAATCTACAGCTAACATCATATTTAATGATGAAAGACAGAATGCTTTCCCTCTAAGATCAGAAACAAAGCAAGGATCTCTCACTTCTATTTAACATAGAACTGGAAGTTTTAGTCACTGCAATAGTGTTACTGAGTCCAAGCTCATAGTGCTCTTAGCATGACAGGCCAATAAATTGAGAGACGAGTTTTGGGGGCAAGGAATAGTGACTTTATTTGGAAAGCCAGCAAACCAAGAAGGTGGTGGACTAGTGTCCCAAAGAACCATCTTACCTGAGTTAGAATTCAGGTTTCTTTATACTAAAAGGTGATGGGGATGTGGCTGGTTGTTACAGACTTCTTGGTAAAGGAATCCTTTGTTTTTGCAGCTGTCCAAGTAGGTCTGGTCACAATGTTCCTATAAACCTGCAACAAGACAATTTTTATTTTCTGTTTTGCAACTTTTTATCTCTATATGAATAGAAAAGTATTATACCTTTAAAGGTCAGAGCCTTGAAAATGGGCTATCATGTACATATCAGTCTACAGGCAACATTCTTTTAAAAAGGTGCAGAGCCAGCATGACTAAGCACAGGCAACAGAGTTAAAGAAATAGATTCAATATGGAGTCAGGTTTGTTCTTCTCTGTCACAATTATAAGGCATGAAAAAAAAACAAAAGGCATACAAATTGGAAAAAAAAATAAATCAAACAACCTCTGTTTGCAAATGGCATCATGTAGAGATAGAAAATTCCAAAGAATCTACAAAACAAAACCACCTAGAACATTTTAGTAGGGTCACAGGATTAATTATCAGGACACAAAAATATTGACAATGATTTTGACAATGAAAAGGTAGAAACTGAAATAAAATATGCATATCATTTACAATTGCCCAAAAGAAAATGAAATAGATATAAATGTAGCAAAACATGTATGGGAGCTGTATGTGAAAATGAGAAAATGCTGAGGAAAAAATCAAAGAAAATTTAAATACTTGGAGAGAGTATGCCATGTTCATGGATTTGAAAACTCCACATAATAAATATCAACCCTCCCTAAATTTATGTATATGTTTATCAAAATTCCTATCAAAATCTCAGAAAGTTTTATGTAGACATTGACAAACTTACTCTAGAATTTATACAGAAGGGGAAAGACTCTAGACCTTTATTTTTCAAAATAATTTTGAAAATTAAAAATGAAGTGGGAGGAATCCCTCTTCCCAATGTTCAGGCTTAGTATATAGTTGAAATAAGCAAGAAAGTATATTACTGACAGAGGGAAAGACACAAAGATCAATGAAATAAATAGAGAACCCTGAAATTGACCCACATTAACATGTCCAGTTGATTTTTGACAAATAAGCAAAAGCAATTCAATTCAATGGAGAAAGCATTACTTTTTCAATAAATGGTGCTGGAGCAGCTGAGTATTCATTGGCAAAAAATGAATCTTAACCTATAGCTCACACCTTATACAGAATTAACTTATGCAAAATTTAACTTACACAAAAATGGGTCATGGACTTAAATGTAAAATTATAAAATGCCTAGAAAAGAACATAGGATAAAATATTTGGGACTTAGGATTAGCCAAAGTGTTCTCAGACTTGACACTAAAAGCACGATGCATAAGAGGAGAAAGTAATAAATTGAATCTAATCAAAATCAAGAACTTTGATCTGCAAAATATCCTGTTAAAAGAAAAGACAAATTATAGACTCAGAGAAAATATTTGTAAATCACATATCCAACCAAGGCTTTATATTTAGAAGCACATGAAAATATGTTCCACATCATAAATAATTAGTGAAATGAAAATAAAAATCACAATTAGAATCCCTACATACCTATCAAAATGGCTAAAAATACAAAATAATGACAACATGCAGTGCTGGTGAGGATGAAAAGAAACTGCAACTGAAATTCTCCCTGTAATCCCACACTCATACATTGCTGATGTGGATGTAAAAGCCACTTTGAAAAACAGTTTGGCAATTAAGTAAAAAAAAAAAAAAAAAAGAATAGCGTGAAACTATTATATAGCCTAACAGTTGCACTCCTGGGCATTTATCCAAGAGAAATGAAAACTTATGCTCACACATAAACCTATACAGAGATGGTCCTAGCTGCTTTATTCATGATAGTAAGAAACTAGCAAAATCCCAAACGTCTTTCAACATCTGAATAGTTAAAGTGTGTTACATCCGTACCATAGATTATACTTCACAATAAAAAGGAATAAACTCTCAATATGTGCAACAACATGAATTTCCAGAGAATTATGCTGATTTTAAAAAATCGAATTCCAAAAGATTCATCCTATACGATTACATTTGTATAACACTCTTAAAAGGACAAAACTATAGAAATGGAGAAGAGATTAGTGGTTGCCAGGGGTTAAGGAAGAGGCAGGAGGGAGGTTCATTAAAAATTTTAAAAAATGCTCTTCTGATATTACCTCTGATACTGAGAAAACTCAGTCAATGACAGTATCCTTCTCTATCCAAGAATGAGAATTTTCTATGTCTACTCTTCCAATCTTTCTCTTCCACTCTTGACCTTTGTTGGAGGTACTACGATGTAGATGCTGTCAGTCCCCACCCACGCCCCTTTTGATGTTATCATTGGAATGAAAACCAGCCAATTTTCAACTTTCTGAGGACTTTCTCTGCAGGTGAGAGCCTGCATAAATCTGGCTAGAAGTGTTGGGGAATCAGTGTTCTCCCTTTACACCCACCTCTGCAACATTTCTTAACCCTCGCCCTTTGGATGGGCAAACTATGAAGTACATTTTCAACATCCTGGGAGAATTAAGCTCCAGTCACAAACAGCAGTAACTGGTTTGATAATGCACCCTTTATTGACTGACTTCCCTACCCTTTCTCAATTTCCCACTCTCAAGCTGGCTTTTCCTGAGTCACCACCTCCCAATCAAATTTCTTGCATTAAAATCTTTGTATTAGGATCTTTTCCTGAAGAACCCAAAACAAGACAATCACTCCACAAATCTAGGAGTTAATTCTGGTGAGCTTGGGATGGTCTTTTCTTCCACTGTGTGTTTCTGTACTTCATATGCCCTTACCTAGACCTTGGAAGGAGGAGATCTGAGGTTCATTCTTTTCCTTTATTTGCTTTGACCTCATGAGCAATGAGTACAGAACCAGCCTAAGCATCCCTGGTTCTAGTACATTTCCCATCCCTTATTAGCTCCCTGAACATAGCCCGGACAAACAACCTCATTGGCTCTGAATTTCTTTTCTTGAATAAATACGGATAACAGTACCTGCCTTGCTGCCCCCAGAAATCTGTCTCCAGGATAAAACGTGAACATGATTGGGAAAGAATAAAACACGATAACATGTGAAGTCAGAACATCCGTACCTTTGTTTTCTCAGGGAAAATTCTCTCTGTAATCCCACTGCCCTGGTGTGACCGGATGCAGAGAGGGGAGAGGCTCTGAATCATCCATTGAGCCTTCCCCTTCAAGTCTTTCTCTGCATTCCACTAGCGCCAAATGGTTTTTGTAGGCAGTATAAGTCTGGTTGTGTTCTATCTTGTTGGGAACTTCAAAATATCTAATTTCCTCTTCACCAACCCTGCCACAACATCGTTTTGTGTTCAGCCTAAGCCAGCAAAGGAGCTTCCGTTCTGTAAAAAAGCATTTACACGTTCCCTTTGTTGTTTTGTGTGAATCTCTAACAAAGGGATCTGAGTTTTATGAATTTTCCCTTCCCCACATTCATAACAGAGATATACTATTTTCTCTATCTTTTAAATTCAAAGGGAAGATGTTGCCCAAGGCAGAGACTACTTATTATCAGATATTCATTTTTCATGTAGCTTTCCCCCTGCTGTGGCTTAATGTAGAGATGATGAAGCTACAGCTCTCATATAATCTGGGTTTTAAATAACTACGACAAAGGTCTCTCACCCATCTTGGCTAAGTGGTGCAGATCTCTTAAAATGAGGGAAAGCTTTCGGAGTAAAGAAATGGAAGTGTTTGGTAGAACATGTAGAAAAAATTCTCTTTTTCTACATTCTCTTAAAGGCAGTAGTAACTATAATGCCAAAGAGGCTTTCTCATTATACTTTTATTTAAGAGCTGTGTGACCTTCAGCAAGAGACTTAACCTTTGTGAACCTTCATCCGGAAAATGGGTATAATAATGATGACACCTACCTCAGAGGTAAAAATGCTCAGTTCCTGGTACAGAGTAAGTTTTCAACAAATGTTCGCTGCTGCTATTATTACCATCATCATCAGTAGCATTAAGATTATTTTTTCAAAAGTAACATTATGGTCATCAAGATTCTCTTCTTAGAAGATGTACATCTGTTAACTACTTTTTCTTTTCTTTAAATAGCAGAGTATTCATTTGCTTCCAATGGTAGGGCAATGCTGGCTCATTTGAGAATCTATTCCACTCCATAGAAAAATTTTCATGAGTGTCCCAAGGATCACCACTTCTTCACCTGTAATGCTTGGCACTAACGATGCCAAGAAAAAAGTGTCTGCCTGTGTTTCCCTAATGTCATCTTTACTTTAGTTTCTTAATGTTCTTGTGTTCCCTATCATCAGGGAAGGGGCTTAATAAAGCAGGCATAAGTGGTAAGCAAACGAATTACTTTCCTGTTTTCAGGAATAGTGTGTACTTTTAAAACATGTAATTAGTAGACTTTATTTTTTGAGTAGTTTTAGGTTTATGGAAACATTGAACAGAAACAGAGTTATAATTGTGTACTTTTAAAATCAATAAAATAATAGTCATGAGCCACTTACAAATATGACTCCAACTGGCTAAGAAAAGTGCATCTCTCTTGTAAAAGAGACGGTCTCACACTGAAGAGTTCAATTTTGCTTGAGGGTAGGACGCAAAGGTAACATAAGTAAGAGGTGATGCTTAAGAAAAGGAGAGAGAGAACTCAAAAGACACTGAAAAGGTGTAAAGATTTTGTCCTAGAGGTAATGGGAAACTATTAAAGAATTTTGCACAGAGAAAATGACATAATCAGATTCGTGTGGTAAGGTCATTCTGATAGTAATGTGTCAGATGGATTAAGGAAAGTCAAGGCTAGGTGAGTGGAAACTAACATGTCTATTGAAATAATTCAAATGTTATAATTCAAATGAGAACTCAAGCAATGACAGTAAAATGAAGGAGAGGGTGGCTCATATTTATAAATTATCTGAGACGAAATTAACAGACCATGTTGGGTCATTCTCGGTGAGGACAGCATAGAGGAAGAAATATAAAATGACTCCCAGGTTCTGACTTGAGCAATTAAATTAATGATGATGTCATTTCCCGATAAAGAGCATGTAAGGAGAGAAGGACATCAGAAAAGAGAGTAAGTTGAGTTTTAAATATGTTGAGTTTGGGACATTCAGGTAGAGCTATCTAATAGTGTATAAGATGTAACATTCTGGAGCCCAGAGAAAGATGTTTAAGGTGGAGATAAGATTGGGAGGCCAGTAGCTAGTTGAAGAGTTTTCCTAGGGTGTATGTACTTGGAATAAAGGGGAGGGTCTAGGATAAAACCCTGAAGAATACCAATATTTATGGAGTAGCTAGAGGAAACAGCTCTAGCAGAAAAAGAACCAGGTGAAGGTGAAGTCAAGGAAGCCAATAGAGAAGAAAGCTTAAAGAAGAAGGAAATAATCAATGAGGCTCTGTAAAAAATGCTTCTAATGTGGCTTGTCACTAGAAGGTCATTGACAACCTCAGCAAGGGGAATTTGCAGTAGACTGAGGTATGAAATTGAAATCAGTCTTATTCATCGCTGAATCCCCATCACCTAGCACAATGATTTGCCCTTCTCTTGGTTCAGTAAATATTTATTGAATGACTGCATGATGTAGTCACTTAACCGACAGGAAGAAGCAGAATTGTTGTTCTTTTGTTGTACTCAAAATTTAGTGATTCTTCTCTGATCTGAAAGCTTATCTGATAGACTAACGTAATCACATGCGCTCAGCTATACACTTTGCATTCTGTGCTCCTACTCAATTATTCTTGATAGAATTTTAAAACAAAGTCCTTTTCTCTGCCAAACAGTTTAAAATAAAATTTTAATGCTTTTTGAAATTTTTAATTGTGGTAAAAAAGAAAACATTAAATTTACCATCTTAACTTTTCTATGTCTTAGTTCCCTAATGTTAAGTGCATCCACATTGTTGTGCAACAGAGCTATAGAACTTTTTCACCTTGCAAAACTGAAATTCTATTATCAATTGAACAACTCCCTATTTCCCCCTCCCCCAGCCCCTGGCAACCACCATTATACTCTCTGTTTCTATGAGTTTGGCTACTTAGGTATTTCATATAAGTGGAATCATGCAGTTTTTGTCTTTTTGTGTTGGGCTTATTGTCCTCAAGCGTCAAACATGCTGTATCACATAAAATGGACCTGTTTTTTTAAACATGGCTTCCGTACTTTTCTCCCAAAAGTTCTAAGAATCCACCACATATAAATCATACAATTTCAAGTTAAGTGGGAATCATTAGGGTTTGTCCATCTGTTTTGTGTGTTTCTTTAACAGGGAAAGAAATTCTTCTTCCTATCGGAAATCATTCAGTGATAGGGAGCCCACAAACTCTGAGGGTGCCTACCCCATTTTTTAATATACCTCACCATTGAAAGTTACCACTACTCTACTCTCTATAATGTTCTGGAGAGGCATTTATTGAAATCCTAGAATCTGACAGAAATAAAGCAGCGATCTAATGCCAGTTTAGAGCACTGATTTTCCTCAAAACCTCATAACATCCTTCAAGTTACCTTTGTCTTTCTGGCAACTAGCCATTCTATTCCTTGTATCATTAAACTGAGGTTACTGATTAATCATCACCCATGAGATGACTGAGGTAACAATGTTTTGCAAAAAGTTTAAGCTTTCTGGCTTGAGGGAATGAAAAGAGAGAGAGGTATAAGAGAGGAAGGTTTGAATTTATCCCCAAAGACCAGACAGAAACAAAAAGCTGTCTGCTATCTCAGCTGCTGAAGGCTACCTCCTACCCTACCAGATTTTACTATAATTAAGCTCTCAGTATCCAATTTAGCTTGACTGCAATTTCCAAAAGTACTTCAGATACAGAAAGCCTAAAGCATATTCCACACATTTTCATTTGTAGTTTGATCAACAGAAAAGCTGAAAATGAGAAAGGAAGATGTCTAAATTCCTACGTAAATAGAAGATGAGGATAATCCAGTCATGGTGCTTCTACCTACACTTCTCAATTCTGCCACATATGTATTCCAGAAAGAACTGGGTTAATCTTATTTAATGTCGTTCTTCCTTTTGGCCAGGTACAATAGTCTAGTCTCCCGAAGGCAAACATGTTTAGTTATTTTTATAGGGTTGAACAAATAAGCACTAAATCTTTCTTTAAAACTTGAGCTGATCCTCAACATAACCTTTTAGGAAGTTCCAAAAGGTTTTCTTGCCTTAAGTTTTCAACCTGGTGGTTTCACTTGTTCCCCTGTTGTCTACCAGCCAATCCTCATTTTTTTTTTTAAAAATTGTTTTGAGAAAGATTTTATCAGCTCTCCATATAAAATATGAGAACAAATTCCATGATTCCTCTGTATACAGTTACTTAAACTATCTTTTTAAAAAGTTTTTGCCAGGCAAGTATTCTTCTTTCTACCATAGAACACAAGCAGTACAAACAGTATTGTGGGCTTAGTACTAGCATTTACTAAAGTTTTCCCTTTGAGAAGACCCAAAAGTGTACATTGAAATTAACAGAAATTCCTTTATATGGAAGATGTTAACAGTTAAATTTTACTATCGTATCTACTCAGATATATACGCTCTTGAATGCCCTTCATAACGGTTCCCTATGCCCAAGAATCCAGAGTTAGGTTATGAAGTATGACTTGGGTTTTTGCCAAACTACATGATTCTGCTCTAGGATGAAGCTGACTCTCTTTAGCCCCAAGCCCTCTACAGACTTGCGAAACATCCTCTCAGCCTTCTGACTTACACATGAGGCACAGCTGTACAAAAATAGTGATTCTTGACACTTTTAAAGAAAACACAATTACAAAGTATGTTCTTATGTGTTACCTTAACACAACAATCTGAGATACCCAGGTCTGGAAACAGCCGCATTTTATAGATCGGGAAACTAAGGATAAGCCCATGGTCTAAAAACAAAGAGATGATGAGCAGAGTGGAGACCAGATCCTTGGTTTCCTGACTGTGGTTTTCCTTCTGGTTATCTGTGTAAGACCTAGAGTGAAAGCAACATTGTTCTTCATATTTCTTCTTCCATTCAGCTGTCTTTCTCTATACCCCTCATCTCTGTCTTCCCTTCATCAGTCTTCTATGCTTCTCCGGAAATTACCTCTGCCTCATAAGAGCCAGTGCATATTTACCCTTTGTAGCCACTCCCTGAGACTTCCTGAGCTGATGATTTTCCTGAGCTCTAGAAACCTCTCATTTTTCTCAATGCCCTGCTAGACTGTTGGGACCAATTCATGAATAATTAATGGAAGGTAGTGGTTTAGTGCAGTGCTTCTCAATCAGGATGATTTTATCCCCTAGGTGCCCTTTGCAGTGTCTGGAGACATTTTGTGCTATTGGCATCTAATGGGTAGAGGCCAGAGATGCTGCTAAACATCCTACAATGCACATGACAGCCCCCCAAGACAAAGAATTACCTAGCCCCAAAAGTCAAGATTGAAAAACCTTGCCTTAGAGCAATAACCCACCCCACAATATTTATTACAACCATTTTCCCAAAAGAATGACCAACATGAGGACTTTCTGTCACCATGGTAGTTGGAGAAGATAATAGGATTCAACGGAGTGGGGAGCGGGAGTGGCAAGAGGGTGTGGTGTTTTCAGTGAGGTCACGGAAGTCATAGCCTAGTTGGATTGTATGAACTGATCGTTCTTGACACCATAAGCCACGTTAAACTTGCAGGGCTGCTTTCTGGCAACATAGCAGAGCCTTGCCATGAGAGGAAAGCAAAAAAGGGAATGTGACCATGGAGTTCTCCATCTCAGAGACACTCAAGGTTTGTTGTGTGAGTCCCACAATGGATCTCCTGCTTTCAGAGGTGAGTTCTGGGCAAATGAGTCCCAAGTAACTACAGGAAATGATTACTTGATGGGCAAAACCTTGAGAATTAAAAGACAAAACTTATTTTTGATGTAGTATCCCACGGTGAGGAACACATATCAGATGTGAGAACTTGAATGTGAAATCTATGGTCTGCTTTTGCTGGATCTATCAGAGCCGGAGGTCATCTAATTCCACTCCATCTACAGAATAAAATACTTATAAAAATTCATTCTGAGACCTGTGCCATGTAAATTTCTAACTAGCAGTGCAAAATTCCATTTCATCTCAAGAACAAAGAACATTTTACTCTCAGCCACAAGCATCCTTTCTTCCTTCTCTGACATCATCAATTCTGTTCTTGGTTCCTCCTGTCTACCCTCATGTGGAACCAGCTCAAAGGACAAAGATGTCCTTTCACCCCATTGTCCCTCCTCTTTTGTGTTCATGACATGTATTCACAGTATTTTGAATGCACTATGGTTACTTAATTCTAACTTTTTTGAAAGAACATTTTCCTTAAACTTCTTACTTTCTGACTCCAATTCTCCCAATCCAAAGTAATTTCTTCCCTCCCACTTAGCTAAATCCTGGGACCAATCTTTGTTGTTTACCTTCTTGACCCCTGTTTCACATTTGATGTTTTTCCATGCTCTCTACCTAACTGCTTTCAAGTTTCAACTGCAGAGGCATTTAGTTTTTACCTTTCCTCTCTTATTGCTTCTTTATGTTACCAGAACATTACATGTACAGACATCACTTCTTTTCTTTTTGTACTATAGGATTGAAACTATATGGGTATACAAGTTCTACTCACCACTACTCATGGAAAACTGCATTTATTTTGAGCTTTCATCCCAATTAACTACAACCCACCCGTCACAGTCTGATTCACTGATTCTTCAACTGAGATAAATAGGCTGGAGCTCTTCTACATTTCTCCTTTCCATAATCAAGTTAAAGCAAAACTACTTGTGGGGTGTGTGTGAGTGACTGTGTGTGTGTGTGTGTGTGTGTGTGTGTGTGTGTGTGACCATCAGAAAAAGAGAGGGAGAAGAAGATTATTTTCAGGTATTTAAAGGTGATAGAAGTCCTTTTTCTTAAATAAGTTTCTACCTGTGTCACTGGCTGGTGTAGTACATACAACATAACACAATGACCCCCTGCTCTTCCACTTCAAGGTCCCAAGATTATAAGGATCATGCTAAAAGAAGAGGGATTTAGGGCTGTGTTAGTTTCCATTCACTACTGGAGTCTCTTCCAATGGTCAACTATTTTTTATCCTTTGGCAAGGAGAAGTTTTTGTTTTGTTCAGAAAATCCTTTGCTGTTGGCAGTAGCAGATATTTCAGTTCTCTGAAGGAATTGGAGAGAACTATGTGACAGAACATTTTTCTTGATTTTTTTCCTCAAAATGGAAGGATATGGGTCATTGAGGATGAGAAAAATACGGTGTATTTTGACCTCTACAAAGTAAATACTGTATGTACTTCACCGTCCCACAGAGCCTAGTTAAATCTCTATAACCACTCAGTGTCAGGTCAGTATTATCACCAGTCTGTTTTTGTCCTGAAAGTCTAAGAAAAAAATAGATAAGAACTTCATGCGAAAGTATACATTTCACCTTTATAATAAAATACTGTTTAGAAGGTTAAAGGGATCCACCTAGTGAAAGTATATACAAAGGCTTTAAACCTTTCAATGTGCTGCTCCCTAGTGAGCATTTGCTAAAAAGACATCTCTGCCTGAACGTTTTCTACCACAAGCCGGAGGCGGCGCCAGAGCCCATGGGGCCAAGTTGGTGGTGATGATGGTGCTGATGTTGGGGGGAGATGAGGAGGGGCAAGAAATCCACCAGGGAGACTGAGACAGAAATACAGAGACCAAAACTGGTGTGGAATGGCTACTTCTCAGAAGTTTCTCTGATGCATTCATAGATTTTGTGGACTAAGCCTGCCATGCTTAAGTCATGGCAAGTTCCAATGATCACCCCAGCACTCTATTTTGGAAACCAGGGGCTAATGGGGGGGATTGAAAGGCAGTGAGAAAGAAGTTGGCCTACCAGCTGGTGGTAAAAAAACAAACCTGAAATTTACATATGATCACAATCCTGAAAGATCCTCTCTGAAAGAGCTGGCTGGCTATTGAGAAATACTCCAACTTTGACACATTACCTTCTCTGCACAACAAAATTATTGTGAGAAAAGGAGTTGAATTTGTGCCACGTTGGGAAGGGTTGAGTCTGGGCCCTGGGAGTTCGCAGGTCCAACATCGGCACACTGCCAGAGGTGAGATGTGGGTAAGCTGAATCCAGCATACAAAGGATGAGGAGTTTGGAGGTCTGACCACGCCAGTAAATACTGAATCTTTTGTTTCAGCATTCTAAAGTAGCCTACTGTCCCCTTCTTGGGTATGGAATATAGGCTTAACTTCTTCAAAATTGTATAAATGTAAAATACATTTTAGATGCCATCTCTTTAACTAGCAGCCTATCCCTTTTTGGCAGCCTTGCTCTACTACTACTACTAGTATTACTACTACTAATGTAGGAAACATTGTTTTTGAATACCTACTGTGTCTTGCTTTAATTCTAAAAATAACCAACCCTAGATGTAAATCTAATTCCCCAGAGATTGCTGCAAAGAGAGTTGCCCATGATTAGGAAACTAGTACATGGCAGTACTGAGACTTGAACTGCTTTGTCTGATACTAAAGACTAGAGTCTTTTCACTATGCTCAGGTTGCCTTCTCCCCTCTTTAACAATCATTTCCTTTCAAGACATACAAAATTCTGTTTGCTTTTCAGGAAGATAACTAGCGAAGTTGATCTAATCTGAGCAAAGTAACTGTCCCTCTTCTCCTGAGTCATATGGGCATTTGTCACCATGGTTTTTGGAGATGGTGTCAGATTCAAGGAGATCATTGGACATTTCTAATCAGACGTAAAGGGAAACTATGATAGAATAGTAGAAGTAATTCTGGGCAGATGAAACCTTGCAATTCCTCTCAAATTAAACAATATTTCTTTGGATGAGCAGACTTTCCCTCCTGCTTCGTCTTACTTATACCCATTGTACAGGGCTGTATAGTGTCTCCCCAATTTATGTCCATCTGGAACCTTAGAATGTGTCCTTATTTGGAAATAGGGTCTTTGCAGAAGTAATTAGCTAAGATGATGTCATACTGGATTATAGTGGGCCCGAAATTTATAAGAGAAGAGAGAAGGAGACTCAGACAGGAAAACACAGAGGAGGCATAAGGAACATGGAACTTAGGGAACAGAGATGGGAGTGATCTCTCTGAGCCAAGGAACACTGAGGATTGCTGAGAGCCACGAGAAGCCAGGGAGAAACAAGGAAATTTCTTCTCCTAGAGCCTTCAGAAGGACGGCAAACCTGCCAACACTCGACTTTGGACTTTAAGCCTCCTGAGTAGTGAGAGAATAAATCTCTGCCCACCTATTTTGTGGTACTTTGTTACGACAGACCTAGAGAACTAACAGAACCTTCAGCACTAATTGATTTATCCATGCAGTTATCCCCTTGAACACTGAAAAAGCATAGAATGTGAAAGACTGAAATAGAAAATAGTCAAGGTTCAGTGGCTGCTGAAAGCACAGCAGTTGGAGGGGAAGTACATGGTTGGAGGGGAAATACAGTGATCCAGGAACTGAGAAAGCAGATAAGGTGAAAAGGACAGGTCAAAAATACAATATTGATGTGAAACCACTTGCTGTTCACTTTTGTCTAAGGGTCCCAGTTGATGGTAATCGGTCCTGCCAATTTCCTAAAAATAAATTAGGAAAATTAACATGCTGAGAGGATTTTTTTTTTGTATTGGGGTATAGTTGATTTACAATATATTAGTTTCAGGTGTACAACATAGTGATTCAATATTTTTGTAGATAATACTCCATTTAAAGTTATTACAAGGGACTTCCCTGGTGACGCAGTGGTTGGGAATCCAACTGCCAATGCAGCGGCATGGATTCCAGCCCTGCTCTGGGAAGATCCCACATGCCACAGAGCAACTAAGCCTGTTTGCCACAACTACTGAGCCTGAGTGCCACAACTACTGAAGCCCACACGCCTAGAGCCCATGCTCCGCAACGAGAGGCCACTGCAGTGAGAAGCCCACACACTGCAGCACAGAATAACCCCTGCTCGCCACAGCTAGAGAAAGCCCACATTCAGCAACGAAGACCCAGTGCGGCCAAAAATAATTAATTAATTAATTTTTTAAAAAGTTATTACCAAATAATAACTATACTTCCCTGTGCTGTACAATATATCCTGTTGCTTATTTATTCTATACATAGTAGTTTGTGCCTTTTAATCCCATACTCCTATCTCACCCCTCCCCGCTTCCCTTGTAAACACTACTTTGTTCTCTATATCTGTGAGTCTCTTTCTGTGTTGTTATATTCATTTGTTTGTTTTAATTTTTAGATTACACATATAAGTGATAACATAAAGTATTTGCCTTTGTCTGACTTATTTCACTAAACATAATAATCGCTTAGAGGATGTTTTTAAAAATAGTGTATTTCTTTTAAGTTATGCTTTAGATATTTTATGTAAATAAAACCAGTTTTCCCAATAAAAACATTATCTAACAAACTTTGATTCCAATATGCTAAACCAAAACATATATTTTTAGATAAATGAGTGATTTTTTTTAAATAAATAAACTTAAAAACCCGATATTCATATGAAGGCCTTCCTAAAGTCAACAGTAAATGTACGTTTATATTAGTTCTAGCCAGAAAACACTTTCAAAATGGTATTAGTACACACAGTTTTTTGCTTAAGGTTTCATAAAACCCTTAGTGGATACTTTTCGGGGCTCTTCAAAACAACAAAGTTTGAGTTAAAGTTAATTGCTTTCTCAGAACAAGCAAGCAGGAGTCTTGGATGGAGTGTGGAAATCCTTTCTAGTCCCATTCATTATTAAGGAAAAAACAAAAGGACTTCATAGTTTAATAAAAAGAGCCTTGTGCAGAGAATCAGAAGACTCCAACTGAATTATAACCCAGGCTCTGACAGTGATTTACTGTATGACTTTTTTTTTTTACAACTTTATTGGAGTATAATTGCTTCACAATGGTTAGTTTCTGCTTTTTAACAAAGTGAATCAGTTATACATATACATCTGTTCCCATATCCCTTCCCTCTTGCGTCTCCCTCTCTCCCACCCTCCCTATCCCACCCTTCCAGGCGGTCACAAAGCACTGATCTGATCTCTCTGTGCTACACGGCTGCTTCCCACTAGCTATCTACCTTACGTTTGGTAGTGTATATATGTCCATGCCGCTCTTTCGCTTTGTCACAGCTTACCCTTCCCCCTCCCCATATCCTCAAATCCATTCTCCAGTAGGTCTGTGTCTTTATTCCTGTTTTACCCCCAGGTTCTTCATGACATTATTTTTCTTAAATTCCATATATATGTGCTAGCATACAGTATTTGTCTTTCTCCTTCTGACTTACTTCACTCTGTATGACACACTCTAGGTCTATCCACCTCATTAAAAATAGCTCAATTTCGTTTCTTTTTATGGCTGAGTAATATTCCACTGAATATATGTGCCACATCTTCTTTATCCATTCATCCGATGATGGACACTTAGGCTGTTTCCATCTCCGGGCTATTGTAAATAGAGCTGCAATGAACATTTTGGTACATGACTTTTTTTGAATTATGGTTTTCTCAGGGTATATGCCCAGTAGTGGGATTGCTGGGTCATATGACAGTTCTATTTGTAGTTTTTTAAGGAACCTCCATATTGTACTCCATATTGGCTGTACCAATTCACATTCCCACCAGCAGTGCAAGAGGGTTCCCTTTTCTCCACAGCCTCTCCAGCATTTATTGTTTCTAGATTTTGTGATGATGGCCATTCTGACTGGTGTGAGATGATATCTCATTGTAGTTTTGATTTGCATTTCTCTAATGATTAAAGATGTTGAGCATTTTTTCATATGTTTGTTGGCAGTCTGTATATCTTCTATTTAGGTCTTCTGCCCATTTTTGGATTGGGTTGTTTGTTTTTTTGTTATTGAGCTGCATGAGCTGCTTATAAATTTTGGAGATTAATCCTTTGTCAGTTGCTTCATTTGCAAATATTTTCTCCCATTCTGAGGGTTCTCTTTTGGTCTTGTTTATGGTTTCCTTTGCTGTGCAAAAGCTTTGAAGTTTCATTAGGTCCCATGTGTTTATTTTTGTCTTTATTTCCATTTCTCTAGGAGGTGGGTCAAAAAGGATCTTGCTGTGATTTATGTCATAGAGTGTTCTGCCTATGTTTTCCGCTAAGAGTTTGATAGTTTCTGGCCTTACATTTAGGTCTTTAATCCATTTTGAGCTTATTTTTGTGTATGGTGTTAGGGAGTGATCTAATCTCATACTTTTACATGTCCCTGTCCAGTTTTCCCAGCACTACTTATTGAAGAGGCTGTCCTTTCTCCACTGTACATTCCTGCCTCCTTTATCAAAGATAAAGTGACCATATGTGCGTGGGTTTAGCTCTGGGTTTTCTATCTCGTTCCATTGATCTATCTTTCTGTTTTTGTGCCAGTACCATACTGTCTTGATTACTGTAGCTTTGTAGTATAGTCTGAAGTCAGGGAGCCTGATTCCTCCAGCTCCATTTTTCATTCTCAAGATTGCTTTGGCTATTCGGGGTCTTTTGTGTTTCCATACAAATTGTGAATTTTTTTGTTCTAGTTCTGTGAAAAATGCCAGTGGTAGTTTGATAGGGATTGCATTGAACCTGTAGATTGCTTTGGGTAGTAGAGTCAGTTTCACAATGTTGATTCTTCCAATCCAAGAACATGGTATATCTCTCCATCTATTGTATCATCTTTAACTTCTTTCATCGGTGTCTTATAATTTTCTGCATACAGGTCTTTTGTCTCCTTAGGTACGTTTATTCCTAGATATTTTATTCTTTTTGTTGCAATGGTAAATGGGAGTGTTTTCTTGATTTCACTTTCAGATTTTTCATCATTAGTATATAGGAATGCAAGAGATGTCTGTGCATTAATTTTGTATCCTGCTACTTTACCAAATTCATTGATTAGCTCTAGTAGTTTTCTGGTAGCATCTTTAGGTTTCTCTATGTATAGTATCATGTCATCTGAAAACAGTGACAGCTTTACTTCTTCTTTTCCGATTTGGATTCCTTTTATTTCCTTTTCTTCTCTGACTGCTGTGGCTAAAACTTCCAAAACTATGTTGAATAAGAGTGGTGAGAGTGGGCAACCTTGTCTTGTTCCTGACCTTAGTGGAAATGCTTTCAGTTTTTCACCATTGAGGACAATGTTGGCTGTGGGTTTGTCATATATGGCCTTTATTATGTTGAGGAAAGTTCCCTCTATGCCTACTTTCTGCAAGGTTTTTATCATATATGGGTGTGGAATTTTGTCAAAAGCTTTCTCTGCATCTATTGAGATGATCATATGGTTTTTCTCCTTCAATTAGTTAATATGGTGTATCACGTTGATTGATTTGCGTATATTGAAGAATCCTTGCATTCCTGGAATAAACCACACTTGATCATGGTGTATGATCTGTTTAATGTGCTATTGGATTCTGTCTGCTAGTATTTTGTTGAGGATTTTTGCATCTATGTTCATCAGTGATATTGGCCTGTAGTTTTCTTTCTTTGTGACATCCTTGTCTGGTTTTGCTATCAAGGTGATGGTGGCCTCGTAGAATGAGTTTGGGAGTGTTCCTCCCTCTGCTATATTTTGGAAGAGTTTGAGAAGGATAGGTGTTCACTCTTCTCTAAATGTTTGGTAGAATTCCCCTGTGAAGCCAACTGGTCCTGGGCTTTTGTTTGTTGGAAGATTTTTAATCACAGTTTCAATTTTGGTGCTTGTGATTGGTCTGTTCATATTTTCTATTTCCTCCTGATTCAGTCTTGGTAGGTTGTGCATTTCTAAGAATTTGTCCATTTCTTCCAGGTTGTCCATTTTATTGACATAGAGTTGCTTGTAGTAATCTCTCATGATCTTTTGTATTTCTGCAGTGTCAGTTGTTACTTCTTTTTCATTTCTAATTCTATTGATTTCAGTCTTCTCCGTTTTTTTCTTAATGAGTCTGGCTAATGGTTTGTCAATTTTGTTTATCTTCTCAAAGAACCAGCTTTTAGTTTTATTGATCTTAGCTATCGTTTCCTTCATTTCTTTTTCATTTATTTCTGATCTGATTTTTATGATTTCTTTCCTTCTGCTAACTTTGGGTTTTTTTTGTTCTTCTTTCTCTAATTGCTTTAGGTGCAAGTTTAGGTTGTTTATTCGAGATGTTTCCTGTTTCTTAAGGTGGGATTGTATTGCTATAAACTTCCCTCTTAGAACTGCTTTTGCTGCATCCCATAGGTTTTGGGTCGTCGTGTCTCCATTGTCATTTGTTTCTAGGTACTTTTTTATTTCCTCTTTGATTTCTTCAGTGATCACTTCGTTATTAAGTAGTGTATTGTTTAGCCTCCATGTGTTTGTATTTTTTACAGACCTTTTCCTGTAATTGATATCTAGTCTCATAGCATTGTGGTCAGAAAAGATACTTGATACAATTTCAATTTTCTTAAATTTACCAAGGCTTTATTTGTGACCCAAGATATGATCTATCCTGGAGAATATTCTATGAGCACTTGAGAAAAATGTGTATTCTGTTTTTTTTTGGGTGGAATGTCCTATAAATATCAATTAAGTCCATCTTGTTTAATGTATCATTTAAAGCTTGTGTTTCCTTATTTATTTTCATTTTGGATGATCTGTCCATTGGTGAAAGTGGGGTGTTAAAGTCCCCTACTATGATTGTGTTACTGTCGATTTCCCCTTTTATGGCTGTTAGTATTTGCATTATGTATTGAGGTGCTCCTATGTTGGGTGAATAAATATTTACAAATGTTATATCTTCTTCTTGGATCAATCCCTTGATCATTATGTAGTGTCCTTCTTTGTCTCTTCTAATAGTCTTTATTTTAAAGTCTATTTTGTCTGATATGAGAATTGCTACTCCAGCTTTCTTTTGATTTCCATTTGCATGGAGTATCTTTTCCCATCCCCTTACTTTCAGTCTGTATGTGTCTCTAGGTCTGAAGTGGATCTCTTGTAGACAGCATATATATGGGTCTTGTTTTTGTATCCATTCAGCCAATCTGTGTCTTTTGGTGGGAGCATTTAATCCATTTACATTTAAGGTAATTATCGATATGTATGTTCCTATTCCCATTTTCTTAATTGTTTTGGGTTCGTTATTGTAGGTCTTTTCCTTCTGTTGTGTTTCTTGCCTAGAGAAGTTCCTTTAGCATTTGTTGTAAAGCTGGCTTGGTGGTGCTGAACTCTCTCAGCTTTTGCTTGTCTGTAAAGGTTTTAATTTCTCCATCAAATCTGAGTGAGATCCTTGCCGGGTAGAGTAATCTTGGTTACAGGTCTTTCTCCTTCATCACTTTAAATATGTCCTGCCAGTCCCTTCTGGGTTGCAGAGTTTCTGCTGAAAGAACAGCTATTAACCTAATGGGGATTCCCTGTGCATTATTTGTTGTTTTTCCCTTGCTGCTTTTAATATGTTTTCTTTGTATTTAATTTTTGACCGTTTAATATGTGTCTTGGCGTATTCCTCCTTGGATTTATCCTGTATGGGACTCCCTGTGCCTCCTGGACTTAACTATTTCCTTTCCCATATTAGGGAAGTTTTCAACTATAATCTCTTCAAATATTTTCTCAGTCCCTTTCTTTTTCTCTTCTTCTTCTGGAACCTGTATAATTCGAATGTTGGTGCATTTAATATTGTCCCAGAAGTCTCTGAGACTGTCTTCAGTTCTTTTCATTCTTTTTTCTTTCTTCTGCTCTGCAGTAGTTATTTCCACTATTTTATCTTCCACGTCACTTATCCGTTCTTCTGCCTCAGTTATTCTGCTATTGATCCCATCTAGAGTATTTTTAATTTATTGTGTTGTTCATCGTTGCTTGTTTCATCTTTAGTTCTTCTAGGTCTTTGTTAAATGTTTCTTGCATTTTGTCTCTCCTATTTCCAAGATTTTGGATCATCTTTACTATCATTATTCTGAAATCTTTTTCAAGTAGACTGCCTATTTCCTCTTCATTTGTTAGGTCTGGTGGGTTTTTATCTTGCTCCTTCACCTGCTGTGTGTTTTTCTGTCTTCTCATTTTGTTTATCTTACTGTGTGGGGTCTCCTTTTTGCAGGCTGCAGGTTCATAGTTCCCGTTGTTTTTGGTGTCTGTCCCCAGTGGCTAAGGTTGGTTCAGTGGGTTGTGTAGGCTTCCTGGTGGAGGGGACTAGTGCCTGTGTTCTGGTGGATGAGGCTGAATCTTGTCTTTCTGCTGGGCAGGTCCACGTCTGGTGGTGTGTTTTGGGGTGTCTGTGGACTTATTATGATTTTAGGCAGCCTCTCTGCTAATGGGTGGTGTTGTGTTCCTGTCTTGCTAGTTGTCTGGCATAGGGTGTCCAGCACTGTAGCTTGCTGGTCGTTGAGTGAAGCTGGGTGCTGGTGTTGAGATGGAGATCTCTGGAAGATTTTCGCCGTTTGATATTATGTGGAGCTGGGAGGTCTCTTGTGGACCAGTGTCCTGAAGTTGGCTCTCCCACCTCAGAGGCACAGCACTGACTCCTGGCTGCAGCACCAAGAGCATTTCATCCTCACGGCTCCTCAATTTGGGATGATTCGTTGTCTATTCATGTATTCCACAGATGCAGGGTACATCAAGTTAACTGCGGAGCTTTAATCCGCTGCTTCTGAGGCTGCTGGGAGAAATTTCCCTTTCTCTTCTTTGTTCTCACAGCTCCTGGGTCTCAGCTTTGGATTTGGCCCCGCCTCTGCGTGTAGGTCGCTGGAGGGCGTCTGTTCTTCGCTCAGACAGGACAGGGTTAAAGGAGCAGCCTCTTCGGGGACTCTGGCTCACTCAGGCCGGCGGGAGGGAGGGGTACGGAGGCGGGGCGGTCCTGAGGCGGCAGAGGCCGGCGTGACGTTGCACCAGCCCGAGGCGCGCCCTGCGTTCTCCCGGGGAAGCTGTTCCTGGATCCCGGGACCCCGGCAGTGGCGGGCTGCACAGGCTCCCCGGAAGCGGGGCGTGGACAGTGACCTGCGCTCGCACACAGGCCTCTTGGCGGCGGCAGCAGCAGCCCCAGCGTCCCACGCCCGTCTCTGTGGTCCGCGCTGTTAGCCACGGCTCGCGCCCATCTCTGTGGATCTCCTTTAAGCGGCGCTCTTAATCCCCTCTCCTCGCGCCCCAGGAAACAAAGAGGGAAGAAAAAGTCTCTTGCCTCTTCGGCAGGTCCAGACTTTTTCCCGGACTCCCTCCCGGCCAGCCGTGGCGCACTAACCCGCTGCAGGCTGTGTTCACGCCGCCAGCCCCAGTCCTCTCCCTGCGCTCCGACCGAAGCCCGAGCCTCAGCTCCCAGACCCGCCCGCCCCGGCGGGTGAGCAGACAAGCCTCTCGGGCTGGTGAGTGCTGGTCAGCACCGATCCTCTGTGCGGGAATCTCTCTGCTTTGCCCTCCAAACCCCTGTTGCTGCGCTCTCCTCCGCTACTCCGAAGCTCCCCCCTCCGCCACCCGCAGTCTCCGCCCGCAAAGGGGCTTCCTAGTGTGTGGAAACCTTTCCTCCTTCACGGCTCCCTCCCACTGGTGCAGGCCCCGTCCCTATCCTTTTGTCTCTGTTTATTCTTTTTTCTTTTGCCCTACCCAGGTACGTGGGGAGTTACTTGCCTTTTGGGAGGTCTGGGGTCTTCTGCCAGCGTTCAGTAGGTGTTCTGTAGGAGTTGTTCCACGTGTAGCTGTATATCTGGTGTATCTGTGGGGAGGAAGGTGATCTCCGCGTCTTACTCTTCCGCCATCTTCCCCGGAAGTTACTGTATGACTTTAAGGCAAATATTTCATCTCCCGCTATCTCACCTTTCAACTTACTTTCTGCTGTGTAACATTCGACCAGTTATATAATAATGTTCTACCTCAGTTTCCTCAGCAATTAAATTAAATAACACCATCTTCTTGTAGGGCTGCTATGAGGATTAAATGAATTAACGTGTCTAAAGCATTGAGAACAATGCCTGGCAGAGTCACTAATATCAGTGATTGCGGTCTAACATGTCTTCTCTCCCCTTTGAAATTTTAAGCTTCTTGAGGACAAGGATCATATCTTGCTCATCTTGGTATCTCTCAAAATACCTAGAAAAGGATGTTGCATATAGTAGTTGCTCAATAATTATTTACTGACCTGAACGTAAACATCAAGGACAGCGGCTATATACTATCTAGGTTGCTGAAGTCGCATTCATTTAAATGTTTCTAAAATCCTGTCATCCGGGAAAATAAGAGAAATCACTGGGGGAAACATCTGTGAACAAAGCATTCCCGTGAGAAAGTTTGTATCAGGTTGGAAAAGTACTTTAAAAAATCTTCCCCCCAGTGAGGGCAGAAGACTTTCAGTCTCTCTGGGCGCCAATGTCTGCTCTCTTAGCGCAGCCTGGAATATACCCACTGTCTGGAAAAGCCTAGTTCCTCTCGTGATCCCCTTCTCTTCTTTCTACTTTCCCCTTCCTGGCCCCAGGCCTCACCCCAGTCTCTTTCCCATTCTGCTGGAGGCCTCCTTCTCCCAGGAGAACTAACTGTAAATTCTTTATTACTTTAGCTTTATTGCTTTTAGCTCTGGAAACAGCGCACTTTTAGGCGGTAATTATATTTCATTTATAAATGTTATCTCTAAGAGAATAGCTAATAGCTTTTTGGTAATGCTATCTGTAATTCTGTAGCTGCTAAAGTTATGTGTCAACTAGAATCTCAAACTAAACAAAGCTTATAAATTGATTCCTGTAGAATGATGTAAGATCTTGCTAGACTCTAATGCCACTCAGATAAGAACAACCAAGCTCTTCAGCTAAGCCAGCAGTGAAATCAAAAATACAATGAACATTCTGAGCAGTCTTGGAGAACCAGGATAGATTAACAGTGAAACTCAACATGTGAAAGTCAATTGTTTTGTGAAGCAGTCAGGTTGCAGGTTATCCAGCCTCCAAAGGTTCGTGTGTTTTTTTTTTTTCCCAAATTAGGTTCAAGTTAGCTTTTCCCATTAAAAAAAAAAATTATTTCAATAGAAAGTGCCTTTAACCTTCACAGCGAAGAGTTCAAGGAATTGTAAAAAGGATATAAATCACAGGTAGCTCTATTGACCCCTGTAGAAGGTCAGCAGATAGAAATGCTTCTCAGTAAGAAGTTCATTTCCACTCTGATGTCTTAGCTGTAATGACAGGGTCAGGATGAGGATAGCATGGTTGTTGGATCCCATCCTTATCTGGAGGAGCCCCTAAGGTAAACTACGTGTGGTGGCCTTCCCAACACTAAAAAGCATGAAATGTTGGGAAACTTCTGTATGCTAAGATGAGATTCACTTTCTCTCAAGAGATAGCATTATGGTAAACTGCATAAGCTCTGAGGCAGAACTTCACAGGTTTATATTCAAATACTCTTTGAGTTGGACAAGCTGTGTCAGTTTTTTCCATTTGCAAAACAGGCCGTAGTTGCGAAGACTAAATGAGTTAATAGAACAGAAGGACCTAGCACATCATAAGAGATCAATGAGTGTTTGCAATTATTATGTTACTATTATTATTATTATTTAGAGTTATTTTTCTTCAGAATAATTATTAGAGTTATTTCATTCTGAATTGTTCTATTATTTAGAATTATTATTTAGCTCTCTCTTAGCTCTTGCAACCTTTATTTCAGCTCAGCTACTGCCAAGCTGCTGTCATCATCTTTACTGTCCTGAAAATCTCTTTTTTTTTAAATTAAAAGACCAAACAAGAATAAAAACAGTTAAATCTAAACAGAGAGATAATTCAGAACACAGCCTTCCAGAGTGACTTGTTGCTAGTGCTAAGGGAACTGAGGTCCCCGGGGAGCCTTTGGCGTCCGCAGGGTTGGGGGAGGCTCTATTTCTGGAAATACAAGGAATTTAGCCAGTTTTCTCCTCCTCTGATCTGTGGCTTCTGTTTTCATTTACTGAGATTTCTATTTCCTCAAGACTGGTTCCAGAGTGGATCATAATTCTCCCCGAACTTTCCGTTTTTGTGCTATCTCCCCAAATCAACAAACAACACTTTTTCATCCAAGAATTTGATTACTATTGCTATAGAGTAAAAAAAAAAAAAAAATGGTGCTTAAATTTTTAAAACATTTAAAAAACATTTCTCAAACAAAAAGTAAAATTGAGAAGCTGCAGAGCTCTCAAAGTTCTTATGAAATGCTGGGATTTTGAACCTGAATGTCTTTCTTGCATGGAACACAGACCCCGCTGTCCTCCAGTTCTTCTGCCCATCTTAAAGGTGGAGCCTTTAACCAAAATAGCATCCATCACTAAATCTTCTCCAAATCCTTTTCTTTTTAAAGACTCTTCAAAATACGGGTAAGGACATAATTAGGGTGAATGAATTAGGCTCTTCGCAAATGAGTGCCATGTACCTCAGATGAATTCCAGATGTACAGCTCTCATTTGGGGCCACCTCTGTGTTCCTCCATTTCTGTACATTAAAGGTCACTGGGTGAAGTCCGTTTATTTCAGGACCCAGTTCCCATTCTTAAACCAGTGCTTCTCAAATTTTAGTGTGTATCACAGTTACCTGGAGGGCTTGAAAAGGCACTGATTACTGGTTCCCACTATCAGAGTTTCTTATCCAATAGGTCTGGGTTAGAACCTGAGAATTTGCGTTTCCAACCAGAATCCAGGTGATGCTGATTCTGCTGGGAGCACTTTGAGAACCACTGACTTATGGTCTTCCTACCCCGGTCCCTCCTTTTTGCTCAAACGGGGAGAGCCTTTCTGCAGAATGAAACCAGAGTGAGTCACACAAAATCAAGGGAAAGGACGAACCACACCAACAGAAACAGAAACAAGATTGTTCAGCTCTGGGACCCATCAGGGTCTGAAGCCAGCTCCAACACTCCATTTTCCAGTTATATATTAAAAGTTATAAATATACTTTTGGCTAAGCTAGTGTGAATTGGGTTGATGCCACTTGCAACAAGAGACAACACAGCCAGTATAATCTCAGTAAAATGTACCGTTATAACGATGTCCCTTCGAGGGCATTTCTCACTACTTCTGTAGGTAATCAGAGAAGTTATTTCTCCACATCAGTTTATCAGCTTCGTCAACAACAAATATCTGTTAACGACGTGACAACCACTACATGTTTGATGATGGAGATCTGACGGGGTTGCAGCAGATGGAAATTCCCCCAGGTAGCTACAGGCAGAGAAGGCAAAGTTGAGCATATGTTTGGTGAGCCCAGAATCATTCATCTATTGATTCAATAAATATTTGTTAAACCCCAGCTACGTGCCCCTCACTATGCCAAGGGCTGGAAGGAAACAGTGAAAAAGACCCTTCCTGTCAAGTTGGGATGACAGAAGTAAACAGTCATTTACAGTAGAGTCAGATCAGTGCTCTGCAGGCATCAACATGGCACCACTGGCTCTGGAGTGAACAGAGGCACCAGGGAACCAGGAATGTGCTCTGTCAACTATTGCTCTGAGACAAGTTTTGGGTGACGGTGAGAACACAGTGGATTTTAATGGTTTGACGGACAGGCTTTTGTCTTCGAATAGACTTGGATTGGAGGCATGGCTCCACTGTCTTCTCATCTAGTTAGTTACATTGATTAATTACCTCAAGAGCCTCAGTTTCTCTTATTTATAAACAGCTGTTTTTACCTATTTTAGGTTAATATTGCAGTAAGAACTGCACACCAGTATCAAACATACAATAAATGTTCTATCAATGTTTGCAAAACAAAATTCCCCCAAATTACATAATTTTAGGAAAACAGTAAAGGAAGCCACCGTCTTCCACTGGAAATCTACTTATAGAGGAAACATGAAACCTGAAATTCCAAAGACCAATGTGACACTAAAATTAAATAGAAGAGGAATTTTGAGTGATCAATAGCTTCAGACCTGAAACTCCAAGGAACATCTGTAAGAATCAAGACTGAGGCTATAACATTTTTTGAAAAATATAAGAAATGGCATGGTATCTGTTTTTGAAAATGGAAAGATGATGGAAATAAAAAAGAAGCCATGAGAGACATGCAGATTAGAAGCAGTGAAGACATAAGTGCTCTGTGGCCCTCATTAATGGAAAACAGGAAAATTGCCACTGCAAGATTATTCATGTGCACATAGTAGAAGAAGGAAAAAAGGCAAACCATCAGGCTTTAGACTTAGATTTCACCAAGAACTAGCTCCACTACTTTCTAGTTTTGGGGCATTAAATTCTGGGTTCAAGTCTCATGATAAACTATGTCATCATAACACCTACAAGACAGGTTTGTGGAGAATCAAGAGAGACAGGAGTGTGAAGCGCCTAGGATAGCGCTTTGCACCTAAGAGGCACTCGAAGGATGGGGGCTACAATAACTGGTGAGACAGAGAGAAGTGAATTGATTCCCACTCCACTGGGCAAGCAGCACTCCATTCTGATGGCTTGAACCTTCCCACTGCATGACTCTTTCATCTTTTGCAGAACACAAAAAAATGCTGTCATAGCCAAAGTCAAGTTGGTTGCTGGACCTTCAATCAACAGTTCTGAGACAGAAAGCCTACTGTGGGCTTAATTATGAAATTATTGAATACAAAGAATTTCAGGCATTTTAGATGGCATTTTCTGCCCCAGCCCAGGTGTTTCTAATGAAGAATTAACTTTGAAAGCTGCCGTGACTCTGACCCAGCAAGAGAGGAGAGTTTCTTAAAACATGGTTCTCAAAGTCCATGGACCTTCATCCCCTCTTACTCTGAGCAGATGCTGGCACAAATGAGCAAGTGGTGTGTCAAGATTGGGTGCTCCTGGAAGCTACTGAAATTGTTCCATATGAAAATTTTACCTGTCTGAGGATAGGATTATAAACCTATAGACAGTTTTTCTCCCCTCCAATATGATAGAGAAAGCGATGATCTCAGAATCCGTGGACCATTGAGTTTTTTACGTAGCATTTTAAAAAAATAGGTGCTTTTAAAAGTAAGAGAACATTGATCCCACTGAAATGTGTTAAAATTGATAAATAAGTATGACACTTATATTCTGTACATACCTCCACTTGTTTTATGTATTTAAATATCCACTATCAGAAAAATATTTCTAAATTAAGAGAAACCCTGCAGTTAAAAATTTTTTAACATCTTTATTGGAGTATAATTGCTTTACAATTGTGTGTTAGTTTCTGCTGTATAACAAAGTGAGTCAAATATATGTATACATATATACCCATATCTCCTCCCTCTTGCATCTCCCTCCCACCCTCCCTATCCCACCCCTCTAGGTGGTCACAAAGCATTGAGCTGATCTCCCTGTGCTATGCGGCTGCTTCCCACCAGCTATCTATTTTACATTTGGTAGTGTATATATGTCCATGCCTCTCTCTCGCTTTGTCACAGCTTACCCTTCCCCATCCCCATATCCTCAAGTCCATTCTCTAGTAGGTCTGTGTCTTTATTCCTGTCTTACCCCTAGGTTCTTCATGACATTTTTTTTTCTTAAATTCCATATATATGTGTTAGCATATGGTATTTGTCTTTCTCTTTCTGACTTCACTCTGTGTGACAGACTCTAGGTCCATCCACCTCATTACAAATAGTTCAATTTTGTTTCTTTTATGGCTGAGTAATATTCCATTGTATATATGTGCCACATCTTCTTTATCCATTCCCATTTCTTGACGACAGGGAATAGGCTTCATTTGTCCTCCATGACCTTCCCTGAGTTCCGTTAATTAGGGAAGGGAGAAGATGCAGAGACAAAGGAGAAACAAACAGTCAAGAGAAACAATAGTGTAGCCTTGGGGCAGGGTCCTGGTTCCCCATCAAGGAATATACATAACAATATCTTTGAGCTGTTTTGCAGTTACTGAAAACCCCACCCTGTGGGAGAAATTAACTGTACGCTGCCCACAAACACGTAGACCCCTAAACCCCAGACCAGTTGGAACCAGAAGGCTCATGACGCTGACTCCCACTTACCTCACCACCAACCAATCAGAAGAATGTCCACGAGCTGATCACACCCTCTTTGAACCATTACTATAAAACTCGTCACTAGCCCTTCTAGGTCAGGACAGTTTTGAGGGCATTAGCCTACTGTGACCCCCTTTGCCTGACAAAGCAATAAAACTATTCTTTTCTACTTCACCCAAAACTGTCACTGAGATTTAATTCGGTGTCAGGGTACAGAGGCCAGATTCGGCTTCACAACCATCCATGTGAAACAGGAAGGAAGGAGGCAGGGCACAACCTCTGAAACAATGACATAGCCCGAAGACATGACTTAAACTGATTAGAACCAAATGGGTCCAAGATGGCGGACAAGTCACCTTCCACTAGACCTTGAGCCTCAGTATACGGTCACATCAGCAAGCTAAATGACACACCCACAGGCACCATGACAGTTCCAAGATCGACCATAAGGATCAAAATGTGGGTGGTGGCCCAGTTCCTGGAAATCCCCGCCCCTTCCTAAAATAGCTGGAATACTCCTCCCACTCATTAGCCTATGAAATTACCCACCCCTATAAAAACTGACAACCCCATACCCTGGTGCCTTGAGCTTCCTTAAGTCCTGAAACCAGGTGTGTGATCTCAGTTGGAAGACTGCGGGTTTTAGCCAGGTTTGAGCCCCAGCCATGTGGTTTCAAGTCCCAATCTGGGTTTTGGCCGGATTCGAGTCCTGGCTTGCATGGGTTCAAGTCCCAATCTGAGGTGCATGGTTTCACATGCACAAAATCATCTCATTCATTTATTCTTGGATTTATTCACCCAAGAAGTATTTATTGACGTCCTTCTCTTTCCAGGCATTTTTCAAGGGGCTGAGATGGTTATAACAGTGAATAAGATAGATAAATTCCTTGTCCTCATGGAGCTAACATTCCAGTGGGGCAGATGGACAACAAACAAATACATAATCAATGGCCAGTAGTGCTAGGTCCATGGGGAAAAGAGGGTATTCAATCCACTTTCTTTTCCTAATGTGATGAACACACAGAACATTTTATAAGAATAAATAATTGCTCCAGTTTACCTGGATTGACATTTTACATTAACATTCTCTCTGTCATAAGCCATCATTTCAACTGTCAAGTGGCTCATATTAAGCAGCCTGATTGACATCATGTACCTGATAAAAGAGCATCTAAGATTTATTGCTTTCTGGGAAGAGCCAAAATACTGACACATCAGCTCAAATGCAGCTCATTGAGGTGGGTGGACTGTAGGAAACTCTCTCTGAAGATGTTCTGGTGTCCCAGACATATCTTGTGTGTGTCTGAAATGATCCATCTCAAAGAGATTTAGCGATGAGCTGCAGGCACAGATTTTGTAGGAGAAATTAAAACCTAGAGGAGATGTTTCAGGGACTGATCCTTCTTTTAAATCTTCAGTGGCAAATCACCTATTTGTAGCTTAGTGTACAGTTAGTTGCCTAGATAAAATAATATCATAAGATGATTCTTTTAACTTCATTTTTACTGTGGGAAAAAGATATATTACAGATGCCTTAACTCCAACTTGTTTTGCTTCTTCTAGGCACTATGACTATTAAAATATGGAGAAAATTAATCAAATTGCGTGTATGTGTGTGTGTGTGTGTGTGTTGTGGTAACCTCTGTTAGAAGAAATAACTGAGGTTATAACGTACATTTACTAATCCTTAACTAATTTAAACTCTATGCAATATCCACAGATTATGTATACTAACATTTTTAAATGCCATGGATATAAATCTTAATTATTTTTAGAGCACTTAAAAAAAAAATCTCTGCTCTGCCATATGATCCAGCCATCCTACTCCTGGGCATATATCTGAAAAAAACTCAAATTCGAAAAAATACATGCACCACTATGTTCATAGCAGCACTATTTACAATAGGAAAGACATGGAAACAACCTAAATGTCTATCAATAGATGAATGGATAAAGAAGATGTGGTATATACATAAAATAGAATACTACTCAGCCATAAGAAAGAATGAAATAATGCCATTTGTAGCAACATGGATGGATCTAGAGACTATCATACTAAGTGAAGTAAGTCAGAAAGAGAAAGACAAATACCATATGATATCACTTATATGTGGAATCTAAAATACAACACAGATGAACTTATCTACAGAACAGAAACAGACTCGCAGACGTAGAGAACACATTTGCGGTTGCCAAGGGGGAGGAAGGTTGGAGGAGGGATGGATTGGGAGGTTGGGATGAGCAGGTGCAAAATATTATGTATAGAATGGATAAAAAAACAAGGTCCTACTGTATAGCACATGAACTATGTCAATATCCTGTGATACACCATGATACCATGGTGAAAAAGAATATAAAAAAGAATATATATATGTGTGACTAATCACTTTGCTGTACAGTAGAAATTAACACAACAATGTAAATCAATTATACTTCAATTAAATAAATTTAAAAAAAAACTCTTCTCACCATATTCCTTCTCATACCTAACACTAAAACTCATATTCTGACTCCTCTTCTGAGAATCTAGGAATACTGGGCCCAAATTCCCAGTGGCTACTGCTTGTCGATGTCATGTAAAATGTAGCACAGTCTCTGGTTCTGCTCAGGCAGCTTCACCCAGTTTCTGCACATACTGGCCCCTGGAAGCATTTGAGCTTTGCAGACTCTGCATTCCACTGAAGAGCTTAGAAGAAGTATTAAAAATATTTAATACCCAGTAAGGCACAGACAATAGAATATGTTCCTAAAGGTCTCAGGCAATGTTAGGTATTCATCCCCTGGTTTATGATTGTGGGGAGAAGAGGCTAGGGCGTGTGGGTGCAGGGAACACTTAGGGGGCTCTGGAGGTCATTACTTGCCTATGTTGTGGAAATATGAATATCTGAACAACCCATATGGCCATATCAATTATATATCAAACCTAGGTGAACACTTTAGGTTGAAGGAGTCATGAAACTCCATGAGTTTAAGGTAACTATTGAGAGAAGGGAAGATGTAGAAGAGAAAGAAAAGGTGGAATGAAGAAAGAAAACATAAAACTAGAGGACAAAGGAAGAGTGTGTGTGTGTGTGTGTGTGTTTCTACCAGAAAACCTAACTAAGGAAATCTGTAGAGATTAGAAAGAATACTATTTCTGAGGCCCCGAGCTTTGAACTACATAAGATGCTTGACCTACGAAACATCTAAGAGACTCTGTCTTAAAATGGATAAGAGGGCTTCCCTGGTGGCGCAGTGGTTGAGAGTCCACCTGCCGATGCAGGGGACACGGGTTCGTGTCCTGGTCCGGGAAGATCCCACATGCCGCGGAGCGGCTGGGCCCGTGAGCCATGGCTGTTGAGCCTGCGCATCCGGAGCCTGTGCTCCGCAACGGGAGAGGCCACAACAGTGAGAGGCCCGCGTACCGCAAAAAAAAAAAAAAAAGTGTGTCTGGGATGACATAACAATGCGACAAGGTTGGAAAACAATGAGTCCAGAGTGGTCCAGTAGGACAGAAGCTCTGGTAGGGGTGACTTCCCCAAAACAGTCAGAAGACTTGGTGCAATAAACAAAATAATCATGAAGCCAGATAAACTTGAGGGTATGACAAAGGCATATCATTCTTTTGCCCCCCCCCCAAAAATAGAAAAACATGAGAAATAAACAAGTAAACAAAACAAAAAACTTTACAGGACTTTAAGTAATTGATGACACGTAAGGAAAGAGAGTCCTTTTGACCTTAGTCCTGGGAGATGTTCCACTGAGCAGCCTGGAAATGTAGACATTGAATGGATGGAGGGGGGTATGTTTTCTAAAGCATGCTACTTGGCCTTGCTTGAAACAAATAAAATTATATGGTCCTAAAAATGGAACTGCTGTTGATTAGTTCTGCTTTTAGAATCAATTTATAGGAAAAAATATATACGGTTCATGTAGGGCTAGTGAACAGAAAACTAATGCTAAAAACCGTGAGAATGTAAAAGAAAAGTTGTGGTGACAGAATGGGGAAAAGAGGAAGGAAAGTCAGAGGGAGGCATAAAGGCACTAACAGTCTCATCCTAAGTAAGCAAAGATTCAAGACAATGACTGAAGCTGATGGAAGAAGAAATACCACTTGAACTATATTTTCAAAATTATAGTGATAATCAATGAGACCTAAAAATATTAAGGATTGAATTTAGGGAATAAGAATGGATGGGGAAAGTAGCCAATGGTATAAGTTAATATCTCATCTTTTATAGCAGGGAGTCTCTAAATGTTGTTTAATTAAATAAAGGTATAAATCTATTACTTAAAGTTGTGGTAACTACAAGAAGATGAAAAATAGAAGCAGTTAAGGAGTCAACTCTAGGAAGTGGAGAACAGAAAGAGTATAATGGGTACTTTGCTGTTTGGAATAAGCTCTTTAGTTTTATGAAACGCATTTTTACACTGGTTTTATAACACTAATTTTGTAATAAAATAATGTATTAAGGGAATTCCCTGGTGGTTCAGTGGTTAGGACTCCACGTTTCCACTGCAGGGGACGGGGGTTTGATCCCTGATCACGGAACTAAGATCCTGCAAGTAGCCAAAAAGCAAACAAACAAAAACTATAATACGTTGCTATTTAAATGTTTCATGTAACTCACAAGAAAATAATGTATTAAGAACCATCCCTCAGCCTCATCCCTATTCCTGAACCTCATCCTACCTTTATTCTCACTCTAAATCTCATATCCGTCCAGCCTGGGACTTACATAGTCTTCATTACTGAGCTTGAAAGGAGAACATGGCTGATGTATCGAAATTGCCCATCAGATTGGCCAAACGAAAATATCATGAGTGACTAGTCATTTCACTCTCTGGACCTCAAGCTTTTTCTTCTGTAAAATGAGGGCATCAGTGAATAATCTAAAGTCTCTTCCAGTTTTCACATATCTTAAGAAGGTATGTGCATATTTATTCGTCTACATATTTGTTCTTGTCAGCACTAGATTGCAAATCTAAATATCCACAAGATGGCAGTATAAGTCCAGTTCTATAAAGAATCTGCCCTTATTTTGCTTTACAATTGTCTTAGACTTGCTGGTAGAAACTACACAGCATAGAGAACCAAGAGAAATATTTTGAGGAAAAGCTCAGTATGGCCATCAACCACACCCAGAGACCAGGCTTACCTCCCCCAACCTTCAAGCATTTACCAAACCTCTCCAACAGCATGTGAATTGCATTGTCAGAAGTCCTAACAGCCTGAGTGTAAACATGTTCAAAATAACGATCACAAAACCAAATTCTCTGCTTTGGACCTCCATTATCACAGTAGGAAATGCAGTCTGCTGCTCATTTCCCTATGCCTTCCAGCTATTTCTGAGATTCCTGGCAGGTGCTTCATCAGCCAAACCTGTTACACCTTCATTTCTGTATCAGCCAATGTTCTGCCGCAGAAACACAACGACTAGGATATAAACACAGAGGGATAAATTAGGAGTTTGGGGTTGACATATACACACTACTACATATAAAATAGATAACCAACAAGGACCTACTGTAAAGCCCAGGGAACCCTACTCAATATTTTGTAATAACCTATAAGGGAAAAGAATCTAAAAAAAATCTATATATATTATATGTGTGTATATATATATATACATATAATATACATATATACATATGAGTCACTTCACTGTACACCTGGAACTAACACAACATTGTAAATCAACTATATTTCAAATAAATAAATAAATAATTGTATGGCAGAAATTAATGTACGTGATTGTGGGAGTTGATTAGCAAGACTGAAATCTTCAGGGCAGGCTAGAAACTCTAAAGCAGGTCCACAACCAGTTTTCTTCTCCAGGGAAACTTCAGTACTACTCTGAAAGTGTTGCAACTGATTAGGTCAGGCCCACCTAGATTAACAAGGACGATCTCTTTTATTTAAGTCAGCTGATTGTAGATGTTAATCACACCTACAAAATACTTTCACAGCCATACCTAGTGTTTGACTGAATAACTCAACACTGTAGCCTTGCCAAGTTAGTACATAAAACTGACCACCACAGTTTTTGTACCATTTTCCTTTCCTCCCTCTTGAGGGGGGATGGGTTCTTTGGGGCAATGTCGGCTCCCAAAGATGCAGATGTTGCTGGTGCTGCTTACATTGGGGGTGTCTGGATTACTCCTTCTGAACTATTGAATCTGCAGCGCCCAAGGGTTTGAATATCCTCGTGCTCCCTTGTCCTCTTAATTTCTTCACCCAGATTTCAGCAACATGGTCTTTGGTTACGGCCTCTCTTCCCTGGCTCTCAGGACACAGGATAATCTAAGTGGGAAGAACCCAGGACACATTCATGTACAAACCCACCCTCAGCCACCAGCTGTTTTCTTTAGACTAAACTTGTATACCTTGACTTTCTCCTCCATTCTCTTAGAATGGATAAATAAAGGTCTAATTCTTGGCGTGGCCTACGAGACACAAAGTGTCTGACATTTTCTGTTTCTGTCTGGTCTTGCACTGTGTTCCCACTGCCCCCCTACACTTGTTAATTGCTTTGTTCAGTTCCTTGCCGTTGCCAGCCTCACTCCTGCCTCGGGCCCTTGTATGTACTCTGCTCTCTGCCTGGCGTGCTCCCATCAGCCACGCCTTCATTACTCCAGTATCTACATAATTGTATTTTCCCTCCAGATTTCACTTCAGTTGTCATTTCTTCAAGAAAGTCTGTCCTGACAACGTTACCCGGTTATTTCCCCACTATATACACCTATAGATTTATGTGCCACAAATACTTATAGACCTTACCACAGTTGAAATATTTTTATATGTCAATTTTGTTTCAAGTATTTCTTCCCAACTAGAAGGTAAGTACCCGAAGCTAGAGACTATGTCTGGTTTTGTTCCTTATCATGTCTGCAGCACTTAGCAAGAGCACCTGACATAAATTGGTGCTTAAAAAATTTGGTGACTGAAGAAATAACTATCTTTTGTATTCCTTTCAAGACTTAACCAAGTATATTCATTTCCTATGATGCTGCTATAACAAAGGCAAATCAGGCTTCCGAAACAAAGTGTCACCAACTGGGTGACTTAAAACAACGCAAATTAATTCTCTCACAATTTTTTTTTTTTTTTTTTTTTTTTTTTTTTTTTTAGCGGTATGCGGGCCTCTCACTGTTGTGGCCTCTCCCTTTGCGGAGCACAGGCTCCGGACGTGCAGGCTCAGCGGCCATGGCTCACGGGCCCAGCCGCTCCGCGGCATGTGGGATCCTCCCAGACCGGGGCACGAGCCCGTGTCCCCTGCATCGGCAGGCGGACTCTCAACCACTGCGCCACCAGGGAAGCCCTCTCTCACAATTTTGAAGGCTAGAGTCTGATGTGAAGGTTTTGGTCAGGCCATATTCCCTCAAAACCTCTAGGGAAGCATCTTTCCTTGCTTCATCCAGCTTCTGATCGTACCAGATGTTCCTTAGTTATGACAGTATAACTTCTGTCTCTACCTTTATTGCCACATGGCCGTCTTCCCTGTGTTTGTCTGTCTGTGTCCCAATTCCCTTTTCTCTTAATCTTTTCTATTGTTTTTTTTAATTTATTAATCAAAGTAGAGTTGATTTACAATATCATGTTAGTTTCAGGTGTACAGCACAGTGATTCAGATATATATAAATATATATATATTCTTTTTCAGATTTTTTTTTCCCCTTATAAGTTACTACAAAATATTGAGTAGAGTTCCCTGTGCTATATAGTAGGTCTTTGTGGATCAACTATTTTATATATAGTCGTGTGTATCTGTTAATCCCAAACTCCTAATTTATCCCTCCCCCTCCCCTTTCTCCTTTGGTAACCATAAGTTTGTTTTCTATGTCTGTGAGTCTCTTTCTGTTTTGTAAATAAGCTCATTCGTAGCTTTTTTTTTAGAGTCCACATATAAGCGATATCATATGATATTTGTCTTTGTCTGGCTTACTTCACTTAGTATGATAATCTCTAGGCCCATCCATGTTGCTACAAATGACATTATTTCATTCTTTTTTTAATGGCTGAGTAATATCTAAAAAATGGGCAGCAGATCTAAATAGACATTTCTCCAAAGAAGACATACAAATGGCCCACAAACACATGAAAAGATGCTCAATATCGCTAATTATTAGAGAAATGCAAATCAAAACTACAATGAGATATCACCTTACATTGGTCAGAATGGCCATCATCAAAAAGTCTACAAATAATAAATGCTGGAGAAGGTGTGGAGAAAAAGGAACTCTTTTACACTGTTGGCAGAAATGTAAATTGGTACAACCACTATGGAGAACATTATGGAGTTCCTTTCAAAAGTAAAAAGAGAGTTACCAGATAATCCTGCAATCCCACTCCTGGGCATATATCCAGAAAAAACTATAGTTCAGAAAGATACACGCACCACAACTTTCATTTCAGCACAATAGCCGAGACATGGAAGCAACCTAAATGTCCACTGACCGATGAATGGATAAAGATGTAGTATATATATTTAATGGAATACTACTCAGCCACAAATTCCCCTTTTCTTAAGGACAACAGTCATATTGGATTATGGACATAGGGCATTGGGTAGAAAAGAGACTTAACGTTGTACTATGTTCACTTGTATACTATTTTAATGTTCATCTTGTGCGTAGACAAACACGTACATGATAAACATGGACAGCCAAGTAGCACAATAGTTTAAACTGGTCAATAAGGGGGAATGAATTCAGAATTAGCTCAATGGATTCCAAAGTCTAATAGAAATGGTCTTCCCAGGGTTCATGAAGTGTTCATTCATGACAGCAGGTGGCAGCATTATGCATGATTTGGTTTAGGGGACCCTGGAGAAATGTGAAAGGAAAGTAGTTAACCACTCATTCTGAAAAAAGCTGGAAACAGTCTCAGGGCCTTGGACCTCTGGCCATAAAGAGAATGGTTTGCTCATGTTTGAAATATGTTTAGATTTATTACCTGAGTTTTAGAGTTTTATACTGGAAGGGTCCTTGGCAATTGTTTCATCCAATATCCTTTCTTTAATCCTCAAACATTGAGCCCCAAGAAGACGAGTGAATTAGCTGATTACCTAGTAGGTGCTCTGTGGCAGGGCCAGGCAGAACAGAGCGCTCCTGACTGCTTTGCCTCAAGAAGATGGTGTCCACTGGTGTGGACAATTGTCCACACAATTCTCGCTTTTAAATTTCAGTTTTCAGCAGCCTGACTCTGCCCTAATGAAGCGAGAAGTCAAGCAGCTCATTTCAAGTTACAAAAAGAGAAAAATAAATACCGTATGCTAACACATATGTATGGAATCTAAAAAAAAAAATGTTTCTAAAGAACCTAGGGACAGGACAGGAATAAAGACACAGAGTTAGAGAATGCACTTGAGGACACAGGGAAGGGTAAGGGTAAGCTGGGACGAAGTGAGAGAGTGGCATGGACATATATACACTACCAAATGTAAAATAGATAGCTAGTGGGAAGCAGCCGCATAGCACAGGGAGATCAGCTCGATGCTTTGTGACCACCTAGAGGGGTGGGATAGGGAGGGTGGGAGGGAGATGCAAGAGGGAGGAGATATGGGGATATATGTATACGTATATTTGATTCACTTTGTTATACAGCAGAAACTAACACACCATTGTAAAGCAATTATACTCCAATAAAGATGTTTAAAAAAAAAAAGCACATGCTAGTTTACACAAACACACAATTTTTATGGCCTGTATAAGCCTTCCCCTCTGGCCTTTTATAAAACAGAAGTTCTCTTCTGTTTCTCTCTTTGAAATAATTCAGTGTCATATCTGCTCAGTTCTCATAATATTAGCTTTTATGTTGCTCAGTCTTGTGTGATTATTTTTCCTCTTCTGCTAAATATTGGACTTATTGATTATTCTTGTCTGTGTATCTTTTCCCTTCGCTTCTCTAGTTGTCGAGAAAATGCTCTCCTTTCCTCAGTTTATGGTGATTCTTGATCTTTTTACAACAGCACAGTGGCAATTGTTTAATAGCAACTGTGTCTCTTTGCCTAGGGTGTGTGCACCAGAGGAGCACTTTCTCCTTATATACAGTTTTCTGCTCTAACTGTAATGCTAGGAACTCTGGAATGGGGGTTGGTGTCTACATCACCAGCACCATCAACCCCAACTTCTACCCAAGGATGCAAACAAATAGGAAAGGGGTGGAGGGTAAGTGAAGGTCACTGCCTCACCTGCCCAGAAAAAACTCTCATTCTCCCTGGTCTACCTACTCCTGTCAGAGGAAGCAGATGAGGACAGGGAGTGACAGAGGCTGTAGAGGGAGGGTGGCCATGCCAGACAATGGCAAGAGGTCACCCCTGGGAATAATGGTGGCTGTTTGGCTCCAGCTTCTTGGAATTTGTCCAACACTTAGATTCTGGACTCTCTGGCATTCTCTGCAACTGAAGAAGCACTTAACTGAGTTAGGTGTAGAGGAGGGAGGCATCGTCTATCTCATTAGTCCACACAATGGTCTGAGAGTCAGAACACACGACTTTTAGCCCCTGTTCTCACACATATTACATATGTTCTGGGGGCAAGTGGAACTGATCTCGGAGAGAAAGCAGTGAGCGTTCCTGAAGAGGGATCTTAGCTCCCTGTCCGGGAATTGGACCTGGGTAGCCTGGATGAAGACCAGGAATTCTAGCCACTAGACCACCAGGGGCAAGAGGCTTGAAGCAAACTTCCCCTGGCTCTTACCCCCAGTGAAAGTAAGAATATTTCAAGAAGGCAAAAACTGTAAAAACAGGTACAAAGTATATTAATAGAGACACAGCACAAGGTATGGGAGAGCCCACAGAGAAGCAGTTTATTTATTTAAAGTCAGAAGCTAGGCAGAAATACACACCCAGAGAGAAAGGGTATGGGCATCCTTCCTAATGAGAAGGGCGGTAAGGAGGTGATTTAAATCCCTTATATAGGACGGTTCTTCCAGGTCTTTGTTTACCTTTGGCCAATGATCCTGTTTCTTTTTTCACACCTGACCTGCCCTAGGGTACTCCCCAACATGCGTGCGCAAATTTTTGCTAGGATGGATCCCACTGCAGAGGCCTGTGGGTGCATGTCCACACTTATTATGGGGTGGCGCTCCCTCCCTTTTTGACCCCCAAGGAGGCTTCCTATGCTTGGGCAGACGGGCGGGTCTTCCTTGACCTCAGGTGTGGGTGCCTTATCTCTTTAGCAGAGCTCAGCTTCTGCCACTAGCTTTGTCCTTGGAGGGTCTGGGTGCAAACAAAGCTTCTATTTTACTCCACCTGACAAACATCAGCTGTTCAGCCCAGGGGCACATCTACCTACGACCTCAGAGCCAGTTAAATCAGTCCCTGGATGGCAATAAGCTAAGAATTCGCTAATTCCCAATGTTTAAAATATAGGCTTGGACCACATCAGTGTTTTCAAACTGACACAAATTAAGAAGCATTGGGGACCCATATTAACAATATAGATTCTAAGATCTTTTCCTTGGAGATTCTTCCTCAGAAAACCTAGTGTGAGGTCCAAACTGCATGTGTTTATGACAAGAGATTCTCAGTGGCTCTTATTATCGAGAAAGTGTCAGAAGATTTCAAAAAAATCCTCCAAACCCTAAACTTCTACGAGAACTCCCTTCTGCAATTGCTCTTTTTCATCTATTGTGTTCTTCCTATTTGACATTGCACTTCCTCCGCTTCTGGGGTTTATATTAGAATCAACTTTGGAGGTTTTAAATGTAACCATGCTATTTCCCAACTCTAAGTAAAGATCACTGGTTGACAAAGAGTGTCTGTTCTTTGATACTATTGCTCTACTGGCTATGTCCAATTTGCCCCTTTACATCCATTCTCCACCCTTCTCCACCTGATCTTTGGTGTTGAAGGTGAACCCTACTCACCACACCAATGGGCTCCTTTGCCTCCTGACTTCAAGTTAGGTTTATCCAATGGGAGGCATCAACAGAAAAGTAGAGGATGGGAGAACAACATTGGGGTATTAATTAGCCTCACTCCCACCCCTCCTGATTACCCATGGGATCACGGTGGGTTGGCTGTATCTTACTACTGAAGACCACCTCCCTCTCGGGGTTGGGGGATGCACTTCCTTATGATTAGAGCTGACCTCTTAGGGTTCCTCCAGATCTAGGTTGGTCACGTAGCCCCCAAATTGTTGCTAGCCCCAATTTACTCTATTACCTTTTGTAGATTCTCCTTAATCCTTCCCAAGCCTTTGTAAACAGTCCCTTTGTTAAAATTTCCCCAATTACTCTGTTTGAGTACGGCATCTCTGCTCCCGGGATTTTGATGGGGATAATAATTCACCTTTATCTCTTTCACATGTGCTATTTGTGTAATAAAGGTTTTCTTGTATCTTATTAAAAATAATAGAAAAGATAGAATTAGAATTTAGGAATAGAAAGGACAAAATTCTAGTGCTTGAATAAGCTTTAAATTATGTCTATTCTACACTATGCTTCGTAACAGGAACTAACATTGTAATAGGTCAAATGTACTTCAAAATCAATCAAACAAACTCATAGAAAAAGAGATCAGATTTGTGGTAACCAAGGGGGGGTGGGGGGATGGGAAGAGAGGGAATTGGATGAAGGCAGTCAAAAGATACAAACTTGCAATTATAAGATAAATTAATACTGGGGATGTAAGTTACAATATAATAAGTATAATTAATGCTGCTGTATGTTATACTTGAAAATTATTAAGAGTAAATTCTAAGAGTTCTCTCATACAAGAAAAACATTTTTTTCTATTTCTTTAATTTTCTATCTATATGAGATGACAGCTGTTCACTAAACTTATTGTGATAATCATTTCATGATGTATGTAAGTCAAATCATTATGCTGTATACCTGAAATTTATACATTATTGTATGTCAATTATATCTCAATAAAACTGGAAACAAATAAATAAATTATATCTATTCTAGCTTACTACTAAATACTAGAATCCTACATGAAATAGGTCTGCTCCATCTGTTCATTGCAACTTTAAAAAAATTTATTGACAATGAACATTTTCTCTTTCAGACTAAATATTATGCATTCTTCAACAGTTCTTCACGTAGCATGGTTTCTAGATCTTTCTCCATCCTGGCCATTGGCTACATTCCTTTGGGTGAATTCTATTGTGTCAGCATTATTGCTTCATGTTTAGGAAACATTTGCAAAGTAAGCCAAATGTGGACAGATCTCCCCAGCTGGAGAAGAGCACAGGCATCCCTAAGTGAAAGGCACACCCTTCCACTGGGATGAGCAAGTGCAGACTGAAGGTTCTGGCTGCCAAATGGAGAAGCTGCTCAAAAACAGGCACATGGGTGGAGGCATGAGCTCCTGCTGCAGGGAAAACATCCTTACCACCACACTCCTTGCATGTCATGGTTTCACTTTTGAATTTATACCCTACTTTTTCTTTTATACTTTTCATTTTTCACTAAGTGTAATAGGGAAAAACAAATCTGACTCCATACTGAATCTGTTTCTTTTACTTTAACCTTTGTATTTTATTGCTTTTGCTACAAGTTAATCACTAAAGGGATGTTACCTATAACTTAAAGTATGCATAATGGCCCGACTCCGAACCCTGGTTCCCATGCCTGAATGTTAAGCTAAAATGCCTTTGTTTAAGCTCAGAGGAAACATCCTGACTAGGCCACCTGTGAATGGCTACAGGAAAGAAGAAATTAACAATCCCCTCCAGAGTCTGGCCAGGACCAGAAAATATTTGCAACAATTTATCACCTTTTTCACTTTACCTCCTCACACCTCCCCCACTTTTTTCTAGAAAAGAAACTAGCATCCATATACGTGGAATCTAGAAAAATGGTACAGATGAACCTGTTTGCAAGGCGGAAATAGAGACACAGATGTAGAGAAAAAATGTATGGACACCAAGGGGGAAATGCAGGATGTGGAATGAATTGGGAGACTGGGATTGACATATATACACTAATATGTATAAAACAGATAACTAATAAGAACCTGCTGTATAACACAGGGAACTCCACTTCAGTTCTCTGTACAGTAGAAACTAACACAACATTGTAAAACAACTATACCCCAATTTAAAAGAAAAAGAAACTAGCATGCAAACCTGGACAAGATGGTTCTTTGGGACACTGGTCCACCATCTTCTAGGTCTGCTGGCTTTCTGAATAAAGCCGCTCTTCCTTGCCCCTTTTATGGCCTATCATGCAGTGAGAAATACGAGCTTGGACTCGATAACATGAGGAGGTAACAAAGTGGAATTCTAGTTGGGCCAAGGGTTAAAATGAAAAATAGGCATGCTTTAAATTTCCATGATCTGGAAACCCAGTGTCCTTACCCCATTCCAATCCAGATGTGTCCCTTGGGCTTTTAGATTTCTGGCCAGAAGGTAACAATGTCATTTGTGCAAAACAGTGAGTGCAGAGCCTGCAGCCAAAGAAATATTCCGAAGAAATGTTCTCCAGGGCTGAGCATCTCTCATTCCCGTGCTCAGACAAAGTCACAGAATTTATTGCTACTGTGAACCTTAGATTACTTAATTCAGGCAAACTGGAGGATTTCAAGAGTGAGATCTTTGCCCAAAATGATGGCGTCAGGATTAGAACCCACATCTCTTTCCCCTCTATCATCCTGCCTCTCTTTTCAGTTAATTTACTCCATTCTTTTGCCACAAATTACAAAACTGAAATGAAGAAGTTAATACTGCTAGTACCCAAAGCATCCAAGTCAGACAGAGGCAGCCCTTGAATTGCACAATTGCCTTGAAAGTATCGGGGAAAGATAGCCATGTGCACATTACATTGGACAATACTCCACTGGTGAAGCAAACCATTATTTTATTTTTCCGATTCCACTACCTATCTTTTGCCTCTGAGTCTAAACTTTAAAGGATACAAATCTTTTCAATCAACTGAATCAAGGCACTCAGAAGGTTCAGAGTCTTGAGTTTAAATCTCCAGTTTGCCACCAACTCAGAACTGTACAATTTAAAGCTGCATCAGATCTCAGGGATAACCTAGTCCAGTAAAATTTAGACCCAGAGAGGCCGTGATTTACAGTTACAAAGCAGAATCAGAACTTGACTCTTAATCCTATGCTCTTTTGCATGCACTGTGCTTATTTCCTGTGTGACTCTGCCTTCTTTGTTTAATTGGGTCTCAGAACAGGGCATCAGATGTTTGCATATAGCATTTAATACAACTTCATCATGAGACTCAAGATATCTCCTTTATTAAAGAAAAAGGTAGAGCAGTGACATAAATGGTATCTTAAAAGCCTAATACCAATCATAATTAATGCCTAGCAAAAACAGATTTGAAAGACTTAAACTTTAGAGAAATACTGAAGACTTCTAACCAGCTGATAGGAAAAAGTGGTAATGTTTGAAAGGCCCTATGAAGAGCTGATTTCACCCGCTATTCTGAGCTAAACTATACTGCATGAGAGAGTCTGACACTAAGAGAGCTCTTAGTAGTAACTTAAGGGAAATGACTGTGTAAGCCAAAGAAACCACTTCCGACAGCTGTATGTCAAGACTCTGGCAGATCAATAGGGCAGAAGTAACCAAAGTTACAGCAGATGCTGTTGAGAGTGGCAGAACCTCTGGTGCCTCAGACGATCCCAAACTGAGCGAGCTCGTGCACCTCCGAGTGGCTGAATGCCTCCCAAGGACAGATCACCGTGATATCTGCAAGGGAAAAAAGAAGAACTTATAAGCCAATCTCACCCCTAGGAGAGCCTCTTCTGCTCAAAAGGCCATCCTTCAGGCAGAGACCCCCCACCCCTCCCTTCCATATGCTGTCCAGATGACCGGGAAGTTGTCTAGAATGGCCCTTCATCCCAGGAAGGATCAGACCAGTTGTTTAATCCTCTGCAGGGCTCTGATTCCCCCAGAACAGGCTCCCAAGGTATTTGTGTTGGTTTTATTCTGCATCCTTTTTGGGGAGATGATCCAAGGCTTTTGACTGGGACTATCCTGTGGGAGTGTAGCTCTCTGATCACACAGAGTCTCACAAAACCACTAAAGAGGGAACAGAGGTGGAATTCTAGTTAGGCCAAGGGTTAAAGTGAGAAATAGGGGTGCTTTAAATTCCCATGGTCTGGAAATCCAGTCTCCTTACTCCTTACCAATCCAGATGTGTTCCTTGGGCTTCTCTGACTGCTCTTAAGCTCCTTTACATTCTGAAATGCCTATATCCCACTGCATACTGAGAAGTGATCTCAAGGCATCATCTCACCCAGTCTCTTGCATCAGCAATAAGATATTATTGTTCCCGAATTACAGGGAAGCTGGCTGATACCCAGAGTGATTAAACACCCAGCAAAAAAATCACACAGTTGTAGAGACTGGACTGGAACCAGATCAAAGACTTCAGAATTTCCATCAGTATAAACCTTTTGCCACTATTCCAAATCTGTTGGCAGAGTTAAGGATATATTCCAGAGTCAAAAGTGAATTTGCTGGTCTTATACACACCTGGCCAAAATAGAGAAGCATTTGATTTAAAAGAGTAGCATATGAGGTTTATAGAAGTGGCTAGAAATTCTATTTGAGATCCGAGGAGTGGCATTAGACAAGAAAAAGTAGATATACTGAGAGTTGCCCAGAAAGGACACTGATTGCTATGAGTGCCGCCATTTATCAAAAGTGTATTGGATGAGCTGGAAACATGTGGCTACACAAAAACCTGCACAAGGAAGTTTATAGCAGCTTTATTCATAATTGCCAAAACTTGGAAGCAATCAAGATGCTTATCAATAGGATAAATAAACTGTGAGACAACCATATAATGAAATATTCAGTGATAAAAAGAAATGCACTATCAAACCATGTAAAGACATGGCTGGAGCTTAGATAAATATTACTAAGTGAAAGAACTCATACTATATGATTCCAACTGTAGGACCATCTGGAAAAGGCAAAACTATAGAGGCAATTAAAAAGATTAGTGGTTGTCAGAAGTTTATGGGGAGAAAGGAGTGAACAGGTAGAGCACAAGAGATTTGGGGGGCTAGTGATGGTATTCTGAAAGAACCTGTAATGGTGGATACAGGATATTGTGCATTTGTCAAAACTCATGGAACTGGACAACACAAAGAATGAACAAGCTATTTCAGTTAATAACAATGTATTAATATTGGTTCATGAAGTATAACAAATGCCCCATGATAATGCAAGATGTTAATAATAAGGGAAACGATGTACAGGGGAGGAAGGTGGCAGAGGGGGTCTATAGGAACTCTGTACTTTCTGTTTAATTTTCCTATAAACCTAAAAATGCTCTAAAAAATAACATCTATTAATTTTTTTTTCTTTTTTTTTTTTTTTTTGGTACACAGGCTTCTCACTTTTGTGGCCTCTCCTGGAGCACAGGCTCCGGACGCACAGGCTCAGCGGCCATGGCTCACGGGCCCAGCCCCTCCGCGGCATGTGGGATCTTCCCGGACCAGGGCATGAACCCATGTCCCCTGAATCGGCAAGCGGACTCTCAACCACTGCGCCACCAGGGAAGCCCCACGTCTATTAATTTTTAAAAGGACATGCTTCCCTGCTGGAGCAGTGGTTGGGAGTCCGCCTGCAGGTGCAGGGGACATGGGTTCGAGCCCCAGTCTGGGAGGACACCACATGCCGTGGAGCAACTGGGCCCCTGCGCCACAACTGTTGGGCCTGAGCTCTGGAGCCCGCGAGCCACGACTGCTGAGCACGCACCCCTAGAGGCCAAGCTCCGCAACGGGAGAGGCCACCGCAGTGAGAAGCCCACGCACCCCGGCGAGGAGCGGTCCCTGCTCTCCGCAGCTAGAGAGATCCCGTGTGAAGCAGCAGAGACCCAGTGCAGCCAAAAATAAATAAATAGAATAAATAAATTTTTTAAAAGATATGCAGTAATTTGCATGCATTAGCCAACAAATAAAAATTCTAGCCAATTAAAAAGTGTTGTACCGGATACTTTCAGTGCAGCCAAAAATAAATAAATAGAATAAATAATTTTTTTAAAAAGGATATGCAGTAATTTGCATGCATTATCCAACAAATAAAAATTCTAGCCAATTAAAAAATATTGGGGCTTCCCTGGTGGCACAGTGGTTGCGAGTCCGCCTGCCGATGCGGGGGACACAGGTTCGTGCCCCGGTCCGGGAAGATCCCACATGCCGCGGAGCGGCTGGGCCCATGAGCCATGGCCGCTGAGCCTGCGCGTCCGGAGCCTGTGCTCCGCAACGGGAGAGGCCACAACAGTGAGAGGCCCGCGTAATGCAAAAAAAAAAAAAAAAAAAAAAAATATTGTACAGGATACTTTCAGTATGTAGGGCCCTGTTCTGGATGCCAGAGGATGTGTGAAAAAAGGAAGTAGGTGAGGGAGTGGTTGGCCCTGTAGAGTGAAAAGGCTTTCTTGGCCCCACCCTTGTTTCCAGTACCTCACTCTGTGGCCTCAGATTGTCACTTAATTCCTCTATGTCTCAGATTTCTCTTCTGAAAAATAAAGTTGGTCTAGACTCACTCTAAGAATCCTTCTACTGTGAAAGACTACAATTCATCATTGTAAGCCCTCAAGAGTATTTAACAAAACACGAAGATTTATTAAACTTTGGGGCAAGTCTGATTTCTTTTAGAGTTATAGCCTCTGGGCACACACATACTTACTTAGGAAGTTAAATTAACACCCCACTTTTCTAGGTCTTTAACGAATCTGCTGCCTTAGGTATTTCTGGTAACTTTCAACTGCCCCATGTGGCCTGAAGTAGAAAAAAAGGTGAAAGTCCAAGGGTAAAATTAACTGAAATCTTTGGGTGGCTCACCTGTTCCTAGTCCTTCCATGCCCGGAATGTCATCTCCAAACCTGTGGAAAAAAATGCAAGAGAAATTAGCTGATATCGGAGCCAAAGGATCCTGTAATAAGTCATGTGAAGAGTTTCCTGATTCAAAGAGAAAGAAGGAGAAGTTTAAGTTTTTGTATTTGAGAAATCCCTTCTGTCTGCATTGAGCTGGGGCAAAGGAAATGGCACTCAGGCAGGTTTTAGACAATGTGTCCCAGAGGAGGGATAGTTTCCCCTCTGTAAAAATTTAACTCAAGACAATTGAGAGCCAGGAAAAAAAAAAAAAAAGAGTTCAGTGGGGCAATTTAGTCAAGCTCCACTTTTTAAAATAGAAATTGGAATGAGAAAGCAATATGAGAGTCATTAAAATGATTAATTTATCCATTTGTTCAGTTTATCCAAAAGTACATATTAAGCATCTACTATGTCCCTGTGTTAGCCCCTGGGAGTTAAGGAAAAAAAAAAACACACAAATTTTCTCTGAGGGATCTCAGTCTCAGGGAACAGATGACAAGAAATAAGTGTAATATAAAATAACACAAGTTACCATCACTGAATGTACAAAATGCAAACATGGAAGTAATGATAATGTTTGTCTAAGGGAGTCAGCAATGCCTTTCAGAAGAAATTAACATGAGTGTGTGTTGAAAATAAACAAGATTTTGCCAAGAAGAGAAAGAGGAAAACAAAGAACTGAAGAGAGATTTGAAGCCATAAAAATAAATGGTATGTTCTAGAAGTGGCCAGTGTTTCTGTGTTCCAGATTAAAGCACAGGTTACATCAACGAAGGAGAGTGGTCAAGAAAAGTCTGAAAGGTCAAGTCGAAGGTCACTGTGAAGGTTCCATTTTCCATGTTAATTCTGGCTGTAGATCTGGGAGCTGACAGAGAAAGGATTCCAGGACTGAAAACATGATTCAGCAAAGATTCTGTTAGATAGGAAAACAGAGGGTGGGGTTGGAAATGTTTATAAGTCTATTTAATATTGTGAGCATTAATTTCTTAAAACCAAAGCACTCTTTTTTTTTTATAGATCTTTATTGGAGTGTAATTGGTTTACAATACTGTGTTAGTTTCTGTTGTACAACAAAGTGAATCAGCCATATGGAGGGAAAAAAACAATAGAAAGTCTTCTCTTTAATCTTGGTCTTACCCTTTCACACCTTTCTTAGGAGGCTTGCTCTTGAACTGACGAGTCTGTCTCTGCTTGAACTTGGGGGGTCCTTTGCGTGGGGTGGTGGGACCTTGGTTTGAAGTTGGAGGGGCCAAAGTAGTATTGTCACTCATTCTGCTGGTCCTTGGGGGGCTGATGGTTTTCTTTCAGGCTCCTTAGACAGTAAGAGAAAAAAAGAAGACCCTTCAAGGTATGAGAACTATTACTTATTAGACCCTGACAATAAACTGGAGGTAGGGAGAAAAGCACCTTGATAAAGAAGCTCAGTATCTTGTGTTGACACCGAAAGGGAGAAGTTATCTTTTAAAGGGATTTTTAAGAGAATGTGGTATAAATCAAGGGAGGTGCTCAGTAGAGTGGGATATAAACTGGCAACTGATAGAGTTCAAAAATCTGGGTGGATTTGTTGCTCCAATAAATCTGCCACTAACTTTCTATTTTCTGAATTTATTATAATGATGTCCTTCTGTTTGATCACCAGTTCTACCATCTATAAAGGGAGAGAAATGAACTAAAGAATATCTATAGTCTTTGCAGCACTGAAAAATTCTTTAAGCTTTACATATTTTTCCATCTAGCTGTAAAATAACCTGACTCTGAATGTTTACTGACACATTTTTTATGGTCTTTGTTCTTTATGGTCCTTATTTTATTTACTTCTCATGTGATCCAGAGAATTCTTTCCTAGCTCTGGGGATGACAGTGTAGTAGTCTGGATAGGGGAAACTCTGAACCTGGTATACTGACACCACGAAAGTGTTCAATACATCCCAATACACGCACACACAAACACAAACACACAGAAGACAGTGTGGGGTGATTAAGTAGTAAGTGTGTGCTTTAACTCCACATCCAGATATAAAGTTTTCTAGCCACCTATTTCTCAGAAATCTTCAACATTTTCTCCTATCTAAATCAAGGAGCTAACCAATATAATTTTCCCAAACTTTCATTTTAGCTACAAAAATGTACATAGTCATTCTTCAAGTACAAATAAAAGAACATAACAAATTTTTATTACGTGTGACAATAACATGTAATAACAAATTAGCATGATTTATGCTAAGCTAAATAATTTTTTTTTTTTTTTTTTTTGCAGTACGCGGGCCCCTCACTGTTGTGGCCTCTCCCGTTGCTGAGCACAGGCTCTGGACGCGCAGGCTCAGCGGCCATGGCTCACGGGCCCAGCTGCTCCGCGGCATGTGGGATCTTCCCGGACCGGGGCACGAACCCGTGTCCCCTGCATCGGCAGGTGGACTCTCAACCACTGCGCCACCAGGGAAGCCCTTTTGTTCATTTCTGTAGCCTCAGAACCTACAACAGTACCCGGCCCACAGTAGGTATGCCATCTACATATTTATCAGATGAGTGAATAAATAAATAAAGAGAACTAATACTTTGAAACTTGGGTCCTGAGATCCTGACCCTGTGACCTTCTCCGTCAAACCATAGGTAAAGCATCAGCTGACCTTCACCTCATAAAGCCCTCAGTGGCTTTAGAAAATACGCTGCCAGCTCCTCTAGTCCCTGAATCCAGTTCTTGTGCTGCGGGCCCTCTCCCGCCCTGGTAAACAGGCAAAGTTTGTGCCTCTCCCAAGTGTGGTTGGGACCATGGGAATGGCTAGGCAGGCCGCCGAGAGCAGCATTACTCTCTGACTGGGCCGCCAGTAGCTGACACATCCCAGCTCTGCCAAAGCCACAGAGGAAAATTAGAGAATTTCCCTCAGATCAAGCTTTTGGACTTGCCAATTCTTTCAAAGCAGTAAGAAACTACAAACTTTCCTTTCTTTAATCTAGAGAGCCTACTAGGCTTAGGATCGCCACATTTAGCAAATAAAAATACAGTAAGGGGCTTCCCTGGTGGCGCAGTGGTTGAGAGTCCACCTGCCGATGCAGGGGACACAGGTTCGTGCCCCGGTCCGGGAGGATCCCACATGCCGTGGAGCGGCTGGGCCCGTGAGCCATGGCCGCTGAGCCTGCGCATCCGGAGCCTGTGCTCCGCAATGGGAGAGGCCACAACAGTGAGAGGCCCGCGTACCGCAAAAAAAAAAAAAAAAAAAAAAAAATACAGTAAGACCAGTTAAATTTGAATTTCAGCTATACAACAAATGATTGTTTTTCTAGTATAAATATATCCCAAATATTTCATGGTATGTACTTATACTTAGAAACTTGTCTAGTTGTTGTTTATCTGAAATTCAAATTTATCTAGGCATCTTCTATGATATCTGGCAACTCTAACTGGGATCCTACTATGTTAGATCCAAAGTCTATAATGTGAGGGTCTAAGGTAACCTTAATCAGTCAAATCACCCTTTAGGGGGCAAAACAGTGTAAAGAGTAGATGCTTTAGAATCAAATAGAAATAATCTCAAATTCCTGCTCCACAAAACTGTTTATGTGACCTTGGATAAGTTGCATAACCTCTCTAGGTCTCACTCCATCTATAAAGTGAATCAAATAATATCTTCTTTTTAGGGTAATGGGGAAAATAAGAGGGAATAATGTAGAGTGTTTGGTGAAAAATACTCAAAAAGGTGTAACCTTTTTATAGTAGACCTTCTGACAGACAAGGAAGCTCTGCAAACAAATTTATGGTTTCGACATAGGTTCACCTGGACTCCCACACCCCTTCCTCCAGGCCATCCGCTGAAGGGTCCTTGTCAAGCACCAGAGAGGTAATTGCTACCTGCACTTGCTGGGTAATCCTCTGCATCCTTCAAATGCCCCAACTATTAACTTATTTTTGCTCTCAAAATTCTGTCTTAAGACGACTTCTTTGGATTCCTTTGACAACCCTAACAGCAACCCCAAAGAACTTAAATTTCTTCTATGTACCCCTGATTACACTTCCCCTTTTCTCTGGTGAGTTTCTTTTGCATGTTTATATAATTCTGAAATTGCAGTTGCAAGTTTCTCTAGGCTTGGATCGAGTTCCTGTCTAATTCCAAGTGTGATAGGTTACATAAAAGAATTGTCCTTGGAAAGGGTTATGTAACAGTTGCCTGGCTAATCCCTGAATCCTCATGGCCCTCAGGATTTGCACTATGAATAATATCTGTCTTTACATTTATTGTGCATTTCGAGCACAATATTTCATTTTTGAGTACCTAGGACACTCAACCAATCCCTAGGGTGTTTTTTGTCATAGATTTACCCTCCAGTTTTCCCTGGAATATCTTTGGGATGAGCAGAACAAATATGACCTTGTCCTGCCTTGGAAATCAGTCCTGTCGGCCACAGGTATCACCTGCAGCTGAACTTATCCTGACCACGCTTTCCTAAGAACTCCAAGGGCATCCCTGGAAGCTGAATAATCCTGAACCTAGTATCAGACTTGATTTTAGCTGCAAGCAGAGGTTTCACATTTTTGCCTCCCAAAGTGCCAAGTAATTCATTCCTTTGTGAGACAGAATGTTTTCCCTGTTTTTAAAACACTGTTTTAGCCCTTCCGCTTTTGAAAATTACAAGCTGTTCCTCTGCAGAAAGTGGATGCAGCAATGTAAGATTTCAAGGCATAGGTTTGAGGGAACTGAGGTTACTGTGGCCTTAGACCCAAGGCAGCAGAGCTCAGCTGTAGGAAGCTACAGATGATGCTCCATAAATTCCAGCTAAGGAAGGACAGTTTCTGAAGGTTCTTGAGTCAGGTTCTCTAACGCTACTATGATCGCCCTAGGTTTCGAGTTCCCTCTTTCTCAGCAAAGATATGGGCAGATAGACGGTTCCCTTGTTGATGGATGAGGATGGGGAGAATATAGGCGAAGGAGCAATTTCCTCCAATGATGTGGTTGGACCTATAAACGTCACCCAGGGTCCTGCTGAGGCAGAGAGAATCTAATAATTTGGAGAACCAAGGAAGACCCAAACCAAAGCCATAAGAAAAACAAAAACAAAAATCTAGCAAGTACCTTGCTTCAGCTAGGAGCAAACAAACATTTTAACCTCGGAGGGAGATGGTTTAGCACACCTGTGCTGCACTGCAGTCATTCCCCCACTGGTTCTGGGATCCTCATCCTCATGCTCCCACATCAGTCTCTTGGTGCCTGGACTAAGTTTTCAAGCACACCCTGGGAGTAAAGAGCTGTGTGCTCTGTGGTCATTTAGTGCCCCAGATCCCTCCTTTCCCAGAAAACTGTTTGCTATGGAGCCACCAAAAGGGAGGGTCAGTTTTGGGTTGCTTCTAAGTGAATTTAGTAATCAAGCTTTGCAATGACCTTGTAATAATCAAATTTCACTTATTAGCTTGTCACATGGCATTATAAGGAAGTTTGGGTGTATTTCCTCCATGATTTCTCCCATTTCCATCCCCAGCCCTGGTCCAGGCCCACAGGTTCAGTGTGTTCTTTTCTTCCATTTCTTTGTTTTAGAGCCAAATCGAACCCCCCTCCCCCCGCAAACAAAAGCCCTTTGATTATATCCTGCTTAAACTCTCCAGAAGTTGAGAAATACTCACAGAGCTGAGTGTTTCTCTGATGAGCTGTCCAGTTGCCTTCTTCACAGTAGATGAATAAAGGACCTTTGCATCCTGATTTATCTCTCTGTAATACCCTCATGCTACCTAAGCGCATCATCATAGGCTTAGGAGCATCTGCCCAGGTGCAAAGAAGCTGGAAGAGTGTGGGGTGAGACTGGGACAGGCTTTTCTGTTAATTGGATGTTCTTCCAAACTGACTTGGGCTCTCTCCTCTCCATAAATAGGTATTGAATTCACAAACACACACAAAGTGTTGATTTCCAAGGGGAGACTTGCAGATTGTAGTTCAATATCTTTTTTCCTTCCCCATTGTTACCTTTAGTCCTTACCCCCCCATTCTTCCCTTTTCCTGACACACACAAGCCCTTGCATACTGTCTCTCTCTCTCCTCTCTCTTTCTGTCACACACACACACACACACACACACACACACACATATACACACACAGATGATCACATAATTCTCACAGTGTCCCCTGCTTCATTGGAGACATTGATCGCGTGAGCAGTGCCATTGAGAAATACCAGTATCTCTCCCTAATCGGTGTTATATGCATTTTCTCAGACAGATGAAACCACAAATCAGGAATAACCTAAAATTCAGTGATATGTGACAGAGAAAGAGCACAAGTGATAGCTGGGAACTCTTAACTGATGATATTTATTTGAGAATTGATTGCTGGATCTTTCGCACCAAACACTTCAGGGTGTAGGGTCCAGACTACAATCCCCTTCGGTGGGACACTTGACACCCATCTTCCAATTGCATTGAGCCACTAATATGAATTTGTACATCACTTTATACAGTTTTGAATAGACCTTAACTCATATGCCAGCATCATTAAGCTCTTTGGACAAATTTGTCATAAAGAAATTAAATATTTTATTCAAGATTGCATATAAAGTGAGTAGGGGAACCAGGAGCAAGTCCCAACCCTGCAAATATCTTGTTTATTCAGCTATCTTTCTACTCCACTACAGCAAAGCAGACCTGGACCGAGATGCCTGTGTTGCTGGTTACTCTCATGCATTGCTAGTGAACTACAGTGCGCTTCTCTAAATTGTTACTTATAAGAGAATTGTACTCCATGAGATTATAGAGAAAGAAGATCAATTTATCCTTTCTAGGCAGGGAATTATTCTTAACCTGAAGCCCCAAGCAGATTACATAGGCAGCTAACCAGCTTAAGGGTTATTTTCAGTAATCTTCCCCTTGGTATTTACCAAAATTAGAGGAATTCTGAAGACAGCAAACACCTTGCAGAGGCAGCAGGGTGTTTTGTCTCTGGATGGGTCTTTCCACTCCCTCCTTTGTCTCCATTATTCTTCACATCTTTCTCTACTCTTACACACCAGACCCATGGATGTCTTGATGCTTATCTGTCAAACCCTCCCACATTCTCCATTTCTTTGGTGAAGGACAGAGGACTTCTCATCAGAAACAGTGGAAGCCAGAAGGAAGTGGCACATTTTTCACATCCTGAAAGAAAAGAACTGTCAACTCTGAATTCTATTATCAAGTGAATTGATCCTTCAGGAATGAAGAGGAAATAAAGACATCCTCAGACAAAGGAAGATTAAAAGAACCTGTCATCAAAATACCTTAAAAGAATAATAAAGGAAGTTCTTGAAACAGAAAGGAAATGACAGAAGAAGAAAATGTTGAACATCTAGAAAGAAACAACGATGAAAAGAGTAAAAGTATGGGATACAAGGAGGAGTATGAAAGACAAGGAACACAGTCAGCTTCAGCAAGGCTATGTGGAGAATGAAACATTGTTCAAGACCCTGCAGTTCTAAAGACCTGGTCACCTGGTATCTTCAGGAGGTGCATCGTGTTTCCCTGTTCCAAGTGGCTGCTCTTTCTGCTCTGCCTCCACTACTTCTATCGAGTCTTAGAGGATTGGAGTAGACTAGCCAGCCAATCAACACCCCCTGCCTCTGTTGGACAGAGTTCTTCTACCAGGTCACTCCATTGGTCATTGCCTTGCCTAGTGTGGTGAACTTTTGGTCAGTTATCTATCTCAGATCTTATCAATCAGGTAATAGGGTCACACAGCTATAAACAAGGTGATCAATAACCAAGTAATTTCCTGGAGGAAGCTTGTGGGGGGCCTGGATTTCACAGACAAAAGAAACAAAGCCAGCAGGAACCTTGCTGGGGGGAAAAAATATAGAAGATTTATAGATGGATGGAGTGACATAAATGTAATAACATTATTTAATAGATGAATATTAAACACATTTTGCTAAGTGAAAGAATCCAAAGTCAAAAGACTCTAGACTGTCTGATTTTATTTATGATATTCTCAAAAAAGCAAAACTATAGGGCTGGAGAACAGATTGGTGGCTGCCAGGGGTTGAGAGGAGGAGTTGATTATAAAGGGAAATGAAAGGAATTTTTGAAGGGTTATGGAATGATTTGGTATCTAGATCATAGTGGTGGATATACAACTCTATGCATTTGGCCAAACCTATAGAATTGTACACCACAGAGAGTGAGTCTTCCTATATGTCCATTTTAAATCTAAATATCATAAAATACTTTTTTAAAAAATAATCTTTGTTCCATAGCTCTATAATCCTTGGCTCTTAATCCTTTCTGATGGATGGGAAAGTCTTGTTAATTATATATAGGGAAAGAGTTAAAGGGCAGGTACTAAGTAATTAGAAAGTAATTAAGATTTTATCTGTCCTATAAGCTGCTTACACAAGTGCTAATCTCTAATCTTTCTTTAGTGTTTCTTAAAATACCAGTGAGTTGGAAGACACACGTCAAAAACGCATCTCCTCCACATTTTGAATCTACTAGACTGAGCTTCCCACTCTACTAATGCACAATGGACCCTAGAAAGGAACACTCTAAATGTGAAGGAGGAATGCACAAGGCCAGTCCCTCCTTCCCTTAACACCCTACTATGCTAAGGGATTCTCCAGAACAACGTTATTAATCTTGAAACAATAACTTCGTTAAAAATACAATATTCTCTTTCAGAAAATAGAAAGAAAGGTAGACTTCCCCACTCATTTTATGAGGCCAGTTTTACCCTCATGAGTTTTTAAAATTATTTTTATGTAAGATTCAGGTGTAAGAATTATAGTTTAACATCTGTATACACTACAAAGTGATCACCACAAGTCTAGTTATCTAGTTACCATCTATCACCATACAATTGACCCCTTCACCCTTTCCCACATGAAACTTTTCACACCAAAATCAAACAAAAACAGTAAAAAGGAAAAATACAGACCAATATCGCCCATGAATTTAGATGTAAAATTCCTTAAAATATTAGCATATCCAATACAGCAATATATAAAAATACTAATACGTCAAGACCAAGTGGGATTTATTCCATATATGCAAGATTTGTTCAATATTCAAAACTCAATCAACATAATTCACTATATCAACAGACTAAAGAAGAAAATTTCTATGATCATACTAACTGATGCAGAAAAACCATTTCACAAAATCTGGCAGCCATTCATAATAAAAACTCTCAAAAAACTAGAAATAGAGGGAAACTAATAAAGACCATCTACAAAAACCCTACAGTTAACATCATATTTAATTATGAAAGGCTGAATGCTTTCTCTTTAAGCTCGGGAACAAGTCAAGGACGTCTGCTCTCATCGCTTTTATCAACACGGTACTGAAAGTTCTGGCCAGTGCAATCAGGCATAAAATAATAGAAACCACAAAGACTGGAAACAAAGGAAGAAAACTGTTTCTATGCACAGATGACATGATTAGAAAATCCTAAGGTCTATATTTTAAAACCTTCCTAAAACTAATAAGTGAGTTCAGCAATGGGAGATCTCATCCATTTACATAATTAAACCAGTGTTTCTCAAACTTTAAATTTACCTGCAGAGTTTTTTAAAAACAGCTTCCTGGCCCCAACCCCTGAGATTCTGATACAATAGTTTTGAAATCAGGCCTAAGAATTTGCATTTCTAACAAATTCCTGGGTGCTGCTGATTTGCTGATCCTCAGACCTCACTTTGGGTAACCTGGTTTAAACTACTACCCGTAGCCTGATGAAGTGTAAATCATTAAGGTTGAAATCCAGTTTTATACATCACACTTACTGTCTGAAATCACTTCCTAGAAATGACCCAGTGTCTTTCAAACTCAATACTCAACATGTCCAAACTCAAGTCATTACTCCCCCAATACCTCTATTCATTCCTTTGTGTTCTCTATCTCAGCTGGTATTCCTACCAAGGACCCACTCATCCAAGCAAGAAACCCATAAGTCATCTGTGATTCCTCCCTCCTCCTTACTCTCATCCTTCACATCTCATTCATCACCAAGCCATGCCAATTGCACCTAAATCTTTCTCGAATCTGATCACCTCTGTCTCTAGTTCAGGCCTAAACAGTCTCCAAACTGGTTTTGATCTCATCGAATCCATCTACGCAGCTACCAGAGTAAACTGCAAAGGAAAACACAAAATCGATCCTGTCCCTCCTTCACTTTCAATGGCTCTGATCACGGACAGGATCAAGGCCAAGCTCCTTGTTTACATAGTGTAAGGGGTCCACTGTGACCTGGACCTGCACCTACCCCGTTCCAGGCATGCTTCTCCTCCTTATGTAATGTGCACTTTGAGGTCCAGCCACCCTGAGCTGCTTCCTTGTAATCCCCTGCATGTACCACATTATTTTAGGATGCCACTCCTTTGCTCATGTTTCCGCTTTCCTTAAATGCCTTCTCCTCCCCTTCCAACCCTCCCCATGTCAACAACCCAACACCTACTATCCTTTGAGATTGAGCATTGTAGTCACTTCCTCCAAGAAGCCTTCTTTGATATCCTTAGTTCTCTCATAATACCCCATGTATATTACTTTTCTTAAGCTCACAAAAAGTTTTCCATTTGTTTGTTTCTGTTTTCCCCCATTACATCGTTGGCAACTAGGACTAGCTGCACAGGTCTAGTTCTGTGTCTTGTTTATCTCTGTACCTGTGCACAGGTCGTGGCATGGTGTGGACTGGGAAAGATAAAGGGTTTGTGGAATTAAGAAATGAGTCTTTATGCCAAGGCTATGGAACCCTGAATAATGTAGTTAAAATGTCATATATATGAAAGAAAGGAAGAAAAAGAAAGGTTGGTCTCATTGATCCCTGCAGACACGTGACCATACTCATCCTCACCCTTCCCCAAGGCAATATTCTCACCACAGGAAGGAGATGGAATCAGGGGTAGAATGTAGGTAATTCTGTCTAGTTTAGATAGATACACTTCTACTAAAGAACTTCAATTCTGTCATGATTTGGTCAAGTCTTACACTGGGTATTCCAAAGACTACAGGTTATGTAAAACACAGACCTTTCCTCCTGCAATGTGTATTTGGGTGGAGAAATGAGACTAATATTCATAAAATAATGACTAAATAATACATGGCAGTGTTTACTAAGGTAGTAAATTATATTTGTATAAACAGTGCACACTCTAGGGGTTCAGAAAAAAATTACACACTTGTTTTGGATCAGCAGTGGAAAGGTTCAACAAAAGAGGTAATATTGGATATGCATGCAGGGTGATTATAAGCATTGAGATAAAAATGACTCTTTTCTAGTTATTCTAACATTTGCTCTGCAGTAATAAGGATCAGAATGTGATGGTGGTGATGATTTTTTAGGCTGGTCCATTTATTGAGCACTTACTCTGAAGTAGGGATGCTGCTATATGATTTCTCACACATTATTTCCAACCCTTCCAGCAACGCCGAAGTTTGGTATCAGCCTTCTTTTACAGAAGAGAAAACTGAGGCTCAGAGGTGTGAATCCATTGTCCTAAGGATACAAGGACAGGAAGACACAGAGCCAGGACATCTGCCTGAACTGCAGCTCTCCCCTCCACCCCAGGTGCTGTTTGGGCCTCAAGGACACATTGCAGAATGACTAGCTCTTGGGGCAGAAAGTCTTCCCTGAGAGTTTATTTTCCCTATTTGTAGCCTCCAAGAAATATGTCTGTGCAGGTGGGTGGAGGCAATGGTGAGATGCAAATCCCACATCTCTTTGAGGACTGAAGTTGAAAAGTTCCTTTGAGATGTCTGTCGACTGAAGAAAATTTGCGCAGCCTAAAATTCGTGAGTTAAATTTTATCCAGGGATCTTACTGAGGACTTTAGCCTGGGAGTCAGCCTCTCACATAGCTCTGAGGAACTGCTCCGAAGAGGTAAAAGCTCTGGTCCAAAATGACAGGTCCTACCACTCTGTGACTCTCTCAGAACTTGTCACTGGCAGAGAGAAATTTCTTCCCTGCAGGGGAGATGAGCCCTCTGAATTGTCTTTCTTCTTCTTTGTTTAATATAAAAGCACCAGGCCAAAAGAGAAGACTCCCTAAGAACAAGTTCAGTCCTCAGACTCAGATCCTGATGGCACCTCTTAAGGCAAGAAGCCGTTAGACCCCAGGTCCTGTGCTATGACCTAGCAGTGCATGGTCTACTTTGGGGGGAAGGGAGGGAAATACAACATTCAAGTTTTTACTCCATCGAATGATGAGAGAATAATGCTAGTTTTGAGCTCAGACAATTTTGGGTCATGATGGATGTATTTAGAGTTGATGCTGGTGATTTCTGCAATGTCAATAGCATTTTCACCAACACTGTGAACTTCTCTTCTCCTGGCTTAAACATCCTTAGTTTCTTCAGTAATTATTCTGATACTTTCTAGAATTTTCCCTCTGGTCAGCCCTCCTCCACTTCCCCACCAAGCTTGTTGGTCTCATCTAGAATGTATGTAGTTAGCCAACATTTTTCTTGAAATACTGTGTCTGCATTAACATAATACTCCATGTGTCATCTAGCATGGCTAGCCCACATTCTAATAGTACAATATATACATGTGATCAGGGCAGTATTACTGAGAGAGTCCAAAGTCGAATTGTCCACTCTCCCACCATCTGACACATCCCACTATTGATTGTCTGCTAAATCTGTTGTCTGCTACAGCCTTGGGAGTAACTTCCAAGACAATCTCAACTCTCTTTATTCTCAACTTTTAGAACTTCCTTTTCTTTTTTCTATTTATTTAGATATAGAACTTTATATCTCTTTTATTTCAAATGCATCTAGTTTAAGTCTGTGGAAGGCCTTATTTAGTATCATATGATGTCCCTAGAAGGTGCTTTTAAAATGCTGGTTAATAGAATGCTTAATATATGCTTTTTAAATTTAAAAAAAAAAACAAAACGAAATATGTCTCTGCAGAAAGGGGAAGTTTCAACAGTCTGCAGTCATCCGTCACTTTTTCAGGCTCATGGCGCAGGTACCATGGAAAATTTGCCTAGAATTTACATTTCAGTATCCTTATAGCAGCAAAGGAAAGCTGGAAAATACTTAAAAGTTTTTATTGTTTTCCGGAAATTCCTGTGCAAATTTCCCAGTTCCGTTGATTTCATTTGGCATTACAGACCTAAGGTCCTTAGAGTAAGAGCATCTTACTACCATGACAGGCATTTTCGTACACTTGCAGAAGCTCAGATATGGAGATGGGAGCCTTGGTACATAGCACATCTTTGTCAGCATGGGCTAGAAGGGGGGTGTCTGCTGTGTTAATCTTCTTGACGGAATCTCTTAATCTCAGTTTACTCATCAGATAAAAATACATGTGAAAAATGAACTGCAACAGAAGAAAATGAGAAATGGTAATTTCAAGTGGATTCCAACCCTGACTGTGATGCTGGAAGATATTTTAGAAGAATATGGCAATTGTCCTCCTATTTACTGAAAGTCCATCATTATTTCATCAAGAAGAGGCTCTATTCTACATTAGCAACTCTTAATTCATCTGAGGTCACGGACCTCCTTGAAAATTTGATGAAAGCTATGAATTCTCTCTCCTCCCCCAATAAATGTACACACACTGCATACATACATATTTCTTTTACAGACACTTTTAGGGGCTTCCATACCTTCCAATGTCTGTGCCTAAAGCAGTGCATTAAGAAAAATTGTGAGGACATATTGGGTTTAGAAGAAAAAAAATGCCCTGTTTGAATAGTGATGGCTTCCCTAATAGCATGAGAAATGGGTACTGGCAACCATTGAATCTACCACTCCCAAGTTTTCAAATCCTTCTTGTTCCAAATAATTTATTCTACCTATGTTGTTGTTTTTTATTGAAGTATAGTTGAGTTACAATGTTGTGTTAGTTTCAGGTATACAGATCCTTCTGTACACCTGATTCTTTTCCAATATAGGTTATTAAAAGATACTGAATATAGTTCCCTGTGCTATATAGTAGGTCCTTGTTGTTTATCTATTTTATGTACAGTAGTGTGTATCTGTTAATCCCAAGCTCCTAATTTATCCCTCCCTCCTCATTTCCCCTTTGGTAACCATAAGTTTGTTTTCTACATCTATGAGCCTTTTTCTGTTTTGTAAATAAGTTCATTTGTATCATTTTTTTTAGATTCCACATATAAGTGATATCATATGATACTTGTCTTTCTCTGTCTGACTTACTTCACTTCATATGACAATCTCTATGTCCATTCATGTTGCTGCAAATGACATTATTTCATTCTTTTTAATGGCTGAGTAATATTCCATCATATATATATACTATGTCTATATATACCTTCTATATATATATACCATGTCTTCTTTATCCATTCATCTGTCAATGGACATTTAGTTTGCTTCCATGTCTTGGCTACTGTAAATAGTGCTGCTGTGAACATTGGGGTGCATGTATCTTTTCGAATTACAGTTTTCACTTTTTTTGGATATGTGCCCAGGAGTGGGATTGCTGGATCATATGGTAACTCTACCTATGTTATTCTATGTTATTTTTCAATTGTGTGTCTCCCCTAGAACATAAATTCCACAAGAGAGCAGAGATTTTGAGATTGTCTGTTGCCTACTGCTCTATCTAGATACCTTGTATTTATAAACAGTGTATCTGGATGCAGTGTCTAGAACAATACCTGGAGGAATTATATGCTCAAAAAATATTATTGAAAGAAGAAATATGTCCCTTCTTGAGAGCTCTGAGTTACAAACTTTACTATCTTCTGTGTAAATTAATATTTGCTTTTATTTATAATACGGTCAGATACTTTGTTTCAAAGGCTATGTTCTATCTACATCATTTTGAAATTTATAGACTAAATCTGTATTTGGTTTTCCTCACTTTTATTAATTTTAATTCTATACTGTTTTCCTTTTCATGTTTTTCTAGATTAATCTCTTTTCTCCCATCAAATGACCACCACCTCCTTACTTATTTCAGTTCCATTGACTAAGGATAAGATCTAGTTGGTGGCATCAATTTACTAAATGAAGTGAACAAAATGCACTACATTTAAATGACTACAAAATAAATGTCACTTTCTCATAATAAATGTCAGTTTGCATAATTAGTCAGCTCTAAACATATTAGAACAATGTAAATACTGAATATTGAAATATTAATATAAATAAGCATTTATTATTGGCAGCAACAATGGAAATGTATAGTGAAAATGTGGCTTGGGTGCTTTAAAAACTGTTTGTTCCCTCAAATGATTTAAATATGGCCTCTGCAACTTGTTCCCATTTAAATTACTTCACAAGCCATTTCCTCAAATAAGGTACAAAGTCAGTTTTAGCACTTGTTAAATTATAACAAGTTCTCAGTTAGAAGACTATGAATTAATGAAGTTTTATTTTGTAATCTGCATTCCTAGGTTTAATCAAAACAGTGCTTTGGCTTCTTTTAATTGAAGAGAAAAATTAGTGAAAACTACAATAAATAACATTTGATGGTTTGTGCTGGAATACACGCTACGTCTTGAAATTATGACCGACAAATCTCTAAAGCTCAGTTTGAGGACAAATTTTAAGATTTAGGGCTAAATACATGTAGTTAAAATTCATAATTTCTTAGCACCCTGCATTCACTGCCAGCCAACTTTCAAAATATCTGGCTGATAAGGAAGCTGGCAGAGACCCCAAAGGAACAGAAGTTAGTGATACAAAGTAAGGCCTATGTGAATTTTCTGCTACTGGTTTTAGATTACTTGCCTCAGAAGCGTATGCACTGAAATGACTTGATTTTTAGACATATCCACACAATTATTCATAGGACGCACAGTTATAAGCTCCGGACCCTTGTCTGAACATTCAGGTATATCCGTGTTCACATGGGTGGCCATGCTCTCACATGTGCTATGAATTGTCAGGAATGCTGTTCAGAGTTGGCTGATCAAGAGATACACAGCGCAGAGGAACAGGATTTGAGACAGCCCAGGGTTTCCTCTTCAAGTAGGTTTAAAACTTTTTTTTTTTTTCTCACAACTTCCTTCCTGTTCTAACTGCCAGTGCTCAGAAGTCAGCCTTGAGAGACAGAGGCACCCAGGACAGGACGGAGACGTGAACCCCTGAATGTAAGTTGAAATACCTTCAGGGTAGGGGAGGCTACAGGTGAGCACAGACAAATGGAGGAATCTCTACACCAGACTGCAGTCCTCTACGGTTTATTTTTTTGAGAGGGGTTGTGCCTCTTTAAAACAAACTTTATGAAAAGAAAGTACCAGGAGGCTGCAGAGAAGGGGAAGTCAGAGCCGGGTGTGGCAGCAGTGACTCAGGGGAGGCACCTCGGTGAGGGAGGGTGAGTGCTGCAGCCCAGGAGATAAATTCTGGATGTCCTGGAAAAGGGCTTTGCGTGTACCCACCGGGCGTGCCTGGCCAGGTTCCTACAAGGTTGGAGCCGGCATCTCGCCAAGCTCAGAAGCAAAAAGACTGTAGATCCAAACTGATACGAAACGCGTTGGTGGATGGTGGGTTTCTGCTGGGGTGGAGATGTGTGGTTTCCTGTTTATAGGCAGACTTTAAAGAGACTGGTTGAAAAGAAAAAAAAAGGGTTCAAAGTTGTCAAATATTAAGCTCTTTTCCACTGAAGAATTTTCTGGGGATATAAGAGAAATGCATAATGAAAGCCTCCCCTAGGGTACAGTGGGATTTAATTATCCAGGGGGCAGCATGGCTATTTCTCATCGCTCTACAGGGATAGCATTTCTACCATTAGCAAAAGCCAGTGAGATGGGCAAAAAGATAAGTGCTGTTGTTGCCAAAGACCATCTTTTTACCTCTGAGAGAACTAAAAGCAAACACAGAAGACACCAAACAATTTATTAAGAGATACATTCTAGAAAAATCCAAGTGGGCTCAGATAGGACCCCCAGTCAGTGGGCCTTCAAAATGTCAGGGTCTGAATTTGGCAGCCATGAGAAGTGCTTTAGGTGTGACCTGAAATACTTTCTTCCTTTTTAGAGGATGTCCTAGGCAGCATGTTTTAGAAAGTGGTCTGTAATTAAACTCTGGACCTAGGGTAACTTGTGGCATGGGTCTGATAAACTCTGAGCTGTTCTTCTGCTCAGGGCCGGGGAACGCAGATTGCTCCTACATGGAGGTCCCATAGTCACCCCTTCACGTAGAGACCAAGAACCACTGAATTCAGGGTTAGCATGTTGGAGCCTCAGTGCAGGAATGATCAAGCAAAGGAAATCAAGCGGCCTGTGCTGGCCCCAGAGAGTTCAGTCATAGGCAACCATCATTCACCTTCGCCATTGCTTTGTTTCATTACATTTATAAGGAAACATCCCTCCCAGATCCAGATATGACACAGGCATAGTAAGATCATCTTATTATTTCCTGAGATGTGTGGACTTCTGAGGGAATTGTTTATTCCCCATCCATACCGCACAGATCCAGCACACGTGGAATAACCACGTTATAGCCGAACAAAGGCTGGCATCTTCCAGGCATTGGAATTTGGTCCTTATTTGGGAGAACTTGAGTTTGTCCCTCAGGAAGTATCCTCTGAGCAACGTCAAGGTTCTGTTTTCAGTGGAAACTCAGAACAGCAGAGTCAATCTGATGCAAAGATGAGGGCCCCGACCAATTCATGGGAGTGCAATAAATTCCAAACTTCAGCTGGCAGGAAGAGAGGTGCCTTGGGGGGAGTAAAAATTAAGCAGATAGAGAAAGAGAAACAACGTAAGTGGAGGGCCTTCTTTGTGTCAGGTCTGGTATGAGAAATTTATAAATCTGAATTCTGAGAGGACAGGAAGGCTCAGAAGTGTTCAGTGACTTGGCTAAGGTCACACACTGGTGCAAAAAAGAACCAGTAGCTACAATGCCTCAGAGGGACATTTTAGGAAATGCCCATGGAAGAAGTATTCTTTAATCCCACATTCTGAGCATCCTTGTTCCAGGGTCAGTGTTATTGTCACCCAGGATCTTGGGTTAGAGTCCATACTGGCATCCCCAGAGATGGGTCTCATGTTACTCCTGAAACTTCAACATTTATCCATTCAATGAAGAATCACTGGGTCCCTCCCTGCTGGTTTGCACACACTCTGGTTTCCACAGCCAGAGCTTGTAAAAATTCACTTGGGTTTTCTTAGAGGGGCTGATAGTCACCATTTGTGCTTATAAAAATTGTCTCTACTTCTGTCTAACTTTTCATGCTTAATTTAAAACCTCTGTGAATGGATCGAGTAGTTGCAGTGTAGTCTTTTGCCCAGTAATGGCTGCCTTAATGCAGTTTTCTTTGAGGATTATTTAAAATGAATGTTTGTGGAAATAGAGTGACTTCACACAGTAGAGGCTCAGGAAAGTTGAATGCATCCGCTGAGTTCTCCCTCCTTTTGCATATAAATCTGGGTGTCCTGGGGCATTGGTCCTAGGACTACCCCCCTTCTTCCTTGATACTAAAATCTATGGATGCTCTGAGTCCCGTGCCCTCAGTATCAGCAGAAGACCAACTGTACTATGAATGTCCAGGAAGAAATGATGTATTATTTCTTGGGAAATAATTATTTCAAGGGAAATGCTAAAGAATTCTGCTTCTAGGAACCTGTACCCTCCTCTGATTGATCTTAATGTTTATTGTATGTAACAAGACACTGTCCTCTCAGGTATTGGGTTGGTTCCTCTTATCCAGCACTGCAGTTTCAGATGTTCTTGGTGGGGCGGAGGTAGTAAAAAGCAGCTCTGAGAAGCCCTGGAAGCACCAATTCCTCTAGGTCACTAGGGAATAGTGACACACCAGAAAGGAATCCAGAACCAAGACAGCTTCTGGAGTCCCGAAGGATAAACTTGGATTCCCCAAATGAGCCAAATTACCACGTAGACAGCAAAGCAGACCCAAATCCTCCTCAACTGGCTCTGAGATGGTCCAGCTCTCCATGACCTTCTGTAAAGCTACAACCCCAGATTTGGGGAAAGTGGGCATATCCTGGATATTGGGAGACAAAGATGACAGGGAAAGCTGATGCTCACATAGGTACTTCTCTGATGGAAATCCCCTACTTCTGTTACTTCCACATTTCTCTCTCTCTCTCCCTCCACTTTACTCTTTTATCTAATACTCCTGGCCTGTGCATCTAGAAGCATGATCTGGCAACTTTGGGGCATGAGTTAAGTCTCCACTGTGCTTTGCTCCAGAGCCAGAGGGAATTCTCTCCATTAGCTGTGCCTGTGTCTCCTGTCATTTCCCATCATTCACAGAGTGACCCCTGACTTCACTTATGAAAGGGAGCAATAAATAGAATCTAAAATTAAATAGCTTTTTAAAGAAATATAATAGTGACAGTCTTATTTTATGGCTGACTCAGTTCATAAACAATCCTTGCAATTCCCAGAACTTCTTGTCTCTTTTGTACTCCTCAAAGAGACAAAATCTATTTTTAAGAAGGAAGGAGATGACCTTGTCAACACTGCAGATCCAAAAGAAAGCATTGGGGTCTGGCAGTCAGTTACCTTGCTGAAGCTGAAACTGTAGCAAAACAGACAGTGTCACCAGGAAGGGAGGAGAGGAAGGGGATAGAGTGTTATTGAACATCTACTATTGACCAGGATAGTCCAAGAACTTTTCATGTTTTCTCCCACTCTTCAACCCTGTAAAGAAAGATTATTATTCCCACTTTACTGGTGGAAAAACTTGGGCTCAATGAGGTTAATAACTGGCTTAAGTCCCATAAAAAGTCAATCGTGGATGCACATTTTGAATTTCTGGTCCATCGGTCTCGAAGTTCAAGTTCCAGGAGACATACAGGGTCATCTTTCTATGAATTAACCAGGTGATGTGTTTCATCTAAACTCAAGAGTTTTACCTTTTCTTGCCCTCCACTTATTTAGAACTGCATTAATGAACCAGAAGAGTGTGCTCCATCCTGGAGACTGGTAAAATCTTAAGTGCATTTCACTTTCAGTGTCTTGGAAATTTCACTGAATTTGTAAGCAAAGACACTGACTTGTGCTATGTTATACTCATACCATGAGTACCCACCCTAATTTAATTCGTCATTTTAATTGAGCCAGAGAGGATTAAGTTCCTGCCTCAGCCCATCTAAATCTTGGCACTGTTTCACTGAATACTAAACATGGGTGTGTGTGGGTTTGCTGTGAAAATTCACATGTGTAGGCATCTGTGAAGCAGGAAATAGATAACTAGAGTGGTGAGCACATAAAAAAAAAAAAAGCGTATGTGCTTTGGGGCCTTATGAAATATAAAATTGATAATTCTCCATTTCACTTCTACTGTGTAAAGAACCAAAGTCAAAAACACCCTACAAAGAAAGAAACAAACAAAACAACCCTGCTCTTTGTGGGGGTGAGCTGCAGAGGGAGGTAAGCAGACCCCAACAAGAATGTTCTATGCCAATGGGCTGGGTTCTCCCCAACCTCACCTCCACTTACTCTTTCCCTTTCTTGTTTTACAGCCTTCTTTAACTTAGGAGCATTAGGGTCATTGAATTATGAAGGGGTCTCAGAGATCTTTTAACGCAACGATTTCATTTTGCAGAGACCAAAACTGGAGCAGAGGTTTAGTGACTTGCGCAAGGGGACGTGGAGCCTAGTTGCACCGAAACCCTCTTTATGTGACACTTCCCTGACTTGCTAAAGCCGCCCTGCAGAGTTTTGCAAAGCAGCACTTACCTCTGCCTGTGCACCCCCCAGGGAGATTCCCACAATGACCAACCGAGCTCTCCAGATCTCTCCAGTTTCATTATTACTTCTTAAATAAAGAAAGCTGGAGCCGACAGAGCGACAGAGCGTAGAGCCTCAGGTCAGACCACCCGGGCTCACACATTCATTTTGCCACTTACACAACAAGTCTTCTTGGGCAAGTTACTTACCTCACCTTTAGGTTCCTGATCTCTAGAAGGGAATGATGATAACGGCCGTCCTTAAGGTTGTGGTGAGGACTAAATGAGATAATCCTCATGACAGCATTTAACATTTGTGTGATAACTGTTAGAATTATTATCATCAATTACAAAGCCAGCTGTTCTTTAGATGATGAGATTAGAAAAAAGTCTGGAATTTCCATAAAATTCCTATTTTCACTCCAGCAGCACCCATAAAACGGAAAAGAGAAAAATGAGGGAGTTCCCTGGTGGCCTAGGGGTTAGGATTCTGGGCTTTCACTGCCATGGTCCGGGAACTGAGATACTGCAAGCTGCACGGTGCAGCCAAAAAACAAAAAACAAAAAACAGTAAAAATTATTTAAAAAAAAAAAAAAGGAAAACTGTATTTGTAGTTCAATATACATACACAGGTAGTCTGGGAAACCATTGTCAAGATATATAAACCAGTTGGGGCTTTGGGAGGATCTGAAGTTCCCTGGAAATGAACTGTGAAATTGAAAATGTAGGATCTTTGGGGAATTCACATAAATTTGAAATAGTAAAACAGAGGTAGGTAGTCTCTTATATACACCGGTGAAATAAGGTAATTGAATGGCAATTTAGCTGACACTTGACTACAAGTAAAGGCCTTAGAAAAGGAAAGCACCTAGAGATGGTCTACCCTAACCCCTCACTTCCCAAGATGAGGAAAGGAAGATCACAGCAGCTGGAACATTTGCTCACAGGGTTACAGCTAGTTAGTGGCAAAGCCAGAATGAAAACTCATGCATGATGAGGCCTAGTTCAGTGAGGGAATGATTATCCAAAATCAAATAAATTGACCCAGAACTCTTCCCTAAAACTGCCCCCGTGCACCATTGCTCTTCTGCTGGGCTTGTGGTCAGATCCAGATGTTACCTGGTATCTTCTCCTGCTTCAGAGAGCCAAAATTTCAGGTTCACAGACAGTACCCTTGGCTTGAGGCTGAGTGTGTCATTGGTCTGGCCAGGCTTCAGAGACAAGCAAGCTTCCCCTTTAACACTCAACGCTCTGCTTCATTGTTTCCAAAAGTTACAGTTTCAAGGTCAAGCTCTTAATCATGGACTTCAGTAGAATCTACATAGGACTTCAGGAGTCCATGAACCCCTGTACTGCATGCACAATTTCATGGGCTTTTTCCATTTTTCCTTTTATGAGGACCATGACCCTTACCCGATTTTTAAACAGCTTTGTAATCTCCAAAAAGATTAAGAACCATCAGTCAAACAAGCTGGGCTTTTTGATATGGCTAGATTGCTCTTCCTCCAACGTTTTCTCCACTTTGGAGAATAACTTAAATATCAGAATGTGCTAAAGTACAGTGTCTTGTAAATACTGGATGCTCATCATATATTTGTGACCTTAATTTTGCTTTAAAAAGGCCTTTCCCTGAGAAGTGGTTTCCAGTCCTTTATTTGCCATATTATGACATTTTCATCTTTTTTTCCAATCAGCTCTTCAGAGTGAACTGGTTTGGGGTCATCTGACTTCATATCTCTTTTTTTTTATGCTATATAATTAGACCAAATTATTTTCATGTAGTCCCGAATTTCCTCCTCTTGACTCTAGTAATCCCACATTATCCTCTGATGTTCAATGTCTTTAAATAAATTTTTGGCTCTTTTTTCTTTTTTTCTTTTTTTTCTTTTTTTGTGGTACACGGGCCTCTAACTGTTGTGGCCTCTCCCATAGCGGAGCACAGGCTCCGGATGCGCAGGCTCAGCGGCCATGGCTCACGGGCCCAGCCACTCCGCGGCATGTGTTCCCGGACCGGGGCAGGAACCCGTGTCCCCTGCATCGGCAGGCAGACTCTCAACCACTGTGCCAACAGGGAAGCCCTTTTGGATCATTTTTATAGAGCAATTATTGTATCTGTAATGAATCAAGGAAATTTAAAAGTGACACAAGTCTCAGATTCACTAATGAAAAGATCAAGCTCTAGATGACAGATAAATTGACTTGTCAATGATTACACTGTGAGAAGTTAGGAAATGCTGTCCTAGACCAGATCTTTCTCTCTCTGTCTCTCTGTCTCTGTCTCTCTGTCTCTGTCTCTCTCTCTTTTCAAAATTGATATTTGAGGGTGCAGAATTACAATTCCCTAGGTTAGTAAAGTCACCTTGATCTACTGTGATGTCTTCATCTCATGGTCAAACTTCAAGCACATGACTTGTTAGAACCAAACAATATATTCCAGAAAGTCCTGCCTATGGGGGCTGAGATGTTTTCATCTGTAGATAGCTTTCCTGATGCTCTGTCTGCAGGTTTCTTATGTGACCTCTACCCTGGATATCTGGTCAGGCTCCAGAGGAGAACCTGTCTCATCTGATTAGTCTCCTCTGGGTTGCTCTTTATGTGTGGCTTAATGGTTGTCCTTAAACTACCCACAACCTACAACCTCCACCCACTGCATCCTTCACTGTTTTTCCAACCAGTTCATTCACTTTCCCTGAGTGTTGTTTGTAACATGAGTTGAGTTAGTCACTCTGTTTATTGTGATCTTCTCTAGAGGCTCAACTCTGAGTGGAGCTGGTTCTGTAGCTGAAGCAAGAGTTGCCATAGGAACAGGCCTACATGCTTCCTGCCTACACAGGAAGTGGACCTGGGCATTGCAATACTGTTTTCAGAGTTGATCAAGAGTCACAGTGTTTGGCTTGTTTTTTTGCTGGAAGAGGACTGATGAGCCAGGAGATATGATTTCTTTTCCTTCCTTTTTTTTTATTCTGTTAAAACTGCTTTTGTTTGGCTCCACTTCCAAATTATTTTTCTTCCTGTTGCCAATAATAGTGACATTGAGACTCAAAACCATAACTGACTTTGGCCAGACACAGCTTCACTCTCAGGGGACTTTATAGAGATTTGAAGAGTCACTCAGGATGAGATGTGATAGGTATTTACTTAGTGTTCTGCCACTTCCAGCACTAAAGCCTTTACCCAAGACAGGGAAGAGAGTTACCCTCAGAGCAGAACAAAAGGAAATCAGGACATCATCTCCTTCTCCAAATATCTCCCTTGTTTCCCCAAATAGCTCCATTGCTCCCAGCCATGGGGCCTGAAATTCTTCCAGTAGAGATTTCTTCCTCTAATTTATTAAGACAAGGCATCTCACCCCGCTATGTGAACTTGGGCAATTCTTTTAACCTCTGGGTTTCAAGGTTCTCAATGATTAAATTAGGGTTTGGAATATATTACCTCTAAGGGTCACTTCAGCTCTGAAAAGCTCTGACTATACATGCCCTAAGAGGAATAATTTTTAAATTTATCATTCATTCATCAACACTTATATGTGAATAATTTTATTAGATCTTCCCTCAATGTTTTAACACAAAACAAGTAAATATAAATGATGATGGAAGAAGACAGACCCTAGAGTATGCCCAGGTGAGGTCTTAGAGCATAAGGTCAGTCAGGGGAAATCTCGAGAGGGTAGAGATGTACCAAAAGGGAAGTGGAAATTGATAGAAGGTACTAAAGACACAGTTACAATTTGTCTGGAGGAATTTAGAGTCCTTTGCTATTTTGTGTCATTTCAAAAGAACAGAAGATCTTTATATATAGAACCTATTAAGTCAATGAATGAACGCTTATAAAATGGCTGAACTCTTCCAGTGTCTTGGGAGATTCAAGAGAAACACAACACTTAGTACCTGCCCTCAAGGAATTATTAGCAGTGTTGGGTGAAAAACAATCAGACACTCAGGCAGGTATCACAGGGACCTACAACTTCTCATGAGTTAACCTTTGAGCTCTTGCAGGAGTTCAGGGAAAGAGTCAATGAATGGGAAAGAGCTAACTTTTTTTAGCATGTACTTGAAACCATCATAACTGGGATTGTACACACTGAGCACTTTGACACTGGCAAGGCTGGCTGGATTTGGAGGACTGTGATAATTTCTATAAGTATATGAGCTAGGGCCACTCATTATCGTCCAGGACAACTGTGCTATGTTGTTTCACTTGTTTTACAGGATTCCCAAAGAGTTACTTTTTTTCTGTCAGTTTCATTCAGTGAGCAGGAGGGACTCATCACAGTATGGTAACATTCAGGCATGTGAAAGGAAAGCCTGGAATGCATTATATCCTTATTTTGTGAAATAGAATGAGGCTGAATTAGGGGAAAATCTGGAAAATCACTGACAATTACACAAGTTCATTAGGGCAAAAATAATGCTAAGAACAGCCCCACAAACATCGCTCATATCCACTGACTTTTGGCTAATAGACCCTCCTCTCTCTCTCTCTTTCTTTCTCTCCCTCCCTCTCTCTCTAGATCAAAATGACTGAAAAGGCCCCAGAATCACACCTGGAGGAGGAGGAGGAGGAGCTGGATGGCAAGCTCAGTTACAAGCCTCCACCACAGAAGTCCCTGAAGGAGCTGCAGGAGATGGACAAAGATGATGAAAGTCTAGCTAAGTACAAGAAAACGCTCCTGGGGGACGGTCCTGTGGTAGAAGGTGTGTGTGTGCCGAGATGGGGGGCAGGTGGAGGGGCACTGACAAGGCAGACATTTCAGCTACTCAGGAGCAGTTGCAAAGGAAAGTGTACCAAGTGCCTCCAGGGTTAAGTGAGTGAGGTGCAATCTCTATGTGCCGAATCAAGTTATGGACCAGATAATTAAGTTTTCTTCGGAGATAAGGTGCAAGTTAACATTGAAATAGATAAAAATAACACATAGGGAGGGTTTAGAAGGAATGTCAGACTACCACTCAGAATTGTATTCTCTCCACGATTGCTCACATTCTCTCTTTTCCTTCTCTTTCTCGTTCTCACTCCTTACCTAAATAACCATCTCTTCCACATACACGTACGCAATGGCGGACTAAGACATGGCCCAAAGATATGGATGGGCCGTGACTAACCAGCAGAGTACACATAGCCACTCAGGAAATGTCTGCTGTTGATGATTGAGATGGACCTACAAATACCTGAAGCAGAAATAGCATCACTGGAATGTATAAGGCCACTAAGACCAAGCATGGTGAATCTGCCACTTCCATTTCTATTTCTCCTCCAGATGGAGATATCCCTTTTCTTTTTTATCTTCTCTCTCTCTCCTACTTTAAATGCGCACACACACACACATACACACAGTGCGTAAATACCTTCTCTCTGTGCTTACATTCCCTTTTGAATCCTGCAGACCCAACAGCCCCCAATGTCACTGTCACCCGTCTTACCCTGGTTTGTGAAAGTGCCCCAGGACCAATCACCATGGACCTCACTGGTAAGTGGACACATCTGTTCTGTTCAGTGGCGCCTAACAGCATCACTGGTTTTTGTCCTCTGTCTCAGCAAAAAAAAAGAGAAAAATCCTGGTAAAGTGAATTCTAGTAAGGTATGCTGAGACCAGTTCGCAAATCATAGTTTTCACAGTATTTACTGTGCTTAATGAAAAGTCCAGTCTCTGTCTCTACTTGAAAAGGGGTCAGGTGTAAGTACTGGATATATCTACCTGTATCATATTTACTTCAGATTTTTATCTCCACATGGTAGCAGGAGAATTACTATTTGTGTAAAAAGACTGCTGATGGAAATGTTAAGAAGCAAGCTGTATGCTTCTGAAATGGTAATATTTATACCATCTAAACATCAGAGAAAATATTGACCTTACCTCAGCTACAGAACTTACCCGAAGACAGGAAGCAATCTAAGACCTCCTGAATAATGCTAGGAATTCCACTATTAAATACACATTATTTAACTTAAAGCTCTGATTCTTTTAAAGAAGCAACTTCCTCCACTAAAGATGTACAAATGAACATGTTATTTTCTTTCACTTTATTGTGACAAGGGTCAAGTCCTTTCCTGAGACTTAGGTCTGGAGGAAATGAGGAGAGACGGGAAGGGGGCTGATTTGGGGAAAACTGGCAAATGGGAGGAATGAGGAAAGGGCCACTGAGCTAGGGGTTGGGGGTATGAAAGGCAGGTCTTAGTAAAATACAAACAATTATTACCAGATTCAAAAACATGGACTCATGAGACAGAATATAGCATGACTCTAGAACAGTAGGCTTAGCAGTCAGGAGGTGGTTCCCCTCACACAGGACACATCCACTGTTTACCTTATATGGGCTTTTTGTCAGAGAGAGGAAATTGGAGGCTAAGACACACTTCCTATTCAACCGAAATCATTACAGCATACATTCAACTACCTCCACGTTCTAGCATCTCTCCAAGAGAGAAACTCTCTCTCTCTCTCTCTCATCGGACCTCAGACCTCTTCCTGTGTGAAATTGCATAAAGTTACCGGGTACAGCCATCATTTTGCAAGATAAGGTCTGAATTGGCACTAAGGAAACCTGCTCTGTTCAGAAGGGCTTGATGATGTTGCAGGGAAAACTTGGTCTCTGTCCTCTTTTCCCAGCAGCAAGAAAACCAAATTCAGGTTTCTGTCACAAAAGAGCTATGGAGGTGAATCGCAGATGTATACATAGGATGCTGGTACCAACTCTGTACATGAAGCAGCTGCACAGAACTGTGCAAAACATACACACACACACACACACACACACACACACAGAGTCACCCCGAATGTCAAATTATACAGGATCACATTGGGAGAGGAGCAGAGAAAGATCACCTCTCTAACCAGGGTACAGGAATTAGGGGCAGTTCTCAGTTTTATGGAGCCTGAAGCTTTTATAACTTAAGTGATGTTTCCTTTTCCTTAAGAAAAATAATATGAAATTGCAAATGCAAAAGCAAAATTAAGTACCAAAGTGAAATTTTTTTTAGAATGATAAAAAGGAACCAAATGAGTACATTTTTTAAAGCTAGAAAACACCACAGATGCTAACAAATCTACAAAAACAGATAGCTGGCACTCATATAATATTTTTCTCCTATTTCTTTATTTGAGGGGTGGGGGCAGAGTCTTTAACCATAACATCTTACATATTCTTAAGGTTGCAGTCAAACTTGGGGAAAAGCTCTATCACATTTTTTTCACATCTGGCTGCAAGATTTCAGGCATTTCAAATGTGTGTTTGTGCAGCAACTAATCTCGGACATTCTTTGACTTGAGGATCATGTGGACCATATTGCTCTGAGGAGCCCAGCAAGTGGCTCTGGAGCTTCAACTTCATTCATCCCCTTGTGAATGTCCTTCTGAGGAGAATTAACTCTTTCAAAATCCACTTCTACAGGGGATCTGGAAGCCCTCAAAAAAGAATCCTTTGTGCTAAAGGAAGGGGTTGAATATAGAGTCAAAATTAACTTCAAAGTAAGTATCTGGTTTTGTATGTTTTAATAAAGTTTAAATCCTTCCTATAATCAGAGGAAGAAAAAATCAAATTTCTTGCATTATCACGTTGGCATACTTTTTGTTTATTTCTCTTTTTTTCCCTGGACTGTCCTCTCCCCAATCCTGGGCTCTACCTGTTACAGGTGCACCTTTGCTTCATGCCTTTTTCCAGCCAGGACCCTTCCCTTGGACTCTCCCTTGATCACTGAAGCCAATGAGATCCCTCTCCTGGGACCTTCTAATATTCCCATCCACAAGACACACATTACTTTGTATTATATCACTTGGATCATTTCTCCCCTATTCAGCCTAAACACCTTGAGATAGGGAGATATCTATCCCTTCTTTGCAATATTTCAAGCAAAACTTTGTAAATGGTAGATATTTCATGACTATTCATTGAGAAATAGATAAATGAATGAATCAATTAATAGGAAAAGAAAATAGAACAGCTAGAGCCTCAGCTATAATTGCTCAAGGATATATAAATCCAGGGGGTGTGGTGCTTGATAAATAACTGGAAATTACAACTTAGTTGTAGAGCAGGTAAACAAGTAAGAGCAAAACTAAATAAGAGATAAACTGACATAGAGTGAATAGGCCCATATCCCAGCAAGCAACCAAAATCAAGGAGAAAAGTAACCTTGACTTTGAAAACAAATGAGTTAGAAATTCACTGTTTGCATTTAATTGCTTATATGTGCCTTGGTTGCCCCTCACTCCCAATTGGTCACTTCCTCCAGGGCTTGGGCTCCACCAACAAAGACCCCATCTGCCCTCTCTATTTGCACACCAGCCCTTATTTCTCAAAGGTTCAGGATATGATTCAGGGTCTTTGGACAATCATTCCCCACCACAAACAAATATGCCTCAAAATAATTTCCTTCTGAAAATATTTGTTGATGCCTACTCTATAATAGACACTCTATAATAGTCACTTACTTGTTTCCTGTATTTATTACTAAAGCACCTGAGAGTTTAGTAAGGCATTGTATCCAAATATGCTTCAAATGGGTTTCACATCAGTCCAATTTCGAATCATTAATGCTACTGCCTTAATTTTTCAATTTAACAAGCAGTTGGGATTGACACGTATACATTAATATGTATAAGATAGATAACTAGTAGGAACCTGCTGTATAAAAATAAATAAATAAAATTCAAAAAGAAAATGTTGATGTGAATAAGATGAGAAGGAAAGGTCTGCTGCATGGGCTTCTGCCATGGGTGGGAAGGTCGGGGTTGGGTCCTTGGCAGTCAGGATTACACATGAAGGCGATGGAGGAGGTGGGCACAGAAAGCAGTTTTCAGGTCCCATCCACTTCAGAGATTTGGCCTTGTCTCTAACAGGGAAAGATCACTCTCTATGTGTAACCCACATAAAGTCGAACCGCCCTATGGCCTGTCCCAGCGTGGATCGAGGAAGAAACCCCAGTTCAAAACTGAAAATATGTAATTGGAAAGTGATTGAAATCTTTACTGATGTCTCTTGAAAAATGTCCAGGAAAGTTTGCATTCATAACACCAGCAACACACCCTAGAATCCTCTTTCATTAACTCTCTTAGTTGTTCTCAAAGTTCTTCTCTTTCTTCCTCAAAACTTAACAACACTCTCCCAAAACTGGGACGGTTCTTTTAGTTTCTTCCCCTTTTCCTTCTGCCTCCCAAGGAGATGTGGTATATGGGATTTCCATGGCCCTCACTTTTAGTCATGCTCCCAGTAAACTGTCTTTTCCTGGGCTGGAAAAGACAATTGGGAGGGATGTGCAGGCAGAGGAAGAGAATAACTAGGAATATTTATACTTTTCTTTCGTCTGTCTCAACCATATTTATATTAAATGAACACTCTATTGAGCAGTAGAAAAACAGGAGTCTCTTTATTTTGAAGCCCTTATTTACTACTCTGCCACCATTCCTGTTTTTTGGTCTTTTAACCACCAGACCACGTCTTCTACTAGGCCCAGAAGACCAGCTTAGAGACTTCCAGAAAGATGCATTCATTTTTCCTATTTCTATGAGTCACATGTGGAGGTCAGAGGAATTAGAAAGTTTGGGTTTCATTTCATGACAGTTTCTTCTATGAAGCTGTTTTCATTCTGTCTGCTTTTGGTAGGTTTATGCTACAGATTTTACTCAGTGACACTTTCAAACCTCAGCTGGCAGTATTCACTGCTATGCTACCTCATTGCCAACAAAACAAAATGTAGCACTGACAGATTGCTTTAACTACTCTGTCCAAAACAAAAAGGGAGTCCTACCTATTGTTGAGGAGAAACTATTTTTAAGATGCTTTAATTCTTACATCGGTGAACAATTAACCAAGCCATCCAGCTAATGCTGCCATGCCCACTTTAATTTGTTTGTATAAACATGACCACTGTATAAAATTAACAGAGAGACCAGTTCAGTCCTAGGTAGAATGAATCATGGAAAAACAAAGTGCTTGGGCTGTCTATATTTTCATTCTGCTTTAGTAAATTTTCTTTGAAAGGCTTGGGAAAGTGGCAAGATCTCAGACAATGTCTGAAAATGACAGCCATCCAGAATACTTGCCAGATGCAAATGGATTTCATCCATTATTTACATATGAGGGGGATGTTTTCCTGTGACCCATCTCCTCATCTCTAGACTCCAATCACAGTTACATTACAGGCAAAGTCATCTTCTAGACCTGATTTTCCATTACGACTTTTCTCTTTGTTTTTCATATGTTAGGTGGATCATTTCTGAAGTTAGGATTTTTCAGATATTTACACAATAGTTTCCACTGGTACCTTTGTAACCTAAAACAAGGATGGTCTTCTGGCCAGTAATATCAGGGAGGGGAGATCAAGACCATTCTCTGGACCGTTGAGGAAGGAGAAATGTAATGAAGAATATTGAGACAATGTTGTAATTAACCATCCCATCCCTGACACCAAAAATCACAGGATTAGACAGTTACAACCAGATTGGTAACGTTGAGTCTTGTGACCTCCTCTCTCCAACATCTGCCTCATCACTGCACTAAAAGACAGTAGTAACTTATTCTGAATCAAATCTTCAGTCCTTTTGTCCGCAGAGAAGCCTCAGCTAGGTAGGATCAGCATGAAAGATGAGGAAAAATGAAAGATCCTCTCTAATCTGAATTGCTTGGATCCTTCCCACCTACAGGTGAACAAGGATATTGTGTCAGGACTGAAATATGTTCAACACACCTACCGGACTGGGGTGAAAGGTAAAGTATCCACACTTTCCACTGTCCCAAACTCTGCTTCTCACTGACACTTAAACTTCAGATTATTAGTATTTTTTTTTTTTTTTTTTTTTGCGGTATGCGGGCCTCTCACTGTTGTGGCCTCTCCCGTTGTGGAGCACAGGCTCCGGACGCGCAGGCTCAACGGCCATGGCTCACGAGCCCAGCCGCTCCACGGCATGTGGGATCTTCCTGGACCGGGGCACGAACCCGTGTCCCCTGCATCTGTAGGCGTACTCTCAACCACTGCGCCACCAGGGAAGCCCTTTAAAGTTCCCTTTTACCTGAAGGTGTCACACAGCATCCCCCAGAAGTGTGAAACAATAATGTGTAGGTCAGTTCCTCCAAACCAATCAATGAGGGCTAGGGAAGACACTGATCAATTTGCATGACATAGAGAACCACTCAGTGACTCAAATGCCACAGAAGACTGTTAACCTGAAAGACCTTGGTTGATCCTTCCAATACCTGGTCTCATGAAAAACAATAGTTCAGTTTATTATTTTCCTTTGGGCGTAAAGACTGTGGTGCTTCACTTGGGCAAGAGGTCGATGAGGTGTCTGTAGCTATTCCTACAAGCTTATTCAAAACAACAGACAACTAAATGTCACCTGCCTGCTTACCTTTACTTATACTTTCTAATCCCTACTATTCTTTTTTTTTTTTTTTTTTTTTTGCGGTAGGCTAGCCTCTCACTGTTGTGGCCTCTCCCGTTGCGGAGCACAGGCTCCAGACGCGCAGGCCCAGCGGCCATGGCTCACGGGCCCAGCCGCTCCACGGCATGTGGGATCCTCCCAGACCGGGGCACGAACCCATGTCCCCTGCATCGGCAGGTGGACTCTCAACCACTGCGCCACCAGGGAAGCCCAGCCTACTATTCTTAATATATATCCCAGTTACCTGTTAATAACTTTGGTTGGCTATTTTTACCATCTGTCCCAGTTCATCACTATTTTTTTAACAAAACTATTGGTTTTTCCTTTCATTTAATTATTCCATCCATGAATTCTGTTCATTCTGATCCCCAGCTGTTACCTTATCTCCTCCAACTGTTCATAGAATGATAGTTTATAGATAGAAGACCCTTGAAGTTCATTGTATAGAAAAGAAAGAGAGGCTCCACAGTGTTAGGTAGTTGCAGAGCTGAAGCCAGAACTCAGGTCTCAACTAGTTGGAGATATTTTTTTATGGAGATAGAATTGACATATAACATTGTATCATTTTGAGGCTTATAGCATAATGATCTGATATATGTATACATTGCAAAATGATTACCAAAAGTTTAGTTAATACCCATCACCACAGATAGTTACAATGCTTTTTTCTTGTGTTGAGAACTTTTAATATCAACTCTCTCAGCAACTTCCAAATATACACTAGTGTACTGTTAACTATGGTCACCATGCTGTACATTACATCCCCAGGACTTACTTAGCTTATAACTGGAAGTTTGTACCTTTTGACCACCTGGGACATTTTTTATGGTATAATCTGCTACATCTCCATAAAAAGAGTCTTGATCCCCTTTGATTTAGGGCACTGATTCCCCACCTTCCTGAATCTCAAAATCAGCTGTAATGTGTTTTAAAGACACTGATTCTTGGGACCCACAGCAGATCACTAATCTTTGGGAATGGGTCAAAGAATAGTGTATTATTAAAAAGAACTCCACTTTAAAAAAAAAATGTTTTTAAGAGAAAAAAAAAAAAGTTGCCCCAGGTAAATCTGGTGTTTAGCCAGGATTGGAAACCATTGCTGTGGGCTTTGATCACAGTGAGCTGTGCTCCAAATTCTTCAGTGTGCAGTGTTTGTTTTCCCTCTACCAGGCTTTCACCCTAATGAACTTTTCTTTCTTCCTAGTGGATAAAGCAACATTCATGGTTGGCAGCTACGGGCCTCGGCCAGAGGAGTATGAGTTTCTGACTCCAACTGAGGAGGCCCCCAAGGGCATGCTGGCTCGAGGCACTTACCACAACAAATCCTTCTTCACGGATGATGACAAGCACGACCACCTTACCTGGGAGTGGAGCCTGTCCATCAAGAAGGACTGGACGGAATGAGTGCCCCTGCCCATCCCTTTCCCTACCTTTGCCACCCAGAAGAGCCCCGCCCCTCCTCCCTGACCACAGCTGAGCCCCTTCTCCAGCAACCTCCACCTTCTCTTATCGCTGCGTCCTCTCCCACACTGTCTCTCACAGTGGTCCCCCGAGCAAGATGCTTAAAACCCAGGCTTTAATCCTGCCCCCACACTTCTGATACCCTCTCACAGCCAGATCTCCCCAGTTCTCCATCCCAATAGACAATCATTTAATATTCCCTCTTTTATTCCCATTCGAGCAACTAGAGGCCAGGAAGTAGGCAAACTAGCACTAACAGTCATTTTGCCTTGGGTCCCTGTATCTCCGTCCCATCCCTGGATTCTCCTGTGGTTGCTGCTGGTTCACTGAAGGTCCCTAATCACATTCCCTGCCAACTGGGGTTCTTCTTTATTGGGAGACACTGTAAACAGCACAAGAGTACAAGAATAAAACAGTTGTATGATCCGATTGAGACCCTCATTTCTTTGCCTTCTTCCTTCAAACAAATATGGTAACTGGATGGTTCCCGTTCATGAGTTTCCTCAGAGCACAGTACACGTGGTGTTACATCATTAGGAACAGTTTCATTCCCCTGTTCCAGTGCGATGGGCAATGAGCTTTCAGGATAGGAATGGTAGGAAATCTCAATTTATTTTATTTTATAGTATTACCATATAGAAGTTTCTACTAAGCTTGAGACTTATATATCCCTCTGCCTGTGAGAATCTCTCGAATTTCCACAGGCACCTGGGCCACATCAGGCACTGTTTCTCTCCTGCATAAGACCTTCCAGTGGCTTCCCATCACCTACGAAATAAAACAAGCTCCTACACTTAGAATATAAAGCCCCCTGCGATCTGGTCCCAGCGTGCCTTTCTGCCTGGATTTATCATTCCCTTTTCTGGTAATACTAAATTACTAATAATTCTCTCTCTCACACCACCTTTACATCTCTGTGCTTTGGCTCTTTACATGAAACTCCCTTTCCACCTTCGTTGCTTCGTAAAATTTTATTTACCCAGGACTCTGTTTAGGCATCCCCAGCAGGAAGAAAGCCTTCACTGGACCCCACCAGTGTTTAAAATGTCCTTAGTTCATCCTCTCCTAGCACACTGTGAGTTTCCCAATGTTATAATCACTTTCCATTTTATATTTAAACGATCTGTTCATTTGCCCATTTTTCACATAAACAATCTAGGCTGGGAGAGGTGATCAGGTCACAGTTATCATTGTATCTCTAGTGCATAGGTCAATACCCAGCATAGAATATTTTATTTAAATGAACTGACCTGGGCTTCCCTAGTGGCGCAGTGGCTGAGAGTCCGCCTGCCGATGCAGGGGACACAGGTTCGTGCCCCAGTCTGGGAAGATCCCATGTGCCGCGGAGCCGCTGGACCCGTGAGCCATGACCGCTGAGCCTGCGCGTCCGGAGCCTGTGCTCCGCAACGGGAGAGGCCACAACAGTGAGAGGCCTGCGTACCAAAAAAAAAAAAAAAAAAAATTAAATGAACTGACCTGACTTTCTTCTAGCTGATTTTGTTCTGAGGCCCTGTCACTGAACTCCATCTCTTATCTCAGAAGTTGAAGGTCCCCCATCCCAGAGCCAGCTGCAAAGTTCCCAGAGCTTGACTACCACCACAGTCAGCTGAAGAGTGGGCTGCCCTGAATCGGCAGCCACAGACACCACGGCCGGGGCTTGGAGCAGCAGCAGGGAAACGGGGGCCATGCCGTTCAGACGCCTGTATCTGTTATGTCTCTTCACATGCAAACTATCCCCAGAAGTTGCTGCAGAAGTTCAGGAATCCTCAGGTAAAAGAAAAGAGCACCATGGGGTGAAAGTGTTGTTGGACGAAGGGAAGGGAACGTGATAGGGCTCTGGGTATTTGTCCTCCAAACCTAGGAAACTTCCCAGGAGATGCTGGACAAAGATCTGCCTCACCTAATCTGGCATTCTCCTTCAGAAATAGGCTATCTTGTGGGGACCCCCCTCCCCATGTTAGTAAAAAATAAATAAATAAAGCCTTGGAATGATAACTGCACTCCTAAATCTCATTGGCCTTAGTATGAGGAGAAAAAGTAGAGATGCCCTTATGATTTAGAGCTGCTTCTTCGCTACTCGGTACGCCCAAACCTTCTGTCTCTCTCTCTCTCTCCCCACCCTCCTCTGTCTCTGCCTAGATGGTCCCGGTGCCCGGGAACCCTTGCGGCTCACAGATGTCCAGGCTGCCATGGAATTCGTCGCTGCTGCTGAGGTGGCTGTCATAGGCTTCTTCCAGGTTTGTCCAGATACCCCCCGCTGTCGTTCCTCCAAAGAATATTCTACTTTAAGGGAGCCACGTTAGTCACCTGCTGGCCAGATGACACTGCCTTAGCAGCCAAAGGGTACAGAGTCTGATTTAAGCTTGTCCATCAAGATCTCTCAATTTCTAGCCATTCCCAGTCTCTGAATTATGTCTTCCTCACACTTGCTTCAAGAGTTCTGAGACTGCCAACTGGGTCTCCCCATCTGTGGATGCTTTGAAGCTTCGGACAGTATCTGAATTTCTGAGGCAGGGGTCAGAGTAACCCAACTTCTATCATCCAGGCAACGCATTTGTCAATAGTTGCCTCCAGTCTAGAGCCTCTTACCAAATGTAGTCCCCTATGCTTCTTTCTCTTTATTTGCTCTGAAATGTTGAATAAGGATGGCATTTTGTATATTGAAGGTGTTAGCCTCCATCTTCCAGATTGGCTTCCTGGCTAAGAAAAGCAGCCATAAAGGAGAAGGCATCATTCCAGCATTTTTCTATTTGCCTGGAGGCAATATCTGGAGATTCTCACAGCTGATCAAGCCCCTGTTCTCTCCTGGCAGACCTTCTTGTCTCGTTTCCATTCATTAATTCCAACTCATCATCACCCTGTCTATTCTGTGTACACAGCTGGAAATAGCCTTGATGAGATGTAAGTCGGGTAGGAAGACCGGGGAGCAAATTTTTCAGTGATGAGAGATCTGAACTGTAGACAAAAACAGCCACCCTCAGACAGGCAGGAGTGCCAAGGAAGTGGAGTTGGGTGCAATAACTTAAATGACCACCGGGTGTCATTGTTTGATTCACGAGCAATTCCATTCCAAAGAGCAGAATAAAAAAAGAGGAAGCCTTGATGAACAATTGTTCATGACCTCGAATGAACTCCACACACCCTTTTGGATGAGCAAGGTGCCAACTCCCTCTGCTTGACCCCAGATGCAAGGCTAACCATGATCTTTTCTCTTAGCACATCTCCTTCTCTAGCTAGAGATGTAAGGGACAAATACATTCACTCTAGTTTATTGCCTGGAGCTGCTGAGGACAAAGGTCACATGACACCAGGGAAATGCCAGCTTGTTATAGAAGGACTGGAATCATCACTCAAAATAGGCTTCCCTGCTCTGTCTTGCAGGCCTGGGTTCTAGAATTGGACCAAAGCATGAACAGTATCTTGATGGCTTACACACAGTGGAAAGAGGACTGACTGTTCCTCTACATCCTACACAAGCCTTTGTTAATAAACCTTCTAAGCTTCCACTTTAATTTCTCCTATTTTTATTATTTTCTTTTTTGGCCCTTTTGACAGCACCTATTTCTGATTTTTGTATTTCTTTTTTCTTCCACAAATTATTCCCCAAATATTTGCCCCCTCTGGTATATTAATGACAGTGCAGCCCAACTCTGCAGGTCTCCATGATTTTGAGACCCCTCTCAGCTACTAATAAACTGAAAGTTCTATGGTAAAGCCAGACAAGAGTCCCAGGCTTAGCCACAGTGTTATAGTTACCTATTAACCCACCCAGCCTGGAAAATTCAACAGTGTCGCTGCAAATCCAGCCTGCATTTTTAGAGGTCAATGTTGGCTCACTGGACACTATGATTTCTGATATGAGTGAACACATTTCGACTCCCTAGTCTGTTTCTCTGTCTCTCTCCTCCAAAAACAACCTGTGGGGTTTTTTTCTTCTCGTTTTTAGGATTTAGAAGTACCAGCAGTGTCCCTATTCCACAGTGTGGTGAAAAATTTCCAAGATGTGTCATTTGGAATCAGCACTGCCTCCGAGGTTCTGGCCCACTACAGTGTTACTGGGAACACCATTTCCCTCTTTCGTCTGGTAAGTCAGGTGGGCAGCTCCAGCCTTCTCCCAGTTTTTCCTTGGGTTGTCGATGTACAGACTTCTGAGACCAGGAAGGAGTCTAGGTCTTGAACACTAATGGTGCTGCCTGAGTCAGGGACCATGATGACAAGGACAATGGCTCAACTCAAGCTTCCTAAACAGAAGCTGTCATGAAATGAGAAGAAGCCTGGACTGAGGGTCAGGACATAAGATTTGGAGCACTGCCTTGTCACCGACCAGCCGTGTGACTTGGGCAGGTCACTGAACATTTTTTCACTTCAGTTCCATCTATAAAATAAAAGAGTTTGATCATATCATCAGTAAGGTCACTGTGAGCTCTAAAATTTTATATTTTCATACCTTTGAGAGTTCACTTACATTCATCAAGCATGTGGTAACAACTACTCTGTGTGCTATGCAAGATAATGATAATAAAAACACATTGAATATATTCTCCCCTCTCATAGATCTTACAAATATAGTAGAGATTGTAAATGTAATATGCACGTATCTATAATACAAAGAGCATCACCATGGATAAAATATTACAAGGGTTCAAATGATAAAGGCAGGGTAGGAATTCTGACCAAAATAAATTATGAAGGAGACAACTGAACTGGGATTAAAGAACAGACAAAATTTGGACAAAATAGAGGAGAATTCATGGCCAACATGGGGGAAAAAAAATAAACTTGGGAAACAGTGATCAGGCCAACTTGACTGGATCTCAGGGAACATGTTTTGGGAAAATGAATAAAAGACAGAGAAGCTTGATTGGAACCATATTGTGAGGAAATTTGAATACCAGCTTAAAGGGTTTGCACTTAAGTTGGTTGGCACTAGGCAGCCCCTCAAGCCTTTAGAACAGGGGAATAATATGAACAGAAATGTGTTCACAAAATTATTTTGGCAGCAATGAGTCAGACAGATTGTTAGGCAAAGAGACAAGAGTAGAGAGAACTTTTATTAGGTTGACAATATAGATCATGTACTAAGGATCTGTAGCAAAGAGGTAGCAGCAGAAAGTGAAGAAAAGGCAGGTCCTGCAAAGATTAGATATCAAAATTATGGAAAGGAGGCAAGGTTTAAAGCCAGGGTACCTAGGAATAGTGAGGGCATAACAGAAATAGGGATTTCTGATGCTTTATTTTGTTGCTGAGTTTACATTGTTGGTGGAACACCAAGGTGAAAATGACCAGAGTCCACTGGAAATGAGAAACTGAGCAAAAGTTAAAGTTTCAAGATTTCTGGACTGAAGGTCCTTCCTGCTCTCACCTCCATCCTATCTATCTCATATTCCTCATCCAACTGTCTTTTAAATGTATTTTCTACTCAGTGTCTCCAACTTTCTTTAAGCCCTTAAACTACCTAGTTTATGTACCACTCCATTAAAACTGCTTTCATCCAGTTCAGGGTGGTTTCCATATTTCCAAATCCAATGAATACTCTTTAAGTCTTATTTTACTGAACATTTCTGCCATATTTGACATTGTTGGCCTCTCTTTTCTCTTTAATATTCTCTCTTTCCTTGACGTAGGAACCTCCTTCTCCTGGTCCACCTCTTCTTTTCGTCTCCCTGGGATATTTTCTTCCTCCACCCGTACTACTGCCTGACTCAATGCTCTTCCCAATGTAGGTTATATAATCCATGCTCCATGGGGGCAAAGACTGTCTTGTTCATTACTTCAACCACCGAGCATTTAAAAGTGCCTGTCATGTAGCAGATACTCATAAATGTTTGGTGCATAGATGAATATGTGAATGAACAATTTTTTTTTTTACTTTTTGAAAAAATATTTACTTGGAGCAGTTTTAGGTTCAGAGCAAAATTAAGAGAAAGACATAGAGATTCCTCTTATCTCCTGCCCCATACATACATGATCTCCCCCATTATCAACATCCCCCTCCAGAGTGGTACATTTGTCACAATTGATGAAACTACACTGAAACATCTTAATCACCCAAATTCCATAGTTTACTTCATGGTTCACTCTTGGTGTCCTATGGTCTATGGTTTTGGACAAATATATAATGACGTGAATCTATCATTACTGTATCCCAGTATTTTCACTGCCTTAAATTCCTCTGTACTATGCCTGTGGAGGAATCAATTACTGAATGAATGTGTAATCCTTCAGTAATATAATTCTTTCTCATGTTTGACGATTGATGTGTTTGTTGAGGATTTGGAATGTTTTACCTCTAGCCTGGACCTCTCCTGTGATTCAAATGCCTGCTGGATATAACTGTTTGAATATCCTCATAAGCACTGCAGTCTTAAGTTTGTCAAAACTGAATTTGTCATTTGCACCTGCTGAACCATGTTCTTCCCTCCAAAACACTGTCTTACTGAATGGCTGTGTTCATTCAGTATCTAACCTTTACCAATCATACCTCCTACCCTACTGAGCCTATGTTCTTCTCCACTCTTTCTATTTCCCTCCTTGCTTAGATTCTTAGCATCTTTGGCATAAACATTTTCAATATCTTCTTCATAGATCTCCCTTTACTACTTCTTAAAGTTTCTAGGTTGGTGTCACAATGATGGATATAAAATGGAAATTTTACCATGACACGTCTTTCTTAAAAACTCTTCAATATTCCCCATGTCTTAAGAGAGCAAAATCAAGATATTTAAACATGTAGTTTTTATGACGTGGCACTACCTACTTCTCCATTCCCTTTTCTAGCACATTCCCACCCTGTGTTCTACCGTCTCAATACCCAACTATACACAGCACAGTTCCACCGCGTCACACAGGCTATTTCTCTGCTCAGAATGCCAGCTCCCAGCAGGGCCCCTGTCACAGCCTCACCCAGCTAACTCCTCCTCATATCCCAGTGAATCCAGTCAAGCAGCTTATCCTTCAGAAAGCCTCCCTGGAATCTCCAAATTGGCCTAACTATTCCTCTAAACGTCCATGTCTCTGTTTTCATTTACCACTTTATAAGGCATGCCATGTATTTCTGTGTCTGTCTCACCTTTTACCCCACTAGACCATGAGCTATTCAAGGGCAGAAACCATGACTTATTCATCTTTGTATTCCAAGGTCTACAGTATGTCTCTGGTACCTAGAAGACACTCAGAAAGTGTTTCAGGAACTTACTCACTCCCAAAAATATGTCTGAAGATGCCTGAGTCCCTTCAGCAATTCTTCCCCCACCTGGACAGCAGTTGCAGCTTTGCACTGTAAAATAGGATGAAATCAAACTCTTCTGTGAAGAGCTTTGGTGAGAAAGATAGAGACTATATATAAAATAGATAACCAACAAGGGCTTACTGTATAACACAGGGAACTATATACAATATCCTCTAATAAACCATAATGGAAAAGAATATGAAAATATACATATATAAAACTGAATCAATTTGCTATACACCAGAAACTAACACAACATTGTAAATCAACTATACTTCAGTAAAAAAATTTTTTAAAAAAGATATGGAAGGTTACACTAATGCATTTCATTGTACTGTTGAACTATTTGTAGCAGCCTATCAGTACAAAAATTCTAATTAGCTACAGATCCACAAGTACTTCTTTCCCAGTTTGTTGTTTATAGATCTTACGAAAGCCTGATTTAAAGTCCTAGTACCACCAGGATACACATGTGGGGAAGAAAAACAAGTGCTGTTGCTTCCAATGTCTCTGCAGGCTTTACAACCTGTAATGGACGCACTACCTCTGTTTACAATTTATTCTTTACAAAGCCCTGCTGATGACTTCCCAGAGCTGCTCGCTCTCCTTTAGAATCTGTTTATTGTTTCCCACTAGTGACAGACCTACTCTGAGTGAACTCTTGGAACCTCTGGGGACAAGATTATTTATGTTCCATACCACAAGCAAGCACCCTGGCTTCTTCCCTACTCCATTGGCAGGTCTGGGACAGGTTCAGCTTCTGCGGTGACAGCTTTTAGATAAACATTTTTTTTCTCAGTTTACACTTTCAAAAATTCAGTCCAAATTTTACTAGGATTATTGTTCAGGAGTTTGGAATAACTTTTTTTTTTTTTTTTTAAAGAACATCAACCAAGACTATTCTTTTTTTTTTTCTTTTTTTAGGGTTTTTTAAATTGTGGTGTATTTCAAATTTCTGCACTGAAAAAACTTTTTTTTTTAACATCTTTATTGGAGTATAATTGCTTTACAATGGTGGTTAGTTTCTGCTTTTAACACGTTCAGAAAACATCACACAATAAGATCGTGCCCTTCAGAAGATGATCCCAGTGTTTAGAAACAATGGTCAATTCCTGAGTCCTGCAGGGATGGTCTGGGAGCTAATGGATGTCCTTACATGAGGGACATGGTCTTTATTGACTCTTGCCAGTTGGTCTCTGTGGACTCTATGTAGGCCCATGAGGAGACCCTTTTACGTCTGCAGTTAAGACTCCTCTTTTTAACACTGGGAAACATGAGCCAGTTGCAATCTTCTGGTACCTACTTTCATCTAAGGTCTAGAATTTCATGGGTTTTTTTTTTTTTCTGCTTTATAACAAAGTGAATCAGTCATACATATACATCTGTTCCCATATCTCTTCCCTCTTGTGTCTCCCTCCCTCCCACCCTCCCTATCCCACCCCTCTGGGTGGTCACAAAGCACCGAGCTGATCTCCCTGTGCTATGCGGCTGCTTCCCACTATCTATCTACCTTACGTTTGGTAGTGTATATATGTCCATACCTCTCTCTCCATGTGTTTGTTTTTGTGCCTAATTTACGATAGGCACTCTGCCAGGTGTTTCCCAAGGTTCTACCATTGAATTCTCACAAGACTCTGATGAAATTATTATTATTATCCCTGCATTATCAATAAGGAAACTAAAGTTCCATGAGATTGATTCCAGTATCTAGACTCTCACAACTAAAGAGTCACAGACATCTGATTCATCCCCAGCATGGCCGACTCCAAAGCTACCATTTCTACCATATTATAGTGACTTTATACAGTATTTAACCCTGAAGAAAACCGATTTTTTTTTCTTTTTCTATTTCTTAAAAATATTTTTATTGGGCTTCCCTGGTGGCGCAGTGGTTGAGAGTCCGCCTGCCGATGCAAGGGACACGGGTTCGTGCCCCAGTCTGGGAAGATCCCACATGCCGCAGAGCAGCTGGGCCTGTGAGCCATGGCCACTGAGCCTGCGTGTCCGGAGCCTGTGCTCCGCAATGGGAGAGGCCACAACAGTGAGAGGCCTGCATACCGCAAAAAATATATATATATATTTTTTATTATCTGATTTAGTTTTTGGCTAACATATAATGTTTTAGAGAAAACATGAGTATTTCAACATTCTAATCCCTGGAACCTGTGAATATGTTACTTTATGTGGCAAAAGGGACTTTGCAGATGTGATTAAGAATCCTGAGATGAGGAGATTATCCTGGATTATCTTGGTGGGCCCAATGTAATCTCAACAATGCTTATGAGGGGGATACAGGAGGTCCAAGAGGAGAGAAGATGCTATCTATGGTGCTGGCTCTGAAGATGGATAAAGGGGCCAGTGAATGGCTATGGTCTCTAGAAGCTGGAAAAGGCAAGAAATGTCTTTCTTCACTAGAGCTTCTGGGAGGTCTACCAACATCTTGATTTTAGTTCAATGAAACTCATATTGGATTTCTGACCTCCCAAACTGAAGATAATAAAAGTGTATTGTTGGGTTTCTTTTGTTTTTTTTTTAAGATAGGTTAGCTATTATTTTCATTCTTCCAATCCAAATCCTCTCCCAGCACCTAGGCATCTTCTTTTTTTTAACATCTTTATTGGAGTATAATTGCTTTACAATGGCATGTTGGTTTCTGCTTTATAACAAAGTGAATCAGTTATACATATACATATGCTCCCATATCTCTTCCCTCTTGCATCTCCCTCCCTCCCACCCTCCCTATCCCACCCCTCTAGGTGGTCACAAACCACCTAGTTGATCTCCCTGTGCTATGCGGCTACTTCCCACTAGCTATCTATTTTACGTTTGGTAGTGTATATATGTCCATGCCACTCTCTCACTTTGTCACAGCTTACCCTTCCCCCTCCCCATATCCTCAAGTCCATGTTCTAGTAGGTCTGTGTCTTTATTCCTGTCTTACCCCAAGGTTCTTCATGACCTTTTCTTTTTTTTTTTTCTTAGATTCCATATATGTGTGTTAGCATACGGTATTTGTCTTTCTCTTTCTGACTTACTTCACTCTGTATGACAGACTCTAGGTCCATCCACCTCACTATAAATAACTCAATTTCATTTCTTTTTATGGCTGAGTAATATTCCATTGTATATATGTGCCACAGCAAAGGAAACCGTAAACAAGACCAAAAGACAGCCCTCAGAATGGGAGAAAATATTTGCAAATGAAGCAACTGACAAAGGATTAATCTCCAAAATTTACAAGCAGCTCATGCAGCTCATAACAAAAAAACAAACAACACAATCCAAAAATGGGCAGAAGACCTAAATAGACATTTCTCCAAAGAAGATATACAGATTGCCAACAAACACATGAAAGAATGTTCAACATCATTAATCATTAGAGAAATGCAAATCAAAACTACAATGAGATATCATTTCACACCGATCAGAATGGCCATCATCAAAATATCTAGAAACAATAAGTGCTGGAGAGGGTGTGGAGAAAAGGGAACCCTCTTGCACTGTCAGTGGGAATGTAAATTGATATAGCCACTATGGAGAACAGTATGGAGGTTCCTTAAAAATCTAAAAATAGAGCTACCATACGACCCAGCAATCCCACTACTGGGCATATACCCTGAGAAAATCATAATTCAAAAAGAGTCATGTACCAAAATGTTCATTGCAGCTCCATTTACAATAGCCAGGACATGGAAGCAACCTGAGTGTCCATCAACAGATGAATGGATAAGGAAAACCGATGTTTTTACACCTAGATTCTATTTACTCTAATGCTCCTCATTCTAAAGACTTAAAAAAAAAGAAATTCTCCTAAACCATTTCTCTATTTCCCTGGCATTATTTAATCAAACCCCAGGATTATTTCTCAAGAGCTAATCTAGGCATGGCATATTTTGGCAAAGAAATTTCAGAATTTGTCCCTACAGTAAATTTCCACTGTAAGAACGTGTTTAGAAATAAGCTGAAATAATAAGTGGGAATATGAGTTGACAACTATGTTGGAGAGATGAGAGACTGACAAATGCTATATTTATGGAACGCATCACCTGCCAAAATAGTGCAGGCCAACTATATACATGCGATTGGGAAAAACGTAAAATGGAGCAATAGTAAGTTGTGTATGACAACCTGTCTGTGTGAGGACAGAGCTTGTCTTTTGTGAGAGTGATAGCAACCCTCACCACTCTCAACAGGACTCTTAATGTTGCCCCAGCAGAGATGTAATCCCATGTTGAATAAGCCATGAGCCTGTCCTAAACTGGAATTTCAGATATTATTTGAATGTTTACCTCATTTTGAGTATTCTCAATCACTTCTATTTTAAGAAATATAGGGACTTCCCTGGTGGTCCAGTGGTTAAGACTCTGTGCTTCCAGTGCAGGGGGTGCGGGTTCGATACCTGGTTGGGGAACTAAGATCCCACATGCCAAAAAAGAGATATAATAAGCCTAACTTTGACACAGTGGGATAGTGATGGAAACACAGTAGAGGCATCCTTTCATGCCTTTCACAATTATTCCTTGGAAACCTATTATAAGAAATGCACCTTTCCAAGCAGAGAATCAGAAGAAACCAGTGCATAAAAATAAACTGATAAGAAAGGCAAGAAGTAAGATACGTCAAATTTTTAAATATTTTTTCTAAAGTATATATTTACCAAGTATATGGTAAGCTAAGCAACTTATAAAAACAACCCAGCGAAGCAGCCACATAGCACAGGGGTGGGATAAGGAGGGTGGGAGGAAGACGCAAGAGGGAGGAGGTATGGGGATATATGTATATGTATAGCTGATTCACTTTGTTGTAGAGCAGAAACTAACACACCATTGTAAAGCAATTATACTCCAATAAAGATGTAAAAAAAAAAAAAAAAAACCAGAGACATGAGGGCATTTGTTAAACAAATGACTTCTCCATGATAGCCCACATATTTAACATCGTAACTGGTGTAAACTAAGACAACTTTAATATGTTTTATGAACTGTTGGTTTGTTAATTAGAGAAATTGAGCAGAATTCAAAGGAATATTGCTGGAATACTAATAAACAGAAAAGGAGTGATGAAATCCACTGGTAGGACACAGTGTCTGAAACATAAAATAATCCACATCTGATTCCCTTGGGGAACCTCAAAATTATATTGTAAGGTGACAACCCTTCTGGTTTACTGTTTACTGTTTTTATTCTGGTGCCTCTTGGGGAGAAAAATACTATGATTTTTCAAGGAAAATTCTTTCCAAAAACTGGAAAAATATATAAAAATTTTTCCCCCACTCTTGGTTCCAGGGTTGGGTTTTCTTTCCAGGGCATTAGGCAAATAAATTCCCTTTACAGGAGAAAGAATTCCTTTCAAATGTTGTTTCCAGGAACCTTACACATGAACGTTCCAGAGTTTTTTGGTTTAAGAAATAGAGAAATAATCGGGTATGTTTCGTTCAAAGAAGCCCAACCAACTGGAAAGGCTTCAGGAGGGTGGTTTTTATTAAAGCTGTTTGCTTCTTAGAGAATGTTATCACCGCTTAACCGCGGTGCTTCCAGTATACAGCATTCCTTAAGTCCAGAAACACCTGGAGGAGTTGGCGTTTCCTGTTCGTCTTGTTCTGGGAAATGTGAGGGTTTGCCTGGAAAAGGGAGCAGAAAGGGAGGAACTCCTGGCTCAGACCACAGCTCTGTCCCCTGAGCTTAGACACCAGACCTGCAAGTTTCCAGAAAAATAATCAGGAAGTATTTTAACGTATTAAAGATTAAAAGGACACTGGTTGTGATTATAATGACGATTTTGATAGTTGCACAATTAGCAAAGCCTTAGGATGGAGACATGTCAGGTGGCAAAGCAGGCCTTAAGCAGCTTTTAAGATCCTTTGTGTTCACTTTCTTCTCTACCAACTATAGGAGAGGGATGGGAGAAAGGTGGGCAAGGACTCCACCTAGGAAGACTTTTTTCTCCTGCTTTTATATTTCTGCCCCAAGCTTTCTACTGAAACTTTGTGAATTTTAAAACAATTAAATATGCAAAAGGAGTTCACCTTTTAAAATATCCTGTGGTTTCGTTGAATTTTTTTCAAAATTCTTTTTTTGAAAGACAAACATTTTCTGTACCTCGGCATTATGTATTTCATAAGTTTGGGTTGTGAAAAACAATCATGAAATAAAATGATTAAATTGCCATCTGAGTGAGGTCAGCACTTCTGGGCCTCAGTACCTAATATACAGCAGGCACTCAACAAATAATTGAACACAAATGGATTATAAGAAAAATACCCAGATATGACTAAATAGACTCAGAATTAATAAAATTAACCATAAAGAGTGCATTGGGTTTCTTGGAGGTTCATATTGCTTTTAACTAACCCAGTGAGAGACCACCTTGAAGAAAAGAAGAGAAAAATAGAAGATGGTTCTGATCCAGGGCAAGATCTGATGGGGTAGGGCCGATATAAGACAGCAGATAAAGGGAAAGAGTTAAGGAGTGTTCAAGTGTTGGTGGCCCAAAGATCTCAAAAGTGACCCAAACTGGGCTTCCCTGGTGGCACAGTGGTTGAGAGTCCTCCTGCCGATGCAGGGGACGCGGGTTCGTGCCCCGGTCCGGGAAGATCCCACGTTCCACGGAGCGGCTGGGCCCGTGAGCCGTGGCTGCTGAGCCTGCGCGTCCGGAGCCTGCGCTCTGCAACGGGAGAGGCCACAACAGTGAGAGGCCCGAGTACCACACACACACAAAAAAAGAAAAGTGACCCAAACTATTTCAGGAAGCAGAATTGTTCAGGATCTGGCCCTGACAGTTTTATCTGTAGGCATAGTTGCTATGGGTGATGGAAGCTTTACCTTCTGGCTCTATGGGCATGAGGAGATGGGAGAGGGGAATGGGAAACTTCTGGGAACAATGTTTGGCAATATGACATCCTATCTTTCAACATACATGAGTATCATGGAAAGGCAGCTCTAAAATTCAAATCTGGGATAGCAGACCAGGTAACTAGACAATCCCTTCCACTAAGGATAATTTTTTTGAAAAAGCTGAGCAAAAAAAAATATTTTAAAGAAAGACCTTGGAGAACCAGCAAGAGAAGGGGGAATGTCTAGGCTAAGATCTAAAATAAAATGGAAACCCAAAAAGATGAACCCTGTATTTGGACTGCTTTTCATCTGGGGGACATAGCCAGTTCTAGAAGGAGGAGCAGAGAGGCTGAGAGGTTTATTAGCATTTTTGCAATATTCAAGGAGCCAGAAAATTAAATGTTGGAGTTCAGGGACCACAAGGGGAAGTAGGAGGTAAAACTAGTAAGACATCCTTTGCTCTACTTTGGACCCTAAAGAGAAATACCCTAAAATCAAAGATGAACCATAAGTAGATCAGCCCTCCCAAGAGCTGCAGCACAGATTCGAGTCACCTCAACCCCTGATCATATATGAATATATAAATACACACACACACATACACACATATATATATATACACACACACACACACTACATACACCTGCACACATATGTAATTATATATAAGTATCATCTATATAATTTACCCATAGCCATGCCATAGTATAATAACAGAAAGTCAAAGAAAAAGAGAAAAATCTTAAATCAGACAAAAAAGATTACCTTCAAAGTAAGCTCGAAGGATAATGTTAAGATTCTCAGATGACTTCTCAATAGAAAGAATGGAATGCAGAAAACAAATAATTATATCTTTCAAAAACAAAGAAAATAACTCTCAACAAAGAATGCTACCCCCAGCAAAAATAACCTTCAAAACTAAAGATGAAATAAGCATATTTTAAACAATCAAACTGAAAGAATATGTCACCCAACAGATCTAACTCATTCTAAAGGAAATACTAAATGTGTTCTCTGGGCAGAGGGAAAAAATTCCCAGATAGAAGCTCAAAAATGCAGGAAGAAATGAAAAGAAACTAAATGTAAATCTATGCATAAATGTAAATGTATATTGATTATATAACAATAATAATAATGTCTTGTGAGATTTAGAATTAACACACAGAATAATAATCGCCTGTAAGTCTTGAGTGTGGGCCATGGACAGATGTGGGAGGAAGTAAAGTGTATTAGAATGTTCTAATGTCTGCATTATCCAAGAAGAAGGTAGAAGTGCTAGCTAATATTAGATTCTGATAAGTAAATTATGCATGTTGTAATGCATGTTGGTGATCCTTGGGAGAATAATTATAGCGTGTGTAACTTCTGAGTCAAAAAAGAGAAAGAAGACATAATAAAAAGTGCTCAGTGGATTCAAAGTAGGCCAAAAATGAAGGAAAATGAGATTTGGAACAGGCAGAACCAATGGAAAAATGCATATTTAATTAAATATATTAGTAATTACATTATATAAAAATAATCCGATTAAAAGATTATCAGGCTGGATTTAAAAATAAATGTGCTTTCTACAAGAGATACAATGTTTTTAAAAAATAGGGACATATGTAAAGTATAAATATATGTTGAAAGTAAAAGGATGGAGATATGCCATGTAAACACTTCTAAAAGAATGCTGGTATAAGTATATTAGTATTAACAAAGTAGTCTTTTATACAATGAGCATCCCTAGGGATAAAGAAGGACACTTCATAAAGACAACAATTTTAATTTGCCCAGAAGATTTACCAATTCTAAATCTGCATACATGACTTGAGAATATATAAGAAGAAACTGACAGAATTGTAAGAAAAAATGGTTAAATCCACAATCATACTGAGAGATTTTGACACTCCTCTATTGAGAGAATTAGCTAGTCAAAAAATAATTATATATATACATATATATATATATATATATATATAATTTGAATTATAAATTAACTAAGTGTCCTGATGAGCATATGCAGAATACTGTATTCAAAAACTATAATATATGCATAATTTTAAGGACACATATCACATATACAGAAGTTGACAAATAATAAAAATAAAATGTAGAAATTAAGCTGGAAATCAAAAACAAGCATATAACCCAAAAGTCTTACATTTTGAAATTAAAAAATACACTTCTAAATAACCAATAGGTTAGAGAAGAAATAAGAACCGAAATTAGAAAACATTTTGAATTGAATGATAATAAAACATACATATAAAGTTTATGAATTTAGAAGGCATCCATAGCCTTATAAAGGGAAATATGGAGATTTTAACATGTATTTTAGAGAAGAGTAATACTAAAAATCAGAATCTAAGCATCATTTTAAGAAGGAAGAAAAAATGAGTCCCAGGTAGATTTTAGATCCATTGTGAATGACAAAATAATAATGTTTCTAGGAGATAAAATAAGAGAATATATTCAAAACTTTGGTGTAGTCAAAGCACTTTAAACAAAACAAAACAAAAACACACACGAGTTACAGGAAAAGGTTGATAACTTGACTACATTGAAATTACCTTCTGTTCATATGTAGTCACCATTAAAAGGGAAGTCCCCAGTGAGAAAAGATATATAATATAAAACCACAAAGGGTTCATATCCAGAATATATAAAACATCTTCAAATCAGCAAAGAAAGGATCAACTCAATAGAAAAATAGGCAAGTGACTTGAACACACACTTCAAAGAAATGGATATACAACTGGTTAATCAGAGAAATACAAGTGAAACCACAGTGAGATACTACCAGATATTCACCAAAATGAATAAAATTATTCATTATTATCAAAATTATTCAGAGAATAATGCCAAGTGTTGGCAAGGATGTGGAACAATGGGACATTTCCAACAGTACAGATGTAAATGTACATTATTGTCCATTTTAGAAAATAGCTTGGCATTGCCTCCCAAACACACATCAAAATACATGTCAAAAATACACATATCCTACAATCAAATCCTAATCCTAAATACATGCCCAACAGATATAGAGACATGAGTACCAAGAGAAATGAACAAGAGTGTTCATTGCAGCCTTATTTTAATAACCAGAAGCTGAAAGTTCTAAATTTTCATCAGTAGTAAAATGAATAAATGCTTTGCATATTTATACAATCAGATATTATAGAGCAAGGAAAATGAACAAACTGTAGCTAAATGCAACAACATGGATAGCTCTTATAAACAAAATTTTAAGCAAAAGAATTGAGATACACATACAAAAAATAGTTTGTTTCCACTTACATAATGTTTTTAAAAAGATGAAACTAAACTCTAACATTAAGAGATGCCTTTTTTTTTTTTTTTTTTTTTTTGCGGTATGCGGGCCTCTCACGGCTGTGGCCTCTCCCGTCACGGAGAACAGGCTCCGGACGCGCAGGCCCAGCAGCCATGGCCCACGGGCCCAGCCGCTCCACGGCATGTGGGATCCTCCTGGACCGGGGCACGAACCCACATCCCCTGCATCGGCAGGCGGACTCCCAACCACTGCACCACCAGGGAAGCCCCCAAGGGATGCATTTTTAAGCAGTAAAACTATAAAGGAAAGGATGAAGATGGTCATCATAAGTCAGGATAATGGTCACTTCGGCAGAAAACTAATGGATTATTGATTAGAAAGGATCACAGAGGGCGTCAGGCATTCTAGCAATGTTCTATTTCTTTCCCTGAGTGGTGGTTCCACAGTTGTTTGCTCTGTGATCATTTACTGAGGTTTATATTTTCTGTTTTGTGCTTTTCTCTATATGTGTGTTTTATTTCACGTTAGAAGGGTACATAAATAAAACATAAATCTGATCCTGTAAGTGTCTCCCCTTGGCTTCAGGTTAGAGTTTAATCTACTTACCTTGACTTCAAGGCTCTTTGGGAATTTGCCCTGCCTACCCCACTGTCTATGTCTCTCTTCTACCTGCACTTAACACCTACTGCTAGAGTCAAGCTAAACAAACTGCAGCTTCTAGAATGGGCATCTCGCATCTTTTTGCCTTTGGCAAATACTGTTCTTTATTTAAAATCCCACCTCCATCCTCATTCATCTGAACAAGTCTTAGCCATTCTTGTGGAGCTGCCTCTTCCTGGGAGTTTTTCTGCTCTTCCTTAGGTGACAAATGGGTCTGTGATGACACTAGCCGTATTCTGTGTGATGTTTCTGTTTACTTCTCTGTGTCCCACAGGACAGTGTGTTCCTAGAGGGAAGGGAACATTTCCTATTTACCTTTCTGTCTTTAGAGCTCTAGTTAGTGCCTGAAATGTGGTAAATAGTCTAGAAACATTTATTGATGAATGAAGACAGTGACAATTTTATCCTTTTTGTGTGACCCAGGTGGATAACAAACAACTGGATTTAAAGAGTGAAGACATTGAAAGCATGGATGCTACCAAGTTAAGCCATTTCATTGAGAGAAACAACCTCCACTTGGTGACAGAGTATAACCCTATGGTAAATAGCCCGTCTGCAGACCCTTAAGTCCCTATGTCAGGGAGGGTACTTGCCTTCATAGCAGAAATCCTTTCCTCCAGGAGTTCTGATCTTTTGACCAATAATAATATTAACCACCATTAATTGAACACCTAGTTGTTTATGTTGCCATCCCTCTACAACCCTTAAGATTGATAGACTTGTCCCTACACAACAAAGAAAGAAACAGAAAAGTTAAATGACGTCACATGACTAGTAAGAAAGAGAGAGTGCAGTGCTGAGGTGACTAATTCAAAACTTCTGGGGCTTCCCTGGTGGCACAGTGGTTGAGAGTCCACCTGCCGATGCAGGGGACACGGGTTCGTGCCCCAGTCTGGGAAGATCCCACATGCCATGGAGCGGCTGGGCCCGTGAGCCATGGCCGCTGAGCCTGCGCGTCCGGAGCCTGTGCTCCGCAACGGGAGAGGCCACAGCAGTGAGAGGCCCGCATACCGCAAAATAAATAAATTAATTAATTAATTAAAAAAAAAAAACTTCTGAGTTTGGTTACCTAAGAGAGTTCAGTGAAGGCAGCAAGATTGTGAGCTTGCCACAATTGCAAAAATGCTGAAGGTCCATTTTGTTTTCCTAAAGCATTGGTGGCCAATACTTTTGTAAAATACAATAAAAGTAAATTAATAGACGAATGAAATGTTTAAAAACAAAGCCCACTAATCACGTATTTGGATGTCGCAACGACGTAAAATTTCTTTAAAGTTTTTATACACCTATTCCCATTTTCTGTGCCTATCTCCTTGTGGACTAGTAACTAACATTTCCTGGTCTGGCCTAGACCCTCAAGGGGTCTCAGGTTTACTTCTGGGTTTGTCTTCCTTGGGTGTTGCATGCTGCCTGAAACCTGGGTGAAGGTGCTGGTCCACCTGTCCTGCTGGCCTTCTAACACTCTACAGCTTCTAGAGTTACCTTGCATGTCCTGCCTTTCGCCTTCCTGTACGTAAATCATAGACTGATGGAGTGTTGATTTCCAGTGATCTACATCAGCTCAGAAATGCTATGCGTTCTCTAGTAACAGTACTTTATACGCATGTCATGCTTTTTAGAACTTAGAAAGCCCTTTCACACCATTTTCTCATTTAATACTCACAGAGATTCTTTGAGGTAGAAGAGAGGAAATTATTATGTCCATTTCATAGAGAACTCTTAAGTTCCACATTCAAGATTACACAGTAAGTGGAAAAGGCATCTTTTAAGTCAGAAAATTTAACTGATGATGCATTAGCTCATATTGTCTATTCCTCTTCTACTGGAGAGGAAATGGGAGTTCAGAAAAGTGAAGTAACTTCCTCAAGGCCATATGACTAGGAATTTGAGCTTCAGTGACAGCCCTGGCCCTGATTTTTTTATGACTGGTCTGTCTGACTGAGTCCTGTGGTGTTTTCATTGCCCCACACAGCCTTCGACAGAAGACACCCCTTTTCCTGTTGACTAATTTCCTGTCCACCTCTCACACCATGTTTTTCTCCATGGAATGGTGACTCCATTTCCACTTCTGCCAGGATTCCAAACACACGCACCTCAGGGGTGTTGGCAGCAATAATTGAAAAGGCATTTTTCTCCTAGACCATCATCATTCTGGTCATTGTGTCTATAAAGCTGCCAGGAGTGAATGTGGGACCAGAAAAGATGATCTTCCAGTCCCTGAACTTATGGTCCAGGGTCCTGGAGTTCTGCAGGTGAACGAGGGCAGACGCAAGGACTAGCCTTCCTGAGCTCTGATGCCTGGTCCATCTCTAATCTTATAGACCAATGACATTTGTTAAGTTCCATATTAGTAGTGACAGCAAATCACATCAAGAAGAAATTAGGAAAGAATTTCTTTAGAGAAGCAAGTTCAACTTTTATTGTGACTTGTACATTTCCGAAAAGTAGTTTTTCTCAACTGGTGACCTGCCCACACTACTATAGTTGTTTCTCATCTGTCGCTGGTACAAAGGTTTGTATCAGTAGCAACTGGGCAGAAATTCATAGCCATGTAGTTGGCCTCCTGTGCACTTTTAAGGCACACACTCAATACTTGGCTTCAAGGTGAAAGTCCAGCTGTTTAATCTATTAGAATTAAACTAATCACTTCTGCTGTGTTCAATCCCTTCTGCTAAGACAACTATATCATTTGACTCCTCAGCTTTGATTTTTTTGACTCTTCTCAAGATTTATTCTCCAGCTCCACTCTAGGAGAGCAGATGCATGCTCTAAATTTAAGTAGCAGAATCTAGTAGAACAAGAGACAATTATTTAGCATCCAATCTCCCAAACTTAAAATGTAAGACCTGGTTTGAAACTCCAGGGAGAAAGTTTTGGGAAAGAATTCACTGAATTCTCCTTACCTACATGTTGGCCAGTAGAGCTGAAAAAAATCTCTACAGAGTCGTGTGTAGCTTCTGGAAGGATCCTACCTAGTTGCTCACCTTCCCACCACCCTGGGACTCTGCCCAAAGATTCCTTAACACACCACACTCTCTCTTCTTGTGCACATGCTAGTTTTACAGCAGTGCTTTCTGTATTTAGAAGCGAGGGGTGAAAAGGAATGGGATTTTGTTTAAAATAGCGACAGTTGCAGCACTATTTCAGGAAAGGGAAATGAAGGGAACCCGTGCCAGGGTTTTACACTCTATCTTCTCTCCTCCCTCTGGTTCACAGCTGTCCCCTCCCCTCCATCACCGACAACGTCCTGGGGAATGACCATCTCTAATCAGCAAAAAAGGGCCAATGCTTCTGGTCTCCTGAAGAGCTTCCCTTATGGCTGACCTGAGGTGGTCTGATTCAACCATGCTGAGGGCTGAATTGGTTTTGTTGAGGATTTGCCATCAGCTGTGTATGAGGCAGTACACCCTGCTGGTTAAGATCATGGACTCTGGAGCCACACTGCTTGCTGTGAATCGCAGTTCAACACTTTCATGACTTTAGGAGATCTTGGGCCTCAATTTCTTCTTTTATAAAACTGGGACTTTGAGGATTAAATTAGTTCTTACACATAAAGACCTGAAAACAGTGCCCAGCACATCGTAAGCACTCAAAAGTATACACTACTAACATGCAAAGTCCACATTGTAAGTGCATCTGGCTGTTCTTGCAACATGAAAAGGGGTTTAAAAGGTGACTAAAATGTTCCATGATGTATTTGTTACCTATTGATGCATAACAGCTTACTCCAAAATTTAACAACTTAGAACAGAAAAAAAATGGATTGTCTCGCACAGTTTCTGTGGGTCAACCATTTGGGAGTGGCTAGGGTTAGGTGCTGCAAATCTGGGGAATCATGTGAAGTGGCAGCCATTGGTCAGGGAGGCAATCATGGGAAGGTTTGACTGGGGCTGAAGAGTTTGCTTCCAAGATGGCTCAATCACAGACAAGTCAGTGCTGGCTGTTAGCAGGAGGCCTTAGCTCCTTGCCATGCGAATCTCTTCATAAGACTGCTTGAGTGACCAGTATAAGAGAATAAGCGATATGAGTGGGAACAAGGCAGAAGCCACTATGTCTTCTATGACCTAACCTTGGAGTCACCCTCCAGCATTACTGCAATATCCCTTTGGTTACTCAGCTCAGCCCTATCCAGTGTGGAGAGGAGAAAACTACACAGTTGCATGTAAACCAGAGGGTGAGACTCACTCAGAACCATCTTGGCGGAGTTGCCACTGATGTGATGGATGGACAGCTCTCATTTATGTTCTAGTGTACCTATTCACCGGTTGTCACTCATGTTTTTTTTCCCTCCTTTTCACTTTCATTCTACTTCAATACATTTCAATTTCCCAGGCTGTAATTGGCCTATTTGATAGTATGATTCCAATTCATCTTCTACTGATGATGAACAAGGCCTCCCCAGAGTATGAAGAAAGCTTGCACAGATACCAGGAAGCAGCTAAGCTCTTCCAGGGGAAGGTAAGTGTGGACTGGGAAATACCTTTTTGAATACTCAGCAACAAGACACTAGAAAAAGGGAGATGGGACCAGGGAAGTGAGATAAATGAGGAAAATACATCAGGTTAAGAGATAACAAAGTGAGACCTGGGGCATAATAAATCCCATTACTCTGATTTAAAACTTAAGATATATTTTATACTATTAAAGATGTATTTAATCATATCTTCCATTAGCAGTAAGTCTATTTCTTTTTTTATGCCTTGATGGGTGCAGAGAAAATAGAGACCCAAAGAAACTGAAAATAAAAATCACCTATTAGTCACGATTTATTTACTCCTTGCTATGAACTCTGAAGTTTTAGACCTCAGGGCTTATTTCTCATCTAAAACACCTGTCAGGTATCTAGCGCCCACTGGATGTCCAATAAATATTTATTTCTTTCCCTTCCCTATTTTGTGCTGTTCTGCTTATGTTATTGAAATACTAAAACTTCAACCACTTCAAGGCTACTGCATTGAATTAGAGACCTCGATGACAAGGGCTGTCTGGTAATAAAACAAGCTGACTTTCTGGTGGTTGTTTCCCTAGCACTGGAAGTTTTCAGTGTTACTAAACGTAGATAACTCTCTAGGCTATTATCAAGAAGATTTCCACTTTGGGCTGAAGGTTTGATTTAATAATATAAAATAGTTAACAGTTTTCAAGCACTTACTATATGCTACAAACTGTACTAGAAATAGTAAATCCATTCTCTCATTCAATCTCCCCCAACAAAAGCCCATTTTTCCAATAAGAACACCTAATCTCAGGGAAGCTGAGTAATGTACCCAAAGTCACACAGGTAGAAAGTACTACAGGTAACATTTAAAAAGAATTCTCCACATTTAGCCAATAGGCCATACTTTCTCCCTTACCTAACCCCTAAAGTCTCTTCCAGTTCTATGGTCTTAAAATTAAATAAACCCGATCAAAGGGATAAAAAACCAAAACAATACAAAATAAGAAATTCATTTTAAGTCAATGAAGTTTTAAATTGTGTGGCACAGACCCTAAATTCCATCAGTGTAAACTCCAACAATCACAAGGTGTCTCTTCCCCCCGAGAGCCTCAGAGAGATCTTTCTTTTCCAAACTTCTCCAACTGCAGATTCTTTTTATTCTGGTGGACAGTGGTGTGAAGCAAAATGGGAAGGTGATATCATTTTTCAAACTAAAGAAGTCTCAGCTGCCTGCATTGGCAATTTACCAGACTCTGGATGATGTGTGGGATACACTGCCCATAACGGAAGTCTCAGTAGAGCACGTGCAAAACTTTTGTGATGGATTCCTGAAAGGGAAGAGGTTGGTAAGTGTGAGACTACAGCTTAAGCAAGTTGAGGTTTGTTTCCCCTCTTGGTCCCTTTAATTTCCTGTTGAATAAAAATTATTTGACCTCCACTGGATTTGATTAAGAGTAAAGGGATAGGAAATGTGCATATAAATACATGCACTCACCCTCTTCTTTTGCATAATTGACAGAGTATTATACACTATTGTATATTATTGTACAGCTTGACTCTTTTACTTAACATGAAGTATCATTTCATGTGTGAAAACTTTCTTATAGTTTATTAACCAACTACACAGAATTTTAATGTATTGATGGACCATGATTTATTTAACTATTCTCTTATTGATAGACATTTAGATTGTTTCCAGTTTTTTTCCAGCTGTTTCTCATCCCCCAATAATATAAACAAAAGTCTGTTTTACCCAAACTTTGTCCACACAATGTGTTCTCAAGCTTTCTGATCTTTATCAATATTAAAGGTGAAAAAATGGTATCAGTGTAAAAAAAGAAAAGAGTAAAGGGATAGGAGGATATGATGGTCAGAGTTGGGATGCTTTTTAAGATATAGTCATGGGAACAGAACTCCAAAAACATTTTTGGAAAGGTCTTGCATATTCAAAGGAGCTGAATTTTGGATTTTACCATTCTGTGTACAACATCAATGGGAAACAAGTAAATCCATATGAGGAGTCCATGAGATAAAAATTGAAGATGGATTTAGGACTTTCAGGAGGAATTAAATAGCTCAATTTGCTAATCTCAGAGTTCAAAAACAAGAGTGGACTCCAAATCTGAATATCAGTCTCATGGTGTTTTTCAGAGAGAAAATCATGAATCAGAAGAAAAGACGTCAAAGATGGAACTATGATTTCTCCCTGCTTCTTCTGTGTAGGACCAAGTAGCTACTTTATGCCGAATAAAAAGGGGTGACCCAAACCTCAGAGACAGTAAACAGGATCACCAGACTTTACACATACATGTACATGCACAAACACACACACACACACACACACACACACACACACACGCATGGCTCCAGTTTGTTCCTTAAAATCTCATTGACTCTACTTTCCCTTTCTTTTAAATTTCCTCTACCCTTCTGATTTTCTCTTCTGCATTCATACTGAGTAGGCCCATGCACTGTCATACATACCACTGGATGGAGGCTTTATGAGAAATACTGCGCTACTGCTATGAAGGGGCAACATTCCTAGAGGGAGATTGTTCTGGTGGGTCATTTGATATTGAATCCATATACTGCACGTGACTTACACACAACCTCTTGTAGGGTTGCCTAAGGGTTGAAACTCTGCTTTCCTCATAAGTCCATGTCCCTCTCTGACTCAGGGTCAAGGACAAAAAGATGGTTTTAAACGCCTTCCTGAAATTGTCTTTTTGCCAGAAGTCAAATGATATTTCCAAGTCTCTGAACTCAGCAGAAACAGACCGTGTAAAAACTCTATGCTTGTTTTCAGTTCCTAACTCCCCATATAAATCAACAGCTTCATGATAAATAAAAGGCCATCGTGTTATAGGAGAAGACTGGCATCTCTTTGCAGACCAAACCCCTTATAAATACCCCGCCACCCAACTCAGCAGAATGGACCTCCCCCTTTGGTATCTACTGTTAGAGTCAGGCCATGAGCCACTAATGTTTTATCGTTCACTGTGGGTGGGATGGGAGCTGGTAGAGACCATCTTGCATGAGGGTTGGTATAAATGTGGCAGAGGAGCTATGGGAATCAAATTAGGTAAAAGGTTGGAGAAGGGGTAGGAGGGGGGAACTTGGCCCCAGGGGCGAGCTGGGGCTGGCTAAACGTGGATTATTGCAGGTGAAGTGTGCAATCCAGCCCTTGTGGAATGGAGGGAGAGTTTGGCTGAGTGTCTCTGTCCCACAGGCTGTTACTGTGAACACATAGACAAGGCATTGTTCCCAGGAGGCCCTTGGCTCCAAAGCAAAGTACCTAAGTGCTGAAGAGCTGAAAAACTACAGTGTATACCTAAGGACTTGTCCAAGTGGGGAACAGGGACTGAAAGACTTAGTTGTTCCTTCCTAGGGGGAAATCTCCATGGCCACTGAGCTGGGAGTCAGCTGCTGGCATGGACTCTGTGAAAGCAACTGTGTATGGTACACCCCTCAGCAACACGAGACCAGTAGATTCTGAGAAGCCCATCTCATCCATCCACAGGTCTACTGAAAACCACCCAAACAGTCTCCTGCTTAAGGCTGAAAAAAATATTCCTGGGATAGGCACATCCCAGAAGCCTCCCTTTGATACTGCAAACCAGAACTCTTGACATTTACAGTTAGGAAATTCTTCTTGATATCCAGCTGAGGTCCAGTAGCCACACGAGCTCGTTTCTTCTTACCTGTACTGAGTGGAAATTCTTAACAGCTGCCAATCACCATCACTAAATGGTACCTTTAACTCCTTACTGGTTGGTCTTAAGCCCCTTATCCAATCTTCTTTCCTCCATACTCATAATCCAAACTTCTCACCTTTTTAAAAAATTTCCAAGTCATTTGATTGACTTTATTATTTTCTCTCTTCCCTCTTTTTCAAAGTTCCCTCTTTCTTTGCTTAAAATAATGGGATTCCAGACTATCATAGGAATTTGGTAAACGCTAAAACATAAATTCCCATGAGCTATATTTTATTCAATATTGAGTTAATTTTTCAAATATTTTACTTGAAGTCTTCTGACAATAGGTCTTACATTTTTACAGTGTATTTTTCTGCTTGATTACCTTCAAATAGTGATTTTACTATACATAGTACTTTGTATGTGCCTTTTTATCTTTATGGTATTTAATTTAATTATTCCTTCTCAGTTTATGTTTCTCCAGAACTGAAAGATATTTTTGTCTGTCTTCTTCACAGTCAGTCTTGTTCTTTGTACAGGAGTTATGACCAAAGAATGGAACTTCTTTCAAAAGAAGAGATTTATAAAGGTTCTCATTCATTCACTAAAGATCACACTTAGTATTATAAACTTCTGTCATCTCTAGATCTTCTCTGTCTTTGAGTAATATCTTCCTAAGACTCTAGATTCATTTTCACAAGGCCATATTATTGTTGAAATATCTAGATATATCACAACTATTTTTCATTGTGGAGTCATTTATTGGTCCTAGCTGGCAAGACTGCCATACTTTTTTCCTTAGAGGATGAAGGAAGTGGTGATGTTATACAATAGAACTTTGTAAAATCTATTAGAATGTTTGGAAGACTACAACAGAAGGCAGGAGTGGGAGGAGGGCATGAGTCAGAGGAATGCCAGGAAAGTTTATATATGAGTCTCACCTCTTCCGTGCCTGTGGCTTTGTGACCTTGGAAAAACCACTTTCTATCTTAGAACTTCAGTTCACTGAAGATAATACAATAATAATTCATAGGATTTTTTGAGATCCCAGAGTGATAATACATATTAAATAAGTTTGTCATTACTTTTATTTTTTGGTTTAATGCTACTCTGTCTTCTCTGGGTAATGGTCATTTCTCCAATTGTCAGAACTTATGGCAAAGGAAAGGCTTCCTTCAGGAGAAGTAGTTGAAATAACTTTTAAAGTTTTGTGTTTTTGTTAATCAGTCAAACATGGAGGGGCTGGGAGTTGAACCCATGGTCTCATGTATGCTAAGCATGTGCTCTACCACTGAGCTACACCCCCTCCTTCCTTGAAATAATTTTTTAAATGTAGACTTTATTATTATCCATGTATGGTGAAGCCAACAGATCAGGAGATGATTGCCATTGAAAAGATAGTTTGTTACTCACAGTTCCCAAGAGGAGGGCACATGCCGTGTCACAAATGGTCACATGAGGAAACACCAGCATTGGTTAGAAGACAGAAGAAACAAGGGGGAAATATGGGCAAGAGCCTTCATTGTGGCTTTTGTGGGAAGGAACAGTCAAGCTAGGGTAAGCAGGATTGGCTGGTTTGAATAATTTCAGCAGACTCGGCCATAGAAGCTGTCCCTGGTTGCCCTGAACATGGCCCTGGTGTTATTAGGGCAAATGGATTTTGTCCCAGAGTGTAAGAGCCTTGTGAGAGTTCAGTAAAGGAGGTGGTATGGGTACAGAATATGGACTTGTTAATTTGCATATGAAAGAAACTCTAGCAGATGAGTTGTTTACTACGTCTAGGATTGGCTAGCTCTGGGAGGAGCAATCTCTCCAGGGTCAGCAAGGCCCCAGATGTCAAAGCATCAGAAACATATGGTTAATACAATCCTCTCACACTCACCTGTCATGAGATTTCTCTCCCAACTCACCTAGTTTGGTCATGCTACAAAGGAAGGCATACTGTCTTTATCAGGCCCTTATTAATACACGTATACCTTGGGTGTGGAGGGATAAGATGGGTACCAAGTGGTGCATTATTAGAGAACAGTTCATTTATTCATATATTCATTCATTCATTTAAATACTTACTAATCAACTACAAGAATGTCAGGCAAAATTGCCTCCTTAGAGAGAAAATTTGGCCTTGGGTGATGAGCTATAGAACAGGTACGTTTCAGTTGTAGTGACAACAGGCAACATGGAAGCCATCAGACTGATTCAGAGAACTTTAGGACAGAGAAAGCTGGATAAAGGAGAAGGGAGTGCTGTGTAGAGGGATGGATGGGAGGCTGGCAGTGGGCTGAGGAGCCCCGGAGCTGGGGAAGAGAAACAACAAAGGGACAGAGTCTACCACAAAAGGGGAGAGGCTCATCATGGACAAACTTTACTTCACAATTGAGTCTGGAACGAGTCCTATTTATTTCACCTTTCTGGAAGGATCTGGTTTCCTAAGCAAGGAAAATAGAACAGGATGTGGGATATATCTGACGCATGCTTCTAAGTACAGCACTTTTACATACAGAGACCTAAGAATAGAAAAAGAAGGATGTATAAAACTTCTTTTGAGTTTTGAACCTTTGAAGAAATGGTACTCAAGAAATCAAAGTAACAAATGAATTTTAAAATCATACCTTTGTAAACAAGCATGAGATTCACCCTCATTCAAATCATTTCCAAGATAGGCCATAGGGTGTCATTCTTTTTCTTTCCATTCTGCAACCAGAGGTCATTGTTTCTGTGAGCTTCACAGTGAAATATCTGAGTGACTCTAGGAGCAGAAGGTAAGGGAGAGTGAAGGATGAGGCGGTTAAGCTACATGTATAGGTTCTGAAAAATTGTGTGGAATCCAGACTTTAATGTGTCGTTGTACAAACAGTTGCACTAAGTCTTAATAGCAGGATTCAATTGCTACATTAGCCCTACTAGTCTTAATACAGTAACATGGTTTTAGCCTGGGCTTGAGGAAGAAAAAATAGATAAGATTTGACATAATTCCAGCTGTAGTGAAGTAAGAATTTAAAAATTAACAAATATGTAGTGTCGGACTTACCTGGTGGCACAGTGGTTAAGAATCCTCCTGCCAATGCAGGGGACATGGTTCAAGCCCTGGTCTGGGAAGATCCCACATCCTGGGGAGCAACTAAGCCTGTGCACCACAACTTATGAGCCTGCACTCTAGAACCCGTGAGCCACAACTACGGAGCCCACGTGCCACAACTATTGAAGCCCATGCACATCGAGCCCGTGCTCCACAGCAAGAGAAGCCACCTCAGTGAGAAGCCCGTGCACCACAACGAAGAGTAGCCCCTGCTCTCCACAACTAGAGAAAGCCCGCGCGCAACAATGAAGACCCAACACAGCCAAAAATTAATTAATTAATTAATTAATTAATTTAAAATGTAGTGTTACAGGTCATGTTTCCCAGAAAGAAGACTCTGAGACTGAATTTCCTTGCAGAAAGTTTACTGGGGGGTGTTCTTAGGACCTGTGAGGAAATGAAGAAAGTAGGATTGGGCAGAAGGAAAAGCTGGGATGTGATATAGTCACACAATATCCAGGTCATCCCATGGGGTTATTTGGTGCTGAAATGTCCTTGCAGAATTATCCCAAATTGGAGAATGGGGGTGGGGCCTTTATACCCTGATGTTGATCATTTGATGCAAGCCACACACAGGAAAGCATGTGATTGTGGTCAAGGTGACTCTCCTTAGCAGAGGACAGTCTCTGGGTTTGAAGTTAGTGAGTGGGAATTCTGCTAAGAGCTGTAATCTGTCAACACACCCAGCAGCTGGGGTGCTATAGTCTGAGTGTTTGTGTGACCCAAGGATTCATATATTAAATTCCAACACCCAATGTGATGGTATTAGGAGATGGGCTCTTTGGGAGGTGATTAGGTCAGGAGGGTGGAACCCTTGTGAATGGGATTAGTGCCTTTATAAGAGATCCCAGAGAGTTTCCTTCCCCTTCCACTATGTAAGGATACAATTAGAAGTTTGCCACCCAGAAGGGGACCCTCACTCAACCATACTGGCACCCTGGTCTCAGACTTCCAGCCTCCAGAACCATGAGATATAAATTTTTGTTGTTTATAAGCCACTCAGTCTGTGGTATTTTGTTATTGCAGCCTGAATGGACTCAGACATACGGGAAGAGTGCTTCTGATCTAAAGAAGTTGGGGGTGATCTGCTCACCACAGTATCTTCTTTCAGGCTACCATAATCATTGTACCAATTCTATGCAAAAGAATGAGGAAAGAATAAATTTATTTTATCAAATAAAATATATAGCTACTTCACTGAATTGGGATTGGGGGTGAATGTTTGCTTATGTTATCTTCACAAAAAGGGTTAGAGCAGGCTTCCAGGGGCAGTACAAGAGTGCTTGTTCTCACAGTCACTCACCCATTCATCCTTTCATCAAGCATTTATTGTGTCTCCCATGCAGCAAAGATGTTTCAGGAAGCAGACTAGACCCCATAATGTTGACTTCACCCCTTCCCATCTCCAGCCATCTGGTTTCCCAATAGAGGACAAATATGAAGTTAACTGGGAATTTGGTCTGTTGGTTCTCAAAGTTGAGAGCTCCCCAGGTGAAATCTAAAATTGGCCCCTGCACACTAAGAGCAAGGAGAGACAGAAGAAAGACAGCACTCCAGATCAGTAGGTGGCAGTTTTAATCAGCAAGGGGACTTCATCCAAGGCTTGTTTAAGGTGGCCGAGAGACTAGTAGATCTCTGCACCTGCCCACCAGAATATTAAAAGTTTATATAGAGATCTTAACAGGGTTCAGTCATGTATACTGTCCAGATGGCCTCAACAACACGTTACTCTCTCAAGGCCGTGTCCTTGAAATGGCTCCAGCTATGAGAACAGTGGGCAGAACGTACATTCGAAGGACAGGGGAGTGGGTGAGGAACCTCCAGTTGCCCAGGTCCAGCTCACAGGTCAATGTCCTCTCAATGACTTCTTCCAACATGGTCTGAATTTCTAATGTACTCAGTAAGTATTCAAATATTTTAATGATGATGATGATGTATACTCAACAAAGGGAAAGCGAAGACTTGAATAGTAATTTGTGAGTGAGCAAAAGCTAACATTAGATTTAATTCTCAATTCTGACCATAATGCTTATTTATACCAACTAAATTTCATAAACACTATCATATCACTTATTAAATATCTTTTCCCTTATGTTCAGAGTCAATGGTGCCTTACCTTCCTGTCTCCACTTCCTGCTCCTCATTCCCTCTGGTATGTTCACTTTCTTGTTAATAATTACCAACCCTGAGGTCCATCCTTTATGTTTCCTACCAATTCATGATCTCTGTCTCTACTTCTCCCTCCATCTTTACCTCTTCCTAGGATGTTGCTCCATGTGATGACATGGGGGAGATGTTGAGGCAGGTTGAGTTAGTATGAGGGGATAGCACAAAGGGGCATAGTCAGGGAACGAAGTATCCAGAAGGAAGCAGGTACATACTGAACAGTATATTGAAAGTTCTGGCCCTGTCCTGCACACTCCACTTTTATCGCCATGATCATGAGAATCTTACTGGTCCCAAAGGGCACTCCCCTGCACTTAGGCAAACATGCCACAGAATGAAAATGGGAAATAATTACTTGGATTGACTCATTCTGCTCACTCCACCTGCTCTTTTCCCTTCACACCACTAGTAATATACCAGGACTGGAGAGGGGAAGAGGCTAAGTCAGTCAATAAGTGGAAATGTTAGGTGTTTGTGGGCAGGCAGCTGGTTTGTGGTAAGGTATTTACATGATTGTGAAATGCAAGAATGGTATTCGCCAATGATGGGATGTTGATTTGTAAGGCAAGGGCTAAAGGGTCAGAGAACTATTGCTGTGTTGGGGCCAGCTAGTATTTCGAAAAGGATGGCAGTCAGTGAGGTTAAGGCTGGGTATAATTATGGAAGCTAGACCAGGTGATAAAATGGCAATTTACTAAGGGTGACAGTTTTAGAATTGTCATCAACTTATGACCCTCTATTTCTCCTTCCACCGTCTCATTTTCCAATTTGCTAAATTACAAAATATTCATGTTCATCAGCGTTTCCTCAGGGAGAAAGTCACCATTTTCTAATTGTGTGATTCTAGTTACATTTTAGTATCTTAGCACAAGCCATTTCCGAAAAGTCACAAACACAATTTTCACATAGTTTTCAAGACATCCGGTTTTAAACACAACTTTCTCAAGTTCCAAGAAGAGATAAAATTTTAAGAATAAACTTAAAAGGATTTGGTTGCTAGATAAGTAAGGAAGGAATGAGGAAAGCTGTGATAACCACCAAGATCTTAAAAGAGTTGCATTTAGAACAGACCATATAATAGTTACAGCTCTTAGTCACCAAAAATGGAATAGAACCCAAACCACAGAAAAGGCTGTTTCATTTGTGAAGCCAATATTAATTTCTCATGCACCTCCACAAATTCTTGACCATGTTTCTGTTTATCCTTAAATAAACAGACACTCAAAAATCCAACAAGATAAAACGTTTTATTTTTTTTCTTCCTATGGAGAGATCGAGCGTTTAAGATCTGAACGAAGTGGTCACAGTTGTATGAAAGGGAAGAAACTCCAAGGGAATAGGAATCTCGTTAAGGAAAGTCACCTCTCCAAGCAACTGTGCCTTCCATCAGAGTTACTCTGCTCAGCTCTTAAAAGACTGTCATGGGATTTGTTTGTAAGACATCTAGTCTTTTATCATCTGTCACAGTAAAATGATTTTCCACTAGAAGGTTTGGGCATGGATTGTCCACAAAGAAGCATGTGAAAGGACCTGTCTCTTTTAGTCTAGACATGGAAAGTTAAATTTTACAATAACAAAGTCCAAAAAAGAAATGACTCTTAGGAATCCAAATGCTCTTCAAAATTAGCCCAACATATTGGACAAATTAACCAGAAGCATCTTTAGTGAAAATGAGCATAGGAGCATACATACCTTCCAGTCTTCCTTTATCAGACACTTTTCTAATTCATATTAATGGGAGGGGATGGTGGGAGAGAGGCCTGCTGTTAGGAAAACTGAAGTGAGAGAGGGGACATTTGGGTTTGAAGCTGGACTTGCCCATTAAATTCAGCATGTCATCTTGAGAATATCTCTTGGTCTCATTTTCCCTGCATGTAAAATGGAGTTCATCGTAACTTTCTACCTCCTCACAAGTATACAGTCGGGATAAAATGAGATGAAGAATGGGAAGCATTCTGAGATATAAAAATACACATTGACTTTGGCCTAGACTCAGAAACTCCAGTGAACTAGCCCTGTGCAAACACGCACACACCCTTGTCCAGATGCACCATAAAAGGCAGCCTCGAATGGCTGAGAAGTAGAGGGGAGAAAACAGGAGACTCCTTAAACGCAGAGTCTATCGATTAATAAAGAGTTGACTCAGAATGTGTGCTCACCTGTGTGCAAATTGAATCTTTCCCACATTGGGTTTTCAACCCAGAAGAGCCAAAACGGAAAATGCCCCTTTGTAGGTACTGTCTGGTAACTGAATGATGTATTGTTTGATTCCGTGCTCAGAAGGGGAAGACATCTTACTTCTCTGAGTCCCAGTTTCAGCCACGCAAAATAAGGTGGTGGGAAAAGTGACTGTAAGGGTTCCTTGAACTAACGTTTTCAGTTTTGAAAACTGAAGGAAAAGGAGGGCAGAACCGACAGCCTAACTAGTTCCTGTCCTGGGCGCCAGGCCAGACATATTGCCTCCCTATCGTCCCCTCAGAATGAAAATAACTTTGGTTCAGTTCATTCCAGCACAGCCTTAATCTACCACTGGTTTGTAAATCAATCATTAGACTCGTCTCAAAAGCAGCTGATTCTATTTCTGTCTGACTCTCAATGCCAAAATTCAATGCCTACTTTGTTTGGTTTTAATAAATTTATTCCGTGTTGCAAACATTGCGCAAAATGGAAAAAAGTCTAGAGTGGTCTGAGTTCAGGAAGTGAGGGCAGGGCTTCTTTATGAAAAATAAACATCCTCCTCCTTGTTTCCTTTGCACTCTTTTCTCACAAATCTGCTCACTCAGAGCCCTTGGAATCCAAGGCTCCAACATGTGTTTATTACCTCAGATCCATGTAGAGCGCCTCTGTGAATAATAAAGCCAAGAATATACGAAGTTCCTAAAGGCAGCTGACAGTCATACAAGCTGCACAGGACAAAAAAACGAATTACCTGAACCCTAGTAGGATCCTTTATCTTCCTTTTATAAACGTTGGCACATTAATCCCCATGAAGGAGAGACGTTTTGTCTGAATCTTGCCTTCCATGTTTTTGGGCACTCACTGCCCTTCTAGGGTTAACTAAGGATGTAACCTTTATCACTTCCTGTCCCACCACGGTATTCAGACCTATAACTGAATCCAGGATTGAGTCTGTTTTCAACTCTCTCTCTTCCACCTTTAAGGGTTTTCATTTCCTTTCAGGTCTGCTCCTTTTTGTTTCTCCTCAGGAGATTTTGTGAAGTGCTATTAAAATATAGGGGTTTCTGATTAGTGAAGCACACAAGTGACCCACAGAAGGAACCACACTAATATTAATTCTAGTTCAACAAGCACTTGGAAGGGCCTGGTAGAAGGGAGTATAACATGGGGTTAAGCACACAGACTCGGGAGTCAGACAGCCTGATTCTACTACTTATTAACTGTGTAATAAAAGCGTGAACTTTCTCAAGGTTAGTGATTTCTCTGTGCCCCAGTTTTCTACAATGTAAAATGGGAATAATAACAGAACTAACTTCCTATCTGAAGATGAAATGAAATAGCACAAGGACTTGACACAGAGCAAGCACTGATTATCATACTTGAGAAATATTCCAAAGTAAGCAGATGTCACGCACTTCACAAACTTTCTTTGTTTTTCCTTTCTTTCCCCGGTTTGTGCTATGCACTAGCTGTTCATTTTACCTAGAATGCTCACCGCACCTTCCCTGTTGGCAGCCCCTCATCAAGTCATTGAGGGCCCCAGTCAAATGGGTCTCTCTGGGCTCCCCTAACACACAGTACAGGCCCTGAATAATACAGCATTGATCACATCCTACTGCCATAATTTATTATATATTTTATATATATATATATATTATATTTTTTATATATTTCTTATATATGATGTATTATATATATACATCTTTACAAAGCATATAGCACACACTGAGAACTCAGTACATAATTTTGATCTCTGGGATACATCCCCAAACCTGTTTTCAATAGTTTCTTTCCACCACCGTGTCTATGCTGACCTGATAATGTACGAGCACATGACCATGACCATCAGAAGACTCAGAGCTGTCTGGGGCATACAGATTAGCTTGGTTGCTTCCAAGAATAAATTTGCTGGAATCTATTGGTTTTCTCCTCTAAGAAACTGTATGTATGTTCCCCCACCCCCCCATAGGAAGGCCACACAAATTAGCAGCCCCAGCTGAACAAATTAACTTTCTGGAATTTAGCTAGTTACCTAAAGAGCCTTTGGAAAATTTTCAGATTAGACCAGGCATTTACTGATAGAAAAATACATCAGGGAGGTGAGAAGTAGGATTGAAAACTTACTTTTAAAAATAAATGAGTGTTTATGAACAAGTAAAAGACAAAGAATAGTGAAGGCATAAAAGAAGGAAGAAGAAAACCAAAAAAAAAAAAAAGAAAGAAAGAAACTGAAGCTTTTCTCATTTGAAATGAGGAGGCACAAAATGTGGGTCTCTCTTTCTCTCTCTCTCTCTCTCTCTCTCTCTCTCTGGCTCCTGTGAAGGCTGGCTCTGGAGATGGCCACAGAAGCTCTAGGAGATGAGGGACATAAACTATGTAATCAAGAATTCAGATTAATCAAGTCGACAAATATTCCAAGACAGCCTGGAGTAGAGAAGAGAACTCAAACCTGAGCTCTGATCTCAACCTCAACATTTACTGGTTCAACCTTTGAGCAAATGAGCCTTTCTAAACCCAAAATGGAGATAACATGCATATCTGGAAGGGTTTTATGAAAATTAGAAATAAAAAAAGTGAAATATCTGGAATATATTTGGGACTTCATAAATAATAGATATTATTTTTATTAAAAAGTGTATGAAGCAATGTAAGTAAAACATGATTTCTAACCCACAATAAGTATATGATGCATTAAATTTAATGTACTAAAACATCTTCAGTAATTATTTCCTGAAAATAGAAATTTTTCAGTAGCAAAAGAAGAGAAAAACTCACTGAAATTTCTGGGGAAAAGTGGGCAAAATTCTTTAAGACACATTAAAGATGGCAACATCTACCTCCTAAAACAAACATACTACTGTGACTTGGCATTTTTATTAGGAAATAGATTTTTGCCCACTAGTTCTTAGGCCAATTAAATATTGTATCAATGGTTACACAAGATATAGGACCTGAGCTGGTCCATGGAAAACAGAAAGGATTTGGGTAGGTAAAGGGAGAGGGAAGCATTCCAAAAGAAAGGAGGGTGTGATGCAAAAGGACCCAGGTGTCTGAGATGATCCTGAGCTTTTAAATGCCCCTATCCTCCCAGCCCCAATAAAAAAACTCCTACACCCTTGCTTATTCACAACTACCTTCTGAACCTTTTTCCATATTCTTGTCTCCTTGCACTAGGTTAGGAGACCTATTACTGATCTCTTAATTTCTGGCCACATTTCCTGTCTACGCATCCCCAAACTCTACCTTAGGACCCAAGGTATAATATATTGTCCCTCTGGTTTTACCCCTTGACTTCCTTTCCTTGATAATAATTTGAACTTGGTGTCTTTTTCTGGTCCTTCCAGATGACTGTTCAGCCTGATTCCAGGGGCTATTAGAGCTAAGGTTCTTGCCAAGTCCTTGGTCCCTAGAGAGGGGATGGAAAAAGACACGAAAAATACAAGATCTTTGTAAATTAATTTGACTGAGGCAGTATTTGGGAAGGTGAGTGGTTAAAAACTTTGGCAAAATTACCAAGTTCTTTCCACATTGCCTGTCTTATAAAACACTTTGTGTTAGCCAAATTATATTAGCTGTGAAGTCCCATGGCCTACCAAAGGCTAAGTGACAGACTGAAACTTTGGGTCTGAGGTAATGTTGTCACTGAACTATGGTAGCCAAAGTCATCCCCTCCAGATTGGGAAGGGCTTTCTCTTGTCTTCTTAAAGGAGAGTGTAGAAGTATTTATGGCCATAGTCATGGTTCTTACAACAAACTCAATTATAAGCCATCATTATAAAAGTGATTTAGCGGGCTTCCCTTGTGGCACAGTGGTTGAGAGTCCGCCTGCCGATACAGGGGACACAGGTTCGTGCCCCGGTCCGGGGAGATCCCACATGCCGCGGAGCGGCTGGGCCCGTGAGCCTGTGCGTCCGGAGCCTGTGCTCCGCAACGAGAGAGGTCACAACAGTGAGAGGCCCGCGTACCGCAAAAAATACTCACAAAACCTAATTCCACCTTACAACTTATATAGTTATTGTTCCTTGAGCCAGTAAGACTCTTTCTCTTCCTGTTCTTACTACCCCCTTTTTACATTTAACTCTTATTTATACCTCAAATTGCAGATCAAATATTCTTCTTCAAGAATTTTTTCCTAACCCTCTAAACTAAGTCTGGATCCTCTGTCATGTACTTTTTCAACTCACTGTACTTTTCCTTCATAATATTTATCAAAGTTTATAATCATGAACTTTCATGATTATCTCATTCCACAAAACTGCCTTCTACAAAGGTAGAGATCTCTCCATCGTGCTCATTAGCAAAGCACAGCACATTGATGAACATGTTTCAGGGGCAGATGGGGGTGGGTTAACCCAAAGGAACATCCAAATATGAGTAAGTGAACTACAGAGAATGTAGAAGAGGTGCCAACCCACTAAGCCATGCCTAAAATCTTTCCATTTACTCGTAGCATTTACCACTAACCCATACAAAATTATTTACTTATGTGTATTATGATATTGTTTATCTCCTCTGCTAGAATTAATCTCCGTGGGAGCAGGGGTTTTGCCTGCTTTGCTCAGTGCTGTATTCTCAGTGCCTAGACCAGTAGTACCTACACACAATAGCACCTTGATAAATAGACGGTTTGAAAAGTAAATAAAAGTTAATATCACATTAAAATGAAAAAAATAATTTTAATGTGCCATAAAGGACAACATTTATCCCTGACCCTTTGAAATTTATTGCTTGATCTATTCTCAGACTGCAAAGTTGGGTGCACATGTGCTGAAATATTAAGTGCCCTCATGTTCAAGATGGTTATATTTTTCTGTTCTATTCGTGTTTTTTCTAGGATAAAACATATTCCATTGTCCTTTATGGCATTTTTCCTTGGCTTCTATTTTGTCAGACATTAATATTGATACTCCTACTTTCCTTTGGCTTATATTTGCTTGAAATAATTTTTCCATTCTTTTTTTAAGCTTTTCTGTATCTTTTGTCTTAAATGTGTCTCTGAGAGAACACATATTATTAGACTTCTTTTTAAAAATCTATTTTAATAGTCTGTATGTTAATTGGTGAGTTTGGCCCATTTACATTAACTAGAATTACCACCTTATTAAGACTATTTTCTACAGCACAAAGCTCTTTACATAACTAAGACTTTCTCACAGTATTTATAATTATTTGTTTATATATTATCCTCTCTATAGACTATAATTTTCTTGAGGACAGATATGAATTCCAATTAATACAGTATCTGCACAGAAAGGCAAATATCATATGATATTGCTTATACGTGGAATCTAAAAAAGGGTACAAATGAACTTAGTTATAAAACAGAAGCAGAGTCACGGTGTAGAAAACAAGCTTATGAGGGGTTATGAGGGTATAAGTGGGGGAGGGATAAACCGGGAGATTTGGACTGACATATACACACTACTATGTATTAAATAGGTAACTAATAAGAACTTGCTGTATAGCACAGGAAACTCTACTCAATACTCTGTAATGGCCTATATGGGAAAAGAATCTAAACAAACAAACAAAAAGAGTGGATATATGTATATGTATAACTGATTCACTTTGCTGTACACCTGAAACTAACACAATATTGTAAATCAACTATACTCCAATAAAATTTTTTTTAAAAAGTCAACAAGAGAAAATAAAAAAAAAACAGTATCTGGAATAAAGTAAGTAGTAGTTTAAAAGTCTTGTAGAAATCAATTTTCACTGCAAAGTAAAGGAGTTGTTACAGTGGAGGATTACTGGACTGAATGTCAATATAATGACATAGTATGAGTGTGTTTCGTGTTTGGTAGTTGCAATCATTGTTGCTTTTGTTGTGGACATCCATTTACAATGCTTGGTGTCAGTCTATTTATCTCTTGTAAAAATAAAATACAGTGTGTGTGTGTGTGTGTGTGTGTGTGTGTGAAAAAAAAAGTCTTGTAGAAAAATTAGCAAATGAATGAATTATCATTATTGTGCTTAGAAACTGCCCTGTCAGTAATATGTTAACTTATTTTTATAAATTCTATCTAGCAAATAATTATTAAGTGCTTACTATTTGCCAAGCAATGCATCATGTGTTATATTAGAATACAGATATTATGTATGTTAGAATACATAATCTTCACTCTTTAGATACTTATAATCTAATATAAATGATATATAATCCAATACAAATTATATCTACACTCACATATAAACATGCACACAGAGAACTGTTTGAAGTCAGGTAAAACCCAAGGCATCCGAGCCATGATATCTTTTTGGACAAGTCAATTGACAGTTCCAAGCGTCTCCATAAGAACTTTATAAAGATAAACTATATTCTCTTTATCAAGATAATATTTTAGACTATATTTTGTATTTACATGCATTTATTATGGATTTTTATTATAGACTTGCTCAGTTGTTTGCATACTCTTTATCCTGATCCTCTTTGAAGAGTAATAAGAATTGCTTCTTTTGTATGCATATATTCTATTTTTTTAAATCAATTTTTGTGCATGTCACTAGTGGGAATTTTTTCTTTAAAGTATCATTTAAGTCCTAGATTAGATAGTTTAAATAAGTTATATGCCAAGGCCTGTATAAATTTATTTAGATATTCACTGAAATGTTCCAGTATCTTTTCCTTTCTTGAGCTTTTTTTTTTTTTCAGAACATTCAAAATGCCTGAGGGTTCTTTAACTGCCCTCGTTTGAATAATTAATTCTAATCTTACACCATATGGAAATCAACCCTACAAGCCAGGTTTGCCAAATCTCTTCATGGCAGTCCATGTGGTTGCTTTCTTTTTGTGCAACAGAAAGACACGCTGGCATGAGGAGCAGTGGGTCCATTTTTTTTACTTCTCCTTGAGCACACACAGGAAAAATCTCAGCCAGAGGAACTGTGCCTGGCCCTCGAAGGGGTGTGTTTAGGTACAAAGCACAACATGAAGACCAATGTAAGGCTGAGAAGTCCAAGTTAAAGTTGCCAACTGACCTCCAATTGTCCCAGGAACATTTTTACTTTGGCACCATTGTCCATTTGATTTATTCCTGGCACCAAAATATTAAGTATTTAAGCCCTGCTCTTCTCGAGAGTCCACGGTATAGAGAACAGCCAATATCTGTATTCGAGTTTTTTCTCGTTCCCAAGAATCTTTGGCTTCAAAATGTGTATCCCCACAAATCCTCCAGCTCTGGCTGCTGACCTTGTGAGAAAGTTCACATGTCATCTGAAGATGGAAAGAAAGTACTGAAATTCATTCCAAGAAATACAGCACAACTTCTGGGAAAAGCAAAAATGGCACAAAATTTTCTTCCTTTCAGCTATTCAGCAAATGTTCAGGGAACGAAAAAAAATTGCACGTAGAGAGAGAGGAGATAGCCTTAGTCTCTTTTTTTTGTGAATGAACTTTTTGTATGTTACTTCTAGATAAGACATTCACATTTTTCCTTTTCTAACAAAAATTGTGCTTTGTTTTAAGATAGTTGGCATAGATGAGAGGTTTGTTTTGGTGAACCAGAAAAAATGCGAAGACAAGAAAGAAATGAAACTGTTTAATAAATATTATTCATTTTTTAACTTAATGGAAAAAGTAGTTCATTTAATTATTTAATTATGATGGCCTTTTGACCATCTTCCTATTTTCTCTTGTTTTCTGTCCATTGGAATTCTTTTTTTTAATAAATTGATTGATTGATAAATTTATTTATTTATTTTTGGCTGCGTTGAGTCTTCGCTGCTGCACATGGGCTTTCTCTAGTTGCGAGCGGGGGCTACTCTTCGTAGTGGTGCGCGGGCTTCTCATTGTGGTGGTTTCTCTTGTTGCAGAGCACAGGCTCAAAGCATGTGAGCTTCAGTAGTTGTGGCCCACGGGCTCAGTAGTTGTGGCTCACGGGCTCTAGGGCACAGGTTCAGTAGTTGTGATGCACAGGCTTAGTTGCTCTGCACCATGCGGCATCTTCCCAGACCAGGCTCAAACCCGTGTCCCCTGCGTTGGCGGGCGGATTCTCAACCACTGAGCCACCAGGGAAGCCCCACTGAAATTCTTATATCTGTAATCTGCAAATGTTTGGTGCTGTACATGGAGTCAGTTTCTTTCTATGACCTCAACTTGTATATACAGGCTCGCTCCAGCAGATCCATGTGTAAAAATCTACATGGAAAGACAAACCCTCAAGAAGAAAATTTACATCCCACACACAGTAAGGGAACATTTCTTGTTTTACTCTTCCAGAGGAATTCTTGCTATTCAAGTGATTTTCTTTGAAGAGAAAGGACAGTTTTTCCTGTACTTACACTATAATTTGATTTTACAATGTTATCGTCTGAAAATTTTTCGGGAACACTGCTATTTCACAAAGTGGATAATCAGCTAATTTAATAGTTGGATTACCATATAAGCCAAAGGTAGAAAAAATATGAGTGAAATAGTATTTTTCCCTTCTTTGAGCATACTTATAATTATTTTGTGTTTCAGATTATAGCAATTTCCTATCTTTGCAAGGAATTAAATTTATACTTCAACTAAACAGCAGAGATATATTTAGTGTGTGTTATGATAGACTGTGGGAGTGGATTGTTAAGGGTAACTTCACTGAGCTCTTACAGTTTTCAAGCACTGAACAAGGTTTGCAGGTAAGACAATGTATATGGGACTAGGGCTACAAAGATGAATAGAATACAAGCCCTGACTTCCCTTTGAGGAGCTTAAAATTCATTGTAGGTCTCTGTCATGTAAACAGACAATTTCAGTATTTTGCAATGAACCCGGGTGTGATTTAGGAAAGGGTGTCCTAGGGTTACTATGAGGACACACCAGAGGCATTTAACTCAATATGTGAATTCAGCAAGAGAGTCTTTTCCTTCTTTCAGCAAGAAAGAATCCAGTCTTTCCAGAGATGACAGTTCCCTAGATAGTCAGTTGTCCCCTGGTGGATAAATGTGCCTGGGGTGGGAAGGGGAGGAGACCTGTGATTGTACCATCAATAGTTGGGGAAAGGGTGTGTGGCACATACGGAGAACAGAAATGCCTGTAATTCAGAGAGGAAGAAGGTGTGCACTACTAAAGAAATAAAACAGAATGCTAAGGGAGTGTTTAAGGAAGGAGAAATAACCTAGTTGGGAAGCTTACTTATGTAATACATAGTGAAGCAGGTGGTATTTGAGATAAGCCTTAAAAGATGCCCGAGGCTGCAGTAGACAGAGACAGGAATGCAGAAAAGAGATTATGCAATTCAATGAGAAAAGGTGTGATGACAAACACTGAAGGACGTCTTAGAACAAGTTGTTCAGTTTGGCTAGAGGACTGGTTACATTCAGAGGAAAAGTGAAAGAAAAGAATGGGAAAGACAGCTGAGAATATAAGGAAGGGAACTAACATTTAATGAGCAACTACTATATTACAGACTCTTACTGGGTAGTTTACAAGGGTTATCTCATTAAATCTTTACAACAATTTATGCAACAATTGTCATCCTTCACATGCTACAGTGAGGAAATGACTTATCCAGGGTCACATCGCTAATTAGCAAGAATAACAAGAACTATTTTCATGGAACATTTACCATATGCCAACACTGTGCCTGCTAGATGCTCACATGCATTATCTTATTTAATCCTCACTACAACTTTATAAACTACTTTCCATCAGCACCCCCATTTTTTTCAGATAAAGAAAATGAGAATCAGAGAAATGGCAGAGATCACTAAGTGACAGAGCAGAACTCAATTTCAGTCCTGCTGACTCCAAAACGCATGCTCTTTTCCACTATCTACTGTGTCACCAGAGAATTGGGGACATAAGAGGGATAGGATACTGACTCAATTCAAGCACTGGGCAGCTGTTGTATGTTAGAAAGATGAATAAGATCCAGTGGCTAAGGTCATGGAAGCAACCTAAATGTCCATCGACAGATGTCCAAAGAAGATGTGGTACATATATACAATGGAATTACTCAGCCATGAAAAGGAACAAAATTGGGTCATTTTTAGAGACATGGATGGGCCTAGAGACTGTCATACAGAGTGAACTCAGTCAGAAAGAGAAAAACAAATACCGTATATTAACCCATATATGTGAAATCTAGAAAAATGGTATAGAGGAACTGGTTTGCAAGGCAGAAATAGAGACACAGATATAGAGAACAAATGTATGGACACCAAGGAGGGAATGTCAGTGGGGGTGGGGGGATGAATTGGGAGACTTAGATTGACATATATATACTAATATGTATAAAATAGATAACTAATAAGAACCTGCTGTATAAAAAATAAATTAAAGAAAATAAAAAGATCCAGCGGGTAACCTCAGAAACCTCGCAGTCTGATGGGAGAGCAAGAAAAACAAGTGTTCACGCCAGACTCTCCTCCTTACTCATCCCAGACCCCACCCCATATCCATTTCTCCTGCCCTTCTGTTGCTCTCTCAAAACAAAACAAACCCAAAAGTTACATCTTGTTCCCTTTAGTTTCTCTTCCCTTCCTTTTGATCCCATTCTTACTTGCACTCATTTATCTCCTACCAAAAGCCAGAGAAAGCACTCCAGTGAAAAATCCCTTCATCTCCTCAACAAAATCTCTTTTAAAATTTCATAGTGGCGGGAAAGAAATAATGTAGGATTACAAGAAAGACAGGAAACAGGGAGAATGATAAATTGGAAGAATCAGAGTCAGGGATGATGCCACCAAGATTCAGACAAGCACTGGCTACTGGACTGTTTAAGTGAACAGCAGTGGGCAGGCTAAATTACATTTCCACTGGTCATCCCAACCCACGTTTCACTGCAGCATTTTCCATCACAATTCTACAGGGAGGAGTCAGAGGTGGAAACCATCTCTAATTTCACAGCCTGTTCACTTCTTACCTTGATCCGCAGGCGTCTTCTGCACTACACTCTCCCTACTACTAACCTGGAAATTTTTCCTTTCCGTCCTCTTCCACCTTTTTCTGAATTTCATCCTATTTCCAGGGTTTGCAGTGACTAGATGATGAAACAAAGGAGAGGAATTGTAGAGTTTCAGATCTCTGCCATGAGACTTTTCTCCACTGACCAAACCCCGGCTAAAAAGATTGCTTTTTTTTTTGTCCCAAGGATTTCAAAGCATATCAATGAATGAATGAATGAATGAATGAATGAAGTTATTTGACAGCACTGGGAAATGACAGCAAAGAGGGCCAGCTGGGAGGTGGTGATTTGAGTGAAATGTTTGCAAGGCATCTTGCTAGTGGTTTTCAAGCTCAGGGGTGGACACCCAAACACCAGTCAGCCCTGGAAGAACCACTTTCAAAATAGCATTAAGAACACATTGTTCCTTCAAACCCTGGATTATATAATTATTTCTCTATCTTGTTTATCTATTCCAAGGATGAAATAATCAAGAAGCACATAATTATAGCAGTCTATTTCAACACATGTTTAGAAAGAGAATGAAAGGAGTTTTTTCAAAAGTCACATAGGCATTGCGTGGCAGTATCAGAACTAAATGGAGCTCTTTCAGCTTCCAATTTAGTTCCCATTGGACGAGACCTTGCTGATTCAGTCACTCCCACTTTTTGTCTATTCTCCTGTGCTTTGGTCATTCTTAACAATCTATTCCTTGACTATTGGGGGAAAACCAAAATAACACTAAACCAATGGAGTTAAACCTATCTTTTTGGAAATAACATTGTGTGTGTGTGTGTGTGTGTGTGTACTCCATGACATTACATGCCAGTGATTAATGGAGGTGCTCTACCCGTGTTGTCCTATTTAATCCATCCAACAGTCCTGTGAGTCAAGTTTTGTAATCCCTAACTGTGTCACTGAGAGATGTGAGGCTCAGGAAATTAAGTAACTTGTTGAATGTCACACAATAACATTCCATTGCATATATATATACCACATTCTCTTTATCCAGTCATCTTTTGATAGACATTTAGGTCGTTTCCAAAAGTCACATCCCTCAGCTGGAAGAGTTACTTACCTTCCATGGGACCTTTCTTCGGAATCCAGTCTAGCTTATATGATGATTGTTTGTCTGAGGAACTATCAAAAGTATGGAGGGAAAACCAAGATGGAATAAAGACAGGGGATTGTCAGTCCTTCCAATTTTTTGTTTGTTTGTTGTGTTTGAGAAAACAATAAAAGACTAGGTGAAAAAGATACAGGCTGGAGTACAGAAGACGTTTGGTTGATTTGAATTATTCAATAGTTATTCAGCTATTGAGCAGACTTTCTTCTGCTCAATCTATTGCCTAAAGTTAAAATCACTTTAAGAATAATTTAAATTTCCGCATAGATGGAATACCTTTGGATTAGACAGAGGTCCATCCAGATATCTACCTCTGACTGAAGGAGGTCAAAGAGGAACATGTTTTCATTTCTCATGTCAACTTTAAAAGTAGCTAACTATTTTTTTTTAAATTTTTTGCAGTACGCGGGCCTCTCCCTGTGGTGGCCTCTCCCGTTGCGGAGCACAGGCTTCGGACGCACAGGCTCAGCGGCCATGGCTCACGGGCCCAGCCACTCCGCGGCATGTGGGATCTTCCCAGACCGGGGCACGAACCCGTGTCCCCTGCATCGGCAGGCGGACTCTCAACCACTGCGCCACCAGGGAAGCCTGGCTAACTAGTTTAACTTCTGTTAATAACTAATGATATCATTATTGTGTTTACTTCAATTTTTCTTGAACCATTGGCTGCTGTTTAAAGCTATTGCTCTATCTTCCCTAAAACTACTCTCTATAAATTAAAGCTGTGCTCTCACGTTCTTGTGTACTGTGATTTGGTGAACAAAGCTATCATCCTGTCCTTTCCCTTCACATCTTTACAAATGCTTAACATACTCCTGCTCTGCTTCTGTCTTACTCAGAGACACCATTTCATCCTTCTCATATTCTATTTTATCAGCCCTACCTTCAAGCCTCCTGTTTCTGCCAGTCACCAATATCTCCTTCAGTTCCTACAAGTTACTTGGCTCCATTTCTTGCCGTTGTAAATTTCCTGAATGCAGGAAGGAATATTTTTATGTCGGTGAGTTGGAATTATGAAAGGTGAATACAAGGATGTGGCAGAGTGTGGGAAGGAAGTAGAATAGATCTAAAAGGGCCCCTTGCCTTCCAGGTGAGGCCGTGGTACCGTGGGAGAAATTCCCCAGACTTTAACTTCACACCTCTCTCAGAGGAAGCATCCAGAGTCTGATGAGAAAAAGGCCAGCCTTTCCCAACTTCATCTCTCACCAAGATAGGAGATGCAGAAGTTGTTCTCTATTTTGCTTTGAGTTGAAGGAGCATCTTGTAAATTGAGCCCAGATTTCCAGTTTTGCTTGGGGTCTAAGTAACTGTAGAAGTTGGCTTTGTAGACACCATGGAGCCTGTATTCTTATACCAAACCAGATGACAGTCAGCAAACATGAGTGTTCATAGACTGGGATGAGACTTGGTGATTCCTGAAGTGAGATGTAAGTTTTAGGAGGCAACATATTTGAGTTGGAGCTTGTTTCGACAAGACAATTTAGTGTGCAGAGTGCTGGATAAAGAAATGAGGGGGCTTCCCTGGTGGCGCAGTGGTTGAGAGTCCGCCTGCCGATGCAGGGGACACGGGTTCGTGCCCCGGTCCGGGAAGATCCCACATGCCGCGGAGCGGCTGGGCCCGTGAGCCATGGCCGCTGAGCCTGCGCGTCCAGAGCCTGTGCTCCGCAGCGGGAGAGGCCACAGCAGTGAGAGGCCCGCGTACCGCAAAAAAAAAAAAAAAAAAAAAAAAAGAAATGAGGGACTTAGGTTCCGATACCTAATGCATCCCTTTCTCTGATTTTACAAGTCATTTAACTATCTGGGATTAAGGGGCAATATGCAAATCCTTAATTTTTATTGTCATATTTTAAAGGACATTGAATAAATTATTATGTTATGTATGTATATCTTTGTATAATTTTATCCTTAGCTCTGCAACTGGGAACTCAAGGATCCCTGTAGACACAATCACAGAATTATTTAAGTAAGTATCAGAGCATTAGGGAATACTGTGTGATTGTATCAGTGGTTAAAATCATATTCTTCTAAATCAGACAGCCCTGTGTTTGAATCCCGTCTTTGCCATTTAATTGCCGTGTGACCTTGGATTAAATATGTAACCTCTGGGGCTTCCCTGGTGGCTCAGTGGTTGAGAATCTGCCTGCCAATGCAGGCGACATGGGTTCGAGCCCTGGTCTGGGAAGATCCCACATGCCGCGGAGCAACTAGGCCCGTGAGCCACAACTACTGAACCTGCGCTCTAGAGCCCGCAAGCCACAACTACTGAGCCTGCGCATCTGGAGCTTGTGCTCTACAACAAGAGAGGCTGTGACAGGCCCGCGCACCGCGATGAAGAGTGGCCCCCATTCGCTGCAACTAGAGGAAGCCCTCTCAGAAACGAAGACCCAACACAGCCAAAAATAAATAAATAAAGAAGCTTTCATTAAAAAAAAAAAAAGTAACCTCTTTGAGCCTTAAGTTTCTGATGTATGTGAATAATTATACTCAGTATGTAGGATTATTATGAGAAGTAAAGAACACAGTGAATAAAAAGTGATTATCTCAGTACTTAGTATGTAGCTAAGATGATGTATGATATATCAATATTACTTGGATAGTTGTATAATTTTATTTGATATCTGCTATCATATTTTTTAAAATGAAGCTTTTAATAGAAAAGAAAAGGGTAGAGGAAATCATCTATAAAGGAAGAATAGAAAAATTACAGCTGTTCTGAACCAAGAGTTCAGCTAACCTCCAGACTTCTTCGCCTTTCCCCAGAAGTTTGTGCCCAGGCTTCCCTAGATGCTCTCCCAAACTTGAGTTCAACAAAGATTGATTTTCATTTAGTTCAGCTAATACAAATTAAGACAGGGATTTGATGGATGGGAAGTTATGTGGATTAATAAATCTGAGATGTAGAATCCATGCAAGGGGCTTCCCTTAAAAGAACAGAACTAAGAGGTCAGCACTGTCTCATGAAATTGGCTAGATGTTTCTCAATTCATTGCCTTTGGATGTCCTAGATAGTGATTTCTGCTTTTTATCTTCAGAGATGCTGCTTCCTAACTCTTCTTTGCCTTTTTCCCTTTACTGGCAAGAGAAGGGGTTTTAGAGCCGCCAGAAAAAGAATAATATGAACTCGTAAAACCAACATTTTGTAAATAAAGCTGAATCTCATGGAACTGAAAGAAAAAAATCTAACAGGAGCCAAGAAAAGTTCTCAAAAAGACAACATGCCTAGCAGTCTGAAAAAGATTTAGAGAAAGGATGAGAAAGGACAGAGAGCAGAAAACGTGGACTTGGTGGGGATATATATTAGCTCCATTATTACTGTACCATTATTTTAGTCACAGAAATACTATAGAAAAGGGATAACTTTTGGTGTATGTTCCAGGACACACCGTTCTGAGAAGCTTCTCCCCACAGTAATTCCTGGCAGCTCTGTCAACCTTCCCCCTCCTCCATTCTCTCCCTGAAGTCTGAGCTTCTCCTCAGTGTTTTTTGCAATGTTCTGCAAACAAAAGTACTGCTGAGTGCCCATTAAAATGTCGCTCCAAAGCCACCCGCCCTGCAGCGGAGAGGTCACCGCGTGAGGCCACCTCCGCAATCGCCGCGAGGTCGGGGCACCGGGCTTCACCATGGCCTACAGCCAGCAGGAAGGGAAGGATCGCATATTTGTAACCAAAGAAGACCATGAAACTCCAAGGAACGCGGAGCTGGTGGCCAACGACCCCAATGATCCATATGAGGAGCACGCACTGATCCTGCCCCACGAAGACAACATCAGCTGGAACTGCCCATGCCTTGGGGGGATGGCCAGCGGCCCGCATGGGGAACAGTTCAAGGTGGCCTTTTCCTGCTTCCACTGCAGCACAGAGGATGTCAAGGGGTCGGACTGTGTAGACCAGCTCCGCGCCATGCAGGAGGGCAGGCAGTAGCACCTGGACCTCTATCCCCAGGAGGAAGAGGAGAAGCCAGCGGATCGATTAGAGGAAACAGCTGCTTCTGAGGCCACCATAACCAAAGAAGAGGAGGGGTCCAGCTAATGAGGGCCCGGGGCACTGGGCTCCGGCCTCTTTCAGAGCGTGTGAACCTCTCCAAGAAAGTGTCTCTCCCTCTGTTGTTCTGTGCACTGTAATGGAAAAATAACTTATTGTGCTGATCGGGGTCTTGGCCCCTTGACATATGCACTGAAAAATGGGTTGTATGAATGTGTGTCTCACATGAACCTCTCTCTCTTCTCTCTGATGAGTTGATCTTGGTGTTTTTGGATACAAAGGCCCCATCGAGGGATTCCCTGCTGACGCAAGGGTTAGGAATCCACCTGCCAATGCAGGGGACACAGGACCACGAGCCCTGGCCCGGGAAGATCCAACATGTCACAGAGCAACTAAGCCCACATACCACAACTACTGAGCCTGAGCTCTAGAGCCCACGTGCCACAACTACTGACCCTGCATGCCACAACTACTGAAGCCCATGTGCCTAGAGCCCATGCTCCGCAACAAGAGAAGACACCACAATGAGAAGCCCACGCACCACAAGGAAGAGTAGTCCCTCCTCAATGCAACTAAAGAAAGGCCACGTGCAGCAACGAAGACCCATTGCAGCCAAAGATAAAAGGACCCATCGGGTTAGTTCAACTCCTCTTCATAAGAATACATGGCTGGAGAGAGCCCGAGGGAAGTCCATATCATATACAGTTTGAGAGAACATGCCGTGTGGCTGACAGGGTCTTGGTGCTCTGGCCGGGTGTCAGGCCTGAGCCTCGTAGGTGGGAGAGCCAAGTTGAGGACACTGGTCCACCAGAGACCTCCCAGCCCCTTGTAATAAAAAACAGCAAAAGCTCTCCCAGAGATGTCCATCTCAATGCTAAGACCCAGCTCCACTCAGTGACCAGCAAGTTCCAGTACTGAACACCCCATGCCAAGCAACTAGCAAGACAGGAACACAAGCTCAGCCATTAGCAGAGAGGCTGCCTAAAATCATAATAGTTCACAGACACCCCAAAACACAGCACCGAATGCACTCCTGCCCACCAGAAAGACAAGATCCAGCCTCATCCACCAGAACACAAGCACCAGTCTCCTCCACCAGGAAGCCTACACAAACCACTGAACCAACTTTACCCCCTGGGGGCAGACACCAAAAACAACAGGAAGTACGAACGTGCAGCCTGCGAAAAGGAGACAACAAATGCAGTAAGTTAAGCAAAATGAGAAGACAGAGGAATACACAGCAGATGAAGGAGGAAAGTGAAAACCCACCAGACCAAACAAATGAAGAGGAAATAGACAGTCCACCTGAAAAAGAATTCAGAGTAATGACAGTAAAGATAATACAAAATCTTGGAAATAAAATGGAGAAAATACAAGAAACATTTAACAAGGACCTAGAAGAACTAAAGAGCAAACAAACAATGATGAACAACACAATAAATGAAATTAAAAATTCTCTAGAAAGAATCAATAGCAGAATAACTGAGGCAGAAAAGTGGATAAGTAATCTGGAAAATAAAATAGTGGAAATAACCACTGCAGAGCAGAATAAAGATAAAACAATGAAAAGAATTAAGGACAGTCTCAGAGACCTCTGGGACAACATTAAACATACCAACATTTGAATTATAGGGGTCCCAGAAGAAGAAGAGAAAAACAAAGGGACTGAGAAAATATTTGAAGAGATTATAGTTGAAAACTTCCTAATATGGGAAAGGAAATAGTCAATCAACTCCAGGAAACACAGAGTCCAATACAGGATAAATCCAAGGAGAAACATGCCAAGACACATATTAATCAAACTATCAAAAATTAAATACAAAGAAAAAATTTTAAAAGCAGCAAGGGAAAAGCAAAAAATAATATACATAGGAATCCCCATAAGCTTAACAACTGATTTCTCAGCTGAAACTCTGCAAGCCAGAAGGGTGTGGCAGGACATATTTAAAGTGATGAAAGGGAAAAACCTACAACCAAGGATACTCTACCCAACAAAGATCTCATTCAGATTCAACAGAGAAATTAAAACCTTTACAGACAAGCAAAAACTAAGAGAATTCAGCACCAGCAAACCAGCTTTACAACAAATGTTAAAGGAACTTCTCTAGGCAGAAAACACAATAGAAGGAAAAGACTTATAATAGCAAACTCAAAACAATTAAGAAAATAGTAAGAGGAACATACATATCAATAATTACATTAAATGTAAATAGATTAAATGTTCCAACCAAAAGACACAGAATGGTTGAATGGATACAAAAACAAGACCCGTATATATACTGTCTATGAGAGACCCACTTCAGACCTAGGGACACATACAGACTGAAAGTGAGGGGATGGAAAAAGATATTCCATGTAAATGGAAACCAAAAGAATGCTGGAGTAGCAATTCTCATATCAGACAAAACAGACTTTAAAATAAAGACTATTACAAGAGACAAAGAAGGACACTACATAATGATCAAGGGGTCAATCGAAGAAGATATAACAATTGTAAATATTTATGCACCCAACATTGAGGCACCCCAGTACATAAGGCAAATGCTAAGAGCCATAAAAGGGTAAATCGACAGTAACACATATATAGTAGGGGACTTTAACACCCCACTTTCACCAATGGACAAATTATCCAAAATGAAAATAAATAAGGAAACACAAGCTTTAAATGATACATTAAACAAGATGGACTTAATTGATATTTATAGGACATTCCATCCAAAAACAACAGAATACACATTCTTCTCAAGTGCTCATGGAACATTCTCCAGGATAGGTCATATCTTGGGTCACAAATCAAGCCTTGGTGAATTAAAGAAAATTGAAATCATATCAAGTATCTTTTCTGACCACAGTGCTATGAGACTAGATATCAATGACAAGAAAAAATCTGTAAAAAATACAAACATATGGAGGTTAAACAATACACTACTAAATAAGCAATAGATCACTGAAGAAATCAAAGAGGAAATCAAAAAATACCTAGACACAAATCACAATGAAAACACAATGACTCAAAACCTATGGGATGCAGCAAAAGCAGTTCTAAGAGAGAAGTTTATAGCAATACAATCTTACCTCAAGAAACAAGAAATATCTCAAATAAACAACCTAACCATACATCTAAAGCAATTAGAGAAAGAAGAATAACAAACCCCCAAAGTTAGCAGAAGGAAAGAAATCATAAAGATAAGATCAGAAAAAATGAAAAAGAAATGAAGGAAATGATAGCAAATATCAATAAAACTAAAAGCTACTTCTTTGAGAAGATAAACAAAATTGATAAACCATTAGCCAGACTCATCAAGAAAAAAACGGAGAAGACTCAAATCAATAGAATTAGAAATGAAAAAGAAAAAGTAACAACTGACACTGCAGAAATACAAAGGATCATAAGAGATTACTACAAGCAACTATATGCCAATAAAGTGGACAACATGGAAGAAATGGATAAATTCTTAGAAAAGCACAACCTTCCCAGACTGAACCAGGAAGAAATAGAAAATATAAACAGACCAATCACAAGCACTGAAATTGAGACAGTGATTAAAAATCTCTCAACAAACAAAAACCCAGGACCAGGTGGATTCACAGGCAAATTCTATCAAACATTTAGAGAAGAGCTAACACAATCCTTCTCAAACTCTTCCAAAATATAGCAGAGGGAGGAACAGTCCCAAACTCATTCTACAAGGCCACATCACCCTGATACCAAAACCAGACAAAGATGTCACAAAGAAAAGAAAAATACAGGGCAATATCACTGATGAACATAGATGCAAAAATCCTCCACAAAATGCCAGCAGACAGAATCCAACAGCATATTAAACAGAATATACACCATGATCAAGTGGAGTTTATCTCAGGAATGCAGGGATTCTTCAGTATACACAACTCAATCAATGTGATAAACCACATTAAAAAATTGAAGGATAAAAACCATATGGTCGGGGCCCCGGAGGAAGATGGCAGAAGAGTAAGACGCGGAGATCACCTTCCTCCCCACAGATACATCAGAAATTCATCTACACGTGGAACAACTCCAACAGAACACCTACTGAACGCTGACAGAAGACCTCAGACCCCCCAAAAGGCAAGAAACTCCCCACATACCTGGGTAGGGCAAAAGAAAAAAAGAATAAACAGAGACAATAGGATAGGGACGGGACCTGCACCAGTGGGAGGGAGCCATGAAGGAGGAAAGGTTTCCACACACTAGGAGCCCCTTCGCGGGCGGAGACTGCAGGTGGCGGAGGGGGAAAGCTTCGGAGTAGCGGAGGAGAGCACAGCAACAGGGGTGTGGAGGGCAAAGCGGAGAGATTCTGGCACAGAGGATCGGTGCCCTCAGGCACACACCAGCCCGAGAGGCTTGTCTGCTCGGCCACCGGGGCGGGCGGGGCTGGGAGCTGAGGCTCGGGTATCGGCTTTCAGTCGGAGCGCAGGGAGAGGACTGGGGCTGGCGGCAGGAAGAGAGCCTGAACGGGTTAGTGCACCACAGCTAGCCCGGAGGGAGTCCGGGGAAAGGGTCTGGAGCTGCCGAAGAGGCAAGAGACTTTTTTCCCTTTTGTTTCCTGGTGCGCGAGGAGAGGGCATTAAGAGGGCTGCTTGGGGAAGCGCCGGAGACAGGCGCGGACCTCGGAGACGGGTGTGGGACGCTGGGGCTGCTGCTGCCGCCGCCGCCGCGGGGCCTGTGTGCGAGCGCGGGTCATTGTCCGCCCCGCCTTCCGGGGGGCCTGTGCACCCCGCCACTGCCGGGGTCCCGGGACAGCGCACGGAGCGCCTCGGGCTGCTACAACGTCACGCCGGCCTCTGCCGCCGCAGGCCCGCCCCACACTGCGCGCCCCTCCCTCCCCTCTGCCTGAGTGAGCCAGAGCCCCCGAATCAGCGGCTCCTTTAAACCCGTCCTGTCTGAGCGAAGAACGGACGCCCTCCGGCGACCTACGCGCAGAGGCGGGGCCAGGTCCAAGGCTGAGACCCGGGAGCTGTGAGAGCAGAGACAGGGAAATCTCTCTGTGCAGCCTCGGAGGCAGCGGATTAAAGCTCCACGGCCCATTTGATGTGCCCTGCGTCTGTGGAGTGCATAAATGGACAGCGAGTCATCCCAAATTGAGGAAGTGGACTTTGAGGACAAGATTTAAGACTCTCCCCCCTTTTCCTCTTTTTACAACGAATTATCCCAAATTAAGGAGGTGGACTTAGAGAGCAAGATTTCAGACTTCTCGCCCTTTTCCTCTTTTTACAACGAATTATCCCAAATTGAGGAGGTGGACTTGGAGAGCAAGATTTTTTATTTTTCCCCCTGCTCTCTTTTTGTGAATGTGTATGTGTAATCTTCTGTGTAAGATTCTCTCTGTATAGCTTTGCTTCCACCATATGTCCCAGGGTTCTATCTGTCCGTTTTTTTTTCAATAATTACTTTTTAATTTTAATAACACTACTATATTTCATACTTTATTCTAATTTACTTTACCTGCTCTTTCTTTTTTTCCTAACTTCCCTTCCTCCCTCCCTCTCTCCGCTCCTCCTTTCCTTCTTTCTTTTTCTTTCCTCCCTCCCTCCCTCTCTTCTTCTTTCCACTTTCTTTTTCTTTCCTTCCTCCCTCCCTCCCTCCTGTCTTTCTTTCTTTCCTTCCTTCCTCCCTCCCTCCCTTCTTCCATTCACTCTTCCTTTTGCTTTCATTCCTCCCTCCCTCCCTCCTTTCTTTCTTCCTTTCTTTCCATCCATCCTTCCTCCCTCCCTCCCTCCTTTCTTTCTTTCTTTCTTTCCATCCATCCTTCCTCCCTCCCTCCCTCCTTTCTTTCTTTCTTCCTTCCTTCCTTTCTTCCCTTCTTCCTTTCTTTCCCTCTCTCTTTCTTTCTTCTACTAATTCTTTCTTTCTACTTTTTCCCCCTGTTATTCTGAGCCGGGTGGATGAAAGGCTCTTGGTGCTGCAGCCAGGAGTCAGTGCTGTGCCTCTGAAGTGGGAGAGCCAACTTCAGGACACGGGTCCACAAGAGACCTCCCAGCTCCACATAATATCAAGCAGCGAAAATCTCCCAGAGATCTCCATCTCAACACCAGCACCCAGCTTCACTCAACGACCAGCAAGCTACAGTGCTGGTCACCCTATGCCAAGCAACTAGCAAGGCAGGAACACAACCCCACCCATTAGCAGAGAGGCTACCTAAAAATATAATAAGGCCACAGGCACCCCAAAACACACCACCAGACGTGGACCTGTCCACCAGAAAGACAAGATCGAGCCTTAACCACCATACAACAGGCATTAGTCCCCCCAACCAGGAAGCCTACACAACCTACTGAAACAATCTTAGCCACGGGGGACAGACACCAAAAACAACGGGAACTACGAATCTGCAGCCTGCAAAAAGGAGACCCCAAACACAGTAAGATAAGCAAAATGAGGAGGCAGAAAAACACACAGCAGGTGAAGGAGCAAGATAAAAACTTACCAGACCTAACAAATGAAGAAGTAATAGGCAGTCTACCTGAAAAAGAATTCAGAATAATGATAGTAAAGCTGATCCAAGATTCTATTTCCAAGATCCAAAATCTTGGAAATAGAATACACAATATGCAAGAAACAGTTAACAAGGACCTAGAAGAACTAAAGATGAATCAAGCATCGATTAAAAACACAATAAATGAAATAAAAAATACTCTAGATGGGATCAATAGCAGAATAACTGAGGCAGAAGAACGGATAAGTGAGGTGGAAGATAAAATAGTGGAAATAACTGCTGCAGAGCAAAATAAAGAAAAAAGAATGAAAAGAACAGAGGACAGTCTCAGAGACCTCTGGGACAACAGTAAACGCACCAACATTCGAATTATAAGGGTTCCAGAAGAAGAAGAGAAAAAGAAAGGGACTGAGAAAATATTTGAAGAGATTATAGTTATAGTTGAAAACTTCCCTAATATGGGAAAGGAAATAGTTAATCAAGTCCAGGAGGCACAGAGAGTCCCATACAGAATAAATCCAAGGAGAAATACGCCAAGACACATATTAATCAAACTGTCAAAAATTAAACACAAAGAAATCATATTAAAAGCAGCAAGGGAAAAACAACAAATAACACACAAGGGAATCCCCATCAGGTTAACAGCTGATCTCTCAGCAGAAACTCTACAAGCCAGAAGGGAGTGGCAGGACATAATTAAAGTGATGAAGGAGAGAAACCTGCAACCAAGATTACTCTACCCAGCAAGGATCTCATTCAGATTTGATGGAGAAATTAAAACCTTTACAGACAAGCAAAAGCTGAGAGAGTTCAGCACCACCAAACCAGCTTTACAACAAATGCTAAAGGAACTTCTCTAGGCAAGAAACACAACAGAAGGAATATACCTACAATAACGAACCCAAAGCAATTAAGGAAATGGGAATAGGAACATACATATCAGTAATTACCTTAAATGTAAATGGACTAAATGCTCCCACCAAAAGACACAGAGTGGCTGAATGGATACAAAAACAAGACCCATATATATGCGGTCTACAAGACACCCACTTCAGACCTAGAGACACATAGAGATTGAAAGTAAGGGGATGGAAAAAGATATTCCATGCAAATGGAAATCAAAAGAAAGCTGGAGTAGCAATTCTCATATCAGACAAAATAGACTTTAAAATAAAGACTATTAGAAGAGACAAAGAAGGACACTACATAACGATAAAGGGATCGATCCAAGAAGAAGATATAACAATTGTAAATATTTATGCACCCAACATTGAGGCACTTCAATACATAAGGCAAAATACTAACAGCCATAAAAGGAGAAATCGACAGTAACACAATCATAGTAGGAGACTTTAACACCCCACTTTCACCAATGGACAGATCATCCAAAATGAAAATAAATAAGGAAACACAAGCTTTAAATGATACATTAAACAAGATGGACTTAATTGATATTTATAGGACATTCCATCCAAAAACAACAGAATACACATTTTTCTCAAGTGCTCATGGAACATTCTCCAGGATATATCATATCTTGGGTCACAAATCAAGCCTTGGTAAACTTAAGAAAATTGAAATTGTATCAAGTATCTTTTCCGACCACAATGCTATGAGACTACACATCAATTACAGGAAAAGATCTGTAAAAAATACAAACACATGGAGGCTAAAGAATACACTACTCAATAACGAAGTGATCACTGAAGAAATCAAAGAGGAAATTAAAAAATACCTAGAAACAAATGACAATGGAGACACGACGACCCAAAACCTATGGGATGCAGCAAAAGCAGTTCTAAGGGGGAAGTTTATAGCAATACAATCCCACCTTAAGAAACAGGAAACATCTCGAGTAAACAACCTGACCCTGCACCTAAAGCGATTAGAGAAAGAAGAACAAAAAACCCCCAAAGTTAGCAGAAGGAAAGAAATCAAAAAGATCAGATCAGAAATAAATGAAAAAGAAATGAAGGAAACGATAGCAAAGATCAACCAAACTAAAAGCTGGTTCTTTGAGAAGATAAACAAAATTGACAAACCATTAGCCAGACTCATCAAGAAAAGAAGGGAGAAAACTCAAATCAATAGAATTAGAAATGAAAAAGGAGAAGTAACAACTGACACTGCAGAAATACAAAAGATCATGAGAGATTACTACAAGCAACTCTATGCCAATAAAATGGACAACCTGGAAGAAATGGACAAATTCTTAGAAATGCACAACCTGCCAAGACTGAATCAGGAAGAAATAGAAAATATGAATAGACCAATCACAAGCACTGAAATTGAAACTGTGATTAAAAATCTTCCAACAAACAAAAGTCCAGGACCAGATGGCTTCACAGGCGAATTCTATCAAACATTTAGAGAAGAGCTAACACCCATCCTTCTCAAACTCTTCCAAACAATATCAGAGGAAGGAACACTCCCAAACTCATTCTACGAGGCCACCATCACCTTGATACCAAAACCAGGCAAGGATGTCACAAAGAAAGAAAACGACAGGCCAATATCACTGATGAACATAGATGCAAAAATCCTCAACAAAATACTAGCAAACAGAATCCAACAGCACATTAAAAGGATCATACACCATGATCAAGTGGGGTTTATTCCAGGAATGCAAGGATTCTTCAATATATGCAAATCAATCAATGTGATACACCATATTAACAAGTTGAAGGAGAAAAACCATATGATCATCTCAATAGATGCAGAGAAAGCTTTCGACAAAATTCAACACCCATTTATGATAAAAACCCTGCAGAAAGTAGGCATAGAGGGAACTTTCCTCAACATAATAAAGGCCATATATGACAAACCCACAGCCAACATCATCCTCAATGGTGAAAAACTGAAACCATTTCCACTAAGATCAGGAACAAGACAAGGCTGCCCACTCTCACCACTCTTATTCAACATAGTTTTGGAAGTTCTAGCCACAGCAATCAGAGAAGAAAAGGAAATAAAAGGAATCCAAATCGGAAAAGAAGAAGTAAAGCTGTCACTGTTTTCAGATGACATGATACTATACATAGAGAATCCTAAAGATGCTACCAGAAAACTACTAGAGCTAATCAATGAATTTGGTAAAGTAGCAGGATACAAAATTAATGCACAGAAATCTCTGGCATTCCTGTACACTAATGATGAAAAATCTGAAAATGAAATCAAGAAAACACTCCCATTTACCATTGCAACAAAAAGAATAAAATATCTAGGAATAAACCTACCTAAGGAGACAAAAGACCTGTATGCAGAAAATTATAAGACACTGATGAAAGAAATTAAAGATGATACAAATAGATGGAGAGATATACCATGCTCCTGGATTGGAAGAATCAATATTGTGAAAATGACTCTACTACCCAAAGCAATCTACAGATTCAATGCAATCCCTATCAAACTACCACTGGCATTTCTCACAGAACTAGAACAAAAAATTTCAAAATTTGTTTGGAAAAACAAAAGACCCCGAATAGCCAAAGCAATCTTGAGAACGAAAAACGGATCTGGAGGAATCAGGCTCCCTGACTTCAGACTATACTACAAAGCTACAGTAATCAAGACAGTGTGGTACTGGCATAAAAACAGAAAGATAGATCAATGGAACAGGATAGAAAGCCCAGAGATAAACCCACGCACATATGGTCAACTTATCTTTGATAAAGGAGGCAGGAATGTACAGTGGAGAAAGGACAGCCTCTTCAATAAGTGGTGCTGGGAAACCTGGACAGGGACATGTAAAAGTATGAGATTAGATCATTCCCTAACACCATACACAAAAATAAGCTCAAAATGGATTAAAGACCTAAATGTAAGGCCAGACACTATCAAACTCTTAGAGGAAAACATAGGCAGAACGCTCTATGACATAAATCACAGCAAGATCCTTTTGGACCCACCTCCTAGAGAAATGGAAATAAAAACAAAGATAAACAAATGGGACCTAATGAAACTTCAAAGCTTTTGCACAGCAAAGGAAACCATAAACAAGACCAAAAGAGAACCCTCAGAATGGGAGAAAATATTTGCAAATGAAGCAACTGACAAAGGATTAATCTCCAAAATTTATAAACAGCTCATGCAGCTCAATAGCAAAAAAACAAACAACCCAATCCAAAAATGGGCAGAAGACTTAAATAGGCATTTCTCCAAAGAAGATATACAGACTGCCAACAAACACATGAAAGAATGTTCAACATCATTAATCATTAGAGAAATGCAAATCAAAACTACAATGAGATATCATCTCACACCAGTCAGAATGGCCATCATCAAGAAATCTACAAACAATAAATGCTGGAGAGGGTGTGGAGAAAAGGGAACACTCTTGCACTGCTGGTGGGAATGTGAATTGGTACAGCCACTATGGCGAACAGTATGGAGGTTCCTTAAAAAACTAAAAATAGAACTACCGTATGACCCAGCAAACCCACTACTAGGCATATACCCTGAGAAAACCATAATTCAAAAAGAGACATGTACCAAAATGTTCATTGCAGCTCTATTCACAGTAGCCCGGAGCTGGTAACAACCTAAATGTCCATCATCGGATGAATGGATAAAGAAGATGTGGCACATGTATACAATGGAATATTACTCAGCCATAAAGAGAAACGAAACTGAGCTATTTGTAATGAGGTGGATAGACCTAGAGTCTGTCATACAGAGTGAAGTAAGTCAGAAAGAGAAAGACAAATACTGTATGCTAACACATATATATGGAATTAAAAAAAAAATGTCATGAAGAACCTGGGGGTAAAACGGGAATAAAGACACAGACCTACTTGAGAATGGACTTGAGGATATGGGGAGGGGGAAGTGTAAGCTGTGACAAAGCGAAAGAGAGGCATGGACATGTATACACTACCAAACGTGAGGTAGATAGATAGTGGGAAGCAGCCGCAGAGCACGGGGAGATCAGCTCGGTGCTTTGTGACCGCCTGGAGGGGTGGGATAGGGAGGGTGGGAGGGAGGGAGATGCATGAGGGAAGGGATGTGGGAACGGATGTATATGTATGACTGATTCACTTTATTATAAAGCAGAAACTAATAAAAAAAAAACCATATGGTCATCTCAATAGATGCAGAAAAACTTTCAACAAAATTCAACACACATTTATGATAAAAACCCTCCAGAAAGTGGGCATAGAGGGAATATCTCTCAACATAATAAAGGCCATATATGACAAACCTGCAGCCAACATCATTCTCAATGGTGAAAAACTGAAACCATTTCCACTAAGGTCAGGAACAAGACAAGGTTGCCCACTCTCACCACTATTATTCAACATAGTTTTGGAAGTTTTAGCCACAGCAATCAGAGAAGGAAAAGAAATAAAAGGAATCCAAATCAGAAAACAAGTAAAACTATCACTGTTTGCAGGTGACATGATACTATACATAGAGAATCCTAAAGATGTTACCAGAAAACTACTGGAGCTAATCAATGAATTTGGTAAATTAGCAGGATACAAAATTAATGCACAGAAATCTCTGGCATTCCTATACACTAATGATGAAAAAATCTGAAAGAGAAATTAAGGGAGCACTCCCATTTACCATTGCAACAAAAAGAATAAAATACCTAGGAATAAACCTACCTAGGGAGACAAAAGACCTGTATGCAGGAAACTATAAGACACTGATGAAAGAAATTAAAGATGATACAAACAGATGGAGAGATATACCATGTTCTTGGACTGTAAGAATCAACATTGTGAAAATGACTATACTACCCAAAGCAATCTACAGATTCAGTGCAATCCCTATCAAATTACCAATGGCATTTTTCACAGAACTAGAACAAAAAAATTCACAACTTGTATGAAAACACAAAAGACCCCGAATAGCCAAAGCAATCTTGAGAACGAAAAACGGAGCTGGAGGAATCAGGCTCCCTGTCTTCAGACTATACTATGAAGCTACAGTAATGAAGACAGTATGGTACTGGCACAAAAATCAGAAAAAATAGATCAATGGAACAAGATAGAAAGCCCAGAGATAAACCCATGCACATATGGTCCCCTTATCTTTGATAAAGAAGGCAAGAATATACAATGGAGAAAAGACAGCCTCTTTAATAAGTGGTGCTGGGAAAACTGGACAGCTACATGGAAAAGAATGAATTTAGAACACTCCCTAACACCGTACACAAATATAAACTCAAAATGGATTAAAGACCTAAATGTAAGGCCAGACACTTGAGCAAAACATAGGCAGAACACTCTATGACATAAATCACAGCAGATCCTTTTTGACCCACCTCCTAGAGAAATAGAAATAAAAAGAAAAGTAAGCAAATGGGACCTAATGAAACTTAAAAGCTTTTGCACAGCAAAGGAAACCATAAACAAGACGAAAAGACGGCCCTCAGAATGGGAGAAGATATTTGCAAATGAAGCAACTGATCGAGGATTAATCTCCAAAATATACAAGCAGCTCATGCAGCTCAATATCAAAAAACCCAATCCAAAAATGGGCAGAAAACCTAAAGAGACATTTCTCCAAAGAAGATATACAGATTGCCAACAAACACATTGCCAACATCACATGATTAGTGATGCTCAACATCACTAATCATTAGAGAAATTCAAATCAAAACTACAATGAGGTATCACCTCACAGTGGTCAGAATGGCCATCATCAAAAAATCTAGAAACAATAAATGCTGGAGAGGGTGTGGAGAAAAGGGAACCCTCTTGTTGGTGGGAATGTAAATTGATACAGTCACTATGGAGAACAGTATGGAGGATCCTAAATATCTAAAAATAGAACTGCCATACAACCCAGCAATCCCACTACTGGGCATATACCCCGAGAAAATCATAATTCAAAAAGAGTCATCTACCACAGTGTTCATTGCAGCTCTATTTACAATAGCTAGGACATGGAAGCAACCTAAGTGTCCACTGACAGATGAATGGATAAAGAAGATGTGGCACATATATACAGTGGAATATTACTCAGCCATAAGAAGAACCGAAATTGAGTTATTTGTAGTGAGGTGGATCAACCTAGAGAGTGTCATACAGAGTGAAGTAAGTCAGAAAGAGAAAAACAAATACCATATGCTAACACATATATATGGAATCTAAAAAAAAAAAGGTTATGAATAACCTAGGGGCAGGACAAGAGTACAGATGCAGATGTAGAGAATGGACTTGAGGACATGGGGAGGGGGAAAGGTAAGCTGGGACAAAGTGAGAGAGTGGCATTGACATATATACACTACCAAATATAAAATAGATAGCTAGTGGGAAGCAGCTGCATAGCAGGGAGATCAGCTCGGTGCTTTATGTCCAAATAGAGAGGTGGGATAGGGAGGGTGGGAGGGAGATGCAAGAGGGAAGAGATATGGGGATATATGTATGTGTATAGCTGATTCACTTTGTTATACAGCAGAAACTAACGCACAATTATAAAGCAATTACACTCCAATAAAGATGTTTTTAAAAAAAAGAATGCATGGGGCCTCCCTGGTGGCGCAGTGGTTGAGAGTCCGCCTGCCGATGCAGGGGATACGGGTTCGTGTCCCGGTCTGGGAGGATCCCATATGCCGCGGAGCGGCTGGGCCCGTGAGCCATGGCTGCTGAGCCTGCGCGTCCGGAGCCTGTGCTCCGCAACGGGAAAGGCCACAACAGTGAGAGGCCCGCATACCACAAAAAAAAAAAAAAAAAAAAAAAAAAAAAAAAAAGAATGCATGGCTGGAGCTGACACATACAAAATTGTCTTTGAGACTCGGAGTAACACAGGAGGAGAGAAAAGGAAGAGCTCTGAATTCTCACACATGTTAATCATTTTTACAAATCATATATAAATGGGATTGAGCATAGGAGAACCCAGGCATAGATGGAAACAGTGGAAAGGAAAGATAACAGGCTCATGAGAGATAGTTTCCAAGAGAAAGTGTTAACCTTACAAAAAGCAAGATGATAAAGAGAGATGCGTAAACTTTAGGAAAACCAGTGGAAGCAGTATTTAAGATAACTTGTGAAAAAGGTGAAGCTTAAATTGGAAAGAGAAATGTAAGATTTTCAAGTTTGGACTTAGCGATTGTAAAAATAAACAATTGTGAGGTCAGAAGACTGACAGAGCACAGATGCCATCTGCATTTGGGAGTAGAGAGGACTGCTAGAACCGACTGGAGAAAGATAGAGCTAGTGTACATTACGAAGCACGTGTTTGTAGCCGGAGAAGAGAGAATCCTCTTTAATTCTGGAGATGGGATGGGGGTGAGAGGTGAGTAGCCTACTCTTTTTAGGGTGAAACATTGGAATTAAACTTGTTTCAAATTATAATGATTGGGGGTTAGTGATTAAGTTGAGTACATATAAAATGCTATATGAACCATGCCATGTAGTAAACTGGCTTTTGCAAATATAATGATCTGAATGATTTACCTTGGAAAAAGGGCACAGAAGCCAACACTGAGAGCAAATTTGTGATTTAAAGAGGAAAACAACCCCCAATCTTGTGAGTATAAATTGTGATGGTTGAATTTATCAAAGATGATCATACATTGTCTTCTTTCTGAGGTTTTTTTTAAGATTTTATCTCAATATGAAAAAGTCTGGAAGGAAAACCTGAATTTTATTGGTCCCTTAGAACTCAGTAATCCTTCAGACTACAACTGAGTTTTTCCTTTAACAGGAAATCCTTTATTATTTATAAAAGCTCTTCACAGGTTGGGGTTTGGGAGGGTAAGTCCATCCCAATAAGACAAAAAGAATGAGGCATGAGGTTCCACCTAGCTGTTCATCACCGCTCTTAGAAATAAATTTTTTTATTGAAAAGTACACCCACCCACCCTCATCCCAGCCCTTTTGCTGATCCAGCCCAAGTTAGAGGTCCTGCAACTTTACCTCTTCTACAATCTGCTGCTCTGTGATGCAAGTCTATTTGTCTGCCAAGAAGACTCTTTGGTACCCAGGCAACAGAGACACATCTGATAGAAAATGTTTTCTGATTGTCCAAGAGCTTAAAAAATAAAAGACCTCTGTCTACAAGACAACCAGAGACACCAAATTGCAATCTTCCTCCTAAAAGAAAAGAAACAGTGCCGCTGGTTCTGATGGTACAGTGGAGGTGTGTGTTTGTGAAAATCTGTGTTGGAGGATACAGGACAGCTAAAGAGCAAAGCGAATAGTAAGTAGCTCTTACTTACCTCCTTAGGGACTGTCTTGGTTGTCTCTAGGTCACCCGCATCACCTAGCAGGGTACCTTGCATCTCATCGGCCACTCATTAAAGCATATTGAATTAGTTCATTATCAAGACAGTGCCTTCAGAAAATGCAAGATGGGTACCCTCATATCCTTGCTGCACTTTAGATGAGTGATATCCAACCTGAGAGAGCATCAGGGCACAGGTGTGAGCTCAACTCACAAAACTGGATGGGCAAGTTGTTACAGAGCCAGTTGAGGAAACAGAACTCAGGGGGTCCCTGGCCATCTCTGTCCTGAGCACCTGGAAAAATGTATCAGGCTGTATCATCAGGGGAACTCCCAATTGGTTAGGACTAATAGTTTAGCCCTACTGGAAAAATAATTCTAAATTAGTGCCAGCATAAAAAGTGAAGTCCTTTCTTCCCCAGAGCCTCTCATCCATCCATCAGTGGAGCAAACAGAACACTATGGCTCTGTTTATGGACCAAACCTGAAAGACCCAAAGTCAGAGCCAGGAGGGCAGACCAGAGAAGGAATTAGAAAGGCAAACATGTGTTTGTGGCAACTCCCTTCTCCGTGGACCTGTGCCAGCTCTGACCCAGACATAGGGTGGCCACAACTTGTGTACCAGGGCAGCAGCTGCTGTAGCACACTCGGGTCCTGAAATGAGGGAAAACTGTTCACCCGGAGTAGATAATATCCGTAAGGAATGAATATTTGAGAAAAGTCCCAGGGCTAGTTGAGTGCCAACCAGTCCCCACCTTCTCCGGCCCCGTCCCACTGGTTCCTCCCCTTTCAGCTGCTCTGATTCTTATAAAAACTCCACAGCCTTTCACCAGCACCCTGTAGGAGCCTCTCTCTCCACCGCTGCTGCACAAGACAGTGAGAGCGACCGGGAGACACCATGAAAAGCCTGCTCCTTCTCTCCATCCTGGCTGCCTTGGCTGTTGCAGCTCTGTGTTATGGTGAGAACTTTCTCCTGCCATTTCTTTGTTGTTTTCTTTTCTGCCTCTGACTTCAGTTTACATGGATTTTTCCTCTCCCTCCTCCTCTTCTTCCCCTTTTCTCTATTATAATCTTAGAGGACTATGAATTGAACATTTCCCAAGCCCTTTGAACACTGATCTGTTCCATCAAGTCTTTTATATATCCTCAATATCCAGAGTATTGTAAGTAACTTAGCAGGCAAGTTCTTTCTATGGTAAGTCACTCTACGCTTGAAAATTCTGCTGTTTCAGAAAGAAGATATCAGCTTCCCAGCCCCTAAGCTCTCATTTTTTTAAGGATGTTTGTTTAGACTTTGATAACAGTTGGTTAAGGGTATTGGATGAATCACTCACCTTTAAGAGATTCAGTTTTCACATGAAGTTTTATGTATAGCTCTCTCTAAGAGCAAGACAGTCTCATGAACTTCCGATATTTCTTCAGTGGATGAATTTTAAAATAAAGTTTTACATTTAAAGAACCTCAGAGAAAAATCGATTTCTTAGTTTCTATTGTTAAAAGACAAATTTTGCTTGGTTTCTATGTGTTGCTAAATATGTCTGTGTCTGTTCAAAGCTAATGAAAGGAAGTCCGAAGCAAAATTATTTTTAGATCATTCAGTCTTATGCTTCAATTATCTGGATATTCCAGGTATTCTGGAGCTAAATTATATTAATAACCATCTGTATTTTGCTTCTTACTCTTGAAATTATTCACCAGTTTTCTGTGTCAGAAGATTTGGTTTCTTCACCTTCTTTTTAACTTTTCAAGCATATTCACTTGCTTACAAACATGAGCTTCTTATTACCAAATTTACCTGCTGTGCCCAGGAGAGTGGTAGAAAGAAGAAAACTGTTGCTTTGGCATCATCTAAGTTCTTTTTCTGAACTGGCCTTGTGCCCAGTGTGAGATGTCAGCTGAAGCCAGTGGTTTCTGTGGCTGTCAATTTAACATAGGTTCTTAAGAGGCTTTCAGAACCTCTTAGAAACTTGTCTTGGGAAAGCCAAGCTGAGCCATCTGCCCAGCCTCCCTGGAGAAACTTGCCTGTTTTCTAGGTCCTTTGTCCCTTCCTTGGCCCTGCTTTCAGACAGGTCCCAAATTAATCAAGGAAGGCTTTCTGGAGCCTTGTGTGCAGTGTTTAAATTGTCTTATTTCTCAAGACTAAAGACTTCATAGCCCTTGGGACATTTTAGTCAATACCACGGGCACTAGCTCCTCAACACTGGAAAAAATAAAGAGTAGAGATATCCCAGCAAGGACAGAGCTAGAGAAACAACTCATAAATCCTAAATGCCTGAAATTTGTAATAACCACGTTGCTAAATATATTTCTCCCATCCTTTTGGCTCTTCCCTCCCCTTCCTCCCCTGTATTTCGACTGTTGCTGTGTGTGAAAGGTAACAATAAAATGGGTCTTTTTTTTTCAATTCCAGAATCTTATGAAAGCATGGAATCCTATGAAATCAGTAAGTGAATATTTGACTTCCTTATTGAAATCTCATGTATTGAAGTATCTATCCCAGTTCTTAAATAGACAAAAAGATAATATATTTAACAGGGAGGGAAAAGAGGGTCTCGTTTGGAAAACTAAAGTAAATTTAAAAATTCAACTATAAAAATCACCAGATGAGCAATGTTTTAAGTTGGAAATAGTGTAAGATGGCAAGTATACTTTCAACATACTTAGGAGCCATAAAATATCATTTGGAAATTTTAAGTCGATACCACATCAACCACACAGATGGAAAACAAGGAGTAATGACAAATGACAAAGTACAGAATTGGAGGCCGAGTCCGCTGGGAGACCACAGGCATCAGCAGTTGGATGCTATCAAATAGCAACTTAAAAAGACTGAGTATAGGAATAAATAGCATATCACTCTCATCTTTAACTTGTTCATTATTTTTATGACGTTTAAACTGTTCGTTTACTGGAAACCTAAAATTATGCTTAACAAGGCCTCAGGACAGAGAGAATTTCTCCTCACAGGAATAAAAAACACAGTGAGTAGGAATACCAAAATCAGGTATTGGATCAGGCAGTTTATGAAATCTGCTTTATCTACCCATTTAATTTTCGCAGACCTCTAGTTACAAGAAATGCTTGAATGAATGAGCTTTCAAATATGTTTTTGTCAGAGAATATTCATGGAAATATTTTCAACAACTGTTTCCCTAAAACTGCACTTATTTTCTGTTTTAAGATCCCTTCATTAACAGGAGAAATGCTAATATCTTTATATCCCCGCAACAGAGATGGAGGTTGAAAGCCCAAGAGAGGTAGGTGACAAAACTTGATGGGGGAGGTCATCTTTCCCAGATCCGAATGGAGTGAGAAATGGGTTTTTTTCCATCATATATATTATTTCTAATTATATTCCCAAGTCAAAGAATTTAAAAACAACGTACAGAAAACAATTGAATTTCTAGAAGACTATTTTGTGAAAGGCCCAGAAAGGAGAGGGAGGGAGGAGGAAAAGGAAGACAGAAAGAAAATTTCTATTTTCATTAAAAAATAAAATCCCTTTTCCACCTTTCCTCTCTGTTCTACAAGTATCTCTTCATATTGGGGGGTGAGTGAGATCTCTCTACGATATTTTCTTTTTTTTTTTTTTTTTTTCTTTTCCTTTTTCTCATTTCTCCACTTTCTTTATGCCTCTCAATTTGGCCCTCTTTTCTTTCACTTTCTAGAATCCGAGAACACAGCAAACCTGCATATGAGATCAACAGGGAAGCTTGTGATGACTTCAAACTTTGTGAACGCTATGCCATGGTTTATGGATACAATGCCGCCTACAATCGTTATTTCCGGCAGCGCCCAGGGGCCAAATGAGATTGGAAAAATTTTCTTTCCAGAGCCTGGTGCCTGGTTTTGTATTCCCTTGCAGTAGCATCACTGAACTATATAGACACATACGAATTGCTTAATTGTTCCTTAAATGTTCTGTCTGGCTGCACTCCTCTTTCCTGCCCCCAGTTGAAAAGTAATGAAAGTGCAGTGGAGTGTAGGTCAAAGGGAAGTTAAGATGTGTGATTATTCCATAATAAACTTCTGGTTGGATATTTACATTTTGTGAGTCAGATTTCTTCTGGGAAAATGCTGAAATAGTTCAATCAAGGCCCACCTAGCCCAGAACAGTAGAGTCTGATAATCGTGTTCTAATGTTGATTAGAAGCATAAGTGCATAGGAAGAACAAATCTTAGAAGACACTCACTCACCCATAACTTGTCTAGACTCTCTCTACCTTGGGATCAGTGAATCACTGCTTCGTATTATATGTTTTCCAGGATTTTCAAACATCATAGATGATCAGTCATATGATTTTCCTGCTCCCAAACTTTTTCCTTGGCCACTGTGCAGCATGTGGGATCTTAGCTCCTCCACCAGGGATTGAGCCCGTGCCCCTTGCATTGGAAGTGCAGAGTCTTAACCACTGGACCGCCAGGGAAGTCCCCTGCTCCCAAACTTTAAATGACTCCTATATTCCTTCCATGTGGATTCCAGACTCTGTACCTTGGCTCATCACCCTAACCTGAATGTTATCATAGCTTAAGATGCCACAGTCTTGACTCTTACTTGAGCCAAGAAAATATGTGTGCTTTCAAAATGACCAGACATTTTTACAAGATTCGATCATGGAATTTTGGAGCCATACAAAATTCTAGAGCTCCCTTAAGCCTGGTTTGCCAATGAGGAGGCTCCAGAGTCTCCTGCTTGGTAGTTAAGGACAGAGCCCAGGATTTCTCAATCCCAATTCATACCTTGTTCGCCTCTGTCATGAGGACTGGTGCATGTCCACCCCTACATCTGTTCCTTCTGGTAGGCCCACTGCCTTCATCTCTTTAGTGTAGCATCTTTCTATGCCTTCAAAACCCAGCTTAAAATTCAAGTACTTTATGAAATCAGTGATGGTTAAGTTCACCCAGCTCCCATCACACTACTCAAGCCAGTATCCAGTGCTTCAAGAATGTATTTAAAGTCACTTTGCTATACAGCAGAGACTGGCACAACATTGTAAATCAACTATACTTCAACAAAAGTAAAAATTAAAAAAAGAATTTATGTAAGGATTCAAGTACAAAGATATTATTCAATTCATGTTTTGATTAAATTTCTTTTTATGTATATTTGTTTGTCTAACATTATGGTAAGTTCTTTGAGTGCAGGCACTGTAACTACAATTTCTTTTCTCTCTATAACCTTGTTGCTATGTCTGTTCACCAAGGGCATTCAATGAAAGCTAAAAAACCAGACTGACTAGTCATGCCTGGGAGTGATCAGCCAATTCTGAAACTGTTAGATTCATCACGTGTGTCATAGAATTTAACCCATCATCGTATTAATATAATGATGGGTGTTCTACAATTTTCTAAGCTCTATTGCATGCAGTAACTCATTAGATTTTAGAAAAATGTAGAAGATGAGTAATACATATTAGAAGGTAAACTGAAACTCAGAGATGTAACTTTCTGAAGACACTGTAGTAAATGCAGTGGCATGCCACTCAAACTGAGGCATTATTCACATGGTCACCAGATACACTGGCAGCAGTTAGGAAGGCCATAACATTCTCTCTGGGTTTCATTTTCTGTCCCATGGCCTGAAAACTCTCTAAGAAGTTGGGACAATTGTAGGGCTTACCTTATTTTTTTCCCATCTCTTTTGCATCAAGGTCAAGTAATCCAAAAGGAAGAAAAAAAAATAGAGGAAAAGGAGAGCAAAACAACAAAAGGGACAGATTGAAAACAAATGGCAAGATGATAGACATAAACTTATCTCAATAATCTCATATGTAAAGAGTCTAAACAGTGTGATTATTATTTTACTTCTACCTATGTTATAGATCCTACAATACTTTTTTATAACTTTTTTTAAACAGTCAATTATTTTCTAAGAGGTTTAGATAATACAAAAATATCTCATACATTTACCCATGTAATTTCCATTTCCAGTGACCTCATTCTTTTGTGCATCCATATTTCCATCTGGTGTCATTTTCTTCCTGTCTGAAGGACTTCTTTTAACATTTCTCATAGTGCAGGTCTGCTGGATTTTTTAAGTTTTAAAAATTTGCCTTCATATTTGAAAGATATTTTCACTGTATATTGAAACCTATGCTGACAGTTTTTTCTTCTAATTCCTTTAAGATATTGTTCCACTGTCGTCTAGCTTACAATGTTTCTGATATAAAATCTGTTGCCATTCCTATCTTTATATCTCTGTATGCACTGTGTCTTTTATCTCTGGCTGCTTCTAAGGTTTTTCTCTTTATCATTGGTTTCGACTAAATTGGTTATGATGCATCTTCATGTGGTTTTCCTTATTTTTCTTGTTCTTGGAATTTATTGACCTTCTTGAAATGAATTAAGTTTAGAAATTTTTCACTCATTATTTCTTAAAATATTTTCCCTCCCTCACTCCTCTCCTCCTTTGGAGACTGCAATGACATGCAAATTAGGTCACTTGAAGTTGTTCCATCGCTTCCTGATGTTATTTTCATTTTTATAAGTAGTTTTTTCTCTGTGTGTTTCATTTTTGACAGTTTCTTTTAATGTATTTACAAGTTTACTAATGTTATCTTCAGCAATATCTAATTTACTGTTAATCCCTTTCAGTGTATTTTTCATCTCAGTCATTATAGTTTTCATCTCCAGAAGTTTGATATGGGTGTTTTCGTATTCTCCACATCTCAACATTTTTAATGTCTTGGATACTGTTATAATAACGATTTTAATGTCCTTATCTGCTAATTTCAATAACTGAGTCACTTCCAGGTTGATTTTGATTAATTATTCTACTTTTTATGGGTCATAATTTCCTACTTCTTTGAACTCCTGTTAATCTTTTATTTGACACAGACATTGCAAACTGTACCTTTTCATGTGCTAGATATCCCTGTATTTCTGTAAGTATTCTTGAACTTTGTTCTAGGATGCAGTTAAATCACTTGGGAAAAGCTTGATCATTTTCAGTTTTGTTTTTAAAGTGAGACCAATGCAGCATTTAGTCTAGGGACAATTATTTCCCCCATACCGAGGCAAGACCTTCTGAATACTGCACCCAGTATCCCATGATTGGGTGGTAGGAATAGGCAATAATCCCAGCCCTGAGTTAGTGTCAACCACTGTTCCCTCTGTTCCACTTGGATGGTCATTTCCCCACATATATGTGCCAATCAGTTTTCTGCTGCCTACATGAGGAGTTCTCTCCACAGATATCCAGAGACACTCTGTCCTCTCCAGTATTTTGTCATGTGAACTATAACCACTATATTCTCCCAGGACATACAACTCCATTTCACCTCATAATGTCCACTAGATTCCATCTTGGTCCCACCTCCCTGAACCATGGCCTGGAAATTCTCTTAAGATAATAAGCTGTGGCAATCACAGGACTCATTTTGTTTGTTTCCCAGCTCCTAGGGATCACTCTTTTTCATTGCTTGATGTCCAAGGCCTTGAAAACCATTGCTTTATATGTTTTGTCTGCTTCTTTATTTGTTTCCAGAAAGAAGGTAAACCCCATCCCTGAGACTTATTATTGGCCTAAAGTCCATTATCAGGCACAACTACTCCAAACGGTCATCCCAGCCTCAGAGTCCCCCATAGACTTGGCTGAAGCATTTATTGCCATTGCATAAGAGTTCAAATGCTCATTCTGCCTGCTCCTACTTCCCTCTCCCCTCTCCTGTTATACTCAAGAGTACTCCCCAATAAACCATCTGTATACAGACTTCCAAGTCTTAAAGTTTGTTTCCCAGGAACCAGACCTATGACAGACATTCAGATAGTAAATTGGGAGACCAGGGTCCTTCAGCTCCAGACCTCTTGTTTTATTTATTATACAACATTAGATTCATAGTTTTTGAGCTGGCAAGGAGTTCAGCAATAACCTAATTCAACTCCCTTCTTTTACACTGAGTAATTTGAGAGCTTAGAGACTAAATGACTATTGCAATGGCAGGTAATTCTATTCTCTTGAGAAATTCACTTGTCCTGACCTCATAAAATCTAATTCCTTAAGCCGATTTTTTCTTTTTCTTTCTTTTTTTTTTTTTTTTTTTTTTTTTTGCAGTACGCAGGCCTCTCCCTGTTGTGGCCTCTCCCATTGCAGAGCACAGGCTCTGGACGCGCAGGCTCAGCAGCCATGGCTCATGGGCCCAGCCACTCCGTGGCATGTGGGATCTTCCCGGACCGGGGCACGAACCCGTGTCCCCTGCATCGGCAGGCAGACTCTCAACCACTGCGCCACCAGGGAAGCCCCATTAAGCCGATTTTTTAAAGGGTTATTTATAAATGATCCATATATGTGTAACAATCTCCCACTTCCCCAACTGATGAAGCTATTTTTAATGTAGTTTCCACCTCAGTCAGAATTTTATCTACCTTCTCAGTTCTATTTCTTTTTTGAAATATTCTGGTTTGTCTAGAGCTAAGACACATGAAGTGATAGGTCACAGGTCTTATTTTTTTTCCCCATTAATGATCTTGGTAAGGCCTTTCATGGAGTAGTACATCCTGGGAACCAAAGAGTGTTTAAACACATCCAGGATGCTCTGTTCCCTTCCCATAAAAGCAATTTAGGATTTTGGCATAGCATTTGAGAATAAGGACTTTGATGGTAGGCCTCCCAGCTCTACCACTTTGAACTGTGAAATTCTTGGTTAAGTTAATTAACCTTGCTGGGCCTCAGTTTCCTTATCTGTAAAAAAGATAATTCTAGTTCCCACCTTAGAGGTGTAAACATTAAATAAATGATTATATATAAAGTGCACAAAACACTGTCTAGCATATGGTAAGTGCTTAATAAGTGTTAGCTATTTCTACTGTTATTTTCTATTGTACTATTACTATTATTGTAATGCACTATACTCTGGATATTAAGAAATAACAAGACAGTCCCTCTTGAAGGCAGCCAGCAGGACTTATAATCAAAAACTTCTGATAGCACTGGCCAGTTTGTACTCACTCCATTCTTCCTCTCTTCTACCTATGCTGACAGAGCATGTAGTTCCAGAAGATTAGGCCAGGGAAGTTCATTCTGATTTAAGGAAAATCATGATCTTAGCTTTCATGCTCAACTGGGTTTGGAATTCTTACACCAATACTTTTATGTAATAATAAAATATCCACATTAGAATACAGTTAAAGTTATATGCTTATATAGCCATAGTTGTAGTATGTTCAAGCACTATTTTCATCTATATGTCTACCTTTTTAATAATAGAAATCTGCAAGTAATCTGATGTTTTACACCCGAGTTCTTGAGTATCTTGATTATCCATCATTAGTAGACTTTCCTTCAGTTTCTCAATCCTACTGCTTCTGGCCTAGTTCCTTGTCATAATGCAGAACTCTAATGAGAGTAAATTCTATCCTAAACTCATTTTGATTTGGAACCCTGAAACTTTGCCTAGATTGCCTCTGGTTTTTTATTTATGAATTAGGGTTCTATTTCATCCTAGATGGTCCTTCTCTGGAACCCAGACATTGTTACCTCTCTATCACCAGATAAACCTGCTTCCATGACCCCTCCCCTAGGAAGAATCCCTGGCAATTGAAGTTAATTCAAACCAGAACATATTAATCTACTCTGCTTTCCCTAAAAAATGGGGCACCTTTATGCAGGATGTGTTATATACCCTAAACTACCAAGCATTATATAGTGGTATGTTTCCAACAGAAAGAATACATGGGTCTGAGAACTAAGGTATGAAAGCAGGAGTGGCTCTATGTATCATATTTTGTAACTCACATGAGGAATTTATATTTTCTATCCTTAAAATTCTAATATCTGTGGGCCTGGAAATCCTGGTTCATACAGAGAGAACAATTTCACCAGGGACATTGGAAGAGTCCCATTTAAGTTCTAGCTGCTCCCTGGTCACTTCAGGCTTTTCATGATAAAAGACCAGTTAGCAAGTAAAGGAGTCATCTTTCCTAAAGGGGATGGTTGAGCATATTCATCAGGAGAAGATAGGGCTTCTGAATCTAAGAAGGGAAAAACACATTTGCTATCCAGGTAAGCCACTGTAATATATCTCGATATTTCTCTGCCCATTCGTAACAGTAAATGGACAAATATATCAGCCATGGTCTGAGAAGGGCATGGTGATCAGCTCACACTCTCAGGAATGAGGGTCTATTTCACTTACCAACTTAGACACCTAGACAACCAGATGCACTAAGAGTGAGGGAATCTAGAATGGGCCGTTAAAGAGGAATACAACGAGTATTAGTAGTGGCCTTGTGACCAGCCGCAGGAGCAGGGACTGTAGCCTTCACTACACTAACCTTCACAAGTATACTAACTTGCTCCAGGAGTGAATTATACTTCAAACATGTGAATATACCAGAGGAGAAATTACAAAGCTGGGAAAGAGGAGATGGTTGTTACACTAAAACTGGGAAATACATTTCTATAAAACAGCCATAGTATCCAGGAAAGTGTGACTAGAATCTATCTATTGTAAATTTTTCCTGGAAAAGGGACCAACCAAAATCCTGGAGAAGCTGTTCCTAGAACATACTGCATGAAGCAAGTGGATGTAACAGTGCAAGTGTGGACTGTAACTGATGCTGCAGTGCTTTCCCCAGATCCCTTCTTCAGGGCTGAGGCACTCATTCCCTCAGATGCTGGCAGCTGATGGCTTGCATGTAGCTGAGTCTCTCTCCTAAAATTGCCCTGAGCTGAAAAGAGCAGCTTGCCCCTTTCTAGAAACAGTCCACATTCCAAAACTGGTCAATGCAAGGGCATAAACGCCTTAGCCCCTTTCCCCTGACACTGACATTTTTCAGTCTTGTGACTACTTCTTTCTTATCTTCCCTTCTCCTGCTACCTCACTGTTAAACAGTCAGAATGTGTCATGGCTCAATTGCTCAGTCTACGAATAGGTACACACACACACACACACACACATAAAGCAGAAGGAGGATATGGAAACCTCTTGGCAGGCTTTAAATTCATCTTAGGATTGAAATTGGCCCCAATTTTTCTGATTTTAAAATGTAGCTCCCCACTGTCCACCAGACTCCTTTATGTGACTGCATTATGAGATTTATCTGTTAATTTCTTTAGAGAAATAAACTGGGTGACCTGTAGGGGTTTTTTCCATCTCTTATTTCTGTGAATTCAAACATAGAAAGCTAACCAACAGACAAGAAAGACAGAAACATAAGTCATCTGGGGTTGTTAAAACATGAGGTTAAGCTTTGAAAATACTGTTGAAGAAATGTGCCTTTTTCTCAGTTCATACAGGAGATTTTTATGGTGTTTACCTAGAAACACTCTGATTCTTTTACTTTGGAGAAAGCAATATACAAAATTTGTCTCTACCTATTTCACCTAGTGATAATAACCACTCTTTTGACAACAAACCTGTAATAAAGTAGGAAAATAATCTGCATATATTTGGATGCATGTGTTTAAACATCCCAAGAGAGAATTTTCCTTCTTATAAGGAGTCTTGGAAAGGTTTCTAAAGGGTAATAATTTTGTATTACAAAAGTACTCAAAGAAAATCTCAAGTGCTGTGATGTACTCATATGAGTGAATTAGTCCTCAAACATGAGAGCATACCAAAGAAGACATTTTAGAGCTGAGAAAGAGGAGATAAATTTTTCACTAAACTGATAAGCACACTTCTGTAAAATAGCCACAGTATCCAGGAAAAGGTGGCTAGAACTACAAAGTTTAGTTGAAGCATATGGAAAAATAGCACCCATCTCTCTGAAAATCTAAAATGGAATTAAGAGTTGGAAGAAAAATGAAGCAAATTTAGACCAGTTTTCCAAACGTGTGTTCTAAAGAACAATGTTCCCATCAGCATCCTGCCAAAAGTTGTTTTATGCTCAAATAAGTTCTGTAGACTTTATATATCTCATTTTGGGGATACATATATATCTGGAGAGTGAAAGAGAGAGATATGATTTAATATATGAAGCCCTCATATATGATGCGTGGTCCATCAATAAAGGAATCTGAGTCTATTTAACACAGGGGTTCACAAGATAATTTGACAACAGAATATGCTTTTCAGAAGGCATTGATCAACATCTTGCACAATGTATTTTAGAATTTAGTCAAGCCCAACCTCTCACTCTTTCCTTCTGTAGCATGGCTAGTATGAATTTAACATTTAACAAACAGTTATCATGTACCTGCTCTATGCCATACAATATGGCTATACAGTAACAGATGAACATGCAGTTTGCACTTAAAAATCTAGTGTTACAAAATTCTCTAAGTCACATGATGTACTAGTTCATTTTTGGATAACTAAATGTTAGGATAGAAACTTTTCTTATATTGAATCAGTTTAAACATTTTGGCCTTAATTCTTCTCTCTATTTCACTTACCAAGCAAAATGTTACCAATGACCCAATGCTACATGTTCCATTTGCCATAATTCTAAGACAGCAAAGCTATACAATTTCTTTTATACTACCTTATTATTGTGGTAAGCAATTTAATATCAGATCGACCATCTCAACTATTTTCAATGTTTGATACATTATTATTGCTGACTAAGGTACAATGCTGTACAGCAGATCTTTAGAGCTTATTTATCTTGCTTAACTGAAACTTTATGTCCCTTGATGTGTAACTCTTCATCCCGCTACCCATCTCCTGACAATCACCATCCACTCTTCAATTCTACAAATTCGAGTATCTCAGATACTGCATATAAGTGGAATAATGAAGTATTTTCCTTTCTGTGACTGGCTTATTTCACCAAGCATAATGTTGAAAGATTCATTCATGTTGCTGCACATTGTAGAATTCCTTCTTTTTTAAGGTTGAATACTATTCCATTGCATACTGCATTTTCTTTATCTATTCATCTGTCAGTGGACATTTTGCTTGTTTCCACATCTTGGCTATTGTGAGTAGCACTGCAATGAACATGAGAATGCAATTATCTCTTTAATATCTTGATTTCATTCTTTTGGATCTAGAGATGGGATTTCTAGATCATATGATAGTTCTGTATTTAATTTTTTGAGGAGCTGCCATACTGTTTTTTATAATGGCTGCACTATTTTGCATTCCACCAACAGTGTGCAAGAATTTCAATTTCTGCACAACTTCACCAACACTTATTTCTTGTCTTTCTGATAATTACCATCCTGACAGTTATGAGGTGATAGCTCTGTGTGCTTTTGATTTGTATTTCCCTGATGATTAGTGTCAGTATCTTTTCCTTTATCTGTTGGCCATTTATATGTCTTATTTGGAGAAATATCTATTCTAGACCTTTGCCCATTTTTTAAAATCAGGTATTTATTTATTTATTTGCTACTGAGTTCTAGGTATTTTAATTTTCATTAAAAGTTTACAATGAGTCAGATGAAGTCTCCTGGATGAAGGGCAATTTAGAGGATTTCCCAGGCTAGGCCTTACTCACTTCTCCCACCCCAGAGTTTTAAGTCCATGTTAGGTATTTACTAGCATGTGCTTTGCATTGGATGACCTGAGACCAGGTCAGTCTGAGATAGAACTGTGACAAAGAAAGAAAATATTGTCTGAAGCATCCATACTTTTCCTTTCCAGTTTTTCTTTTTCTGTCTACTCCCTCCCACTTCTGGCCAAAACAAGTTTACCTTTGTCTTTCCAAAGAGATGTCTGCATTTTAAAAATAGAATTTGGAGAGGACTGTGTTGAGTCACAAAAAAATTAGTCTCAAATAGTGTCCTTAAAGGCAGCAAGACAGGCTCCCGAGCAAGGTGCTTTGGGTTATTACCCCCAGAGTACCTCTTAAATCATATTATCGAGTAATAACCTAGTCTATTGACAAGTAAAAGCCCTTCTTTGCCAGCTGAACAGCTAAGCAGTTTTCTCAAGCTATAAACTAAGAGTAAAAGGAAAAAGAGGGCCAGACCAACTTGGTCCCTGAGGGATTCTCTATATAAAGGGGAACCTGAAGATTATCTGGATGCCTAGGAATTACTAGTTTCTGGAGCCCCTGCCTTTTCCCGGTATCTATAAAGTAGTCAGGATTTGTCTGAAGGAGAAGCATGCAAGTCCTAACCTCTAGAACGTCAGCTATGAATGCAGACTTACAATAGAAACTGTATTCGCACACATGTGCCTCTGTGTGTGTGTGTGTGTGTGTGTGTGTGTGTGTGTGTAATGAAAGAAAAAGGAGGAGCAATCTCAGTGCAAACCCAATTGAAGGTCTTCTCCATACAGGCTCTGCCCTTACTTCTGCCCTAGGAGCCCTGGATGTATGGTACTAATCTCCCATTTTTATAAACGGATTTATTTTAAATGCTTTCACATACATACATTATCTCTACCGGTACTAACAGCATCTGTGGGTTGTAGGCAAAACAGGAATTATAATCCATAATCAAGAGGTGTTAAAACTAAAACTTTGATAGGTTAAAGTCATCTTTGGGATAAAAGCAAAACCAGCACTGGAACTCAATTTTCAATACCTGGATACCCCCTTATTCATTACAGGCAAGAAGTTTTGGGAGTCTTTTTGCAAAGGCAAAACTAAGGTTGGACAATGTTTGCAAACTGAGTAAACTTTCAACAGCATAAAGAGAAGGCCCAGCCCTAATGCTAGAAAAAGTGTTGAGAAGGAAAAGCTCCTTCATAGTCATTTTTCAGTTTCTGATAAGACTTCCTTGATAATCACAGTCACATGTTTGAAATCAGTCTAAAAAGCATTTTCCATGATCATCAGTCTCCTGTCATAGAACAAATTAGGTCCCTTGGACAAAATCAAATAATTCAATTTCAGCTTTGCAAGAGGAGAAAATGAACCTGTGCTTCAAAAATATGTACAGTGTTGGGTTTTGTTTTCCTTTGCACTCAGTGACCTGGAAGATGTAAAGAAGGCTTCAAACCAAACCAAAATATTTCCATGGTTTTCCACAAGCTGAACTGGGGTTCTAAATGCTACCATTTGAAAGCTTCAAAGTCACAATTCAGGTTTGTGCACGCCTGGTATACACATACCTTAGAATTTTGAGCAATGACATGATTTATCACTTTCATATTAAAGACAAACAGATATTTCTTGCACAGGCTAAATAAGATCTTGATGGATAAACTAGGTATTTAGATACTCAAGCTCTAGAATTAGCCCTACATATACTACAGTTTTTCCAGTAAGCATATTTATACGCCTCTAGGTTTCCAAGAACTTTCGTACCTCTCTGTTTCTCTCTAAGCTTAATTGGGATTTATTTTCAGCATACCTCTTCACGTCCTCTTCCATCCCAGTCACTAGAACCAAAGATTGCCTAAATTAGAAGAGTAGACCCCCTCCTTTGCTTGACCTTTCTTCCCACCATGATCTCAAGGGACCCACCACTCCCCTTTAGAAAACTCAGATATATATGTCCCTTAAATCCAAATGGCTGTCTTTATCCTGACTCATTTTATAGCTCTATTTTACAGCCCAGAGATGAGCTCTGGAAATCAAGAACACTATGTCTAGAGGAGAATAAACAAACAAACAAAAAAGAGACTTTAAGCTATATGACCAACGTTTGAAGAAGTGACTTCTGTTTGGTTTGGAGCAGAGAAGGTATGTATTACACCTAAGTACAAAGGTGAAGATACAGCATGTGGGAACAGACAAGACTTATACGTTATCCTAAGGATAGGACTATGAACAAAGGGGAAAAGAAGACAGGGAGAAATATTTTTTTCAAAGAATGCCAAATCTAAGGGAAAAGTTCAAATTTGAAAACAGCTGTGAAGTAAGCTTCTCATCATGGGACATATTTAAACATGGGAATAATATCACTTGACAGGGACAAAGATAAGGAGACTCCTGAAGTGGATTGTCACTTAGACCAGATAAACCTTCAAACCTTAATATTTTATGATTTTTACCTGTTCTCAAAAAGGAGAGATATATGAAGTCAATACTTATCTCCATAAAACCAGCTGTTAGCCTTCATTTTGCTCAGAAAAGGGAGAGGATTATACACTAGAAGATACAAAAAAACAGGCCAAAGGAAGTAAAGTACTCTAGGACAGATATTGAGCATGTGAAGTTAGTCAAATAAGGAAGTGATTATAATTGAGGTATTAGGTTGGTGAATAATCAGAGAAATAAAATTAAGCAACTATTTGGCATTGTCTCTTGATTTGTATCTTGACTCTTTGTTAATACGCACAGATAACATGTCCGTGAGGTAGGCATATTTGGAGCTTGTATTTTATTTTTCAGATGACTGATTTAATTCTTTAGGTCTCGTTATAACCTCACCATGGGTTGTGAATTAAATGTGGTCAAATGCAGGTGACAGTTAAGAGTTTGACAAGGAAGGAAATAATTTCTATTATTCTCTAAGCATCTCGTGTCTCTTAATCTTAAACATAATTAAACTAATAAAAACATGTATAGCACATTTTATTTTGCTATGGTCCATGCCTTGTAGTAGAAATGAACCTGGGCTTAAAAACAGTAAACAGTAGATGTGGGTCTTATGCCTAGTCCTCACATAGACTAGTTATGTGTAACTTAACAAGGTCACCTAGCCTATTTGACACACACCTGGAAAAAAAGGCTAATAATGTCTGTTCTACCTACTTTATGTCCTATTATTAGAATCAAATTGGATAATGGAAATTTTTAAACTGCTGAGTGTAAATTTAGTATATGAGCAGGAAAAACATTCATAAAAAGAATTCTTGACCCAGGTTAGATATTTTTATAGACACTAAAATACTTCTCTATATAGAACTTGTAAAAATATATACTCGTCAACCACTTTTTAGCAGATCATAAATCAGTTCCCTTTTTTAAAAAAATTTCTAACTCCAGTCTTTAAAATGGGAGTTTTCTCTATACTATACACAAAAATATGAAAATGTACTAATTCATATATCTCTGTGTTTTCTAATAATTCCAATACTTCTAAATCTGAGAATGAAAGACTCTTCAGCACACAAAGGACCAACTCAAGGTAAAATCCTAAAATAGTTTGGTTTTCGTTAGTGTCTCTCAATTTCCTTTTGTTTGCACTTCCTTACACACAGACACCCCTTACTTCTAGGTAAAGGGTGACCCTGTGTCAGCCCCTTTAACTGCACCCCAATCAATCTCCCGTCAGGAAATAATCTGTGGTCAGTCTTATGTACCTTGACACATGAAAGTCAATGTATCATTCTCTCCATAGATAATTGCTTTTTGAGATGTATCCCTATAGTCTGAAATCCTAGCTCTATTAATTTAGGAACTATCAGGCACACGTGAGCTGGTAGAGAAGATCATGGCTTAGTTGCCCAAATCTTCTTCCCCAGCTGGCTCTGAAACCTCACAATTCAAATCACTGAGAGACTTATAGTAAGCTGTCTCACTAGGCCAGTAAGTGAAGAACGCCAACCCTGAACTTTTGGTGTGAGTAGCTGTTTTCCTGGCCATTAGTCACATAATGTCAATGTTTATGTAACTACAGTCAAAATCCAGAGTCACCAGCTTGACCAAAACTTTCCTTCTCAATATTACAGTACAGTTCTGCTTTTGTACACAACTTACATGAATGTCGAACTGTGTGGTTATATTAAGTTGGCTGGAAAATTATGTTTTCCTTGACAGTAATTAGGGTTTTACCCATAGATCTTCCCTCCTGAAACAACATTTAAAGGCATATTTTTTAAATTAAGGGGAAAAAACTATTAATTAGGCAATGAAGCTCTATGCCAGGTACAGAAAACCTATGTTATATCTCGGTTGAAATATTCTTATTGCTCCCTACATGGGAACAATGATATGGTGTCTATCAATTAGCAGTTTTACAATTAAATATACTAAATATTTATACTATTTACTGAAACTACAAAGCATCTATTTGCAAAATGTACATATTTCTTCTATAAGAAAAAATAATAGCCCCTGAAACATTCATGGTTACTTAAGAAAAGAGAACAATAATAAAATGTTGAGCAGTTGCAACTTAAAGGAATTATATAATTTAAAATTTAAAAGAACACTGAAGATCCCTCTTCTGATACTTACATTTCTTTTGCCTCCATCCATCTCCCCAAGGTCTTTGCTAAGCAGTCAACTGATTAAATACAGCTGAAAACATGGTTATATGAAAAGTGAGGTCCATTTGTCAGAAAATTATTGTGCAGATAGATGATTTTGACTGGCTTGATCGGATGATTAGTCTATAGTGTTAAGAACAATAAAGATATCAATTTGTATCGAGACAACCTCCCTCTAAACAATAATAATTGTAGTAATACAAGCTGTAGTCATAATTGCCATTCACTGAGCACTCCCTATATAATAGACACTGTCCCAAACACTTTACAAACTTTGTTCATTCTGTCCTAATAGTGACCATTTCAGGTGGATAGTATTAACTCCATTTTCCAAAAGTGTAAGCTAAGACTTAGAGAGGATAAGTAATTTGCTCAGTGTCATCAGATCAGAAAAAGTAGAATCAGTGTTGAAGCCCACATGTGCCTGTCTCTTAAACACTGTGTCCTTTGATCAGATGGGACTTGAATGAGATGATGAACTTAAGCATCAAGACTACAGGGCTGGCCAAGAGGTGTTAAAACTGTGTCCAGACTTCATCAAGACTAGGTCAGAGAATCCCAAACTCTACCCATCAGGGTTTGTGAACTTGACAAACCCTGTGATGTTCCGAGAAGTAAGCTGAGTCAGAAAGGAGACTCTAGGTACCATATTTCATATGGACAAGAATCAAACAGAAAAATCTGCTAGTTAGGGAAAAAAACAGGCTTGTATCACCACTTCAGGAAAATAAGATTCAGAATGCAAAGGGTCATAAACTCAAGTCAGGAGAGTAAGGACAAAACACCTCTCCACTGCCCTCACCCCAACAAAGGATCTGGAAATAAGACATAACAGAAACTAAGAAGAAGGCTAAAAGTTCCTTTGATTCCTTCAAACCTCAGATCCTTAGTAAACTTGAAATAATGATAATACTATTACCAAAAAGGGCAACTGAGGGAATTAATTGAGATTAAACATATACAGAACTTGGCACAATATCTGGTTTATAGAAAGTATTCAGTAAATGTAGGTGGTGGTTTTGTTGTTTTAGAGGGCCATGTTCAGCTTTCTTATTTAGTGTGTTTAGTGTAAATACTCATTGGCTGAGAGTCAGAAGACCTGTTTTGAATCTTGTTTGCTTTGCTCTAGCTAAGCAATGTTGGGCAAGTTACAATACCTATCTGTCTCAACTTGTTCATCGGTAAAAATGGACTAAAATACCTACTCACAAAATCATGGGGAGGATTAAGTAAGAATATATTAGAAAATGCTTAGCATGGTACTTGGCAAGCAGAGTTTGCTTCATTCACACATACAAAAAAATGTATTCAACAAAAATAATTCATTGAGGGCCTATTCAGGTGATAGACACTATTACAAGCCTGAGTGATAGAGTGGTGAGCAAAAGATATGGTTTCTGCCCTCATGAAGCTTACACTCTGAAAATGCTACTTGAGTATTTGTTTGATCTGAACTGCATATTAAATTAGGGTGATAATATGATTTTCTAAGGATGATAGACCCACAGGCCTTTACTTATTAGTAGAAACTAGTGGGTGGACCAGGCTAAAAATAGCACTAAAGAGGAGGAGAAAACAAAATTTTTTATCGTTCTTCAGGACAGAGAAGGGTCAGTACAGAATCATCCAAGCCATTAAAAACACAAGGCACACAACCATTTATTTTTAGAAAAAAAAAAGCCTGTAAGAGCAACAATAACAACATACTGAATAGAAATCTATTATTCAGAAAAGGAGACAAAGACAGCAAACCCTTAAAACACTGTCCATTTCCTCCAAAGCATATACAGTTAAGCAAAGGTATACTTAGCTCCTAACACATTTAGCTCTTAAATATATGGGAAACTTGGGGATCACTTGGGCTCACTTGGAAATTTCAAAGGCTCATCTGAAATAAAAGTTCCTCTCTCTACTCAGCTTCATGGAACCTATAAAATAATTTGACAATAAAATGTCAAATTCTAGAACAAATTAAATATATTAAAATGAATGAACTATAATTGTTATAGTGATGTGATCCATAGTAATAGCTACAAAATACATAAGAAAAAACAACAGAAATGGGAGGGAAATTATAGAAAAGCTTAAAAGGCTAGAAAAGTTTCAGGAGGACCCAAGAGAGAATTAAGCAAACCTGTGGCATAAGCTAAAAAATATGGAAACCATGAGACATCCAGTATGTCAAGTGATTTGGGAGACAAAGAGAAGAAAAGGCAGAAGTGATGACAATCAAATCAAATCAATACATTTTTTAAAGTTATATAGAGAATATTTGAAGAGTACCTGAACCAAGTGGTGAGGGAAATTAGAGAATTAAGCCAAACAAACAAGATGATTAGTATGAAGAAATCTGCTTTAATAAACTTCATAGACCAGGTTCTAATGAAGTAGGTTTCAAGAGGTTCAGAGAAAAATGGACCCAAATATGGAGAGAGACTTCTAAGATGGCAGCTGAATTAAGAAGGTTGAGATGTGTAATATTTAGATTTCAAGAAAGCATTTGACAAACGTTTAGCGCATCTTAAACCTCTTAATCACAGTTACATTCTTGTCCTTATCTAATAGCTCCACCAACTGGATCATCTATAAGTTTGTTTCTGTGGATTGCTTTGTCTCTTGACAATGGATTGTTTTTCTTGGTTTTATGTGTATGTGTCATAATTTGGGGTTGAATGCTAGATGCTAGGTGTAGAAAAAACAATGAAGACAGAGGTCAGTTATATTTGTGCCCTGAATAGACACACATCTGTCAGGCTTTAATGTTGCGAATATGTCACCGTAGTCAGTAGTTGAGCTGCATTTGAGTTTTGTTTTGCTCTAGGTGCCTTCAGTGTACCATAGACTTCGCATCCTCCAGGGGTGAGCTGCTGTTAGCCTGTGCTTCCTCTGGGGTCTGAGGTGCCTGAGGGGTTTCCTCAGCGTTTCTATTCTGCTCTCAGTTTTGAGCAGGCCCTTTGAGCCTGCACTCCCAGGACCTGGGGCTTGTCTCTCTCCATGCAGTGACCGGCTGTGGTTTGCTACTGGCTGCTAGGCTCCTGGTGAGGTAGGGGAAGGGGTTATCAGTTCTGGTACAGCCTCACACTCAGAAGGACACTTGCACCTGAACTCTGGGATGGGACTATCTCAGCACTCATACCCACTCATCCCCCCACCAGGGCAGACCAGCTCTGCCTGGTATCTATGAGGGTGTTCTTGCATGGAGAGAGTTTCCAGCCCTTCCCAATGCTTGTAGACCTCTCTTTGTATCACCACAGGCTCCTGAGACAGACAGGTTTCCTTGCCTGTCCACTAGAGGCAGAAGGCTTTGCTTCAAATAAGAGAAGTTTTGTACCTGTTTTCATCACCAAGGGGGGCAATTTCTCTGTTCTCTTGTCCTGCCCCCAATCTTTTTCATGAACACCCAGTGGAGGCTTAGAAAAGAGCTTGAGAACGGTGCCTCTTCTGTCTTGTGACCCTGGCTGTTTCATGGATTCCAGAAATTTTATGATTTTGTAGATGTCTGGGGTTTTTTTCTCATTTTTAGCATGGTGATGACATTCTTTTAAGATTTCTTTACCCTAAGTGGAATGATTCAGATAGGGCTACAAACGTCTGAAGAGTCTAGGTAAATACGTAACATATATATATATATATATATATATATATATATATATATATATATATATATATATATTTTTTTTTTTTTTTTTTTTTTTTTTTTTTTTTTTTTTTTGCGGTACGCGGGACTCTCACTATTGTGGCCTCTCCCACTGCGGAGCACAGGCTCCGGACCCGCAGGCTCAGCGGCCATGACTCACGGGTCCAGCCGCTCTGCAGCATGTGGGATCCTCCCATACCAGGGCACGAACCCGTGTCCCCTGCATCGGCAGGCGGACTCTCAACCACTGCGCCACCAGGGAAGCCCTACGTAACATATATTATTAAGCTAGTCTAAGACTGAAAGGTACAAATTATGGCTAAATGAAGAATGAATGACCCGCCTGAATAATTTAAGTCAAAAACATCTTTTGAATTCAACTGACAAGTTGCGATCCCTGGTTAAGACATGGGCAGAATTAGGTGTGTTCAAACCTGGTTGAACAACTGTTTGATGCATCACTAAAAAGAACCTTAAAATGTATCATTTTTAACCTAAAAGGAAATTCCTATTGCTATGCCCAGGAATCTCTACTTAATCCTGTGCTATTTTTAATATTTTAATTAATGTTTTAATGATGGTATGAAAAGAATGGCATTCCAGTTTTTGCATGAAACTAAACCAAGAGTTATTGCTGTAATACTTTGCATTAGAATCGGGATTTGTGACGGCATTGACAAGTTAAAATAAAGGGGCTAAGGATGCATAAATGTAAGGTCCTAAAAGTGAGCTTGCACTCATAATGAATAGTGGCTTGTGGAAGACTGCTCCATAAATGGTTTTTATCAGCTAGCATCATTAAATAAATAAATAAATAAAAGTGAGCTTGCTAAATCTACTTCAAATTTACAGTTGCATGGGATCAGTGATATCTGACTTCATAATAGAAGTTCGTGTCCGAATGACTCTATGATTTCTAATATGTACAAATTCAGCAAGTGAAAAAAATGACATAGTTACACAAAAAAGCTGCTTCACCTTAGGTTGCATCAGTGAAAGAAAGCATTCAGAACAAAAGAAGCCTTTAGCCCCATTGATTAGATACACGTGTGGTGTCCTATTGCCATATTTACAGGAGTCATTGACTTACTGGAATTTAGAAAGAGGAAGATGGCCAGGATGATAGTCTGAGGAACAGTTGAGTCAGAATGTTAAGTCTGGAAAGAGAAACCTGAAAGAACAGGCAGCATCTTCAAATACTAGAAAAGAACAGAGGCAGTGGAGGGTGTGTGTGTGGGATTTGGCCCCTAGAGATGAGAAGTTATTTAAAACAATAGTGAATGGATTGGGATTAGATGAAACTGATGTAATAATATGTGTTATTTGATATGTTATTACATTTGGGGTAAGGTAGACAAACATTTCCCCCTCTAGTCAAACAAAAAACTAATGATTGAGAAATGTGATGCATGTTTGTACCCTTCATTGTTAATGTAAGAAGATTTGTAACATGTCAGAGCAGGGGGAGAGCAAATTTCTGTTAGCATAAGGACAGAGTTATGAATTGTATAGAATAAGATTAATATTATGATTATGATGTTAACTTTTCAAGTAGAAGATTGGAGTTTTTCAAAGAAAATTCATCTTTAAATTGGTGAAATAGATTTGACTTTCAATATTCATAGAACCTAGGAGGAAAATGGCTGTAGCATGGATGATTTTTTATTCTCCTCATCATCCATGACAAAATAGCTTACTCTTCCCACCTCTCAAGGACCAGCAATGGACAGGAAACCCAGATTTAACCTCTCTGAGAAGGGATACCTGGGTCGAGGAGAAAGGCCATCGATTTTTAGTACAGGACAAAAGCATCCAATTTTTCCAGATGCAGTCAGGACTGAGAGTACTGGAAGTTAATTATATTTCTAGGGAGTGGTTTGTGATCCCAGAGTAATAGGAGGCTGGATAAGAGCCTTTATCTTTGGTGGGGTTATAGGTTAAAAGAAAACTTCAGGAGGCAGACTTCTGAGCCACAGGAAGCATTTACTCACTGTGACCATCAGGGAAGAGTAAAGTTCATCTTCCCTGAATTACACCCTTCTGCCTTGAGTAGTAGAGACGTGTCATACAGGAAATAAAAAGAAAGGGCCGGGGCTTCCCTGGTGGCGCAGTGGTTGAGAGTCCGCCTGCCGGTGCAGGGGACGCGGGTTCGTGCCCCGGTCTGGGAGGATCCCACATGCCGCGGAGCGACTGGGCCCGTGAGCCATGGCCACTGAGCCTGCGCGTCCGGAGCCTGTGCTCCGCGGCGGGAGAGGCCACAACAGTGAGAGGCCCACGTACCGCAAAAAAAAAAAAAAGAAAAGAAAAGGCCGACCACACAGGAAACAGATGTAAACTTCGTAAAAGCCCTCTGATTCATTGCACCTTAATGAACAGGTGTAAAGAAAAACTTCTTGAATATAAAACTATTATACCAAAAGGGAAGTATCTTAATTTCTAAGGAGTCTGGGAGCTAACGTGAGTGTGGAACTAAATTTACAACTACTAATCCATGGAAGGCAGAGAGTTGCTGTTGTAGGTCAGAAACCTCAGTCTACTTAGCAAGTACATGAGAAACAAGCAGTACTTCAATCAAGACGCGTGCTAAAGTGGGGAACGTGCAGAAAATGAAGGAACACAGCTCAAGAGAAAACTTTATATCATGGAAAATGCTTGCCCAAAATATCATGTTATCACACACATACATGTACACACACACACACACACACACACTTTATAAACCCCTGTAGACAAAGAATGTCCTGCCATATCAGTAAACAAAGCATGTTGCCGGCCATCAAGCCGTCAGCCTCTGCAGCAACCCCAGACGGTGTACCCTGAGGGGATTCAGGATGGAGAAAACAGGATTCTGGCCCTAGATAGTTAAGGTGCCTATCAAAGGAACAATTTCAGTAAACCCAGACTCTTGTACCTTCCCACACATAGAAAAGCACTGAATTCATTAACTTGAGATATCTGGTTTTCTTTAATTAGCAGTAATCTTTTTTTTTTTTTTTTTTTTGCGGTACGCGGGCCTCTCTCCCATTGCGGAGCACAGGCTCTGGACGCGCAGTCTCAGTGGCCATGGCTCACGGGCCCAGCCACTCCGCGGCATGTGGGGTCCTCCCGGACCGGGGCACGAACCCGTGTCCCCTGCATCGGCAGGTGGACTCTCAACCACTGCGCCACCAGGGAAGCCCCAGCAGTAATCTTTTGATGATCCGACTACCTGGTGGGGTTTTTTTGGCAAAGGCTCCTATATGTCCTGGCTCTTCCCTTAACTCTTTGGAGTGGTCCCTCAGAGCAATCTGAGGAGGCTGTCTCCTGGGCTTAAGTCCTCTGTAAGTCCGCCAAATAAAACATAATTCTCAACTCAGGTTGTGCATGTTTTTTTTCAGTTAACACCCCCAAATAGAAATGTCTGAAACCTCACTGGAATGAAACTGCTTAGCTGCTCATGTCCCAGGGCTGCTCTTTCCTGCTCTTTCTCCTGGTTCTGCCATCCTCAGTTTCCCACAGATGAACTCCCTCACTCCACCTCTGGAAAGCCCAGAACTGCTCTTTTCCCTACTGCCACACATGCTGCCTCATATGGACCCCTTGGAGGGACCCAGGGCCCAGGGTCCTGGTGTTCATTGCAGGTCCTCTCTGTTGCTACTCTGTCCATCCAGGAACTGCTCTCAAGAGTTATCTGGGGGCTTCCCTGGTGGCGCAGTGGTTGAGAGTCCACCTGCCAATGCAGGGGACACGGGTTTGTGCCCCGGTCCGGGAGGATCCCATACGCCGTGGAGCGGCTGGGCCCATGAGCCATGGCCGCTGAGCCTGCGCGTCCGGAGCCTGTGCTCCGCAACGGGAGAGGCCACAACAGTGAGAGGCCTGCGTACTGCAAAAAAAAAAAAAAAAGAGTTATCTGGGATCATGGACCCTCCCTAGAAATAGAACTAACTTTCAGTACCTTCAATCCCGAATAGCTCTTCAAAATTTTGTATAAAATAAATACACTACAAGAATATGTTGTACAACACAGTATTTTATAACTATAAGTAGAATATAACCTTTAAAAATTATGAATCTCTATGTCGTACACCCAAAACATATAATATTGTACATCAACTATATCTCAATTAAAAAAAGACACCCATTTCACCTTTATGGCTCTGGAGCTATTTCAGGAACTGGAAACAAAAGATGCTTCATAGCTCTTATCACTTAGGAAATTCCAAAGGTTTTAGGAGCTGTGTGCCAGTAACCATGGACCAGACCAAATATATATTTATTATAAATCACAGTATCACAGGAACGTACATGGCAGAAGTTACTCTGTCAAGAATGCTGAGAAGGAGATTCACATGGGGTGAAAGACGATTACAAAGCTCTGTCCCAACATTAAGGTACTATGCTTTAAAAAAAAAAAAAAAAGTGGAAATGAGAAAGGTTAGATAACTTGCTTCATAATGAAGCAATTGAACAATTCTTATAAAATATATTGAAACATGGGTTTCCCTGGTGGCGCAGTGGTTGAGAGTCCGCCTGCCGATGCAGGGGACGCCGGTTCGTGCCCCGGTCTGGAAGGATCCCATATGCCGCGGAGCGGCTGGGCCCGTGAGCCATGGCCGCTGGGCCTTCACGTCCGGAGCCTGTGCTCCGCAACGGGAGAGGCCACAACAGTGAGAGGCCCGCGTACTGCAAAAAAAAAAAAAAAAAAAAAAAAAAAAATTGAAACAATGGCTGCTAGTGTCTCCTGAGAACAGTACACCACTTCTGTGATTTCCCTGCCAAAACCGCATAACCTGAATCTAATCATCAGGAAATAACAGACAAACCTCAATTGAGAGACATTCTACAAAAAAACAAAATACGAAATAACCATTTCAAAAATGTAAAGGTCAAAAAAGCAAAATAAATACTGAGTAAATGTTCCAGTTTAGAGAGACCAAAAAGACTTGACAACTAAGTGCAAATTGTGATCCTGGAAAACAGCTATAAAGAGCATTATAGGAACAGTTGATGAAACTTGTATATGGACTATGGATTACAGAACAGTATTGTACAAATCTTAAATTTCTTGATATTGGTAACTGTACTGTGGTTGTGTAAGTGAATGTCCTGGTCATTGGGAAATAAATTCTGAGGTATTTAAGGGTAAAGTGTGCAAAGGGGAGCAAGATAGTTCTCCCCAAAATGTGTCACTTTGGCATGTGGTTTATTCTGAACTGAAGGCAACCAAGACCCAGCAGACTCAAGGAAACCTTTTACCTCTCTTCACTGCCTGAAAGAATTTAAATAGGGCCCTGACAGAAAGAGAGCTATCACCAGAGATAACTTTTTATCTCTTTGGCAGGGCAAACATCTAATTACCAAACATCTGCGCTTCTCATCTTCCTGTGATTTGCCCTCTTCCCCTTTGAAGCCCCAGGGCCATATCCCATTCCTTAGCCAGAATGGCATACAAGCCTCAATTACCTGACTGCCTTTGGATTTCATATTTTTTATGGGAATCCCACACATACAAAATTAAATTTGTTTTTCTCCTGTTACATTGTCTTACATCAGTTTAATTTTCAGATGACCAGCCAAAGACCCACTAAGGGAGGAAGGGAAAAATTTCTGCCCCTACAGGTGTTAAATTAATTTAAAAAGGAGGTCATGAGACTGAGGTGGTGCTAGTACCTTGGCAGCCTATGCAAACAAGCCAAAACCTAAGTCTGTACTGGCCTCAAGGTGGAGAAATCAAAACCCAAGGACTACTCATCACAAACAGCCAATGAGGCTTTTCCAAATATGACAGATGCTAAGCTACAGCCAATCAAACAATTTCCTTGCTTTGCTTTCATCTTTTCTCTCTCTGTCTCTCCCCAGCTCCTCTCAGTGGAGCATTCCTAACCACTTCTGTTTGGCAACTGCCCAATTTGAGTTGATTTTTGCTCAAACTCCTAAAATGTTTTAATATGCCTCAGTTTATCGATTAACAAAGGGCATGAGGTCTGCAAAGTATTCTCAAGTGGTTTAGAAAAAAAGAGAATATGATAGAGCAAGTGGGGCAAAATATAATATCAGCAATCGATGAATGTGGATAGTATGAATGCAATTCGTGTGCCTGACCCACAGAGGCCAGATAAACCAAAACGTTAGAGCTTGGAGCAGAGAAAGGTTTATTGCAGGGCCTTGCAAGGAGAACGGCTCATGTCCTAAAAATACCCCAAACTCCTTGAAGAGTTTCAGCAAAGCCTTTTTATGCGGGCCTCTCACTGTTGTGACCTCTCCCATTGTGGAGCACAGGCTCCGGACGTGCAGGCTCAGCGGCCATGGCTCACGGGCCCAGCCGCTCCGCGGCATGTGGGATCTTCCCACACCAGGGCACGAACCCGTGTCCCCTGCATCGGCAGGCAGACTCTCAACCACTGCGCCACCAGGGATGCCCCCAGCAAAGTCTTTTTAAAGGCAGGGTGAAGGAGGGGTGTCCCAGAGTATGTGATCAGCTCATGTACCATTCTCTGACTGGTTGATGGTGAGGTAACAGGGCAGTTAACCTTGTCAATCCTTAGGCACCAGTAGGTCTGGGGGCTACATTCTCATGATCGTCAAGTAGTTAATTTCTTCCATTTGATGGTGGTTTTTAGCATCTGAAAAACTCAGGAAAAATGCATGAGATACTATTATCTGGGTACTTTAAAGAGGAGCTACAGCAGGAAATAAGGGGCAGGAAAAAATGGAGCAGGTCTGTACCAGGAAAGCCCTAGTAGGGTCCTGCTCAGTTACAGTAGGGCATGGGAGTTCCTTGGATATACATACGTTCCTTGTACAGAAACTTGCAATGTTTCTCTAAGCTGAAAATTTTATCTAAATAAAAAGTTATAAAAAATATGAAATAATTGAAGGAGTTTTGCTCACTTTGATAAGAGTTTGAGGGTAAAAGAGAACAGATAAGTTAAAATGTTAAAACCATCCTGACTACCTAATTTTGAGACCACTATCAAACTACTTTCCTTTGGATAACAAGGGCTTCTGGCTGTGCCTCCATTAAATTAACTCAGGTCCAAAGTCGTTCAGTAAGATCCAAACAAGGAATACCAAGAGCCATTTCCAAACCTTGAGGCCAGTGGCAAAAGATACATGCCCCACCAACCTCCCCTCAGAGGCTCTCTAGTGACTACTTCAACCCATGCTCTGAAAGTAGCTTTAGAAAACTAGTCTAGAATGTTCACAATGTATTCTAGAATATCAGCAGAACATTTTCTTAAACAGCTGTTTATAAAAAATTTAATAGAAATTAACTTTCACTTTGTTAAACACCCTATGAGTTGTTGGTCTTCAAATATCTGAGTAGCCAACATGCTTTGAGCACCTGCTAAGTGTCAGTGGCATCAGGAAACTGAGGAAACTGCAGAGCAGAAAGGTAAAATACTTGCCCGGGTCAAACGTTAAGGAAGTAATAGAGCACGGGATTGAGCCGAAGTATCTTTCTCAAGAACTCATGTTCTATTATTCATCAGTCAATCTGCTTCTGAGACAGTAGAGTTCATGGATCCATTCCATGATATTTTACAGAGTATCTCAATTTCATTGTCAACATGACCCTGCAAGAGTGGTGTTGTCATCTCGGCTTTTATATATAAAGAAGCTGAGACGGAGAACTGACATTACTTATTCAGATTCACAAAAGCTGGGAAATCATGGAAGCAAAATACCAACACAGTTCTGTACAACTTCAAGACCCATATCCCTTTTAGCCATCAAGACAGCAGATTGCATTTTGAAGAACTGGGCATCATTAAGAAAATGGTAACTGGGTGAACATCAAGCTCTAAATGTACTAATATTAAATTTTCTCATGGGAACTTTAATAAAATAGCCCTCAAGGCAAAAGATGATTTTTTTCAATGACTAAACATTGTCAGAAAACTTTATTTGAATCAAAAATATACACACACTCACACACCAGACCTGTGGCCTTTCCCTACCCCAGATATTGTTGGTGTTCTCTTGCTTCCCTCTCTCTTTCCCTTCTTCTGTCTCAGTCTCTTATCTCTGTTTCTGTCTCTCTGTCTCGCTCTTCCTCCCTCCCTCCCCCTCCCCTTCCCCGTCTTTAAATTCCAGCTGTACAAAAAGGTTACAAAGGTTCCTGCTGCCCCCTAGTGGTCTTATTTTGGAAGCGGCAGTCACATTAGGAAAATCAACAAAACCCTTACAGACAATAGTAATAAAATGACAGTTAACAGGGAAGTTCCCTGACCGTCCAGTGGTTAGAACTGGGCGCTGTCACTGCCGAGGGCCCGCGTTCAATCCCTGGTTGGGGAACTAAGATCCGGCAAGCCAAGCGGCACGGCCAAAAAAAAAAAAAAAAAAATGACACTTACAGTCCTTTAGAATTTTTGGAGACAGTGGGCCATGGAGGTAAGAGGAAACTGCCTGCGATCACTGACAAGTTATTTGCCGTCACAGAGTTTCAGCAAATACACCCATAAAGTGGAGGTTAAAATATCTCTTCCTTATAGTTGTATTGTGGGTTAAGATAACATACCAAAAGGTCTTGAAGCACAGTACACTCTCCAGAAAAGGTAATTATTATCACATTATTTATTTTTGACAACTCTACAAGGTTAAGGAAACTGAAGTTCAGCACAGCTTGCAGGGTTTTTTTTTTAAAGTAAACTCAGCTACCAAGCTGTAGAACTAGACCCATAATCCAAGTTTTTGGACTCTAATTTTAGTTCTCTTCATAAAACCTCAGTATCCCAAATTAACAGTTGATAACAAGGAATCTTAAGAATTATTAAAATCTTAAAGGGATATTTTCATACACTACTCATGTTTTCAATGATGTCCAAAACTATATACATTTCATTGGTAAGTGATCACATCTCTAAATTGTGCCTTAAAATTGCAAGAAGAAAAGCACACAAAGATTTGTGTCCAAAACATGTCCATAAGTCACTGCTTATAATAGTACAAAGTTGAAAACAGGCTAAATGTAATACATTTATTCAATAAACTTTGGTACAAATAACAATGTTTTGGTACAAATAATAATGTTTTATTTATTAAAAAATTTCTCAGTGCCAGGTGCCGTTAAAGGGTTATAAATGTATCAAAGCATTCAGAGAGGTAAGTACTATTATTATCTCCCCTCAACAAATGAGGAGGGACTTCCCTGGTGGTTCAGTGGTTAAGACTCCGGGCTTTCACTGCAGGGGGCCCGGGTTCGATCCCTGGTCAGGGAACTAAGATCCTGCATGCTGCACGGTGAGACCGAAAAAACAAAACAAAACAAAAAACCAAATGAGGAAACTGAGGAACAGAGAAGCTAAGTACCTTGCATGAGGTCAAACATCAAGTAGGAGAGCCAGGAATTGAACTGACGTGTCTTTCTCAAGAGTCCGTGTCCTATTCACCAATCTGTTTTTGTGACAGTATAGTCCATGGATCCACCTCATATTTCACTGCATAGTAGCACTGATGGTAGAATATTGTACAGCCACAAAAAAACATGTTTTCGGTAAGTATTAAGTTACGTGCGGACATGCTTACATTAAAACATTAAGAGAAATCAACTATACCTCAATTTTTTAAAAGAGGAAACATAAGATGTAGAAGGAAAAAAATAAGGGAAAAAAACAGCATGCAAAATTGTACACATTATTTCAGTCCTGGAATGTGTGTGTGTGTGTGTGTGTGTGTGTATGTGTGTGTGTAAAACCAAAATCTAAATCTAAATAGTACCTTTCTCCAGATGATGGGTTATGGGTAATTTTGTTTCCTCCTTTATACTTTTCTAGATATTCTGAACTTTTGTTATGAGACATAACTGCTGTGATGATCAGAAAATTTAGTTTAAAAATATTTACTGTTGCTGAAAAAAATACCAGAATTTCCAAGAACAAGATTTCATTTCCCTTCACAGTTAAATAATGAATCAGAAAGTGTAATTGGGAAAGATTTGCAAGAAAAACATTACCCCAAGGACTGGGAACAGAGGAAGGATGTTCAGACTAGAAAAGAAGTGTCTGAGAGAGAGTGTTTCATAGGACATTTATGCTGAATGAACTCAGCACCCTGGAACCTGTCCTTGATCTATGTCACCTACTTTTGAGTGCTGTCAGCGGCTCAGAGGCTGTCTTCTGACAGTAGTCATTTGGATTCGCCACAGACTGAAATAGTGTGGATTGAGAATCTGATGCCTTTAGAAGAGAAAATATAGAAGATCTGTGATCTGAACAAGTATAATTTCTAGAATGGACGATTTCAAACGTGCAGTGGAAAAGCAGCAAAGAGAGCTTTCTTTTTGGCAGTAACCCTACTGTTTTGCTTCATGGCAGTCCCTTCTGGGCAGGGCCTATCAGCAGTACCAGATGAGCCCAACATAGGCCCACCTTGAGGTGACATCTTCCCAGGGACCTGCACGAGCCAATCATATCACTCAAAGGCTGCAGCTCAAGATAAAACCACTTGGCCCCAAACACCATACAGTGCATGCCTTTTCCTGCTGCCTTTTTTATCTTTTATTTATTTATTCATTCATTTTTGGCTGCCTTGGGTCTTCGTTGTTGCATGTGGGTTTTCTCCAGTTGCGGAGAGCAGGGGCTACTCGTTGTTGCGGTGCGCACGGGCTCTAGGCGTGGGGCTTCAGTAGTGGCGCAGGAGATTTGTTGCTCTGCGGCATGTGAGATCTTCCCTGACCAGGTCTCGATCCCGTGTCCCCTGCATTGGCAGGTGGATTCTTAACCACTGTGCCACCAAGGACGCTCCTTCCTGCTTTCTTAAGAAAGTTAAGGCTAAGCTGGTGAGCCAGACCCTTAACAAGACTTTGGAATTTCCCTGCATAGAGACTAGATCGGGATTTTTTTAAGTTGGAAACTAATTTGAGTTCACTTCAGAATCCCTTATTTGGTGCACAAGTCTGGCTATTCAACAGAGATTTCAGCTTTGCAAGTGAGTTGGAGTTGATTTCTTCCCTTGGAAACTGCTAGTTGGTGGTGGTCAACAGAAGTCTCAACATAGACATAGGCGAGGAAGGTTCTTGCTGAGACTCATCCCAAGGAAACCCCAAAGGAGCACCCTGAGAACTGACTTCAGGATGAAGCTGCAAGGACGAAAAAGTGCTTTTAACACCAACAAATGCTGCCCTTTGACCAAAAGATGCAGGAGGAGTCTTCTCCCAAATACTGCAGCCCCTGAGGTGAGAATCTGGCTCCTAAGAGGGCAACTTCCTCTCCTGCTGCTGTGCTCAAGTCTGCAGAGACCCACGGTGAGTTACCATGGAGGTGGTGATCTCTTTATGACCAGGGCTCCAATGGAGCATTCTCCTGGTGCAACCTTTAGATGACCTTTAGTCCCTTGGGATGTAATTTCACTTAGACATTTTAACTAACAAATAATGCTGGCAAAGAGGGTTGAAAACGATTATTAAAAATTGTGGAGTGCTTTACAGTTTACAGATTTGGCATCACAGAAGCTAGAGGCATAGCATTTTTTTCTTGATTCTCCATAAAATTTAAGTAAAACGTTGCTTCTGTAGGACAAATAATGCAAAATCAACCAAGTCTATTTGGCTTTATCCTGTATCATATGGATCAACTCAAAAGAGGCATTATAAAGTTCTATATAATGAAAAATAACCTAATGTTAAGAGAAAACAGTTTCAGTGAGCCCAGTCTCTTACATCTTCCCATACATAGAAAAGCACTAAATTCCTTCATTTTAATGTCTGGTCTTCTTTAATTAACAGTAATCTTTTGATGTTCCGAGTACCTGCCCTTTGTTACAAAACTCCTATATATCCTAGCTCCCCACTCACCTCCTCAGAGCAGTTCTCTCGGGGTTACTTGAGATGCCATCTCCCGGGCTTGAAATCCTAAAAATTCCCACTGAATAAAACATAACTCTCAATTTAAAAAAAAAGAAAGAAAGAAAGAAAGAAAGAAAACAGAATACCCATTTGATATCGAGTAATAGATTAAAGTTTTGGAGTTTACAAGGTTTGATAGAAGATATTTTTTATTTTGTTTTGGCTTAAATAGATTCTGTAGAACTATTTGCAAATCTGCTATAAAGAATTATCGGTTAAAATCACTTAAGCAGTCTTAAAATTTTGTTCCAGTTTACTCACAACTAGATGACTTCTCACCATAAATAACATAGTAAAAATACCAAATGGTATGCTTTTGAGTTCCAGCTACAACACTGTTGACATTCACTGGATGGAATTTTATCTCTTAATATGTTCCTTAGTAAGTACTCTTTATTAGGAAAGCATCATTTCTTTGCCAAGAAGGAAACACCTTGAAATTTAGATAACTGAAAAATATGGCTCTCAATTATGGACGGATGATACTTAATGAACTTGTCTTCAAATCTCTAACTTTGATTTAATATGCACTGGGTATCAATAAGTAATATTCCATTGGCTACCCATGAGAAAATGTCTTTTTCCCACTCCTGGTTTCTAAGAAGAAGGACTTTACCAGGAACCCCACTGACCTCTGTCCAACCCTTTCCTCAAATCGCTCCCCTGGAGGTGGACAGAGGTTACTTGACTGGTAACGTCAGGAAGAGTAACTGGATATGCTGTATTTGCTCTTCTTCCTCCTGGGAATTAACCCAATGGCAAAAGGCATGAGTTCTGTGTTCCTCCCATGGCAAGAATCTCACCTGGACAGGTTGCAATCCAATACTGCCTGCAGCTAAGTGGGCAAGTCAGCTCGTTCTGGGGTTTACCCTTAACAAGCCCACCAGCCATCAGACCTAAAGATGGGTGCTCCAACATGTTCTCACTCAGTAGTAAAAATTATATTTTAGCCTAAATAGTTCAAGTCCTGAGCAGAGGAGAGAGTTGTCATTTACTGGGGGCCCCCTTGGAGAACCCGACATTACTCATCACTTAAGTCTTTTCTTAAATCAAAGCCAAAGACTTAATATAGGTTTTAGGTATTCATAAAAGAGGTATTACTTACAACACCCAATGTGAGAATGTGAAGGGTTTAGGAGAGGAAACAGCTAGTATAATTAAACTTTGATTATTAATTTTTTCTTCAAAATACTCAATATGCAAAAAGACTTTTCACTGATACAAAAAGGGTTACTTCCTCCGTGGGAAGATGAGGTTTTTTTATGCTTTCATTAATATTTGTCAAACCAAATTCAACATCTAGCATGGGTCACAGATACAGGAAGGACTGGATCAGTGTAATGGTTACATACTGATTTTGAGCAGACAACTTGGTCTTATACAGTGTAGCAAATCTGCTACCACACCGTAAAAATTTAAAAAACAGAAGCCTCAATTAAATAGAGTCGGGAGACCAGAAAGGGGAGCTCTCATGCCCTGCGACATAGCAGAGTCCAACAGGAAGAAGAAAAACACCTCTTCTTTCCTGGCAAGGACTGGGCGAATGTAAAGCCATGAACTCTCTGTTTCCTATACCCTCCCATCTTCCTTTTCTTCTCTATGAAAGCATTCTTCTTCCCTTGCCCTTTAGGGACTTGTACATGGCGCACCGCAGTCACAGAACCTGAATTGCAACTCTCTGCTGATCCTGAATAGATCTATCTTTGCTGGAGAAATACCTGGCCCTCTATTTACTTCAGGTCAACAAGATTCACCATCGAATTTGAAAAATTAAAATCAAGATTTTTCTTTCCTTATAGGTCGCCGTTAAAATTGACTTTGACTTGGCACCAAGTTCCTTTGATGATCAGTACCAAGGCTGCAGCCAACAAGTCATGGAGGACCTGATTCAAGGGGATTATTTTACAAAAGAAGTAGAATCTCGTAGGAATTACCACAGGGTCTGGCAACGTGCACACTTAACCTGGTTGAGACAAGGAAAAGCTCTCCCTGAGAACATGGCTATTGCACATGCTGTGGCCATCTTGGTTTATTCATCGAACAACAGTGTTCGTTCAGACTTCTCCAGAGCCATGGCCAGTGCTGCCAGGTCTCCCCAGCAATATAAACATTCATTCCATTTCAAATATCTACACTACTACCTGACCACGGCAATCCAGCTGCTGAGGAAAGAGATTGTCACAAGGAATGACTCTCTGTGTTATGAGGTGCACCATGAGGTGAAGGGCGTTTCCTTGGAAGCCCCCATGGGTGCCACCATTCGCTTTGGTCAATTCCTCTCCACGTCTCTCCTGAGAGAAGAGGCACAGAAGTTTGGGGATCAAACTCTATTTACCATATTGACCTGCCTGGGGGCACCTGTACAAGACTTCTCTCTCAAGAAGGAGGTCCTGGTCCCTCCCTATGAGCTGTTTGAAGTTGTAAATACGAGCTACCACCCAAGAGGAAATTGGTTGCAACTGCAGTCAACTGGGACCCAGAGCATATATAACTGTCAGCTGCTAAAAGGTATTGTTATTGATCCAAATTGAATCCACTCTTACCAGGATTGCAGGCCACCATTTATTTTTTAATCTCGTCAAAGAAATATTTATTTATTTATTTTAATTTTTTTTCTTTTTTAAGTTTTTATTGGAGTATAGTTGATTTACAATGTTGTGTTCGTTTCAGGTGTACAGCAAAGTGAATCAGTTATACATACACATATGTCCACTCTTTTTTAGATTCTTTTCCCATATAGGTCACTAGAGAGTATTGAGTAGAGTTCCCTGTGCTCTCCAGTAGGTCCCTATTAGTTATCTATTTTATATATAGTAGGGTGTATACATCAATCCCAATCTCCCAATTTATCCCTCCCCCCATTTTCCCTCCTGGTAACCATAAATTTGTTTTCTATCACTATTCTTTTATAAAAGTTGTTTTTCTGAGTGAGCTTGGGGGAAAAAGGCCAAAAACATGGATATTGGCCTTCAGTAATGGTGGAATTAGCAGATTAGAGAAAACTCACCTTGTTTCTTGGTTTCTCCTCTCTTCTTTCTCCTCAACTACCTGTAGGGAAATGTGCTTTGCAATGGCACAGATATACGGGGCATTCTAGACAGAGAGTAAATATTTGTACTGGAAAAGGTAGTGCATAAAACATAGCATTTTACCTTCTCCCTCAAGCTCATTTTTTGTCGTGGTCATTTCATGAACAAGAAGTGCTACAAATAAAGCAGGAGGTGTGATTTATTCATCCACTCCTATCTATTAATCGTCTTCTCTGTTCCAGGAACTGGGATAGGAGGACCCAGGTGATACAAAATGAATAAAACAAAATTACTATCCTAGGAGGATTTTTAGTCTAATGAGAAGTGGAAATATGAACAAATGTCTACACACAAAAGCACTAAGTATACACCAGATGTTTAAGCAATGGTTATGGTTGCTTGGTGAAGGAAGATGCTCGTTCTCTCTGGGGAAAGTGAGAAGGCTTCACAGTAGGAGACCACATGGGACTTGAAGTAGGAATGGGGGTTTTCAGTGAAAAAAGAGAGAAAAAGTCATTTCAAGCAGAAAAAGCATACACTGAATCACAGAGATTTCAAACAGCCTGGTATCTTCAGGGAAATTTTGAAATTCTGGATGGCTGGAATGTAGGGTGTGTAAGACAGAGGAAGAGGCCAAGAGTAGAAAGGGAGTAGGACTCTGACAGGGGCTGGAGAGTTCTGATGGGGCCAGATTGTTTTAAAAAAACTCTTGTATTCCATGCCAAGGACTTTCAGACTTCATGCTATAAGTAGTGAGAAACCATTAGAAGTCTGTAAGGAATGGAGTATCAATCAGACCAGTATTGTAGCAACAGCCTTGATGATATTGTGAAAAATGAACCAAAGCAGGAGAAATTAGAGTTATCACAATAAAAATATGTGTTAGTCTCTTTTTAGAAAAACATGTGGCTGATTCCATTTTATCTTTGTATGTTGCCAGCCACAGTCGTTTGACAGAGCAAATGCTGTGCAAATTCGGTAGAAAACGCTGTACCCTGTTTGATTCAGAAAGAGGAAGACTGTCCTTATCCACATGTGCATTCGTTTACACTCAAAGTCAACTGCAACCCAGCTACAGGGTCTACCTTTGAAATATTCCCGAATCTTCCTCTGCTCCATCATCACTGCTGCTGTTAATAATTCAGCCTGTCAGCCTTTCTCAACACATCAGGGCTGCAGTGTTGCAAATGTCCTCAAACTGGCATCCACACTGAGGTCAAGGTCCTGCTCACTCTGGCCTATCTGTAAGGCCAGAGACAGTCATTTCCATTAACTGATAAGTAACACTCTGCTTATTCCAACATCCTGGAGCAGTATTAGATTGATGCAAACATGAACAATGGGAGAAGGGAGGTGGCTTGTTTTTCTTATCTGAGAGTCCTTCACTGGGAGGGAGTAAGGTCAGTGGTCTCCCCAGCCCTGTTTTTCTAGATGGCTGCTGTTGCCCACTTGACTTCTGACCAATCACCTGGACTAACCATTAACCTCAGCCCGGGGAATTCACAGAATCTAATTTCTCATGAAACTGGAATCCTCTCAGGAAACTGTTTCTTCTCCTTTCGATTTTTTCACCAGCAGAAGCCACAAACTATTCTATGTCCCCAGAAGTCCCTATAAGCCAGTGACTTATGTTTCCTCTCCGGTTCCCTTTTAATCTGACAGACGCAATATGTGAAAAACAACATGAAGGCATTTAAAATAGGTCAGCCAGGGACACGGCAGTTCTCCCAATGGAGAGACAGTAGATTAAAGAGCAGAGCTTCCCTAGTCTTTCAATGTATTTCAAAATTGCTTCCATTAAGTTGTAACGGAAGTTCTCAAGTTCAAAGAGTTCCTAGGAATCTGTGGCCTTCAAAGAGTCAAGAGGTCAAATTGGTAGCGTAACACAGTGACGGGAGTGAGCTGGCAAAAGAAAAATTGTTTAAGACATTCTAAACTAATAGCTTTTTCTTCTAATTCTTCTCTCACCCCTCACATGACCTATACTTGTTACCATAGAAACATGTTTTCAGGCCCAGTGGAAGACTCAAAATATGTTATGTTAGTTATTTGTCCTTAAATGTTGCTTCTTTCAGCGAAATAATCTGTGCCAAAAATCTGTAGACACACAAATACATGCTCTGTTCTGTATCATTGGATTCACAAAGAAGAGGGGTTTATTTGCAAAAATGTTTCACATAATTAAAATTCTTAAGCATGCTTCTAGAAAAAAATGTAGTCAATTGTTTGTAGTCAGTGTGGTTTTGCATGTTAATCTTGCCAGTTACTAGCAGTGAGAATACAGGCAAATGGCTTAGCCTCTCTGTGCCTCAGTTTCTTTATATGTAAAATGGGAATAATTTTTAAAAATAAAACTTACCTTGTAAGATTCCGATGAAGAGAAAACGAAGGAACGCATGCAAAAGCTCTTAGAACCGTATGTGACACATGTAAGTAAGTAATCAAAACTCTTTAGCTACTATTACTATTACCATTATAAGTCTTTATTTTATTAACTTACTGTTTCCTATTTTCTTTTACTCTGGGCTTCAATTATCCCAAAGTAATTTTCCCAATTTGTGGCATCACGCTTACCTCGAAGTAGCGTGTCTGTCTCAGATGAATGGATGAAAGAATGAGTAATTGGATGAATCTGGAGACCACAGGGCATGATGGGTAGAGCAGAGATGGTGGAACCAGTGAGAGCTGGGCATATGTTAGTAGCTCTGTGGCCTTGTGCAAATGACAACTCTGAGCCTGTTTCTTCATTTATAATATGGGGGCAACACTTGCCTGGAGGGAATGTTGTGATAGCACTTGTTACCCACCCTCTCAAACACAATTGAAAAATTCTGGGAAAGTACTTTGCACATGGAGCTGGGATAACAGTTTAATGACACAAATGTCTACTTCAGTAATATTGACAGAATAGAAAGAAAGGAAGAGACGGAAGAAATACATTTTTTTTTGGCCATGCCATGCGGCTTGCGGGATCTTAGTTCCCCCACCAGGAATCGGACCCTGGACCCCTTCAGTGGAAGCACGGAGTCTTAACCACTGCACCGCCAAGGAAGTCCCATAGACAATATTCTAAAAGAATAACACTCATCACTCTAAATATTGACAGAAAGAGGTTATAGATAACATTTACCACCAAATAAGATTAACTAGATATACTGCATGTCACTTTTACCTTTTTTTTTTTTTGCTTTTTTTCAAGAGATTGAATATGCATTTCTGAACAATCTAACACACAGATTCAGACTTCATGAGATAAAAGGCATAATAATTATGCATTTCTCCCCAGACTGTATACCTAAGGCAGAGGTGACCAAATTCATGTTATAATACACCAATCAAATGGTATTTTTATAGAAATTTAGTTTACAAAAGGCTTTCACACACATTATCTGTTTAATTCTTACAACTACCTGTACTTTGGGCTATTGACCCCCTTATAATGATGTGAACACTGAGGATTAGAAAGGTTAAATGGTTTTTGTAAGATTATTCAAGCAGGTTATAAATAACAAAAGTGAGACCATTTCCCATTTTTTCTGACAAAAAGTCCAGGACAATTTTCTCTGTAGGTCACTTTCAGGAGATTTATTTTGCCATTCAAAAATGTTATTGAGAACTTACAATTGGTTTCAATCTTCTGTGACTCTGACTATTGACATTATAAACACCCTTCACATTCATATAAATATACAAATATGTTCACAACAATCTATATATAACAAGATAATAGTTGATCTTTTCACATGCATTTAACTAGTGTTTTTTATCTTAACCTATTTTATTACATTATTAAAGATTGATGGCCATGACCTACTGAACTGATGTCACAAACCATTAATAGAATCACAGCCTCCAATCTGAAAAGTACTGTCCTAGGGACAGAAGGAATAAAAAGCATTGAAGAGTCTAGAAGAAAAGTAAAGACAGATACAAAAGTAAAGTTACTGTGAGTTGTTCTGAAATGAGAAAGTTTGTAGATTGTAATTAATTTAAGTCACAGATTTTTTTCATTTATTCTCCTAAATATATTGTCTGCCTGTGTGAAAGTAATAATAATAATAATAATAATGTGAGGTAGAAATGATAATGACCATATGAGAGGTAGAGAAAGAGTATCAAGAGAGTTAGGAAAGAAAAGTTACTTTAACCTGAGAAAATAAAATTAAAATAAGCTATTTTTAATATCCTAGTCATTATGAAGGGTGCTTAAGAGGTGGTTTTGAAGGATGAGTATGATTACCACATAGTAATGTCTCTATGTTTGTCTCTTACTTGGACATTAGCATAATCACAGTGAAGCAAAGTGAAGAGTAGTGGTGGTGACCATAGTATTTCCAAAACCCTGGAGGTGCTCTCGTTTTACAGATGAGAAAACTGAGGTCCAGTGAAAGTAACAAAAATGATCACAGTCAAGCATCTAGGGGTAGAACTTCAATACTAAAGCCAATCACACCCTCAAATCATGATCTTTCTCTGTTATATTGTTTCCTTGTCAATCAGTTGCAGACAACTCTTCAGTAGAATCTTATCCTATGAAAAAGTGAGAAAGGGTGGGGTTAGAGGTCCTTGTGATCTCTAGCCTCAATGAAGAGAAAACAAAACAGAAAATGCTTGAGAATCATTCTAAGGAGTGACCTGCTAAAGCGGTATTGATTGTTCCTAGGTCCCTGTGAGAATTCAGATAATACAATTTTAACACAAACTTTGACAAAAGCTTAGAAATAAGTATGCATTATTAATTTTTCTTATCTAATAAAAGAGGGGTTTTGAAAATTACTGTTGGTAATTTTCCAAATAGAAATTCCAGGAAACTCAAGGGATCTTATATATTATGTGGAAGTAATGGAAAAGTATTTCCCCATCATCTGATCATCCTATCAAACAATATGGTCATCAAACAATTGAGGCAATCACAGAGTTGAATGATTTTCTACTTCAAATGTCTTTTCTATGCTAAATAATCAGCAAGGCTGGTTGAAAAGGAGATTCCACTCTTTAGAGCATTTTTCAAATTTTATTTATTTATTTTATTTATTTTATTTTTGGCTGCATTGGGTCTTCATTGCTGTACATGGGCCCTCTCTAGTTGTGGCGAGCGAGGGTTACTCCTCACCGCGGTGCACAAGCTTCTCATTGCAGTGGCTTTTCTTATGGTGGAGCACAGGCTCTAGGCACGCAGGCTCAGTAGTTGTGGTTCGTGGGCTCTAGAGCGCAGGCTCAGCCGCCGTGGCACACGAGCTTAGCTGCTCCGCGGCACGTGGGATCCTCCTGGACCAGGGCTTGAACCCGTGTCCCCTGCATTGGCAGGCAGACTCCTAACCACTGCACCACCAGGGAAGCCCTAGACCATTTTTTTGAAGGTTTACATCTTCCATCTCATTCTATGTCCTTATCCCATTGTACTCCCAGTTAGTAGTTACACCTGACAATAATTTTTTATATTTCAGTGTTTCTTCCATCAGTCACATCTTAGTGGCTGCTAACCTTTCCCATGAAGAGTGTGTATGTGTAGGCAGTATACACACACACACACACACACACACACACACACACACACACACACAACCCAAACAGGACTGCATGAATTGTTTTTGCTCACCTTGTAATAAAAAAAATTTGATGAATGTACATGCGATATATGGAGAGATAATACAGTGGTTAAAAATACAGAGTTGAGCCAGACTGCCTAAGTTTGATGGCTGACTACACTACTTACTAGATGCGTGATGTTTGACAAGTTTCTTCACATCTCTGTGTCACAGTTTTATTAACTAAAAAATGAGGATAATGAGGATAAATGCCTCATAGTTTTTGTGTGGATTAAATGAGTTAATTTATAGCAAGTGCTTAAAATGATCCCAGCACAGAATAAGCCTTTAATCAATGTTCACTTTCATAATGGTGATAAAGATGGTGATAATTAAGATGGGGATGATGGTAATGGTAATAATTCTGCTGCTGATGATGATAAAGATGGGAAATCCGGAGATCTCTACCCCCAACTTGCTGGGTACCCTGAGGTACACCTCTTAACCTCTTGATACCTGTTTTATCATCTTCAAAATAAGCAAGCTGTCATTTAGAGAACTCTAAGAGAGAATATTTTTTTAAGAGTGGCTAGCTTCACACTATTTACAATAGCCAGGACATGGAAGCAACCTAAATGCCCATCGACAGAGGAATGGATAAAGAAGATGTGGCACATATATACAATGGAATATTACTCAGCCATAAAAAGGAATGAAATTGGGTCATTTGTAGAGACATGGATGGACCTAGAGACTGTCATACAGAGTGACGTAAGTCAGAAAGAGAAAAACAAATATCATACATTAAAGCATATATGTGGAATCTAGAAAAATGGTACAGATGAACTGGTTTGCAAGGCAGAAATACAGACACAGATGTAAAGAACAAACATATGGACACCAAGAGGGGAAGGTGGCGGGGCGGGTGGGATGAACTGGGAGACTGGGATTGACATGTATACACTAATATGTATAAAATAGATAACTAATAAGAGACTGCTGTATAAAAAATAAATTAATTTTTTTAAAAGTGCTAGCTTCAAATATTTTTGTTAGGAATTTTCGAAGTTTAAAGTGAACCAAAGGAGAAATGAGGTGGTTTTTTAAAAAAATCTCTGCTACCTAAAACATCTTTGACTCTTTTTATGTTTTTTTTTTTGTTTTCACAGCTTCCAGCAAAAAGTGCATCCCTACTCCCGTAGTTATTGCTTCTCTCTTGTTTTTGACCTGTGTCATCATCTCTTCCAAAAGTAGAGCATAAAAAAAGGTTGTGGTTTTTGCCTTCCCTGTACCCTTTTGCCCTGAATCCCCGTAGAGAATCATTCTGCCCAGCTATCAACTGATTCAGAGCTGGCTCAGTCCACTGCCTATGGGTAGACCTGTAGGTATATTTCTTCTTCATGGATACAGAGGTTCATGTTGGATAGAAAATGACTCAATCTGAGCCTGTGAGACATAATCAGGGTACTTTTGGGGCTGGGAGTGGGGTGGGGGCCATTTTTTTTTTTTGAGTGGAGAATAGTGAAAGCAGAATATGAGCCTAGAATCACTAGCAGCTATCTTGCCACTGAGAAGAGAGACCCTATCTTCCTGAGAATGGAGCTAACACAATGAAAGAAGAGATGAGAAATGAAAAGAAAGTGAATCTTGGTGAGAGTCTATGTGCCCCTAAATCCAACTGTGCCTGAAACTGTATACCATGGGCTTTTTCATTACATAAATCAATAAATTATATTTTTGCTTCAATAATTTGAATTAAATTTTCTATCTCAAACAATTGAAGGGGTGTTATGATGAATACAATGATTTTCCCTTATTTTTAATTTAATGATCCTAAATATTAGGAACAAATCAGAGACTCTTGAGTTAGAAAGCAAAGGACAAATTCATCAAATGAGAAAGTGTTGAGCCCCAGAGGCATACTAAAGGTATAAAATTTCTTTAGAGATTTTTTTCCCTGATGTCAAACAATTTTATTATTTTTAAATTTTTTTTAGAGATTTTTATCAGCATTCAAGACCAAACCAACGTAGAAACCCAAGAAACAAAAGGGAAAGTTAATGAAAGATGTTAGTGGAATCTCATTCACTGCCAGTAATGGGGTGTGGCACACAGGTTTCTTCTAAAATATTACAAAAGTTAGAATTTAAACTCATATGTTAATTCACAGAGGACTTTATGGCAAATTAGATTTTAAGCCTTCATCACAAATTTAAGCACATTTGTTAGGAAAACAAGTGTATGCATGTGGAGATAAAGAAGAAAAAAAAATCTAATTACCAGGGAAATATCAAAGATATATTGAGTCCCCATTATGGGCAAACTGTTAAAAAGAAGTATAAATCATCGAACTTCACAGCTGGGGATGTTCTCCGACTCTTCTTTCAGGTAGTAGACAATATAAGTGGGGTGATGGGGGATTGCTAGGTCTCTAAAGACCCTACTAATTGGGCTAAATGGGGTGAAGGTGAGAGCTAGTTCCATACCTTTGAATTCTGAAAGTCCAGGCTACTTAGCTCCTCTGAGATTTAGATAAGAAGCAAGCATTTTTTTAAAGAGAAAATAGGATTTAAATTTTTAAACAAAAAACTGTTTAGGGCTTCCCTGGTGGCGCAGTGGTTGAGAGTCCTCCTGCCGATGCAGGGGACACGGGTTCGTGCCCCGGTCTGGGAAGATCCCACATGCCACGGAGCGGCTGGGCCCCGTGAGCCATGGCCGCTGAGCCTGCGTGTCCAGAGCCTGTGCTCCGCAGCGGGAGAGGCCACAACAGTGAGAGGCCCACGTACTGCAAAAAAAAAAAATGTTTAAATGAGAAAAAATCTTAGGTATTCTCAGAAAGGAAAATTCCAATAGAGAACTAGAATTAACTGCTTTTAAAGTAAGTAGTAAATTCCATACTTCTTAAGAAGAAAAAAATAAAACTAGAGTTATTAATTGCCTTTCTTGTTCTTAACAAAGTTTCTATTAGGTATCATATGAAATATGGCAATCTTTTTTTTTAACTGGAGTATAATCACTTTACAATGTTGTGTTAGTTTCTGCTGTACAATGAAGTGAATCAGCTATATGTATACATATATCTCCTCCCTCTTGGACCTCCCTCCCTCCCCCATCCCACCCATCTAGATCATCGGAGAGCACCGAGCTGAGCTCTCTGTGCTATACAGCAGGTTCCCACTAGCTATCTATTTTACACATGGTAGTGTATATATGTCAATCCTAATCTCCCAATTCATCTCACCCTTCCCTTCCCTCCTGTGTCCACCCATCTGTTCTCTATGTCTGTGTCTCTATTCCTGCCCTGCAAATAGGTTCATTTGTACCATTTTCTAGATTCCACATATATGCGTTCATGATACGATACTTGTTTTTCTCTGACTTACTTCACTCTGTACGACAGACTCTAGGTCCATCACATCTCTACAAATGACCCAATTTCATTCATTTTGATGGCTGAGTAATATTCCATTGTATATATGTACCACATCTTCTTTATCCATTCATCTGTCGATGGACACTTAGGTTGTTTCCACATCCTTGCTATTGTAAATAGTGCTGCAATGAACATTGGGGTACATGTGTCTTTTTGAATTATGGTGTTCTCAGGGTATATGCCCAGTAGTGGGATTGCTGGGTCAGATGGTAGTTCTATTTTTAGTTTTTTTTTTTTTTACGATACGCGGGCCTCTCACTGTTGTGGCCTCTCCCGTTGTGGAGCACAGGCTCCAGACGCGCAGGCTCAGCGGCCATGGCTCACGGGCCCAGCCGCTCCGTGGCATGTGGGATCTTCCCGGACCGGGGCACGAACCCGTGTTCCCTGCATCGGCAGGCAGACTCTCAACCACTGCGCCACCAGGGAAGCCCTTATTTTTAGTTTTTTAAGGAACCTCCATACTGTTCTGCACAGTGGCTGTATCAATTTACATTCTCACCAACAGTGTAAGAGGGTTCCCTTTTCTCCACACCCTCTCCAGCATTTATTGTTTGTAGATTTTTTATGATGGCCATTCTGACCAGTGTGAAGTGATGCCTCATTGTAGTTTTGATTTGCATTTCTCTAATAATTAGTGATGTTGAGCAACTTTTCATGTGCCTCTTGGCCATCTGTATGTCTTCTTTGGAGAAAAGTCTATTTATGTCTTCCACCCATTTTTTGATTGGGTTGTTTGTTTTTGAAATATGGCAATCTTGAGAGCATACACTCATTTGCAGTTCATGAGAGCTCAATACTTTTTGGTAGGCAAATGGATTTGTCTAATTTTTCCCCAATACAAGCACATCTCAGAAATCCTACTTCTATTATGGTCAAATAACAAGCACTAGGTCTTTTTTTGTGTAAAATGTTAGAGCATTTCCATTTTTCAGACTCCATTATCTCCTAATCATAAGACTTCAGTAGGAGACAAAGAATAACCCATCTGCTCTGATCTTATTCACATAGGCAAGAAAATGCTATTACTCCTCATTCATTATTCTTATTAACTTCTGGATAAATTATATCAAAAGTATTTAGTGATGGCTTATGATAGGCAAGCCACTGAAGTGTACAGAAATTGATATATGAGTGACAAAAATGCAAAAGTTTTGTTCCTAGGCCTGAACCAGATTATTTAGTGATAGTGTATACATCTACCTGGAACTCGCACTGTAAGAACTAGAAATAGAATTACTAAGAGTGGGAATTAGTTGAGGGTTATTTCAATTATGCTTTAAGATGAAATACAATGTTTAGAAACATCCTCAAATATAATACCATATTTGATTTTTTTGAACTATGTATTCTCTTCAATAACTGCCATTTCAAGCAGGGTTTCTTTGACTATTTATTTTTATTTGAATAAAGCAAAACTTGAGGTAAATGGTTTGCCAGGTGACTATTCTTCAAACTCATGTCCCAACAGACCACATGTCTGGCATCCAAGGTCTTAGAAAGTACTATAAAAGCTCGCAGGATTTGAATCGGTTTTCTGACAGAAATGAGCACTACTGTTGCATTCCTACTAGTCCTTGGCTTTCTTAAACACAGAAAACTTGGTTTCCATCATTTTTTATGGCTTTTTGGAGGATCTCTAAGATTGGTCCCATGGTTTTGACAATTTACTCCATCTGATCTGCAGCTGACTCGATGGTATCCTTGGCATTCTCAGTGTTTAGTGCATCCTGCAACTTTTTCAAGGTGTCTATTGTAGTGGCTTTGGATGGGCCAGGACTTGGGCTTTTCTCAGATGTGGTATCATCTGATTGCTCTTTGGTGTCTTTTCTATAGACGTCACTTAACTGAAGATTCATGATGGGATATTTCATCAAGAGTGAAAGAGAAGATTCCAAACTCTCCAGGATCTTACCATTATTCATCACAGAGGCAATGACCGGTGTATGGACATTTTTGAACATTTCTTTGGCCTACTGTGGCAACTCCTTTACACTGCTACTCTTCTCAAGCATAGAGCACATAGTTGCTGCAATCCTGGAGCATAAAAGTTCACTTTGCATTCTGTCCTGCTTTGCCACCGCTGCAGATTGCATCTCCTTAAAAGTTTTGAGCATCTGTTCAAAGACATTCTTAACATTACCATCTTCTTTCACAGCCATCAAGAAGACCTGAGTGTTCATACTGCTGTTAAACAATTCGGTGAGTGCATTTGTGAAGGAAGCAAGATCGTGCATGTGAAAGAAGAACGTTTTGGCAGCTTGAACAAGCCTTTCTTTATCCTTTTCTGACCCTGAAGACATTTCTTCAGCAGAAATGTTTCTGCACTGTAAAACAAGTAGTCATCCAAATGAAAACTAAAAGTATATTTGTCAACCATAAAGAGACTGAAAGTATAATCTGAACATGAGAATAACTCTTATCAAAGGTTGGAAAGTTATACAAGCTTCAAAACAGAAATGATCTTGTGCTTTAATAAAAAATAATTAAAACAGAGTAGAATCGGGGGGTTTCGTTAAATTTAAACCACATATCAAATATTGCATGCTAGATCCTGAATTGGATAAGCTGACATATGGAATGACAGCATTCGCAGGTATTACCCTCAATACCCATCTAATCTAGTGAAAAAGATTGGATAAAACATTAAAAATTACATAGAGGGGCTCTGGTTTCAGTTAAGATAGAGCAAGCACACTCCATCCAATCTTTCCTACTGATGACAACTAAAAATCACAGACAGAATATATAAACTATCAAGTAACTATGAAAGGTGGATAAGAGCAGACTGAGGAGGTAGAGAATGCAATATTCCAAAGAAGATCAAGGCCATCTAATACAAACTCCCACTGTCTGTCCTGTCCTTTCTGTACTTTCATTACAACTCGTCTTCTTCTGCAATAGAGAAAAATGTTAATGTCTCTAACCAATGTTCACAATCCTCTTTTGGTATTTCCTCTAGAATTCTGCTCTATCAATCATCTCCCCTTTTCTCTTGTGCTGTGAACTGAAGTCCTCCCAAAATTCATGTGTTGACACCCTGATTTCCAGTATGACTGTAATTGGAGACAGGTTCTTTAGGAGGTAATTAAGGTTAATGAAGTAATAAGGGCAGGGCCCTGGTATGATAGGATTAGTGCCCTTATAAGAGGAGACACCAGAGAGCTCCCTCCCTCACTCTCTCCACCTTGTGAGGATGCAGCAAGAAGGTGATTGCCTGCAAATCAGGAAGAGAGCCCTCACCAAAAACTGAATTGGCTGGTACTTTGATCTTATTTTTCCCAGACTTCAGAGCTGTGAGAAAATAAAACCTCCGTTGTCCAAGCCCCCAGTCTATGGTATTTTGTTATGGCAGCCCAAGCTGACTAATACATCTTGCATCCTCCATCATTCCCTCTTTACTTTTCCTTCTTTTTTAACTATGTACATACTCAGTTCCCTACTCAGTTGTTTAGGATTCCAGGCTTTCACTGTTGTGGCCTGTGTTCAATCCCTGGTCAGGGAATTGAGATCCTGCAAGCCACATGGCGCAGCAAAAAAACAAAAACAAAAACAAAAAAACTGCCCTATTCAGTTTTTAAAAAAAGCTTGACTCTGATTTCTCTTCAAGTAATGATTCCATCTCACTCCTTCCTTTAATTCTCAAATTTCTCAAGAGAGAGATTCTTTACATCATTGTAATTTATTCTATCCCTCACTATTTTCCTGTAGGGCATCAATAACTTCTAATTATCAAATATCTTGGCCTATTTCCAGGCCTTAACCATCTTGAGTTCTCTGCATTATTAAAATTGCTGAATACGTCTCCCTACTTCAAGATTTTTTTCCTCTTGAGGGCTCCATGATGCTGTATAACTCTGGTCCTTCTATATCCTCTCTAAGCATTTATTTATTTTATAGGTTTCTCTTCCTTATACCACCAATGCCTTTCCAGTCTCCTAAGCGCCACAAGGCTGTGTTTTTGTCCCCATTATATTGTACACTTTCTCCCTTCAAGATCTCATAACTACAAATGCCATCTGTATGCAGATGACTCCTAAACTTCATGGCGTAGGTTCAGCAATTCTCCCGATCTCCAGATCTACATTTCCAACTACCTACTGGTCATCTCCACATAGTGACTGCACCAGTATATGCCATACAATTATCCAAAACTGCTCTCATCTCCTCAGAAAACACTTTCTCCTCTTAATCCTTGCCTCATTATTGAGGCTCAAATCCCTTTTCCTTTTCTCTTCCCCATATTAAATCAGTCCCTAAAATTTGTTAACTCCCCCCTTTGAACTTATTTCAATCCATCCCCTCCCTTCCATTCCCATAACTACTACTCCAGGTAACTCTCATCTAGACAACTTTAATGGTCTCACATTTTATCTCAATATTTTTGTCAAGGGGTCACAAACTGGCAATCCACAGGCAAAATCTAACCAGCAGATATGCTTTGTTTGACCTACCACAGTGTATTTTCAAAATTTTTATCAGTTGCAAATTTAAAAATTGAAACATAGAAATCTGGATTTCTACTGATTATTGAAAAAATGAAATTAACTGGCAACATTAAGTCCTTTTTCTGAGTTGGAGAAATTTCCTAGAGCTGAGGTTGTCCCCTTTAGACTAGACATTCACCCTCTATACCCTATTGTCTTACACTAAGTGTTTCAATTACTTACATATCTTGTCCAGTTACTATAAGCATTGGAGTTGGTAACCCATGTTTTATTGTCCATACCCACTAATCCAGTTTGTATAAACTGACTTTCCTGAAATCCAAACCTCCTAATATTATCCCATAACAAAAAACCTTCAATGGTTCAGTATTGCCTAGAGAATAAAATAAAATTTCCTAGCACGGCATCTAAGGTCATCAACAAACTGCTCTCAATTTTCCACTACTTGCCTTCCCTTCACTGCTCCCACATATACTCTGTGCCACCAGCATAGTGGATTAATTTTGTCCCCTGAATATGCTCCACAGTTTTCCTTTCACCTGCATCATCTCCTTCATACCCCACCTCCTTACACATCTGTTGAAATCCTACTTATCCATCCATACATACTTTGGCTACACTGGCCACAATACTTTTTTCCCTTTTTTCCCATGTTCCTACATGGTGGGTCCCTAGGCTATGTCAAATGCAAAATGACCCAGAGGGACAAAAGTAAACTAATACCCCACTTGGTCCTTCTTTAGAACTATAGGGCAGCACCTTTAAATTTTACAATACAAGTCTCCTAGCTGGCATCTTGGCTCCAAATCCTCTATCCACTCAGTAACAACAGGAATTTTTGTTGTTAACATAAGAATAGCTATCATTTAGTAAGTTTTTGCCATAAAACAGGCACTGTGCCAAGTGTTTTACATTTATTATCTCATAGTCCTTTTATGCCAATCCCTAAATGACAAACTAGTACTCACATGACATCTATGAAAAAAAGTAGAGAGATTAAATTCCTTTCCCAGGGTTACATGGCTCGTAAGTGGTACTCTGGGTACACAAAATAGGGACTGTACAATTCTAAAGCCCATGGTCTTTCCAGTAAGTTATACTGAGGCTGCGTGATTTTCTTGCTTCTGATGTGTCTTTGCTGTAGAGGAATCAGTGGGGATTAGGACAGAATCTAGAGAAAGAAGCATGGGAGACTCTGATCTAAGCTTTAAGGGAAAAGAGTCAAGTTGATCTTTAAGGTTTTTATATTGTCAAGACAATTAACCAAGATAACAAGAGAGATAGTGATAAAGAGCAGAACTTCCAGCCAGGAAAGAAGAGTACACACAAAAAAACTAAATTTGGCTGAAAATATCTGCATCTATATCTCTTGAGAACTTAGATCAATCAGCAACAGGTACAAAATGCAACAGAAGCTAAAGGAAGTTTAATATCTGGAAAAGTTGACATGATGGGAACCCAAAATCTGAGAGCTTCAATCAAAGAGGCATCTTGTCTACTGAATTGAATTAGCTCAGTTGGATAGCACTTTTCAACAACAAAAAAGTCCATTAAAGAACAAAAATTTTAATGTTTTACCATTGCACTAATTACTTATAATTATTATAATAATTATTATAATTATTACTTATAATTAATATCACTTAATATATACCAATTTTATATTAATATAGAAAATAAAAGAATTCTGAGAACTAAACCATGCAGAAACAGTCGATGAACCAGACAGGCAGAGGGACCCAGCAGAGACTAGCAAAGCCTGTAAGTCATCACATTCCATTAGAAACATCCAGTTGAAACCAGATGAAAAAGCACTGCAACAATACTCCCCAACAACTGCTGGGACCACTGAACTCAGAAACACAACAAGGTAAGCAATATGGGTATTTCTATCAGTATTGATATAATACTCTGTTTCTCCATATTAAAGGGTGTTTGCAGTAACAGGTCAGACTTGAATCCTAGTCATAACTATAATAAAGCAACAAAACAACTTTTTTAAAGCAGATCCCATGACATGTTCCTGGTGATCATTTATGTCTCTGAAGACACCAAGAAAGAAGAAAATTAACAGCTTATATAATTAAGTCAGAGGGGATGATAAAGTAGTAAAGACATCAATTTCAGAAAAGAATAAGGATGAAATGACCCCTATGTGAATGTGTGTTGTTTACATGGAATATAACATTTCCTTTTATGTCTTTAACATTAATTTAAGCATTCAGTATCTGAGAAAATATGAATGTGTGATCTAATTCTAGTTAATGTATAGTGCTTATGCTCCTTCATAAGCTATATTACATTTAAATATCACTGGGCCTTTGCTGTGTGTCTCCAAATAGACTGTTATCTTCTTGAGAGCAAGGAACATTGTCTACTCAAGGCATATGGCAGAGGTTTCTCAAGTGAACATTTGATAAATGCTGGTGAATGACCTCGATATTCTGTTTTCTGGTCAGAAATATTCTTTTAAAGACTTTATATCAGAGTGTCATCACACCATGGTCAACCTTGTTTTTTTTTTAATGAAAGGCCATGGTTTTGATTTAAATTAAAGAAGGAAGCTCAGAACTAGTTAGTAGCTGTTATTTTCTCCTGAAGAGCTTCTGACTTTGCCCATACCCTATACCCACACTTCCAGATAAGTGAACCTTGCAGGATAGCTGGACCCTATATGGGTAGTGAGGACAAGAGACACATTGGAGAAAGGTAAAACCTCAGAGAGCACTAATGGCCAAACATCAGAAGCTTGGACAGGGTCATGGTTTTTCTTTCTTTCTTTCTTTCTTTTTCTTTCTTTCTTTCTTTCTTTCTTTCTTTCTGTTTTTAATTGTTATTATAGGAAAAGTTCAAACATACACAGAAGTAAAGACAATAATATAATAGACTCCCACACCCCCATAACCCAGCTTCAAAAAGTATCAAAACAAGCTTGATCTTATTACCTCTATGAAGCTACTCCAATCTGCCTTCTAGATTATTTGGAAGCAAACCTCAGTATCATTTCATCATTAACTTTTTCAGGATGGATTTCCACAAAGGTAAGAACCCTTCAATTTGACCTTATGCTCCTCAAACCAGTAATATTTAACAGAATTGTCTTTGACTTTGAAACACACCCAGTGTCCTGCTGTAAAAATTTATTTTTGATGTCAGTGTAAAAGTTTTTGGAATGCATTTGCAATACATATCAAAAGTAATATAAATTTTTATTCCTATTGATTACATAAATCGTATATTTATATAATCTGGATTTCCTCTGGAAATTTATCCTGAGGAAATAATCCAGATAATTGAAGAGGGAAAAAAGAACTATGTGTATTAAAATACTTATATTAAGACAGTGAAACAATTAAGAATTTGTTAAATTATGGTAAAGATATATGAAATACTTTATAAAATATAAATATATTTTATATAACCAATAAAATAATTATAAAACTAGAAATAAGGGAAGTGTTGAAGTAAATTAATATAAGATGAAATTTTATTTCTTATTATTACAACTTGGTAAAAATACTTATGCATTTAAATAAACCTTGGAAAGGAATAATAAAAGAAAAACAGGATGGTAGGTTTATAGGTGTTTTTCCTCCTACATATTAAAGTGTTTTTATATCATTGCTATAAACTTTTTATTTTAAAATACTTTGTTTTATCAAATCTTTTAATTTCATCATGTTATAATTCTACCGTCTATCAATGCACAATCACCTGTCACTTCCTCCATGAATCTTCCTCTAATGACCTCCATATTAAAGTTTCTCTTTAAATTCCTATAACACTTGACAGTCAATGCAGTACTGTTATTCACAAAAGTAGCCTGAGAAGTTTTTACTTACATATGTGATAATCAATACATTTTTATTTTGCAAGGTGGTTCCTTTCCTGAAAAACTAAAAGAACTGTATAGTATCACTAAATAGACTTTAACTTTTAGATACAGTCGTCAGTATATTTCTCCCATTTCTTATATGCTCTTTAATCACGAGTGTTTACTTCTTATTTCAACAAAATTGATGAGTTAGGTCCAATAAGAATCCATCTGAAGTTAGTCTTTGTTTTCATTCCAAGTTCCTAAGATGAGCAGATCAAGTATCAGTGCTTCCAGATTTGTTTACTTACTTTTTTAAAATAAAATAACAAGCCAAAATACGTGTGATTTCCGAACTTTATTTGAGCAAAAGAACTCTCTCATCACACAAACTTTTCCCACCCACAGCTCAGATAGAGCAGCAAAGAAAGCATAGCTGCTTCAGCAAAGGCTGGGGTGAAACTGGCGTGCCAGAGACCAAGCGCTCCACCTGCTGGCTAGCAATTCCCCATCAGGCTGCCCCAGGGCGCTTTAGAACTTATTTCATGAACCACTACAATAAAATGCTCAAATAGCCGCACAAATTCGGCTGTACAGAAGTGGATGGTAACTGCCCATCACTGACAGGGAGCACTATCATGTTGTAACAAATAGTGTAAAAGTTCAGATCTGCCGTACAAAAGATGCAGGTGATCAGAGCTGGATTAACTACACCACTTAGCTACCTGCTGATACCCATCTTAAAAGTCATTTTTTAAAATGACTTTAAAATGATTTTAAAAGATTGAACTTTAAAGTCAATATTTAGAAGATCAGCCCTGAAAATGCAATAAGATAGAGGAGAGTGTATGGCCCAGAACTCCTCTCAGGTACAGTACTATATATCACTGGTAAGACATCACTTGGGGCACGCCTAAGTAACAACTGTGATCTTTAAGAAGGGTGACTCCAACTAATTGCAGACCTTTTTTGTTTTGCTGAGACAAGTAAGCAATTCAAGCATCAGAACTAAATTGTCATGGGAGATAGTTGAAATGCTGCACATTGCTAACTAAGATTTTTCAAGTGGTGTATAACCTCTCCTCTAAGTATCAAGCACATATTTAAGAGTGTCAGTTGGAAAGGTTACAAATTGTTAACCCTCCCTAGATGACGGACTGTCTCCACATGGCCTCAGTGTAAATGTTATTAAAGTATGAGTTCTTTTGTTTTGTTTTTCGTTTTCTTAATTTTTATTGGAGTCTAGTTGATTTACAATGTTGTGTTAGTTTCTGCTGTACAGCAAAGTGAATCGGTTATATGTATACATATATCCAGTCTTTTTTAGATTCTTTATCCATATAGGTTATTACAGAGTATTGAGTAGAGTTCACTGTACTATACAGTAGATGCTTATTAGTTATCTATTTTATATACAGTAGTGTATATATGTCCATCCCAATCTCCCAGTTTATCCCTTCCCCCACCCCCGCTTTCCCCTGGTAACCATAAGATTGTTTTCTACATCTGTGGCTCTACTTCTCTTTTGTAAATAAGTTCATTTGTACCATTTTTTTAGATTCCATATATAAGTGATATCATACGATATTTGTCTTTCTCTGTCTTACTTCAAAGTGTGAGTTCTTTAAAATTTGAATTTGCACAAGGCAAGCACCACCTCTATCTATAATTTTGTATGACATAGTGCTTTCAACTTGATGTTGTAGTTTTAAATCTGTCTTAACTTCCTAACTAGATTAGAAATTTCACGAAAGCAGGGACCATGTCTCTTTCATTTCTGTATGCTCTACAGAGCCTAGCATACTACCTTATAATAAATAGTAAAGTACTACTCTCCATTAGGTAAATTGCTACTGAATTATTAAATTACTTCCTTCATCGGGCTCTTCAAATTTCACTTGTCCCAAACATAATTAATTGGTTTCACCTTCAAACCCCACCTCTCCTCCACCTAATTCTCTAGTATTTATCTCACAGTTGGGATGGAAGTAATTTTAAACTGTATTCAGTGCTGGGGCAGGTATGGTGGCAGGGCTGCTGAAGATCTCTTTGCATAAGGAACCCTCAGTCCCCTTCCCCAAGGAAGAAAAAAAAGAAGGTAAGCCTGACTCAGAAAAATAAGTCTTTTTTCATTAGATGTGAAAAATAATTCTGAGCACATCATGATATCTCTTACTCAGACTTGTTACTGGCACAAAATTATGGATATCTGCAACCTAGGAAGAAGGGTATAAAAGAGCATGTGCAAGGGCTTGAATATGTAAAGGAAAGAAAATACTACTTTTGTAGTTGAAAAAGTACTGTATCTGATTTCTGGTAAGACTGAAACTTTTCATCAATTAATTACTACTATTTCTTCTTTTACTGTCTGTTCAGAGTTGTTTGCATGTTTACCTATTAGATTATGACTGTTTTCTATATTAATAACAAGACTAGTTAGAAAACAATACTTTTTAATATTTCCTGCATTTTAACCAGTTTGCTTTCAGTCCTTCTTACGTGGTCATCTTTGTTAGTCAAATTTTTGTGTGACTTTTTCCCATTGGTTTTAAGCTTATAAAGTCCTCCATATACATTTGAAAATTATCTGTTTTCTTCTAGCTATTTTATCATTTGATCTTTTTTACATATGTTACACTGATATTTTTAAATTAATGTTTAATCCCCCACAAGCTAGCCCATTATGCCAGGATCATTTATGGAATACTAATTTCTATTGATTTGAGATTCTACATTTATTATATGTTAAGTCAAATGTATAGAAGGGTCTTCTTTGGGGACTATTTTGTTCCATGATTCCACCTACTCTTGCACCTATACAATACTTGTTAATATTGTGTTTTTATACTGTTTTAATGTTTGAGGAGGAAAAAGTCCCAACATTACTTATCCTGAAAAAAGTTAAGTAGTCTCACCTATTTAGTCTTTCAGATGTATTTTATGATTAATTTGTCAAGTTGTGTTAAAACAATGAATTAATTGGGAAGGAACTGACCACTTGGAAGCATTCAACCTCCCATCAAGGAGGTTCATCTCTCCATGTGTTTATCCTGAGGTAAATAGAACCACACATCTTTTCTAAAAGCTATGCCTTCAGATAATGGCATATGACAGCTTTTAGAGAAATTTCCCACTTTTTCAGGGTAAGAAAGACTCCTCTCACCTAAATATCTGAATGGGGATGTAGTTGGTGATCTTCTAAATTCAAAGTCAGAAACTGGAGTTTTCATTTCATGATAAGATCTGAAAACTAGGAACCAAAAAAAAAAAAAAAAGTTTAACGTAAAATTTCTAGGAGAAAAAAGCGAAAATCAAAGTCCCAATTTGTGGTTATCGAATTGCAGTTTGCAACCCAATGGTGAGTTTGTGGAATATTTAATAGTCCTTTAACAAACAATTTCTTTAAATGGAATTGAGATATATTCTAATTTGTGGACATTTGTATCTGTCACGTGTGTGTGTGTTTGTGTGTGTGTATGTGTGTGTGTACTGTATCTAAATCAAAGATAAAAATGAATTTCTAACCATGATACAATTTATTCCACCAGGGGTACTAGTGCATTTTCCCAAAATTAAGAGCAAAAATTATTATGTTCCTAATCCATTTTCAAAAATTTTCCCCTTTCCATTTCCAAACTGTATCTTTATAACTTGGAGGATAGGTTATGTTCATGTTTACTTTCTTGAGAGAAAACATGTTCATTCCTTCCCCCCGTGCTTCTGAGGTTCCCAATATCTAGGCTAAGAACAATGGTCCTAGAAAGATAGGGCCCAGATTAATTAGGATGTTGTTTACACAAAGAGAGGATGAGCCAGATCCCACACAGGTATAAAGGACCCCATTTTCTCCTTCTTTTCTCCAAAGAATTCAAATGAAATATCCAAGTGTCAGGCACATAGTAAGCCTATTCCAGGTGTGCATACTGAGGAACATTGTTCTCACTAGCTTCAAACTCTCACCCAAATTCACTCAGAAGGGTGTTGCTTATTCCTTCTTTCTCTGAGCCCAAAGTACAGACACAAGCAGGCTACAAACACCAGGCTTATTTTATTCATTCTGTGATGTACTCTTGCTACTTATTCCCTAATACCTTTGTGAAATGACATTATCTTCTTTCTGAGGCTAACTCTAGCGTATCTGAATAATGGTCAAGTGTAATATAGACAATTCTAAATAATTTAATTTATAAGCTTTGCCAATGGAGAACCAGAGAGATAGTCAGAACGGCCCTGTCCCTTCCATGATGCCCACTGTCTCTCCAAGTGAGATTTTAATCTAAGGAATCTTGAAAATAAACTGTTATCATGAGGATTTTTTGGTAAACATTCTAATGTTATATGTGTTGCCTTTGGATGCCTCTTAGGTTTGGAGAGCAAATAATTGACCTGTAAAGACATAAAGAGTGTTTTGAATATTGTAAATTAAGATAACAGAGTATACAAACAAAATTAGCAATTATTGCCCTGTAAACTCAGAGATTTTAATATTCCTCTGACCCTACTAATTTAATTCCAAATATTAGAAAAATCAACCTGGTTGGTCTATTCAATGTGGTGACTAGAGGTTGAGGAAATTAAGGAGCACTGGTAATCAAGAGCTAACCATTTCAAATATGTTATTAAATATTACTTGGAAATAATCACATTTATTAAAAATCAGATGCTAGATAAACACAAATCTTTCCTATCTAGGATCTCCCCCCCTCCACAAGATCTAATGCCATAATTAATGCATCAACAAGTTGTATTATGTCACCCATATTTTCATACACTGACTCCAAGTTTCAAAAAATTGTTTTGAAGAACTTGTTCAGTTTTCTGAGAAATTCCTTAGATAGCATACTAATTTGCTATTCATAAAGTAAAAGATTTCCTGGTCAAATCTATACATCCAGCAGATATTTTTCAAGATTTCTAGTAAAGATTTACTATTGTATTTTTCAGAGATCATATTTGAAATATGGCTCAAAGTGACTTCCTCTACCCAGAGAACCCAAAAAGGCGACAAGAAGTAAATCGTCTTCACCAGGAGCTCCTTGACTGCTTATCTGACAGCTTCCATGCCACCAATAAGCTGATTGGGGTTTTAAATATGCACTTAGGGTGCAGGCTGGCCTCCATTGAAATGAAAAGAGATGCGACCATCAAAGAAAACTGTGATATCATCATCCAAGCCATGAGGAAAATCCAAAAAGAATTGCAAAAGGTTGATGAAGCACTAAAAGATAAACTAGAGCCAACCCTTTATAGAAAACTTCAGGATATTAAGGAAAAAGAAACCGAGAAAATTGCAATAGTACAAAAGGTTATTTCAGTCATCCTGGGAGAAGCTACTTCTGCTGCCAGTGCAGTGGCTGTTAAACTCGTGGGCTCAAACATCACAACTGGCATAATTAACAAGTTGGTCACTGTGTTAGCTCAAATTGGTGCTTCTCTCCTTGGTAGCATAGGAGTTGCTGTTCTTGGCCTTGGCATAGATATGATCTTCCGTGCCATCCTGGGAGCAGTGGAGAAAACACAGCTTCAAGAAGCCATCAAAAGTTATGAGAAGCATCTGGTGGAATTCAAGTCAGCCTCAGAAAAATATCATCATGCCATTATTGAGGTCACCAACACAGTGAAACACCAAATGAAATAAACAGTTACTTTATTTGCCACTGGAATATTTTTCTGCTTCTTTCTCAATAATAGTGTTTTGCTTCTTTGATTAGGCTCATTTTCCATAAGCTTCCAAATATACATAAATACCATAAACAACTCAGAAAGAGGACTCAAAGATGCTAAAACTAGATGACTCTAGAGTCTTCTATCAACGATGAATGCCTGGATCAGTTGGTGTTAGACCCTGTGAGTAAAAGATTACATCCTGGTATGTCTTCTCACTGTGCTCTACAGATCAACATTAGGGTGAATGCTATTGTAGAGCAGCAGGTGTAGGGGTTACCTTTTCCTTTTCTAATTCCCAGTCAAAATCCTTCAAATTTGCATTGAATGCACAGACTTTCACTTCTATCACCAGCTCAGACATCATTTAGTTCTAAGGGACATACTTAGTAACTTCTGCCCACATGCAAACACTGAGCCTTCCAATGGAATAGAAATACTACCGTAATTTTGACCATCAGCTTAAATCCAATTTTCTGTAAGTTGGAAGAGACTGAAATATGGTTTGTAACAATTTACATCAACGATGAAAGGAGGCAATCGTTCTGTAAACTTCTACTAATTACACACTGTAATCTGGATGGAACTTTAAGAGGGAAAAGTTAAAACTATAAAAGATAAAAGTTGTTTCTATACTTGCAATCAACCCTGACCAACTGTGGTGTGATGATTAAATATCCCTCAAGTGAATGTCTGAACACTTTGGAACATTTTAAAAACAAGCAAACAAGCAAATCTCAGCTTTATAAATGAATTTAGTATGCAGGAGAAGAAACTGCTACTTACTGTTTTAAGAATTGTCATTCAAAGGAAAGTTGTAATTTATTACTTTATGAGTTTTTTAAAAAGCGAAATTTTATTTTCAATACTAGCAGAAAGGAGGAAGCTTCCCTTGCTATATAAAACTTTAGGTGATCCATTTCATTAATTATCTAATTTCAGGAAAATCCCAAGGCTACAGAGGCCTAATGGTTCAGTTGAATTTCTGAAGATGCCAAGTGTTTGTTTTCTAAATACTTCACCAACCAATTACTCCCCACTGAGACTCCTAGGTCCTACTTACAAAATTATTTTAAAAGTCATTCATGCAAGAATGTTCGTTACAGTTGATTCTTGCATCCAAGTACAAGAAATGTCTTTAAATTTTAAAAGCTCAACATATGTTAAAACGTAAAAAGCTACATGAAATACTATAGTTTTTCAAATGTAGTCTTTTCTTTACCTTGTCATTGCTTTTATAAGTTAGTTGCAAAATGTCACAATTTAGTTCATCTTCAAAATTAAATTTTATTTTGTATTTATTACCTGATTCATAAACTTATACCTTGTTACTGCTCTTGTGGACTCAGAATTCAGTCTAAAACCAAATCAAGAATTTTCTCAAACAAAGGTTAGTTCAGGTAAGGGATCAATCTTATCAGTTAAGCCCACATTTAAATATTTTCTAAAAATTAATACGTATCTCCGTCAAGATTTTTGGAATATTTATAACTGATAGTAAGAATTGGCCTATATCTAACATTTTCCTATAAGTGATAGTACTGATTTTTTTTAATGTTTAAACTCACCTTTAGGGGGAAAAGATATGGGAGGAGTCTTAAAGAGCAGATAGAAGATAAAGAAAGGACGAAGATTAGAGCTAAGGGAATAATCCCCTTTGTATGGTGACATCATAAAGGATTTTTGGTGGGTGAAAAGACCAGAAAGTAGAAGAGCCAATATAAACCAACCTCCACACTCGTAAATTTAAAACTGATTGTACAAATATCCCCATACTTCCTCTTCAAAAACACTAACCCTGTAGATTAGCACTCTGGGATTCTAACACGGGCACTGAATTGCTTAGGTCTACAAATATTCTTTATGTAAAAACAACTACTGAACTTCCAGGCGCACGGCACGCTAGCGAAGTGCATCATTCGGGGATTCGTTTTCAAACGGAAAGTCCAGAAAGATCGCACGCGCTTACGTCATGAAGGAAACAAAAAACCTACAAAGCACAATTCAAGGCGACAGACACAGCGATAAACATTTCCCTGTCAGTTATCCGCAGGCCTCTGTAGTCTCAATAAATGGAGCTCCCGGAAATTAGGTCAGAATGCCTGCGGCGAGGTAGAACAGTGGTCCCATTAGCCAATCATATATCCCCCACGCTTCATTTTCATATTCTTATTGGGCTAGGTAAGTGTCAATCAACATGAAGCTCTTGTACTGCGTAGTGAAGGCGGGCTTTTAGCCTATAACCAACCAATTCGGTACTGTATTGTAGCGGAAGAGAGTCTGGTCCTGCAGTTTTTGGTTACTTTCTATGGTGCCAGGGCGAAAAAAGGCGGAGATCTTCGGCCGTAAGTACAGGAAGTGACGTAAGGATGGCGGAGGGGCGCGAGGTTTCAAGATGGCGGCTGGTGGGGGGCTGACTGAGAGGCAGAGGTGAAGGGCCCTACGAAGTCAAAGAGGCCGAGAATCGTCCCCTCCCCGCTTCTCACAGTCCCAGGAGCCCAGCAGAAGTGTGAGTGTGCGGGATCGTTCCACTCCGTTTTTTCATCTTTCCCGTCTCTTCCCGGGGCCCGCGCGGTTGCCTCGGGGACACCAGGCCCTTCCGCCCTGCTCTTCCTCTCAGCAGTTGGGGTTTCCGCGATCGCGGACTAGGGGATCCCCTGGGGCGGCGCGGCGTCCAGCGGTCAAGCGGCTGACTTCGCCCGGGTCGGTCAGCGCCGCCTCCTGACGTTGCCCGGTTGGTTGCCTTAGGCTTGATGTCCTGCACCTCGAGTCAGGGGCAACTGTCGCTGTGGTTTTGGCAGCTGCTAATGCTGTTGGCTCCTATGGTGGACCTGGGCTCCGTCCCTTTGTAGACTCTTTGACTGTTAAGAGTTTCCCTGAACAGCCACGTGACCCGATTTTCCTATCGCCTCTGCTTTGAGTTAGAAAAGTAGTCTGCATGCAGACTAAGACTACGGTGTCTTCTGTAAAAATTTTCTGTACTTCGTATCTATTCTAGGTTTCAGGCGTGGGAGAGGAGGGTTAAAAACACGGGCCTGAGGGTAATTGAAAGAGGGAGGCAGAAAAGATGCAGGCTATCGAAGATGTAAGAGCTTCTCTTTGTGCTAATTTTGCCTGTTTCCGCTACCTCCTCCTTCACTCCCGGTTTTTCTGAGAAGGAAACCGTTAACAGGGCAAATCAGTTGCCACTGGAACAGCTTGGAAGCCTTTAGCAGAAAGCAAGGCAGTTGAACAGTTGCTGAAAGACGCATTAACCAATAAACGTGCCTGACAAAATCTTCCTGAAGGGAAGGTGTAATTCTGTGGTCTGCTAAAAAATCTACCTCATGATCTTACTTTTCCCACCCTTGAAAACTGTCTGCTTTCAAAAGGAAAGAAATTTATCACCCTTTATTATTGGAAAGAGCAAGTATCAAAAAGCTAAACCTCATTCATTTGGAATAACAGGAAGAAGGGATATAATAGTGTTTCGGTTCATTAAAATGTTGATTTATAAAATAGGATTCCTCAAACACAGTTATCCCTTTCGGTTACCTTAAAAAATACAAATCAGGAGTCAAGTAGGCATTATTAATAAAAGATCTTAATGTTGATGTTTTTAGAAGATCTCTCATATAATACCAATACTTTATTTTGAATATTTGTGTTTTTAGTTATGGTTTAAGCTTCTGCTTGAGAGTCAGGAATTACATCTGAATTAGAACTAAATCTGAATTAAATAGGCTTAAATTAATGAGTTTTTACTGTCTTCGAGATGATGGGAATACATGCCAAGAAACCATGGAGAGAGGCAAGGCTGAGCTATTTGTCGTTGAGCCCAGATCATTACCCTGTTCCCTTTTTATTCCTTTTTCACCCTACATGTAAATAAAGGGAGGATATAGGAAAAGAACTAATGGCTTCTCATCTACATGGTTTATGTCATATTGTCGAAGCATTTTTTTTTTGCGGTACGCGGCCCTCTCACTGTTGTGGCCTCTCCCGCTGCGGAGCACAGGCTCCGGATGCGCAGGCCCAGCGGCCATGGCTCACGGGCCCAGCCGCTCCGCGGCATATGGGATCCTCCCAGACCGGGGCACGAACCCGTATCCCCTGCATCGGCAGGCGGACTCCCAACCACTGCGCCACCAGGGAGGCCCTCGAAGCATTTTTTGATTGATTTCTTTCAGTTGACGAGTCAGTGCTGTGATCCAGAGAAGAAAGTTAATTGATGACTTAATGATATTCATAGTGGTCTTCAGACCCATTACCGTTATAAATAATAATAGGAATCTAATTTTTTGTGGTTAGAGAAGTTGAGGCTGTCTTTCCTGCACACTAATGTCAAAACTAGGGAAAGAACAAGGTCTTAATAATCAAAGTTTCTTTTCAGAGATTGTTAGGAAAAAAATTTTATAAATATAAAAGGGAAGAAATTTTGTAAATCTAGGGAAAATAAGCTATTTTTTTTGTCTCTGCAGGTTTTTAGGTTTAGTTTTTGTTTTGTTTTTTAAACAAGCAAGTAAACCACACAAATTGTCAACATGGGACGGAGATCTACATCATCCACCAAGAGTGGAAAATTTATGAACCCCACAGACCAAGCCAGTAAGTGTCCATTAATGTGGAATGATGAAGAAGAGGGGGTGGTAAAAATTGTAAGCTTTAGGGAGGGTACTTTATTATTTCTTAATTATAAGATCAGCAGTGTTAGGGGGTGTCAGTTGTATAAAGTTATCTAGTGTTCTAGTGGGCAAATGATTAAAACTTTTAAGCATGAAAAAAAATTAGTACCCTTGTTTCTAATTTGATTGACTTGCAAAGTAGAATTGGCAATTCTCTTTGTATTTTGAACAAATTGTTTTGCAAGTTCTTATTTAGTATTTTATGGCACCTTTTCAGATTCATAGTTATTTTTTAAGGAACTTAAAAATGTCTTGAGACATTTTTGGTTGACATAATTGGAAGGGTGCTATTGGCATCTAGTGGGTAGAGGCAAGAATGCTGCTAAATATCCTACAGCGCACGGGGCAACCTCCGACAGTAATCTGTATTAAATTGGAGAAAATGCTAATGCTCAGGATTTTAAAGTTTTATATTCTTTCTCTCTCCCTCTCTTAAGGAAAAGAAGCTCGGAAGAGAGAATTAAAGAAGGTACGATTTCAGGATCATCCTATTAGATATAAATGTAGTTTGGCACATCTTGTTATTTGAGATGAGTGGATTTAGAAAACATTTCCAATTATTTGCCAGAAAAGATATTTTATGCTTCTCATAACAAACTGTAAGATTTTACTAAGCCAAAATACTATACTTAGAAACTGAACAGAAATAATTTTGTAGATGAGCTCATGATGGGTTACTGTAACATGGTTTATTTGATTACCCTTCCCAGTGACTCAAATAAATACTTTAAAAAATAATTCTCTTTTGCTATTTATTATAACATACTGCTTTGTTAGAAGCCACTGAGTTAGTGAATGGAAGTAAATGTGATGATAAATAGCTTTGTACATCCATTTTCTTGATTATGTAGTTGTTGAGTTTGTGGCAAAAAGCTTCCCCAGAATAAGAAAGGGTTTACTTTTTAGTATCATACCTTAACACATTGAGAGAACCTAGTTTTTTAATAGTTTTCAGCTGTTTATTCTTGTTTCATTGCTGACATTAAATTTCTGCGAAATTTTTCTCTAATGTATAATTTTAGAATTTAGCTGCAACTTTGTTTTAAGAAAAAAAACCCTTAAAATACTTAAGTAACAAAATCTCACAAGTTTAAAAAGAAATACTTGCCTAAGAAAACACTTCTAATAAATAACTTTTATCTTTTTGTCTGAAGTTGAAACATTTTGGGGAGTAAGAAATTAATTACATAACTCTGTTTCTGGTGGTTGAAACAAGTGATCAGAAACCAAGGAGAAGTTCAACTTCAGTTTACATGGATTGTTGAAACAAATTGAAACGAAAACTCAGGAGTGTTCAGCTTCTTTAAATTCTGCTCTTTTTTCATTTTTCTAAGAACAAAAAACAGCGCATGATGGTACGAGCTGCAGTTTTAAAGATGAAGGATCCCAAACAAATTATCCGGGACATGGAAAAATTGGATGAAATGGGTAAGAATTTATAAGAGGCTGGATTTTACAACAGGGATAATAGTGTGATACATAGAGGCAGGCAGGTAATGAGTGAAACAGCACAGACACAAGAAATATAGAAAAGCTTATGGCATGTGATGCTTAGATTTAGTTTTAGTGTTAGAAGAACAATGGGGTGAGGGGCTGTTACAAACTGGAAAGCTCATCTAGAATAAGAGGGAAGCCATTATTTAGCTTTAGCTAATTGTTTTTTATAAGTTAACAAAAGCCCAGTTTGACTCGCTCATTTTTTTAAGAGAATACTAAGTCTGGATTTTGAAATCACCTTGGGGTTTTTTTGTTTTGTATTTTAATATTGGCAACTACCATGTAAATCTAAATATTGGGCCACCGTGAATATAAGTCAATTTCCCATCTTTTCCAATGAGAATATGCAAAGATAATTGACCACTTAATAAGGATATAGAAGAAATCAAATACTTAAAATCAAATTTTAAAAACTATCATATTAGGATTTCTTCCTTTTTCACACTTTACAGAATAATTTTATCCAGTCTCATCATGTGCATCTTCAATATCACTGCTTTGTCATAACTGGGATCACATGAAATGATTGCATGTTGTCTTTTCTTGTATCTGAGTTGCTTGAGAATCATCTGTGATGCTGCCATTGGAAGTTTTATCCTAACTCACAAAAAAAGTTTCTTTAGTTTAACCAAAACCTCTTCAAAATAGAGTGCAGTTTTACCAAGTTCCAAAGATCCTATAACATATTTAATTAACCTTTACTTCTTTATTTATATACTTTATACTTGCAGGTATGTGAGGGAAAAAAATCCTAGAAAGTATTTTTAACAGAACATTATACAATTAAGTAAAAATAGGAGTCAAAATGGTGCAAAATGGCTTTAGGTAGTTATAATTAATACAGAAGACGAGTCACAAAATGGATTCCGTATTCAGCCCATTCTCTTAACTTTAGAACATGGAGTTTTTCATCTTCCTTTTTTTTTTAGTCGCTTTCAAACATCCAAAAATAAAATAGTCTAGCTAACTCCATGCTTTTCAGCTGTCAAATTTTTGCCAATTCTGTCTTCTGCCCCCTGCCGTTTTTTTTTTAATTGCATGTTAAAGTGATCTTTACAAGTTTTGTTTACAAAGGTTTCCAAACAAGTTTGGTGGTTTGCCTAAAAAACAGAGATAGTGAGTAAAAGAGATACAGCGGAACTTCTCAGTGATGCATTAAATGGGGTTCAAAAAAATCCAGTTATGTGGGGTTATGGTATTACAAGCTTTCTGAAATAATGTGGCAGAGCCTCTGCAGCCAGCCTGGGCAAGAGTTCTGGGTCAGGTTGTATCATCTTGCGTCTTTCCCAGTTCAGCTATAACTGATTCCACTTGTTGCCTGTTCTAAATATTGGTAGGGACAATTCCTAGCCCTAGGATGTCAGGATATTACCTATTGAATGACCCCAAATTGTATAGTAATAACTGAGGTTTATTGAGCTCTTACCTTGCTATATACCAGGTTTTTTCTCCACGTTTTCATTTAATCTTCATGACAACTGTTTTGGGTAGGTGTATTCGCCCTATTTTACAGATGAGGAAACACAGGCACAGAGACGTTATGTACCTTTCTCAAGGTTACACTGTTAGGAAGTGGCAGAGCTGGGATTTAAAGTCAAGCATTTAGCACTTTCATTAATCACACTAGGAATAGTGTGGTTTGAGGCCATACTTCTGGATTTGAATAAGTCATCAAGGTTAATAGTTAATAGGATTTAAGAAAGATGATAATTAAGCTTGTGATTCTTTTAAGAAAAAGGAGGAAGGAACACTATTCATCAGAGCTCTAATTACAATTTATAAAACTCAATACAAACTAAGTAGCAAAAAGTATACCTTGACTCCCATAATTGGGAAATCCTGGAGGGAACCTTGTCTCAAAAATCCAGATATCATTAGCAAGACTGTCCATCTGTCCGACCATTCTCTGTCAGCATACTGCTAGTGAATTTCTTGGTATAGAAGGTGGAATATGTGTGTGGAATTAGTGGTGGTTGAGAGATGAGGCCATAGATTGCTCTAGTTTTATTTCATTCCTGCTTGTGAGAGCTTCTCTCTCCCATATTTAAAATCTCAGAGGAGGATCTGGTCCCAATTTGGATCGTATACCGATTAATCTCTGAGTCAGTTACTGGCAAGGGGGATGGAGGGAGGCAGGTATGGTTGACTAGGCAGGCCTGGGAGTCCTGTGCTAATCTCTCTTGGTCCCTTTTGGGAACCTGAAATTAAGCCCCATGTTGAACACATGGGAGAGAAAGGCTTATATGGTAGCTGGACAAGGAACACTAACCCATATAAAAGTAATAGTTGAGTGGTAAGCCAGACACCACTGGATATTTTATTTGTGGTCTCATTTGATCATCAGAGCTTGATTGTGAAGTAGTTGATGTCTCCATTTTCCAGATGAAGAAGCTGAAGATCAGAGAATTCAAGTAAAATATGCCAGAGATCTCAGAATTAAATGACAGAGCCAGTGTAGTATGTAAACCCAGGTTTGTCTGACTGAAGCTTCACTATATCAGGTTGTTAGCATAGAGGAGTGAAAATTGATTTTTATTACAATGATGATAAAGTCAATTAGGTGACATTTCTTAGAAAAGAAAGTAAAATTAATGGCCTTCTTAAAGGGGTGGAATTTTAATAAATAGTGCATTTCTTTTGACAAGAATATATCTGGTGTCTGGATCCTTTTGAAAAGTTTTAACATATAAGGAGATTTTTATTAAATGATATAGCCTATTGATACCTAGACAGAGTGACATTTTTGTATTTAATTTCATAATCTGCTCTTTTCTCTCAGAGTTTAACCCAGTGCAACAGCCACAGTTAAATGAGAAAGTGCTGAAAGACAAGCGTAAAAAGCTACGTGAAACCTTTGAACGTATTTTACGACTCTATGAGAAAGAGAATCCAGATATTTACAAAGAATTGAGAAAGCTAGAAGTAGAATATGAACAGAAGAGGGCTCAACTTAGCCAATATTTTGATGCTGTCAAGGTAATCAAGTTTCTTTTCAGAGCTAAACTAAAACTTTATGCTTAGATCTGCTCTTAAAGTTGTTCATGGGAGACCTGATCGTGTTGAACTTCCTCCTCTTGGCAGTTTCTAGTCAACTAAACATACACCTACCCCATTAGCCAGCAAATATAAATCTGTGTATTTATACAAGAGAAATTGATCTACCTGCCAATACAGTAATAGCTGAAGAGTGGAAACAGCCCGCTGTCCATTAAGAAGATAATGGATAAACTGTTATATGTTCATAAAATTGAATACTACTCAATGATCAAAAGGAATGATCAACTGATACTCAAAACAACATGAGATTTAAACAAATTTTTTTAATGGATAAATCTCAAAAACATGTGATCCTTTCTTCATGGTTATGATTCCATTTGTATGAACACCAGGCAAAACTAATTTATGGAGGAAAGATTTTGTATCAGTGATTGCCTTGGGACAGTGTTAGGGATTGATTGGGAGGGAGTATGAGGTATATGCATTTGTCAAAACTCATTGGGTTTGTACATTTCATTGTAAATTTTGCCTCAAGATAAAAATGTAAAAAAAAAAAAATGGTATAATTTTGGTGAAGTAGGTAGTATGGGTCCCATTTTACAGATAAGGAAGCTAAGGTAACTTGCTTAAGTCATACAGCTCATATGTGACAGCAATTCAGCAAAGGCAGACGAATCTTAGAGCCCATGCTCTACCACTGAATATATATTATTCTGAAGTTTCAGTTGATTGGCAGTCTTTAGAAACGTTGACTTGCAGCTTTGTATTCTTGTTTTTCATGATATTTATGTTAGGTGCAAAGCAAATCCAGGTTCTGAAACAGCTGATGTTGAATTTTTAGTGTTGAGTTTGGGGATTACTCTTATCTATTGAAAGATTCTCCCTGTTTCAGAATGCACAGCATGTGGAGGTGGAGAGCATTCCTTTGCCAGATATGCCACACGCTCCTTCCAACATCCTGATCCAGGACATTCCACTTCCTGGCGCCCAGCCGCCCTCCATCCTTAAGAAGACCTCAGCCTATGGGTAAGGAAGTGGTAACAGAGTCAAATAGCGTGTAGTAAAAGCATCTCTTTACTGTCCTGTGCCAAAAGTAATGCAGTGGGAAATAAAGGACAGTGGGGATGTAAGCAGTTCCTCATTTGATTAGATATGAAATGAGAAATCCTTTGAAAATTGTTCAGAAGAGGAAGTAGATACGTCATTAATGTGATTACTGTAAATTTTCTTTACAGACCTCCAACTCGGGCAGTTTCTATACTTCCTCTTCTTGGACATGGCGTTCCACGTTTGCCCCCTGGCAGGAAACCTCCTGGTCCTCCCCCTGGTCCACCTCCTCCTCAAGTCTTGCAAATATATGGCCGTAAAGTGGGCTTTGCCCTAGATCTTCCACCTCGTAGGCGAGATGAAGACATGCTATATAGTCCCGAACTTGGTAAGGAGTTCCTTTTGCTCTTAGAAGCTTTCCACTATCATGTTTTATGTTGGCTGTTTAACCATCTTGTTCACCACCCTCAGAGCTTGGGAAATAAATGAGGATGGCATGTACATACCAACAGATGGGTAAATCGTAGAATCTACCCACGTAAAAGCAGCATGCATAAGGAAGTATGGAAATGTTTGTTGTGTTTTAAATTAGACTTCTTGAAGATGTCACTCTCTTACCATCAATTCCTTAAGATTTGGATAACTTGGATACCCGTTTCCCTTTTAGCTTTATCATTATCAGACTAGAGCATCATTGTATACAGTCACAATGATTGTGTATGTTCATGTCTATATAACCTTCTAAGTAGAATCTGTTTTCAAATTTGAACCTTTAAAAAAAAATCTTACATTATCAAAAAGAATTTAAAATGATTGTCAAGTGAAAATATTGTCAGACTATATGAATAGCTGAGATCATACATAGAAATTTTTAAAACAAATTATTTTGAGTTAAATAGCCTGATTTTCTGTATTTGGGGTACCATGTAGTGGAGGATCCACATATATAACTTGTTTCCGGCTTCCTCCTCCCTTTTCAGCTCAACGGGGTCATGATGATGATGTTTCCAGCACCAGTGAAGATGACGGCTATCCTGAAGACATGGATCAAGATAAGCATGACGACAGTACTGATGACAGCGACACTGACAGATCAGATGGAGAAAGTGAAGGGGATGAATTTTTGCACCGTGATGATAATGAGAGAGAAAACAATGAAGAAAAGAAGTCAGGTATGTGCAGATGAAAATTCCATGGTATTGATCAATAAGAAGCACACAAGCTGAAGGTCCTGATTTATTAATGGATCTGTGAAGGTAATTGTGAGGTCCTTGAAAGGAGGGATCAATGCTTTATTGATCTTTATATCTCTAAAATCTCAAAGTTGTTGACACATAGTAAGTACTAGATGGATAATTATGGGGGGGGATCTAAGCAGTATATGTAATTAAAAAAAAAAAGCCTATGTGATAAAGTCCACTTTTGGGGGAAAAGATAGCTATTCTTAGCTATTCAACAGCATAAAGATGTCCTGTCATGGATATGTATAGGAAAGAGAGGAGAATAACCACATAACTGTATGAAGAAAACCACATGTTTGTTTTTAATGAGTCTGTTTAAATATCTACATTCAAAGCCCTTTAAATTTTCTGTGCTCGTGGTATCTTACATGAACGAGAACCATAGTTAACATAAAGATACACCTGTGAGTAGAGTCATGATTTAATGGAAACATGTCATAATGTGTGTTATGTGTTTGTTTGATTATGATAAATTCAGACTGAGTTACATATACTTTTAGGAGGAAGCTATGGCATTCATCAAGAAAATTTACAAAATGTATAGTTTGTCACATTTCAGTAGTCTTGGAGCTTCTTTGGTGATTGTTTTTGCAGGCTGCAACACAGTATATATTAGTACTACTACTGATATTAGTATTAATGATAAATTTTTCTCCTGATATTTCTTAAGAATCATGATTTCAAACCAGAAAGCTAGTTTAAAGGGGTGGATAGAGAGAGCTGGTAATGAAAAATGATAGAGGACACTTTAGGTAGGACCTAGTACTTTAAAATATCAATAGAGGGCTTCCCTGGTGGCGCAGTGGTTGAGAGTCCGCCTGCCGATGCAGGGGACACGGGTTCGTGCCCTGGTCCAGGAAGATCCCACATGCCATGGAGCGGCTGGGCCCGTGAGCCATGGCTGCTGAGCCTGCGCGTCCGGAGCCTGGGCTCCGCAACGGGAGAGGCCACAACAGTGAGGGGCCCACGTACCGCAAAAAAAAAAAAAAAAGAAAAAAGAAAAGAAAAAAAATATCAATAGAAAGTTGCTAGAGCCACAGCAGTTCTTTTTTTCTCTAGACTGCGATCATTTACCTCATTTTCCTTTTTTTCAGCCAACTAGTTAGGTTTGTTTGGTTTTTTTTTTTTTACTAGTTTTTCTTATATATATTTATCAGTGCACATGTGCTGGAAATGGTTATCCTAACTATAATTTGACATTCAGCTAATAATTGAGTTTCTACTATATACAAGGCATTTTTCTAGACACTAAGGATGCAGAGTAAATAATACTGAAGCCCTGCCCACGTGGAACTTCTATCCTCCTGTAAATGTTTACCATCTAAGAATAAGAATGCTACTAATACTGCACCATTTAGCATGGTTAGGTGTCTAGTGGAGAGCCCTTGTCAGGTTAAGAAGTTTCCTTCTAGTCTAAGTTTGCTAAGAGTTTTTATTATAAATACTTCGTAAGTATCTGTTGGGATGTTATTATTTTTCTTTCAGTTGTTTATTGTAATGAATTACATTCATGGCTTTTCTAATGTTAACCATTTTACATTTCTGGGACCAATGCTGCATGTTTATAATGTATTTTTCTTTTAAAACACTATTGATTTCAATTTGCTTGTATTTTATGTTGGCCAGCAGGTTCGTTTTGGTATTAGGGTTATGCTAGCTTCAAGTTGTGGGTAGCATTCCATCTTTTCCTGTGCCCTTTTACAGTAAATTTCTGTAACTTAACGTTTGGCTGAATTTTCTCATAAAATTATTTGGGCCAGGTGCCTTTGAGGGGCTTGATCTTTGACTACCATTTTGATTTTTTATGTTCTGGTCTTATCACTTCTTTGACCAATTATAAGTAATTTATATTTCTCTAGAAATCTATTATTTTAATCTGGGTGTTTGATTTTATTGGCATAAAGATGTTAATAGTATTCTTTAAATTTTTTAAATTTGTAACTTTGAAATCACTGTAGCATATACTTACCATCAGTTGGCATTTGATTTACTATCTTTAATATGGCTATGTCTCTCTACCAAGTAGTGGGAAGCAATTATATCTAGTACTTTATAGCGTTTGTCTTATAGTAAGCATATACGGAATTTTGTTGATCCCAGTCCACTCCACTCTCCCTTCTCTGACCCTTTAGGTCTGAGTGTGCGATTTGCAGATATGCCTGGGAAATCAAGGAAGAAGAAGAAGAAGAGCATGAAGGAGCTGACTCCTCTTCAAGCCATGATGCTTCGAATGGCAGGTAAGGCAGGGAAAGAACAGTGAATCACCTTTTGGTATTTCCTCCTGCCGGTTGCTTTACATATATTTTCCTGTTTAATATGTCAGCAATCAAGTTATAAATCCTTGTTTTTCAAAAGTCAAGGTTTGGAGACATAATCCTTGTTTTTCAAAAGTCAAGGTTCAGCTGCCCAAAGTTACATGACTAGTAAGTAGTTGGACTGGCTTTTAAGTCCAGGTCTGTCTTGTTCTAAAACTTGGGCTCATTCCACTCCGCTACACTAGCATGGATAAGTAGAATACTATTTTATTCTTGCGTTATCTAAGTATTTTATTGAAGAAGACTTGATTGTTAATTTTAAGAAAGCATTTATTGAGCATGTGTTTCAGGCATCGCTGTTTTACAGGCTGTAAGAAATGAATCAACTCCATGTGCCTGGTTTAAAATTTCTTTCAGGTCAGGAAATCCCTGAGGAGGGACGAGAAGTAGAGGAATTTTCAGAAGATGATGATGAAGATTCTGATGATTCTGAAGCAGAAAAGCAGTCACAAAAACAGCATAAGGAGGAATCTCTTTCTGATGGCACATCTGCTTCTTCACAGCAGCAGGCTCCTCCACAGTCTGTTCCTCCTTCTCAGATACAAGCACCTCCCATGCCAGGACCACCTCCTCTTGGACCACCACCTGCTCCACCTTTACGGCCACCTGGACCACCTACAGGCCTTCCTCCTGGACCACCCCCAGGTAAGCACCTACATGTTGTAAATAAATAAGTCTAAATGTGGTTACAGTGAAGTCATTTCAAAAAATATACATCATTAGTGTTGATGATTTTTTGTTTCCTCCTAGTGTAATTCCGTAAGAAATCAAGATTCTCAAAGGATAAGCACAACTTGCTCATTCCTACAACATTGTTTGCAAGTCATAGTACTTCTGACAGCCATCTTTTTCTCCAAAACTCTTCCTTTTTCAGGGTTAGTTCTGATATTAGTCGTCAGAAACCTGGAGTATGTAACTGGGGGTTTCTTTAGTACTACTTTTTATGACAAGTTGACCCAGTTCTGAGTTGGTAGCAAGCAGGACTAGAGCACAGTAAATACTGTTGCGTATCCTTCTTTGGTTGGGAGTTTTTGGATATCAGTGTAATCATTATAGTTAGAGACAGAGTCATCAGTGTTAATCGAGTCTTTGGCTTAAAAGTATAAAAAAGTTTATTTACAATTTGAAACAACATGTAAAACTTGTTGGCTAGTTATGATTTTAGTCCTTCATCCTGTAGTCAGCCAATTAAATCTTCAGTTGAGTTCATCCTCTTCTGATTGGTGCAAAGCAAAATTACCTTTCTTATGACATTCCCAGTGGTCTTTGTCTGTATATCTTAATGAGTTTCAGGGGATCCTTAAAGCACCCTGCTCTATATTCCATTTTCAGCTTATATTGGAACCATTTAAGAAGTCTCATCCTCATATATTTCCAGCCCAGCAGAGCTGTGATTGAGAATGCATTTTGTCAGTGCTGGGAAATAAAGAGAAATGGTCCATAATAAATGTTAAAGTTACCTGATTTCAGGTTAAAGTGATAAGTTAAACTAAATCTCAGTCACCTTATACCACAGTTACTACTTCGAATCTATTTGTTTGACATTAACTAATCACTTTTCTCTTTTTAGGAGCTCCTCCATTCCTGAGACCACCCGGAATGCCAGGGCTCCGAGGGCCTTTACCCCGACTTTTACCTCCAGGACCACCACCAGGTCGACCCCCTGGCCCTCCGCCCGGTCCACCTCCAGGTCTGCCTCCTGGCCCTCCTCCTCGGGGACCCCCACCCAGGCTACCTCCCCCTGCACCTCCAGGTGAGGCATTGATTTCTATGACAAAAACTTGTCTACTATATATCTCATTTGCTCTAAGACATTTTCACATTTCAATATCCTGAAATCAAGGGGTATCTTAAAATGGTGTTTTTTTATTTGCTTTTGGCATAGATTGAAGTTGAGTTCTTCCAGATGGTATTTGCCTTTGATTCTACCTATCACACGAGGGACTTTTTCCAGCCAGAGAACGCTTTGGATTAAATTCTTCATTTAAGACTTTTTTTTTTTAGGACTACACTTACAATTGTGAAGTCATGCCATACATCTGCATGAGTATCAACTTAGTTTACAATCACAAGGGAGATGTTTTTTTCCATTCTCTTTACCCAGTATCAAGGTTAGATATGCAAATTTCCTTGTGATCCTCTTAGATGTGACAGGTATGTATGGTTTACTACACTGACTGTCTCAGTTTAATGTGAAGGTCTCCTTTTAAGCTCCTCAGCTTGGACTTGGACTTTTTTTCTCTCTCTCAGTGGTATTTGGAATAATTATGAGTCTGTATAAGCAATAGCATCTTAGGTTTGATGAAATTTGGTATTTTATACTCACAATCTTAAAAAAGGCATTTGGAGAAATTAAATCTGCACTTCCTGGTAAATGATGATGGTATGTCTGGGCCGACAATAAGACGTGAATTCTTTTCCAGTAATGGTGACATTTTGTAATTAGATTTTCCCATCCCAGGGTTAAAATTATATTTCCTATCCATTGAGTTACCTTTTGAGGGGGAGGAGTGTTGTGCAAATCAGTAAATAACGGATGGGAATCAAATCCCCAACCTTCGTTCTGATAACATCTGCGGTCTACAGGTAGAATAGAATCTTGGGCTGTCGAATTTCAGATTTGACAATTTGAGATCATATTTGAAACCAGTTGATATTGTTAATTTTACTTTATAGTTTAAAGGAGTACATTATTGAGAGAGGAAAAAACATAAGTACAGGGATACAAACAGAAGGTGAATACTGTTTTATAAAAGATATTCTTTACTATCAGAATATATTCCTGAGTTTCAAATAGCAAACAACATGATTTATTTTCTATAAATTGTCCGTTTAAAAAAATTGTCAACCTATGTTTTTAACATCCTTAATAGCAGTTAAATTTTATTCTTGTGGTACTCATCTGCCCGTTTTCTCCTTCATGTAGGTATCCCTCCACCTCGTCCTGGCATGATGCGCCCACCTTTGGTGCCTCCACTTGGACCTGCCCCACCTGGGCTTTTCCCACCAGCTCCTTTGCCGAACCCGGGGGTTTTAAGTGCTCCACCCAACTTGATTCAGCGACCCAAGGCGGATGATACAAGCGCAGCCACCATTGAGAAGAAAGCCACAGCAACCATCAGTGCCAAGCCACAGATCACTAATCCCAAGGCAGAGATTACTCGATTTGTGCCCACCGCACTGAGGGTACGTCGGGAGAATAAAGGGGCTACGGCCACTCCCCAGAGAAAGTCAGAGGATGATTCTGCTGTGCCTCTTGCCAAAGCAGCCCCCAAATCCGGTCCATCTGTTCCCGTCTCAGTACAAACTAAGGATGATGTTTATGAAGCGTTCATGAAAGAGATGGAAGGGCTGCTGTGACAGCTTTTGATGCTAGAACAGGCTTCTTTTCACATCAGTGGTTCATGGAGAGAGAGGCCCTTATTCAACTTAGGTGAAAGAGCCACTTTCACTGTCAGGGTATTTTTAATTTCAGTTCAAGGAATATCCTAAAGTTTAGCCTTGTTCAGAATTTACTGCATATAAAAGAGGGTATTTCATTCAAAATAGATTGGTTATTGAAGCAGTGCTGCTAACATCCATCCCCTTTCATACCACCATTTTCATCCCACTTCTTCCCCTACTCCAGTTCCTTGGAAACTTGGCATCAAGGGGATCTTTGTTACTTATTTGTTTTGATTCTCTTCTTGTGTGCTCTGGGCACTGGAGCAGAGATTTCTAAAAAACCAGTTTCACCCCATCTTGCCTTTCATGTTTGAGTTATTTTAAATATTTTCTTGTAAATATTTTGTAATATTGTAGTGAAATGGATCACAATGTCATTTCCTAATACAAACCAAGATATGTGGGAAGAAAATGTACAATTCTTTGATTAAAATTATTTCCCACTGACCTAAACTTTAAGTGTTTCATGGAATAAATAAATAAATGTCCTACACCAAGATATCCTCTGTGTTACTGATAACGTATAAACCTAATATCTGTTTTATGGGCAGAAAAGAAGCAACTTTAAAACTTGGGTTTAAGGAACTACCATTTCTGGTATGGAATGAGAATTTTATTGAAAATGTGGTTAACACGTTAAGCTTTAAATTTTAAAGGATGAAGAAGAGATAATTATTTTCCTTTAGGTTTATTATATATTGGCTTTGGAGAAATTGAGAGGGTTTATGTATTGCTAAAAACATGAGTCTTCTTCTCAAAGATTACTTTCTTCTCCAGAGCTCTGTGAACTGATACTAGTGAATGGGAAAAGGTTCTTTTAAATCATTTCTAAACTATCAGCCAGAAAAGGCTGCTACTTTTTCTTTTTTGAATTTGTCATTTATATGAGCCTTTATTATTAGAAGCACAGAAAATGAATGAGAATGCCAACACTTTTAATTTGCATTGATACTTTCTTTACAAAGTGTTTTAATAACTAATACCTATCCAGTAATCCTGGGGAGGTATTTTCCCCATTTTACAGAGGAAGGTATTGGAACTAAAGGGCTCGTGTGATTTATCCAGGCACCCACAGTGTGTATTTCATACACAAAGACACACACCATATGTATACACACAGTGAGACAATCTATGCATTGCGTTTAGGCTAGACATACCTGGTCTTACTTTCCCATTGTATCTTGTTTTCTTTTTTTGTGTGTGTCCAGTTAGTAGTCACCCCAGTTTTTTGCTTTTATTGATTTTAGCTTTTAATATATAGTGTCAATTCTTTTATTTTATTTTAACATCATTATTGGAGTATAATTGCTTCACAGTGTTGTGCTAGTTTCCGCTGTATAACAGCGTGAATCAGCCATACGCATACATATATCCCCATATCCCCTCCCCCTTGCGTCTCCCTCCCACCCTCCCTATCCCACCCCTCTAGGTGGTCACAAAGCACCAAGCTGATCTCCCTGTGCTATGCGGCTGCTTCCCACTAGCTGTCTTACATTTGGTAGTGTGTATATGTCAACGCTACTCTCTCACTTCGTCCCAGCTTACCCTTCCCACTCCCCGTGTCCTCAACTCCATTCTCTACGTCTGCATCTTTTTTCCTTTTCTGCCTCTAGGTTCATGAAAACCTTTTTTTTTTTTTTTTAGATTCCATATATATGTGTTAGCATACGGTATTTGTTTTTCTCTTTCTGACTTACTTCACTCTGTATGACAGACTCTAGATCCATCCACCTCCCTACAAGTGACTCAATTTTGTTTCTTTTTATGGCTGAATAATATTCCACTGTATATATGTGCCACATCTTTATCCATTCATCTGTTGATGGACACTTAGGTTGTTTCCATGTCCTGGCTATTGTAAATAGTGCTGCAGTGAACATTGTGGTACATGACTCTTTCAATTATGGTTTTCTCACGGAACATGCTCAGTAGTGGGCTTGCTGGGTCATATGGTAGTTCTATTTTTAGATTTTTAAGGATTCTCCATATGTTCTCCATAGTGGCTGTATCAGTTTACATTCCCACCAACAGTGTAAGAGGTTTCCCTTTTCTCCACACCCTCTCCAGCATTAATTATAGATTTTTTGGTGATGGCCATTCTGACCGCTGTGAGGTGATACCTCATTATGGTTTTGATTGGCATTTCTCTAATTAGTGATGTTGAGCATCCTTTCATGTGTTTGTTGGCAGTCTGTATATCTTCTGTGGAGAAATGTCTATTTAGGTCTTCTGCCCATTTTTGGATTGGGTTGTTTGTTTTTTTGATATTGAGCTACATGAGCTGCTTGTATATTTTGGAGATTAATCCTTTGTCAGTTGCTTCATCTGCAAATATTTTCTCCCATTCTTAGGGTTGTCTTTTCGTTGTGTTTATGGTTTCCTTTGTTGTGTAAAAGCTTTTAAGTTTCTTTAGGTCCCATTTGCTTATTTTTGTTTTTATCTCCATTTCTCTAGGAGGTGGGTCAAAAAAGATCTTGCTGCAATTTATGTCAAAGAGTGTTCTGCCTATGTTTTCCACTAAGAGTTTTATAGTGTCCGGCGTTACATTTAGGTCTTTAATCAATTTTGAGTTTATTTTTGTGTGTGGTGTTAGGAAGTGTTCGAATTTCATTCTTTTACATGTAGCTGTCCAGTTTTCCCAGCACCACTTATTGAAGAGGCTGTCTTTTCTCCATTGTATACTCTTACCTCTTTGATCAAAGATAAGGTGACCTATGTGCATGGGTTTGTCTCTGGGCTTTCTATCCTGTTCCATTGATCTATTTTTCTGTTTTTGTGCCAGTACCATACTGTTTTGATTATGGTAGCTTTGTAGTATAGTCTGAAGTGAGGGAGCCTGATTCCTCCAGCTCCGTTTTTCTTTCTCAAGATTGCTTTGGCTATTCGGGGTCTTTTGTGTTTCCATACAAATGGTGAAATTTTTTGTTCTAGTTCTGTGAAAAATGCCATTGGTAGTTTGATAGGGATTGCATTGAATCTGTAGATTGTTTTGGGTAGTATAGTCATTTTCACAATGTTGATTCTTCCAATCCAAGAACATACTATATCTCTCCATCTATTTGTATCATCTTTAATTTCTTTCATGAGTGTCTTATAGTTTTCTGCATACAGGTTTTTTGTCTCCATAGGTTTATTCCTAGGTATTTTATTCTTTTTGTTGCAATGGTAAATAGGAGTGTTTGCTTAATTTCTCTTTCAGATTTTTCATCATTAGTTTATAGGAATGCAAGAGATTTCTGTACATTAATTTTGTATCCTGCTACTCTACCAAATTCATTGATTAGCTCTAGTAGTTTTCTGGTAGCATCTTTAGGATTCTCTATGTATAGTATCATGTCATCTGCAAACAGTGACAGTTTTACTTCTTTTCCAATTTGGATTCCTTTTATTTCTTTTTCTTCTCTGATTGCTGTGGCTAAAACTTCCAAAACTATGTTGAATAAGAGTGGTGAGAGTGGGCAACCTTGTCTTGTTCCTGATCTTAGAGGAAATGGTTTCAGTTTATCACCATTGAGAATGATGTTGGCTGTGGGTTTGTCATATATGGCCTTTATTATGTTGAGGTAGGTTCCTCTATGCCTACTTTATGGAGAGTTTGCATCATAAATGGGTGTTGAATTTTGTCGAAAGCTTTTTCTGCATCTATTGAGATGATCATATGGTTTTTATCTTTCAGTCTGTTAATATGGTGTATCACATTGATTGATTTGCAAGAATCCTTGCATTCCTGGGATAAACCCCACTTGATCATGGTGTATGATCCGTTTAATGTGCTACTGGATTCTGTTTGCTAGTATTTTGTTGAGGATTTTTGCATCTGTGTTCACCAGTGATACCGGCCTGTAGTTTTTTTTTTGTGACATCTTTGTCTGGTTTTGGTATCAGGGTGATGGTGGCTTTGTAGAATGAGTTGGGAGTGTTCCTCCCTCTGCTATATTTTGGAAGGGTTTGAGAAGGATAGGTGTTAGCTCTTCTCTAAATGTTTGATAGAATTTGCATGGGAAGCCATCTGGTCCTGGGCTTTTGTTTGTTGGAAGATTTTTAATCCCAGTTTCAATTTCAGTGCTTGTGATTGGTCTGTTTATATTTTCTATTTCTTACTGGTTTGGTCTTGGAAGGTTGTACTTTTCTAAGGATTTGTCCATTTCTTCCAGGTTGTCCATTTTATTGGCATACAGTTGCTTGTAGTAATCTCTCATGATCCTTTGTATTTCTGCAGTGTCAGTTGTTACTTCCCCTTTTTCATTTCTAATTCTATTGATTTGAGTCTTCTCCATTTTTTTCTTGATGAGTCTGGCTAATGGTTTATCAATTTTGTTTATTTCTCAAAAAATGGACTTTTAGTTTTATAGATCTTTGCTGTTGTTTCCTTCATTTCTTTTTCATTTATTTTTCATCTGATCTTTGTGATTTCTTTCCTTCTGCTAATTTTGGGGGGGGAGTTGTTCTTCTTTCTCTAATTGCTTTAAGTGTAAGGTTAGGTTGTTTATTTGAGATTTTTCTTGTTTCTTGAGATAGGATTGTATTGCTATAAAGCTCCCTCTTAGAACCACTTTTGCTGCATCCCATAGGTTTTGCATCGTCGTGTTTTCATTGTCATTTGTTTCTAGGTATTTTTTGATTGTCTCTTCGATTTCTTCAGTGATCTCTTGGTTATTTAGTAGCGTATTGTTTAGTCTCCGTGTGTTTGTATTTTTTACAGTTTTTTTCCTGTAATTGATATCTAGTCTCATAGCATTGTGGTCAGAAAAGATACTTGATACAATTTCAATTTTCTTAAATTTACCAAAGCTTGATTTGTGACCCAAGATACGGTCTATCCTGGAGAATGTTCCATTAGCACTTGAGAAGAAAGTGTATTCTGTTGTTTTTGGATGGAATGTCCTATGAATATCAATTAAGTCCATCTTGTTTAATGTGTCATTTAAATCTTTTGTTTCCTTATTCATCTTCATTTTGGTTGATCTGTCCATTGGTGAAAGTGGGGTGTTAAAGTCCCCTACTATTATTGTGTTACTATCGATTTCCCCTTTTATGTCTGTTAGCATTTGCCTTATGTATTGAGGTGCTGCTGTGTCGGGTGCTTAAATATTTACAATTGTTATATCTTCTTCTTGGATCGATCCCTTGATCATTATGTAGTGTCCTTCTTTGTCTCTTGTAATAGTCTTTATTTTAAAGTCTGTTTTGTCTGATATGAGAATTGCTACTCCAGCTTTCTTTTGATTTCCATTTGCATGGAATATCTTTTTATAACCCCTCACTTTCAGTCTGTATGTGTCCCTAGGTCTGAAGTAGGTCTCTTGTAGACAGCATATATATGGGTCTTGGTTTTGTATCCATTCAGCCAATCTGTGTCGTTTGGTTAGAACATTTAATCCATTTACATTTAAGGTAATTATCGATATGTATGTTCCTACTACTTTTCTCAATTGTTTTGGGTTTGTTATTGTAGGTCTTTTCCTCCTCTTGTATTTCCTGCCTAGAGCAGTTCCTTTAGCGTTTGTTATAAAGCTGGTTTGGTGGTGCTGAATTCACTTAGCTTTTGCTTGTCTGTAAAGGTTTTAATTTCTCTGTCAAATCTGAATGAGATCCTTGCTGGGTAGAGTAATCTTGGTTGTAGGTTTTTCCCTTTCATCACTTTAAATATGTCCTGCCACTCCCTTCTGTCTTGCAGTTTCTGCTGAAAGATCAGCTGTTAACCTTATGGGGATTCCCTTTTATGTTGTTGCTTTTCCCTTGCTGCTTTTAATATTTTTTCTTTGTATTTAATTTTTGATATTTTGATTAATATGTGTCTCAGCATGTTTCTCTTTGGGTTTATCCTGTATGGGACTCTGCACTTCCTGGACTTGATTGACTATTTCCTTTCCCATGTGACGGAAGCTTTCAACTATAATCTCTTCAAATATTTTCTTAGACCCTTTCTTTTTCTCTTCTTCTTCTGGGACCCCTATAATTCGAATGTTGTTGCATTTAAGGTTGTCCCAGAGGTCTTTGAGACTGTCCTCAATTCTTTTCGTTCTTTTTTCTTTATTCTGTTCCCTGGCAGTTATTTCCACCATTTTATCTTCCAGCTCACTTATCCGTTCTTCTGCCTAGTTATTCTGCTATTGATTCCTTCTAGAGTATTTTTAATTTCAGTTATTGTGTTGTTCATCACTGTTTGTTTGCTCTTTATTTCTTCTAGAACCTTGTTAAATGTTTTTTGTATTTTCTCCATTCTGTTTCTGAGATTTTTGGATCATCTTTAGTATCACTACTCTAAATTCTTTTTCAGGAAGCTTACCTATTTCATCTTCATTTATTTGGTCTTGTAGGTTTTTACCTTGCTCCTTCGTCTGTAACATATTTTTTTGTCGTTCTTTTTTTCTTTTTTTGAGAAGTGGGGCTGTATTCCTATCTTACTGGTTGTTTGGCCTGAGGCATCCAGCACTGGAATTTGCAGGCTGTTGGATAGAGCCAGGTCTTGGTGCTGAGATTAGGACCTTCGGGAGGCCTCACTCCAATTAATTTTCCCTGGGGTCTGAGGTTCTCTGTTAGTCTGGTGGTTTGGACTCAGAGCTCTGACCACAGGAGCTGAGGACCAACCTCCGGCCTGGGAACCAAGATCCCGCAAGCTGCATGGTGTGGCAAAAAGAAAAAAGAAAAAAAGGAGCAGTACAATATCAAAGAATAAAAAACAAAATAAAATTAGAATGATAAAAAATATATTAGGAAATATAAAAACATAATTGAAACAATGGCAACAAGGTAAAATAAAACCACAACAGAAAAAGAAAAAAAAAGGTGGCGTGGGGGGAACAAGCCCAAAGAAGAGAACAATAACAAAGTATAAAGAATAAAATAAAATTAGAAAAATAAAAGCCTTGTTAGGAAAAATAAAAATATAAAAGAACCAACAACAATGAATCAACAAGGTAAAACAGAACCCCAATCTAAAAGTGGAAAAAAGAAAAGAAAAAAAAAAGCCTTGGCTATGGGGGCGGAGTTTAGGCACGGGTGGAACTTATGCAGGGGCGGGATTTAGGGTGGGGTGGGACCTAGGCAGGTGGGGGGGTGACATTTGAGCGTGGGGTGGGGCCTAGGCAGGGCAATGTTCAGGTGTGGGGCGGGGCCTCTGCTTAGGACCTAAGCAGAAGGGGAGAGGCAGCACTTTGGAAGGAGGGCCTCTGGATTGTGGAGTTCCGGAGTTTGGATTTAAGGCCCTGGGTGAGGGTGTGTGGGTGGAGTTTAGGCCCAGAGTGTTGGCAGGGGTCTCACAGGGGGTCTCCGAGTGTAGGGGTGGGGCCCTGGGTGGGTGTGTAGGGGCAGGGCTTGGGTTCTGCACCCCAGGAGGGAGGCTCCAAGGGCAGAGGATTAGGCCGGGAGCCCAACAGGCTTCCCGGTGCCTAAGTGGACAGGGAAAGCACTGGCCAAGTTCCCTTCTGTTCCTCTGTGCCCCTACCCCTCCACCTCCCCCAGGGTCTCCCCCATCCCCGCTGGACCCCTAACCATGAGTGGGTCCTGCTGGCTGTAGGAACTTCTCCCCTCCCCCAGCCGCCCCTCAGGGGTGCTTGTCCCAGAGGTCCGGCCCTTACTTTTGCTCCCCCTTCCCGCCCTCCCACCCTCTCAGGACCCGTGTGGCTGGAGGGGGCCTCAGTGGGCAGAGGATCAGGCCCGGGATCTCAGCAGGTTCCTGGGGGCCCAAGTGGGCAGGGAAAATCTGGCCATGCTCCCTTTTGATCCTCTGCCCTCCCAGTGGTCCCCCAATTTCCCCCTTTGGGTGTAGGATCCCTTCCTCTCCCCCAGCCGCCCCTCAAGGGGCCATCCCACCTCCACTTCTCCTCCCCCTTCACTCCCCCCATGCCCCATGTCCTACCCGGTCACTGTGGGTTCCTCTTGTCCCCTTATGTGTTTGTGGTCCGCCACCGGTGCCTGGTAGGTGCCCTAGTTGCACGGAGACAAGAATTCCGCGTCCTCTTAGTCCACCATCTTGACTCCGCCCTCTCCATTGTATCTTAAACGCCTTTCGTGTGAATCCCATACCATTGAAAATTGGTGATATCCTAAAAAGGTAATACAATAATACAATAAGCCTTTTATTTTTTTACAACTGATTTCTTTGATGGATTTTAAATTTTTATTCTGAGATCTTTTGGGTATGTGACTTTTGGAAGTTATTTATTCTTTCAGATTAAAGCAAATCCTGCCAAAGCAGTCTATAGACCACTTTGGAATTATTATTATTTTTTTTAGTATAATCAATGTGGGTCAGCAGGTGAATCGAATCTTTGTTTAGATGCAAAGGTGGAACACAATAACATCATCAAATCAATATTTTAATCTAAGCATAAACAATTACTCCTTGGTATTTGGTGTGCAACAGTGTTCTTGCTTGAAATTTGTGTTTTTTCTTGGTGAGATTTCTATTTCACATTAAGGAAGCTGTGTATATAATAGTTTATCATAAAAGTCATTTCCTAATATTGCTAGTTTTATCTTCTGAAAATTCTTTTAGCTGGTAAAATCTGGCACATTTCATGTGTTAGCTGCATCTGCAAGAAAGGAGAATCAGCGGTTTTGATTCTAGGGAGATTCTGGGTAGGCATTTGTCATTTACATCATGGTTTTATAAAAATGTTTGTTCTGGTTAGATCACTGCTATGAAATGTAAGCCTGATATAAATCTTCAGTCAGGTATATGGATAAATATTACCATTTCTTTATCCAAGTATCACTTTATTACACATTAATTGCTCCTTAACAACATTTTGAAATCCCTTTAAGGTACTATAAAGTGTGAATTAAGGATCACCACATGGCATGGAATCAGCATAAAGCCCGAGGTGACATCTAAGGTCTAGTTGCAATTCTCATTTTGCATATTCTAGTTTGTGCTCTTTATTAAAATACCTCCCTATTTATATTTAGCTGGGAGACATTTTTTAGTATTAAACTCCTTTTTACTGCATTCAAGTCATTCTTCAGATCACAAAAGATGCCACAGTCACCACCCCATGTAGAACTGCACGTTTCTGTTTTGTCCTGAATGCAAACTGGAGCAGGTCTAATACCTGGGAATGTTCCTCAGCCAGAATCAGTTTGGAGGACAGGCCTTATCACAGGACTTCTGGAGCTCAAAGCTGTTCCTGAGCAAAGCTGTAGATAACTTTACACATCCATGTCCTGGGTTCAGGAGGGTATAAATGAACTGTGGGGAAGCTTATCTTTACATTCCTGGAAATAAGGACTTTTGGTAAAGTTGGGAGTTGGGACTTCTGTGAGACCAAAATAACTACCTACTCCAGTTCTTTTGTCTCTAAGAAGGCCTTGTAGTTGGCTGTGAAGCAAAAGTAGGGAGGATAGGGCAAGTGGCCAAGACTGGGTGAGAAGAGGAGTTTTCCTTAATCGGCCTGTTCGTTTTGCTGAGGGTTAATAGCCAGTAGAGAGAGAGGTTGGAGAATGAGAGGATAATTGATGGTACCTGAGGGTTTGGGGAGGCATGAGGGAGTACAAACTATTTATTCCACGGATTGTTATTGAGTGCCTGCTGCGAGCTAGGTGCTAGGAAAGCAGTAGTAAGAACATCAGATGAGGTCTCTACTATCATGGCTCTTACGGAAATTTCAGGAGATAAACATCAATGTCTATGGTACTTCTGTCTCATACTTTGAATACAGTATTTACCAATGATAATTTTTTAAAAGAATTTTTTTTTAACCTGCACTAATAAACAATTTGGAAAAAGATAATCTGAGGTCTGCATGTGCCATGTGCTGGCAAAGGCATACTCATCAGACCTTTATAATATTTATATGTTACCTTTTTTTTTTTTTTTCTGTACGCGGGCCTCTCACTGCTGTGGCCTCTCCCACTGTGGAGCACAGGCTCCGGACGCACAGGCTCCGCGGCCATGGCTCACGGGCCCAGCCGCTCCACGGCATGTGGGATCTTCTGGGATCGGGGCACAACCCGTGTCCCCTGCATCGGCAGGCGGACTCTCAACCACTGCGCCACCAGGGAAGCCCCCTATATGTTACCTTTTTATAGTTATTTTTAATAAATGAAAATGTTTTCTCTGAACATTTAAAAATACTAAGTATCAACTGCTTACCTTAATGATGCTGCAACCAAATAGATAAAACATTTTCCTTAGAGAAAAAAAGTTTTCAAAGAAAAAACCATGGCTCCCCAAATACGTGTTTTTCCTTGATCTGTTATCCTATTCAGAGTATTTCCCCTTTTTAGCCATCTGAAGCCTAAAAATAAGATGTTTTCTATTGTCATTTACCATAATGAATCCATATTTAGTAAGAATTATACTACATGTGCAGGAGATAAATAACTGATATGTAGGAAAATTAACACTTTAAAAATGCTACGAAATGCAAAAAATGTTTTCACGACTTTTTGTATCAATATTTTGTGAGGAAAATTAGAACGCAGTAGTGTTTATATCCATTGAATCTCAAGAAAAATTACAGTCCAAAGAAGAACATAATTAACTACATTATTCATTATCATTGCACCCAGCAACCTTGACCCCAATAAACTGGGGAGTGAGGTAAAGAAAGAAGGAAGGTGACAGCCAAAGTCCAGGTAGGGAGAGGGGAAAAAAGAACATTAGTATAGCTCTGAAATCTTGCCTGGTTTCATGAAATACACCATCCACAAATGAAAAGGCCATATTATTTTCATGAAGGCCTGGCTTTCTTCAATGAGTTGATAAATGTTGCCATATTTAGAGACTTATTGTAAAAGGAACCCATACCTTCAAATAACGGCTGTTGGCTTTCTTGTGTGAGGAGGGAATTAAAATACAGGCAGAGTACAAATCCAACATTTGCTCCTAAGACCATTCTTATTACAGAGTAACCCAAATCACAGGAGGAGGTATTTCTAAATCCATATTTGTACTGAGTTTATCCATAAAAATACATGTTCATTTTAAAAACTTGAGGCTTAACATAAAGAAGAATAACATGAAAGTACCACTTTTATGGAGAAAAACCAATAGAGCAACAGAAGTTGTTTTAAAAGATGCTTTGTGTTTATTACTTTTTATTTTTGTGTGTTTGTTTCCACTGATAGACCAGAACAGGGATCAGCAAACATTCCATAGATATTTGCGGCTTTGGGAACTACAGAGTCTCTGCCACAACTACTCAACCCTACCTCTGAAGTGTGAAACCTGCTGTACAGGCAGGTGGCCGGTCACACTCCACAGCCACGTGGGGAGGGACCCAGGAGAGAGAAACTCTGGACAGGTGGGCCTGTGAGGGAGTCAGGGCACCACTGAAGGCTGGAGGCCCAGCGTGTGTGGTTTCCCCCTAGGGAGGGCCATGGGAAGGTGGTCCCCAGGGCGAGTCAGGGTTGGAGGTCGTGCAGGGAATGTGCATTCTGGGCACGAGGCTGGAGTAGAAGCCACCCGGTGTCCTCACCCCCTCACTGCTTACCCACCACAACCGGGCAGCAGCCTGAGCCAGCAAGAGTCATCCTTCCCTCCTGCAAAGGCACTCAGTGCTCTCTCCCCACAGAGCCTAGCACCACGCTTCTGTAAGGAAGGCAGGCCCAGAGGAACTCCAACTACTACCACAGAGCCCGTATAAAGTTGGAATTTGGAGCCCAGAGGCAATAAATTTATAACTGGCACACGAGAGCATAAGGAAAGTTCAGTCTTTTTACTTCCACTTTCACAACCTAGTTGTAAAATTATTGGCACAAATTCCTTTAACAAAAATCTATGGAATGTTTCTCAGTCTCCTTCTGGCAGGTGGTTAGGCTGTTAGCTTACGCGTATTAGCTGATGATACATTTTCTGTGTGTTATTTTGTTCTTAAAAAAATCTCAAGAGAACTGAAATTGACTGGCCAACTATGTTAGGGGTTTGTTAAATAGAACAAAGCTAAGAACTCGGAAGTAAGCAAAAAATACTCAGAAACTCTGACAGAGACAGTGGTACTCACTAAAAGATTCCGTGTGCTCTTTTACATTTTCCAGCCTTCTTTGCAGTGAGATTTAAGCATGAACTAGTTCTTTCCCGAAGCAAAAAGTGGGTGTGAGTTCCCTGCACTCCTAACCCCCTGCCGCTGGAAGAGACAGGAAGTACTTTTGTATGGCTGGCAAGTGGAATATATATATGAAAACACAGCAGAAGAATAGGCTGGAATCTATGATTTTTTTTTTTTTTTTTTTTTTTTTTGCGGTACGCGGGCCTCTCACTGTTGTGGCCTCTCCCATTGCGGAGCACAGGCTCCGGACGCGCAGGCTCAGCGGCCATGGCTCACGGGCCCAGCCGCTCCGTGGCATGTGGGATCTTCCCGGACCGGGGCACGAACCCACGTCCCCTGCATCGGCAGGCGGACTCTCAACCAGTGCGCCACCAGGGAAACCCTGGAATCTACGAATTTTATAGACTTCCTTTAAGGTCTACTTTTGTGGAAGCTTCAGGAACACAGGAATTCCATCTGTCCTGTTTGCTCTTGCTAGAACACTGTGTATCAAGGGTTTTTGTCAGGGGAATAATCTTTGTCGTGCTAGGAAAGGTCCGGTGACATTCCTCCCCATAGCAGTGGGTGCCTGCTCATGTTATATTTGTATAACTAAGGGTCCGCCCCTCCGGATCCCCCGTTTACACGACTCCACCCTTTTCTATGCCCCTAAGGAGGATGAACTGTAGAAACGGCCTTAATGGGGTTTCTTACCTTTTGGCATCCATTTAGGCTGGGTAATAAGCACCGTGTAGGAGGAGGAAGGGAGGAAAGTGAGGTCATGGGAATTACTCCCCTGGCCCCTCCCCGCATACTTGCCTTGGGTCAGCTCTTCCTGACTCTCCCTGTCATGCGGGCCCCTCGACACTACCTTCTCCTACCAGGTCTGGTGACCACACCCCTTCACTCCATAAGCCGAGGGTGGTGGAGCCCAGCAGTCGCCAGCCCTTCCATGTGCTTTCCCTGCATCACTGTAAGCAGTCCCTTCATTAAACTGTCCTAAAATCACATTTGGGCATGCCATCTGTTTCCTGACAGGACCCTGGCTGACTTAGCACCTGAATAAATATTCAACAGAGGGTGTGTTGAATAAATAATATATAAAAGACAGAGAAGTCACCGAATACAGATTACAAATGTGTTAATATTCTAAAACTCTCAGAACAGTGTTTGGCGCATGGTACATACATGTTTGTTAGAATGACATTTGCTTTTCAGAATGAGACCTATGGCTGTGATGGAGAGGACAGATTGGCTGCAAGGTGACAGCCCCCAGGTGGGAAGATGCATCCTTCCCCACCGTAGGGGAAAGATGAAGAGTGCCAGACCACCGCGGGAGGGTCGAGGGGAGGAGTCGAGAGGTCTGTTCCAGAGGAAGAAAGCACAAGACTGGATAACCAGTCTGATGTAGGGGATGAGGCAGAAACAGAAACAGGAACGTGGGGTCGCCAGCTTAGGGCTTTGGTTGCCTGGCAGTGTCGTTAGTCAGCGAATAAAGGCTGTGAAGCTGGCTTATTGAGGGTGATGATGATGAACAGCAGGAAAAAGATGACTCCAGCAGCTAACGTTTATGGAACGTTACTGTGTGCCAGGCATTTTCAGAAGTGCTTTACATGTATTAATTTATTTAATCCTTACTACAACCGTGTGGGGTAGCTAGTACACATTTGACAGATGTATCTGTTGAGGTGAAGAATGATGAGATAACTTGCCCAGAGTTACACAACTAGGGGAGCAGAAATTCAAACCTAGGTAGTGGACTGGGAGAGGCGGGTGTGGAATGAAGGGAACTGGTACAGTTTGGAACGGCTGAGGTTGAGACCCCAGTGAGATAAACTATGGCGATCTTAAGTAGGCAGCTGAAGTGTGAAGTTTAGAAGGCAGGTAGGGGATATATACCATAAACACTGAGAGACAGGGGAACACAAAAGGGAAAGAGAAAATCGAAGTAGAAAATATAAGGTAATAATCACAACAATAGCAGTAATTTATTGAGCTCTTACCACACACTAGTCACTAAATGCTTTATGATAAGGAAAAGATATTATTATCCTACCTTTATGCATGAGAAAACCAAGACTTAGCAAGCTTATAAATAAATTCCTAGATTTTTATTGGTTTGAATGCTTTTTTTCCTGGCATAAGTTCAAATCAGAATAACTGACTGGATTCTGTTTGGTCTGGACAATGGGAAGCAGGATATTGGAAGAAGGGAGAAAAGTGAGGTCATGGTATTTACTTAATATATACATTTAAATATATTAATATTATGTATAATTATATATATATAAAGTATATATAATTTAAATTTAAAACAATTTATTTTTAGAAATATTGATACATGAACTATCACGTGAAAAATACCAGGACATTTTTACCCTATGTGAAGACACGCAAAAAGATAAATTCAAGAGAGAACGTTCCTTGATGAACGTGAAAGCAAGGGGATGGTGTCAGAGGATTTGGATGTTTAAAGTACATGAATGTGGGACTGAAATACCCACAGACAGTGGTTCCCTCTTTTTGTTTTTTGTTTGTTTGTTTGTTTTGGGTTTTTTTTTTGCGGTACGCGGGCCTCTCACCGTTGTGGCCTCTCCCGTTGCGGAGAACAGGCTCCGGACGCGCAGGCTCAGGGGCCATGGCTCATGGGCCCAGCCGCTCCGCGGCACGTGGGATCCTCCCGGACTGAGGCACGAACCCGCGTCCCCTGCATCGGCAGGCGTACTCTCAACCACTGCGCCACCAGGGAAGTCCAGTGGTTCCCTCTTTTGCGTGGTGCTTGGACACTGCCAACATTCGCCTTGGATGTCCCTGTCTACCTCCGCTGCTGAGCAAGTCCTCTTCTCAGGGTCACGCTTTTTTCTTTAGCTATTGAGAGAGGGGAAAACAGCCCGTGACAGCTTGAAACTGGCCTGGACTATTGGCTAGACCCTGGCGTTACTAGGAGCTGGCCTGACATAGCTGTACCATGGTATTACGTGGAACATAAACCATTTCACATGACACCAACAACACACAAGGCCATGCTACTGTGAAAAATCAAAACAAAACCAAGAGATCTCTGTATCATATATGAACACGAAAACATAAGCATTGTCCAAACCACAAAAATGACCAAACAGCCCCCTGTGTTGGCCCATATGCATTAGCATCTTCACCTATTACAGCTTTAGCCTCACTTCCTTCCTTGTACCTGATTAGCTGTATTAAGCTACCAAATCAAGGACTTACCTCTGTTCCCTACACAGTATGGAATCCTGGGCAAAGCCCCAGACCTATATCTTATACAAACCCGAGCCCTATAACAAATCCTTTCTAATATATTAGACACCTCACGTCTCCCCAGTATGTGTGCTCCCTGCTACAAAGAAAAATAAACCCAACTTGTTAAACTACAGGTATGTTCCTGGTGGTCTTTGGCTGAAGAGCAAAGACATAACTATGGATTCAACTAAAGTGCTCATTCCTTGGACCAGGACTCTCAACTCAGTAATAGTTGTGAACATCTGGGACCCCTGGGCTTTTGACATGAACAAGATAGTTCATTTGACAAGTACTTTAAAACAGAAAGCAAGTAAACCCTTGCGAGCACTTTGTCTGGTTTGCCTAAAAGAAAGATAATTTTGTTTAATGTAGGGCTTATCCCTCCTTTGTTTCCATAATTTGGAGTTAGGCAGTGCTGGCTTTTTAATTGCATGGCTTGATAAAATTATCAAAGACCCCAGTTACTATCCAAACCCACTGTTAACCTTTTTTTTTGTATATATATATATATATATATATATATATATATATATATGTTAAAATCTGTTTTTCAACACCTAAACTTTCTTTCCTCTCCCTGTAGAGAAAACAAAATAAAGCTTTACAGTGATAATTTCGTATCTGCCTGAAGCCAGCCAGCTTCCTTTCTTTTTTCATTTTGTTTTGTTTTGCTCCTCTTACTCTCCATTTCCCTCTCTTGGGAACCTAACACTTAAACATTAACTAAGTTTGTCAGGGTCAAATTTCTCCTGCTTTAGTCATTCTAAAATACCTACATTGGCTTTGTGAATTAATAAGTTGCTCTAACACAACATTGTAAATCAACTATAAGTCAAAAAAATAAAAAGTTGCCACCATTTCTCTAACTTCTTTTTTTTTTTTTTTTTTTTGCGGTACGTGGGCCTCTCACTGTTGCGGCCTCTCCCGTTGTGGAGCACAGGCTCCAGACGCGCAGGCTCAGCAGCCATGGCTCACGGGCCCAGCCTCTCCGCGGCACGTGGGATCCTCCCAGACCGGGGCATGAACCCGCGCCCCCTGCATCGGCAGGCGGACTCTCAACCACTGCGCCACCAGGGAAGCCCCTATAACTTCTTTAAAATTGAAACTTAAAACATTGATTAAAATTAAAATATGTAAAAAACTGTATTCAAATATATGGGATGATAACAAAAGATATATTCTCAAATGGTTCTTTGCCAATATTCTTCTCGGCTTTTGTAAAAAAAATGTTTTTGGACTTCCCTGGCCATCCAGGAGTTAGGACTCCACACTTCCAGTGCAGGGGCCACAGGTTCAATCCCTGGTCGGAGAATTAAGATCCCACATGCTGCTGAGCACAGCCAAAACAATTTAAAAATTTAAAAAAATAAAAATTTAAAAAATGTTTTTGCTGTCACGATATATATATATATATATTCTGTACATTGCATATACAGAAATTAGAGGGATATATATATCCCTCTAATTTCTGTATATGCAATGTGAAAATGCAAAGGGGAAAATGCATCTCCATTCCAGTGCCACTGGTAAAGTAAGCCAGCTTGCCAGCGTTCCCTGGGTAGGACAATGTAATAACATTCATTCATTCATTCATTCATTCATTCATTTTTGGCTATGTTGGGTCTTCGTTTCTGTGCAAGGGCTTTCTCTAATTGTGGCAAGCGGGGGCCACTCTTCATCGCGGTGCGCAGGCCTCTCACTATCACGGCCTCTCTTGTTGCGGAGCACAGGCTCCAGACGCGCAGGCTCAGTAGTTGTGGCTCACGGGCCCAGTTGCTCCGCGGCATGTAGGATCTTCCCAGACCAGGGCTCGAACCCGTGTCCCCTGCATTAGCAGATTCTCAACCACTGCGCCACCAGGGAAGCCCCGTAATAACTTTTAAAGAACATATTCTACTTACATGTCAAAATGAAGACAAGTTAGGAAGTGTCTGGGAGCACAGCGATCCAAATTGTGAAAAATCTCCATCCCTTGACGCTCTCTCTTTCAGTCTGCGTCATCTTCTGAAAGGCTGCTCTTCCTCGACAGATTACACCTCACAGATCCCACACGCCCTGTCAGAGATTCACTTATACACCTTTCCCTATATTCTCTAGATTTATATTCCCTCTGGATGATTTTACCCATGAAGATCATTGTTAATCATGACTCCCAGATTCTTATCTCCAGGCCAGACCTTCTCCCCTGGATTCACTCACATCCGGCCGCAGGTATATTGTCTTTTGACCCCCATGCTTTTGTGCGTGCTGTCCCTCTGCCTAGAACACTCTGTCGTGTCAGGCTCACTCTTGCACTAGACTCATCTCAGGTGCCACTCTCTCCACCAGGCCGAGAAACAGAGGTGCCTCTTCTCTGTCACTATAATACCCCAAGCATCTCCCTTTCTTAACGTGTAGCCTGCTAGATTATAATCATCTTTCTAATTATATGATAATCATTTTTCTTGAGAGCCAGTTATCAATCATAGATGTAACATATGCTCAATAAATTGTTGAACAAACAGGTTCCATTTTTAATCTGAGTGGGTGCATTTAACAAGATACTAGGGCTTCCCTGGTGGCGCAGTGGTTGAGAGTACGCCTGCCGATGCAGGGGACGCGGGTTCGTGCCCTGGTCCGGGAAGATCCCACATGCCGCGGAGCAGCTGGGCCCGTGAGCCATGGCCGCTGAGCCTGCGCGTCTGGAGGCTGTGCTCCGCAATGGGAGAGGCCACAACAGTGAGAGGCCTGTGTACCGCAAAAAAAAGACAAAAAAACAAACAAAAAAAAACACAAGATACTAATTCCAAACTAGGTTGTCCTTCAAGGGGGAAAAAATACAAATTCAGGTTCACAAGGTTCATTTCACTATTTACGACTCTCTTTTCTGTTATAGACTGGATTGTAGTTGTCTTATAGCTAGGAAAACAGCCATTAAGCTTGTTTTTATGGTGCACTAGATGAGAAGTCACAGAATTGCTAGAATGCCAGATGTTTACTAATTTCAATAGGTCCCGTGACTACTGCTACTTGCTCTAAATCCAGTTTCACATACTAATGGTTACTATTCATTGAGCACATTTCTATATGGGAAGCTCAGTGCCTTCATTTACATTATCTCATTAACTCTTCCCCCAGATCCACTGATGTAACTCTATTATTATGCCCAATTAATAGATGAAACTGAGATATAAAGAGATTGAGTAACATTTCCAAAATCACCCAGCTACTAAGGAGGTGAGTGGATTTGAGCCCAGGTCTCATTCCAGAGAGTAAAAGTTCTTAAACACCATAGTATATGACCTTTCAACCATCGGAAGGAGATTTATGAAGAGTTTGCATATAGTTATCACCAGTTATGGGGCCAGACTAAACCTTTTGATTCCAGGCAGACAAAACTAAACAGACCAGTTCTCAGGGACACAAAGGCAAGACTGGCCCTGCAGGAAAAAACAAAGAATGAACAAATCCTGGCCAAGTCACAGCCTGCCACGCTGAATGGCTTATCTCCACGGGAAAGCGCATGTGTGTATACACACACAACTATGGATTAGAAATCTACGAAGGACAAGAATTCAGGTCCCACCAGCTTTTGTCCTAAATCTTCTTCCATCAGGTGTCGTGCTTGAAAAAATATTGGCCTTTTAAGTTAACAATCATACATTGGCAAGAACTGTTTGTGCATCAAAGATCCACAGGCTCAACTGATTTGGCAAGGGGTATGCATTTTTAACTGCCAATCAACTATTCAGGTTTAAAAACCCCTCAGAAACAGAAATGGTGAGGGACTGACTGAAGCTTGCAGCAGGGGAAGTATTTAAGGGGAGCCTAAGAATCTCTGGGACAGTGGTGGTCGAGGTAGGATGAGGATGGGGGGGCATCACTGTACCTTGTATCTGGCCTGTTTTTATCTGCAGGTAACAGGGTTAGACTCCTGTGAATCTTTAGAGGGAAAAGAAAAGTTTATCTTATAAATGTCCTATCCTAACTTCTTTACCATTTGGTAATAATCTTTCACGTGCCTCAAAGTTTTTAGGAAATTAAGACATAAACGTCAAAACCACCACCTGATATACACTTTTTTTCCCTCCACTGCCCATCCCTCCACAAAATGGTAACAATGAGAACTATTCCTGATAATTGGGCATTAAAAACAACAAAATCATATTAACTACAGTTACCTATTCCCTAACCTATAAAGGTAAGCCTATATCCCTGTAGAAAATGGTACTTCTTTCAATTTACTGACCATCTAATATCTGGCATGCAATAAAGGAACAATATCAGTCATCAAAATAGGTATTATGACTATTAGTTTACATATGAGGAAGCCTTCTGAATAGAAAGTGGTAAGTGGAGTAAACAGCTGGACACCTTGGAAACTGCCCTGGGTACATACCCTTGGTATTTTCTCACATTTCACATATTTATTAAAGCATTACTGTGCCATTAATCAACACAACCCCAATAGGCATTGTTGGAATGAGGTCATTACTTTAGGCCTCCGAACACGGGTTTGTGTGGCCTAACCTTTGTATATTTCAATCACATGGGAGAAGTAATCCCAACATTCATTCCACAAGCAACAGAGAGACACAAGTACTAGTGGAAGCTGAAGGGAAATCTTTCTCTGATAGTAACTTATTTGTTCAGTGTCCTATCTTCAGGACACTGAACAAATAAGTGAGCTTTCAGAGTCAAAATCTAGTTGGTCTCATCTACAGCTATACCCCATCACCCAACACCTAGTACTGTGCATGGCATATAGAGATGCTCAATAAATATTGGGGAAGAAATAAAGACAGTCCATGTGAGAAAACGGGCCAACTACAATACTACCAAGGATGAAGACATACTCTTTTTTTTTTCAAGAAGACTTCAACTCTGACTCACAGGAAAGATGAATCCAAAGATGTGAAATCTAAACGGGGATCTTTTTTTGTGGACCATGAGGGCCAGGACAAAGCTTGTAGAAAAGGGTGAAATGGAAGGGTCAATTAAGGACAGATTGGATGGCTAGTGTGTAACTTTCAAATTCCTGATCTGAAATCATCTGTCCTTGCCTTTTCTCACATCTCACATATTTATTAAAGCGTTACTGTGCCATTAAGCCACACAACCCCAATAGGCATTGTTGGAATGAGGTCATTACTTCAGGCCAGTGGTAGAACATAAGGGACATCAAGAGGGTGATTTGTTGTTATAAAGCAAAATCAAACCAATTACATTTCCACAGGAATCTAATATGGTGGAGATAAGACCATTATGAAGCCAGAAACTTGAGAAAATCATTTTTAAAGCTCATAAGCATATGAAACTCATGACGAAAGGTGCTGCACCGTTCTGCAACATGAGTGTCAGGGGAACAAACTTCCAACTTCGTGACTCAAGCTTCCGTATTACACATATTCCTGGATGTTTCCTTCATTTTAAAGAAATGTAAACATAAGCATGTACATAAAAATACAACTTCCTGCCCAAGACCAGCTCGAAGCCACCGCCTCCTTCCTAGAACAGGTTCCTGAACTGCCCAAACAGGGCAGGGGAGCAAAGGCCTTGGGAAGGGAAAGTAAAAATAATTCCCCCAGCCGCATTCGCACCTACTCTGTCTCTCCTCCGCCTTCAGGCGAGGAGGGAGAGTTCCCAACTCTGCCCACCTCCAGGCCAGTGGGTCCCTTCTGGTCTCTCTTGTCCGCCTTGAGGGTGACCTGCGGACCAAAGCAGCCCAGAAAGTGGATCAGGCCGACCCACCAGTACCTCCTCCAAAAGGCCTCCCGGTTGCCCCCTGGGTCACCCGGCAGGCCCCCGCGATTACACAGTTCTCTCGACCAGACAACTTTCACCGACTTTATTGGCCCCCGACCCTAATGGGCCCCTCGCCGCCCACCTCCCCACTAGATCGCGCCGGCCCTCCATAACATCAACCGTATTCAGAAACACTGCGGGGTGGCTATGGAAAGAGCCTTTGCTGAGGAAGCCAGCTCTCCTGGGGCGGCGTCAGGGTCACTTGCTCTTCGCCTTCTGACTCTCCGTCTTCTTGGGAAGCAGCACGGCCTGGATGTTGGGTAGGACGCCGCCCTGGGCGATGGTCACTTTCCCCAGCAGCTTGTTTAGCTCCTCGTCATTGCGGATGGCGAGTTGCAGGTGGCGAGGGATTATCCTGGTCTTCTTGTTGTCCCGCGCGGCGTTGCCAGCCAACTCCAGGATCTCCGCCGTCAGGTACTCCAACACCGCTGCCAGGTACACCGGCGCCCCGGCTCCCACTCGCTCTGCGTAGTTACCTTTGCGCAGCAGTCGGTGCACTCGGCCCACCGGGAACTGCAGGCCTGCGCGAGAGGACCGGGACTTGGCCTTTGCCCGCACTTTGCTGCCCTGCTTTCCGCGACCAGACATGTTTGTCTCTCGCCTAAAACTCCAGCTAGGGGAAAAAAAACCCAGCGGTCCAGTTCCTAGAATGGGAGGGCAACGTACCACATCTGAACTGCCTCCACCAACACTTTGCTGACACTAGGCAGTGCCTTCCCATTGGGCGCGGCAACAACCTCGGCTCCGGTGACCAATGACAGGCAGCCTCTTCTCCCAATTAGAGCGCTGGCAGAAGGACCGCCTTCTCCATCTTGCTCCAATCAAAAGAAAAACTGCTAACCCTCATTTACATAACCTCCCATATGAATACCCTGGGCCCGACTGCTCCGCCTTTAGGGGGTCAGTTGAACTTACAAGATCCTGAGGTTTCAACGTCCTCGCTCACTCCCAGGAAAATAACGTCTTAAGAATTAAGTAACCAGGCTTCCCTAGTGGCGCTAGTGGTGTAGTGGTTGAGAATCCGCCCGCCAATGCAGAAGACACAGGTTCTACCTCTGGTCTGGGAAGATCCCACATGCCACAGAGTAACTAAGCCCGTGTGCCACAACTACGGAGCCTGCGCTCTAGAGCCGGCAAGCCACAACTACTGAGCCCGCATGCCCGCCGTGCTCTTAGAGCCCATGCTCCACAATAAAAGAAGCCACTGCAATGAGAAGCCCGCTCACGGCAACAAAGAGTAGCCCCTGCTCACCGCAACTAGATAAAAAAAAGCCTGCACGCAGCAACGAAGACCCAATGCAGCCAAAAATAAATAAAAATTAAGAAACCATGGTAAGAAACAGAAAAATCCAGACTAAAGTACAAGGCCTGAAGCAAGAAATGCCTCTAGCACTTGAGGTCGCAGGGTATTATGCCCCCTATTTTTGACTTATTATTATTATTATGGACACCTTTTATTCTTGTAAACAAGAGAGATCTCTAACTTGAAAATGTTCTAACCTTGATTTCTTAGTAAATATTTAAAAGCCAACCTATTTTATCATTACAAGAATCCTGACTCTTCAAGACTTTTCTTCTTTGAGTCAAGGATTAAAATCATGTGGTACAATTTGACTATTTAGGATTTTTTTTTTTCAGCCATCCGGACAGTGTTCTGAGAGCTCTTTTAATTCTTCTTTAACAACAATAACAGTAACTTTTTTGTGCTATGGAGATAGGTAAGGATAGGTAAATAATAAGCATTTAGGTATATATAAATATTTACCATAAGGCTTTCCTGCTGGAAAGGCTTATTCATCAGGACTAGGGACAGGGAGCACAGTTTACTAAAATATTTGTTCCTCAAGGTGTTAAGTACCTGGGAAAGAGTTATGAATCATCCTCTAAATACTGCTGCCTTTTATCGCAGTAAACCCTTTTGGGAAGACAGACAGTCCTATCTCCTAGAGGGGCGACACTACTCAAAAGTTTCGTTTTTGCTCAGGGATTCTCTTAAGAAAAGAATGGAGAGCCTCCTAATTGGGGATCTGCAGTATAAATCACTATTTAAAGCCACGATCATGGCATCCATTATTTTACAAGAACTTTGAATTTTTAAGTGAGAACCTCGGGTTTTAATGAAATAAGAATATTACAGTATTTTAACTAAATAATCACAGAAATAGTTATTTGATTGAAAAGCAAAAAACGCGCTTCGGCTGGAGGCGGCGGAGGCAGTAAAGTCTGCCAACTGTGCAGAAAAATCTTCAAGGGAAAAGTCTGGGGGGATTGAGGGGGAATGGGTAAGGTTAGACTTTTTTTTTTTTTTTGCGGTACGCGGGCTTCTCACTGTTGTGGCCTCTCCTGTTGCGGAGCACAGGCTCCGGACGCGCAGGCTCAGCAGCCATGGCTCACGGGCCTAGCCGCTCCGCGGCATGTGGGATCTTCCCAGACCGGGGCACGAACCGATGTGCCCTGCATCGGCAGGTGGATTCTCAACCACTGCGCCACCAGGGAAGCCCAGGTTAAAGTTTTTGAAAGGATTTTAGTTCTTTCTCCACGGGGCCCCCAAAAGAAAAAAAAAGAACCATTAAAAGATTTTCTCTACCCCAGCTAGTGACTTAAAAAGATCCACAGGTGTAAAGCAACTGCTTTTAAATTTAACATGTAGTAAAGCATTCCTGGTTCCTATTGATTTTCACATTAGTCTGAGAATGGTATTATAAGAGTAAGCATTCCGTTTGAAAACTATAAAATTAGAATTCCCGCGCCCTACAGAGAGAGAGAGAGAGAGAGAGAGAGAGAAAAGGCAAAATAAATTTTATCGAGTCTTTCCTCAATTTCATGGCAAAAATAAGAAAAACTTTCCCAAATAAGCAAACAAGAATATATTTTTTTTTTTCGGTATGCGGGCCTCTCACTGTTGTGGCGTCTCCCGTTGCGGAGCACAGGCTCCGGACGCGCAGGCTCAGCGGCCATGGCTCACGGGCCCAGCCGCTCCGCGGCATGTGGGGTCCTCCCGGACCGGGGCACGAACCCGTGTCCCCTGCATCGGCAGGTGGACTCTCAACCACTGCGCCACCAGGGAAGCCCTATAGGGAGAGAATTTAAATTAAAAAAAAAAAAAGAAAAGAAAGAAATCTCCTGGAGCCTATAGCTCCGCCCACTTTCTTGAGGTTTTCAAACAGGTCCGCTAGAAGGAACTATAAGCCCAGGTTCACAGCTCATAGAACTACTAGCAGCTTGCTTTTCGGTTTTAGCTGTGTGTCGTGAAAGATGTCCGGCCGAGGTAAAGGTGGCAAAGGGCTGGGTAAGGGAGGCGCTAAGCGCCACCGGAAGGTCTTACGGGACAACATCCAGGGTATTACGAAGCCCGCCATTCGCCGTCTGGCTCGCCGTGGTGGTGTAAAGCGCATCTCTGGCCTCATCTATGAAGAGACCCGGGGAGTGCTCAAAGTGTTCCTGGAGAACGTGATCCGTGATGCGGTGACTTACACGGAGCACGCCAAGCGCAAGACGGTCACGGCCATGGATGTGGTGTATGCGCTGAAACGCCAGGGCCGCACCCTCTACGGCTTCGGCGGCTGAGGTGTGCCTGCGGCTTATCTCCAGATCCCAAAAGGCCCTTTTTAGGGCCCTCAAAACGTCAAGAAAAGAGTTGGTAGTGCTTAAACTGCCGTGTGAATGTGCAGATAGGTGCTTCAAATGAAGCGTTAATTGGGGTTAGGCTTGAGGTTTGGGGAGGTGTGAGCAGCAGAGCTCGAGCGGGGAACCCAGCGTCCGCGCTTAGAACGTAGCCTGGGAAATGCGGCGCAGGGCAGTAGTGACCTTGCTCTCTGTTTCAGAGCCGGACTGCCGACTTTGGATTCCTTTTGGGAAAAGAAGGCATAGCTACCTTTCGAAACCCACGTCTTGGAAGTGGTAGACTCTTCTTGGCGGCGGAGGCCTGAGCATATATAGAATGGCTTGTATGCAAATAGGGTGAGCCGGCTATCCTCCTCCGATTGGATAGGAGGCGTCAGAGGGGGCGGTTCTCGCTGGTCGACCCCGCCCCGTCTCTGAGACCGCGGATATCGCGGCGTCCAATAGGAAAGCTCGAGGTGCAGGCCTAGTGTGGCGCGCCGGAGTCTGCCGGGTGTGAATATTTTATTTTTTCACTGACTTTGTAAGGGGTAACCCAGCTCAGGCGCTGAATGCAGGGTGGCTGCGTGTGGGCGAAGTCCAAGGCTGGGCCTGAGCCCTCGGCCCCTGCGCTAGCCGTGGGTCAGCTGCACAAAGATAGACGCGCCGAGCAGGTGAGCGTTCCGATCCCGGAGTACCCTGCGGCGGTGCTCGAACTCCTAGACGTGGGGAATCCAGGAGTTAGCCGGCAGCGTGGCCGAGGCGCAGGGCAGCGTCCTGCCCAGCATCCATGCGCTGCTGTTGCTCGGGAGAGAGGGTCGTGTGGCCCGGTAGCAGCCGGGAGATAAACCCTCACTTCCTAGTAAAAGTCGTTTTCCGAATCGCGGGCGGGGCTGAGGAGAGGAGAGAGGAGGCGAGTTGGGTTCTAAGGGGTTCAGTGAAAAGGATGTGGCGAGAGAGCTGTGTAGTCGTGGAGTCCTAAGCAGTGATCCTTCCCAGGAGAGCAAGGAGCGGTCCGTTTGCGGGCGCTTTTTTGGGTCGCCGGCGGAGCTGGAGACGGCGCCCCACCTGCGTGCCGCAGGCAGGGGCCGCCAGCGGGGCGAGGCGGAAACCGAAGTCATTAAAGGGCCTCGCTCGACTCCTGTCTCTGTCACTCCTAACTAACCTGTTTATATGAGGGAAATGGGGAAGGGGCTTAAGGCCCCCAAATGCGGTGTGATCCCATGCCCCTTAACTGATCTCCCCCAGCTCCGGCTTGTCTAGACATCGTGAAATCACTTAGCTTCCTAGAGGTGGTTGCCTGGATTGGCTTTGGGGTAATTTCCCAGCCTTGACTGCGATGTATGTGTATCTCATTTTAAGCGGTATATCAATATATCTCATATGTACTCTAGCCAGGGAAACATTTCTTGTATTCTCTCAGCAGAGGCTGGCATCATATCATTTATTGAATATCAGACACTTTGGGACAAATTGTATTCCATGATTGCATTTGATTCCCCAGCAAATTTACGAATTATTATTAATTACCATTTTACAGATGAGGAAACTGATACGGGGTGGGGGGCAGAACTGAGCCAGGATGTGAACCCAGCCCTGTTGGATGCTGCACGCTTTGACCTTAACCGTTATGTGCTACTAATTCTGCCAGGGAGGCTCCCGTCCCTATTTGCTGACATTTCACTTCTAAGTGCTTTCTTCTGCTCCATACTCAAGTGTATTCATGGTGCTGGTATTAATTAAATTTCTGGGGCAGTGAGACAGTCCCATAAGTTCAACTTTCTTTAATTCAAGTGAAAAAACCCCTGAGTTACTTAAAAAGAAGCAGCAGGGTCTGGCACACTTCTGTGCCGTTGTATTTGTTGAGTGAGCGAATGAGTGAATTTGAGTAGATAGGTAATGTACCTATTAAATCCCCAATTTAGTGTGAATCAGATTATTGAGGATGAAGGTGGGACTGCAGTGGAGCATGAAAATAAGTATTCGTATGACAATTTAAAATATTCTTTAAGTATTTAAGTTATTTGGAATTAATTTTTTGTTTATATTTTTGATGGTGGCCTCAATTTTTTTGAACCTGTCTAGTAGAACTTTATTTTCCCTTGTAGCACAGCTTTTTTGTTTTTGTTCATGTTTTATGTACTTTATAAAATATGACCAAATTATTTGAACACGAGAAATCTTTTGTTTTTGTCTGTGAGTATGAGTCCCATGGTAGTGTCCAGTCCTGAAGTAATCATTTTCCAAACCAAAACTGGGTCACATGATTTGAGAATGCAAGATATCTGAAACTAGAACTGACTGAGATTTTCTGAAGTTGACTAATAAAATGCCTTCCTACACGTTTGTTAAAGAACTTAATTTAAAGCTGTTCTATAAGGCTTTTCTTACAATATGAATGAAATGCTGTTGAAATTAGATCCTGTAGCAAAGTCATCTCTTCTGAAGTTGAACATTTAATGCCTCTTTTGTCCCAAGAACTGTTAACTTTTGAAGATTCAGAGATAAATAAGCCATCAAGAAGCTTCTATTTTCCAAGTAAAGAGCGAGGGAAGGGGAAGACATCTATGTGGTGGTACACATGTGGTTTGCTATAATGGAGTGGCATGAATGAAATGCTCTTGGTGTACAGAACAAATTTTATCAGGCCTAGGGGTGTCTTCAGAGATCAGGTAACATTTGTTCTGAGCTGAAGGCCCTTTGGGGAAGGAGAAGGCCACAGCAAGCTTGGGGAGCAAACAGTGTGAACTAATGCCAGAGTAATTTCTAGGCATGATGTATTTGGGAAACATTCTAATGTTGGATATCTAATTTGTTCTGTTGCCTGAGAATAATGTAGTGGACCAGGTAAACAGTTGGATATAAATTGAAACCAGGTCCAAACAAGCCAATAGAAAAATGAGTAAAAGACAGTGGAAAAACATGGCCAATAAGCATAGAAAGAGATGTTCAGTTTGAGTCATCAGGGAATTGCAAATCAAGACCACAGTGAAATGCAATTTTTCATTCACTAGGTTGGTAAAAAATTTTTAAATGACAATAGTAAGTGTTGCACAGAATTTCTTATAACACTAGTAGGAGTATAAAGTGATTCAACTATTTTTGAAACAAAACTTTGTCATTGTCTTGTGAACTTGAAAATAGATTCACATTTATGCTGAACCAGCAATTCCATTCCTGCATATTTACCCGAGGGAAATGATAGCACTTATGTACATGGTGCATGTTCACTAAAGTTCTTGGTAGAGCTCTTCACAGTAGCAAAAACAAACCAGCTGCACATGGACAAGAGACTGGATGAATAAATTACGGTGTGTTATAATTTGGCAGTCAGAATGAACTGATAAACACAGTCAATTCATGGTGGTCTACAGCACATGAAGACTTGTGACTTTATTTATTTGGCAAATATATATTCTAAACTAATATATGGTTGAAGATCACCTGTGGGAGTCCTGAGGAACTAACTGAGCATTGCTGCCTTCCACAGAAAATTAACAATTTCTTCTTCTTTGGGCTGGATGCTGCTATCAACCTGTGACCATTTTAGTGCCCTGTGGGTGTCCCAGGTTGTTGAAGAGGCTCATATTCTACTTCGCCTCCTTACAGATTTATTCTCCATTGCAACCCTAGAGTGGAGGCTTGCTTACCTCTCACCTTCAGTTGTTATTTCACTGTCCTTTTATTTTTTATTTTTTGTTCTTTGATGTCCCTTATTTTCTTCTGGCCATAATAATGCAGTGTTTGTGCTAGAAGGTTCATTCAGATTGTGTAGATTGCCAAACTGCTGTAAGTGGATTTCACTAACTACAGCATTTGAATTTATGTGTTTTCCCTGACTAGTCTGTGAACTCCTTGAAAGCAAGAATCTGATTCATATGTGTACCCCTAGAACCTCGGACCTAGAATTTGGAATACTCATAGGCACTTATTAATATTTTGGGAAAATTATCTATTTGATAATATGTTAACATATCTTACTAAAATGAGTTGTTTTCCATATATTTTCATTTTCTGAAAAGATTTTATACCATGACAATTATCTGTCCCTTAAATTTATTAGTAAACCATTTGCCTTGACCTGCCCTGGAGGTTATGTTTTGGTTATCTTTTCAGATTCTTTAACCATTTTTATTGGTCAGCAAAGTGACCTGACAGGTGGAGAGAAGGGCTACCTTAAATATCATATGTGGAATATTAAAAACTTAATAAACAAACAAAAATTGTAGTTGATGTTTACCCTTAAGTAATTCTTTAATAACTGGCATTAAACATTATGATAATGATTATATTCTGATATAAGAAATAAGTTTGCTTATTATCAAATCCAAAATTCTACCTAAATATTTTTGTACTTACATACATAAATACCTACATATTTTGTATTCTAAGGTTATCTTTCACAAAACTTTTTTCCTTGAGCTCACTCAAATAATAATGTCCCAAAATCTGAACAACTGCTTTACTATCTTGAAGATTATAATCGTGCATAGCAATAAGTACTTGGTGTCTAATACTTTCTTATGGGATATATGAAATTTGATTAAAAGCAAGCTATCTTAGAGATAAATTTTATATTAATCTTGCAATTTGCTAAACCTTTGAATTAGGCATTCTAGATATATAAAAAAGAGATACTTTTATATTTTCAATTAAATACCTGCAATTCTGCATCATCTTTACTCATCTTCATTGTCATAATCATTGCTGCCAAACTCTTGGGGTTTTTTTTGTTTTGTTTTGTTATTTATTTTATTTATTTATTTTTGGCTGCATTGGATTTTCCTTGCTGTGTGCGGGCTTTCTCTAGTTGCAGCGAGCAGGGGCTACCCTTTTGTTGCAGTGCGTGGGCCTCTCATTGCGTTGGCTTCTCTTGTTGTGGAGCATGGGCTCTAGGCTCCCAGGCTTCAGTAGTTGTGGCACGTGGGCTCAGTAGTTGTGACTCGCAGGCTCTAGAGCACAGGGTCAGTAGCTGTGGCACATGGGCTTAGTAGTTGTGGCTCACGGGCTTAGTTGCTCTGCGGCATGTGGGATCTTCCCAGACCAGGGCTCGAACCCGTGTCCCCTGCATTGGCAGGCGGATTCTTAACCACTGTGCCACCAGGGAAGCCCTAAATTCTTGTTTATTCACTGAAGAATAAGATAAAGAAACTGGAGGAAGGTGCTGCCTGAGTTCAGCCTTTTTAGGAAATAATTTTCTTATAGTTTTGTTTCTCTGCAACTTATAGTGGTTTTATATTTTTAACTTAATCTGACAGTTAGCTTTTAATGGAATTCAGTCCATTGTCACATTTAAACAACTATAAACATGATTCTTTCTTTCCATCTTTATGTTTTTCTATTGCTGTTCCTTTTTGCTATTTCTACTGGTTTTATCACGACACTGTGGCAGACATCACTGGCAGACATCCATTATCCATTCTCCCGTTTGTTCTTAATACCAGAACCTAAATTTTTGGGGGAGTGATAATGCACTCAGGAGAAAAACTGTATTTCCAAGTCCCCTGTGGTGAGAGGAGGGCCGTATGGCTGGTGGAAGCTGTGGGTGGAGCTTCTGGGAAACCTGACTAAAAAGGAGGATAACTCAGATGAGAGATCCTTTGTAGTTCCCTTTTCCTCCTCTTTTTCTACTTGGAGTGTGAGAGTAATCATGGCCGGGTAGCACTTAGAAGATGGCATTGAAAAAGGAAGTCGAATATTCAGGATATTGGAACAAAAAAATTAAAGGAGCCTGGACAGTGATGACCTCGTGAAGCCACTGTTGTCAGCCTTGAGTGGTCTACTTTCAGGGGCATGAGGGAAAAAATAAACTTGTATCGTCGGTAAGACCCTGTTATTTCAGGTTTCTATTACTAATTACTAATCGCCCCAAAGTAATACCAAACTGGCAGAATGTATATTCCCCTTTCTTCTTTGTTAATTTAGAAGTAATACTGTATTTTTTATTACTGGTTACATTCTCTTTTGACATGCACAGTTAAACCATATTTCTTTACCCTTTTTATAAAATACCAGCTTTTGCACATCCAGCCCCTTCACTGTTCCCCCGCCTCAGAAAGTGGAGATTTCAGAATATATGTACTTCCCCGCCTTCTACCTTTACTCTCAGGTTAACATCTTTTTAATAGTTTTATTTTCTTCTTTATATCCCCTGTCAACTCCAAAGATTTGTTGAGATGATTTAGCACTTTAATTCTAGACTATTATGATTTCTCTTGCAGAGTGCCTTTTTGTTTTCAAGAATCATTATGTAGCATTTATATTACAAATTCCCAATCACTGTATCATTATCTACTCAGACTTAATTATACATACATTGCAGGAATCATAGCTCACTACTATTTGTTTTCTTCTTCATCTTCCCTGATTTTGAAGTCTCTGTTCTGATTTTTCTTTTTTTTTTTTTTTTTTTACTTTTGGCTGCGCCATACAGCATGCAGGATCTTCCCCAATCAGGGATTGAACCCATGCCTCCTGCAGTGGAAGCACGGAGTCCTAACCACTGGACTGCCAGGGAAGTCCCCTGATTTATTTTTCAATTGAGTAGTCCTTTTTGAAGAATTTCCTTAGGTGAGGTATGTGAGTAATAGAGTCTATGAAATTTTGCAGCTCTAGGAATATCTTTCCTTCACCCTGACTGGTAAATGTTATCTAAATGATATGTAGACCCTTAAGTTGTAGCTCTTTTTTTTCCTCAGAAGTCTGGATAGTGTTCCATGGTCCATCAGCTTCCAATGTGCAGCTAAGAAGTACCATTCTCGTTCACTGGCCTTTATTCATTTATTATTTGTGAGGTTTTATTTTTATCCTTGGAGTTCAGTCATTTTACCAGGATATATTTGAAGGTATTTTGTTTTTGTATTCCATTACTGTGGTAACTCCTTTTCAATCTACTGACTCAACTTATTCTTCACATTAGGGAACTGCTTTCCCTGAATCAGAGCCTAAGACAGGGCTTGGGTGCGGATTGTTTACTGAGGGAGTGCTTTTCAAGAAAATGTGAGGGCACAGTGGAAGCCAGGTAGGGAAAGGAAGTTATTTCCAAGGGCAGGTAAAGTCTAGCCTTGGTCTGATCCACAGGAGTTTCTGGAGAGGGAATTATAACTCTGAATTGTCCCATCTTAAAGCAGAGGCCACAAAACATGTATAATATAAACATATTTTAAAATTTTCGGAGGTAAACATATTTTTAAAATAAGAAAAAATTATGATTAAATATTTTATTGTGGTATGATCAAACATGGTTTTATCCATATCTTTTCTTGAGCTTTTTTGGTGGTGTTCTGGATTATGTCAATTTATTTCTTTTTCTCAGTTTTATTGAGAAATAATTGACATACATCACCAATGGTTTGATTTGCCTATATTGTGAAATGATCGCAACAATAAGTTTAGTTAAGAACCATCATCTCATATAGATACAATAAAAAGAAAAGAAATCCTCCTCACGATGAGAACTCTTAGGACTTAGTCTGTTAACAACTTTCCTATGCAGTTGACCTTGAACAACTCAGAGGTTGGACACACCAACCCCCGTGCAGTTGAAAATCCTCCTATAACTTTACAGTCGGCCTCCTCATTCGGTTCCAAATTTGTGGATTTAACCATCCACAGATCATAGTACTGTAATATGTATTTATTGAAAAAAATTCATGTGTAAGTGGACCTGTGCATTTTAAACCCATGTAATTCAAGGAATAACTGTATATCATCCAGCAATGTTAACTATAGTCATCATGTTGTACATGATATTCCTAGTACTTATTTATCTTATAACTAGAAGTTTGTACCTTTTGACCACCTTCCTCTAATTCCGCCCCCCACCACCCCTCTTCTATAGCCACAGATCTGATCCCTGATCTCTTTTTCTGTTTTCTATAAGTTTGGTATGTTTGTGTTTTTTTTGTTTTTTAGATTCCACATATAAGTGAGACCATTCAGTATTTGTTTTTTCTGTCTGACTTGTTTCACTTAGCATAACACCTTCAAGGTTCATCCGTGTTGTCACATGTGGTAGGATTTCACTGTTCTTTATGGCTGAATAATATTCCATTCTTTATCCATTCATCCATCAATGGACACTTAGGTTATTTCTGTATATTGGCTATTTCAATAGTGCTGCTATGAACATTGGTGCAGATATCTTTTCAAGTTAGTGTTTTCATTTCCTTTGGATATATTCCAAGAAGTGGAATTGCTGAATTTTATGGTAGTTCTATTTTTAATTTTTTGAGGACACTCCATGTTTTTTTTTATAGTGGCTGCTCCAATTTACAATCACACCAACAATGTACTAGGGTTCCCTTTTCTTCACATCCACACCAACATTTGTTATCTCTTGTCTTTTTTATGACGGCCATTCTAACAGGTGTGAGGTGATATCTCATTGTGGTTTTAATTTGCATTTTCTTAGTGACTAGTGATGTTGAACATCTTTTCATGTACCAGTTGGCCATTTGTGTATCTTTGGAAAAATGTCTATTCAGGTTTTTGACATTTTTTATTTGAATTAGTTGCTTTTTTGCTTTTCAGCTTTATGAGCTCTTTATGTATTTTGGATTTTAACCTTTTCTGAGATATACGGTTTACAAATATTTTTCCCATTCTGTAGGTTTTCTTCACTTTGTTGAGAGTTACTTTTGCTGTGCAGCTTTTTAGTTTGATGCAGTTCCACTTGTTTATTTTTTCCCATTAGGTGTGATTTACAAAAAAAACCATGACCAACACCCATGTTAAGGAGCTTTTTTCCTACATTTCCTTCTAAGAGTTTCATGGATTCAGATCTTACATTTAAGTCTTTAATCCATTTCATGTTAATTTGGGGGAGTGGTATAAGATAGGGATCAATTTTCATTTTTTTACATGAATATCCAATTTTCCCAACAACATTTATTAAAGAGATTGTCATTTCTCCACTGAGTATTCTTGAATCCCTAGTTAAATATTAGTTAACCACTTATGCTTGGGTTTATATCTGGCTCTCAGTTCTTTTCCATTGGTCTGTTTGTCTGTTTTTATGCCAGTACCATACTGTTTTAATTACTATAGTATTATAGGATAGCTTGAAATCAGGAAAAGCCTCCTGCTTTGTTCTTCTTTCTCAGGATTCCTTTGGCTATTTGTGATCTTTTGTGGTTCCATATAAATTTTAGGAGGGTTTTTTTCTATTTCTGTAAAAAATGGCATTGGAATTTTGATAGAGATTGCACCAAACCTATAGATGGCTTTTGGTAGTATTGACATTTTAACAATATTAATTCTTCCAGTCCATGAACGTGGGATACCTTTCTATTTATTTGTGTCTTCTTTGATGTCTTTCATCAGTGTCTTACAGTTTTCAGAATAGAATTCTTTCACCTCCTTGGTTAAATTTATTCCTAAGTATTATATTGTTTCTGATTCTATTGTAAATAGGATTAATTTCTTTTTCAGAAAATTTGTTGTTTGTGTATAGAAATGCCACTGATTTTTCTATGTTCATTTTATATTCTGCAGCTTTACTGAATTCATTTATTAATTCTAACAGTTTTTTGGTTTTGTTTTCATCTGCAAGTAGAAATAATTTTATTTCTTCTTTCCCAATTCTGATAACTTTAATTTTATTTTCTTGCCTGATTGCTCTAGCTAGGACTTTAACCTTTCACCACCGAGTATGATGTTTGCTCTAGGCCTCTGATGTATGGCCTTTATTTTGTTGAGATATGTTCCTTCTGCACCTAATTTGTTGATTGTTTTTATCATAAACAGTTGCTGTATTTTGTCAAATGCTTTTTCTGCCTCAGTTGAGAAAATCATATAGTTCTTTTCTTTCATTCTCATTGGGGGATTTTTGATTATGCAGTCAATATCCTTACTAGTAATTGGTTTATTCAGATTTTCTGTTTCTTCCTGATTCTGTCTTGGTAGGTTGTATGTTTCTAAGAATTTTTTCACTTCTTCTACGTTGTCCATTTTGTTGGCATATAGTTATTCACAGTAGTCTTTTATGATCCTTTGCATTTCTGTGGTATCATTTGTAATGTCTCCTTTTTCGTTTATAATTCTGTTGATTTGGGTTCTCTCTCTTTTTTCCTTGGTTAGTCTAGCTAAGGGTTTGTCAATTTTCTTTATCTTTTCAAAGAACCAGCTCTCAGTTTTGTTCATCTTTTCTGTTGTTTTTCTGTTCTCAGTTTCATTTATTTTTGCTCTAATCTTTATTATTTCCTTCCTCCTGCTAATTTTGGGCTCAGTTTGCTCTTCTTTTTCTAGTTCCAGAGGCATAGAGTTAGAATTTTTATTTGGCTTCATGCAAAATGGATAGCAGAACCTAGATTCTTATGCTAATCACATGGCAGCTTTTTTTCCCTTGGTCTTTGCAGAGTAGAATGTAACTGTTAGCAATCTGGACAATATAATTTTTACACTGTTGGAGTGAAAGATATGAAGGAAACATAGAGGAAATGATAGAAGCAATAATATTCTCAACTTACAAAAAAGGGGATTGAACTTAAAATTCCTATGTGAAGTGGGGCTGAGATATCTGTAAGGACATCATAACATTTTTTTTCTTTTGATACCATATACTCATATTACTTTGTTAACTTTTTTTTAAGATCCATTTTGAGAAACAGCAATTTATAATTTTAGTGACAGTAATGTAGTAATTACCCAGAAGCATATAAAATTTCCATTTTTTTGTTATCTGTGAAATGTTTATAAGGAATTTTAGTTTCTGCTTGGTCATTAATTACCTCTACCAGTGTATATTGATATTTCAATATTATCTCCAATACTATCTCATAGGAAAGATACAACCCAGTACAGCACCTTCAATCTGTCTAGATCTTTTCAGAGAGCCATTGTCTTTGATAAAGTTACATATATTCAGACCCACTGAAAGACTAATTCCTGGTGTGTGGTGAATTGGGGTTTTTCAGTGAAATTTGCTGCAGTCACCAACCGAAGAGATTGTTGCCAGGAAGAAACAAATGAAGCCATGGTTTTAGTTGGAGATTAATTTGAAAATCATGCCACATTAAATGCCAAGTATATATCCAAGTTTTGCATTCTAGAAGGACCTTGTGCATGCGTGGGGAGAGACAGAGAGCAAATTCTCCGGTGTCTCTTCTTATAAGGGCACTCATCCCATCATGAGGGCCCCATCCTCATGACCTCATCTCACCTCACTTTCCTCCCATAGGCCTCATCTTCAAAAATCATGATATTGAGGGGTAGAGCACCAACATATGAATTTTGGAGGTCACAAATATTCAGACCGTAATACATGCCTTGTATGTTCAGGGAATACCCAGATGGCCAGTGAAGGTCAAGCAGAGTTGGCTAAAGAAAGACTGGGAGGAGATGTGGTCAGAGGGTCTGTTGGCTTAAGATACTAAAAGGGCGTTGCCCTTTATTCTGAATGAGATGGGGATCCACTGGAGGATCTTAAGCTGAGGAGTAATATGATCTGACTTATAATTTAAAAGAGCTAGTTTGTTGGTGGTGAGGAATATAAACTGTAGGAGGCAAGAATCCAAGAGATGATGATTGTTTGGACCAATGGCAGTAATTTGATTCTAAATGTATTTTGAAGGTAGAGCCAACATATTGGAAATTAGAGAGGAATTGGATGTAGGATATAAAAGAAAAAGAAGAATCAAGGAGGGCCTGAGAGGACTTCCCTGGTGGCACAGTTGTTAGGAATCCACCCGCCCATGCAGGGGACATGGGTTCGAGCCCTGGTCTGGGAAGATCCCCCATGCCACGGAGCAACTAAGCCTGTGTGCTGCAACTACTTAGCCTGTGCTCTAGAGCCTGCGAGCCACAACTGCTGAGCCTGCATGCCACAACTACCAAAGCCCATGCACCTAGAGCCTGTGCTCCGCAACAAGAGAAGCCACCGCAGTGAGAAGCCCACGCACCACAACAAAAGTGTAGTCCCTGCTCACCGCAGCTAGAGAAAGCCCACGTGCAGCAATGAAGACCCAATGCAGCCAAAAGTTAATTAATTAACTAATAAATTTTTAAAAAGTGGTATTATTAACAACAAAAAAAAGGAGGACCTGAGAAAGTAGAGTGGTAGAGAAGTAGAGTTATAATTATTGAGATGAGAACAACTTGGGGAGGAGCAAGACTGGAGAGAGGAGCTGAGGAAAACAGTAGTGCAGTTTTGGACATGAGAAATTTAAAGTATGTATTAGACATCCAGGTGGAAATGTCAAGTCAGCAGTTATATATAAAATTCTTGAGGTTAGGGGAGAAGTCAAGGTTAGAAATATATGTGTTTAGGTGTTATCAGCATATAGACAGCATTTGGAGCCTTGAGTTAGATGAAGACCATCTCATAACTCATAACTCCTTTTTAAGAGCAAAGAAACCTTTTCAGAGATCCCTAAAAAACCTTCCCACATGTCTCACTTGCCAGAATAAAGTCACATGGCCATGCCTAAGCTCATCATTAGAAAGGCAATGGGACCACTGCAACTGAATCAGTTAATTAGGAGTCACCTCCTGGAGCAGGGGAGGAGCCAAGCCTCCCAGAAGCTCATGTTAGCATGAGGATTAGCAGATAGCTGTACAAATTGTGGTGCCAGGAAAAAGGAGGGGTAGGCCTTATAATCATTATAGATGTCTTTAGCAGCAGAGATCAAATTTTAGGGGCAGCTTTTAAAGGTCTGGCATTTTCCTCCTTCTTCCAGCAGGTGGGAGTATTTCCAGCAGTCTTTCTCACATCTTCTATATTACTTACCGATACCACCTCCTCTTCAGGTTTCTTCTGCTGCCAAAGGAAAGTGAAAGGAAGTGTGACATGTTACAGTGAAAAATAAGATACTTTTTTTTACCCGTGTGGCAGTTTATTCTGTATTAAATATTTTCATGAGCTAATCTCTAATGGATATCTCACTTTAGTAAACTATTAATTATTAATCCATCAATTTTGACATAAACTAAGCTGGGCTTATTCTTACCTTGACTGAGTTGTTTCGATAGTTAAAAAATAATGGATGTAAATTATTTAAATAACTTTCTGCAAAATACTTTGCTATGAAATCAAAGCTTTAATTACTTACCTTAATTTGATTCTGGAAAAGCTTATAGAATCTTAGATACCTAAGTATGAAATTGTCTTCTCTTTCCTTTTATCTTCTAATTGTTGCACTATTGTTGCACTAGTAATACAAAATTCATTTTGTGTGCAAAATAGTTTTCTGTTTCATATATAAATTAGACTAATACAGTTTCTTGACAAAAGAAGAGTCTTAATTGCATTACTCACAGTTCAGACACTCCCCCCACATTGTAAAGAAGATATGCAGGTAAATATTCATTGTGCACTTTCCTTATTATCCTCTTTCTTTTCTGTGACCCTCATACTCACAGAACAGCTTTGTACTGGGCCAATAATGCCACTTAAGGCTAACCACCTTTCTCTTTCCCTCACAAACTTGGACAACTCCTGCCATCTCAGGTCTTTAACTGTTAATTCCTCAGTTAAAGATCTGGAAGCCAATCTAGTCATGGTGTAAAGGAAGAAAATTAAAGACAAAATTCAATAGTAGATTTCCACTTCCAAAATAGTAGGGTAGATGTAGTTTGCCATGTTCCTCCTGCTAAGTACACCAAAACCCTGGACACTATATATAAAGCAAATAAAAGAAGACTCTAAAAGGTGGAGAGAAAAAGACAGATTGACGAGGGAACTCAGAATCCAATGAACAACAAAGTGGTGAGTTTTCTGGGTTTTCTTTTTGGCCTGTAGATCCCAGTCTTGGAACTGCAGAAGCTAAAAAACTGGAAACACTAACAAATGCAGACAAAACAAGCCCAACAAAAGCCTGCTCTCTCTAGCTGGAGGAAAGGGAAGCCTAACAAGACAGAAAACTTTTAGACAGTAACAACTCTCTCCAGCCAAATACCAAAGAAAAACTGTTGTCTCACCCCACCTCTACCAGAAAAGGAGCTCGGATTTCCACCCTTGCTGGGCTGTAAGAAGGCATAAGTGAATAACCTAGACTCCTATCTCTATTTGGCAGTAATGAGGCTATGTCTCTCCCTTTCCCTGCCAGAGTGATGTCCAAAGAAGACAGATAAAACAGAAGGTTAAAATAAAATTCAGAGTCTCATAGTATAATATCCAAATGTCCAAATTTCAATAGAAAATCATGTTATACCAAGAACCAGAAAGGCCTCAAACTGAATGAAAAGATAATCAATAGATGCCAAGATTGAAGTGATAGAGATGTTAGAATCATCTGTCAAATATTTTAAAGCAGCCATCATAAAAATACTTTAATGAGAGCTTACGAACACACTCGAAACAAATGAAAAAATAAAATTTCTTCAAAGAAATAGAAGATAGGAAAAAGAATTATACAGATGATTTGTTGGAGCTGTGAAACTATTCTGTATGATACTATGTTGGTGGATACTTGTCATTATATCCAAACCCATAGAATGTACAGCATCAAGAGTGAACTGTAAGCTGTAGACTTTGGGTAATAATAATGTGTAAATTAGGCTCACCAATTGTAACAAATGTACCACTCTGTGGTGATGATGCTGTGAGGTTGATAGTGGACAAGACTCTGCTTGCTGTGTGGTGGCCATGAATATATGGGAACTCTGTATTTTCTGTGAATCTAAAATTTTGCTGTGAATTTTGCTGTGAATCTAAAATTGCTGTAAAAAAATAAAGTCTGTTAAAAGAATCAAATGTAAAATTTAGAACAAAAAAATAAATTAATTTAAATAAAAACTCAGTTGATAGGCACAAAATCAAAATGTAGAGGAAAGAGGAAAGAATTAGTGAACTTAAAGATGGAACAATAGAAATTACCCAATCTGAATAATAGGAAGAAAACAGAGCAAGAAACAAACAGCCTCAGGAACTTGTGGGAATATAACAAAAGATCCAACATTTTTGTCATTAGAATGTCAAGGGAGAAGAGAAAGGAGGGCTGCAAAAGTATTCCAAGAAATAATGTCTGAAATGTCCCAAATGTGGCAAAAGACATAAACTTAGATTCAACAACGTGAGTAAACTCCAAGGAGTATAAAACCCCCCAAATCCTACCTGGGCACATTAAAGTCAAACTTCCAAACACTAAGGACAAAAATTCTTGAAGGCAGTGAGAGAGAAGTGACAGCTTATATATAAGAGGAGAACTATTCCAATGATAGCACATTTCTCATCAGATATTGTGAAAGCCAGAAGGAAGTGCCACAACAATTTTAACATGCTGAAAGAAAAGAACTGACAACCCAGAATTCTGTATATAGCAAAAATGCACTTTAGGAATGAAAGGTAAATCAAGACATTCTCATTAAGGAAAACTAACAGAATTTGTCACCAGCAGACTCACTCTAAAATAATGGCTCAAAGAAGTTCTCTAAACTTAAAGGAAACAATGAAAGAAGGAATCACAGAACATCGCAAAGGAAGAAAGAATATGATAAGCAAAAATATGAATAAATACAATAGACTCCCTTCTCTTGGGCTTCTTAAATTATGTTTGATGATTGAGACAAAAATTTAACATGTATCTGGTGTGATTCTAAATATATGTAGAGTAAATATTTAATAAGATTATATTATGAATGGGGAGGGTAAAGAGATAAAAAGGAGGGTCAGGATTCTGTACTTCATTTGAACTGGTCAAACGATGGCACCAGTAGACTGTGATAAGTTATGTGTGTGTATAACACCTAGAGCAACCATTTAAAAAATTATATAGAGAGATACACTCAAAAACATTACAAATAAACCAAAATAGAATTCTACAAAATGTTCAAATAACCCACAGGAAGACAATAAAAATGAAACAACAAAAACAGAGAACAAGTAGAAAACAAACATAAAAAATGATGGACTTATTCCCTAGCATATCAATAATTATATTAAATGTAAATGGTCCAAGTAAACAAATTAAAAGTAATCTTGGCAGAGTGGACTTGAAAACATGACCCAGCTATATGATGTCTATAAGAAACTCATTTCAAATATAAAGATATAGGCAAGTTGAAAGTAAAAGGATGTAAAAATTTATATCACACGAACTTTAAAGAAAGCATATATGTCTATATTAAAATCAGATAAAGCGGAATTCAGAGAAACATAACAAAACCCACCAGAGCCAGAGGGATATAATGTAATAATAAAAGGGTCAATCCACCAATAAGACATATCAATCCTAAATGTGTCTGTATCTAATAGCAGAACTGCAAAATATTTGTAACAAAAACAAATAGAAGGGAAAGGAAAAATAGACAAATTTACAATTATAACTGGAAACTTCAGCACCCCTCTTTCAATAATTGATAGAACAACTAGACAGAAGACCAGCAAGGATATAGAAGAAGTCAACAACACTATCAAACAACAGAATCTTATCAACATTTATAAAACAGTCCTCCCCAAAATAGCAAAATACACATTCTTTTCAAGTGCCCAAGGAACATGTACTAAGATAGACCATATCTTGAGCCATAAAACAAACATTTTTAAAAATTTAAATCATACAGAGCATGTTCTCTTGCCGTCATGGAATCAAACTAAAAATCAACAGCAGAAGGAAAACAGGAAAATCTACAAATGTTTGAAAATTAAACAATGTACTTCACGGTCCTCTTCAAAAAGGAAACCTGAAAAGAAATAAAAAGCGCATTGAATTGAAAGAAAATGAAAATATATCAAAGCTCATTGGATATAGCTAAAGCATTGCTAAAAGGGAAATTTATAAAATTAAATAAATGTATTAGAAAAGGGGAAGGGCCTCAAATCAATAATCTAAGCTTTCACCTAGAAAAAGAGCGAAGAAAATCCGAAGGAGACAAATATAAGGAAATATTAAGGATAAGAGCAGAAATCAATGAAATTGGAAACAGAAAGACAGTAAAGAAAGTCAATGTAACCATGGGTTTTAAAAATTTTTTTATTTAATTTTTATTTTTTAAACTTTGGCCACACCATGTGGCTTGTGGGATCTTAGTTCCCCAACCAGGGATTGAACCTGGGTCCACACACTGAAAGCCTGAGTCTTAACCACTGGAGCGCCAGGGAATTCCCCGTGGATATTTTTAAAGGTCAATAAAATTCATAAACTTCTAGCAAGACTGATTAAAAAAAAGAGAAAAGACACAAATTACCAATATCAAGAATAAAATAGGGTTAGCACTATAGACTGCACACACTAGAATCATGCTAAGGGAACAAACTCTATACACATGAACTTGACAACTTAAATGAAATGGGTCAATTCCTCAAAAAGTACAAACTATCACAAATTATCCAAAATGAAATAGATAATGCTAATAGACCTATAACTATTTTTATAAATTTATTTATTTTATTTATTTATTTTTGACTGTGTTGGGTCTTTGTTGCTGCGTGCAGCTTTCTCTAGCTGCGGCGGCGAGCAGGGGCTACTCTTCGTTGCGGTGCATGGGCTTCTCATTGTGTTGGCTTCTCTCATTGCAGAGCATGGGCTCTAGGTGCGCAGGCTTCAGTAGTTGTGGTGTGTGGGCTCAGTAGTTGTGGCTCACGGGCTCTAGAGTGCAGGCTCAGTACGTGTGGTGCATGGGCTTAGTTGCTCTGCGGCATGTGGGATCTTCCCAGACCAGGGCTGAAACCCGTGTCCCCTGCATTGGCAGGCAGATTCTTAACCCCTGTGCCATCAGGGAAGCCCGGACCTATAACTATTAAGGAAATTGAATTTACACTTTAAAAAAGTCCCCCAAAAGAAATATCTCCAGGCCCAGATGGTTTCACTGAAGAATTATACAAAACATTAAAAGAATTAATGCCAATTCTAAACAATCTTTTCTAGATAATAGAAGAGAAGGAAATACTTCTTGACTTATTTTGTAAGCCTAATATTATCCTGAGAAAGAAAGAAAGAAGTGGAGAAAGGAGGGAGGGAGAGAAGGAGGGAAGAAAGAAAGGAAGGAAGGAAGAAAAGGAAGAAAGGAAGGAAGAAAATTGCAGACCAATATCCCTCATGAATATAGAGGCAAAATTCCTTATCAAAATATTAGCAAATATAATTCAACAATATAGAAGAATTCTGCATAATTAATTAGGTATATTCTAAGGAAACAAGGATGGTTCAATATTTGAAAATTAATGTAATCTATCATATCAACAGAAAATTGCATAATATTATTAATAGATGCAGAAAAATCATTTAACAATATTCAAGATCCATTATGATAAAAATTCTCAGAAAATATGAAATAAAAGGAAACTTCCTCAATTTGACAAAAATAATCTACAACAAAACTGTAGTTAACATTACACTTGATGATGAAATACTGAATTCTCCCCTTCTCTTCTCCAAGACTGAAAACAAAGCAAGGTCAAAGTTACACTATTCAAAATCAATATTAATTGTATTTCTATGTACTAGTAATGAATACATGGACACCAAAATTTTAAATATAACACCATTTCTAATCACTCAAAAAATGAAATACTTTGAAATCTAACAAAGCACATATATTACTTGTATGCTGAAAACTAGAAAACTCTGGGGAAAGAAATCAAATACAATCCAAATAAATGGAGATACATGTTCATGGCCTGGAATATGCAACATAGTAAAAATGTCAGTTGGTATACAGGATTAGTGCAGTTTGTATCAAAATAGTGGCAAGATTTTTTGAAGGCATAAACAATATTATCTTAAAATTTATGTGGAAAGGCACAGGAACTAGAACAGCTAAAACAATTTTGAAAAAGAAAAGTAGGAAGAATCAGTCTACCTGATTTCAAGACTTATTATATAGGTACAGTCATAAAGACTTTGTTAAAGGCAGAAGGATAAATCTATACATCACTACAACTGAACAGAGAATCCAAAACTAAATCTGCACAAATATGATTTTTTGAACATCTTTATTGAGGTATAATTGCTTTACATGGTTGTGTTGCTGCTGTATAACAAAGTGAATCAGCTATATGTACACTTATATCTCCATATCCCCTCCCTCTTGCGTCTCCCTCCCACCCTCCCTATCCCACCTCTCTAGGTGGTCACAAAGCACCAAGCTGATCTCCCTGTACTATGCAGCTGATTCCCACTAGCTACCTGTTTTACATTTGGTAGTGTATATATGTCAGTGCCACTCTCTCACTTCGTCTCAGCTTACCCTTCCCCCTCCCCATGTCCTCAAGTCTGTTCTCTACGTCTACATCTTTATTCCTGTCCTGCCCCTAGGTTTTTCAGAACCCCTTTTTTTTAGATCCCATATATATTTGTTAGCATAGAGTATTTGTTTTTCTCTTTTTGCAAAAGCAATGCAACGGAGGAAAGATAGCCTTTCCAACAAATGATACTGAAGCAACTGGACATCCATAGGCAAATAAAGGAATGAATGAATGAGCGAATGAATGAATAACGACCCTCCATCTCAGTCTCACTTAAAATAATTAACTCAAAATGGATTATAGACTTAAATGTAAATTTAAAACTATAAAACTATTTTTTAAAGTAGGGGAAAATCTTTGGGATCTAAGGCTAAGCAAAGAAATCTTAGACTTGGCACAAAAGCATTATCCATAAAAGAGTTCCATAAACTAGACTTAAAACTAAAAACCCTTTTTCTGTGAAAGACCTTTTGAAAAGAGGATGAAAAAGTAAACTACAGACTGGGGAAAATGTTTGCAAACCACATATTGGACAGAACAGTAGTTTGTAAAAATATATAAAGAACTCGCAAAATTCAACTGTAAAAGAATAGACGATCATGGGCAAAAGACATAAACATTCGTATCACCAAAGGAGATAGGCAAATGACAAATATGCACATGAAAAGATGTTCAACATCAATACCTGTTAGGGAGATGAAAATTAAAACCACAATGAGCTATCATTATACACCAGTTAGAATGGCTAAAATTAAAAATAGTGACCACACTGGGCTTCCCTGGTGGCGCAGTTGTTGAGAGTCCGCCTACCAATGCAGGGGACACAGGTTTGTGCCCCGATCTGGGAAGATCCCACATGCCGCGGAGCGGCTGGGCCCGTGAGCCATGGCCGCTGAGCCTGCACGTCCGGAGCCTGTGCTCTGCAACGGGAGAGGCCACAACAGTGAGAGGCCTGCGTACTGCAAAAAAAAAAAAAAAAAAAAATAGTGACCACACTAACATTCTCTGCTCATGAGAATGCAGAGAAACTGGATCACTAATAGATTGCTGGTGGGAATTTAATGGTACAGGCACTCTAGAAAACAGCTTGGCAGTTTCTTACAAAACTAAATATGCAGCTATCATGCTGCCCAGCAATTGTACTCATGGGCATTTATCCCAGAGAAATGAACATTTATATCCACAGAAAAACCTGTACATGATTGTTCACAGAAGCTTTATTTGTAACAGTCCAAAACTGGAACAACCCAGATGTCTTTAACTGAATGAACAGCTAAACAAACTATAGTACATCTATACCATGGAATACTATTCAGCAATAAAAAAGAATAAACTACTAAAGTACACAACAACCTGAGGAATTTCCATATTATACTGAGTGAACAAAAGCCAGTCCCCAAAGGTTATATACTGTGTATTTCCATTTATATAACACTTTTGAAAGAAGTATATAGAAATTGAGAACATATCAGTCAGTGGTTGCTAGAGGTTCTCATGGGGATGGCAGGAGGGAAATGGGTATGGCTATGAAAGAACAACTTGAGAGATGCTTCACTCTGTCAGTGTCAATATCCTGGTTGTGATATTGTACCATAGTTTTGTAAGATGTTACCATTAGATAAACTGGGCAAAGGATCCATGGGATCTCTCTGTTATTTCTTAGAATTGCATGTAAGTCTTCAATTACCTCAAAATAAAAAGTCTAATTAAAAAAAATAAAGTAAGAACATTTTTTAAATGTTTCTGATTAGTAATACCTCTAAGACAACTGATGAAAGCAAGTGCAAAATAATCCCTGGGTTAACACGTTTAATACATAAGCCCCCCAAAAGTTACAGAGATAAATTTCCCCCCAAAATGAGATACCAATAGAAAACACTACCACACACAAGCAACTACATAAACAAGTGTCAGAAGAAACAATGGCAGAATCAGGCCACAGAGTTTGCAGATATTGGATTTAGCAGTTACAGAGCATGCAATAAGTGAATTTATTATGTTAAAAAAAGAGACTTGAAACCATTATTAAAAAGATAAACTTCCAAAACATACTTAGTGGATTAGAAAACAGGTAAAACTTATTTAGAAATTAAAGATACAGCTCCTAAGTTTAAACTCTTAATGGGCAGGTTAAGCATCTTCTTTGGTATAGCTGAAAAAAAAGTTGGAGAGCTGGGAGATAAATCTGAAGAAATGATCCAGAATGCAGAACAGATAGGGAAGAATAAAACACTATGAGAGAGGTATAAAGAAACAGAGAAGGTACATCTCTGTCTAATAGAACTTTAAAAAGGCAAGAAGAGATGGAATGAGAGTGAGGCAGTATTTGAAGAGCTAGTAGTTGGCACTATCCAGAAGTGATCAAAGAAATCAATCCTCATAATCAGGAATATCAATAAATCCCAAATAGAAAAATAAAAATAAATATCAACCTAGAAACTTTTTGGTAGAACTGTAGAAGCCAGAAGACAAGAAGACTTTAAAAACCTCTAGAAAGAAAAGACAAAGGATTCATGATTAGACGGATGACTTCTTAACAGGAACAATGGAAGCCAGGAGACTGAAGAATATATCTTCAAAGTACTGTCACCCTAAAATTGTATAGCTGTTGAAAAATGTCTTTAAACTTATAAAACAATTCTTAATTTAACTCCTAATAAGAGCAATGTAATTAGAAATCTGAAATATCATTTCTCACCTATTAAGTAACCCAAAGTCTAAAAGTTTAACAACACGTTCTGTATGAGGGGCTGTGAAGAACCAGGTAGTCTCACATATTACAGGTGGGAGTGCCTCACATGAAAGGCCAAAGTGGGTAAATCTAGCAATATACACAGAAACTATAGCTTGCATTTACTCTTTGACCCAAACATCTCCCTTCTAGGAATCTATTTCTCAGATACAATTATACAGCTATAAAATAATGTATACAAATTACCCATTTGAGCAATATTTGTAGCCAAGGATTGGGAAAAAATCATGTTCAATAAAATGAGACTGCCTAAATAAACAATAAAAAATTACATGATGAAATATTATGCAGTTATTTACAAAATAAGAATGAAGATCTCTATGTACAGGTATGAGCATAGTTCTAAGATTTTTGTCATTAAATGATGTCAGTAGACAAGAAAAAAGGTTAAAAAAGAATATATATTCATCTATGCTTTTAAAAAGCTGGAATGATTAAAGCAAAATTAAAACTTGTTACCTACATAAGGTTGGTAGAACAGAATAGAGGGGACAACGATTAGAATTAAATTGTGTAGATCATTTTTATATTTGATTGTTTCTTACTGATTTGTAGGTGTCTTAAGGTAATCTGCACATGTTAACCCTTCGGCAATTATTCATACTACAATTATTTTTACTCTTTTTTACAGTGCACTTGATGAATAGAAGTTCTTAATTCTAGTGTAGGAGAAAAAAACTAGCTTTCCCGTTGTGATTTTCACTTTTTTGTGTTGTTTTTAAAAATCTCACCCTCCCTAAATATTCAAGAACAGATTATTTCAACCTTATATTCAATACAAACTCTTCCAAAGAATAAAAAAAAGAAACAATACTCCTCAACTCATGTTATGAGATTGACACCAAAACCTGGCAAAGGCAGTACTTTCTCATATTATAAAGATAAATTACCAATATCACTCAAAACAAAGATGCAAAAATCCAAATGAAATAATAGCAAACCAAATCTAGCAATGTATAAATAAGAAATAAATATATATAATGACCAAATTGGGTTTATCTCCAGGATTCAACTACTCCAGGAATAGTTCAATATGATAAATATAATATTTTTCATGAGGAAATTAATGATATAATTTCCTCCTGAAAAAATAAAAGTAGAAAAAAACATTTGATCATCTCAATAGATAAAGACAATACAACTAAAACATCGTTTATGATTAGAAACTTGGGAACCTAGAAATAGAAGGAAATGTCATTAACATGATAAAAGAATCTAAAAAATAAAAACTAAATTCCTACAGTGAATTTCATACTTAATGGCAAAATGTTAAAAATCATTGTCTTTAAAATAAGAAATATAAGAAGATATGTATTGCTAGGTGAAAACAGTAAGTAAGAAAGGAGAGAAAATAAGTGTATAAAAACTATCTTACCAACCCACCTAGGCAAACTAAGATGCACAATCTTCCGAGATCTATTAGGAACAATACAATAAAAAGAGAAAACAATCATTTAGTAAATGATGTGCTTTCATATATAAAAAACTTTCATCTACAAACTATTAGTATGTAATAAAAGAACTTAGCAAGTTTGCCAATATGAGATCAATACAAAAAAATTTAAATTTCTATCCATAAACAATAAGACATTTTAAAAACACAACTTACAATTTACTTGCAATAACAACAAACATATATAAATATATAGTAGTTATGAATAATTCTAATAGTGTACAGTATACTTATGTTGAAAATAGTAAAATTCATTTAGATGCATCAATAAAGATGTAAGTAAAGGGACCGAGCATGTTCCTGAATAAGAAGACTCAGTATACTAAAGATGTCTAATACCCCAAATTGACCATGTTCATAGATATTAACCTTTACACACACTATGCTCTAAAAATACTGTGGAAGAAATTTCTTTTTTTAGAAGAAGAATATTTTAAGTGCCTTTCTAATTTCATCTATATCCTAAAATATTTTGCATTCCATCCAAGTGTAATAATGGGAAGGGGAAAATAAAAGAATGCAAGTTCTATATTGGTGTGGAGAGAATATTAAAGTTGATTATAAACTATGAAAAGTGTCAGGAGTTAATAGTCATTGGGAGATTAATATTGAAAACTATTATAAACCACCTTATAATGCTTTGTGCTTTTCAAATTACTGCAATATCTACTTTTAATTCCTCAAGGTCTTTTAAAATATTTATTAAATTTTGACTGCACAATTCTAGGAGATGGAGATACAGAAATGAATAAGACAGCTCAATTCCTTGAATTCCTACACCTTAAGTTCTAATGGGGGAGGCAAATTAATTAATAAACAAGATAATATCAAATTATGATAACTTTTATAAAGAAAGTAAAGCAGAGTAACGTAATAGAGAATGACTAGGGGAGTGAGGTGTCTTAAACTGGTTAATCACAAGAAGTGTCTTTAGGAGTTGCCATTTGAGCTGAAATCTGATAACAATAAAGATAGCAGTGGCAGAGAGTTCCCAGCAGAGGGAACAGTTGATGCAGATGTCCTTAAGTGAGTGGAACTTAGCAAGACAGAGCAGGATAGGTGAGGAGACATGCAACTTGGCAAGTCAATTACCATGTAAAACAGTGGTTCTCAAAGTATGGTCCGTAGACTCCTTGGGTAAAGGCACTTTAAAGGGTCACAAGACACTTTAAAGGGTCACAGAGTCAAACTATTTTCAAAAGAATACTAACATTTTATTTGCCTTTTTCTCTTTGTTGACATTAGTGTTAATAGTTCAGAAGCAATGGTGGGTAAAACTACTATAACCTCAGCACATCAAGGTAGTGATACCCAGACTATACTAGTATTCATTATATTCTTCATCCATCACATATCATTTGCATGATTGAGTTGCAAGCTGAATTAGTCACCTTTTTATGGAAACCATTTTTACTTGAAAGACAAATGATGGTTATTCAGATTTGAATGTTTGCAGACATTTTCTCAAAAAGTAAGCAAAGTGAGACTGTCACTTCAAGGAACACAGCTGACAGTATTTGTTACCGATGATAAAAAGTCATGCATACAAGTAAAAATTAAAATTTTGGAAAACTTGTATCTGCTACCATGATCTTGACATCTTCTTGATACTTGACTTTTCTAATGAGACCAACAGTGATACGACAAATGCGATATTTTGATATTGTACTATGCAATGTGTTAAAATTTGAAAAATCTGCAGAACTCAATGAAACAGTATTTTCCAAATTAACTGATTCATGATGTTAAAAATCATGCGTGTGTGAAAGATTCAATCAAAGTGCATGATAGCTCAGTAGATTTTAATATATCAGGGTATGAAATTTCCTTGATATGGTTCCAGATCTCAAATTTCAACTAACCTTTGAGAAACTATCACTTGTCAAGTTTGGGTATAAAATCAAAGGATATCTGAAAAGGTTATGAAAATTCCTCCCCCCCCCCTTTTTCAGCTGCATATCTATGTGAGGCCAGATTTTTTTTTTATTAGTTTCTGCTTTATAACAAAGTGAATCAGTCATACATATACATCTGTTCCCACATCCCCTCCCTCTTGCGTCTCCCTCCCTCCCACCCTCCCTATCCCACCCCTCCAGGCGGTCACAAAGCACGGAGCTGATCTCCCTGTGCTATGCGGCTGCTTCCCACTATCTATCTACCCTACGTTTGGTACTGTATATATGTCCATGCCTGTGAGGCCAGATTTTCTTCATATACTTCAACCAAAACAACAAATTAAAACAGATTGAATGCAGAAGTAAATATAAGAATCCAGCTGTCTTTTATTAAAGAGACACCAAGGAGGGACTTCCCTGGTGGCGCAGTGGTTGAGAGTCCGCCTGCCGATGCGGGGGACGCGGGTTCGTGCCCTGGTTCGGGAGGATTCCACGTGCCGCGGAGCGGCTGGGCCCATGAGCCATGGCCGCTGGGCCTGCGCGTCCGGAGCCTGTGCTCCGCGGCGGGAGAGGCCACAACGGTGAGAGGCCCGTGTACCGCAAAAAAAAACAAAACAAACAAACAAAAAAGAGACATCAAGGAGATCTGCAAAAATGCAAAACAAAATCACTCTATACATCAGCTTTTATTTTAAGAAAATACAGATTTTTTCATAAAAATATATTTTTATTGAAGTATAATTGATTTACAATATTGTGTTATTTCAGGTGTACAGCAAAGTAATTCAATTATATATATTGTTTTTCAAATTCTTTTCATTATAGGTTATTACAAGATATTGAATATAGTTCCCTGTGCTATACAGTAAATTCTTTCTTATCTATTGCATGTGTAGTAGTTTGTAATCCCATATTCCTAATTTATCCCTTCTTCTTTCCCCTTTGGTAACTGTAAGTTTGTTTTCTGTGTCTGTGTGTCTGTTTCTGTTTTGTATATAGGTTCATTTGTGTTATTTTTAAGATTCCACATATAAGTTATATAATATTTGTTTTTCTCTGTCTGACTAACTTCACTTAGTATGATATTCTCTAGGTCCATCCATGTTGCTGCAAATGGCAATATTTCATTCTTTTTTATGGCTGAGTAATATTCCATCTTCTTAAACCAATCATCTGTTGATGGGCACTTGAGTTGTTTCCGTGTCTTGGATATTGCAGACAGCGCTGCTATGAACGTTGGAGTGCATGTATCTTTTTGACTTAGAGTTTTCATCTTTTCCGGACATGTGCCCAGGAGCGGGATTGCTAGATCATATGGTAGCTCTAGTTTTAGTTTTTTTAAGGAACTCCCATATCGTTTTCCATAGTGGCTACACCAACAAAAAAATGCATTTATGTTAACATGTCATGGGTTTAACATTATTATTTAAAATAAGTTTTTTTAATAAATTTATTTTATTTATTTATTTTTGGCTGGGTTGGGTCTTCGTTGCTGTGCACAGGCTTTCTCTAGTTGCAGCAGACGGGGGCTACTCTTCGTTGCAGTGCATGGGCTTCTCATTGCAGTGGCTTCTCTTGTTGCAGAGCACGGGCTCTAGGCGCATGGGCTTCAGTAGTTGTGGCGTGCAGGCTCAGCTGTTGTGGCTCGCAGCTCTAGAGTACAGGCTCAGTAGTTGTGGTGCACAGGCTTAGTTGCTCCGCGGCATGTGGGATCTTCCCAGACCAGGGCTCGAACCCGTGCCCCCTGCATTGGCAGGCGGATTCTTAACCACTGCGCCACCAGGGAAGCCCTCTTTTATTTTCAATATAATAAGTATCAGTAATTAAAACCCCATAAACAAAAGCTCTTAGGGTCCTCAGTAATTTTTAAGAAGGGGTCCTGAGATCCAAAAGTTTAAGAACTGGAGATGTAAATTTATGAATTCAGGTTCTGTTGAGAGACAGTACAATGTACTGCTAAAGAACACAGACTCTAGAGCTAGATTGCTTAGGTTTGAATCCCAGAACCAACACTCAGCATGTGTATGACCTCAGACAAATTACTTAATCAGTCTTGCCTAAGTTTCCCCATCTGAAAAATAAGAATAATAATGAAACTGATATCATAGATTTTTGTGATGATTAAGTTAATTTATATAAATCACTTAGATTATGTTTGGCTCTTGGTAAATACTATACGTGGTCATTATTATTATAATAAATATGACAGCAAGCCACTGAGAGTTTTAGGAAGCAGTAATACATAGTCTGATTTAGTAGTTTTTAAAAAAAATCTGTTGGCTGTTGTGTAGGAAATGGATTTTAGGAGGACAGAAGCCAAAGTAGGGAGACAAGTTAGGAGGCTGTGACAGTATCTCAGCAAGAGATGATGGTTTGGACTAGGATGGTAATAATGGAGAGGGAAGGAGTGAACCTTTTTGGGAAATACTGTGGCAGCATAGCTGATAGGATTTGCATACCCTATTGGATGTGGAAGATGAAGCAAAGAAAGAACTCAAGGATGACTATTAGGGTTCTGATTGAATAGGGTAGATGAGGATTCCATTTCCTGGAATGGTGAAGACTGGAAGAGGAACATGATACAGGGTGATGCAATCTAGAGTTCTGTTCTAGACATGCCATGTTTGAGGCTTCTATTCCACATCCCAGTAGAAATATCAAGACAGATATTTGAATCTGGAGTTAGTTCAGGAAGAGTTCAGGGTTCAAGATGTAAACTTAAGTTCACTCACCTTCTAGAGATTATATAAAGCAATGGATGAGATTTCTTAGGAGGAAAGTGTAGACATTGAAAGATAACAGACTATGCAACCCCCCCAAAAATGCCCCTTTGGTATATTGATTATTTTGAGCTGTAGTCACTTGAAAAACAGCAAATACAAACAGGGGCTTTCTCTGAACTCCTTTTATCTGCCTAAAGACAGATCCTCAAAAGCAGTTCAATTGTCATAAATCCCCTCCCTGGGAGTTTCATCAACCAGGGAAGATTGACTCTTGTCACAGGAGAAGAGAATAAAAGTGGACACCGCAGCCAGACAGACGGTGTCACAAACTAACCTACTTCCCATCTATTCGTCTAAAGGTCCGTTCATCTTTCCTAAAAATCACTTACTCTCCCCAAGAGGTCTACCTCCCTCCTCCCCTTTCCCTATTAAGATGGTATTTAAGCCTGAATTCTAAGCCATTTTATAAGTTACTCATTTTTCCCTGGGAATCTACCCCATATACATAAAATATACGTTTTGTTTTGTATTTGGGGGAGGGAGGATTTGAAAAGATACTTTATTATTTATTTGTTTACTTGTTTTTAGCTATTCCAACAGGTTTTACTGTATTTTTTCTTCCAGTTTTTTTGAAATATAATTGACATACAGCACTGTATAAGTTTAAGTTGTACAGCTTAATGACGACTTACATAGATCATGAAATTATTATCACAATAGGTTTAGTGAACATCCATCATCTCATATAGATATAATGTTAAAGAAATGGAAAAAAATATTTCTCCTTGTGATGAGAACTCTTAGGATTTGTTCTCTTAACAACTTTCATGTATAACATACAGCAGTGTTAATTATATGTATGGTGTACATTACATCCCTGGGACTTATTTATCTTATAACTCTGCTTATTGACTGCTCTCATCTAATCTTCCCACACACCCCCACCCTCCAGTAACCACAAATCTGATCTCTTTTCCTATGAGTTTGTTTGTTTGTTTTTGAAATATAATTGACCTCCAGCACTATGTTATTTCCTGTTACACAACATAATGATTCAATATTTCTGTGCATTTCACAGTGATCACCATGATAAATCTAGCTGTGATCTGTCACCATACAAAGATATTACATAGTTATTGGCTATATTCCCCACACAGTACATATCATGTCTGTGAATCATGTATTTTGCAACTGGAAATTTGTACCTCTTATCTCCCTCACGTAGAGGTATTAATAACCTTCTGTTTGTTTTTCTCTTGTTAATCTGTCCTTAATTACAAGGGTCTCAGCTAAGAACTCAGAAGAGTAGAGGGAAAATTATTTCTCTCCCCTGCCTCGAACAGCAAGTACTGGGACAGTTCATTTTTACAATTTTTTTCATAAAAGCTATCTAAACAAAATGCCTTGTGTGGCACAAAATCATATCCTTATAAATTAAACACTTTCAAGGTTTTGCCATTTTCCCTTTACCTGTTTTGCTTTCCTGTGTCTATTATCCTTTTATACTCTTTTACACCTTTATGTGTCATTTTATTTCCCTCCAAAATTTCCTCACTCTGCTTCCATAAACTACTTCTTTGTTATTTAAGTCCATCTAATTCATTGCCTTCCAGATGTTTCACCACCTGCCCTCCTCACCAGCTCCCAGCCCCCAGTCTCAAGTAATAAGCTCAGAGTGGAGAAGGCTAGGCTTCTGGAATGTGGCAAAACCGATCCAAATTCTGGCTCTGCTACTTACTACCCAAGCGGCCTTGGACCCAAATGTTACCAACCAGGGTTCTTGGTCTTCCTTAATCAATAGAAATTGATCACAGGCCAGACAAGAAGTTCAGGCAAGGCTTTACTGGGGCTCCTGCTGCAGCAGCGGGGAGCGAGAACAAGTAACAGTCCCTTGCTAGCTTGCTTCCCTGAGTGGATGGGGCGAGCTAGTTCCTTATATGGGGTGAGGGTAGAGGTGTGTCCAGGGGTCGGGCTGGAGGGTTGGCTCAGGTGTCAGCCCACCCCTTTGTGGTGTTGAGTTCGGGGGGGCATGCGAAGGGCCTTCCTGAGCAGACCCCTCCCCTCAGGTTCTCTGCTTTAACTCCTCTCTGAAGTACCTAGGTAACAGTTATCTGATGCACATTTCCTGAGTTGTTTTACAGATGCTAAAATTCCCACCAAATGGAAGAAGTTAACTACTTGATGACCATGAGCACCCAGACTTATTGGAGCCTGAAGATTGATATTGTTAAACCTGTGACCCTGCCCTGTTACCTCACCCTGTCAACCAGTCAGAGAATTGCATGAGCTGATCACAACCCTGTGACTCCCTCCTTCACCTGGTCTTTAAAAATGCCTCCCTGTGGGGAGGGTGGGAGGGAGGGAGATGCATGAGGGAAGGGATGTGGGAACAGATGTATATGTATGACTGATTCACTTTGTTATAAAGCAGAAACTAATAAAAAAATTAAAAAGAAATGCCTCCCTGAAATCCACTGGGGAGTTTGCACTTTTAGAGCATTAGCTGCCCCAGACTCCTTGTCTGGCGCCTTACAATACACAGTGCACTTTCCTTCATCACAACCCAGTAGGTTGACTTTATGTGCAGGCAAGCAGACCCAAGTTTGGTTCGGTAGCAAAATCCAAACTTCCAGTATCATTGTTATCATTCCTGCTGATTTCAAGTGTGTGTTTCAAACTACCCTTGCAACTTTCTAAATTTATGTCAAGAATTCTCACTAGCCTCTACATTCACGTCCTCAATATAATTGTATATTCTTTCCCGACAAATTTACAGCTTTGTACTTTGTTTTGTTGACTCTTGGCCTCCATTTCTCTGATAAACACCTTAGTCTCTCCTTTTATTTCACAGGGATGCTGTGGGTGTGAGCTGTAAATGGGCTTGGTTTCTTTTCTCAGTCTTTTTTTTTTTTTTGCAGTACGTGGGCCTCTCACTGTTGTGGCCTCTCTCGTTGCGGAGCACAGGCTCCAGATGTGCAGGCTCAGCGGCCATGGCTCACATGCCCAGCCGCTCCACGGCATGTGGGATCTTCCCGGACCGGGGCGCGAACCCATGTCCCCTGCATCGGCAGGCGGACTCTCAACCAGTGCGCCACCAGGGAAGCCCTCTCACAGTCTATTTTACATCCTTACCTATCAGGGACAGTCTGTCACTGTCTAGACCTCTGAGTGTTTTAAAAGCCTATAAAGGTGTTTGAGACCTAAAAGAAAGAAGTCTTGGCTCCAAATTCAAAAAAAATAACTAGAAAATCAAAACTGATAGCAAAACTATAAAACTCCTTTCAATTATTTACAGAAAAAATGTTTTACAGAAAAATGATACATATCAAATATATTAAATGTGGTCGCATCTAATACATTTGATATGATGTGTCTTTGGGCGACCAGTTTCTGCAATCTTGAAGCATTAATAAGACTTTTCTCCCCTTGATCTTTGTATCCCTTTCCATCTAGTCCTATTTCATCAGGCATTTGTTCATCCTTCAAATAATTTTGCCAAGTTTTAAGCATTTGACAAATTCGTTTTTCCTAATCTCATACATAAGGTGAAAAGGAATATCTACCACTCTACATTTCAGAACTTCTTTCTTTCAAATATATCCTGCTGATTCACTGTTAAATATAAAGAAGTATATCTAAGTAAAAGTAGTTTACATTTTTGTTCCTGTGGTAGATTCCAAATGTTTGTCTTAGGGACAATTTTTTAATCACATCTAGCCACATAATTATTTCTTGAATACAACTGAAATTTCTTTCCATAACTATTCTTTTCTAATAAAGTGAAGTTGTCATATACTTCGCTTTTTCAATTCAATTAATTTCAATTAAATAAACATTCAATTAAAGTTGGAGAAGGTATTCCTACTGTACACAAAAGTAGCACAAAGGAAGGAGCAATTGATTGTGCCGTTTAGAGAAGGGCATCAAGGAATAACAATAACTATCTAGGTGCCAGGAACTTTCTAATACCATTTTCTGCTTTAATTTAAACCAAACTTCCTTGTGCTAGAATCTGTGAAGTTCACGCAACAGTAGTAACTTAATTTTCACTTGCTGGTGCTCCTGTGAATATATCTAGAAGTTGCTAGGCATGTCTTGAATATTGTCCAATAAGTCTGTTTGTCCCGGGAACTGCTGTGGGCCCACTGAGCATGAGGGTCTCCAGTGGATTCTGCCACCTGGTGAGTGCAATTTGCTCACACATTGAAGTCCCCCACTGGGTGCTACCACAGCTCCAGCAATCCCGACATCCACCATGGAGGACTCTCAAAGTGCCAGAGCAGGCTGCCAATTTTTGATCAAGTGAGGTACGACATCCCTCTTCTTTGTGTGATAGAGCCTGTTAGAGTGGCCCTAGGCAATTATATGTATGACTTAATATTCTACTGACTTCTTTATCAGGTTGTTCTTCCAGTTTTTTATTCCAGGCCTTTTTCTCTTTTGAACTAAGGTCTGCATGTATGGACTGGATTCGAGACAGGCTTGAATAATATGGAAGATATTGTTTGGCTGTTTCCCTGGGAATGCATCACCTATAGTGTGACTCGTCAACCCCAGGTGAGCGAATGTTGTTTGGGCAAATCCCATCAATCATCTGGCACACCTACCCACATCCAAACTGCAACAAGGGTCACAGCTCAGGCTTACTGGCTAGAATAGAAATTAAATTTATCTTACAAATAAGAAAACTAAAGATCAGCAAATGTAGGTAATCTGCTCAAGTTCATATGCTTAACAAACAGTTGAAACATGATTCAAATCCAGCTTCAAGTTTGGTGGGTCTTGGTTTTTTGTTTAAGAATATCGAACTGCCTCCTGAAACTCAAAGATGCTCTTTTTTACCTCAGGATATACAATTCTGTTCTTTAAATGCTTGCCATACCTTTCCAACTTTGTAAAGAAGCATCAATAAACAAAACTGATAATTACTCTGTTCCTAAGGAGTTTACACTTCAGGGGACCGATCACTTTTTTTCCTTCTTTCCCAAGCTATTGTTTTAACCCGTATAACTAGGAGGAAGTAATCCTTCAGCTGCCTTGGCGTGGTGGGGAAGAGTAATGTCCAGCTTCTCTACAGGAGAATACAGAGTTCCTCTTTCAGAATTGACATATCAACCCAACCAACCACTCTTGGCAGCCTACAGCCTGTTTCCTTCCATGTGTTGGAGGTAAGAGAAAACAAACAAAGCTGTTTCCAGAGCATGGAGAAGTTTATTGCAGCTGAGAGGCATGACTACTGTCTCCAGCACATATTTCCCTAAGTAGGTAAAACTAGCCACCTGGACAGAGGAGGTAATCCAAGAGTCACTAGGAAATTGAACAGAATTCCAGCTGCCCCTGCAAGTATATAACAATGACCTACTCCAGCCTTTCCTGAGCATATGAGAAGACTGTACAAAATGGGCTGGGGAAGGAGGGAGAGGAAGACATTGCTCAGGGTTTAAATAGAGTTTCTTTTGTTGTTTGTTTGTTTTATTGGAGTATAATTGCTTTACAATGTTGTGTTAGTTTCTGCTGTACAACAGAGTGAATCAGCTATAGGTATACATATATCCCCTCCCTCTTGAGCCTCCCTCCCACCCCACCCCCATCCCACTCCTGTAGGTCATCACAGAGCACGGAGCTGAGAACGGGAGAGGGGAAGACAAGAGGAAACAGGCTTAACAAGGAAAAGAAACAAGCCTGTCAGCCTCAAGTGCCCAGGCACTGGTGCTGGATTTAGATATGCACCCCTAGTGTACAATAGTGATTTGGGTGTCAGTCGGGTCACCCGACCTTGTGATCTAGATAACATGACTTTGACTCTCATCGCATCCTTGTAGAAAGTTCAGAAACACTTCCCAATATTCCATCAAACCCTGAAGTCCTAAACTACCATGATCATCTCTGACTTCAGACTCCTGCTTCTGAGAATCACCTAGCCATCCTACTCCTGTTCTTACCCCATGAATCTAGACACAGATATGACCACCTTTCCATAATTCCCAAAAGTTAGGCAAGTCGTATCTGGCACAGACTTGACTGAAGGTTTGGGAACCGTTACCCAGTTTTATCAGTTTTAAATTCCCGGTAGAATACAATTATCATGAAGGCAGAAACGTGTTCATTTGTGTAACCCCAATGCTGAGAACGGTTAGAGGGTGCTCAATAAATATCTGTTGTATGGATGAAGTAAAGCATCTTTTCCTCAAGGAAATGACGAGCAACCTCTTATTTATTTTACACGTCCTTGTTCTTGAATGTCTTCAGCCCGCATCCCACTAGGCCTTTCCTACAGGCCATTTATTTCTATGTAGCTCCCATCTCTTTCCCTTTATCTCTTTCCATCTCTCCTCCTCATTCCCTTGTTCCTGGATTGGCCCTGAGAACTTCACATTTTCCTCATTTTATTATGTAAAGCAATTTCTATTTCTCTATGCCTAACTCAGAAGGTTTGCGTAACCAAATCCATTTGAGTACTCGGCAAAACCGTATAGCCTTTTATTTACCTGAACCCATCTGGCATTATGTTATCCTGTGTGAATAGGACCAGTAAGGATTTCCTTCACAGGAAAAAAAACAGTTAAACTAGGAATCATTAAAAATTATATATTTATACCTTAAAAGTTGTATTTTATCTCAAAACATATTCATGTTTGTTTATTCACCCATTGGTTGATGTCAGGCCAAGTAATATTCTTTGAGCATGAGTAGCCAGGTTGGAGCTCTGTATCAGCTTTCTTTCTTTTTTTTATTGAAGTATAGTTGATTTACAATGTTTCAGGTATGCAGCAAAGTAATTCAGTTGTGACACAAAGTGATTCAGTTGTGTCTTTTTCAGATTCTTTTCCATTATAGGTTATTACAAGATATTGAATATAGTTCCCTGTGCTATACAGTAGGTCCTTGTTGTTTATCTGTGTTATATATAGTAGTGTGTATCTGTTAATCCCAAATTCCCAATTTGTCCCTCCCCCCGTATCAGCTTTCTTAAGTAAACCACACCCCTAGTGCATCTTGTACTGCTTCTGGTGTTTGATGTTTTAAGGTAATTGACAAGTTCTCTAAGGACAGAATTCCTTTTAGGTTTCTTTGTTATTCCCTGGTGTTTTATAGCAGTCTCGCCACAGCAGTTTTCTTAGTAATTTGCTTTGTTTAAGATTTCCAACAGTTTTTGTACTCATTTTATCAGATTACATAACATTTAATTAAGGACATAATTTAATAAATACGTTTGGCAAATTTGGGCGCAAACGCAAGGGACCCTTGGTAAGCAGATGACTTAATTGGAAGGAGCAGTATTCACGTCCACTGGCTGCAGGCATTCAGGGTGTATTTCAGCTAATCTGGTGCGTCTATTAAATCATCCGTTCAGAAATACTCTAATGTACAGCATGATGACTACAGCTAACACTGCTATATGATACATAGGAAAGTTGTTAAGAGAATCAATTCTACGAGTTCTTATCAGAAGGAGATTTTTTTCCTTTATTCTTTCCTCCTTTCTTTTCTTTTTATTGTATTTATATGACAAGACGGTTATTAGCTGAACCTATTGTGGTACTCATTTCACAATATATGTAAAGCAAACCATCATGCTGTATGCCTTAAACTTATACAGTGATGTGTGCCAATTAGTTCTCAGTAACACTGGAAAAAGAGAAGTACTTTACTGTAGCCATTTTTCCTCAATAAATCCAGATCAGAATCTCTACTTCTGTGCTTATTTAAAAAAAATACTTTCACGTTTTAGTTCTATCAGTTACATTAGTTCGTAAACTCACTTTTGCATCTGCACTGAGGTAGGGAGAGAGGAAGCCTAGGACTGCTACAGACTGTAGAGATGCCAAGTATTCCGATAGGCCTGAAGGTGAGCAGGGGATCTTAATGAGAAGCATACAAAAGGGACCCAAAGTCTTGCCAGAAACGAAAGAGTGGCACATGCAGGTGACCTGCACAGCTGCCCCTCCCCATGTGGAGTAATATCCCTTTTTTTCCTCATATCTTTAGGGCTTTTGTGTTCTACCGAAGAGTATGTCTCATAAATCTGCCAACTCAGTGTTCCATTATTTGTTTTCACCCTTGAAACTTTCCCAGCAGAACCTGCCTCTCTTTAATCATGATCTACATGCTGGTAGTTTTACAACATAAAGAAGACACACAATGTTTGCCTTAAAGGATCCAGAAAAGACTGTTATCTTGTTCCTTCCCTTTTGAAAATCTTCCTGGTTCCATGCTATAACCAAAGGGTTCCCAGAACTGCATCTGCCTCTGTCTTCCCATCTGAATTAAACGCACCTGACAGTTACAACTTCGTCCATCCCTTGATGGTGGCTTTTTTTTCATATTTGCAATTTGCAGACCAAATCAAAACACAAAAACAAAAACAGTCTACTCTTTCTCCTACCACAGGAAGTGGGAATAGCAACATATTAACAGACAACCACGTTTGAGTCCACAGTAGCAAAGGTTAATCACCGTTGTGATGGCCGTGTGTCTCTCTACAGCCTGCTGTTCCATTCTTCCTAACGTCCACTAAAAGTATCCAGGGGCACCCACTCCTGACCACTCTCAGTCACCCATCACCACGTACTCCCCCATAAAATAACCCCAGTGCCTTCCTTCTGAATCAAAGCTGAATCCTATGAAGTCTGAACATCTACCGTCCTCCCTCCAGGAGACACTAGAATTGAACCCACCTTATTCCACATCACTCATCCCCCCACACATGAGTACTTGAGGTCATATCTTCTCTAGCCGTTTTTCATCCCCATATTGCTACGCCATGCTCAACACATGCCTCAATATCCTGTATCTCTTCATGGACTGTTCCGTACACCTCATGGCTAGGTTGGGAGAAGCAGAGGTGATGTGTTAGGGATGGGGCACACAGAGTACAAAGGCTCTAGTAACATTTTATACCTTAGGCTGTAATGTATGTACATGAGTGTTCATTTTATTATTCTTTTAATTTGTATATATTCATTGTAGATATGCCTTTACATGTATGGTCTACTTCATAATTTAAAAATTAAAAAAAAAATACCTCTGTTCCCTTGAGGCAGGTACCATCTAGCCAGGATACTCTCTATCCCATTTCATCAACCACTGTCAGTTACTGAAGTCCTGGATGTTCTCCCTGGTTTATTACTCCCCAACAAGGGCCTGCTATCAGTCTGGTTGATTTTCATACCCAGGAGGTAACCTGTCCAACAGACTGGACTCTGAGTTCCTGAAACTCCTCTGTTCAAAAACATTTTCCTTCCCCCGCCCCCTCAGCCACCTTGAACTTTTCAAATCAGTACTTCAGAAAATCCACCCTCTAATGCAAACACTACCCTTACAGCTGTTTGTTTCAGCTGTTCCCTTTCCACCTGTACTTCTGCCTGCCTACTGTACCATCATCCCTTCAAGCCTCTTCTTTTTTTTTTTTTTTTTTTTTTTTTGGCCGTGCCGCGCGACATGCAGGGTCTTAGTTCTCCCACCAGGGGTTGGACTCACAGCCTGGGCAGTGAAAGCATGGAGTCCTAACTACTGGACGAGCAGGGAGTTCCCTCAAGCTTCTTCTTTATGCCTTTCCCTCACTCCCCTCCTGCATGCACTTCATTGTTATTCAATTTAGATTTTATAGTCCATCTCTCCACTCTTTTGACTTTGTTCAATTTTTTTTTTATCCATTTGTTCTTTCATTGCACCTACCTGGAAAAACCATACCTGAATAAGCCCAACCATTCACTTTCCTGTACCAGCTTTTGGGCAACTAAACATTGCTAGAGAAAATCATAAAGCTGGGCTGAGTAGGGCCAGTTTTCAGTCACTCATCTCCTAATCTCACCACTGACAACCTTAGGACGCATCTCTTATCAGTCCCTTCTCTCACTCATCACAGTAACTTTTCAAGTCCCACCCTTCTCAAGCCTCTAACTAGCCCAGCTCTCCTTTCATTCTCAGCCAATGACTCACCACCTTCAGAAAATAAATTTAAAAAATCATACATAAACGATCTCATCTTCCAGCCCACAAGTCTAGAAATATACATGTGTATATGAAACCGAGCAGATCCCTGCAGGGCCTTCGTGATTCCAGACCCTTCCATGTTCCCCCACTCCCACCTTTAGAAAAAAAACACCTTATTTTCCCTGGCCTGTTTGAGAAAACAGACTCAAGCAATTAATCATTTAAGGAGTAGCAAAAGTGGGAACTAAGAAAAGGCAGTCAAGCAAGGAAGGTGATAACAACTTAAGCAATAAGTAAAATTGAATGATTGGGTCATAAAGTCCTAGTTCTCCTTGAGAAAAACAGATAACAGTGTCTGACACACATTCTTAAGTTATTTCTTATGGAAACCAGATCCCCGACCAGGTGGAAACTGCTGACCCTGAACATATGGACCCAGACCATAGACTGGTTGGAGCTGGAAAATTGATGATCAGGATTACTGAAACACCACCCTGTCACCTTACCGTCTACCAATCCGAAAAGTGTCCATGAGCTGATCACACACCCTGTGACCCTCACCCCAACACTGTCTTTAAATACATTTCTCTGAAAACCATCGGGGAGTTTGGGTCTTTGAGTATTAGCTGCTCATTCTCCTTGTTGGGTGCCCTGCAGTAAACACTGTGCTTTCCTTCACCACAACCCAGTAGATTGGCTTTGCTGCGTATCTAGGTGGGTGGATCCAAGTTCTGTTCAGGAACATACACGATCATCCTACAACATGTTCTTCCTTTTATAAGGAAGAGTTGTTCTTTCTGCCATGTTTGGAACCCCATTGCCTCTCATTTTCTTGGAGCCATCATCATTTACACCTCCTCTCTCACATTTGCCACCTCTCCCTCTCCACCAGCTCCTTATCAACATTTAAATAACTCAACTAACTTTCACCCTTAAAAATCCTCTCATAACCCTTTCCCCACTTCTGGTTATCACTCTGTTTCTCTCCCCTGCTTCTGGTAAAAGAAGCATAATTTCTGGTTTCAATCACTGAGTGGATTTCTAGAACCAGCCTATTTTTCAGGTTTTGGTCTACTATAAAATGAGGAGAATCACAAATACTGTCCCATTCAATTTTACTAATCCCTTCTATTAATGTCTGGTTCATTGAGTACCCAGAATGCATTTCTCCTTTTACCTGGGATGAACAGTAGAACCGGCAAGGCTAAGTCAAGGGAGTGTTACACCAAGCAATTCCTGTCCCATCCCAGGAGGTCTGGAGGCAGCCTTTCCATGATCACTCACAAGATCTCTTTCACATCATGATCTGAGGAAGTCCATTCTCCTTGTAGGCCCTGCAGTGGGGGATGCAACTGCCAGTGTAGAGGTGTGATCAGCTGGGACATGGTAGGTCACTAGAGGGCCATTCAAGTTAACCTGAAGAGTGGCAACAGCCCAGATTTTATTAAAAATTTTTGTAGCACAGCACCATAAATCAACTATACTCCAATAAAATTAAAAAAAATATTTTTGGCGGCCGACCAGTGTGATTGATTGAATTTATCATTTCATATATTGCATTTGGTCAGTTTTAAACTGTAAATAGAGTTACTTCTGGGGAAAATTTGTAGGGCTACTTTCTCTCGCTGTCTTCTTTTGCTATTTGATGGTTTTCTTGTAATGATTTGCTTTCAAGTTTTTTCTCTTTATCTTTTTTGTACCTACTATAGTTTTTTCTTTGCGGTTAGCTCAAGGCATGCATAAAATATCTTGTAGTTGTAGCCATGTATTTTAGGTTGATAACACCTTAACTTCAATTGCCTACAAGAACTTTGTACTTTTACTCTCCTGTCCCCACACTTTCTATATTGTGTGCCCAATAACAAATTTTTATCATTTAACTTTTATATTAAGCTTAAACATAACTTAGGTACCACCATTACAATATTATTTTACTCTGCATTTTTTAACGTATTTACCTTTGCCATGAGATTTATGCTTTCATATGCTTTTGCATTGCTGTTTAGTATGTTTTCATTTCAATTTGAAGAACTCCTTAAGCATTTCTGTAAGGCAGGTCTAGTGGTGATGAGCTATCTTAGTTTTTGCTTATCTGGGAAAGACTCTATCTCTCCTCCATTTTTAGAGGATAATTTTGCCAGGTATAATATTCTTGATTGGCAGGGTTTTTTCTTTCAGGTACTTTGAACATACCATTGCACTGTTTCCTTGCCTACAAGATATGGGCTGAGAAATCCACTGACAGTCTTATAGGGGTTCCATTTCATGTGATGAGTCACTTTTCTCTTGCTTTCAAAATCCTAGAGCTTGGTCAACAGCTTTCCCATCCACCCAGCTGAGTGTATAACGGGTCACTCTCGACTCCTCCCTCTCTCTAATGCCCCAAGTCCAGTGAAATATCTTCTTATCATTTTACCTTTTAGATGTCTCTTGAACCCACTTCCACTGCCACTGCCCTCATCTGGCCCCCTTCACTTCTCACCTAAACCACAGAAGCAGCCTCTTAATTTGCTCCATGACCCCACTCCTGCCTCTCTCTAGGTCATTTCTTCCATGGCAGCCTAAGTGCTCTTTACAAAATTTATCTGATCATGTCCCTTTCTTGACTTAGGGTAAAGTTCCAAATTCCTAATGGCTCACAGGAAACCCCCTGGCCTATACTTGCCTACTCCTCTGGCATCCTTTACTGCACTGGACTAGCTTTCTTCACTTCAGCCATACTGTATCTCTTTCAGTTCCTCAAATATCCTTGCCCCCTCCCACTTCTGGGCCTTTGCACAAGCTCTGTCCCAGCCTCACATGCTCTCCCTCACTTTCCATTCAGCTAACTCCTGTTCATCCTCCAGGGCTCAGCTCAAAGGATACTTTCTCAGGGACGTGTCCTTGACTTTCCAGAATAGGTTAGGTTAATCTGCCATGTGCTCCCACAGCACTCTGCACTGTTTTTCATTGTTGAGTTTAGTTATTCATAATTATTTATTTAATGTTTGTCTTCCCCACCGGAAGACATGTGTTCCATGAAGACATTAATGTATCCATGTCATTCATGGCTGTATGCCCAGTGCCCTTCCAATGCCCCGTGAAGTCTCAATAATAGTTGCTGACTGGGTGAGTGAAACACAGATCTTCCTAGTTAGGGATTCAGTTTCAATGTGAAGGATTCAGTTTCAATGTGCAACTATAACCTAAAAGCTAATAATCTATCATATTTGTGCTTGCCTTAAACACTTTGACCTTTATTTTCCACTTTACAAAGCGTTTTTGGTATATGCAATACTGCCCTCTTCCTCTTTTCCCTCTTCTCAGTGATGTGTCACCAGTGATGTTTTTTTTATTGGGTGAGGTGCAGGTAATCTCCCCGTTTATAACTCTGACCTATCTGTGAGCAAACACGTAAAGTGAACTTTGGTTTATCTCCTACTGTAACGTAGCTGCTAATTACCGACAGGGAGGCTGTATTCTGTGGTCCACGTGACCAGTGGGGTGACCAGAAAGGAGCGTGGGGAAGAGTAGACCAAGGGACCCAGTGACAGGCTGTTCAGCTGGAGTTTCTGCTTCCCTGAAAGCCCAGAGTAAAGCAAGGTGTATGGTGCTGAGGTGAGGGAGGTCATGAAGACGCCACTGTTGGCCTTGGCCTTGTGGTCACTGCTCCTCCGACCAGGGCTTTTGTTCTGGAGCTCCCAAGCGAGTCAGAAATGCCGCAATGGCAACTACGAGATCAATGTCCTGATGATGAACAACTCGGCCTTCCCAGCGTCCCAGGTTAACTTGATAGAGGTGGTGAATGCGGGAATGGAAATAGTGAGACAGCGTCTGCTTGAAGCTGGTAAGAAGATGGTAACAGAATTCTCCTCCCTGTTACCACCTCTGGGGTCAGAGGGTTGCTAAGCCAAGACCTGTGTTCTTTGCCTGATCACCCAACCTTCTCTAAGGGCCTGGCCCACAGGCCTTTTCTATTTCAAGGCAATAGATCCTCAAAGAGAAGGATTTGAGCCCTACCTCAATGAGTTCACTCATGATCTACTCTGCTTTTGGGATGGCCCCAACCCAGGTGTTCACAGCAGTGAGATGTCCCAGCTAAAGCTGGATTTAACTTAACTGGATTTAAGTAGATAAAACTACTCAACATCAGGAAGGCATTATGTTTCCTTCTGTAGCTTCTCAGAGGCAAGATTTGGTCTGTATCTGAGATTTCACAGGATTACCAGTCAAGAAGATGAATTAAGTAAAGATCCAGGTGCTAAATGTTTCACTGGGATTTTTAATCCGTCTATTCACTCTTTACATCTCTGGTGGCTGTTATTATAAGATACAGTCAACATGATAAATTTGCAATCAAATTCAGTGTTGAAGTTCTTTATTGTATCTCCTTTTTGGGGGGAATAAGAAAATTATTTTATTTTACTTTTTAAAATGTTTTATTGAATATAGTTGATTTACAATGTTGTGTTAATTTCTGGTGTACAGCAAAGTCATTCAGTTATGTGTGTGTGTGTGTGTGTGTGTGTGTGTATTCTTTTCCATTATGGTTTATCACAGGATGCTGAATATAGTTCCCTGTGCTCTACAATAGGACCTTGTTGTTTATCCATCCTATATATGCTAGTTTGCATGTATCTCTTAATTATTAAAATAAGCTATAGCAGTAGATAAAACATGTAGAATAAAGGGAAAAAAGTCACCCCTGATAATTTCCAGCCACCTGGATATTTCCAGTATCTTTTCATATGCCTCCGAGTTTCTTATTTTTAAGAACATAGTTGGGGTCACTATGGCACAGAAACAATTTTCTGTCCTTCTTATTTCATTTCACATTATTCTACAATTGGCTTTCCTAGAGCTGCATAATCTTCATAGCATCATGTGAATGAATGACCAATACCCCTTAGAGTAGATATCCTCCAAAATCATGTAATAATTCCCTATGGTAGGACATTCCATTGTTTTTAATTTCTCACGATTATTTAAAAACTACTACAATAAACATTTTTATGTACATGTTTTTTTCCCATGCTTTGAGGTGAGATTGCCATAAGTATAATTACTGAGTCAACGAGTATTTCATACACCTTAATGGTTATTTATGGTTCTAAGGAGAGGATGTCTTAATTTTCTCTATTTAAAATTTGTGGTAATAATAGCAGTAGGTATCATAGATCATGTATCCTATATGTGTAATAACTGTCTTCTGTGCAATATACATTTCTTCAGTCCTTTCTGAGACTGGATTCAGATATAAATGGATGGATCTGATCTAGCGCTATAATGGAACTAGGAGGTCATTTAGTAAAATCCCCTTATTTACCTGGGCAGTGTGGTATAGTGGAAAGAACATTTGATTCGAAGTCTGAGGACCTGAATTGGAGTCCCTGCCAATCTCATGTGAGCCATTTCCCTTGGTCTCCCTGAACTTGGTGTTCTTGTGTTTTGAGTACCTGTCAAGCGCTAAGTAAGATAGATAATCTCTTTACTCGCCACAGCTCTGTACGATCAACACTGCTGACACTGTTTCACAGCAGAGGTTTAATAACTTTGCTGAAGTCATACAAGTTGTCTGCTTGAAATGAGAGTCAAACCCCTATCTGTCAGGTTCCACAGAGTGTATCATGTCGCCACTGTAAGATCTTTACCCACCCATTGCTCGTGAAAGTAAGGTAGTGGAACACTGGTTAGAAGCAGAGATTTGGAATCGGACAGACCTTGGTTCATATTCCAGCCTTTTATCCACCCATTTGTCACCAGTGACTTCACGCAAGTTACTTACATTTTCTGAGCCTCAGTGCCCTCACCTGTAAAATCACAATAAATAGTAGTTTCCTTCTGTGGGTGTGGTGTGAGTTAAATGAGGAGATTCACATAAAGGACCTAATTCACTGACTAATACATAGTAAGAACTCAATAAATGGCAGTTGTTTTATTGTTGCTGCTCTTACTGTTGTGCTTGTGAAGGACGTTGATATTGTGTTTGTTGCTGTGGTGTCGGAACATGTTACTAGGCATATAAAATAAACAGCATGGTGCATTGGTAAGATGCTGATCTCTGAACTCATATCACCTGAATCAGCATTTCTGCTCCATCGTGTACTAAGTGACGTTGAGTGAGTTACTGATTCTCTCTAAGTTCGCTCATCTCATTTGTAAAATGGAGTCAATAATGGTTTTTAAATGGACTCAATAAAAGGAGAATTGGAAGGGGAGGTGTGTGAAAGAATGAACATTGATGCCCAGATTTCTACATTTGATCATACGTTTTGTCGGACAGATGTTCAGGCATAGTAAACTCAAGAAGTGCAGCTTGTGAGAGAATGATAGATATATGGTCTAAACATGCTAAGCATTGTTATTTGGGAAAAAGCTTAATACGGTATACTTAAGGGCTAATTTGAAGAAAAGAAAGAGTTCAAATGTGGGTGATGTCCAAATGCAAGAGAGCAATATTTTTCCCTAGTACTTAGGAAAGCTTTGTGGGTTTTGAAGAATACATAGGACTTGGTGGAAAACATGAAAAAAAGATTCCTTCAACCTTAGGAAATCAGCTTCCCAAGGATGTATGTGCCATGGCTAAATGTACCTGGTCCATACCCTCCACGTGCTCTCATGTGCTAAGGGGGTCCATTTCCTAGACTCCAGCGTCTATATCCAGATTCACTTTGGTCCAGTCCCATCCACAAAGCCCTAGATTTGAAAGAGAGCATTCTGAGATCACCCTGTATTCCATAATGTTCTACTAACCTCCCCAGGACTGAGATCTCATGGTGTTCTGGGGGGAGTGCCAGCAAGACAAGGATGAAAACAGCACTTGGAGGGAACTGCTTGTATCTCCCCAAATCTGATTTGAAGTCATCCCGTTATCTCAAAAGTGAAGCCTGATTTGAAGTCATCCCATCCCATTGTCTAAAAAGTGCTCAGGGGCTTCCCTGGTGGCGCAAGTGGTTGGGAGTCTGCCTGCCGATGCGGGGGACGCGGGTTCGTGCCCCGGTCTGGGAGGATCCCGCGTGCCGTGGAGCGGCTGCGCCCGTGAGCCATGGCCGCTGGGCCTGTGCGTCCGGAGCCTGTGCGCCGCAACGGGAGAGGCCACAGCAGTGAGAAGCCCGCGTACCGCAAAAAAAAAAAAAAAAAAAAAAAAAGTGCTCAGTATTTTCTTGAGAAATCACTTGGGATTTGAGGAGATAAAAGTAAGCAAAAACACATCACATCACCATAATAATGAGAGGCAGCAGCTTACTACAGTACGTTCTACGGAAGTGGTTCTCAAACTTCCCATCTCAAGGGCTTTTTACGCTCTTAAAAATAATCATGGGTTCTAAAGAGTTTCATTTATGTTACATTTATCAATGTTTATTATATGGGAAATTAAAACTGAAAAATGTTCAAAATATTTTCTTATTGATGCAGTTAGAATAACAATTGTAAGAGTTTGTTAACATAAATAAAATTTCATATTAAAGAAAACATATTTCTCAAACCAAAAACTAGAAGTAGGTGAGAAAAGTGGCAGAGATTCACATTTTAGCAAACCTTTAATATCAGGCTTAATAGAAAATGGTTGGATTCTCATATCTGCTTCTGCAATTAAAATGTTGCCATACTACATATTATGTAGCCTCTGGAAAACTTCACTATATGCTCGTGAATGTCTTAAAATAATAGAATAGTTTTGACCTCATGGACCTCCTGAAAGAGTCTCAAGGTGCCTCAGGGGTCTATGGCACACACTTTGAGAACCACTGATCTATAGCATATTGGTTCCAGAATCAGACTGCCCTGTGTTCAAAACCCAGCTCCACTACCTGCCAGCTGGTAACCCTAAGCAAGTTAACTTACCTCCTTAGATCTCCTTTTTCTAGAAAGGTAGAAAAATGAAGTCTCATGGCTGGTATAAACTTCCTGAGAAATAACACTAGTCTTCTCTTTCCCCTCATTTCTGGATAATAGGCCTAAATGTGACCGTGAATGCCACCTTTATCTATTCGGAAGGTATGGCTTATAAGTCCAATGACTGCCGGAGTAGCACCTGTGAAGGCTTCGACCTACTCAGGATGATTTCAGTGAGTACCTGCCTTTGCAGAGTCAGCTCACACCCTCCTGCCGCAGGAGGGCCACAGCGTGAGCTTGGGCGCTGGCCCGCCAGGATCTCTCACATCATCTCCAGCTATGCAGCTGAGTGATTTGGAGACCGGGTGCTCCCACTGTATCTCCGTCTATTTCCCAAGTGACAGGCACCCTCCAGGAATCCAGGAAAGCGGGGAGAACCTTAGCTATGTTCTGTCTGTACACGTTCAGTGGTATGGAGGGGAATTATTTTGTTTTCAGCTGTTTTTAGAACTTTTAAAAAATTTAAATGTTGGTATTAACTGGTTTGCCTTCGTGTCCCTCAAGAAAAATCTGAGGTGCCCCATTAAAAAATATACTCTAAAGCCTTACACCAGACATCTGTTACAAGTCATCACCATATACACGGTCACAGGTTTATTGCTTAAGGGCTGAATCTGACACCTAACTTTAAAGTAGTAACTGTAATGTCAATCCGTAGAAATGGGAAGAGAGAGATTCTTGCCTAGTTCCTCCTACCAACTCCATCCCCAACCAGAGCTTTCTGGAACTGAAGAGTAGTCCAAGCTCTCTAGAGGCAGGTAGGGTGTGAGAGGTCCCTTTGGTACAGAGACCTAAGGGAAGGCCGTGCAGGAAGCTGAGCACTGGGCACAGATCCATGGCTCTGAAGCTCTGATCAATAACATCACATCGACCAGATTGGCCGCACTCCTGTCAGGAAGTGGTCATTCTTGATCATGGGAGGGCAGGGAGTGAGCAAGGGGAGTTTAATAAACAGGTGTGCCTCCTCCCTGACTCCGCAGGTGGGAGGTCCCACCTCATTCCCCAACACCAGTGATAGAATGCTCCTAATCAGTTTCCCCTTGAGAAAGAGTGGAATCAAGATCTGTAGTCTCCCACCTGGCCACACTGCATTTTCTTCTCTCCAGCCCCACTTTGTAGCTCTCTCTGAACCTGAAACTTGCCCTGTCCCTCCACAGCACCTCCAAATCTAGCCTCTTCACCCCTTGGCCTACAGATAACTGCTAATGTGACAGTCTGCCAGTCCCTCTCCACCACTGGACATCCTCCTCTTGATAGAGTCCAGGTTCACGTCCAGTCAGTTCACCTTCAGTGGGATGCCCTTCCCTCCCTCCGCAGCCTCTCCCCTCTCGGACCCCTTTATCCCTCGGCTGCTCCTTTCTGCTCTACATTCTAACATCTCGAGCGGCCCGCTTTCTAGCCTTCTGGGAGCCTTCCCCTTGCTGGTTCTTTCCTGTGCATTGAGTCATAGTTTTCGTTTTAGGAATTGGTTGTTATTTTTTTCTCCTACAGAGGAACCAACAGATGGGATGTGTCCTCATGGGGCCCACGTGTACCTATTCCACCTACCAGATGTTGTAAGTAGTTTGGTTTGTTGTTGTTTTCATGCCCCTGTGAATTGAAGTCAGGACATCATATCAAGATTTAAATGACTTATCAAACAGCAATCTAGTCAAGGCAATACAATTGAGGGTGCCAGGGCCCTCGTATTTCACAGTCCCTCTGTAAATGTCATTCCCTCATCCGGGTAACTCAGCCTTTGCTCAGTGTGGGGTGGATGACAGTAGATATTCCGGTTCAGTTACTAACATCTGAGCTTGAAAAGCAAAAAGGTAGAGGTGAAAAGTTAGACTCCAGGCGGGAAACAGGGAAGATAGTGAACTTAGATGTTTTGAGAGTTGAATAAAGGAAATCTTCCCAGAAGTATGGGCAGACTGTACCCAAACACAAAAGAAAGTGCAGCACCCTAGGGCATTAACAGGGCTCCGTTCCCTCCTTAGGGCTGTAAGAATAGGGAAGGTAGCGGGGTTCCTATTTCAAAGCACTATTTGAGGATTATATACATAACATACTAAAGTACTTTGCACAGTGCCCTTATCAGCTTAGAAAAAAAAGAAAAAGCTTCCACTGTATTTAGAGTGAAAATACTTCCTGGCTTTGGGAAAATCGCCCTCATCCCTTTCGATCATTTCACTCAGTGTAATTCTCCTCACTGCAAAACACTTTGTTCTGCCAGATCACCTCTCCCCCAATCCACATCCCTCTCACATGCCTTTCTTTCACATGTTCCACCTCCCCGTGAATCAAGGATCACCCTTTGTCTACACAGAGAAAACTATGCTGAAGGAACACTTGCAGTAGGTTTTGAAGGGTAGACATTAGACTTCTGAAATTTCTGTTGCAAAGTCTGCTTCTCACACCTGCCACCCAGCTGTATAAACAGACTCAGACGTTCAAACCCACACAGACCATAGACACCCCACAGAAGCACATTTGACCTCATCTTCTGTACCAAAGTGCAGACGAATACAGAATCTTATCTTCCTTGTGCTCATTCCCAACTGTCATCTTACCTGACCATTTACTGATATTGCTGGAGAGTGTGCCCAGAAGGAAAGGAGAAGTAGAACATTGATTCACCACTTATGAGGAACTTCCATGTGCAAAGACGCATTTTTGTGGTGTCAGAGTGGAGACAATTAAGTAAAATAGAGAAGGTGACAAGGACACTGGTGACCAATACAAGGCAGAGTGGGACAGGTTCCCTTAGAGAAGTACAAGCAAGGTGCTATAGATGCACAGAGGAAATGGTCCCTCTGATTGGGAGAATTAAGCTTCAAGAGGAGAAAGACTTCATGAAGGAGATGGTATATGAGTTGAGTGTTGAAGAATGGGTTAAACTGTAATGGGTAGATGAGGTGATAAGCATCCCAGCCAGCAGAGGGAGAAGTATATGTAAAAGCAAAGCATCAGGGAAGTGTAGAAAATTTGTGAAAGTCTGTATTAACTGGAGTGAAAGAGAATTATAGGGGAGGTAGTAGAGATAAAACTAGGAAAATTAAATAGGGCCATATTTGGGTGGTCATGAGTTCTAAGTGAGGGAAGCGTTTTTAATTAGATTTGCATCAGAAACCACTAAAACAGCAGGGAAGTGCCATCAGAAGCAGCTCAACTTTGGGGAAGAATAATTGGCAACAGTGTAGAGGAAAGGCTGGAGCCCACCAGGAGAGACTGAGGACAGGAAAATCAGCACCGGGGGTGGGGGTGGGGGGAGGAGATCCTGAACTAGTGAGAAAGCAGTCGACTTGCAATAGGAGGATCGCCTTAAAGATATTTAAAAGTAGAATCAATAGCATTTGATAACTGATTGGATATTGGAGTGTGGGACGAAAAGTAGTTGAAAAGGCTTTGAGATATCAAAACGCTAAAAGAAATGGGAAAATCAGGATAAGGAACAGTTTTGAGAAACAAAAATAAGAGACAAATTGAACTGTGGCCATTAGGAGTTTGAAATGCAAGCAGGACACCCAAGTGAAACCTTTCAGTGGAGCACCGAAGATGGAAGGGGAGATCATTTTCCTCCCTTTATCAAATACATCTTAAGCATCTACACATAAAGCAGGCAGACCGGAAATGCTGCGGTGAACAAGCTGGGCGTGATTCCACCTTCGTGGCGCTTGCAGTCTGGTGGAGGAGACAGATATTAAACAGGTTCTCTCACCCATGATTCCTGGTCTTAGTTATCAAGGAAAGCTCTCCTGATGGATAAAGAGATGTTTCATTAAGGACCTGATGGATGAGTAAGTATCAGCCAGGCAAAGACAGAGGGGAACAGCATTTCTGGCATCTGTAAAGACCCTGGTAGAAAATAAAACTTGCTGTGTTTAAGGGACCACAAGCAGACCTGTGTGCCAAGCAGCGGAAGGAAAACAGTAAGGTCCTCAGGTGGTGTCTGTCTCAAAGGCCGTCTGTAGAAGAGCTGGAAATAAGGCAATGCATGGAGGGAAGCTGCAGAAGGCATCTTCTGGGCTTTACAACATTTGTAGTAGCTATGGTGGCCCATTTTCTATTTTTTCTCTGCCCTACTGCCCGAAGTCCATATGTCCTAGCCTAGATGTTAGGACAACCCAAATGGCAACTCATTTTAGAATAAATCAAAGTAACCAAGCCACATATACAAGAAAACACCCAGAGTATGCGTAGAACATAGCATACGTTCAGTAAATATTGTTTTAGATTCACCTGTGAGGGACAGACCTATATACATGGAACACCTGCTTGAATGACCCTGTTTCATTTTTGTTATTTATACCCACACGCTGAAACAGCTTAAAGAGGGATCTTATTTGTACTACTTAGGTTAATCCTGATATTGGTTTCTCTCTCACCTCTTGGCATAGCCTTGACACAGATTTGAACTATCCCATGATTTCAGCTGGAAGTTTTGGCTTGACGTGTGACTACAAAGAAACTTTAACCAGGCTGATGTCTCCAGCCAGGAAGTTGATGTACTTCTTCGCTGACTTTTGGAAGGTCAATTCTTTTCCATTCAAAACTTTTTCCTGGAACACTGCCTATGTTTTCAAGAATGGTACCGAGTCTGAGGACTGTTTCTGGTAAGCAGGACCATTAATATCCTTCTGGCACTTAGCAGGGAGAGAAGCCATAAACTCTCAGCAGGCCACTAGTTATTATCAGACATGGCTTCCATGAATAGTAGCATTGGGAATGGAAACCAGCCCACTTTCTTACACACAAGTGGTACATAGCTTACATTTAATTGATTTCATTCTTAAGCTGTAGATATATATATATATATATATATATTTTTTTTTTTTTTGTGGTATGTGGGCCTCTCACTGTTGTGGCCTTTCCCGTTGCGGAGCACAGGCTCCGGACGCGCAGGCTCAGCGGCCATAGCTCACGGGCCCAGCCGCTCCACGGCACGTGGGATCCTCCCAGACCGGGGCACGAACCCACGTCCCCTGCATCGGCAGGCGGACTCTCAACCTCTGCGCCACCAGGGAAGCCCTGTAGATATATTTAGATAAGGCTGTTTGTTACTCCTGTTTGAACTACGTATATTAAGCATAGCTCTCTGAAGTAGATACCCATTAACTTTAGGTCAAATTGAAATTTCACTTGGAAGTGTACAACAGTTCACTGATTCCATGATCTAAATCAGTAGCAACAGGTAAAAATGTCTGTTTTTTTTTAACAGCAACTTTCTTTGAGTCCTTACTTTTTGCCAAACATTGCACTAAGCACTTTCTTTTTCTTTTTTTTTGGTTTGAAGCCATTTTTTTTTAATTGGAGTAAAATTGCTTTACAGTGTTGTGTTAGTTTCTGCTGTACAACGAAGTGAATCAGCTATATGCATATCTATATCCCCTCCCTTTTGGACCTCCCTCCCACCTAGGTCATCACAGAGCACCGAGCTGAGCTCCCTGTGCTATACAGCAGGTTCCCACTAGCTATCTGTTTTACTTATGGTAGTGTATTTATGTCAAACCTAATCTCCCAATTCGTCCCACCCACCTCTTTCCCCACTGCGTCCACATGTCCATTCTCTACATCTACGTCTCTTTTTAAAAGAATTTTTATTGGAGTAAGTATAGCTGATTTACAATGTTGTGTTAGTTTTGCTGTACAGCAAATGAAAAATGTCTTTTCAAGAACATGTTTAAAAAGTTACCTAATATTTATTTCCTAAAAGGAGTGCATGGAGTTATTCAAGGTGGCCACAATGTTCTTCCTGACCTCTACCTAAATTGTTATTAACTACTAGAACGTAGTGGTGTAAGAAGGAGAGTCTGATGTTGAGGCCGACAGTCTTAGGATATGAGCTCTACAGATTCAATTGAATAATGAACGTTTATTCTATAGGGTGTGCAGCTAATGTTTCATATTAATAAAAAGGAATCATATGGAGTGTGTTATATGTCTTGAGAACTCTGAATAAATGTTTTTTAAACATATTTTCAAAAGTTGCATTTTCTCATAGAGTTTTTTAGTTAACAGTGATCTGATTTATTTTGTTGTCTCAATGTGATTGACATAAAGTGTCTATGTAATCGTAAATACATCGACTAAATTTTTTTCTAATTCTTCCCAAATGGCATAAGTGACCTAGCAATAAGTATTTATATATATATTTTTTAGATTTATTATTCATTTATTTATTTATTTTTTGGCTGTGTCGGATCTTAGTTGCGGCACTCAGGCTCTAGTTGAGGCGTGCGAGCTCAGTAGTTGTGACACGCGGGCTTAGTTGCCCCAGCATTTGGGATCTTCGTTCCCTGACCAGAGATCAAACCCACGTGCCCTGCATTGTAAGGTGGATTCTTTACTACTGGACCACCAGGGAAGTCCCAATAAATATATTTTCATGAAAATAAACCCTCTAAAGAAAAGAGAACAAGTACTATGATCTCCATTTTACAGATAAGGAGAAGGGAGACCAGAAGTAAATGCTGTCATATTACCGTGCAACATATGATAGCAGAGAATATGCATTCTGCCTGTCCTACACGAGTTAGAAATCATTTCTCTCACAGCTTTTCAGAGGAATAAGGGTGGTGGGGAGAACAGGATATTGGGTACCATTGCTAAAATAAAATCACAAGGCTCACACAACTCCAGCAAAGGTGGCAGAAAGAACCTCTTGAAGGAGTCTGCAGTAGCTCTCCACCAAAGCATTCAGAGGACTAAAATAGGGTACCACTGGGAACACACATCCAGGGAACAACAAGAATCAACCCTAAGGCAGCATCCTAGAAATTCTGGGATGAACTTAGAGCACACAAAAGTCCGTTTCACACAGTAGGAGAAGTTATTCCTATCAACTCTGAATTTTTGTACTATAGATTCAAAAGTTTCCATTTATCTGTGATAATGGGACAAGCAGAATAGTCTTCCTTCAGCAAATAACAAGAAGCCATTATAAGGGATTTGCCAAATGTCTACTATCTGTATATATACATGAAGATTCCCTAAAACTTTCCCTAAATTAGATGTCCTTAGTCCTAACCATTGGTATCATGCTGTGTATTGTCTATTGTGTTAGTGGTAGAAATGAATTTTAGGTGAACAAGTCCCTGGTCAGTTCTGTAAACAGTGAGCAAACAACATGGAAAGCCATGAAGAAACTAAGCTGATTTCTTAGAGTTTCTCTTTTTTTCTGTTCTAGGTACCTCAATGCTCTGGAGAGTAGTGTTTCCCATTTTTCTCAGAAACTTACCTTCAGGGAGACGCTGAGAAGAGATAACGAGTTTCAGGATATCTTAATGGGCCAGAACAGGAAAAGCAATGGTAAGAAGACATGAAGATAATTTTTGGCCAGCTACGTCCACACAACTGCCACCTCCCTATGAGTCATTCTGACAAATCTACCACCACAGAGCTATCATCATTACTGTATATTTTGTATATTTGCAGAGATCTGTAGCTGCATGCACCTCCGTTATACTGTTCCTTTTGCTGATTAAAACCTTATCCTCTGAGAGAAATTAGCAAAGTAATGTTGAGCAAATATATTAACATTATGAAAGTAATGATGATGCTAAAATCCAGCTTTTATAAGCCAAAAATGATATCACGATCCACCATTAGTAAACTGCTTTTTAAGTTCACCACAATCTAATATATTGTTGGATTTGTGACGAATTCTCAAATATTCTGAACCCTGGTCCCCTGGTGACCAAGAGGATGTATTTATTGATATGTAGCCTTAAGCAAAATTACCAGGTAGGCAAGGATTGTCTCACTTTGCTTTACTCTGTCGGTATTTTACCTGCCTAATGATCTCTCAGTTATAGGCCAAGTGTGAAAAGCCAATGGGATACTAAGTTATTTGGTGATTTATTTCACTTCCCACAGAATTCTTTTTGCAAATAAGAATATATCAGGAGCAAAGGAATCAACTGTGGAATTTTCTACGAGGAAATGTTCTTGCTTGTCAGGATTTCCTGGTATCGCTTGAAATATCATTTGCTGTTATAATTAAGCATTTGCCATATTAAGAGCCTACCATATGCAAAACGTTAACCAAGATATGGGGAACAAGAAATATAAGATGATTCATGTCCCTAAAGTGTTTACAGTTCAACTGGACAACACAGTGTGAACAGATCTCATGAAGTGTCTCCCAGCTTATTCATCTTACTCATCAAGCCATGCATTTGGGAAATCTGACTGCAGTGGATAGGAGAGCTTAGAGAATCAGACTGGAACTCAATCACTGAAATCACTGAGTTCTAAGCTAAGAAGCTGCAACCAAAACCTAAGGAAAGGTGCTTAGGAAGACTTCATAAATTCTCACGTTCATTTATATCTTTTCCAGCTACTTTACAAGTGGCAGTGCCCTTCACTTACCACTGAAAATAGCTTCTATAACTACTCCAGCCTTGTGTAATGGAATAAGCACTAAGCCAGACTCAACTACTTGACTATCAGAATTATTCATCCACCAGTTTTTTATCTCATTGACATTTTAGCTACAGTCTCCTTAAATCAATAAAATTAAGGGGAAGGACCAGATGATTCTTTTTAAGATCCCATGCAGTTCTCCTCTTCTTCTGTGACTGTAAATGAGACATAAAAGGAGGGGGCAGTGAGTTGGAGGAACTGGTGTTCATCTTAAAACACGAATGTAGCATGGCCGTACTGGGTTCAACTTCAGGCCCCTGGTTCCCTTCCTGCTTGGGAGTAGACCACTGTATATTTTTCTCCCTGTCTTGCTCTGTCTCCTGCAGTGATTGTTGTGTGTGGTACACCAAACACCATCAACGTCCTCAAGGGTGACCAAGCAGCGGCTGAAGACACTGTCATTATTCTAGTGGATTTATTCAAGTAGGTATCATGTTTGGAAGAACTCTCCTCCTTTCAGAAAGGAAATACTCTAAGGATTTCTGGAAGATATTCTCTTTTCTCACGTTTTGCACAGCCTAAAATGGGATTCTGTATGAAGATAATACTTTAACCAGTGTTTCATTTCTTCTTTATCACACCCTCATTCTTATTTAATTAATTATAGCTTTAGCAGGGATGTATACCTTTGACATCACTATCATGTCAAATACAAAAGTTTTATGAAATCCCCGTTAAACCCGCACGCTCATTCAACAAAGATCCTGGCCTTCAGCCTGATTTTAAGGTGTTTTTTTTCCGGGCAGTAATAAATCAACTAATATCCCAATCATATTTCTGAGAACGTGGGCCCTATCTATGCCTTCAATTGCTAATGGTCTTTGGTCCTAGATTATTTTTCCTTCAGCCACCTTCGGTAAGAGAAAAGTTCCTGTTAAGTGAATTTGATTTACACAGTTATTCTTTGCCCTCTGTGGTATAGTCATTGGGTGGTGATCTTTTCCTCTGCACTTATCTGGAACTAAGGGGAGGAAATTCTGGAGAACAGAAACTACCTTTTATCACATTCCCTCTTTTTACTACTCATTTTCTAACATGGTTGGAGACCCCACAAACAAACTGTGCAAAGGTAATATCTGAGTCAGATTAGGCTTAAAAAAGTTGTTGCTGGTACACCTGTGTCCCTTGCCCCATCAGCTAGATCATATGACTTCACTTATCTGATTGGATCATTAATCATTCCCTGTCCGTATTCAGACCAGAAGCTATTCCTGCACTATATCATATTAGCCTAATCATTTCACCCACACTAAATGCACTTGTCCCAGTACTGAGAAAAATGAAGCATAGGAACTGCAGGCCTATCTTGTTCACAAAGATAATTTAGTCAACCGAGCCTTTTAGCTGCAGAATACGAAAAAGAGGGCAAAATGATCAACATTTTATTCCTACAACCACATTGATAGCTGCTTTCAATAGCTGCTTTGCCCTCTGGAAGGAGGCCTCAATGTAACAAGCCTGGTGTAATTTTATTTTTAGCAAATCCTCAATCAACTGCCAAAGTGTTGGCATTCTTTTGTCACTATTCCCTAAGGACCTCTGGGTCTGTTTCGGAATGCTCATGAGATAGATTCATTTGAAACTAGACATAACTTGGGTTCAAATTCTAACTCTGACACTTCTGGTTCATTTGACTCTTGGGTATTACTTAGTATATCTTGAGATTCTCATTTGTAAAGTGAGAATAAAAATGTCTACTTTATAAGGGTGCGTTTAGGATTAGATGTGACAATATGCGCAAACTATTCAACACAGTCCTCTGTACATAGATGTGTTCACCTACTGTTTGCCTATTAAATGATGGTCATCCTAGTTACAGCGGTTCAAGCTTGTTAGATTATTTGCATATTAAAACATTAAAATGATTAGGAAGCTTGGGATCCATATGATTGGCAGTGCCATCCCAGACGGTATTGAGGGTCCACAGTGTACCAAATACTGTCTAGGAGTCGAGGATACAAGGACCGATAATCTAATGTTAAGAAGCTTACAGTGTTAGAGAAAATGCTTAGTCTTTTCATGCTTATGTTTCACCATCTGGAAAGTAAATTTAATTCATAAAATTTCTCTCTGTCCTATCCCTAAATCTCTAAAGTGTTATGAGCACTTATGGAAAAGAAAGTTTCCAGGTATAAACCAAGAGTCATTAAGCCTTGAAAACAAGCTTATGTGCCCAGAGCCCCCAAAAAAGCTTCCTCATATAAGTATCTGTGTTCTGATCTTCCTTTCCATTTGTGTATGTTAACCACAGCTGCCTAATTTCTGCTATTCAGGGTAGCAGGTGTAGAAGGAACTTATCTGGGAAAAGTAGAACGTTTTGCAGGAAAAAGATGTTTTAAACTATTTCAAGCCTGCTGTATGAATTGTAGAAGCTCCATTTCTATTTTTGGAGGAATCGAATTTTCATGAGAAACTTGTACTTTTTATTCCAGTGACCAGTACTTCATGGACAATGTTACAGCCCCTGACTATATGAAAAATGTTCTTGTTCTGACACTGCCTCCTGAAAATTCTGTCTCAAATAGCTCTTTCTCCAAAAATTTATCACTGGTAAGCTTCATATACATATATATTATTATTTTTTTGGCAAGGGTAAAATATCATCCTTCCATTTGGGACCCAAATTCTAAAATGAGCAATTCATTTTTTTCACTTGTTCCAATTCGCTCAACTGAGGCCAATAGCAGGATTCCTGCTACTAATACTGTTACTATAGGTCACTGTGCTAGGCTATAGATCAACAGCAAATTGCACACTGCTGGAACATCAGAACAGAAATGACAGTGTGGGAAGATCAGAAGAAGCCCTGCTAGCGTAGGGGAGGTAGAAATTAAACAATGAAAGATAAATGAAGTCCCCTACATCCTAAAGCAACTTTCTGCTGGCCCTGATATCACAGTTCTACCTCTAGAGCTACATATTCCTAGGTTAAGACATTGTCCTTTTTTTTTTTAATTAGGTTGGCCATTGTTCAAATTTGTCCAGGCGAGGCCTGGTTTATTCCTCTTATCCCAGCATCCCATCTGGTTTAGCATTTGTCCCAGAAAAAGAACCTCCAATTGGACATTAAATCATTCATGTCTCAGGACTTCCGTGGTGGTCAGTCCAGTGGTAAAGAATCTACCTTCCAAGGCTGGGGACGGGGGTTTGATCCCTGGTCAGGGAACTAAGATCCCACATGCCATGGGGCAACTAAGTCCGCACGCCACAACTACTGAGCTCACATGCCTCAACTAGAGAGTCTGTGTGCCCACGTGCCGCAAAAACTGCAGACAGAGCCCATGCACTCTGGAGCCCGCACGCCACAACTAGAGAGAGAAAACCCAAACGCCACAACTAGAGAGAAGCCCACGCGCTGCAAAGAAGACCAGACACAGTGGAAGAAAATAAAGAAATTTTAAAAATATATTTTAAAAAAATCATTAATGTCTCAATTAAATGCAAGACCCCTGCCGCTAATACCACTTTGGGTTTTATCAGTCACTGCACCTTAACGCGACTAAATTCATCAGATGTTTTCTGCCCTCAGACACAGTTGAGAGCAGGTTTGGAGAGAGAAGTGGAGGGGCAGTCTGTCCTGAGGACCCTGAACAACTTTGGGATGACAAGGCCCAAAGAGCAGTGAGGAAAGTTGGGGACCTTTGAGAGAATCACAGTTTTGCCTAGACTAGCAGTTCTAAGCCCTGTGTTTTGCAACCCTGCCAAAATTAGGGGCTGCAACCCCTTTGGGGGCTGGGTCTTAACTGATTCTTTTCATGTCATAAAGGGATGATTTCAGCAAAAGACACTGAAACCAATGAGAAGTGTTTTAGTTTTTCCTTTTTATATTTTCTAGCAAATATACTTCTGGGTGTAGTATTCACATATCATTTGCACAGCTTCGAGGCTCTAGCAAAAGTCTGATTCTTCACAGGTGGGAGTTCCAAAGTGTCTGAGCCGACAGAACTCATGTGGTCTCAGGGGGGCACAGAACTTTTAAGCCATAGCCCATCTCTGTGAAGACAACCACACAACTGTCGCAAAGGCAGAGGAGTTCTGACCCCCTTCTTATGTTCCCCAGGGCAGACCTTTGTGGCTTGAACTAACACCCAATCAGGACTATCTCCAAAGCAAATTCAATGGTATCATCCAATCAAAAGTCTTCCCACCCCACCAGGATACTCAAAGGCAGTGGGGTTGTTTTTGTTGCTGTTCTCTTTTCCTCTTAAATGAAAGCATTATTTCTATATAAAACCTTACAGGAATTGAAAATGCTGTATGTTGTCCTTCCTGGTCGAAGTAAAATATTTTCTCATCATGGGAAGGAGGAAGCGCAGCTGCTTTTATATACTTCCCTAAAGGCAGGGTTTGCAGTTTATTGATCCCAAGAGAGGACAGAATTGTCACGTGGGGATGATAAAGAGCCCTGGCCCAAGAAAAGTTTTTCCAAAACTTCCTTTAAGACCACCCCTACAATTCCCCTAATATTCCTTCACCTTTCCAGTTACCCTGCTGACCCCAAGAATGTGTTTCTCCAGGTTCAAGACCAGAATCTTTTTTTTTTTCTTGGAACTCATTTTAAGATTTTCCTTTACCATTCAGGCAAAAGATGATTTCGCTGCTGCCTACTTTAATGGAGTCTTGCTCTTTGGACACATGTTGAAGATATTTCTTGAAAATGGAAAAGAAGTTACCACCTCTAAATTTGCTCATGCTTTCAGGAACGTCACTTTTGAAGGTACCGGTTTCCTAGGAGCAAACAACACTTACCTAACAGTTTCTAGAGGAATCTGATGAAATATGGGCCCTGTGGGCAGACTTTGGGAAGGAAAGAGAGGGTGTGGCAATAAACGGATTAACAGCTAAATACCTTTAACTTAATTGGAGGCAAACATAATTGCATAAACCTTGGGGATGCTATAATCTTTAGACCCCAGTTTATGCTTCAGATCTTGAGAATCTTTGGATATCAAAGAAAGAGCAGGTAGCTCAGGCCCTATACTTATGAACAAGCTCATCACAGGGCGTTTTGGCAGTGATGTCCTGACTCTGCTTAGAGACCAGCAAGAAGGGAAGTAGCTGCAGTTTGATTTTCATCCTTCCATGTCTCCCTTTCTGTCCTTCAGGGATCAAGGACCCTGTGTTACGTCTCTAACTAAAAACCCTCTCATAGCAATGCCATCCAAAACCTCCCAGTACATGTCCCTCTGAACCACATGGATCAACATTCCTTTTCTACACAAACCCCTATTGAAACTTCTGTCTTTCATTTCCCAGATCTCATCCAGGTATTAGGAAGAAATTCCCTTTTAGATTTAATGTGTATTACATAAAAGACAAATGACGGTTCACCTCTCTAACTTGCCTGAAATCTTTACTCTGGAAAACCTTTATCCTGCTGCAGAGTGAGCCTTCTTCTCTTGGCTTCAGAGGGCAGCAGACACCCATCAGTAAAGACTGAGGGCTGTACCAGCATCTGTGGGGTAGGACAATGACAGGAAGAGATACTTCTGCTCCCCTGAAGATGCAGGGAGGGAGGGAGAGTCATTAATCATTCCCTGTATCCCAAGTTCTGCCAGTGACTTTATGTGCATTTTATCTCAGTTTTTTTTATTGTGGTAAAATACGCATAACATAGAATTTACCATCTTAACCACTTTGAAGTGTACAGTTCAGTGTCATTAAGTACATTCATATCGTTGTGCAACCATCACCATCCTCCATCTCCAGAACTCTTTCAGTTTGCAAAACCAAAATTCTCTTCTTACTAAACAATAACTCCCCATTCTCCGCTCCCTCTAGCCCCTGGAAACCGCCATTCTACTTTCTGTCTTTATGATTTTTACTACAGTTTTGACCATGTAATCTTACGATTATGATTTATATGTACCTCATATAAGTGGAATCATAATATTTTTCTTTTTGTGCTTGCCTTATTCTACTTAGCATGGTGTCCTCAAGTTTCATCCATATTGTAGGATATGTTTCCTTCCTTTTTAAGGCTGAATAATATTCCATCATATTATATACAACGTTTTGCTTATGCATTCATCTGTCGATAGAAACTTGAGTTGCTTCCATATTTTCGCTAAGGTGAAGAATGCTTCCATGAACATCAGTGTATAAAGATGTCTTCAAGACTCTGCTTTCAATTTATTTGAGTACATACTCAGAAATGGAATTGCTGGATCATATGGAAATCTTATTTTTAATTTTTTAAGAAACCATCATATTGTTTTACACAATGGCTATACCATCTTACATTCCTACCAATAGTAGTGCACAAGGGTTCCAATATTCCACATCCTCAACAACACTTTTATTTATATATATATGTGTGTGTGTGTGTGTGTGTGTGTGTGTGTGTGTATGTTGATGAGGAGAGAGAGAGATATATATAAGCCATCCTAATGGGTATGAAGTGGTATCTCATTGTCATTTTGACTTGCATTTCTTTAATGAATAGTAATGTCTAGTACCTTTTCAGGTGCTTATTGGTCATTCGTATATCTTCTTTGGAAAATGTCTGTTCAGGTCCTTTGTCCATTTTTGAATTGTGTTGTTTTCTGTTGTTATTGTTGAGTTTTAGGAGTTCTCTATATATTCTGGATATTAATCCCTTATTAGATATATGATTTGCAAATGTTTTATCCCATTGTGTGAGACGTCTTTTCACTGTGCTGTTTTTTTATGCACAAAATTTTTAAACTTTTCATGAAGTCCAATTTGTCTACTTTTTCATTTGTTGCCTATGCCTTTTAGTATCACATCCAAGAAATCATTGCCAAATTCAGTGTTGCAAGCCTTTTGCCCTGCGTTTTCTTCTAAGAGTTTTACAGTTTTATGTATTATATTTAAGTTGTGGCTGCATTTTGAGTTGACTTTTGTATATGGCATTATCTAAGGATCTAACTTCATTCTTTTGCATATGGATATCAAATTTCCCAGCACCATTTGTTGAAAAGACTATGTTTTCACCCATTGAATTGTCTTGGCACCCTTGTCGAAAATCATTTTACCATATATGCAGTGTTTTATTTCTGGACACTCTATTCTATTCCATTGGTCTATTTGTCTGACTTTATGCCAGTATCTTTTGATTACTGTAGCTTTGTAGTAAGTTTTGAAATCAAGAAGTGTGAGTCCTCCAGCTGTGTTCTTCTTTTTCAGGATTTGTTTTGGCTATTCAGGGTCCCTTGAGATTCCATATGAATTTTATGATGAGTTTTCCTATTTCTGAAAAAAATATCATTGGGATTTTGATAGGGATTGCATTAAATGTGTCAGTTGCTTTGGGTAATATTGATTTCTTAACAATATTAAGTCTTTCAATCCTTGAATATGGGATGTGTTTTCATTTATTGATGTTTTCTCAAGTTTCTTTCAGAAATCTTCTGTTGTTTTTATTGTACAGGTCTTTCACTTCCTTGGTTAAGTTAATTCCTAAGTATTTTATTCTTTTTGATGCTATTTTAAATGAAACTGTATTCTTAATTTCCTTTTCTGATGGTTCATTGTTAGTGTATAGAAATGAAACTGATTTTTTTGTGTTGACTTGATATCTTGCTACTTTGCTACACTCTTTTATTAGTTATAAAAGGTTATTTGTGTTTGGAATCTTGTGAGTTTTCTACGTATAGAGTCATATTTTCTGTGAACAGAGTTAATTTTACTTCTTCCTTTCCAACTTGGATGCCTTTTTTTTTGTCTTGCTTAAATGCTCTGGCTAGGTCTTCTAGTACTATGTTGAATAGAAGTGGTGAAATTGGGCATCCTTGCCTTGTTCCTGATCTTAGAGGAAAAGCTTTTAGTCTTTCACCATTGAGTATGATGTTTGCTGTGGGTTTTTCATATATGGCTTTTATTATGTTGAGGTAGTTTCCTTCTGTTCTTAGTGTGTTGAGTGTTTTATCATGAAAGTATTGAATTTTGTAAAATGCTTTTTCTGCATCAATTCATATGATCATGTGGTTTTTTTCTTCATTCTCTTGTAGTGTATTATATTGATTAATTTTTATATGTTGACCCATCCTTGCATTTCAGGAATTAATCTTATTTGGTCATGTTGTGTTCTCCTTTGAATATGCTATTGAACTCTGTTTACAAATATTTTGTTGAGGATTTTTAGATCAATGTTCATAAGGGATATTGGTGTGTAGTTTTCTTTTAGTGTCATTGTCTGGCTTTGGTATTAGAGTAATTCTGGCCTCATAGAATAAGTTAGGCAGTGTTTCTCTCTCTTCAGGTTTTTGGAAAAGTTTGAGAAGGATTGTTAATTTTTTTTTTTAATGTTTGGTAGAATTCACTGGTAAAGTCATTAGGTTCAGGGCCCTTTCTTAGTGGGTAGAGGGTCTGGAGATGTTTGACTACTGATTCAGTCTCCTTACTAGTTATTGGTCTATTCAGATTTTCTGTTTCTTCATGGTTTTGTTTTGGTAGGTTTTGTGTTTCTAGAAATTTGTTCATTTCAACTAGGTTATCAAATTTTTTGGCATACAGTTGCTCATGGTACTGCCTTATATTCCTTTTTATTTCCTTAGAATTGGTTGTAATGTCTCCACTTTCATTTATGATTTTAGTAATTCAAGTCTTCTCCTTTTTTCCTTACTCTATCTGGCTAAAGGTTTGTCAATTTTGTTGAACTTTTTGAAGAACCAACTTTTGGTTTCATTGATTTCCTCAATTGATTTTCTATTCTGTATTTCATTTATCTCTGCTCTAATCTTTACAACTTCCTTCCTCTGCTAGCTTTTGGTTTAATTTGTTCTTTTAACTAGTTCCTTAAGTTGTAAAGTTAGGGTGTTGATTTGAGACCTTTGTTGTTTTTTAATGTAAGCATTTATAGTTATAAATTTCCCCTTAGCACTGCTTTCACTGTGTGTGTCCCATAAGTTTTGGTGTGTTGTATTTTTATATTCATCTATCTCTAGGTCTTAAAATTTTTCCCTTGTAATTTCTTCTTTGATCCATTGGTTGTTTAAGTGTGTGCTGTTTCATTTCCACAAATTGGCGAATTTTTCAGTTTTCCTTCTGTTATTGATTTCTAACTTCAGCTCATTGTGGTCAGAGAAGATACTTTGTATGATACCTATCTTTTAAATTTTACTGAGACTTAATTTGTTGCTTAACATATGGTCTATTCTGGAAAATGTCCTACAGGCACTTGAGAAAAATGTGCATTCTGTTGTTGGGTAGAGTGTTCTGTAGTTTGTCTCTTATATCTAGTTGGTTTATCATTTTGTTCAAGTCCTCTGTGTCCTTACTTATCTTCTGTCTTATTATTCTATCCATTAATGAAAGTGGAGTATTAAAATCTCCAAGGATTATTGTAGAAGTGTTTATCTTGTGCCAATTTTTGCTTCATATTTTTTGTTGGTCTGTTGTTAGTTACATAAATGTTTATACTTGTTATATATTTTTGCTTTATTGAATGTTTTATTAATATATAATGAATTTCTTTCTTTGTCTCTTGTAAACTTTTTTGATTTAAAGTCTGTTTTATTTGATATTAGTATAGACACCTCTGTTCTCTTTTGGTTACTATTTGCATGAAATATCCTTTTCCCTCCTTTCACTTTCAACCCATTTCTGTCTTTGGATCAAAAGTGAATCTCTTATAGACATCATATTGTTGTATCACTTTTTAAGTCCAATTTGTGAATTTCTATTTTTGATTGGAGTATTTAATCCATTTACATTTAAAGTAATTACCGATAAGGAGAGATTTATTCTGTCACTTTGTTATTTGTTCTTTATATGCTGTATAGCTTTTTTATCCCCATTTCCTGCATGACTGTCTTCTTTTATATTGTTTATTTTTTATAGTGAAATGTTTAAATTCCTTTCTTATTTTTTGTGTATGTGCTTTAGCTGTTTTCTTTGTGGTTACCATGGGGATTACATGCTAAAATTATAACCCTCTAGTTTGACTTTATACCAGTTTAACTTCAATGAATACAAAAACTCTGCTCCTTTAATAGCTCCATTCCCATCCCTTTCAGACATAGGTGTTTCAAAATTACATCTTTATACTTTGTGTCCAAGTAGGAAACTAATGTTTTTTTAAGCATTAGTCTCCTAAATTGCTTCAAAATCAAAGGGTGGAGTTACAAGCAAAAATTACAGTAATACCAGCTGTTAGACTACTTTTTTTTAATGTATCATCTCTCTCTCTCTCTCTCTCTTTTTTTTTTTTTTTTTGGCTGTGCTGGGTCTTTGTTGCTGCGCGCGGGCGTTCTCTAGTTATGGCGAGCAGGGGCTACTCTTCGTTGCAGTGTGCGGGCTTCTCATTGTGGTGGCTTCTCTTGTTGTGGAGCACAGACTCTAGGCACGTGGGCTCAGTAGTTGTGACTTGCGGGGTCTAGAGTGCAGTTTCGGTAGTTGTGGTGCACGGACTTTGTTGCTCCGCGGCATGTGGTATCTTCCTGGACCAGGGCTCGAACCCACGTCCCCCGCAGTGGCAGGCGGGTTCTTAACCACTGCACCACCAGGGAAGCCCTGTTCATCTCTTAAGTCATGTAGAAAACAAAAAGTGGAGTAACACATTGTTCTTACAATAATACTAGATTTTATAATTGCTTGTGTATTTACCTTTACTGAGATCTTTATTTCCTCACATGGCTTCAAGTTACTGTCTATTGTTCTTTCATTTTAACCTGCCAGACTCCCTTGAACATTTCTTACAGGGCAGGTCTAGTGGTAGGTAACAAACCCTCTCAACTTTTATCTTAGAATGTCTTACTTTCCTTTCACTTTGAAGGACAGCTTTGTTGAATAAAGCGTTCTTGATAGACAGTTTTTTCTTTTAGCATTTTGAATATATCAGCCCACTGCCTTCTGGCCTTCAAAGTTTATAATGAGAAATCTGCTTATAAATCTTATTGAACATCTCTTATATGTGATGAATCACTTCTCTCGCTGCTTTCAAAATTCTATGTCTTTGGCTTTTGACAATTTGATTATAACGTGCCTTGGCATGGATTTCTTTGAATTCATCCTACTTGGCATTTATTGAGCTTCTCAGATGTTTATATTCACGTGTTCCATCAAATTTTGGGAAGTTTTCAGCCATTATTTTTTTAAATAGTCTCTTTACCCATTTTTCTGTCTTCTCTTTCTGGGACTTCCACAATGCATGTATTGGTCTGCTTGCTGGTGTCCCACAGGTCCCTTACACTCTGTTCACTTCTTTTCAATCCTTTTTATTTCTGTTCCTCAGATTTGATAATTTCCATTGTCCTATATTCAAGTTCACTAATTCTTTCTTCTGCATGCTTAAATATGCCTTTGATCCCTCTAGTGAATTTTTTATTTCAGTTACTGCACTTTTCAGTTCCAGAATTTCTTTCTGGTTTCTTTTTTAGGTTTTCTACCTTTTTATTACTATTTACATTTTGTTCATACATCATTTTCTTTTTTTTTTTTTTTTTTGTGGTACGCGGGCCTCTCACTGCTGTGGCCTCTCCCGTTGCGGAGCACAGGCTCCGGAAGCGCAGGCTCAGCGGCCATGGCTCACGGGCCCAGCCGCTCCACGGCATGTGGGATCTTCCCGGACCGGGGCACAAACCCGTGTCCCCTGCATCGGCAGGCAGATTCTCAACCACTGCGCCACCAGGGAAGCCCCATACATCGTTTTCTTGACTTTATCCATGCCTTCCTTTAGTTCTTTGAGCATCTTTAAAGACAGGTTTTTTTTGTTTGTTTTTTGTTTCTTTTTACATCTTTATTGGAGTATAATTGCTTTACAATGGTGTGTTAGTTTCTGCTTTATAACAAAGTGAATCAGTTATACATATACATATGTTCCCATATCTCTTGCCTCTTGCGTCTCCCTCCCTCCCACCCTCCCTATCCCACCCCTCCAGGCAGTCACAAAGCACCAAGCTGATCTCCCTGTGCTTTGCGGCTGCTTCCCACTAGCTATCTACCTTACGTTTGGTAGTGTATATATGTCCATGCCTCTCTCTCACTTCATCCCAGATTACCCTTCCCCCTCCCCATATCCTCAAGTCCATTCTCTAGTAGGTCTGTGTCTTTATTCCTGTCTTACCCCTAGGTTCTTCATGACATTTTTTTTTCTTAAATTCCATATATATGTGTTAGCATACGGTATTTGTCTTTCTCTTTCTGACTTACTTCACCTCTGTATGACAGACTCTAGGTCTATCCACCTCATTACAAATAGCTCAGTTTCGTTTCTTTTTATGGCTGAGTAATATTCCATTGTATATATGCGCCACATCTTCTTTATCCATTCATCCGATGATGGACACTTAGGTTGTTTCCATCTCTGGGCTATTGTAAATAGAGCTGCAATGAACATTTTGGTACATGACTCTTTTTGAATTATGGTTTTCTCAGGGTATATGCCCAGTAGTGGGATTGTTGGGTCATATAAGACAGTTGTTTTAAAGCCTTTGTCTAGTAGATCCACCATCAGGTCTTTTTCAGGGATAATTTCCATTGGGTTTTTTTTTTTCCTCTTATTTTGAATGAACCATATTTCCTGTTTCTTTGTATGCTCTGTGTTTTTTGTTGAAAACTGGACATTGGAATCTAATAATCAGTAATCCTGGAAATCACATGGGGAATGGGGAATTTTCTCATTCCCCAGGGTTTGCTGTTTTTTGGTTTTGCTTTTTGTTTTTGTTTTTATTGTTGTAGGCTATCTCTGCTGAGGATCAGCCTGAGATATAAACTTAAGGTCTTCTCAGGTCTTTTCTGAGCCTCTGCCTTCCCCTGGGCATGTGTAGTAGCTTTCTAATTTCCCTCATATATGCAGTTGCTTGAATATTCTAGTCTTCAATGTCTGGCTCTCAAAGGGGAAAAAGAGAAAAACAAAGGGGGATTGAGGGGAGCACCAACCCTTTACATCCCTTGACAGTCACAATCAGCAGAGGGGGAAGGGCTTCAACAATGGGGGAGATGCAACGGCAGTGGCTGCCACCATTTTGCCTGCAGCTCTGTGATCATAAGCAGCAATTAGTCACCTGCTAGCTGTACCTATAACCTGGAACAAGTTAGTAATATTTCTGACCTCAGATTTCTCATCAGTAAAATGGAGATAATAACAGCTTCTATGTCATGGTATTTGGGGAAGAATAAAATGATAAATGCAATAAAACACTTAGCACAGAGCCTGGTCTAGTAAACAGAAAATAAGTATTAGCTATTATGTTGAACCATGTGAAATTGCTGATATTTGATCAATTTTTTTCTTTTACCTAAACAGCCATTTCATAGGCTCATCCTATATGGCTATAATTTCATAGTTGAGAAAACTGAGACTCAAATAACTTAACTTTTTCAACTTAACTTTTTCAATGTGTTCAGCTAATACATGGTAGTGAAAGGACTTTGACCTTTTTACAATCTAAGTTAGATTATGGAGTGACAAACACTCTGCCACTAGTTTAGTAAATACTCTCAACAAAAACTTTTCACTAATAATCAAGAGAAATCTACTGACTGATTACATTTAGTATCATCATTCTAAATGCAATGAAAAAGAATTTTCCTTCTAACTAAATACCATCTCTTATAAAAATATCCTTCAGAGATCTCAGGGCCAAGAACCAATCCAGATGCCCTCAGATTACATCATTAAGGTCAATAATTTTTCAGTAAAATAGAGCAATTTGAATCTATTTTATACCCTCTGTCAGGATGTAACTGGTCTTTCAGTCAAGAAGTCAACAATGGCCTCTAACTCTTTCTGATTTTGCCCTAGGGCATGGGGGTCCTGTGACTTTGGATGACTGTGGGGATATTGACAGTACTATGATCCTTCTGTACACCTCTGTGGACACCAACAAAGTATGTCTGACTTCTTATCAGGAACTTGGGGTTAAGTGACTAGGTGAGGAGGGTTATCCTGGAAGGCAAATATTGGGTTGGCCAAAAGGTTTTCTGTAACTAAGATCTTACAGAAAAACCGAATGAACTTTTTGGCCAACCCAATACTAGCAAAGGAATTAAGAGAATTTATGTTTAGAATCCAGAGGTTAGTTTATTTCAGATTTACGATTTTGCCCCCCTTGGGGCCGTATTCCTTAAACATTTTCTCCCATAGAACTTCTTATTCAGAATATCCACTCTATTTACTGTATAAAAAATACCCACCCAGAAAACACTGGTATAAAGACCAGACTGTTGATAGGATACCAATGAGAAGGTGACGGTTTTTTCCTAAGAATTGTTTATTCATTTCCACAACTAAAAATTTGAATGAAGTATTAACTCTTCTCTCTCCTTCTGAAGTCTCATGAAAATCATTAATTGTGTAATCCCTCTGGCACATACAAACAGCCTTCTAATGTTATGCTTTATGTTCACACACTATATATATACATAGTACATATCTATCTATAGATAGATATTTACACACCTACATATGTGCTTTATGTTCACACACTATATATACATCTATCTATAGATAGATAGATATATTCACACACCTACATAGTAGGTTCTTTGAAGAAAGGGAGTGGATCTCATTTCTCCATGTCTCCTGTGCTTAGCTTCTTTTTTTTTTTTTTTTTTTTGCGGTACGCGGGCCTCTCACCGCTGCGGCCTCTCCCGTTGCGGAGCACAGGCTCCGGACGCGCAGGCCCAGCAGCCATGGCTCACGGGCCCGGCTGCTCCGCGGCACGTGGGATCCTCCCAGACCGGGGCACGAACCAGCGTACCCTGCATCGGCAGGCGGACTCTCAACCACTGCGCCACCAGGGAAGCCCCTGTGCTTAGCTTCTTATCTGGCACATAGTTGATGGCTGCTAAGCGTTTAATTTAAAAACAAAAATACCTGCCTTTATGTCACCCAGAGTTGTGCCCATCATGAACTAGAAGCCACTGTTCTAACCAACCAAATGGTAGGTAGAAACCTTTTCTTCTTTAAGAAGTTAGGTCCTGACATAACCAGGAATCTACTAGAAAAATTTTTTCATTTTTTCATGTAATTTTCCAATGTGAGCATTCTGACATCCCTAACTCATATATTGACTGTATGTATTGGCCCAGCTTTGTAAAAGACATCTATAATGCGAAATGTGGAAAGCTAGAGAAAAGATGCTCAGATTGAGAAAGTTAAACTAGAAGTTCGGGATGGGGGTAGCAGCATTTCAGAAAAGTAATGCATCGTTTTTAGTTACATTGTTTTACTTATACTGAACCTTTACTATAATGCTGTATTTGGCATCATACCATGGGAATACCTTAAAATGAAATCTGCTCAATACTTCAGTTTCTAGTAGTAACTACTGAGATAACTACATGCCCCTCTAAGTTATTTGCACCTGGGATGATGCCTTTGCCTCCCTTGGAGAGAGGCAGATAGATACCTGCAGTGAGATTCTATGTCAGCCTTATGATTGCTCTTCAAAATGAAAAATGTGGTTCTGTGCACTTGCTGTCCACAGGCAAGTCTAGTTGAACTTTTCAATAATCTAATGCCATCAATTGTGCTGTATGATATGTATCTATGGGGAAAACAGGGATTAATTCTCAAAACATAGGGCTATAGATAAGTTATTCCATAACCAGAGTAGGTCTCAGTAGAGATATAATCTACCAGCCCCTAATATATAGGATATTTTCTATCCTCAATATATGCAAGTTTATATTCTGTTTTCAAGTTAAGAGCATAATTTTGAGAATGTAAAATTTTGTCCAGAATGTTTTGAGGGAGCATGGTGAATTTAGAAGGATGAACATTTTCCAGATGCCTCTTACAAAACTGACTCAATATATGCAGCAGTAATTTAAGGATATATTAATATTTCCATTGACAGATTACTTGAAAAAAAACCTTTTATCTTGGAAACCTAATGAGTGTCATGTCTAAGAAAGCACATTAGAGCATAGGGCTAGAAGAGATTCAAAAATTATGTAATTGACAGAACTTAAGAAATGTAGAATTCTCTAGGAGCCCCTTGACGTGTATAAATATGGATAATGGATGTTAGCTATGGTGCATTTTCTCAAGACATCATTTTTAATAGCAACTTAATATTGTGGAAAACACTGCTGCCTCCCTTGTCATGTGACTTGGAGCTAGCCATTTAATTTTTCTTGCTTCTATTTTAACATTAGTAAAATGAAAGACTTGAACTAGAAAGACCCAAAGAATCTCTGCTGGGCAGGTGTAGCATATGGTCATAAAGAAACAGAAAACTAATCGGCCCACAGGGAGCTTAAATCCATGTTCATGGTGAGAACCAAGTGGATCTTGACTAGCTCCTGGCTGGTAACATTTACCTTGTTTCACTGAGAAACATTGCTATGAAATTCAAATGTCATTGGGCAGCACGGTTAATCTCATCAGAAGTCATTCTAAAATGTCTTTTTCTGTTCATCCTTCTTCTTTTCATGCCCCGACACAGTACAAGATTCTTTTGACCTATGACACCCACATAAACCAGACTAACCCGGTGGATAAGAGCCCCACATTCATCTGGAAGAACCACAAACTTCCTAATGATATTCCAGACGAGGGTAAGATATCCTTCGTGAAGTTTCTTTTCCTGAAATTGTTTTTTTGGTAAGGAGAGTAAATTCTGTGGTTTATGAAATTAGCCTGTGTTTTTTGTTTTGTTTTGCTTATTGTCTGTATTAGATTTGCCAGGTTTGTAAACATGGACTTTACGTCTCTGTCCAATGAATAATATTACAGTTCTGATAGAACACTGAAGATATTCCATTCTAATTTAGCTATAACTGTCTTTAATATAGGGTGTCTCTAATAGGGTGTCCTACCTACCCTTTGACGTAAATTTTCCTATAGAAAACTAGATTTGGCAATTGGCAAAATGAACACAGAGACACATAGTCTCACTCCATTTACATTTTACTGAAGGAAACTCATGGAATATATACTTCAACAAGGAATACTCGATGTCATTAGGCTGAGGGTGGTAAGTGAGCATGGCCTCTGAAGTCTTCCCCGTTTCCTGAGAGGACACATACTTGGGTCATAATGATGGTTACCTTCCTACCTGAGTGAGGTCCCATCATGTCATGAAAGCCCTAACACGGCTAGGGCTTCACCCATGCAACTTGCCATGCAACTGTATAACACTGACTGTCACTGGACAGGGCCAGCTGAGTGTCTCATGGGCAACAAGGTCTCAGGACACTCTGCCCATGGCTGGCTTGGCCAAGGCTTTCCACAATAATAGTAAGTAATTCCATATTACTAATCAATTTTTAGGAAAAGAGTTTAAATTTGAACAAATATTTATGCCCAAAGATGCAAAAGAAAAAAAAAAGCTGGAAACATTATTAATAAAATGACTTAGAAAACTACAATGTATTCATAAATGGGGCAACATGCAACCAATTAAAAATAATTATTTACAAAGAATTTTAAATGACATTGGAAGTTATGAGTAAAGTAATACAGCTTTTTTATTTAATGAAAGTCTAACTTTGCAAAACAATGTATAGAAATAAGACTGTAGAAAAATATGCTAAAATGTCAATAGTCGTAGCCTCTGAGTAATAGTATTCTAGATTTTCTTTTTGCTTTTTTATATATTTCTTAATTTTCTAAATTTTCCATAATGACTCTATTAATTTACCATTTTTTTAAAATATTAAAAATTATAAACTAGAAATACTTCTATCCTAGCCCTGCTCTACAGCCAGAAACTCTGGATGAAAGGTTGATCTGGCTGAAGAGAACAGTTCTGATTAAATGGGCTTGTTTACATTATAGCTGTAACTATGTTTCTAGTTCTTGTGTTCCATGAGTCAAATTTGGTTAAAAATGAATCCTGTGTTTTTAGTCAATAGACATGAGGTAGTTGACTGAAGCAAAGAGAGAGGTAGGAAGTAGGGATCCCATTCTTCTAAATGATTTACTGTCATCATTGCTTTTTAAAGTTGATTTGTTTTCTTTAGCAAGCTTTTTTTTTTTCTTTTTAATTATCTCTAGAACCATCTTCAAGCTTCCTAGATTCAAGCCAAACTTGAATATATCTCTTTTCTCACAGGCTTCTGCAGCTCTATGCTTCTTTCTTTTGTAATTTTTTGAGTTAAAATTATTTTTCTTTTTCCTTAATTATAGCCCTCAGTGACAGAGTTGGGTTTGTATTTTTAATATATTTCTTTAAAAGTTTTTAGATATTTTGGTTATTAAACAGAAAGTCTGTACTGTGTAAAATAATGAACTTCTCAAAACATGATTTTTGAGAGAGTTCTCATTATTTACCTAAATGAGATCACATTAAATATTTACATTACATACGACAGGGACATTGCCTCATCCTGGGCAACTTTACTTCATCCTCAGTTAACCAGAAAATTCAGTTAGCCAGAGCTTTTCATTCTTTAACTATTACATTTAGTTTCAAACTTTACAAATTAAGTAACTCAGTCTTTCAAATAGTATACAAGTAAGATAGTCATGCCTGGTCTTTCATCTGTGTACACAACTGCCAACTAAGTAACAGAACGTTTCATCTGGAGATTCTACCATCACCGTCTTTTCATTCATCTGACAAATATTTACTTAATGCCAGACAATGTTCTAAGCACCTGGGACACAGCAGTGGACAACGCAGATCTGGTTCCTGTTCCTCACCCAAGCCTTCCTCAGCCGCCTCCTGGGTTCCAATGACATCCATCTGTCTTCCTGCTCAGCCCCACCTCCTACCCACCTCAAACCCAACCACCACTGCCGCCAGAGGGACAGCGCAAATCCAGTCGCATTACCCAACTGCTGCCAAGTAACCCTTCGATTGGCAGCTTCACTTTGCCTTCAGAGTCCAAATGACTTATTATAGCACAAAATGTCCCTGATCTTCCCACGTCTCCAGCCTTCTTTTTCATCTTACCTGAAATCTCTTCCCCACTCTCTCAACTTCTGCCTACTTCCTTAAAGAAAGGGTCTTGCAGCTTCATGCTCCTGGGTCTTTATTGATGCTACTCCCTCTGACTAAAATCTGTCACCACCACCCCCCATAGAACTAGTAAACAACCACTCATCCTCAATGTGTAACTTGGATTTCACCTTTCCTAAGCTTTTTCTTAGCATCTCAGGAGGTTATTGATCTTGCCCTTATTACACTGGACTTCTAGCATATTACTTATATCTCATTTATTTGTTTACACCATACACTGTGTAAGTGTAGGGTCCATTCTTTACTCAAACACAGTGCCTTGAAAGGAAGGAAAGAAGGGAGAAATGAAGGGAGGAAGGAAAGAAGGAAGGAATGAAAGACAGTTTGAGATAACTATGAATATGCATCTATTCAGTCCTAATCTAGACAGTGTTCATTTCAGTCCATTTACTTCTCTAACTATGAGTATCTTCCTCTGTTAAGTCAGGAGATTTGTTAGCTGATCTCAAAGTTCTTTCCAACGATCATGTTCTATGACCTTGGGGTTATAAAACTCAATCTGCATTCACCGTCTATCTAGTTAAATAGGCTGTGATAACCACAGTAGCCACCAGAGGGCAGCAGAAACTTAAGCTTAGAACTAATGCGATAGGGTGATTTACAAGTATGTTGAATTAAAAATTACTATATTTAAATAGTATGTAGTATATTTAAATATCATAATTATATTTCATGCAATGTGATGTTTACAGTAGGGAAGAATTGAGAGGGGCTAAGGACTCAGCAGATATTTCCTCCAACTCATGCTGTAGTCTGGAGGCTGGGTAATTTTAGTAGACTGATGAGTAGAATCATCTGCACTGTTGAAATTGTATTCCTCGTACTCACTGTTGTTTTTCGTGTGGGGTTGGGGGTATGAGAGTGGTGGTGATGGGGATGGAAGTGGTGATTGTAGTAATAAACGGAATTCACCAAAGACAAATATGCCCACAATGCAGCTCCACCTCCAAGGGAATAATTTATTTCTGTGCTAACGAGAATAGAAACCCAGGGCTCACATTTTCACTGTTAAATTTTTCCCTTAGCAGAAAACAAAATAACAAGGAGAGGCAAAGTTATAAGTTAGCAAAGCATAACTCCTTCCAATTCATCCCTTATAGAAAGGTGTGGCAGTATGAACCTTACTAAACCCTCTACCTCAGAAAAAAAAAAGGTTAGTTCATTAGAAGGACATAATGTGATGAAACAAAAATGGTTCAAAAATACATGTGACATGTAAGCTAAGTCTAATAGCACAAGAGATTTTTTTTATGTGAATTTATTTACATATATTATTTGGGCATTTTTCTTTGCCTCTTCTCAGAGAGTGAGATGAGCAGGGCCAAGTTTTTATTCAATTATTTATTTATTCAGTAATTTTTTATTGATACGTGACCAGGTACCAGGTCTGGTGCTGCGTGCTAAAGGTATCAGGATGAGCAGACAGAACACTGGCCATGCCCTCAAGGGTCTATGTTATGGTGCCATGAGAGAGAATACAGTGTGAGGTGTTGAGGTGCTACCTGAATAAGATCTGACCACTCATCATTCCAGGGACACCTTCATTAATTATATTTTTATTGTATAAAAATTCATGCACATGATTTTAAAAGCCAAGAGTAGAAATATTCATAATGGAAAGTGAGTGTACCTGGTCCCACCTCTGTGCATCCCTGGCCTTGCAGTCCCTTCTGCTTAGTTTTTTTTCATATTTTTAAATAATATGCATATATTTCTTGCTTTATAAGCTTTAGATGTTATCTATTTATTTCTTGTATTGATAAATGAAGATATAGTTCATTTTCACTAGCCCTACTTTTCTCTAAGCTCTTCTCAATATAGTTATATCTTTTTGTCAATACATTTATTGGTGCCTTGTAATTTTAATTAATTTTGCATAAGCTTTGAGTTCTATCAAGTATATATAAAAGTTCTTGCTTCCCAGCTTTGTAAGATGAAGACGTTAGTGTCACTTTCCTTTCTTCTACCTCCTTCCCACCTCCCAAATTCTCCTGTATTTTGCTTTAATTTGTCTGGGCTGCTAATATTTTTTTGGTAGCCATATGAAGCCCTCTGTCATTTACCTATCAGTTGAAAATTACTAAACATTTTCATTATTATTATTTTCATAAAGCTAGATAGCATGTCAGGATAACATTTCTTTCTGTATAACTCCAATGTCTCTCCTTTGTGACACACACACACACACACACACACACACAAATGGATTTTTTAAATTCCAAATTCTCAAACTATTTTACCTCGTTTTATTTTTAGATTGTGCCTTCCTTGAACATCCTTCCCTAGAGTTTCTGATTGGGTCTCTCTTATTTATGCTATAAAAAAAAAAAAAAAAACCTGTCTCCTTCACCATATTGCTATTACCTTCCAGCTTCTTACACACTATCTGTTGCTTGGAATCCATTCCGTTTCTTCTTCTTGAACCCTCTAACTTCCTATTCTAATAGGGATCTGTTGAGGCATGTTTGAACAACGACTTTCTTGTACAGTTTTTTTTTGGCTGCATTGGGTCTTCATTGCTGTGCACGGCTTTCTCTAGTTGTGGCGAGTGAGCCAGGGCTACTCTTCTCTGCAGTGAGAGGGCTTCTCATTGCAGTGGCTTCTCTTGTTGCAGAGCTCAGGCTCTAGAGCGTAGGCTCAGTCGTTGTGGAGCACGGGCTTAGTTGCTCCACAGCATGTGGGATCTTCGCCTGCATTGGCAGGCAGATTCTTAACCACTGTGCCACCAGGGAAGCCCTCTTGTACAGTTTTATTACTGTTGTTGTCCTTCTTAATCTAGGCTTAGCCTCTGCACACTCAGAGTCTGCTTCAGTGCTTCCTTGGGTTGGATCCACATTTTCCTGAATTCCACTGACTCTTCTGCGAGTCTCTCAAATTCCTCCTTCTACACAGCTTCACCTACATGCTCATAAATCAAATTCCTTACATTCTTCATTGACTTCCCTCAATGACCCGGTTGAGCTTGGAAAGGACCAGTGGGCAACATTGTCATGTACTCTTCGTTCCACACTGTCCTACTTTTCCTCCGATTTGTTCTCTGTATTGAAAAACAGTTGTCTATTTCTTCCTCTATGAATCCTCCTTAGGTATATTGGTTTCAAAGACGTCAGATAGTTTTCCCACCAAAATTATTTGTGTGCCAGAAACTATTTTATGTTCTTGTAGCTTTTGATGATTCCCGTAAGAAACGAGATGTCTAAACTATAAGAGTAGATGAAATTAAGCCACTTTGGGGCACATTCCAGACAGTTTTCCTCATAGACCAAGGATGCAGGATCTGTATTACCAATGAAGAGATTAATAAAAGACAGATATCTTTTTTTAATTTAATTTTTATTTTATATTGGAATATAGTTGATTTACAATGTTGTGTTAGTTTCAGGTGTACAGCAGAGTGCTTCAGTTATGCATATACCTATATCCATTCTTTTTCAGATTCTTTTCCCATAGAGGTTATTAAGAGAATATTGAGTAGAGTTCCCTGTGCTAGACAGTAGGCCCTTGTTGATTATCTGTTTTATATATAGTAGTGTGTATATGTTCATCCTAAACTTCTAATTAATTTATCCCTCCCTCCCACTTTTCTCCTTTGGTAACCGTAAGTTTGTTTTTACGTTTGTTTGTTTTTAAGTCTGTTTTAAGTTTGTTTGTTTTTAAGTTTGTTTTAAGTTTGTTTTTACTTAAGTTTGTTTTGAAGTCTGTGAGTCTGTTTCTGTTTTGTAAATAAGTTCGTTTGTATCATTTTTTTAGATTCCACATATAATTGATATCGTATGATATTTGTCTTTCTCTAAAAGACGGATACCTTAAAAGGTCTCTCCTTTTCCCCATCCTCAAGTTACATTACACAACTAGGATCGTGTGAGGTGTGCACATTGTCTTTTCAAAGGTCCTTACTGGTGCCATTTTCACCGTCTTTTCTGCCCCAGGCCCTCAAATGCTGATGGTCGCCGTCTTCACTCTCACAGGGGCTGTGGCCCTGCTCCTGCTCATCGCCCTCCTGGTGCTCAGGTAACTTCCAGCCCCTCTACCCTGCTGTGCTCCCCACTCAGAGAGGGAGGGGGGCAAGGGGGAGAAGTCACGTCTGTGGGTGATAGTATACATTCACAAGAAGCTCTCCGGACAGAGCTAAGGTCATGGAGGCATTCAGCATCAAAGACTCTATCAAGGGAAGAATATTACTCAGTGGGTGGATTAGAGCTTTTGGCCTCAGAGACGTGTGAACTCAAATCCCAGTTCTGGGCTTTACCAGTCGTGTGGTGTTTACCATATTATTAGCAGCTTAAACATGTTACTCAGCTTCAGCATCCTCATCTGAACTGTTGTGAGGAGTTGAAATAAGGTCCATATCGTGACCATATACCAGGCATTCTACAGGTAGAAATAGCTATTTCTGCTGTTTTATTAGTATATTGTGGGAAATTTCAGAGTCTCTATATTACGCACTGTCAGGCCGGAAGAGGCTTTAGAAATCATCCATTCCAAACCTCCTGCTTTAGCCTGAGGAAAGAGAGACCCAGAAAGCCAAATGGCTTGTCTGCAATCACATCACCAGGTAGTGTGTTGGGCCAAAGGTAGAACTCAGGCCTTCTGATCATCAGTTCCATGATGGTTCTGCTCAGCTTGGACATATGAAGAGCCTAGTGCAGTGCCAGAGACATAGTCTGTATACTCAGAAATATTTCTTGACTATATAAATGAATGAGTGAGTCCCACACTACCTCCTAATCTGTGTGTGTTAAACACACAAAACTTTCTATCCCATTATAGTACCAGGATCACTCCCATTTCCTAACTAAACCAGACAACAGTTTTTCTCTATGTATCACACGCTTTGGTCTGTGTGTCACTGTACCCTCTCATGATGAGAGTCCAGTCCGTTGCGTGTCAGTTAGAGGTTTCTCCAGAAAAGCGGGTAGATTGTTCTCTTCAGTCTGAAGGCAGAGCTTGACTCCTGTGACTCTGTATTACCAAGAAATGTAAGAGATGATTTACAGTGTATGGTGACCATTTAGTTGAAGGTAAGAGGAAACCAAAATTTGAGGAGAGTAAAGGCAACAAATAGCAGGGCCACAGATGTGGCTATTGTCCCTCAGACACCAAGTCCAAATGGGCGTCAGCTTAAGATAGGATGAATCACAAAGTAAGAAACAGTAACAGGTGGAAACAGGCATTTTCCATTTTCTCTGAGCAGGGAAGGCAGAGATAGGGCTTCCTAATGGCGAGAGCAATACCGTGTCCATGAGGAGATATGGAAGACAGATCTTATTCTTATAGTTTTCCATTCCAACAGCTATGCAAGAAAAGTAGTGAATGATTTATAGCATCCTCTAATTCAGTATGAATGGCGGTTGGCTCTGTGGAGTCCCAAGAGTCTTCTGCAGTGCAGAGATGAGAGTCTGGGAGCCTTCAAGGCCCTAATAGTCACGCCACTTGCCACCAGGTCTTAGGACCAAAATCTTTGGCCAATAATATACTATTTTATATGTATCTAATAGAGGAATAGTCAGAGTTAGATGGAAGCATAGGAAGAGAATTTAGGGGACATTCACAAAGTCATCATCAATGACCTTGACAAGGTGAGTAGGAGTTCGTCAAATGAGCACAAGCAAAGACAAACTCAGGGACAAATAGGCCAATGGAAAAGAATACAGATTCTAGAATCTGACACGAGCAAGCGTGAGAACTTGGCATATGATGGGAACATTGTGAGTCAGTTGGGAAATGATGTTGGAACAGTAGGCTCTCAACATGAAAAAAATGAAATTAAAGCCCTACCTGAAACAATACACAAAGCTAAAGTTCATTCCATATGGATTGTAAATGGACTACAGACCTAAATGTGAGAAAGCAAACTCAGAAGAAAGTAATAGAAAATGACTTTATGTCTCAAGTAGGAAAATACTTCTCAGTCAAGATAAAAAAGAAAAGTCAAAGAAGAAAATAATATAACCATGACCTTAATAAAATCAAAACTTTTTATACAGCAAAGCTCAATAAAGCAATAAACCAGAAGAAGGCATTTGCAACGCATCAAAGGACAAAAGATTTGTTTTGCAGAATTTATAAGGAACTCATGTAAACTAATAAGGCAAAGACAATGCAATAGAAAAAAATGGGCAAAATTATGAATAGGCAACTCTATAAAATAGCTAGAAAATATTTGAAAAGATATTTAATCTCTCTAATAATCAAGAAAATGAAATGCAGAGCAACAAACACCATTTCACATACATCCTAAGGGTTAAAAAAAGTTAAACAATACCAAATGTTGTTAAGAATACGGAGGAAACAGGAATTTTCACAGTGGGAGGGCAAATTGGTGCAACCGCTTTGGGAAACAATTTGGCAAGGTCTGTGAAGTTGTGAGTGTGCATTCCTATAACCCAAGAATGCTGCTTTGTCTATACTATCTGGGGGAAACAATCACAAATTCCCTAGTGTTCAGAAACCGAATGGCATGAATACTAATACAAGCCTATTGGCTGGTTCTATTCCTTTCATAGAAAATATAAGAGAGAACATGCACTTCGTCAGAAAAAGTGGTTCCACATTCCTCCTGAAAATATCTTGCCCCTGGAGTCCAACGAGACCAACCATGTTAGCCTAAAGGTAAGGTGTCCCTTACCTGGTGAATGCAAGGGCTGGTGCAACTTGCCAGGGATTTGACAAGACTTTGGTACATGGTATGAAATGTTCCAGGCCAGGATCATTTGTTTCAGAATCCAAGACTTAGATGTTTTCGAACTCTCAGCTTCCTATCTTTCCCTTGGCTCTTCATTGCAGTAAATGTCAGCTACTTGAACCAGTGAACACTTCGGTGGAGGCTGAGATATGGTGTGTTCCTCATTCTTTGCATTTGACCCAGAAGAGAAATGTACAGAGTGAGAATATTTTATGGAAGGGATACGGAAATGGGTAGAGCATTTGAGTTCCTCTAAACCTTGGGGAACTACTCTGCTTAGACTAAAAGACGTGTGACTTACTTGCTCATTGCTGAAAAAAGAGGTCTCTGCTGATATTTGCCCACATTCTCCCTCAGCCAGGAAATCTCAGCAGCAGCCCATGATAACTCCTCCCATCCACTGAGGCTGATGCGGGACCTAAGTGGTCTTATCCACTCCCCACAGGACCTCATGAGATGGACTTTATCATCATAATTTTGCTGATGAGAAAATTGAAGGGCAAAGGGTTGAGAAACAGAGCAGGATCACACACAGCTAGTGAGTCAGATTGCTACAAATGGTACAGCTAACATTTCCTGAGCACTGGTTATGTGCCAGGTGCATTGACCCATTTCATTGTTCCCGAGCACTTTGAGGCAACAGGGCTAGAATTTCAGGAGCGTGGCCACAAGTTGAACCCAGTCTGTGTAACCGTGAAGACCACGATCCTAACATTCACCATGCACCATAGCCTTATCAGAGGTTTTATACCAAAGCATACTAAGAGGAGATGGAGTCCCAGAACCTCCACGTGAAGGAGTGAGCAGGGTCCCTCAGAGTAGGGCCAAGCCAACAGCATCTTGTGACCTGGGGTGCCTCCCTGCCTAGAATCAGCAAAAGTAAAATTGTTTCATGGGTCAGGTTTGTGCTTGGAGCCTCTCCGCCAGCTCCTGGCATTCCACCCCAAGTCCTGCACGCTGCACTCTGGTGCCTCAGGTCCCCTCACGGCTGTGCAAGGACTGGGTCTTCCCATCCTCCAGAAGTGCGCCATGCTCAAAAGCGATGCTCCTGTTACATTCTGAACCACAAAAATAAAGGTGCTGTTGGCAAAGACCAAGGACTTGCCCGGCGGTCCGGTGGTTAGGACTCCGAGCTTCCACTGCAAGGGGCATGGGTTCGAACCTTGGTCAGGGAACTAAGATCCCGCAGGCTGTGCAATGTGGCCAAAAAGTTAACCAACTAACTAACCAAATAAATAAATATTTTTAAAATTAAAAAAAAAAAAGACCAATCTGTCTCAGGCAAGTGTCAGGATGAAATCGATCTTGTGGTCATTCACAGTACAATGTAAACAATCATCAGATTATTGGCTTTTCAAAGAGAGAATTTATTGACCTGAATGACTTACCGGCAGTACCCTGGGAAGGGGAGAGGAGACCTTTGGAAGGAGTGAGTGCTCCCCTGCCTCTGGTGTGACACGAGGATGGGCTCCCACATGGTTCACCTCTGCCATGTCCAGCCACGGCTCCACTCCTCACAAGCCTCCCCCACTGCCTCAAAACCCCAATATTGCACTTGGTTCTTTTGGGTTAAGCCTAAAACATTGTGTCTCTGTGCATTTTCTTAAAATATAAATACTCCTAGGAGTATACCCCATCTACCCCTCATCAGGCCTGACAGAATTCTTATGAGTTAATTCATCAGTTGGCTAAGGAATAGGTCTTGGGGACAGTAACCGAGAAGGAGGAAGGTTAGAAGTGATTCAGAGCAGTGGGGAGTCGCTGTCACTCTGAGGTGCAGCCCAGCTAGGGAGCAGGCGGCTGGGAATTGGCCGTATGGAGAGGTCTTCCGTCGCTCTGAGTCCGGCAGGGCCGGGAGAAGGCCCACAGAGGTCAGGCAAAGTCAGCAAGAGGGGAAAATGCCACACAACCAGACAGGCGGTGGTTCGAGCTCTGGATAAGGAAGCAAGACTAAGGGGCGAGAGCATGAAGAAAGCACCCCGGGCTAGAAGAGAGAGGGCCAGAAAACCAAGGCAGCCAGAGGGAGAGAAGTCAGCAAAGCCCCAGGGGGGAGCAACAGACAGAAAAAAAAGGTAACGATGCAGAGGACTCATTTGAGGATAAAACGCCTTTGCTTGCAAGAAAACGTCACCAACTTTGTCTCAGTTGATTCCCAGGCATCCCTGTGAGTTAGGATTGCCCAGATAAGGAAGGGACTGAGGCTCAAATGGTCTAAATGACGTATCGAGGCCTGAGAGGGTGAAAAGAATACTAGACCAGAAGTCATGCTTGGTTTCCATATGTTCTTAGGCCACATGTGGTATCATGTAACCCTTTGGGTTTTTTTTTGTTTTGTTTTGTTTTTTGCGGTATGCGGGCCTCTCACTGTTGTGGCCTCTCCCGTTGCGGAGCACAGGCTCCAGACGCGCAGGCTCAGCGGCCATGGCTCACGGGCCCAGCCGCTCTGCAGCATGTGGGATCTTCCCGGACTGGGGCACCAACCCGCGTCCCCTGCACCGGCAGGCGGACTCTCAACCACTGCGCCACCAGGGAAGCCCCTCGTGTAACCCTTTTGTACTTCATGTATAAAATGAGAAACAGGAGAAGGGGAGACAAGTGACATTTATTAACCTGCATTGTGCTGGGCATCATGCTTGGAATTGGATATAACTTATTTCACTCACATTTTCAAAATGTCCCTATGAAGTAAGTTTTAAAAAATATAATACACAGGTTTTTATGAGGATCAACTGGAAAGATGCAATAGTTCTCACTCTTTTTTCTGCCTTTAGACTGGCAGACCAAGAGCCATACTAGCCTGCAGGGGTGTGTGTGTGTGTGTGTGTGTGTGTTGTGTTTCGTTCCATATTTAACTTTTTAAGAATTAATTACCAAATACAAACATCTTGGAATGGCATAGGAAATCCATATTACAAGCTTCTTTTGACAAATCAGATGATCTGGCCACTCCAGGCTGAACCCAGAGCTGATGAGGCTGCCCTCTGAAGCCCCAGCACAGTGTCCTCACTTGCGTTGCTACTTGGGCATTTAGGCATGAGTTTGCAACTCAGATGCACAACGTGCTCCCCTAAGACCATCTGTCTGGAGCTACAGGCAATGGTTCCCAATAGATGGGGGAGCTGAGAGAGAAGGAAGCAAAGGAAATCGCTGGCTGAAATAAGCCACAGGAGGAAGGGAGGAAAACCCAGGATTAAGCTGGCGGATACTTGGAAGGAAGATACCGTTGGAGGGAGAAGGTGAGAATGATAGGGAGGGAACACAAGTCAATTATGACAATTTTTCTGAGCCTGCCCAGAGTGCTGTGAGCAAACTACAACAGATACAGCCCACCCGCAGAGCCTCTCAGCCTTGTCTGGCAGGTGGGGGGGGCGGGGGAAGACTAGATATGGAGCTTGTGGAATAATTGGCCTTTCCTTGTGCCAGATCGAGGATGACAAGAGACGTGATACAATCCAGAGACTACGACAGTGCAAATACGACAAAAAGGTGACTCTAGTCTCCTCTGCTCTTCTGAACTCTCAATCAGGAGTATGTGGTGCTGGGCCTTCTGACTCATTGTTGCCCCAGCTCTGATGTTGGCAGTGCGATGGCCGGGGTGCCCGGGCTGACCCCACGGGCTGTTCTTGGAGCCTTTCACAGGGATGGGCAGGCCTCTGCTTCAAGGGTTACAACACTCACAAGTCATGAGTATATTGAAGGAAAAATAGAATTTTTAAGAGGGGGAGAGTGAAGGAAGGAAAAGGAAAAATTAAAGAGATTCAGAGCAGTCCAGGCAACCCTGTATATATTTCAGCTCATTGCAGTGGGAATATTACAATCCCATAGGGGGGTTTTGTATCTTCTTTCCCTCCCTCCCTCCCTTCCTCCCTCCCTTCCTTTCTTCCTTCCTTTTCATTTAGTCATTTTTAAGAAACATTCCCATCTGAGCCTACCATATCCCAGGCACTAGTTACCAAGGATATAAACAGCAATAAAAGTGTTACCGCTCTCGAGAGCTTACAGTATTGTGGAAAGATAGACACGTGAGCAAATTATTATAACATGCATATGAGTGGTCATGCTACATTATCTCCTTAATTCAATGGATCTTTGCAGCGAGTGATTCTAAAGGATCTCAAGCACAACGATGGCAATTTCACCGAGAAACAGAAGATAGAATTGAACAAGGTATGTGTCCCTTACTTAACACCTTTAAGTGAGAAATAGCTTCACTCCATTTTCCCCAAGCATTGAGGTCCCTGGTGGAGCAAGGTGTTATTGGGGAGGCTGACAGAGAAGCCCTCAGACCGAGAAATGGGTGACCATACTCACTGAAAATTCTACCAAAATATGTTGAAGGGTGATGTTTGATGGTGTAAAACATGTCGGCATGTCCTAGAAAGTGGTCCTGATGTGATTTGAGAGTACTCAAAGGTTTGTATTCCAGTCCCCTTGCTGACAAAAGAAAGGCTGTGGGGTAAGATGTAATTCCAAGTGCAGTAGGAAATGAACTGACACTTCATTGTATCAAGAGCAGTACATCTTCCCAGAGATCTGAGACACGACATGTTTTATTAACATATTAGTTTTTACTCAGGCGCTCCTTTCTGGCTGACTTGCTTTGTAAATAAACATGTTATATCTTAGTTGCTACAGATTGACTATTACAACCTAACCAAGTTCTACGGCACAGTGAAGCTTGATTCCATGATCTTTGGGGTGGTTGAGTTCTGCGAGAGAGGATCCCTCCGGGTAAGGAACCAGGATCGTTTCCAGTTCCCTAACTAGCCAACCGTATGCATAAAAAGAATATTTAGTAGCGATTTTAAAGGCTCACTCAGTGAAATAATATCAGAGAGTTATCAGGAAAAGTGTATGGGCCCATATGCTTGTCAAACTAGATCACTCAGGTTTTGTCAGTCATCCGTATTATATCTTTATAAGAAAACTAGCTAAGAAATATTCAGGAGTGTAGACTTGAAAAGACAAAGAACAGATGTGGAAGAGTGATTGCCTCTTGATTCATTTTATTTTACGGGCATACTTGCTTTCGTATTAAAAGGAGACCGGATGGTCATTAAGACAGCAAGGAGGCTTGTTCCTAAGTCCTAGTTCTGTCTAAATCCTACCCTTGTCTCCCTTGGGAAGCATTGAGGATGACCCAGGAGTTGCCAGATGGGGTCAGGAATTCTGGCTGAACAAGTCCAAAGCAGAAAAAGAAAGACAGGACTGAGGCAAGTTCTTGGGAAGAACCAACTATCCAGCTAAGAATATCCAATCATTGGCTAGTTCAGAAGGGCAGGCACACACAGAAGCAGTCAATCAAAAAACAAAGTCAGGTGTCGAGGAAGAGGGGGGGAGGGGCAGGAAGGAAGCCGGGACAGTTGCTTCAAAGAGTATCGAAATATTTGCTGCTCACCTTGAGCGCTTTCTAGGCATATGTTACAAGAGGTTTCAGCCTTTTAAATACCTTGGGGTAGGGTGACCATATAATTTCATTCTCAAGATCCTTTGAGAATGAAAGGGGGTAACAAAATAATTATGTGGTAACAGCAGACATAAACTGCAACTGGCCCCAAGCAAACCAGGAATTGTGGTCACCCTACCTATGGGCTCCTTTCCGACCTCGTATCTCTTAAAAACCTCAATGTTTTCCCCAACAAAGCCAGAATACTAACATTGGGGGCAGCAGCAGCTTCAAAGAGGTCCAAACATTCATAATTCAATAAAATTTTAAGATAATGAAAGGTGCTGAACTAATAACTTAAATATTTTTGTTCAATAAGCTTCAATTAAAAAAAAAAAAAAAAAAGACAAACACAAGAGGGAGTTCCCTGACAATCCAGTGGTCAGGACTCCGCAATTCCACTGCAGGCAGCACGAGTTGGATCCTGAACTGAGGTCCTGCGTGCCTCACGCAGCATGGCCAAAAAAGAAAAAAAAAAAAAAATGTAGCTTTAAAACTGTATGTATGGCATAAACTCAAATCTATCTTCAAAGAAAACAATTATATCCCTAAATGCTCTTCTCTCTTAAAAAAATAATCTAAGTATTCAATGCAAAATTTAGAAGAATAACTATGGCCTAAGGACAGGAAACCTTCACAATTCAATTACTATAAAACTGGTAAATTTTTAAAGTGCATTCATGAGTTGTTTATTTTTTTAAAAACTACAAAACATACAAGCTTCTCATACTTCTAATTAAGTCTCTAAAACAAACATAAAAATACACAAAAGTGAAAATAAAAAAAATAAAGCTATGAAAAAGATGTTTTCAATTATGAAAGAATGTCATGACTATTAAGTTAAAAAAATGTTAAAAAAAAAGGAAAAACTTCAGAAACAATATAATCATGAAAACTTGACTCAAAGTAAAAACTTAAGGAGGTCAGTAACAGTAGAAGAAATTAACACTCCCATTACAAAGAAAACCAGATTCAGCTTAATTTTTCTAAACTTCAATGAATAATTCTCATCATCTATGTAAATACTGTTCTAAAGTTAAAAACATGAACATCCTCTAAATTCATTTAACATTCAACAAGGCTAGCATAAAGTTGATACTTAAATGTGATTAAAGACTAATTACATTTATGAATGTAAATGGAAAAATTATAAATAAAATACTGGTAACTAAGCCAGTTGTATATGAAAAGTATAATACAACTAGATACGGTTAATTCTATGAATGGAAAAAATATTACTCTAATGCATCATATCAAAAGGTCTTTGGAGAAAGACCATATGATCATTTTAATTGATGCTGAAGTGATCGTTTAAATTGCTGCTGATATAATAAAATAAACACATTCCTAATAATAACAATTTCACGTCTTTCAAAATTCAGTGTTTTCCATACAAAGGCTAGACCATATCTGATTCATTTGATTTCAGTGCAACAGAAATTTCCAATTAACAGAGCCTGGTCAAAGGGTTTCACACGGTCTTTTAATCCCTAAAATGCCTAGCCAACATTTAAATATCATATGCGTAGTGTTTTGTTTTGTTTTGTTTTTTTGCGGTACGCGGGCCTCTCACTGCTGTGGCCTCTCCCGTTGCGGAGCACAGGCTCCGGACGCGCAGGCTCAGCGGCCATGGCTCACGGGCCCAGCCGCTCCGCGGCATGTGGGATCTTCCCGGACTGGGGCACGAACCCGTGTCCCCTGCATCGGCAGGCGGACTCTCAACCACTGCGCCACCAGGGAAGCCCTGCGTAGTGTTTTTGACTCTCTACCCTATGGTGGGAAACTTCATTTACCTGAGTGGCAAATCCCATCAGAAAACTACTTCTGTGAGGAAACAAATGAGAAAGTCTCTCCCTAGACAGAGTAAAAACAATATACTTCCCATCTTATAAATATACAGCAACCAGGACTTCCCTGGCGGCACAGTGGTTAAGAATCTGCCTGCCAATGCAGGGGGTGCGGGTTCAATCCCTGGTCCAGGAAGATCCCACATGCCGCGGAGCAACTAAGCCCGTGCGCCACAACTACTGAGCCTGCACTCTAGAGCCCGTGAGCCACAACTACTGAGCCCGTGAGCCACAAATACTAAGCCCGCGAGCCACAACTACAGAAGCCCGCACGCCCAGAGCCTGCGCACCGCAACAAGAGAAGCCACCGCGATGAGAAGCCCGCGCACCACTATGAAGAGTGATGAAGAGTGGCCCCCGTTCGCCGCAACTAGAGAGAGCCTGCGCACGGCAACGAAGACCCAACGCAGCCCAAAAATAAATTAATTAATTAATTTAAAAAAATATACAGCAACCTTGGCTAACCTTGTTTAGGCACAGTTGATTCATTCATGCAATAAACATTTATCGAACATCTATTCTGTGCCAGACACTTAATAGATGTTGCAGATACACCAGTAAATGAAGATTATCACAGAGTTGACATTTTTGTAAGGAGAAGAGATAGTAAACAAAAACATAGAAAATGTCAGTGCTCAAGGGAAGAGTTACTTAGGGTCTGTCTGCTCAGAACTCCTCTCCCTTAACTTGGCCTGCTATCCACAGCTCCTTACCTGAAATGACTGACGGCTTTGGACCCTCTGTTGGAAACTATTGGTGCAGCACCTGAGTTAAAACTGGGCTTTTTCCCCAAATAAAAAACTATTGTTAGGTTCTCAGTTAGGGTGCTGTTTAGAGTTTTACTGTGAAGAATAGTTTTCAGCGTAGTTAAAACCCTGTATCTTGATAGAACCATCATCACGTTAATACTGTGAGTTCAAAATTCTAGGTCCTACACTTCCCGTGAAAGTCCAAGCGCTCTGTCTTAACGACAGAGGACTTAGTAAACGGAAGAAACACTTAGAGGTATTAAGCCAATGGATGCAGTTGATCATGTAAGTGAAAACATAGCCTAATGAAGGAATTTCCTAATAGCAATTCCTTGTTGAAAAACACTCGGGTAATTTTGCTGAGACAGAGCCTGTGTCTCAGCCCACGACCCCACTCTCCTGGCAGGTGTCTGTTCATTCCTTTACTCCTAGTGGAAGAACCGGTATATTGGATCTATGGTCATCTCCTGCTCATCTCCTTGGGATAAGAACCACCTAATGTTTCTTAAATCAGAGAGAAAAGAAACACATGTTCAGGAAAACCAGGACAATGGAGTTCCAACTTGTTCCTGAGCCCAAGGCCTCATGATCAGAAAGTCATTATTTGCCTGTAACAGTCTTTCCACAATAGCCTCCTTCAGACAACTCATCTTCTTCTTTTTCTCCTGCTCAGGAAGTTTTAAATGACACAATTTCCTATCCTGATGGTACATTCATGGATTGGGAGTTTAAGATCTCTGTCTTGTATGACATTGCTAAGGTAAGAGACCCACAAACACAAAAGACATTTATGAAAGTTAAATCTGGGAAGACAGATGTAGCGAGCTATTGCATTGGTCTCTTCACCTGTAAAATGATAATAAAAATAGTACCTATGTTATAGGGTTGTCGTGAGGATTTTATGAAACAATGCATGTGCTCCAAATAAGACCTGACAAGCAGGTATTCAATATATGTTGGCCATTATTATTTTTATTATTAAATTCTTTCTACACTGGGCTTGGGGCACATATTTTCACAGATTTGCTGGAAGTAAAAAAATCACATAAGGTCTCAGAGAAGATGACTGAATCCTCATCTTCATAAGAGAAAATATTAAGGGTAGGCATTCGTCTTGCATGAGGCAATAATAAATCTGGACATGTATATTTCCCAGATGTGCTATGAAAAGGAAGTGGATACCAGTAACTAGGGCCCCATTCAAGAATGAAGAAAAGCAAGTCCCGAGAGTAAGCTGTGTGATACAGTCTTAAATCACTTGAAAGTCACATAGGATCAGAATCAGTTGGAAAAAATGTGACACAATACCTTATTTGGTACATTTCATCCCTGGGATCAAGGCCAAACACCAGTTTCTGCAATACCACCTCTGGCCACCAGGGGGAGGCACATCAGCCCAAAAAGGTCTTCCTCTTTCAAAACAGAATGAAACATTCTATTTTAAAATAGAATGAAACAGTTTAGACTTTAGGAAATAATCTAGCCTCACCTCTCCCTTCAGGAAGGCAAGGCCTTATTCATGTTTTTTCATTGAGGTAGCAGAGGACTAGAGACATACCCAAGGTCACAGACAGAATAAGTGGTAAGCAGAAACGCTTTTAAAAAAATAGGATCAATCTTTGCTTCATATTATATACAACTACTAAACAGAGTCTTCAGACAATTGCCTTTTACTGTGTCACCTAAATAGACTTCAAAACTAGATGCAGTGCTTAGGCAAATATTGGGGCTTTAACAACATTAAGTTAAACTTAATGGAATTAAATTTAAAATTTGATGGTGATTCTGCATGCCAAAATAATTTCAAAACGTCATTTCTTTCCTTAAAATAATGGAGCTGCTGAAAAGTGTCATATCTCTGTTTTCCTGTTATCTGAAAAACTACAGGGGATGTCATATCTGCACTCCAGTAAGACAGAAGTCCACGGTCGTCTGAAATCCACCAACTGCGTGGTGGATAGTAGAATGGTGGTGAAGATAACTGATTTTGGCTGCAATTCCATTTTACCTCCAAGAAAAGGTCTGTCATGAATGAAATTTTTACTAGTTTCCCACTTAAAAATTTTTTTTTCTCACAAGTCCATGTAAGGTGTTCAGGAAATGGTGATACTGATCAGAAAATAAACACTTGGAGTTGTAAGAGGCATCAGCTGGGTCATTCTCCAGCACTACCCCCTTCTCAGTGTTCAGTGCATGCTTGTCGAGTTGAACAAATCTCCTCTGTGGATTTCCTTCATCTGTGTGTCCCTTGATATCAGGGAGAAATCATGAAGAAGTTATTGGCTTGTGGAAGCAGGACTGCGTGAGAAAATACAGAAGTTAGAGCAGTAAGAGATCTTAGAAATCGTCTGATCGAACCCTCTTCATTTGTAGAAGACAGAATTGAAGCTCAGAGAGGTTAAGAGATTTGCCCAAGAAGATAGAGTACAAGGCTGAAGACCAGTTTCCCAATTCTAGACTTCATTCATTTATCTGTGATAATGATAAGAAATGATAATGATAAGAAAAAAGTCTTACCAGTAAAACGTATTCATACTTAGCCCTTTCAGGATTGTGATGAGGGTCAAAAAAGCAACACACAAAAAAAATGATTTGTAAAGTATAAAGGGCTTTTCATGTTGAACATTCACCTGTTCTTTACTAGAATTCAGGGTTAAACAGCCTCAGAAGGCTAGGACTCAATATATGCCTCAAAATACTACCTGGATCCAAAAACTAAATTCTACCTCTAATTCTACTTTGGAATCCTCTAGTTTTCCCTTAATGGATGAAAAATTACAGTTCTGCCCCCCACTTCTTCAGTCATGTCAAGGATGCTGGGACATTGGACTCAATCTAGTAAGTGCTTGTTGAGGACCTACTGTGTGCCAAGCAGTGCTCATCATGGAGTGAGCAAATCTCTTTCATGAAATGACTCACCTTCATGAAATGACTCACCATGACACAGCATCAGATGAACTGCAGGCCAAATCCGATCCTTCTGGACATCATCCAGTTATACCTACCTATCTGTGGGGTCGGTTATCGGAAATTTTAGCATAAGTAGATTTATTTCCCTTCCCACAAGTTTAACCATTAGGATCAGTTGTTCATGAATCACAAGCCACATGAATTCACAAGACATAAATTCAAAAAGGCAGTGAACAGTTGGATGGAAAACTAAATGAGGAAAGTGTGCTTCATCTTAAGCATCTCACCATACTGAGAACACATGAATCTGTAGGTTTATTTAATTGAAAATGCTGAAGGTAGAAATCTCAAAAAGTCTGCAAGGAGCTAGGTGATCCTGGAAAACTTCCAAGGGATGTTGGAGGATAATTAATTGTGTGCCCTCATTATTATACATAAGATATGTGATAGGGGTCCAAAACCCAAGTGTCTATAGGAGCCAAACACAGGACACAGGAGTGCTTCACTCGTGTGAAGTAGACTTGATAGAAAGCACTAGGAGTAGCAGGCACACTAGTAAAACGTGAGTAAAGTGTATGCATTCTTTTTTTAAATAATACTGCGAGCACCAAAGAAAACACATCCGTGGATAATAGCTGGCTTCATGGCTGCCAGTATGTCACACCCAGAAAATATCAGTGATGGTCTCTTTGTTTATTTTCTTTTAGGAAACATTATCAATATATGTATTGATAATGTTTTATATTACATTAAATATATAGTTTTAAAATATTTATAGAGGCTTTCATAGGTTTATGCCATATGTTCCGTAAGCTATTAAATCCTCAGCCTCTTACATTCTACTGCATTCACCCCACAAATATTTACTGAGCGCTTCCTATACCCCAGGAGCTAGTCTAGGTAGACCTTGAGGGTTTCAGGACTACGATCCAAGCAGTTTTAGGGAAGGCATTGCCATATTTCCTCACCCAAATCCTGGCCTTGCCTAGTCAGCTTGGAAGGCAAGTGTGTGTTCTGCCCTATCACCAGCATCAGCATGGTAGAGGGACTTAAACATAAAAGCAAGTCGGGGACCTCTGGGCCGCTCACCCCGTCTCAACCTCGCGATCTCCATTCTGAACACACAGACCTGTGGACTGCCCCGGAGCACCTGCGCCAAGCCAACACCTCGCAGAAAGGAGACGTGTACAGCTATGGGATCATCGCCCAGGAGATCATCCTGCGGAGAGAAACCTTCTACACGCTCAGCTGTCGGGACCAGAAGGGTGAGAGTCTGACCCTTCGGGGGCCTTCTCTGGGACCCAGCAGGAATTCTAGGCTGGCTGAGACCCTGAGGTTTCTGTGACCACATCTCAGTCCCTCATCTGCAAAAGCAATGTCACATCCACCCTCCACACTCCATGGGGTAGTTGGAGGAATTCAGTGACAGTATGAACGTTAGAGGACTCTGAAAAGCATAGGACAATATACCACTGCCAGCTGCCACTACCATCAGCATTTTTGTGAGTTAGAGAATCTCGCCTTACAATTTCTTGCTTTCCTTCTGATTCCAATAAGGGACGTGTGTCTGTTTCATACCTGAACAAGATCACTCTAGCGGGACAACACATATTTTAGTTCTTACTAAGAGCAGATCTATGGTTTTGTCACATGTCCTCTCGGGGAGGAAATGTCTCCTTGCGTTCATCCAGTCCTTGCTTTACTGAGCACTTATTATGTGCCAGCTCTTACCTGTCTGGGGGATGGAGGTGGCTAAGGGATATAAGGAGGACAGGCTAGGGTCTTGGTCAGAGGAAGCCTCCCTAAGACAGCGGTCTCTGAGTTAAGTTTTAAAGGGTTAGTAGGCTTAACTTAAGGTAATCTCCTGGGTGTAAGGGGGCATGAGACCCCTTCGCCTGGTGGACCATCCATTCATTCATATCTGTCTGTCAAGTGCTGGCCTAGGCTCTGCCACACTCCCACTGGGTACCCACCCAGGGTTGGTGAGCCAATTCAGAGTCTGGCGGCTGCTGCTAAAATTCCTTCACGCTGCATTCTTTCTTGTAATTTGAATTCTTCCTACCCCACCAGAGAAGATTTTCAGAGTGGAGAATTCCAACGGAGTGAAACCCTTCCGCCCTGATCTGTTCCTGGAAACAGCAGAGGAAAAAGAGCTGGAAGTGAGTATATCTCCCTGCATGGAGTTTTTCTGGGCCGCTGCAAGAGGACCACAGACTTGGTGGATTAACACAACAGAAATGTAGACGCTTACAGTTCTGGAGACCAGAAGTGTGAAATGAGTTGTCAGAAGGTCATGCTTCTTCCAGAGGTTCTAGGGGAGAATCCATTCCTTGCTCCTTCCAGGAGCTTCTGGTGGCTACTGACATTCCTTGGCTTGTGGCCACAATGCTCTAATCTCTGCTTCCAGGCCACATTCTCTTCTGTCTGTCTAATCTCCCTCTACTTCCCTCCTGTATAAGGATACATGTGATTACAATCAGGCCCATCAAAATAATCCAGATTATCTCCCCATCGCAAGACCCTTAACTTAATCACGTCTGCAAAGACCCTTTTTCCAAATAAGGTAACTGGTTCCAGGGGTTGGGACACACCCTTGGGAGCCGCTATCAGCCTACCATACTCCCAACTCAGGAAGGAACTCAAGTACACATTACATTCTCGATTTTTAGGAGCTAAAAGAGCAAGATTCCATGTGATACCCATATTAAGCTTATAAATACTACCTCCTGATTAAAAACTAAATATGCCAACATCTAGAAACAATAGAGAAATGTACTTTCACTCTTTTTATCCCTCCTCTGAAGAAAATGGAGATTTTCTCTGTATCTGCTTAATTTTTTTGTAATGCCTCACAAAGGCCTTTAAGGCCTGTGGGAAAAAAAATTCTAATTTTCTTTTTGAGAATTTTATCTGAGCTTTTATAATCCAGAAGATGGTAAGTAAATGTTTAAAAAATATTTATGGTTGTTAAAATTTTTTTTTCAACCTTTGTTCCTTGCAGGATAAAGATTAAAATATTTTGCTTTAATTTGCAAGCAACCTGCCAGATGTGGTTATGGCCAGACTCTGCTGGGCATGAATGGGCCATTTTTACTTCTCTCTCTCTTTTTCAGCATTAAAGGCAGGTTGTACCCAGGGTTCTGAGCTATATCTGCTTCTCTCCTTGCTTCTCCTCATGCCTTCCTTTCCTCCTGCTTTTCTGGATCCTTGGATTCCTCCCCACACATCAGCATCTCTCTTCTCAAACCCTCCTTTCTAGCCTGAGTATATCCACATGTTGTTTACAACCTCTTTCACCAAAGCATCCTCCTCATCAGTTCACTTGTGTGGCTGGATGCTTCTGGAACTGGATATGAGGAATTCGATTGCATTATCTAGTAGCTGGTTCCAACAGAATACAGGCCCGAAACTCCAAGACTTGGCAGTGCCTGAAGAGCATCTGCTGTTTCACGGGCGGTGCCGTATCAGCCCATTGTCAGTGCTTCTGTCGCTTCTTTGCTAAGGCATCAGCCAGCAGATCGTTTTCCCAGGCAGCAGCATCACCTAGTGGTGAATACGGGCAACCACGGTTCCATACCGTGGTCCTGTCCCTCCCCAGGGACTCTCGTTAAGGCAAAAGAACGTAGGCAGGGACTGTATCTAGTACCATTTGTGATCCTGTTTGGGGTCAGAGTGAAGAACAAACTTTATTATTATTATTTTTTTTTTTTTTTTTTTTTTTTTTTTGCTGTACGCGGGCCTCTCACTGTTGTGGCCTCTCCCGTTGCGGAGCACAGGCTCCGGACGCGCAGGCTCAGCGGCCACGGCTCACGGGCCCAGCCGCACCGTGGCATGTGGGATCTTCCCGGACCGGGACACGAACCCGCGTCCCCTGCATCGGCAGGCGGACTCTCAACCACTGCACCACCAGGGAAGCCCTATTATTTAAAACAAATGGTTTTCACCATGCTTTTTGATCCCACAAAAGCTGCAAACAAGTGGTATCAAACGAAAGATGGTTCCACAGGCCTCCTCGCGTCTCCTTCTCCCTCCATACCTCCCCTTCCTCGCTTCTCTTCACCACAGCTGGGCAATGCATCACCTGGGGAACTTAAAAATGTATAGATTAGTGTCCTTTGGCCATGCAACATCTGGGACATACTTATGCTAAAGAAACTATTCGTTGTTTATCTGAAATTCAAGTTTAACTGGGTGTCCTGTATTTCTATTTGCTATATCTGAGAACCCTAACAAGGCCCCTTCCCAAACCAGTTAATTCAGAATCTCCCGAAATCATAAGAAGTTTTGTGAATGCTCCGCAGGCGATTCCACGGTCAGGCATGGCTGAAAACGAACGTCACAGAGCCTCACTCATTTAGAGTCACTTGCCTCATACTCACAGAGCCCAGCTGTTTATTGCCATCCCCCGCACAAAGCCTGCAAACGTCCGTCTGTAAAGCATTTTGTCTCTCCCATCAACCCCACCTGGTCCAAATCGGTATCTCCGTTTTCCTTAGTTTAGGATCGAAGGGAAGGGTGAGGCAAGGTAGTGCAGGCGGCAGTGACTGAGATACACACAGGGAGCCGGGCCGTTTCATCCTCGTTGTCAGAGTTGAGACGTTTTAAAAATAGTCCCTGCTTCAGTTACTCCCATCCCAGAACAGAATAGGATAGGATGCCACCCTCTAAGCTGATCCACCTGTTCATTCATTCATTCATTCATTTTTATTGAAGTATAGTTGATTTACAATGTTGTACTGATCTCTGCTGTACAGCAAAGTGACTCACTTATACACATATATATTCTTTTTTTCTTATTCTTTTCCATTATGGTTTATCACAGGATACTGAATAAAGTTCCCTGTGCTGTACAGTAAGACCTTGTAGTTTATCCATTCTAAATGTAATTGTTTGCATCTACTAACCCTACACTCCCAGTCCATCCCACTCCCTCCCTGCCCACGCCTTGGCAACCACAAGTCTGATCTCTGTGTCTATGAGTCTGTTTCTGTTTTGTAGATAGGTTCATTTGTGCCGTATTTTAGATTCTACCTATAAGTGATATCATATAGTATTTGTCTTTCTCCTTCTGACTTACTTCACTTCCACCTCTTCTTTCTTCCAGGTCTATCTGCTTGTCAAAAACTGCTGGGAGGAAGATCCAGAAAAGAGGCCAGACTTCAAGAAAATTGAGAATACACTGGCCAAGATATTTGGGTATGGCTGAAATTTTTACTTTTCCCTTCTAATTTCAGATTTTTCTAATAATAGCTGACATTCTGTGGCAGCTAAGTATGAGAATATCTTTTCTAATGAAAAATCACGGACTACAATACCTGTCTCAAAAAAATTAAAATGGTATGGAGATGAACAGACCATTTCCTTGGGGGAATAATCACTTGAAACGTTAAGTACTGTACTCAAGGGCAAAACTTGCCTGATTAGAAAATAAATTCTGACTGATGTGTTAAAAATATAGTTCCCTGACCCTTCTGCAGGTCATTAGGATTTAGAAGTCTAGTACAAATCTGCACAAAACCCTGGAAAGTTCTGAAGATCAAAAAGTTTCTTACAGTTTTAAAATCTTAAGATCAGCAACTTTGGCCTTAAGCACTTGAGCCATGAATCGGATTATAATTCAGGATCAAAAAAAGTAACATACAGTTATCCAGTAAGACTGAATTTTAGATTTCCCATGTTTTGAGTTAGATACAATGCAGGGTGAGAAAAATAGCTCTGAGGTAAGAGTGAGGAGATCTGGTTTCTAGGCTAGTATCTAATAATAGCTAGTTGTGGGACATTGGGCAAAACACCCGAACTGGGTATCAGTTTTATTGCTAGTAAAATTGGAATGATTTCTGCAGTTCCTTTCAGCTCTTTCTGTAGTTCTCATCAAGTCAAAGACACAGATTCTTAGTGAAGCTAATTTAATAAAGCCCAGGACCGAGATGTGGTAGAGTGAAGACAATGAAAGTGTGGCCATTGATTGTTTGATCTAAACCGTCATATGTGGAAAAGGAACAGGAAATAATAAATGATTTATTATTTTCATTCCTTCCCAGACCTGTTACTAAGAGCAGATGAGATTGTATGTGTGACATGAAATGTAAGCTCGTGAAGATAAAACTAGGCCCCTGATATTTAGCCTTTAATATGGTGGTTCTCAACGTGGCTGCACACTGAAATCACCTGGGGAGATTTTTAAACTACTGATGCCAGAGTCCTACCCTAGAGAGTCTGGTGTAATTGATCTGGGTGCAGGCTGGCATCAGGAGTTTAAATAAGCTCCTCAAGTGATTAAAATACACAGCCAAGGTTGAGGAAACTGTTTTAATTGAGTCAATTCATCATGAAATAAGATAATCCATCCCTTACACCTGCTCCCTCACTCCTTCTACCCAACTAGACTCCATAATGGTTTCCGGTAAGAATCTCCTAGGGACCTTGTTAAATATTTCTCTTAATCCCAAACCTAGCAGTTTCCAGTCATATAGGTCTGTGATAGGACTCAGAAAAGTACTCAATTTTTAACAAACATCCCGCCCCACACCAAGGGGATTATGATGTAGTCCATCTTTTTGAGTACAGAAATGGCGACTTGTAATTGTTGTTGTGATAATGAAATGGTATGATCTATTCATCCCTTCGGTTGTGTCATGAATGTTGTCGCCAATCCTCACAACAGCTGTGCGGGACTCGGTGTGCCTCCCGACTGGGCTCTGCACCTAGGCGTGTCACAGGGTCACACAAAGCTGCCATCTCATCTAAGTTGTCTTGATCTAACAAAATACTCCAGAGTTAGGGCTTTTGCTCTAGGACCCTGACTCTGTCTGAGGAGATACTATATAAGGCTCAGCTTTACTTTTCTTGGTCCTTTTCTTATATTTCCCTTTATTGCAAGTTGCTCCTTATTAAAATTTTAGAAAATATGAATAAGCAAACAAGAAAGTAAAAACATCACCTGGTTTTTAATAGATGACCACCAGTTTTCAAAAATTAAAAATGGGATGATAATTTTTGCTGTTTTATGAACTGGCTTTTTTCACTTAATAATATAGAGGTAGCATCTTTGTGTGTATCACGATTCTAATTTGTGTTTAATGATACATTCATATTCCATCATTTCATATTTTAATCACTTTTTGTTACACATTTAGATTATTTTTAAATGTTTGCTTGTGAAGAATACTGTGGCTTTCTTTGTAGTTAACTTTCAGCACATGCATGATTGTTTCCTTCGGATAATTCTTAGAAGTAGGGTTGATGGGCCGATCGGCATAAGCATTCTTAAAGCTTGTGACACATTTTACCAAATTTCCCTCCAGAAAGGCTGTAATGTATATTTTTCTGCCGTCTTACCTACATTGATTACCATTGTGCTAACATTTGTTTTTCTTTTTTTAAAATGTTATTTCTATTCCTTTGATCCTTCCTCGGGTTAAAATTTTTTGCTACATTTGTTGGTCATTTTTATTCTTTGTTTAATTACATGTTTATGATATTTGCCCATTGTTTTAATGGATGTTCATGTTTTCTTGATAATATGGAGATCTCTTCATCTATCACTACCTACAGCCTTTTCCATGACCAAAAAAATGAAACTTATATGGATACTTTGATCCGACGTCTACAGCTGTATTCCCGAAACCTGGAACATCTGGTGGAAGAAAGGACACAGCTGTACAAGGCAGAGAGGGACAGGGCTGACAGACTTAATTTTATGTTGCTCCCAAGGTAAGGAAGTCCTCCCGCGGACGTGATTTTCCAGACTCCACAGACATGCTCAGCCCTTAAGGCTGAAAGCCAAAGCATATTTGTCTAGCGATGGTTTTCTCTGTATTTATATAGGATTGGTCCCTTTTGCATATTCTTCAACAGATTGTTGTGTTTAAAAATGCATATACCTCACTTTTACAAGCACTGCTCTAGATATACTTGAACAATTTAATATGTACAGAACATGTATTTATTCTGGATGCTAGTAAATAAATAAGAATCATACTGTATTAGAGGTTGTGACAACATTATTGAATTTTTTATGTATATAAAGCCATATGTTTTAGAGTGGTTTCTATCAGTCTTATTTTCTACTTCTATGACACTGTGAACTAAAGAAGAAGAATTTTTAAAAATCAAAGATGAAGAAGGAGACCAAAAAATTTGTTTGTTTCAATAATAAGTTATAGGTAAAATCTCTAAACCTTCAGAAATAAACTGCTCACCTTCAGACTGAGTTGGAGTGTATTAAAATAAATTATGCTATTTCCCACCAAACATTTTAATTTAGTGCTGATTTAAATATAACATGTTGTTACTTAGTGCATTTTAGTCAAGTTTATATTGCACGATAAAATATGAGAAAAAAAATTTTTTTTAATTCATGTACCTTGCTAAGCCTTGTCCTGGTTTGCACTGTCTAAATAGCTAGAAGAAAGAGGTTGTTTTCCAGTGGCTTTGTGGTGCCACGGAAGGAGCATGGACGGTAGAATTAAAGTGACCTGGGTTCCAGCACCTCTTGGCCACTTCTGCTAAGTCTGGGACCTTAGGCCAGTCACTGTCTCTCCCCAGTCCAAAAATGGAAATTAAAGTTTTCCTACAGAATCTGTGAGCTTTAAGGCATTTTCAGGCACTAAGTATTAATTTCTTTGCTTTCTTCTGTCTGCCTCAAAGTAGAGGCCAAATTACAAGAAGTGGGAGCATCTTTAGTGGAGAAGGTATGGTCCCACTCTCCTCAGGTGTCTCATCACACAGGCATCTATGGGCTCATCTCTATTTTGTGAAACAATATTACAACCATGACAGAAGAGAAAGAAATTAAGGTTGAAATCCCAGTTTAACGTTTCATAAGTGTTGGTCCTCAGGTAATAACTAAGAAATGTTAAGACAAGCAAGAAATTAAAATGTGAACAGCTGGGAAATAGGTTGGACCAAGGGACCCACAACTGTCACAAGTGAGAGGTAATGTTCTCTGCTCAATGAATGATAAACTGTCCTCTTAGATTAAGGCTAAGCGAGGCAGTGTCACATTGGGTGAAATCATGGAAACTGAGATCAGCTAGGCCTGACTTCAAATCATGGTTCCACCACCTACTTGTGATCTGCAGCCTTGGACAAGTTACCTAAACACTGCAAGCCTCAGTTTCCCATCATAGGCTGGCTCAAAGAATCCTCTAAAATAATGTGCACAATATAAGGTACTTAGCACAGTGTCTGTAACGTCCATGGTTGTTATTACTATGCATAGTAGTTACGACTTTTATATATTACTTGCATTAATTATTATTTTATTTTGAACCCATGCTCATTGAGCATATCAGCTCTACATTAATAAAGGAATGATTTTGAGCTCATATGAGTTGTTTTCTAGATAAAGAAATAGTTTCTCTTCTACAAGCCTGAATGAGGAGGTAGGAGTTACACACAGGCCCTGTTCAGCCATCTGGCCCTGAAGAAAGCCTAATGCAGAACCCATGTGCCCTCAGCCTGGCATTGGTACCCTGGGCATAGGCTGGAGCCCTTATTATTCACTTTAGAGATGGCAGTTTCTGTTAGTGCTCTGTGAATGTTCTTTATATAATGCATCAGTCCTTGCCAGCCTTTCATGCTGAGTTGTGACAAAAACAACATCCTGATGATTTAGCTGCCTTCCCAGCTTTTTATCACTGATGGTTTTAACCAATAATGACACTCACGATTTGAAACATCTGGCTCAGCACCGTGGATTTTTTCCTACCCTTGGTTCAGTGTGCCATGTTGACCACTAGACGGGAGATGTTCCTATTGGATCACCAAAGATTGTAGAGCAAGGGCTGCAATACACAATGACTACAGGGCAAGTCACTTTGATCATTTATATACAAGTTCTTTATATTTGCAAAGGAAAACTAAAATATACATGCATGATACCTAGAAGAATCCAAAATAAATATTACAGCAAAATTGTAAATAAGTTGCAGGTAGGAGCCAGATACTACTTAGACACTTATTTCACAGTACTCCTTGGGGTTTTGAAACAGGTTAAAATAGAAGTTTTTTCTACCTATGGAAAAAACTACCTACCTGTGGGAAGCACTTCTAAGACACCTACTCTGTATACTGTGTCAGAAAAAACCTGTTATCAAAGTTCACCAGGTTAAGTCATAGCCCTTCCTTCATTTATCCACCAACATTAGTTTCTCTCTCAGGTAACATACTATTTTCTAAGCTCATATGACTTTTCAGCTATAAGCAGTAAAATGAAGGGCAAAGATGGCGAAATATCCAATCTTATCATTAGTCTGTGTAGCCTCCAAATAATCTGCACCCTTCTATGGGGCACGTAAGGAACCACCACCCCAGACGTGCCCCTGCGAATCTAACCAGCCACACGGCAGGGATGGTTTTCAAGTTCCCAAATTTCATCATTGTACCAACTGAAAGGACCTCCCTTGACGCTCTGAAGGTTCTCTAAATGTGTTTTGGGAATGCTTGTGGTTGATTGGCTGTCTGTTTTCCAGGAAAGTGCCAGACCTTCTTCCTTTACTACAGCCAGCACACCTCCAAATCTTCCCCATCACCCCGAGGATCCGAGGCCTGGGTTGTGGAGGAATGTGATGCAATTAAAAGCCTGAAGGGTGGGAGTTACTGAGTTCCAGCACTGGCTCTGCCCTCAGTGACTCTGGGACCTTGTGCAAGTCATACTTTTTTATTTGGTTGGGTTTTTTTTGGCTGCACCTTGCAGCTTGTGGGATCTCAGTTCCCCGACCAGGGATTGAACCCAGGCCCTGGACAGTGAAAGCATGGAGTCCTAACCACTGGGCCACCAGGGAACTCCCCTTACTTTCTTTTTAAGCCTCAGCCTTCTCATCTGGAAAAGTAAGGGATTTTATGACCTCTGTCATACCTCCCAGCTTGCAGGCGGTCCATATTCTGATCCTTTACCAAGTGATCCCAAAGGCAGACAGGGAACACGCAGCCTCATGTCAGCACCCCTCCACCCCATTTACTCAATGAAAAGGCAACTTGGCACATAAAGGAAGTGTGGCATCTCTTCTTGTGGTTCTTCTCTCTTAATTCTGAGTCTGATATACTGCTCTTTATATCTGTTCAACAGAGATATTCTAAGTTGCTTCTATTTGACTTGTGCAGTTTTAGCAGAATTTTAACTTGTTTACGTGGTAATTGATGTTGCTTTTTAAAGGACCCAATTCTGCTCCAAAATGTTTCAAATAAATCCAGGTTTAGAATATATCAAAATTCATTTTAAATACATTATTTCTTCATAGTGATATTAAACAAGGCCATGTTAAATATGCCAGGGAAGTAAAACTATTTACTGATGAGAAAGTCAGATCTGAGAGCTGTCGTGAGTCAAGCTCTTACATTAATGACACACTCTCCTCGGCTTCTGGATGTAGAGCTCTATCTAGAAGAAGCTATCGATAGAGAGGTAAAAAGTGAGCAAGTATTAGGATTGTGTAGGTATTACAGTTATGTGTACATGTTTATTAGTGTTATAATCAAGTATTAAATTAATACTGAACCTCCTATTCATCTGAGGTCAAATACATGTGTTATGTGTGTATGTAGTATATTCATACATTTGGTATATGCAACCTATCTTTGCTTCCTACACAATTCACTGGAAATCCCCAATTTTAGAATTCCTGGTGGACAAATAGTACTGTCTCAAAGATTTCTGCAGGGGAAGAAGAAATTTGCTGAAGTTGAAGGCCTTGTTTTTCGCTTCCTCATCTAGGCTGGTGGTCAAGTCTCTGAAGGAGAAAGGCATCGTGGAGCCTGAGCTATACGAGGAGGTTACAGTCTACTTCAGTGACATTGTGGGGTTCACCACCATCTGCAAGTACAGCACCCCCATGGAAGTGGTGGACATGCTCAACGACATCTATAAGAATTTTGACCACATTGTCGATCACCACGACGTGTACAAGGTAACCACTTCACCTAATAGGCTGAATGATGGTTCAGCCCCAGTCCTCTGTCGCTACCCACTAGCCCCTCTGCCCCAGGATTGGTTCCAGGACCCCCATGGATCCCCAAATCCCCAGATGCTCAAGTCCCTTGTATAAAATGGCATATTTGCATATGACCTATGTACATCCCCATGTACTTTAAATCATCTCTAGATTACTTATAATACCTAATACAATGTAGATGCTATGTAAATAGTTGCTGGAGTGTGGCAAATTGAAGTTTTACTTTTTGGAACTTTCTGGAATTTTGTTTAAATATATGTGATTCATGGTTCGTTGAATCCACAGTGCGGAACCTGTGGATACAGAGGCCAGCTCTACTCAGGTCTTGTCCTTTGTAATTTAAGATTTAATGAATTAGTGGTTGAATCTGAGCTAAAAGTGAAGGGAAGTGGAAGAATAAGAAGGGTCGTAAGTCGAAGTGACCTTGTGACTTTAAGGACCCATAGGAAAGACCCAACATACAGTCCAGCAGGAATGAATCTGGGGTGTTAAATTTAGGGAAAATGGTTTACTCTTCCGTCATCTTCACAAAATGGGCAGTGTTTAGACTGATTATGAATGAAGGAGAGAAGGCACCGGAGTTATTCTCAGGAGAATTGGAATCTTTTGTCGTTGTTGCTGAAGTAGCATGCATCATTTGAAGAAGAGTAAAGAACAGAGCTGGATCTGTTGCCTGACCAGGGTGCTGGCCAGTTCCGGGCTGATAATGTCTGAATCAGAAGAGTAAAGGAGAATTGCATTCCCACATTTTCATGTTGGAAAAGCAGCAGAGCATATGGAACAAGTAACTTCAGAATTAGAGCCCTTTATTCAAATCCCAGGTTGCCCCACCTCATTGCATGACCTCATAAAATATAGTATTTAATTTCAGCAAGTCTCAATCTACCTATCTGTAAAATGGCATAATAATACCTAACTCAATGGATTATTTTGAAGGTTACTGAGATAAACAATATGACTAAAACTCTGTATCCTTAAGTTTAGGGGTCATTCATGTAACAGTCTGTTATGACGGTTTTACCCACAGGGAGGACTTCCTTTTAGGATTTATCTTAGCCCAGTCCTCACCCTATGTAGATCAGAAAGCCACACTAACAAGAGTTCCCGTTGAATAGAAAATGATTATGCATTTTAGAGATACTCAGCAAAATGAAGTTAACTAACCAACACACGTGAACTATGTATATGATTATGAAAATAATATTAAAAGGGAGAACATTTATCAAAGAATAAATAGGTCTACTACCTATTACAAGAAAAGTGATTGCAATCATCATAGTACAAAAAAGTGTATTATGTCCTAGAGGAACCTATAATTTTTTTAACATCTTTATTGGAGTATAATTGCTTTACAATGTTGTGTTAGTTTCTGCTGTATAACAAAGTGAATCAGCTATACATATACATATATCCCCATATCCCCTCCCTCTTGTGTCTCCGTCCCACCCTCCCTATCCCACCCCTCTAGGTGGTCACAAAGCATGGAGCTGATCTCCCTGTGCTATGCAGCTGCTTCTCACTAGCTATCTGTTTTACAGTTGGTACTGTGTATATGTCCATGCCACTGTCTCACTTTGTCCCAGCTTACCCTTCTCCCTCCCCGTGTCCTCAAGTCCATTCTCTACATTTGTGTCTTTATTCCTGTACTGCCCCTAGGTTCTTCAGAACCATTTTTAAAAAAATATATATTCCATATATATGTGTTAGCATACGGTATTTGTTTTTCTCTTTCTGACTTACTTCACTCTGAATGGACAGATTCTATGTTCATCCACTTCATTACAAATTACTCCGTTGTGTTTCTTTTTATGGCTGAGTAATATTCCATTGTATATATGTGCCACATCTTCCTTATCCATTCATCTGTCGATGGACACTTAGGTTGCTTCCATGTCCTGGCTATTGTAAATAGAGCTGCAGTGAACATTGTGGTACATGACTCATCTTGAATTATGGTTTTCTCAGGGTATATGCCCAGTAGTGGGATTGCTGGGTCGTACAGTAGTTCTATTTTTAGTTTTTTAAGGAACCTCCTACTGTTCTCCATAGTGGCTGTATCAATTTACATTCCCACCAGCAGTGCAGGAGGGTTCCCTTTTCTCCACACCCTCTCCAGCATTTATTGTTTATAGATTTTTTGATGATGGCCATACTGACCCGTGTGAGGTAATACCTCACTGTAGTTTTGATTTGCATTTCTCTAATGATTAGTGATGTTGAGCATCCTTTCATGTGTTTGTTGGCAACCTGTATATCTTTTCTGGAGAAATGTCTATTTAGGTTTTCTTCGCATTTTTGGATTGGGTTGTTTGTTTTTTTGATATTGAGCTGCATGAGCTGCTTGTAAATTGTGGAGATTAATCCTTTGTCAGTTGCTTCGTTTGCAAATATTTTCTTCCATTCTGAGGGTTGTCTTTTGGTCTTGTTTATGGTTTCCTTTGCTGTGCAAAAGCTTTTAGGTTTCATTAGGTCCCATTTGTTTATTTTTGTTTTTATTTCCATTTCTCTAGGAGGTGGGTCAGAAAGGATCTTGCTGTGATTTATGTCATAGAGTGTTCTGCCTATGTTTTCCCTAAGAGTTTTATAGTGTCTGACTTTACATTTAGGTCTTTAATCCATTTTGAGTTTTATAATTTTTTTTTGTCAAATAGTTTGTAAATAATGATAAGAGCCAAAGATGACTTTTCTGGTATTTAGAGATGTTCCTAAAGTTATATAAAACCATTCAGATTATTTCAACATTGATAGAATTGTCATCACATCTGGATGATTCATATTATTATAAAGTACTTTCATATGGTTAAAATCCTTTATAGTGGGGACTTCCCTGGTGGTGCAGTGGTTAAGAATCCTCTTGCCAATGCAGGCAACATGTGTTCAAGCCCTGGTCTGGGAAGATCCCACATGCCGCGGAGCAACTAAGCCCGTGCGCCACAACTACTGAAGCCCGTGCGCCTAGAGCCCGTGCTCTGCAACAAGAGAAGCCACCGCAATGAGAGAGGCCTGTGCACTGCAACGAAGAGCAGCCCATGCTTACCACAACTAGAGAAAGCCCGTGCGCAGCAACGAAGACCCAACACAGCCAAAAATTAGTTTAAAAAGTATTTTTAAAAAATCCTTTATAGTTGTTTTATCAACTATTTCACTAGGCTATAAAAACCCTGAAGAAATTAGCATAGAACTGGTCTTGAACTAGTCCCAGGAAAAGCGTACAGGGCCATGCTCATACTGAGTTCTCGAAAATTTTTGTATTTTTTATGTGACTAACCGCTTCTGTTTAATTTCTTGTGCCATTAGAATGGGCAGATTCACTGATGAGAAACTACTTCCACAGGTGGAAACCATTGGTGATGCCTACATGGTGGCTAGTGGTTTGCCTAAGAGAAACGGCAACCGCCATGCAATTGACATTGCCAAGATGGCTTTGGACATCCTCAGCTTCATGGGGACCTTTGAGCTAGAGCATCTTCCCGGCCTCCCAATATGGATTCGCATTGGAATTCACTCTGGTATGTAGCTGAGCACTGTAGCAATCGAGAACCGTGTGTACCTCTGTGCACCAACTAAATCAGAAAGGTTAAAGGATCTTCAGACATGATCAATTTTCACATGAGGTTTATTCCTGCCAAATACGAAGTCCCGTTACACATCCTGACATAATTAGACCTATAATTAGTCTCTAGAGAGTTCTAGGAAACAACAGCCATGACAGCACTCATGGAATGATAAACACCAACCACAAACTAAAATACCAAGCTCCAGACTTCCTATTTAAGCCACCCTATTTACTATGTCATTTATCTCTTCCCCATTCCCTCCCTCTCCCCCACCCCCAACTTCTGTGTATTTTTTTTCCACTAAACTATTACAGTATCTTAAATGGATTACGTTATCTACAGGGGGGAAACATATCTGGTCAGATCCCTACAATAAAAGGGCGTTTGTTCCCCCAACCCCTCAGTGGTACAGAAAGTACATGAGCCACTTTAAAGACCATGAAACTTATCCAACCTTGAATGTAGAGATTTGAGAAGATGAGTTACAAATACAGCAAGTCCCCTACATACGAACCTTCAAGTTGTGAACTTTTAAAGATGCAAACATGCGTTCGCGTGTCCAGTCATGTAAGTTAGTTCACATATCTGACGTATGTTGTCACATGCGTGCATCCTCTACAAGAGGTTGTGCTTTTGTGTACTTTACTGTATAGCACTGTTTAGAGTACAGTAGTACAGTATCTTTATTTCGAGCCCAGGATGTCCAGAAGTGAGTGTAAAAGCAGCGGTGACGTAGCTGGTACTACTGTACTTTTCAAGGTATTGTACTGTAAGATTTAAAATGTTTTCTTTATTTTTTGTGTTTGTTTTTTATGTATTATTTGTGTGAAAAGTATTATAAACCTATTATAGTACAGTACTATATAGCCGATTGTGTTAGTTGGTTACCTCGGCTAACTTTGTTGGACTTACAAACAAATTAGACTTAACACACTCTCGGAACAGAACTCGTTCCTATGTAGGGACTTACGGTATTGCAGAAAAATATAGTGGTAGAGGAACTCAGAAGTCATCTAGATTAATCTTTTACAAGGCATAAATTATTCCAAGATAAGTAATAATATAACCACATTTAGAATAAATAATCCCAGGATTCCCTGAAAACTCAGTATTTCCAAAGTCAGCTCACTCCTTTATCAAATAGGTGTAATTGTTAGACAGTCTTTCCTTGTGTTAAAGTAAATCACATCTCCCTATAATTTCTTGTCATTGCCCCTTTTTCTGCTCTCCAAGCCTCACAGAAGACCCACGGTAGAGAAAACCCAAGAGGTCACTCCCAGCTTTGTGGTGAGGGCCAGACAACTACATTTGCAAAAGTCATCCTGTATCCACCGTGCCTAGCACAGAGTCAGACAGTAAATATTTGGTTGAGTAATGAATCAGTGAGAGTCTCAGAATGACAGTAAATAGAAGTTAAAAAACCGCTGCCACATCTTTGACAGCCAGGAACATAGCTGTGGCCTTCCCCAGTCATGTCACAACCAAATTGTCGTAGATGTTTACATATACACATAAGGGAACTGTTCGGCATCTCCCTGACCCATCGCAAATTGTCGGGCCTGGAGGAGGGGACAGCAGCAGAACTGATGGAACCAGGGAGGGAGAATGGAGCTCTGGGTCCTGGTCCCCTCTCTTGTCCTCTGTGACCTACTCAATGCCTGAGTGACTGCCAGGGCCCAGGCACTGTCACATTGGGCTGGAATGAGAGTAAATAGTAGACCCATATACCGGGACGGGTTTATCCCTAAGAAATTAAAAGGTTGCAGTTAAATATTGATAGTTGAAGACAAAACATAATATCTGCAGGCATTTTCCACCTCCAGGCCCTTCCCAGTTTTATCATTCCATTTTTGAAGTGACTAGTCAAGACACAGCCTTGGGAAGCTCAGAGATCTTTTTTTTTTTTTAATGTATTTTATTGAAGTATAGTTGATTTACAATGTGTTGGTTTCTGGTGTACAGCAAAGTGACTCATTTATACATACATATACTAGTTTGCATCTGCTAATCCCAAACTCCCAGTCTGTCCTTCCCCTCATCCCCCCTCCCCCTTGGCAACCACAGGCTGTTCTCTATGTCTGTGAGTCTGTATCTGTTTCGTAGATAAGTTCATTTGTGTCATATTTTAGATTCTGGGAAGCTCAGAGAGCTTCTAATCAAGTAGCTGCTGCTGTTTTTGCTTGTTTTTTTATTTCTTTGTGGTTTGTTTTGTTTTTTGCATTGAACCTAACAGAGGAGGGTTCAGTATTTTTATTTTTTCAGTGTTCATAAACACAGAGTATTTGTACGACGAATCTATCAAGAAACTCATAGAGGTCAAAACCCAATCAGCCAACCATAAAATCAATAGTTACCTCTATCCAAAACCCGATTTTGCGGTTTCTGAGTTAATCTTTAACTTCTAAAATTTTAGCTCTTTGCATTCCGTCATTCCACACAAATGCTTGCTTGAGCAAACCCCTCTTTCCTACCTGATATGCCACTGTGCATCGCCTTGCCTTGGCTTTTGTTCTTCTTTTTGGTGTATCCCTGTGCGACAGGCTCCCCATTCTGTATTCACATGGTGCATGAAATGCTCAGGGAAGAAGATGCCAAGTCCTTGTCTTCTGGGTCTTCCATCATCAGGCCACCAATGCCAAAAAGGCTACTCTGACTTAAATAAAAATAAAATAAAACAAACTTGGGCCACTGAGCCTTCGATGTACTGTGCCCTCCAGCAGTTCAGCGCTCCGGGCTGTGTGGCTGGAAGAGGAAGCAAGCAGTGGGATAGTCTTCATCCTTCCTGAGAACCTTCTATTTAATATATTAGAGAGGGGGACTTCCCTGGTGATCCAGTGGTAAAGAATCCACCTTAACAATGCAGGGGACGCAGGTTCGATCCCTGGTCAGGGAACTAAGATCCCACGTGCTGCGGGGCAGCTAAGCCTGCTGAGCTCACGCACCTCAACTAGAGAGCCCGCGTGCTGCAAACTACAGAGCCCAGGCGCTCTGGAGCCCACGTACCACAACTAGAGAGAGGAAAGCCACACGCCACAACTAGAGAGAAGCCTGCGCGCTGCAACAAAAGATCCCGTGGGCCACAACTAAGACCCAGTGTGGCCGAAAATAAATAAATAAATAATAATAATAATAATAAATAAATAAATATAAATAAATAAATACATCTTTATATATATATATATATATGGATATATCCATATATATATATAATTTCAAGGAGCACTTTACACCTCTGTAGCCTGGATCTCTGGATGCCTTGTTTCTTGCCAATGCGCTTCTCTGTGCTAGAGCAAAATACTTTCTGAAAGTGTGATTTGGATAATGGTGCTCCTCCATTGAATACATTGATTTAAAACAAAAGTCACAGGTCACATTTCCCACCTTGAACCGCTTCTCCATGAAATGAGGTATCGTGCATCGTGACCCTGAGAAGAGGCCTGCCCCCTTACCTCCCCCCCCGCCACTCCACTCTGTGACTTCTGTTGATTCCACCTCTTGCTTTCTGTCCCTCTCAGGTCCCTGTGCTGCCGGAGTTGTGGGCATCAAGATGCCCCGTTATTGCCTGTTCGGAGATACAGTCAACACAGCCTCGCGGATGGAATCCACTGGCCTCCGTAAGAAGGGAGACTGCTTTTCTTAGAGGACAGAGATTCTGTCTTCCAGCAGAGGGGAATTGTAGGATAAAATGCAGAATAAGTGCCAGTGAGATGAAGAATGACTCTTCACACTGACTGGCCGTGAGCCTGGGTCAATCCGGTCCTTGCTACAAATTGCCGTTTACTGATAACTATTTTTTTTTTTTTTTTTTTTTTTTGCGGTACGCGGGCCTCTCACTGTTGTGGCCTCTCCCGTTGCGGAGCACAGGCTCCGGACGTGCAGGCTCAGCAGCCATGGCTCACGGGCCCAGCTGCTCCGTGGCATGTGGGATCTTCCCAGACTGGGGCACGAACCCGTGTCCCCCGCATCGGCAGGCGGACTCTCAACCACTGCGCCAGCAGGGAAGCCCTAAGTGTTTTTTTTTTACTACAATATCTAAGCTGCCAAGAGCACCTGTAATAAATATTCTGGCTCAAGGGGGAACAAATGGAGCTGTATAATAGCTTTCAAAACGGATGAGATTTTCATTTATCTATTTTGCATTTCCAGCCTTGAGAATTCATGTGAGCGGCTCCACAATATCCATCCTGAAGAGAACGGAGTGCCAGTTCCTGTATGAAGTGAGAGGAGAAACGTACTTAAAGGTAAGGAATCCACAGAGACAGCACCCAGAAGAAAGCTCTCACCAGCAGCCGGGGGATGCCTCCTTTGAGACTGGATAGCCAATGTTCAGTATACTGATGAGCATGAGAATGAAGAATGCTATCCTGTTCTCCCCGCAATGATCACCCACTCTCCCCTGTAGGAGAAGCTACCACCGAAGACTATAAACTCAGAACTTTCCTTTACTCCAAAGACCCCTTCTGATGTTTTGAACTATGGCCACTGCGTTATAAAATGCCACCACCACTTCTTTCACCTGTATCCAGGTTTGTCCCCAGTTCCCCCTCCACTCCCAAGAGCTAAGTCTATTGCAGGACTACTTTAGTCAAAGTCCCCCTCTCCCCACTTATGTCCTCGCTTTTACTGCGAGATGCTGCTACTCTCTAAGGCCACCTTTCTTGCTGTACTTTTCTGAGGTTCTGGACCAGTGAACCTCAAGGTGTGGCTCCACATTCTGACTCAGCATCATCCGGGCACTTGTTACAATGCAGATTCCTGGACTCCCCCCACAGGCCTGCTGAGTCAGACTCTCCTTGGGTGTAGATCAGAAATCTGTACTCGAAACACGTAGTCTACGTGACTGTGATGCACAGGGAGATGTAAGAATCCCCGTTTCAGATGCGCCGTGCTGCCCTGCACATTTAGTACAGCAGCCCTCGAGAGCCACCGCGTGTCTCCAGGTAGCCCACCGGCTGCTAGTTGAAGGCAGCCGCACTCACAGTTGGTCCGAAGCCAGTGATCGGCCAAGACCATCTGCCTCTACTAGTCATGGGGCCGCTGGCCTCTACTCTGTGACGGCAACTGGGAAAGCCTCCTTTTAGGTAGTTGTGTCTGAACATCACACTCGCTTTTTTAATTCTCCGTAAATACATTTTCTGCAGGGTGTTCCCCCCAAAACAGAAGTGGTCTAAGGATTATTACAGTCCAAACACAGCCCCAAACCACGATTGTTTTGAATGAGTGATTTTTAAAAATATAAACATCCAGTCTCCTTTTCAAATACAAGCTCTAGCAAAAACAGAATTGCCTGTGTTTCCCTTTATTTTATAGCCTACAGGTGGGCCCAGCCAGTGGTACTTAGTGAATGTTTATTACAATGCACATGCGTTTATAATTTACACACTTAAGGTGGGGAAACTGTGGCACAAGTTTCGTGGCAAAGTTTTGGGACAAAAAGGGCCAGAATAAAACGTAAACAACAGAAACCAGTTGGATTCGTTGGCGTAGCAGGATTGCAGATGAATGTTCTTCCTTCTTCATTTAGAGCTCTTGTGCTGTTGCTGTGGTGATATTTTGAAATATCTTTTGGGGAAGAAAGAAAATTCAAGTTGAATATATACATACCACATTACATAGCAATCCCACTACTAAGTTTAGGCCACAAGAAATATTCAAATATGTACATAAGAATATGCACGTCTGGTGGATGAGAGACTTATTTTTTAACAGGCACTTAGAAATAAAGATCGATCTACAGATAATGCAAATCATATCAGGAACAGGTGCTGTCCTGAAATACAGGCACTGATGAGAAACTCAGAGGTGAAATGTCTTTTGGAAACGGATACTTGTCAGAACGGTGGGTCAGAACGATGGGCTAGAGCCGACTGTCTTGGTCTCCATGGCACACACCTTTCTTTTCTCTCTAGGGAAGAGGAACTGAGACCACCTACTGGCTGACCGGGGCGAAGGACCAGGAGTACAACCTGCCAACCCCTCCGACCGCGTAAGCTGCCTGCGGCTGTGATGGGGAGGGGTGGGGGAGGGGAGGTCTTGGCTTTGTAAGTTGTGCTAAGTGCAGCGGGTTTAACTGTGGTCGAGTGCTTTGCCAGTGGCAGTGATGCAATGAATACAAGGTGAGAGACTACACATATGAAAAAGCTTAGAAACCTCCCTTCTCTGACTGCTAGAGGGTTTCAGGCCTGCTCAGGAGACCAGAGGACAGTTTAGGGCTCCCTCCCTGCCCCTCTGGTCGTAACAAAAGTAGAGCAGTGGAGCACACTGTACTGCATTGCCTCCCGTGCCTGCACTGCTCTGCCGAGTCACCCGATGAAACAGGAACGCCCCCAGCTCCAGGACTGCAGGTCTGGGTCTTCACATGGAGCGTGTGTTCCCCGTGAGATGAGGAAGACAGGTTTCTGGTCCAAGTAACCGGTTTCAGTTCCCCTAAAGATGACTCAAATGGTCTTCCAGTTGCACCTTGGCCACTGCGATCAGTCACTGTGGCCATCGGAATGGCTTTTGCTGTGGTGGAGAAACCCTGTTTTGCAGACTCCTAGACGCAGGACCCAGACACATGGGGAAGACCGTAGAGATGCCAAGACAACCCAGATCGTCCCTGAGTCACGGGGGACCTGGCCCCTTATTAAGAGCACCCCAGGGCCATTCTAAACTCTTGAAACCCTCCACCCGTTGTGAGCCCTCCCCAGACAAGCCACACTCCTAGGAAGGCGTGGGACCAATGCGTTTTCAGAGTTTCGTGGTGGCAGGGGCCTAGCACCCTCCTGGCTTCCTTTCCCCTCCCTGCAGAGGTATGTGTAAACCTAACCATGCCTCCGAATTCCGCAGCATGTTGTTTCACTTTGAAATTGAAATATACAATAATTTCCTGCTCGAAATATATCCTGCTTTTCCTACAACTACACAGAGCAGGGATGACAGATCTTTAAGCTCATCAGGGGAAGGCAAGGATCATTTTGTGTTCTCTGGACTTCCTGTGTTCAGCCCAGAATAGGTGTTCAACAAGTATTCAGTGAATGGAACTGGCGGTTCTGGAGCTGAGGGATAGTCTGTATGAATTGCTGAGAAGATCCGTTTTCCCTCCGCACTCTCTCTCCAGGGAAAACCAACAGCGATTGCAAGCCGAGTTTGTAGACATGATTGCCAGCTCTTTACAGAAAAGACAGGCCTCAGGGATAAGGAACAGAAAACCAACCCGGGTAGCCAGCTACAAGAAGGGCATCCTGGAATACTTGCAGCTGAACACGACAGACAAGGAGAGCACCCACTTTTAAACCTCAGTGAAGTCTAAGGGCTCAGGCAAACTAAGCCCAGCTGCACTTGGGCAACAACCTCAAGGGTCCTGAAGCTTCCATTTCTCTGACACCTCAGTGGAACGGAAGAAGACTTCGATGCAACCTCTTCAGCCTCGGCTGCCCTGTCCGGAACATAGACTTGCTTCTGTGAATCAGACGTGTGCCCTCAGGGCGATAATTACCTTTTACTCTGGGGCCCAATCTCAACAGTTACCCCAGGGAGCTTCGACCTGGGAAAGAAGAGGAATGAATGTACCATCTCAAAGTTGAGGAGATTTTGTTCTTATTTCGCCTATTTTTGTTTTGTTTTGTTTTGTTTACTGGCTCTTTTTCCTTCTGTATTCATGATAGGATTCTTTTTTTAATTGTCGCAATTATATTTTAAGTACTTTGTCTCCATTAAATTATATTTAACTCATAATTTTTGCAGAAAATATGCAGTATATGAGGTAGGAATAAAAGTTAAGTGTTTCCTGGGTCTGTGGATGTGTTTCCATCTATTGCACCCATTTTTCCTTGAATGCACCATCCACCGCCTTGCACTCACCGAAAAACTGACTTAATTCCCCTGCACTGAAGGAGGGCAAAGCTGGCATCATTGCTCAGGGATACGAACCTTGACGTTTATCATTACCTGTGTGCATGTGGGAATTTTGTGTCTAGCCCTCTACCATAGGAGCTGTTTAAGACCTGGGCTAAATTCAAATCCTGTTTACCTGTAAAGACACATTACTTCAAACTCTGCAAATATCCCCCTTTCACATCCAGCAGCAATCTCTTGCCCCTTCTAATGGCACTCTAACATGACTCGTCTGCTTGAAATCTCTGGGGAAAGGACAAAAGTCAGGTTGAGTAGACTAGTATCAGCAAGGGCAAGAACAAGCATGTAACACCCTGGCACTAAACCACTAAAACAACTGCTCTAACCACATCATGCCTCCCCAGGCCTCTGCCACAAAAGCCACCCCAGAGATTAAGAAACAGGTTATGTCTTCTCCATCACCTGGAAAAGCAGACAATCAAAAAGTAATAGGGCTTCCCTGGTGGCGCAGTGGTTGAGAGTCCGCCTGCCGATGCAGGGGACACGGGTTCGTGCCCCGGTCCGGGGAGATCCCACATGCCGCAGAGAGGCTGGGCCCGTGAGCCATGGCCGCTGAGCCTGCGCGTCCGGAGCCTGTGCTCTGCAATGGGAGAGGCCAAAACAGTGAGAGGCCCGCGTACCGCAAAAAAAAAAAAAAAAAGTAACAAATTATCTCCTGATATATAGGTTGAACACGTAATATGCAGCAAGAGTCCTTCCTTGGAATCTGGAGGTTTATAATCTGTCTGTGCCTCTGTGTCCAGCACAAGGAGACTTTATACACAGGGATGAGGTCGTGGCATGGAAGTTCTTGGTCATTCATTCATTCAGGAAACATATTTGACCTTCTCCTTTTATTCCAGGGACTGGGCTTAATGTAGGCGGTAGAGACATACAGTCTCTGCCAAACCTTGAATCTTATAGGAGAGAGAGAAATGGAAAGAGATAAGTGGGTGTGGGGACCAAGCAGCATCCTTGACAACAGGCAAACTTAGCAACTCTAAGGTCGACCAGAAAATTGTTTTTAATGCTCACAGGGCATTGATGAAAAACTTCTCAGTTGAAGACTCCAGTGTTTGTATTCTATTATAGACTCTACATGGTTGTGAAGTATTTCTTGACCTTTAAACAGATGTGTGGCCTCGGCTTGTCCACTTAACAGTGTGGATGTATAACACCAGTGATGACAGTGACTAAGAATGGTACCAGTCAAATTCCTTCTCTGCTCTTTTCTAGCTGTAAATTAATTAATGTCTCCAAGCCTCTGTTTCATTAATAAATCATTAATCATAATATCCACCTCAAGGAGTTGTTATAATGATTTTTTTAATGAAATTTGTCAAGAACCTAGCACAGTGGTTCATATAGTAGATTTTCAACATATAACCTCTACCTTCAATTTTTCCCCCCTCTCTCTACTTGCTTAATTAGTCAAAACTAAAGCATTTAAAACACAGGACTTTCATGTGCAATAAGCATACTTAAGATGATTTTTTTCAAGAATTGATTATAGAATTTTTCAAATGTACACAAAAGTAGAGAGAATAGCTTATGAATCCCCATCGAGTCACCATCAGTTTCAAGAATTACCAATATTTTCCCAATCTTGTTGCATCTATCTTCTACCAACTTTGTTTGTTTTACCAGATTGTTTTAAAAGAACTTCCAGGGCTTCCCTGGTGGTGCAGTGGTTGAGAGTCCGCCTGCCGATGCAGGAGACGCGGGTTCGTGCCCCGGTCCGGGAGGATCCCACATGCCATGGAGCGGCTGGGCCCGTGAGCCATGGCCGCTGAGCCTGCACATCGGGAGCCTGTGCCCCGCAACGAGAGAGGCCACAACAGGCTAGAGGCCCGCGTACCGCAAAAAAATAAAAAAAATAAAATAAATAAAAAATAAATAAAAGAACTTCCAAATATCCTTTCTTTCACCTATAAATACCTCAATACATCTTTTTTTAAATTTTTTTTATTGAGGTATAGTTGATAGAAAATGTGTTTCAGGTATACAGCAGTGATTCAGTTTTATATGTACATGTATATATATATATATAAACATATATATATATATTCTTTTTCAGATCTTTTCCATTATAGGTTATTACAAGATATTAAATACAGTTCCCTGTGCTATAGGTCCTTGTTGTTTATCTATTTTATATATAGTAGTGTGTATCTGTTAATCCCAAACTCTTAACTTACCCCTCTCCCCCCTTAACCAGTTGACAGTTTATGTAAAGGGTCAGACAGTAAATAGTTCACACTTGGTAGGCAACCCTCTCTCTGTTGCAACTACTCACCTCTGCTGTTGTAGCACAAAAGTCGCCATAGACAGTGTGAAAGGCCATGGGCAGGATGTGTTCCAATAAAAGTTTATTTTTATTTGCAGCTATTGTTTGCTTACCCCTGCTCTAGCAGATAAGGATTCTTTTAAAATCATAACTAAAATACCATTATCATAGCAAATGAAATTAATGAAAAGTCCTTAATATCAACTAATAACAGGTTCATTTTATTAAAAATCTCCCTAGCTGTTTCAAAAAAATATTTTACATTAGTTTTTTCAAGTCGGGATCCATAAATGTCCATATGTTTACACATGCCTGAAACATTACTCTAGTCTCTTTTAACCTATACTGTTTCACCCATACACACTTTTTTTCTATGACATTTATTTGTGGAAGAAATTGAGTCATTTTTCCTACATAGTTCCTCAATGAATTTAGCTGATTGAATATTCATGGTTATGTTTAATTTGTTCTTATATTTCCCATATTTCCTGGAATTTGGTAGTTAGACCCAGAAGATAATTAGAGTCAGGTTTAATATTTGCCCAAGATAATTTATGTAGCCAGTCTCCCAAAGGAGAATTTAGATGTGGAGAATAATACACTGAGATTCCAGCTCCAGTGATCAGTAATGAGACTAGATTATAATGCCACACTTGGCATTAGTTTTAATCACCCACTCCCACCTCAAACCCCCAGAATGACAGAAAATTACTTCTATAAAGAATTGGGGAACAGGAAAGAATATCCTCGGTGAACCAGAAATTATGAGGCAATTCTGAAAGACAGAAAACAGATGGGATCAGACTAAAAGAGAGAATAGTAGCCCAAAGCAATTGTAGAAGAGGACTGATGGAAAAGGTAGGAAGGGTTCTGGGGGAGCTCCAAGCTCAGAAGGAGCAGATAAAGGGGCAAGAGAGAATCTTAGTGTTAATCAACACTAGGGTGGAGTCTACCATTGCCCATGAGAGTACACAGACTTAGGGGGAATGGAGCCAGCTCAAACCCTGGCCTGGCTCTGCCTCTGACCAAGGCTGAGGCAGCCATTGCCAGCACACACATTCCTGTCCACACTTGGGAGGAGGGGAACTAGCTCCAGGTAGGAGACCAGTGAAACCAGCTGAGTAGTGTGGCAACAGCCCCACTGGCCCTGACCCAGCCTCTAACCAAGTCACACCAGGGAAAAAGTGAAGCCAGCACAAAAGTGCAGCCCCAAACCCTCAGGCCCTGGCTATGATGTAAACCAAGGTAGAGACTACCACCACATCTGGGAGAAACCCAACTCAGGGCTCCTGCTTCAGCCCCTTGGGTCCCAATTCCACTCCCGACAGGGTGATAACAGCCACTGAGCATAGGAGAAGCTCCAGCTTGCACCTGCCTCTGGCTCTAGCTGCTCCAGCTCCAACCCTACCTCCTACCAAGGTGGGGCTGCCAGCACACCTGTGGGAAGACATGCTCATTTCAGATCCATCTCTCCCACCAAAGCCACTGGGTACCAGAGACTGTACAGGATGCTCCATTCAAGGACACCCCTTCAAGACCACAATAAGTAACTGTTTCACTAATTTCATGGGGACAGAGAAAGTTAAACAAGTTGAGAAGACAAAGGAATTTGTTTAAAATGAAAGAACAAGAAAGAAAAAAACCTAAATGAAGCAGAGATAAATAATTTACCAGATAAAGAGTTCAAAGCATTAGTAATAAGAATGCTAACTGAACTCGGGAAAAGAATAGATGAACACAGTGGAAATTTTGACAAGGAACTAGAAAATATAAAAAAGAACCAGTCATCACTGAAGAATACAATAACTAAAATGAAAAATATACTAGAAGGAATTAACGACAGATTAGTTGATACAGAAGAACACATAAGTGACCTAGAAGATAGAATGGAAATCACCCAATCAGAATACAATAAGAAAAACAAATTTACAAAATGAGGATACATAAGGATAGCTTAAGGGACTTCTGGGACAACATCAATCATACTAACATTAGCATTATAGCAGTCCCAGAGGAGAGGAGAGAGAGCAAGGGGTAGAAGATGTATTTAATGAAATTGTGGCTGAAAACTCTGAACCTGAGGAAGGAAATAGATTTCCAGGTACAGGAAGCACAGAGAGTCATCAAGCAAGATGAATCCAAAGAGACCCATATATGACATCTCATAATTAAAATGACAAAAGCTAAAGAGAATTTTAAAGGCAGCAAGAGAAAAAGAGTCACATATAAGGTAACCCCCATAAGGCTAACCACTGATTTTTCTGCAGAAACTTTGCAGGCCAGAAGGGAGTGGCATGACATATTTAAAGTTTTAAAAGGGAAAACCTACAACTTAAGATACTATACCTTCAAGGTTATCATTCAGAATTGGAAAGATAAAGAGCTTCTCAGAAAAGCAAAAACTAAAAGAGTTCATCAGTACTAACCCAACCTTAAAAGAAGTGTTAAAGGGTCTTCTTTAAGTGAAAAAAGAAAAGGCTACAACAAAAAATAAGAAATCATAGGAAAGGAAAAATTCCACTGGTAAAGGCAAATATATAGTAGAGGCTGTGGATCAACCACTTAAATAAGCTAGTATGAAGGTTAAAAGACAAAAATCAACTATAACTACAATAAATAGCTAAGGGATAAACATGAAAATGTAAAATATGATATCAAAAACACAAAACAGGAGAAGAGAGTAAAAAATGTAGATCTATTAGAATGTGTATGAACGTAAATGACTACCATTTTAAAACTAGTAGATATAGTTCAATGTATATGAAGTCCACGGGAACCACAAATGAAAAACCTATAATAGATACACAAAAACCAGAGAGAAAAGAACACAAAGATAACACAAAAGGAGTCACCAAACCACAAAGGAAGAGACTAAAAGAAGGAAAGAACAGAGGAGAACTACAAAAACAATGAGAAAACAAGTAACAAAATGGCAATAAGTACATACCTATCAGACATTACTTTAAATGTTGACAGACTATATGCTCCAATCAAAGGACATAGGGTGGTTGATTGGGTTAAAAAATTAGACCCGTCTATATGCTGCCTACAGGAGACTCACTTCAGAGCTAAAGATAAACACAGACTGAAATTGAGGGAATTAAAAAACATATTCCATACAAATAGAAATGAAAAGGAAGTTGGGATACCAATACTCTTATCAAAGTAGACTTCAAAACAAAATAGATAGATAGACAGATAGGTAGATAGATATAGATAAATGTACATGTGTTCTATACACTAACCCAGTAGGTAGGACCTAGAAGTCATGACACCCAAATAGCAATGAACACAACTAGTGTCCAGATAGTTGCTTCTAAATACCATTGCCAAAAGGAATGAGGGCTCCTTGCAGAAGTGATTCATTTTAAGACTAGGGCAGGAGGGAGTTCCCTGGTGGCTTAGTGGCTAGGATTCCAGGCTTTCACTGCTGTGGCCTGGATTCAGTCCCTAGTTGGCAAACTGAGATGCCACAAGCCATGTGGCACAGCCAAGAAACAAAAATACCCTTAAAAAAAAAAAGACTAGGGCAGGAAAAATACAAAATAAACCTGGAGCACCTTGTGTTGACAGAAGGTAATGAAATGCTCAAAAACAAACAAAAAAAAGTTGGGGGCATGTCAAAATGACACAGAAGCCAACCTGAAAGAACTCCCAAATGGTTAAAGCTGGAAGAAATTTAGCAATAAAATAAATAATGAAACTTAAAGAATAAAGTAGATATCCATGATTCCATACCAAAATAAATGTGATTAAATATACAAATAAATGAGGGAGATGAGATAACACCTCCTTACAGGAGGTGTTATATAGGATTATATAAGGATTATCCTATCCTTATAGGATAATCCAATTAAGAAGTGTAGAAAAATGCAGGAAAAAGAAAATGGCTATGAGAACACCAGAGTAATAATTTTTACAGACAAGTTCCATCAATTAATGCTAAAATTAGTGGGTGACAGTTTAAGGACAAACAGGATGTTTGTATAGTTTCAAAGTATCTCCCCTCGAATGTTTATTATTACAAAGGGAAAGTAGTCATTTAAAGTGGAAAAGCCTCCGACACCACCTTAACCAGATAATTAAACCTAACTTCACCAGTAACAAGACATATTAACAACATCCTGTACCCCCTCATACAGTGTCTTGAGAGGGTCTCTTCACCTATGTGATATTTTTCCTTAATATGCATAACCTCAGTCTCATCATGAGAAAACATCAGGCAAAATCAAATTGAGGAACATTCTACAAAATACTTGACCAGTTCTAGGAATAAAGTTGGAGGAAATAGGCCCTATGAGAATTAGCTTAGGAGATTCTATCCTAGGTTGAAGGACTTGGAAATGAAAAATGTTTGAAGTTACAGAGATGATCAGTAGAGGTACTGATGGGGATGGAAAAAGATATTCCATGCAAATGGAAATCAAAAGAAAGCTGGAGTAGCAATACTCATATCAGACAAAATAGACTTTAAAATAAAGACTGTCACAAAAGACAAGGAAGGACACTACATAATTATCAAGGGGTCAATCCAAGAAGAAGATATAACAATTGTAAATATTTATGCACACAACATAGGAGCACCTCAATACATAAGGCAGATGCTAACAGCCATAAAAAGGGAAATCGACAGTAACACAGTAATAGTGGGAGACTTTCACACTCCACTTACACCAATGGATAGATCATCCAGACAGAAAATTAATAAGGAAACTCAAGCCTTAAATGACACATTAGACCAGATAGACTTACTTGATTTTTATAGGATATTCCATCCAAAAGCAGCAGAATACACTTTCTTCTGAAGTATACACAGAACATTCTCCAGGATAGATCACATCTTGGGTCACAAATCAAGCCTCGGTAAATTTAAGAAGATTGAAATCGCACCGAGCATCTTTTCCGACCACAATGCTGTGAGACTAGAAATCAATTACAGGAAAAAAAGCTGTAAAAAAACACAAACACATGGAGGCTAAACAATACGCTACTGAAGAACCAAGAGATCACTGAAGAAATCAAAGAGGAAATCAAAAAATACCTAGAAACACATGACAACGAGAACACGACAACCCAAAACCTATGGGATGCAGCAAAAGCAGTTCTAAGAGGGAAGTTTATAGCAATAGAGGCGCTGATACCATTGATAATGGAAGGAGGTGGAGAACAAGGTAGAGAGTATTGTAGGTGAGCCAACTCTTCGTTTGTCCTAGCAGGAAGTCAGATAATGTCGGATTGATAAAACGAGAAACAATAGTATAGGTATATTCGCTTGATTGATGCTGACACCTTCAGAAGACCTAAAAACAGAAATAGTAAAAAGGGACAACCTCAGAGACATTGCTTCTCATTATAAACACTGATTATATTCGTATTCTTTAAACTATGTGCATTAATTGCTTAGATTATTTTAAAAAATAAATAACGGGGAGGGGCAATATAGGGGTAGGGAATTAAGAGGTACAAATTATTAGGTATAAAATAAGCTATATTGTACAACACAGGGAATATAGCAAATATTTTACAGTAACTATAAATGGAGTAGAATCTTTAAAAATGGTGAATCACTATATTGTACACCTATAACTTATATAATGTTATACATCAACTATAAAAATAAATTAAAAAAATAAATAAGATAGTATTGCATAAAAATTGGGACTACTATGTTTTTGAAAGACTCAGAATAAGGGCTTCCCTGGTGGCGCGGTGGTTGAGAGTCCGCCTGCCGATGCAGGGGACACGGGTTCGTGCCCCGGTCCGGGAGGATCCCACATGCCACGGAGCAGCTGGGCCCGTGAGCTATGGGCGCTGAGCCTGCGCGTCCGGAGCCTGTGCTCCGCAACGGGAGAGGCCACAACAGTGAGAGGCCCGTGTACCGCAAAAAAAAAAAAAAAAAAGACTCAGAATAAAATTTGTTTAAAAATTAGATGTTCCCCATGCATAGAAAATGAGATTTAATAAAACAAGGAAAAAATAATTCATGCAAATATTTTTCAGAAACCTACCTATTGCACAAGTGAAGTACACGTGTCTTTCTGAGAGCATCTTTTAAGTGATCACATAGCCTTTGTTTTTGTAAATGAGAAAAAAACAACAACAGAAATGATGTGGGAAATTGCTCCTTTTGTGCTTGAGTCACATGAATTTTTATTCAGCCAGCAGATGGTAGACCAGATGTTGGATAATATGTCCTGAAAATGACCTTGTTTTATTAAGTGGTGATAAGTTAACCATTATAGAAACAGAAGACTTTCCAGCCTAGAATTCTCATGGAGACTTTGTATTTGCAGTAATAACACATTGTTTTCATGTTTGCTAAAAATGCCATTATCTTCTTTTCTGTCTTTTTATAGAATATAAACCTTTGTGTATGTGCTTACGTATACACATATATCATACAATGCAGTCCCAGTTAAAACACATCTTATCTAGCACCTTTAAATAATTTCAGTTTAACATTGTGTAGATTATTCCATCAAATTGTTTAATGTATTAACCTGACTGCAGTGTAAATAGAGCTCACAGCAGAGAAACCAGTGACACACTCCTGGTTTATGTCCTAATATTTGGTCAGACTCATGACTCAAAACTCACATTTGTTACAAAAGACATGAATTATCGCTTCCAGTTCCATATTTCTTTTGAAATAAATAATCAAATCTTGTGGTTTGTGATAGGGCAGATGGTAAGAGTGGGAATTGCACAAGAACCTTCTGCAACTTCTAAAGAGATCCTAAATTACTCAGTCACTCATTCAGCTTTGAAACAAACATTATATAGAGCAGTATTTCTCACTCTGTGATTCTGTGATCAAGGATCCTTTTTCATTTCAAATTGACCAGAGAATGATACTTTTATAAAACACAGAAGCACACGCTTAGATGTTATGGCAATGTCCATCTGCCATTGCAAACCAGGGCCGGTCTGCAGAGCCCCTAGTAGAGAGGACCATACATTCAGAAATGTAGATTTCAGTCTCAGCTTTGCCACAAGCTAAACCAAGAGCTTCTGGGCCAGTTGCTTAGCCCTCAGGGCTGCTGCGAAGACCAAAGGAGTCTTTATAGGTGAAAGCTTTGTAAAGAGAGGAGAACTATATTCATATTAGCTATTATTCTGAACCTCTCTGGACCTCAATTTCAGTCTGACTCAGAGAGAATTGAAGGAGGTGATCTGTATAGTACTTTGAACTTTAATGATTCTGTGTATTGATGCATTTGTTTACATAAAGCAAGAAGGGTGGACAGTGTGTGGATACAGTGTAGTGCCAAGAGGTTTCTAGGAGCTGGGCATAGAGCAGATAGTGCCTGGCCCCTTCTGTCTCCTCCCCCTTGGCTCCCTGGGTTGACTGATAAGAAGACATCCGAACAAAGGCTGCTCTTGGACACTTACAGGCTCCACTTGGAAGAGAACTTTTGTGAATCCTGACCAGCAAGTTGGGCACGGGACTCAGCATTACCATGGGAGCAAGAAGCCCTACCGCCCACCACCCAGTCCCCTCCATGAAGCCTTTTTCTCCAGAGGAACAGTGTCCTGCCTTGATTCTGCCTTGTTGCTTGTAAACTTCTTCCCCAGTGAGAAGGCCCTGTTTCTCAGCTACAGGGAAAAGAGTCTACTCCAGCTAGTCCAAAAGTAAGGAGTTCATCGGTAGCTCCCCCAGTCTCTGGAAGAGCAGGAGAAGCGGACTTAGAGGTCACAAAACCAGGAGTCTGCAAAAATGAAACCTGGATTGTCACAACAGAGAACTGTTTCAGCGAAACACCACAGGACCCTGCTCCCCAGCACTGTTAAGAACTGTAATCCAGAAACCCACTACATTTGCCCCAAAGGACCAGATGCTTCTGCCATATGCATGCTGAAAATACCACCTCCCCAAACACGGCCACCTCTCTTATTGCTCCAAGTTTTCCAGGATGATGTGCTCCATTTTCATATGCACATGCCATATGCCACCACCAACCTGTCTCAACCAGTGAGAAGGAAGCCATGTAGTCCTTAAAGAAAAAAAGAAAAACACCCAAAACAAAAACAAAGCAAGGGCTTCCCTGGTGGCGCAGTGGTTGAGAGTCCGCCTGCCGATGCAGGGGACATGGGTTCGTGCCCCGGTCCGGGAAGATCCCACACGCCGCAGAGTGGCTAGGCCCGTGAGCCATGGCCGCTGAGCCTGTGCGTCTGGAGCCTGTGCTCCAGAACGGGAGAGGCCACAACAGTGAGAGGCCCGCGTACCGCAAAAAAAAAAAAAAAAAAAAACTCAAACAAAAACCTATCCTGTAGCATTACATATAGGAGGTAATCAGTAACACAGGTTGATGATTTCACTGCTGATATTGATCATGACTTTGCTTATGCTGATTCCACTGCCTAGAAATCTCTCCCACATTCTTCACTTGTGCTTTGAGATTCCTCTCAGGTATCATCTCCTCTTGCAGGACTTCTATGACCCCCATGCATCCCCTCCATGCTCAGTGCCCATCCCCTGTGCCCCCCAGAGCGCCCTGTGCTTACCTCTATCACAGCACTTACCACACTGTGAAGTGAACTGCTGACCTCCTAGGCCCCTTCAGACCATGAACTCCTCAAAGGCAGGGGCTATGGTTCATACATCTATAGCCACAGAGCCTAGCACAGTGCCTGGAGTACAGTAGGCACTTCACATGTGCTTATTGAAATGCAACTGTGATTTAAATTGATTTGATTTTTAAACTATCCTTTGGCTTAAGGTCAACTGGGCCTGAGATTTGTCAGGAGCTCGCTAGGCCTGGGAGAAAGATCTGAGCTGCTCCTCGTCTGTGTAGCTGATTAAAGCAGCAAGCCAACAAAGAGAGCGAAGCCTCTAATCATTTACTGAGATGGTATAAGCAAGAGTCTGAGGCCAGAGGAAACACCACCTCCCCCTGTTGCATTTCCCCCATGGAACAGCACACCTGTTAAGGGTTGGGGGACCAGCACGGATGACATCATCTCACTGTTGAGGGAGCCTCCAACAAAAGGCTCTGGCTGTCTTACTGACTCTGGGGTCAAGAGAGGGCAAGGGATCAGGGCTAGGAGTGGAAAAGTCCTGGGTCCTGGGTCAAAATGGGGTAAAGTTTCTTCAAGTTTTCCTCTTCCCCCTCCTGATAAGGAGGCCTCCCCAGAAACACCTGGGGGGATTCTCTAGCCAAGGCTTCAGATAAAGAGACCTAGGAATGAAGGCACCCGGGCCAGGAATGCAAAAGTGCAAACAGTACGACTGGCCTGAGGGCCTGAGTCCGTGACTTCACCTCCCTCCAGAGATAGCAGTGCATGGCCTGTGCACCAGGCCTGTGATTTAAATTGATTTGATTTTTTAACTATCCTTTGGCAGGCAACGTTCCCTGTGAGGCCTGCCAGGAAGAGCCTATGGAACTGCCTACGGTCAGGCCTGAAAACATTCACACGTAAGTTTTTAACTAGGACCCATCCTCCTCAGTATTAAAAAACCAAAACACAGAAGCAATAACCTAGAGTGTCACAGCTGCCTCCCAGGCTTTCCAGGGATGTGCACACAGTAGTATATCCCTCTAGGGACAAATTGCTGAGAGAGGAGTCCAGACCCATAGCTCAGCTAAAGTGAAGAAGGAATGCATGCTCCTGTAGTTAATTAGGAGAGGCCAACAAAACTGACCTAGAATTTATCTATACATTGGAAAAACTGATGCAGTTCTTCTGTAAAAAAGAGTAATTAAGAAAAAAAACCCAAAAGTTAATATGTGAGTTGTTTCTTCTCAACACCAACAGCCAATTCTCTGACACCAACTGGGTGACCAACAATTCAGTTCTTTTCTGACAGTAGCTACCAACTTAGCACCGACTCCACAGGTTAAGGGCTTGGTCTCACAAGACTGTCTCCACAGCAGTTGCCTGTCACAAGTCCCAGAAGGCCACCCATATTCTGACTGAAGCTGTAATCCAGAGGTTCCCATGACCCCCTCCTCAGGGTCCATAATTTGCTAGGACAATTCACAGAACTTGAGAAAACACTTTATGTTTACCAGTTTATTGTTGTAAAAAAGAAACAACAGGCCCCAAATGGAGTCATTTGTGCTAAGCCCATGTCACCAAAGTAAGACTTAATACCTAACCTATTGGAACTATAGTCCCAACCCCTCAGGAAACTTCAACTAGTCGACCTGGAATTACCTAGTCAGCCCTAAGTGAGGTAGTCCTCCCTATAGGCTCTTCCATTCCCTTTAGGAGGTGACCTTGCCTGAAATAATGCATTCTTTGCTAATAATTTTCCCCCTTTCTGCCTTTAAGAATCTTTCCTTTTGTACAGCTTAGCAGAACTCCCTTCTATTTGCTAGATGGGATACTGCCTGATTCATTAATTGTTTAATAAAGCCACTTTGATCCTTAAATTTACTTAGTTGTGTTTTTGTTATTTAATAGTTTGATGGCAGCAGCGGGACTGAGGGAGACTTTCAACAGCTTCAAAGACAAGGAGAAACACAGGAGTGGTACCCTGTGACCTGTTTGAGTTCACTGTCTTTCTCACCGTTTCCAAGGCCCACGGGTAAGTCCTTTCTTGGTTCTCAGCTCTGCCCTCTTTGCAGGGAGCTCCTAATCTAATTGGCTTTTTCCATAGTTACTTATTTGGTTGGAAACCCCAGCCCTTGGTTTTGTCCCCAGATCCCCTGTTCCACATCGGGAACTGCAGGGTTATTGGCCAGAGTTGGGCTGGGTCTGACTTAAAAACCGGACTAGATCTGGATTCAGACTAGATCTGATTTAAATGGGACTGGGTTCAGTGTGAGGCCTTGAGTGAATAAAATTTTAAGTAAAGGCTATAGCTAATGGGAATCTCAGAAGTAAAAAAAAAAAAAAAAAAAAAAAAATCACAAAATTGGTGAGCATGGGAAGAGCATTTAATAGAAGCTGTTAGAATATTCACCACCTAACCCAAAGACTCTGGTGTTAGGACAAGCTGGTCACAGGATGGGTTAGATCAACACTAGGTCACCTGCCAACCTCAAGAAAATTTCTGTGCTGTGAGGTACCCTGCAAAACACCACACAATCCCCAACCCAGCAGCACATCCCTTTTGTGTATTATTTTGACTCTGAAAGACCCAAAACTTTCTCTTTAAAGAAGAAAAAAGGGGGAATCCTTAAAACCCAAAGAGTTAAGCATGCCACCTTCCTACATACCTGCTTAAGAACTATGGTCCAAGAAGCTATAAATATCTACCAAAAATGGTCAAAATCTCGCTAAAGACAATCTAGAATTTTGTGTCCTGAGAACTTGCCTTGGTAACCATCAGGTTGGGGGCCCCAAAATATGGCCAGACAAAAATGTGGGTTGCACCCCATGTGTGGCTAGATATGGCTCGGCAGAAATGTGGGTTGAACACCATTTGGTAAGGGTCCTACCAAACTGCTGCCAGCCCTCAGGGAAATCACAGGGGCCACTATGAGGAATGTTTTAGTTGGATAATATCATTTAAGAAGTGCATTTAAACACAAGGGATACATATTTTAATTGGTATGAAGAAGCCTCCAAAATGTTTCAAAATTCCAAAATAGCCCATTAAAAGATTCATTGCAAAAGGCTAAAATGAAAAAAGTAAGGACATAAAAGGCACCTAAAACAAAAGACTGTTAGGACTGATGTAATTCCTACTGCTCCGCTCTATCCTCCTTTATTCGAGAACTTATTCTAGCAATCCTCTGTCTGAATTGCCTTTCTATGCTGAAAAGACTATTAAACAGTTACCTTTCGAAGAGCTTGGCCTGACTTTCTGCCTCCCTGGGACATGCAGGCTGTTGGTTCTTTCTTTTGGCTCTCTTTGGGAGTGACTCTGGATCTTGAGAAGGCAGTACCATTTTCACCCTCTTTGAGGATGCCTTTGGGTCCATGAAGTTGTTTAATTTTGCTAGAAATATGTAGTTTGTCCTGGCTGAAAACTGACAAGACAGTTAAAAGAATTTTTAAGTAGCTCTGTGGTCAAAAGTTGCTCAGAGATTGGAAGCTGATATTCAGATCCTGATAGGAATTTTTTTAAAGCCTTCTCCCCTAAAGAAATTAAAGATAATGCAGTTGGATGAGTAGATCAATCCATAATATCATTTAAGCCTCAACCCAATTTCTTATGGAATTGAGAGCAACTGTCAAATCTTTACAAAACTAGGAAGACAGCTCTAGAGGCAATTCAAAAGTTCACTGTTCCTTTTTATCAATCCCCAAACCTCCCCTCTTTATCTTAAAAGGCTTGTAACTTACATTGTTTCCCTCTGTCTCTGAGATGTAAATGTTGAAGCACAAACTTCAGGGATGTATTCTTATCATAAGTAAAATGAAAGGGGGGAAGATCATTTGAAACTTAGGATCAAGAAAAAAAAAAAACCAACAACTTAGATCCAACTTCTTCAATAACTAGTAAAATGAAAACTATTAGGTCTCTTTGTGTTTGACTGTGTTTATGTGTTGTAGATGTGTGGCATTTACTACCTCTGGATGGTATTACTAAAATTAATAGTTTGTAAAAGAGCTCTATTTAATTGGCTTAAGTGCTTATATAAATTTAGTATTCATAAAAATTCTTATAAATATAATAACGACTAACCGAAATGTTTTTCAGGTTCACATTATCTGGGAAAATATTCAGTATTAAGGCTAGTTTAAGTTTGCTGGTTTAATTAAAGCAAGCATGGCTTTAGGGTTATCAATGTTAAATGTAAAATTTTTATTCTACCTGGGTTTACTAATCAAATAAGGTCCTATTATCTCTGTTACAAAATTTGTCTGCCAGAAAAATAACTTTGGATGATGGATGACTCTGTCTAATGTCCCATGAAGTTCTTGTGGGTAGCTTAACCTAAATGTTGAGAACAAGTAAATTAAATAGATAAGAGTTTCTAGGTAAACTTTCTAAGCCATTTTTTCCAAATCTTTCTGATAACCTAAAACCTTAGAACTTTGCTAAGTTAAATTCAATGAGGGAAATTCATTGAATATTTAGATCATTTCTAAATAAAAGACAGAAATATTAATTACTGACATAAGTTTATTCACTTTTTGTTTCCTTTTTTATAGAGGAATTAGACATATTTGGATCTATTAGTAAACACGTTTTGTGCCAAGCTGAGAAATTTACTATAAAAAAGCATGCCTCCAGAAATTACAAAAAGTATAAATTTGCCAGGCCACAGAATGCTAATATAAAGGACAATTTACAATTGCTTACTTCTTAGCTTTCACTAAAAATTAAGGGCTTCTAAGGATTAAAGATAATCCTAATATATGTGATTGAAGCTACTAAAAATAATAAGGAAAACATTTCCATATACAAGAAAAGATATGTGTTTTCAGTAAACTAGGTATAAGGAATGGAAATGCATTTTGTTAAAGGAAAAGAAAGTATTTTGTCCTGGCTGGGAATAAGGGAAAAAATAGGACAAAAATGAATCTAAAATGTATGTATGCAAAAAGAAAATTTGGAAGTTTGTGGAAAAGGAATACTCGAAAAAATTTTAGGTGTAGTCAGGACAGTCTATGAATTAAAATAAATTTAGTTAAGTAAATGAGCTTTCATATCAAAATTAAGCTGGTTCAAAATTATAATTTGGTCTTCTCTCTCTTTTTTACAAAGTTTTCTTGGACTTTTGGTCTGCTTTTGATAATAACAGATTGTAAAAGATTTTTCTTTATCTTTTAAGTTACATACCCAGAAAACAAAGATTTTGTCTTTTATCAAAATAATTTCCTGTGCTTCATGTTATCTTTATCATTGGATCTTTGATTACTTAAGTAAACCTATCTTCTCAATATTGAAAAGAGATAAATTTTACTCAGAAGTGTATAATTTTCTTTATTTGCCTCTGAAGTCTTTGTCACTTTGGTTAAGTAGATAACTGAGTATAGTTTCACAGTGACCTATGATCTTATATTTGACCAAGTGTTTTAAAACATTTTTGACAAACTTTCCAAAATTCAAATTCTAAATAATGTCTTTTTGACCTTGAACTAATTTGGGTTTTTCCAACTTAGAAAAACCCAAGTTAGAACATCTGAAAAGATTCATTCTTTCTCCTTATAGAAAGAGAGATGTTACACTAATTAGACTTATCTGGCATATTAAAGTACATGAGAAGCATTGTTAAATAAGTGATGATCAACCTTAGGTTATATTATGTGGGTGAACGTTACTAATATAAGTGTTCTAGACATTGTATAAAATTCCTGAAATTCAAATATGTCCTGCCATAACGTTATCTGTCATAAATCTAGTTATCTTGAAATGTTATGTGTCACAGAAATAACCAAATTTTCTTGTCAATTCCATTATAATGAACTTTCATCAGATCTTTAACAATGGGCATTTTAAGCCTTTTGTCATTTACAGGCAATTATTGTTTACTACAACAATTTTGCAAAAGTGTTCCTACAAAGGTATTTGAGCTTTAGAAAAATTCATAGAAAGTACTCTGACAGGTACTGTAGAATATAGGTTTCTGATCACTTTAAGATCATAAAACTGAACTGGGTAAAAATTTCTAGAATTAATGGAAACACAATTCAAGCAGAATAAGAATTAATAACATGGGGCTAAATGAAATGATGAAGATGATTATAATTTTTATGAATTTTGCTCGTTCTTTTATGTTTTGCTTTTCCAGATTTAAGGAAACCTTTCTCTCTTTTCTCTTAAAGCTATCAAGAATTTAGTAAGATATGCCTTTGGAAACAAAGATGAAACATTTACCTTTTCTTCCTACCTAATCCCTCTAGAATTTGGAAACTTGTTAAGTATTCTTTTCATGGCAAAAGAGTTAGTTATTTGCTAAATTCAGTAAGAATCTGTTCTCCTTGTAACAGAACACAGTTGGAAATATTGACTATATCAACAAGGCTTTGACTGGAGTATCAAATTTGAGAGAGATATGCATAGACTCAGATATGACCAGACAGCTTTAAGGAACTGCTTGAACTTTGGATTGGCTACTTGACCAGGAGAGATTTTTTAAGAGTTCAATCTATTATTCCTTATAAAAAGTCCTAGCAAAGCAGTCTTTAAAAAGCTTATATGGTCAAGCACTAGTCTTGCTGCACTCATGTAAATAATCAGATGAGGTTTAATGCAAATAAATTAGTTTTATTTTGATTATCTTTGATTAAAAATGGGGGCAAGTGTAGAAAAAAATTATTTTTGCGCCTTTTTAGATATCAGATTTTAGTCTTTAATGGTTTTGTTTTCTCCCTGTAAACTGGACTGCATCCTGAATTCTTCTAGTTTCCTCAAACATCTGGTTACAACTTTCCAAACTAATGTTTTCCAACTTTCTCCCACCCTTCTAATTTAGAATCACTAAGAACAGAGACCACTCTTGAATCTCCTTAGAAGGGACTGTACCAGGTTCTCCTTACTACCCAGATGGCAGCCAGACTCAATCTCCAGTCCCTCTCCTCTCCCCAGAGGTGGAGGGGCAAGTCTGAAAGTTCTAACCCTCTAATCCCCTGGTTGGTTTTTCTGGTGACCAGCCCTCATCCTGAAGCTATCTAGGGGCCCCCAGCCTTGGATCATCTCATTAGCATACAAAAGATACTCTTACTGCTCAGGAAATTCTCAGGGTTCTAGGAGCTCTGTGCCAGGAACAGGGGACAAAGACCAAATAGTCTTTTTAAATTATATCACTGTCAGGCTTGCTGAGGGTGGACATCTTGGGAATAGAATTAGGAGCTAACCTGCAGCTCCCAGAAACTGCTATCTTAAATATGATGCTCAACAGATGGAAGATAGTAGTAGCGGTAGTACTTATACTCATTATTTATGATTAATGTTGACTGGATACTGCACTGATTCCTAGGGCTACTTGTAACAAAACCATAAACTTGGTGGCTTAAAACAACAGAAATTTATTCTCTCACAGTTCTAGATACCAGAGTCTGAAATTAAGGTGTCTGGAGGTCGTGCTTCCTCTGAAGTCTCTGAGGGAGACGGTTCCTCATCTCTTCTAGCTTCTGGTGGAGTAATCTCTGCCTCTGTTTTTACCTGACCTTCTCCTCTTCTCTCCAAGTCTATCCTCGTTGTCTCTTTTCTCTTAAAAGGACACTTGTCATTGAATTTAGGGCCCATCCAGATAGCTCAGAATGACCTCCTCTCAAGATCTTTAATTTAATTACATCTGCAAAGATTCTTTTGCCAAATAAGGTCACATTCCCAGAACATGGACATATCTTGGGGGCCATGATTTGACCTACTAGAGATACATCCTGCGCTACTCATATAATTTCAAAAGGGGGGCACAAGCCTTCCCCTTTTACTTTATTCATTCTCAAGGCAGAGAAATTTAGACACAAGTCTGGATGAAAGCCAGTGTGGAACCAGAGCATCCCTGCAGGAGACATGAATGCAGATCCTTGTTCTTTTCTTCCTCCTCTTGACTCTCTTGCTCCAGACTTCTGTGACCAGGGAGGCCCAGGGGACAAGGGTAAAATCCATTGAAAAGTACCACAGTGCTGGCTGCTGGAGATAGGAAATGATTAGGCTTTAGGTGAGAAGGGTAAAAGAAATTGAGATTCCGAAGTCCAGCTCCACTCATAAGAATGGCAGATCAGATAGAAATTTGAACGCCTCTCTGGCACTTTATCAACACTATCTCATGAAGCTTCACGGCAATACTGCATTTTGTAACTGAGAAAACTATGGCTCCGGGGACTTAAAGCAACAACTTGCCACTACTAATTGGTGGAGACAGGGCTTGAAACCAAGGCTGCCTGTCTGCAAAGTCTCTAAATCTGTCAAGCCCAGCAGGGAAATTGAATAGCATTCTGTGAAGAATGGTGATACTCAGCAGAAGTAGCCATCTATGGAGTTGTAAGGGGAGAACCTCCTAATAACCACAAGATATCTAAAACTGTGGGATAACCATTTCCCTTTTTCCAGAGATCTTACAAAATTAGAAAGGCCTTTTCCGGGACTTCCCTGGTGGTGCAGTGGTTAAGAATTTGCCTGCCAATGCAGGGGACACAGGTTCGATCTCTGGTCTGGGAAGATCCCACATGCCGCAGAGCAACTAAGCCCATGCACCATAACTACTGAGCCTGCACTCTAGAGCCCGCAAGCCACAGGTACGGAGACTGCACACCACAACTACTGAGCCTGCGCTCTAGAGCCCCCAAGCCACAGCTACTGAGCCCGCGCGCCTGGAGCCTGTACTCCACAACAAGAGAGGCCACTGCGATGAAGAGTAGCCCCCGTGCACTGCAACTAGAGAAAGGAAAGACCCAATGCAGCCAAAAATAAATAAAGATCATTCACTTATTTAAAAAAAAAAAAAAAAAAAGAAAGGCCTTTTCCCAACTCATCCATTTCTGTCTGCAACCCCAGCTTTCTTCAGTTTTCCTATGTTTGTTAAACATAGGTACTAGGGATATTCTTTAATTTAATCCACTACAACCTCTTAAGTAACCATTATCCTTGCTTTACAGACTCTGTAGCAATAAAGATGAGCAATTTGCCTAACATTACACAAGTACTGAAAGTACAGGCCAGTATTGGGACATAGGTTGCCCAGATACCAAAGCCAATGACGGAATTGAAACTTTGGGGTTATTATTCGCTCTCTCTTCTCAGTACTACTCATTTGGCACTTGTATTTATTCTTTAGTCATATTGGAGATATATATATATATATATATATATATATATATATATATATATATATATATATATATATATACAGTCATCATTGATTGGTCTAAAAGTTTCTTGCAGGCAGGACCTTTGTCTTACACCTCCTTCACTCTTCTGTCACGCAGATACAGAAGTTCAGAGAGATAAGTTTCTTCTGTATTTATCTGGGCTGGATATCTTCTTTCTGTTCTCCAGATCCAATCTGCCTAGTATGGCAGCATTGAGGATGAGAAGTAGTCAGATCCTGGGTGTATTCTGAAGGCAGATCCAGCAGGATTGGCTGACAGTTTAGAAGTGGAGATCAAAGAGTGAAGGTCAATTCGATCAACTGAAGGTATTTGTCCTGAGGAACCGTAGGAAAGGAGTGGCCCTTTCCTAAGCTGAGGAGGACTGAGGGAGGAGCAGTTTGAAGGAATCAGTAAGAGGTGGTAGCAGTGCTTGAGAGTGAAAAGAAGATGGGGTCAAATCACAGAGGGCCTTGAACTTTACATTCATGGCTTTGGCCTGGTTTTTGTAAAGTAATGGGCGATCAGAGAATGACACAAAGGAAGATAAGTCTACATCAAGGAAGATGCAATAAAATGGCAGAGAACAAAAAGCCTCTTTCATTTTTAGCATCTGTGGGCAGACTGTTACCAGAGTCATGTACCTGGTATGAGAGCAATGAGAATTTGAAAATCCAAATAGAGAATCGACAGGATTTAGTGACTGATTAGAACTGGGGGATGAGGAAATGGGAAAAGTCAAATGGAACTCCAAGTTTTTGCGCCAATATGAGTGGAAGATATTACATTCCTGGTGGAACACAGAAGTTCTGTTACCTCCGGAGACGTGATGTTGAGTATGGCTTTTGAGCTTTTGCAGGGTGGTGACCTTGTTTTATTCGCCCAAATACATCCCAAGCGCATGATAGGAAGCCAAAACTATTTGTTAGATATTTTTAAATGATTGAATAAACAAATTAGGAGATGATGGAACAGATTGGAACTTAATGCTAGAATGGAAATGATAACAAGACACTTACTGTAAACTTAGAAAGATATTTGCAAAGTATTAGTTGAGGTCTGTAGTGTAAACCCTGACAGATGTTTCTTTTTTTCTTCTTTGTACTGCAAGTGCCTGACTTACGCTTTGATTGCTGAGGCAACCATTTCAAAGGCAGATATCCTGAATAAACACACGCCAGCCACATGACTGGATAAGAGCCAGACACCTCCCTGCACTGAGGCTCCTTTGTCTTAGAGGTCTTGACTGATTTCAGTAGCTGACCATTGGAACCACTTGTTTTTTCTCTTCCCACACTTCAAATTTCTGCTCTTATGTTTTAAAGTGACTGATAAATAGTGAGCCTGCAAAGCCCTAGGACCCCTACCCTAGACCCCAGTAAAAACAGGATGCCAGGCTCTCAACTCTCTTTCTCTACCCGTGATCACACTGTGCAGCCTCAGGTGTGCTGTGTAATTTCTAGGTCCTGTAAGCAGTGAGCCTTTATTTTTTTTTTCAGAGTTTCCTGATGGTTATTGCTGAAGGGCATCTTGAGATCATAATAAGAACCACAACAATAACATTGGTTATTGATAGGCTGAGACCAGCACATAACAAGGTCACTAAGATAGATGAAACCTCTGTGGAAAATGAAGGACGAGAACAGAAACTTGAGGTCCCCTGCCTATAGAGGCAGGAAGCAGAAGGTCAATGAAAATGAGTGACAGAAAATAAGAGGTGGCCTCATAAACACCAAAAAAGGAGGATGTTTGAAAATAGGGACCTGTCACCTGAGCCAAACACTGCAGAGGGCAAATAGAATCCAGATTTAAATTAAAAAATCAATGGTATGGCAATTAGTAGTAGACTTGTGAACTTCAAGAAGTTTCTGGAGAATGGGTGAAGGCCTCGCTATCAGATCGGAAAAGACTCCTGCCTGCCCTGAGACCTTGGTGTATCCTTAAAATCATAATTTAAATTTTAGCAAATAATTCCTCCTACAGAATGCATGCTGACAAAGAGAATTACAAAGTCGTGCTGCAATGCTGGGTCTTTGGGACCGTCTGCTGACTTCCTCCCATTTGATCTAGACTTTGTGCCTCAGAGAAACCCCTAATGACTACATGTCATGGATATTTGGGACCTGTCTTTGATCATTTAAACTATGGTTACCAAATCCACAAATGGCAGAGGTCTTCTGTATATCAAAGGAAACCACTCTGGAGCCTCCTGATTAAGATCTAACAAGGATTGTGGGTAAAGGCTTTTGCTACATGCCCAACAAATCTACTTAAGTCAGTGGTTCTTCGTCTTTAATTAGATTCCCAAGCCTTACTGTAGAAACTCTGATGTCATAGAGACCAGGACTCTGTATTTTTGATAAGGATCTCAGGTGATTGTGATGCTGGTGGTTGTTAGAACTGGTATTTGTGATATAATCAGAACTTTCCTAATGTTTATTATTTTTTAAAAAGTGATGCCCTGAGAGTTGTGTCCAAGTTTCTGTTTTCTTGCTACAATTTCAATCTTAGACAGTGATCATTCTTTCCTATGTCCTGTAGAGTTCTCTTTTTTTTTATTTTATTTTTTTATACAAGGAACTGGATTGTTTTAACTTGGCTCCAAAGCCAAGAAGAGGATTTTGAAGGAGGACACAGGGTGGCCCTGAGGACAAGGGAAAAACCTTAGGTATGAGCTCAAAGATGCGTCTCTCAAGCATGCATGCCATCAGCCCAGGGTCTAGCCCTTTCACCTAGCTCCCCTTGACTACCCAGTCACCTGCCTCATAACCAGGATGAGGATCCTCTGGGCTAACCCGAGGTATGAAGGCCCAGAAGGGCCAGAGCAGGATTTACTCCACTGTCACACAGCCCTTTTCGACTTGGGTTCATCGTCTAAATCACAGGATGCAGAAAATTATTTGAGTGACTATTTTCTTAATTCACCCAAAGATGGTACATAACTAACTCCATTCTAGATGCATGAGACAGGTTAACTCATTAGACAAAGGACGTCTTTGGCCCTTTAGGGCTAGATTTTCTCAAGGAATCCTGTTGAAAAAGTCTGGAAGATATCTGGGATACAACCATACTCACTCACCCTTGTTAGGCTTCTACACTCCTTAGAAGTGAGTCCTAAGAGAACACTCACCCCGACCCTGGCTCCCGGTGGAAAACTTCAACAGTCACTTAATTGGCATATAACTTCTAATTGAAATCAAACTAACGTCTGTAAATTGACCCTTATATTAAAATCCTTTTTTCTTTTTTGGCCATGCCCCACGGCATGCAGGATCTTAGTTCCCCTACCAGGGATAGCACCTGTGACCCCTGCAGTGGAAGCACGGAGTCTTAACCACCTTCAGGGACATCCCTAAAAGTCATTTTTAATTTGGCAAAGCAATATATACTAGGTTCCATTCCACACATAAATATAAATAATGTAGAAAATGAAATCGATGGGCCTACTTTAAATGCCTTAGTACACATTGGAAGCTCCACCCCACAACTTTGCTGAGAGAAACATGCATTATAAAAGCCCGCATCCCACAAGTTGTGAGAAGTAGCATTTTCAGTATCACGGAGTTCTAAGTATTGTCAAAGTTCCTTTATGATTTCTTCTGTCATCCATGAATTATTTAAATGTGTATTTTAAAATTTTTTTAATGTTTGAGGGAGGTTTTTGTTACCTTTGCGTTATTGATTCTGATTTAATTTTATTGTGATCTATTAATTCTTTGTAAGTTGTGGATACTTGCTTGATAGCCTAGAACATGATCGATTTCCATAAATGACTCTAGTGTGCTCGAAAAATAATGTGTGCATTCTTTATGCAAGATAAATATTTTTGTTGCTGGCTCTGCCAACAGGAGGGGCATTTAAAACTCCTCCTAAAAATAGTCCCTTCCTGTTTTTCAGTCCAAACCGAAAAGAAATTCCTTTCTGTGCAGCAGCATGGCCCTTTCTACATGCTTTTAAACACACCCCTTTCCACTGCCCTTCTTAGTGTTCCCTATGGTCTTAACCTGTTCACATCCAACACCATCCAAGCTACACTACTATTAGCTGTTCCAGTGAATGTGGGAGACATTCAGTCTTTTTTCTCTCGTGCTACTTTTTTCTAACTTTCTATTTCTTTATTGCATGAGTAGCACATTTTTATTCTAGAAAATTTTGAAATCACAGATAAAGCAAAAAGAAAATAAAGAACACCCATGTTTTCACATAGGTTTCTTTATATAGGAAAACCACTCCTAATATTTTATATACACATCCATACTTATGCATCCACACTTAATTATTTTATGTAAATGGATAATATGCATAATACTCTGAATTTATATTAATATGATTTATCTAGCTCTCAAAGGTTCAGAGATATCCCACTTTCACAGCCAACGTGGCACTAATAATTTGGCAGGTATATGTTCCCTTGCTAATTTCTTTCCCCTGATGTCTCAACAACACCTCAGCTTATGATGCTGCCTCAGCAGGTGGTATTTGTGTCTATTCCAAAATACATTCTGGTTAGATGCTTATCTGCCTAAGACCTACCCCTGTTTCCCGAGATCTCATCTTTCAAATAACCGCAATCATGAGAATTTTTAAACCTAAGAAATCACACAGATTGAGGTTCTGAAGAATCAGAACAGGAAATTGAGTCCATGTTCTGAACCAGGCAGCTGCCCACTCTAGCTAATTCTTTTTGTTCTGACTTCAGGATCTCAAGACAACTGCTTAGCCTGCCTATATGGAGCATATGTACCAGTCACGACAACATGGGTATTTCAGTTTGCACGAATTTCCTATTTCTTATTATAAATGAATGCATTGTAGCTTTAACTTTCATCTCCTCTTTTTATTTTATTTATTAATTAATTATTTTTTAATTTATTTTTGGCTGCGTTGGGTCTTCACTGCTGCACATGGGCTTTCTCTAGTTGCGCCAAGCGGGGGCTACTCTTCGTTGCAGTGCGCGGGCTTCTCATTGCGGTGGCTTCTCTTGTTGTGGACCCCGGGCTCTAGAGCGCAGGCTCAGTAGTTGTGGCGCACGGGCTTATTTGCTCGTGGCATGTGGGATCTTCCTGGACGAGGGATCGAACCCGAGTCCCCTGCATTGGCAGGAGGACTCCTAACCACTGCGCCACCAGGGAAGTCCCTCATCTCCTATTTTTAAATTGAAGCAGTCCTCAAGAGATTGGTCATCTGTTATTAGCTGACAATCAACTTCCTGCACCATCAAAGCTGAGGACCATGTGACATCACTTAGGCAATTTCATCATTGGTAGTAGCCTATCTGGGCTCCCAGCCAGGAGGTTCCTTGAGATACATTGTGTCACTCTGTCTACAGCAATTCCTGCTAAATTCCACTCCCAATGAAACAAAAGTTTTGCCTCATCCTTGTATTATCACTTAATACCTTATTCTTTACATATCATTTGAATGATAGGCCAATGAATTTCAAATAACTTTTTAGTAGTACAATTTTTTCAACTAAATAAAGCATGGAATTCTCGTGCTTTTGAGTTAAACTGTGTGGACAGAGGAACTTCAAAACCTTTCCCCTGTCTGCCTCCTCTTTCTTCTTTTTATTATTTTTTACTTTGTTTTATATATTTATTTTTTAATTGTGGTATAGTTGTTTTACAATGTTGTGTTAGTTTCTACTGCACAGCGAGGTGGAGTTCCCTGTGCTATACAGTAGGTTCTCGTTAGTTATCTATTTTATACATAGTAGTGTATATATGTCACTCCCAATCACCCAGTTCATCCCACCCACCCCCCTCTCCCCCCTTGGTGTCCATATGTTTGTTCTCTACATCTGTGTCTCTATTTCTGCCTTGCAAACCTGTTCAATTGGACCATTTTTCTAGATTCCACAAATACGCACTAATATACAATATTTGTTTTTCTCTTTCTGACTTACTTCACTTTATATGCCGGTCTCTAGGTCCATCCACATCTCTACAAATGACCCAATTTTGTTCCTTTTTATGGCTGAGTAATATTCCATTGTATATATGTACCACATCTTTATCCATTCATCTGTCGATGGACATTTAGGTTGTTTCCATGACCTGGCTATTGTAAATAATGCTGCAGTGAACACTGGGGTGCATGTATCTTTTTGAAATATGGTTTTCTCTGGGTATATGCCCAGTAGTGGGTTTGCTGGGTCACATGGTAATTTTACTTTTAGCTTTTTAAGGAACTTCCATACCGTTCTCCATAGTGGCTGAATCAATTTACATTCCCACTAACAGTGCAAGAGTGTTCCCTTTTCTCCACACCCTCTCCAGCATTTATTGTTTCTAGATTTTTTTGATGATGGCCATTCTGACCGGTGTGAGATGATATCTCATTGTAGTTTTTGATTTGCATTTCTTTTTTTTTAACACCTTTATTGGAGTATAATTGCTTTACAATGGTGTGTTAGATTCTGCTTTATAACAAAGTGAATCAGTTATACATATACATATGTTCCCATATCTCATGGATATATTTTTAAGTGAAATAAGCAAAGTGTAAAAGAGTATTTAGTATGATATCTTTCAGTAAGAAAAAAGGAAAAAATGGGTATATCAGCTTATTTATAAAAAAAGAAACAGGAAGGATAAACCAAAACCTAATAATACTGGTTATATACTGGGGGTAGATGGGGATGGAGTGTAAAAAAAACATGTGGGAATTGGAGCAAGATAAAAGGGAGGGGAGGGGAGGCGTGACAGTTCTCTGAGTATAACGTTCTATGTCCTGACCTTTAGAACCACGTTAAGGTTTCATCTACTCAGAAAATATATATAATTTATAAACCAGGATTAGGGAGGGAGGACAGACTAAAGCTGTAATAACAACAGTGATAAAGGAACTTAGATGTATTACAATTTAATGGCATAACCACGATGAAGGAGCTGGCAAGGAAGAAAATGAACAAACAAGGCAGGGGAGCAGGGATGGGGGAGGGGAAAAAGGAGGGAAGGAGGCAGGAAAGAAACACATTCACCAAATTTTGCATAGTGTACAAGAGTTAATTCAGAATAAACCTTATGGATCTAAATGTAAAACCTAAATGTATAAAACTTCTAGATGAAAACATTGGGCTTCACCAAAATTAAGCCTTTCTGCTCTTTCAAAGGCACTGTTAAAAGAATGAAGACAAGCAAGATAACATTTGAAGATCTAATATCTAGTAAAAGTCCTATATCTAAAATATATAAAGTGGGACTTCCCTGGCAGTCCAGTGGTTAAGACTCTGCACTTCCACTGCATGGGGCACGGGTTCGATCCCTGGTCGGGGAACTAAGATCTTGTATGTCATGTGGTGCAGCTAAAAGAAGAAAAAAAGAATAAGGGAGGTTAGAAGGATAAGAAGGGAAGCAAAAACAAGTCCTTCCCTAGGCCATCAGATCCTGGTGTCAACAAGAGTTGCTTGATGGAAAACAGAATGGCTCAAAAGTCAGAGTGTCATTCTCTTAAGAGTTTCAGAATGTAAATACATATGTGAAGCTAGTGAAGCAAAATGTGGTTGAGAGGAAGAGCGAGGGACCAATCTTGGAGATCAAAGAGCAAGCTCATTGCTTTTACCTAGCTTATTGTTTATTTGGAGAGACTTAGTGGGGTCTCTTTTTTAAAGCTTGGGACATTTAAAGTCATTACTCCAGTGGAATGATTGCATGACTGTCATCCACACTGTTATGTAATCCACCTAAGCTGGAATTCAATTCCATACAACCCAGGTACCCTACTGTTTTGGGCTACTCTGGGGGCAAACAAAATTCATTTATGACTTTCCCTTGATTTCAAGGTGTTTAAGGAAAGTACAAACACATAAAACACACATGAAATAAAGAATAAGGGCCAAAATTAGTGGTATAAATAATAAGTGCAATGATAGTTCAGGGAAGGTAAAGGTCAACATGGATGAAAGCAGCTTCAGAGTAGAGCTCATTCCTCCCTCTCTGAAACTCATAGAACTCCTACTTGCATGGCACTTAGTATTATTCTGTCTTGCATTGTAGTGATTTGTGTTCTTACCTAAATCCCACTACAAGATAGTGAGCTCTTTTTTTTTTTTTTTTAATATTTTCTTCTTTTTTTTTTTTTTTTGACAGTTTTGCTTTATTTATTTATTTATTTATGGCTGTGTTGGGTCTTTGTTTCTGTGCAAGGGCTTTCTCTAGTTGTGGCAAGCGGGGGCCACTCTTCATCGCGGTGCGCGGGCCTCTCACTGTCGCGGCCTGTCTTGTTGTGGAGCACAGGCTCCAGACGCGCAGGCTCAGTAGCCGTGGCTCACGGGTCCAGTTGCTCTGCGGCATGTGGGATCTTCCTGGACCATGGCTCAAACCCGTGTCCCTGCATTGGCAGGCAGACTCTCAACCACTACGCCACCAGGGAAGCCCGATAGTGAGTTCTTAATCCAAGACAGTAGCCACAAACTTTCTAACCGGGACTCTTACAGTATCTAGCATAAACTTACTTTTTACCAGGGGTTCCAAAATGCTTATTTGAAGGTGTCTGATTTGGGCCTAGAGCTGACCCTTAAATGATAGATTGTTTGGAAAGGAAGAGAGGAAAGGGATAAGCTAGGAGAACAATCTCATCAAAAATGGAAAGAAAGGGCAAGATATTTCAGATCCAGTGGTCAAGCAGGAGGGGGTTCACCCAGGAAAGATAAAATGAGATAGAAAGGCATATAGAGTCATATTGCTAAGGCTAAGTTATGAAATTTCAACTTTCTCATATGGGCTGGTAACTTTCAACAACACAGGCTAGGGGAAGTTCAAGTCTTCTGAGGTTTTTGAAATCCCAGCCCAGAGAAGATCAGGTCGATAGCAGGACATTAAGCAACCATGATTATTCTGAAAATGCTTCCTAGATGATTCATACACCCAACTTATGCTTCTGGCAATTGAAAGGCTTTGAAAAAAAAGCATAACAACAACTACGAAAATTATATGAATGGAACTGTTAAAGCGTTTATTCAAAGTGAAAAGGCTTGATCTGAAATATACTTTATGTTTCAAAGTGTACAATAGCCAATTGAAAACTCCTGATTCTAGTTAGAATCTAGTAAGAGGATTTGTTCAGTCAAGACACCTTCAAATACTTTTTAATATAAAATGATATTTCCTATGGATATTGCAAAATTAAAATTTTAGATGAGACAGCTGCCATATTCTTGTCATTGAATTTTGGGAAAATACTGACAGGTGGGGGGAAAAATCACCCCCAAGCCCACCATACAGAGACATCCATTATAATATGCTCACACATGGGCTTCTCTGGTGGCGCAGTGGTTGAGAATCCGCCTGCCGATGCAGGGGACATGGGTTTGTGCCCCGGTCTGGGAAGATCCCACATGCCGCGGAGCGGCTAGGCCCGTGAGCCATGGCCGCTGAGCCTGCACGTCCAGAGCCTGTGCTCCGCAACGGGAGAGGCCACAACAGTGAGAGGCCCGCGTTCCGCCAAAAAAAAAAAAAAAAAAATATGCTCACATAATTTTTTTTATACATCTTTATTGGAGTATAGTTACTTCACAATGCTGTGTTAGTTTCTGTTGCACAGCAAAGCCAAACAGCCATATGCATACACAGGTCCCCATACCCCTCCCTCTTCTTTCCTTTGCTTAGCCAGCTTCGCTTCCCCAACCCCATTTAAAAATAATATCCATTTGGGTATATAACAATGTATATATAAATATGCATACAGTAAAACAAACTTGGTTATGATACAATTGGCAATTGATTCCCTTCCTCCCCCCAGTCACCATTATTCATTTCATTAACCTTGCAAACGGGTGTCTGTGATATTAAACTATTTCATTGTGGGACTCTTTTCATAGCATTACCGTAGGGTTTCCATATATATCCACTTTATCTTAACAGTGTCCGTGCAGTTTGGCTCCCCATGCAGTTTTTACTTAGTGGAAGCCGTGCTTTTTTTCTCCACTCCATGGCCCATGCTGTCATCCGGCATCAGAACAAAGCTCTAATGGCCCCAAGTATCAAAAACTCCTTGAAATCTGTTTCTTCTGCTTCTGCCTGAAACCCCTTTCTCTTTCAAAAGCTGAAACCAAGTTAACAAAGCAGGCAAATTATGGAAGAGACACCATGCTTTTCTCTCCATCTCCTCATCCTTCTCCCCACCTGCTCTGCTTTCCCCCAGGTGCCCACACACAAACCTACTTTTCCAGTTTCCTTCCTCAGTACAACCCGATTCAGGTAGATGGATACATGTGGACTCATGCATTCACCAGACACATCCAAACGTGAATCCTAGTTTAGCTCAGCCAAAGGACCCACACTACCTAAGCATAATTAAAAATATTGATCATTCCCTAGAAGAAGAACAGTAAGAGAATGAGCTCCATGACTGCTGATAGATTGCCCCTGAGTCATTGGCTTTTCATAGCCAATTTTTAAAAACATGATGCACCATTCAAGAGGAGTTGTCAGGATGTAGAAAATCATTGCTCAGTTTATTTGGCGATGAAAATGGCCATTATGGTTTTTATGCAACTTTGCTTCTGTTATGTAATTCTTGTTGAAATACTGTTTCAACAAAATTACTTGGTAGCAAGTGCTGAACAGGAAAGCACCTACAAGTTATCAACCACAGCAAGGACTCAATCTGGGTTGTACTGTGAAGAATGCAGCTTGAGAAATACACCTTGTGTCACTGGGCAAGAAGAGGAAGCAGAAAAAAACACAGTCTTGCTAATGGAATCATTAGCAAGGGCAAGCTGCTGCCTAGGTTGAAGAATCCACCTGAGAATACAGAACCCACTCAATTCCTAAATGTGGGGTGCTGAAGTTATTAAACTGACTGAAAGATTCTTCTCTAAATTTTTACATTATGGCTTCCCTATTCTTCTTAATTTTGACCTGTCATTCAGTCTGTTGGAGTCTATCAAAGTAATTCTTTCAAAAATGGTTCATAGAAGTTCTATTTTCTGAGTCCTTAAACATTTGTTACCATAACACATGAACTAAAATTAACTCAGTATAAAATTTCATGGTCACAACCTTTTCTCTCAACAAAGTCTGCAGATGATTCTTCAATGGCCACGTCAATCTGATTTTTACTATTTTGCAGGTAACATTTTCCATTTTCCCTTCACTGGAACGTTCACAGTTCCTTCCCCCCCCCCATTATGTACCAATTCAGAGACTACTATTTTTTTAATAGTTGGTATGCAGTTACCCCTAGGGAGAGACTTACCTTTGTTGAGCAAAGGTTTTGATAAGCCTAAAACTAAAGGTTTAACCTCCAGGACCGGGGCCTATAGACTGACGGGTTTAGGCTTAAGAGATGGGGTATATTTGACTGAACACGTCATGTGCCCATGAAGCTAGCCCCAGCCAAATGTGATCCTCATGATTTGATTTAGGGTGAAACATTTTTGCCAAGGCTACTACGTAGGTGATGTTGTGCACCTCCCATCACATCGTATCAGGAACAAACACTAAGGTTTGTTTATTCAGTTCAGGAAAGTTTTCTTGATAGTGTTTTGATCAGTGCTTCTATTCTATTCAATATTTAATTTGATTTAATCTTCATTAAGAATATCATTCTTAGGCTGGACTTTAAATTCTTTTGTGTCTCTCACCTTGACATCCCTTTTCCTTTTTATCTTTTCCTTCTAATTTTTGGAGGGCCTCATCAATTTTTCCTTCAAATTACTGACTCAGTTTTCAACAGTGTCAATTTCTGCTCTTTACTATTAGCCTCCAATGGAAATATCAATTCTACTATGAAATTTTTAGTTTTCCATCAACCTTTTCTTATCCTATCCATCTCCCCTTTCATCTCATGCATCTTCTTCTCAACCTGTTTTTCTTTATAAACATTCTTCTCTTGGTAAAGAGAGGCTATTTTCACATATCCTATAGAATATGCTAAATTTTTTCCCTAAAATTCCTTTGGGTTCCTAAAATTGGTAGCTTTTAGAAATCTGAGCTTTCAGGATGATGTTCCTTTCCCCTCGGTCTGCAATATTTTTCAAACTCCATGTTGTGCTGGTTCTTGTTTCTGATTTAAGTTGAAATCTTTAAATTGAAAGAGCTAGCAGACAGTGTGTGTTTCTCAACAGAGACGGTTTTCAAATTTCTCTTGGCAACACTCCTCAGAACTCCCTTCTCAAACTGCAGTTTTCTGAAAGATTGATATGCACAGCTTATAACAAAATTCCCTGTATCCAGGAGATGTTCATCTAATTTTCTCAGCTAGACTGAATTAGGATCTTTTCCAAGTAGCATTATCTTGAGTTTTGACCCCGGGTTATAGTTACATGTTAATTTGTAGCCACTTTCCAAGAATTAACTGCCTATGATTTGTGTTCTTACTGTCTTCATTTGAAAATTATCAGTAGCAAACTCGACTCACCAAATATTGATCAAGCACTTTTCATTTATCCATTGTTACACCCCATTCAGGCTTAAATCCTTCCTTGTAACCTGAAAGATCGGGGACATTTAACACAGGAATATTTTGCATCCATAGTCAAGGTTAAACACCACTAAGAAAGGGTTGTGTTTTGCTAATTGTTTTTATTTGGCATTTGTACTTCTGTCTGTAGAATGAGGAGAAAATGCTAAGATGTTAAGAGTGGGAGAAGAAAAGTAAATTGAGGAACTTAGTGGCAGCTACTCCAGGATATAGCCATTTAATTTAGAAAAGAGGTAGAAAAAGAGAAATTATGAAAAAAAAAAGAGCTGGCAGGCAAAAAAAGATTACATCCCTTAAACAATGCAGAAAATGTTCTTGGCCCCAAAAGTATTCAGGAGTGCCTTTCTCAGCCTCTTTGGAAGTAAAGATGGAGACCAAGATGCCTATTAGCAGGGTAAAAAGTGTATAGTTGTCATCTGTAGAAAAAAAATAATAATAATAATAAACCATCTAATTAGTATTCAACTTGCACAGAAACTTCTCTCTTAACCTCTGCTCCTTCTGCTTCAGTCAGCCCATGCTTGATTCACATCTCACCCCTATACCATTGTCCCAAAGCCAAGACATGCTAGTGGCCTTACTGACCAATCACTGACCAATGGCAGCCCCACTTTTCTGTACCCAATTTACAAGACACCTGCAGTCTGGAAATTATAATGGATTGCAGCTTTTATAAAGCATGAGCAAATGAGTCGAAGAGAGGATAGGCAGACAGTACAGAATTGTATTTTAAGTCATCAAGGGACTTCCCTGGTGGCGCAGTTGTTAAGAATCCTCCTGCCAATGCAGGGGACATGGGTCTGATCCCTGGTCCGGGAAGATCCCACATGCCATGGAGCAGCTAAGCCCGTGCACCACAACTACTGAACCTGCACTCTAGAGCCCACGAGCCACAACTACTGAGCCCACGTGCTACAACTACTAAAGCCCATGCGCTTAGAGCCTGTGCTCCGAAACAAAGAGAAGCCACCGCAATGAGAAGCCCATGCACGGCAACAAACAGCAGACCCCGCTCGCCGCGACTAGAGAAAGCCTGTGTGCAGCAAAGAAGACCCAACACAGCCAAAAATAAATTAATTAATTAATAAAAAAAAATAAGTCATCAAAACAAGCTCCGCAGGCATCAGGCTTGAGCCCAGGATTTCTGAGGAATGTCCATTTTTTCTTTGGTTCTGCAGCAATTTGAACTCAATATTCTGATCCCCAAGTACCAAATGATCAGTTTAACTACCAAAACAACCTACACACAAAAATAATGGAGGAAAAGAACAAAAAAGAAAGGGAAAATTAACTACAGAAGTAAATATACAGAAGAGAAGTTGAATAGTAGTCTAAAATATTACCCTACACATTTTTCTTCTGAGAAATTCATGTTTAACTTAGTAAATTTTGCACTACTGGGTTAATTCTAAGAGGCTGAGGCTTATTGCTCAAGGAAGAAGAAAACAAAAAGATCAAAGAGTAAAATTTGTGGTCTTGCATAGACACAAACCATAATCTTCAAAGCCATTAAAATGTAAGGTTTGTGCCCCTGAGAAAGAAAAATGTTTAGAAATATTCAAAAGCTTGGCTTGGACACTTAAAAGACACAGTTGAAATAAAAGGCCATAAAGTATATTCAAGAACAATAAATTGGAATAAGGACATATAATAAGGTATTTAGTAGATAATAAATGTTTGTAAGGTAATAATTTATAAGGATGTATAATAACTCTTATCCAAGCAACTAAAAAGTTTGAAGAGTGGTTAAGAGAAATACACAGTAGTTTGATACAAGGACCAGCACCATCCTTCCTCTAGCAGTTGAGTTGCCTATTTGATGTATGGGGTAGGATGTGGAAACATTTGGTAATAGAAACTCCAGTGAGGTCTAGAGTTACCAGAGCAGAGGAGGTTATGTGTAAACTTTCCAGAACGTAGCTCATGAACTTGCAAGGAGTTATGTCTCCTACGTGACATCTGAGTTGTAGACAAGCAATGACCGAAGGTGGCATCTGGGGAGGCTGACTGATACACACCAAGTCAGAGTATCTTTGACTCCCTACTCCACACACTCCCCCACAGGGCTCAAAGGGGTCTGATAATGAGCCAGAGGACCCAGCAGAATCCAAGTCTGGTTGGAGACGTTGCCAAGGGTACCAAAAACAGCTGGCTGACTTCCAAAAAAATGTGTGTTTTATTTCCGTACTGAGAGGTGACATCCCAGCTGGAGGCTGCATTTCCCAGTCCCTTTAGCATCTAGGTATGGCAGTATGTCTAGTCATTGCCAGTGGAATGAAGCAGAGAACTTTCCCATATTCTTTCCCCTTCTCTGGCTGGAAGAAAACATTCCAAGACCCCGAGTGATTGTTCCTGCGTACAGTTTGACAACCACAATGAATTCACAAGGGGTACCTAGGATATACTAAATATTCACAGGAAATAATATTATCAGTAGGACATACCACAATGAACTAAAGGGGGCACTTGAGATATTATAAATCTTTGAGGAAAACATAGTATCATCTGGGACACCGAGTAAATTACTACTTCTAAATTGTTTGGCCCTAACTAATTAATAAAAGAAACTGTTAGATATTTCTTTGGGCCTGCAGCCCCAAGAATGTATTATTGAGATGCTCGGGGCACTATATGAGCAAGGAAAGATTAGAACATCTGCCTTAGAGAATGGTGGAACCACAGGTGAAAGGACACTGGATTCTTACATTTCTACATGAAAGAAAGCCAGCAACTAAGCAACTCCCACATTGGTCTGGAATATGAGTCAGAAATATATTTTGGTTGCATTACTCCATTGAACTTTGGGAGTTTATTTGTCATTACCTAACTAATACACAGAGCACATAGGAATCCAGACCTGAGGCCAAGAGCCTCAGATGTCAACAGTGGATTCCTGCCACTGCTGTACCACAAGGAGGACGGAAGAGATGAACTTCATCTCACTGGAGGCCACCAAGCCAAGAAGATGACTCACAGAATAGATGCCTCCTATTCAATGCCCAGTCAATACATAAGCCCCTGAAATGACGATCAACCTCAGGAAAGGGGGAAAGAATAAGGAGGAGGTGACGTTTGCTTAGAATTTAGCCCAAATGAGACTGAGTAACCTTAAGTTTGGTATTCTCAAATTTCTACCATCGATAGATATGTGTTTGAATGCTAAATTAATCATACCTTTTGGACAAAAACCAAATTTACATGATGTACATTTTATTCTGGAACTGTAAAAGTTTGAATCCACCACATATATGTTACAGCAAGGGAAGAAACATAGACACAGGCCACTGTCTCTGTTTCTACAACTGGTCCCCCAGCTCTAGTTATTCGTGACTTCTCTTTTCCTGTTCCCTTTGCTTTGGGCCAGCATCCCAGCTGGTTGGCGTTCTTTGCCCATCGGAGTGAGGGGCCTGAGTCACTGGTGGGGCAGCCTAGGCGAGGTGACAGCACTTTAGTTAACCTTTTCAGGAGGACATGGTGGTACAAGGGACTCTCCTGAGCTCCTTCTACTGCCCCCTCCTGCTGAGTAGCAGTGCTATATTCATTCAATTGTCGGGCTCAGTCACTCTGACCAGCACTATAATCCTATTCTTGCCCGTTTCTTTCACAGGAGCCCAATAAAGGCCAGGCAGAAATTTAAGATTCGAATTCAGTGAAACAGTTATCGTGTCTCTTGGTGGAAACAGATCTCTTCCCTTGCTCACTGAAGCTTCAAAACCAATAGGGTCCAGATTCATGAAAACTTGGTAATAGGAATTGGGTAATGAGTGGTAAGTAGCCCAAACCACACGTGTCTATCTACTACCAAAGTGATAAAAACATTGCAGTCAACATCTTCTTTGGTTCCCCTCCCCTCAGCTTTGCTGAGTTTAGCTACTCATCTCCCTCCTGGATATGTAAACTGACAATTTAAAGAAGGCAAGATTTATCATCCTCGAATTCAGTGATTCTCAACTGAGGGCAATTTTTCTCCCTAGGGGAATGTGTGGCAATGTCTGAAGATGTTTCTGATAGTCACAACTTAGAGGGAGGTTCCAGTGGGTAAAGACCAGAGGATGCATAGGACCACACCCACAACAAAGAATTGCATGGCCCAAAAAGTCACGGCACTGAGGCTGATAAACCCTGATCCACTTAATTTGTTTACATGTATAACTTGCTTCCTGCACTAGAATGCAAGCTCTGTGAGGGCAGGGACTTTGTCTTGTTTACTGTTCTGTGCCTGGAACGTGGAAGTCAGCAAATATTTGATGACTAAATAATAGATGAATGAGTGTCTCTCATGCATCCGGCATCTTACACATGATCGCATCCAACCACTTGCTTCTTGGATTGGAAGGGTTATAAAGTGAAGGAGGGTGGTGGAGGGTAGCATGACTGAAATATTTGGGGTGGCACAACTTCCTTTAAAAAAAATTTTTATTATCTATTTTATACATATTAGTGTGTATATGTCAATCCCAATCTCCCAGTTCATCCCACCACCACCACCCCGCTTTCCCCCCTTGGTGTCCATATGTTTGTTCTCTACAACTGTGTCTCTATTTCTGCCTTGTGTTTTTCTAGATTCCACATGTATGCGTTAATATACGATATTTGTTTTCCTCTTTCTGACTTACTTTCTGACTTCCTTGAATGTCCTAATGTAGCTCTCTTCCCGACATGGCACAATCACAATGTTCATAATTTTCCTTCACTTTTATTTTCTAACTTGAAGAAAAATGGACATTGCAATTTTTACAGTGTTCTCAATTCCTTCATTCATGTCTATTCATTACATGATATTATCATCCAAGTACTGTGATAGGTGTTGTCACCAAACAAAATTATGACTTAGGACTCGTGTTTAACATTTTGCACAGAGATTTGATGTAATTGTTCTGTATCTTTTCTAGCGATTACAAATGTGTTTCCCCTTCTAGGAAATGTGCCTCTTTTCCTCCCTTCCCATTAACACTTCAGTTAAGCTTGGAAGAAAGATGGAGAAGAAGGGGATATCTAGGCCCCCAGCTGGGTTCCCTCACAGACCCTTAAGCAGAGCTCTATTGCGGCAGTAACGCCAGATTCCAGTACCTGTTTATTTATACAGTTTTATCCCTACTTGCCTGTCATAGACATGCTGTTAATGGTCTTTATGTCACTGGTACCTGACACAAAAGGTGGGCTCAACAGATGCTTACTGAATAAATAAAATGCCCTTTGCCTACTTCACAATGTCACCTAGGGCACCCTCTGCCAACTTCACAATGCTACCCAAGGCATAGTTTTGCCTACTTCACAATGTCACTTTCAACTGATCCTGCACAGAAATGGGGACTTCACAGGGGGGTTGGGGATATATCTGGTTTCAGACCCGTCTGAATCACTCGCCAGTGGTGGATCCAGCCAATGAAGACAAAAGCAAACGATCCAAAGTATTGAGCAACAGCCAATGGATTTAGGTTAAACAGCCTGAGATGGAAGGGCACTAATCCTGGAGTTAGAAGGACCAGTGAAGACCTCTCCAGAATGGCGAAGAATCGGAGCTGCGTGTAGGCAGGGGTATGCATTTCTCCACGGCCAGGGGGTCTCCTCCCAGCTGCTGCAGACGAGTGGCCGGCCCTAGAGGCTAGCCGTGTGGACATGAACTGATTTGTTCCAGCCCTGGGCCGCCAAACCGCCCGATGAGTGAGGAGAAAGCAGCGCGTAGCCTCGGCAGGTCCCAGAAGTTTAGGAGGGGAACTGTCCCAGCCCTGCCCACAGGGCGCTAGAGGGTCAGAAAGGACCCGCCCTTCCCCGACTGGGGCCCAACAGGGAGAAGGTTGTCCTCAAGGCCACGTGAGCCTTCCTCGCCTCTAAAAGCCCCAAACAGGCCGGGCTCATGAGAGAGGAAAGTTAAGGACGCCCCAACCTCTGCATCGCTGCGCCCCGGTACCGGCCGCAGAACCGCTCTGCCAACAGCCGCCTGGTCCAGCCGAGCGGAGATCGCGGCCGCCGAGCGATGTCCCGCCGCAGCCCGGACGGGAGCCTCGGGCTGCTCTCGCCGCCGGCCCTGCTGCTGCTGCTGCTTCTGGCCGCCGTGGTGCCGCCGGGCCTGGCAGGTGAGCAGCGCGTCCCGCGGGCAGCCCGGGCGGGGGGCGCCGGGAGGGGCCCTGGACGTCCGCGCGCTCCCCGCTGCGCCCGCGCCGCTCGGTGAGCTCCAGAGTCCGGTCAAGTTTACTTCCCGCGGGTATGTCCGTCTGGCTTCTGGGTGGACGCCAAGGAACGCGCTTCTGCCGGGGTTGCTCCAGCCCTGCTGGAGCTCGGGGATGGCCCCAGACGAGGGCATAGGGTGTGTGCTTCTGCGAACTTTAGAAGCGCTGGCCAGAATTCTTGGCAGACAAATAGGTTCGCTCCTGCACGACTCTTGGCTTTGCTAAGCCTTGGCTGGTCCTAAAAGCGTCAGCCAAAGGACATCTGAATATATTTATTCGCACCATAGAGAGGTATGATCCCGGAATGCCACTTTCTTTTTTTTTTTTTTTTTTTTTGCCTTAATTGACAATGACTTTGGTTTAAAATGATGAGAAGTGCAGCCTGGTATTGTCAGTTTGATATGTGCCAGGCAGCGTGCGGAAGGATTTGTGTTCTTTCATATAATGCTCACTACAATCCTAAATAGGCTTATTATCCCCATAATACAGATGAGAAAGTTTGAGACTGAGAGGTTTCAGTAATTTGCATAAAGATACACAGCCAATGAAGGCAGAGCTGAAATGCAAAAGGCCATTTACTTGACTACTCCCCTCTTAGTAAAACAGGTTTTAAAACGATTTTATTCCTACAGGTATTGACACTGACCCTTTGCCTAAAAAAAAAAAAAAAAAGTTTGGGCTTTGTCACTTTCACTCCCAATGAGTAAAACCAAGATTACGTAAGAAAAAACCTGAAAGACTTGAAAAGTAATATTAAGAGAGGATTCATTTCATTTTATTTCCTAATCCCTTTTCTGTGCTGACCTTGTGCAAGACTAGGGTGGGGTTCGGGAGAGCAACCCCTTCCTAAAAGCATCTACTGGTTCTTGTTCCTCCACCTTCCATCAACAAGTGTGTGAAGTCACCAGATTTCAAGGCCTTTGCTTTCGCAACTTGCCCATTTACCATTCTTAAATCTTTCCAGTCTTTGAAGCTGCCTGGGCTTCTGAGCTCAGAAGTGACCCATCCCAGGCTCCTGACCCGTGATTTGCCTGCACATTCTGGAAGTGGTGAAGTCCCCGTGCCACCCCTTAGCCCATTGAGACTGCTCATTAGGACACACCTGGGACAGGCTAGGGAGCGCCCTGGAAATGGAAATGGCTTCTGTGTCTGGAGTGCTGGCGGAATCTTCTCTCCCTTTTCTGTTCTTCTTTTGGATTATTGGGATTGTTTTTTTGTTTGTTTGTTTTTGTGTTTGTTTGTTTTTGTTTTTGTGCGGTACGCGGGCCTGTCACTGTTGTGGCCTCTCCCGTTGCGGAGCACAGGCTCCGGACGCGCAGGCTCAGCGGCCATGGCTCACGGGCCCAGCCGCTCCGCGGCACGTGGGATCCTCCCAGACCGGGGCAGGAACCCGTGTCCCCTGCATCAGCAGGCGGAATCCCAACCACTGTGCCACCAGGGAAGCCCTTGGGATTGTTTTAAATGTTTCTGTAGATGTGAGGGGGCAGCCTGAGGAGTGAGGTGGAGACATTGTTTTTCTGAAGATGGGGCACTGTTTATTCAAGAAAATACCAGCTGACAAGAAACAGCTTCTTAAACTGAGTTCCCCAAATAAGAAGCTGAAGCCATGCCAGGTGGAGGGAGTCAAGGCAAAGAGTGAGGGCACTTCTGCTGCAACTGATCCTGATGGCACTGTGCCCAGCAATCCAGAAAGACGTCTTATCATGGCATTGAGGAATGACTGGTGATGCCCACCCCGACTGTCTCAAAAGATGCGGTCTCTGTTTCCTTTGTTCCACCCATATGAACCTGTTTTCTAGTGCAGCTTTTGGGGTCTTTGTCTTACCCTCAACTGCTGGACTGCCAACAACTTTTGGGCAGAAAATGGGGCCTTTGCTACCCCTTGCTTTCCATGTTCTCTCTGAAATGCCCAGCTCAGTACTCAGCATTTAACGAGTGCCCGATAAACACTAAAGGGATTGTATTTTCAACCCCCTGGGATGAATTTTATATCTGCTAACATACACCTCTTTATCCAAAACCAACTTCTTTAATTTTTGAAAGTTACGTTGTAGTTTCATTATTCTAGAAATCGGCAAACAACTACCAATTCATCCTAGCCATATATTTCAAACTATTAGACTTCAGACATATAATCGCATTGCCTTTATATTTCCAGACTTTCAAGCCCCACATGTGTTTTTAGGATGTCTTGTATAATTTTTCTTTTCTTTTTTTTTTTTTTTTTTTTGCCGCATAGCTTGCAGCTCCTACCAGGGATTGAACTTGAGCCCTTGGCAGTGAAAGCTCGGAGTTCTAACCACTGGACCACCAGGGAATTACCAGTTTTTCTAAGTCATATGTATAGCGCAGTCAGGTTGTCACCAGGGAAAGAGATGGGTTGGTTGCCAAGAGACTCGTAAGGTGGCATGTGCCTTGGTAAAACTGGTTCCAGATCTGGCCCTGGGACTTGCAGGGCTAGACTCCAGGAATTCATTCTTTCCAGTTCTCCAGAGCTGATCAGATACAAGGAAGCTGATTTGTCCTGATAAACACACGTCTATTCATCAGAATACTAATTGTTGTTCATTTTTATCAGACTGGTTATTTGTGTAGCCTGCTCCAGGCACATCCTCACTGCAATCAAACTACACAGGATAAAAGAATATCAGGGATTCTTAGGCTGGGGACCTGATTCATCTGCATCTCACTAGGACTGGATACTTCAGTTAGCCGATGGGTCCCCCTTACCAGACACTGCTTGCCCAAAAACCTGGTCACCAACTCCTTTTCCACTCTCCCATGACTCACCAGTGCCACATGAGACTAACAGATTGCCTCTCTAAAGAGGCTAATCCCTTTATGTGGCTGTCGGGGAGTTTAGAGTCCTGGGAGTTGTTCAGTCTCCTTAACTGATATAGCAGACCTATGGCTGAGGCCAATCTCGATTGATCCTTTATCTCTGAGAACTTTCTTATTTCCAGATTCCCTGAGGAAGTTGCTCCATATGTTCACTCTTTCTATGGCAGGTCTTCATTCTTGGAAGTCAAGTATTAGAGAGATATGATGGAATTCCAAGACAGAAGCTGTAGAGCCAGACTGCCTATGTTTGAATCCTGGCTCCAATACTTACTGACCACATGACCTTTGGTCAATTATCTAACCTCTCCATGCCTCAACTTCCTCATCTGTAAAATGGGTATTATAATAATATCTATATCATAAGTTTGCTGTGAGGAACAATGCCTGGCACATAGTAGGGGCTATATAATTGACCAGCCATTGGAGTTGCTTTTCTCTGAAAAGGCATCGTGGATCTCTTGATAAGGCAAAAGGATTGCAAAAGGATTGTTATGAAAACAGAATTTTTTCTTAATCATGGCCTAACATTTCAGGGAGTTGGGGTCCATACCAGCACATTAAGCAGCTGTTTCAGAAAACACTTTCCTGGGTTATAACTGTCTGAAATCATCTTGATTATTTTTGCCACAGTGCAATTTTTATTAACCATGGCTGCTTTAGAATTTCCCAACACTTTTCTGTCTTTCTGAGACTCACTAAGTCTTCCTACAGCTCATCCCCATTGTCTTAGTGTTTTAGAACCAAAAGAAGACAGCGCTCTGTGTGAACTCAAACATTTTCTTGTGCTCTTTCTATACTAGTTTTTTTTTTTTAATGTGGTATCTTTTTGTTTTGAACTTTTTATTTTACATTGGAGTATAGCTGATTAACAATGTTGTGATAGTTTCAGATGCACAGCAAAGTGACTCAGCCATACACGTATCCACTCTCCCCCTAACTACCCCCCCCCCAATCCGGGCTGCCACATAACATTGAGCAGAGTTCCCTGTGCTATACGGTAGGTCCTGGCTGGTTACTGGTTTTAAATATAGCTGTGTGTATATGTCAATCCCAAACACCCTCACTATCCCTTCCCTCTACCCTTACCCCCTGGTAACCATAACTTCATTCTCTAAGTCTGTGAGTTTGTTTCTGCTCTGTAAATAAGTTCATTTGTATCATTTCTTTTTACATTCCACATATAAGCGATATCATACAATATTTCTCTTTCTCTGTGTGACTTACTTCACTCAGTAAGACAATCTCTAGGTCCATCCATGTTGCTGCAAATGGCATTATTTCATTCTTTTTAATGGCTGAGTAATATTCCATTGTATGTATGTACCACATCTTCTTTATCCATTCCTCTGTTGATGGACATTTAGGTTGCTTCCATATCTTGGCTATTGTAAACAGTGCTGCAATGAACATTGGAGTGCGTGTATACTTTCGAACCATGTTTTTCTCTGGATATATGCCCAGGAGTGGGATTGCAGGGTCATATGGTAGCTTTATTTTTAGTTTTTTAAGAAACCTCCATAGCGGCTGTACCAATTTACATTTCCACCAACAGTGCAGGAGGGTTCCCTTCTCTCCACACCCTCTCCAGCATTTATTGTTTGTGGACTTTTTGATAATAGGCATTTTGACTGGTGTGAGGTGATATCTCACTGTAGTTTTGATTTGCATTTCTCTAAAAATTCGCGATGTTGAACATCTTTTCATGTGCCTCTTGGTCATCTGTATGTCTTCTTTGGAGAAATGTCTATTTAGGTCTTCTGCCCATTTTTTGATTGGGTTGTTTGTTTTGATGATATTAAGCCACATGAGCTGTTTGTATATTTTGGAGACTAATCCCTTGTCGGTCACGTCATTTGCAAATATTTTCTCCCATTCTGTAGGTTGTATTTTCACAGTGTTTATGGTTTTCTTTGGTGTGCAAAAGCTTTTGAGTTTAATTAGGTCTCATTTGTTTATTCTTGTTTTTATTCCCATTACTCTGGGAGATGGATCGAAAAAGCTATTGCTGCAATTTATGTCACAGAGTGTTCTGCCTATGTTTTCCTCGAGGAGTTTTATAGTGTTTGGTCTCACATTTAGGTCTTTAATCCATTTTTTTTTTTTTTTTTTTTTTTTTTTGCGGTACGCGGGCCTCTCACTGTTGTGGCCTCTCCCGTTGCGGAGCACAGGCTCCAGATGCGCAGGCTCAGCAGCCATGGCTCACGGGCCCAGACGCTCCGCTGCATGTGAGATCTTCCTGGACCGGGGCACGAACCCGTGTCCCCTGCGTCGGCAGGCAGACTCTCAACCACTGCACCCCCAGGGAAGCCCACCACCATTTTTTTTTTAATAGAGAAGATTCCAGTTGCTCCTACAACTTATATTTCACAATCTTTTGATAATTTGGCTTTAAGAGGTGGCTAGAAAATGTATTAATAATGTTATTATGTAGGTTTTTTGTACTACTGTGAAACAGGAATTTACTTAATGTGGTTAAAAAATGAAACTAATAGAGGTAGTGAAATTATGAGGAAACTTGAGTCTAAAATTTGAAACTCTCTGTCTGTATAGACAACAGATATGTTATCATCTTCTTGGGGAAAATTGTGAAAGTCTCTTGATTGAGAGAGACAGTCTTGCTCTGAAATTTGTCCTTCAGTCTTGCACACACAGCTACAATTCCAACATAAGGTAGTGTCGAGTTACTCAAACCAGACCTAAGATATCAAAATTCTAATCTGCAATTAGAAATTAAGAATTAATATACTGTAGATGTGATGTGAATCTGTCTCCAGTGGTGACCCTCCAGCCAGTGTGAAAGTTGGGGATTTAGGTGGCCATATAATAAAGCATTGTGTTATGCCCAAAGGAGCCAATACAATGAGATTTAAGATGCTACCCCTCATTCTTAAGAAGTTTGTAATGAAATTTATTGGACCAAATACATATAACTAAAGAGTGATCTAGATGAGCGGTGAGCTGAGTGCTGAATCAGAATGGGGCAAAGTTGACTTTCTGTTGGTAAGACTTTTGGCAAGAACTCTGAGTTAAGCCAGCAATGAAGAATAGGTACATTTTTAGGAGATGAAGGAAAGAGATCATTCCAGAGCCAAGCAAATCTCCAGCATTTTTATGTATTAGTATTTTGTTTCCTTGAAGCTCTTTTTTTTTTTTTTTAAACTAATCCCTTTCAACCTGCCTTGTGTATCAGGCACATTATTCATCCCACCTCACATCTTCTCACCTGCCTTTTATTCTAGTTTCTCGTATATAAGCTGAGGCACCTCACCTCAGCCAGACTGCAGGAGCCCCCTGCCTTCTACCTCAGAGCTTCTCCAAAATCATAACTGTTTAGCACTGGAGCATGTGCAAACCTGAGAGTGAAGGATTTAACACCTCATTTAACACTCCCTTTGACCTATGTAGGATGGGAGCAGTTGGATAAATGCTCCCTCTTCCATCCCTGGGATGGGATCTTCAGAGGCTTATTCTGCACACCTCCTTGGACCATCTCAAAATGCACCCTCCTGCTTTCCCTCCCTCCCTGTTTCACTCTCCTGGCCCCCTACTCCTGTTCTCTGGGAGCACTTCCCCAAAGAATTCTCCTTTCATCAACAATCCCAGGCTCTGATTTCTGGAGGGAGTGAGAGCTAAAATACCTACTTACAGTTTTGCTGCCTAGAGGTTGATTATTCATGAATCAGTTATATTCTTAATGACTCTGATGAAGAGACAAAGCAAATCTAAAAACCAGGTATCAATTTACTGAAAGCCCTTTCGAAGAAGGAAAGGTGCAAAGCCAAGGTACACAGAGGGATCCTGAATGACCATGCTCATTGAGCATAAAAGAGAAACGCAATTCAAGAATCACAGTCAGTAAACTATTAGCTAAAACCAATCTGGTTAGATTAAGTTGCAATTTTATTGTTTTTATATTTTTCTCTGACATATTCTGCCTCTGCTTTCTCATGTTTCTTTTTTTCTCTAACTGACTGACTATATCAGGCAAAAATTGTATTGCTCAGGGTTGAAAACTACTTCCTCTTTCATAAATGAGGTGCTAGCAAACTTAGGTTCCAAATACGGGAAAGAGTGATTTAGGCCACTTATGCTTATTTTACAAATTCTAAGACAGGGTTAGGAATTATTTTTCAACTGAAAACTCAGAAAATATTAGAATAAACAGGTAAATAAAAGAAATTCAATTTGGGTGTTTTGGTTTTTAGAGAGAAATAGGAAAATGATGGGACCTCTTTCATCTTTATTTACAGAAGAAAAATACTCTGTTTTTAGAAAGTAATATTCCCATTCATTCAACAAATATTTATCAAGTGCATTGATTCTAAGGATGTTGATGTTAAAAATGTTTAAATCTGGGACTTCCCTGATGGCACAGTGGTTAAGAATCCTCCTGCCAATGCAGGGGACACAGGTTTGATCCCTGGTCCGGGAAGATCCCACATGCCACGGAGCAGCTAAGCCCGTGCACCACAACTAGTGAGCCTGCACTCTGGAGCCTGTGCTCCGCAACAAGAGAAGCCACCACAATAAGAAGCTTTTGCACCGCAGCGAAGAGTAGCTCCCGCTCGCCACAACTAGAGAAAGCGTGCACACAGCAATGAAGGCCCAACGCAGCCAAAAAAAAAAAAAAAGTTTAAATCTCCTTTTCATGACTCTAGAGAAAATGTCAACACGTGGTCCTTGCCTCTTGGGCATCTGAACGTCCTCTAGGCTCCTTACCCAAGCTTGAAGACATATGACTTGAGTTATTTTAGATTAACTTCTGTGAATGTTCAGATAGATTTCACTTTTGGGTCAAGAACACACACAATTAAACTAGATTCATCAAAGAAACATTACTGTGCCAGCTACAGCACTCCCAGGACAGAGGGTCATAAGCAGAAGTGGCCCCTGCCTTCACAGAGCGTGTATCGAGCTAGATTGAGATTAGAATTATGTGATATTTTTCTACCTTTTTGCTATTACCCTTTCCACACCATTCACCTCACAACATGGAGATTTTTTTTTTTAAATAGAAAAGCATAAGGCTTAAATTATTCGAGGATTTAAGAAAATCAGAAAAAAGCATGGGACTGGGCAACCAGGAAGAGTTGATACATGGAGAAAGCATTGAGGAATGGAGGACATCAATTAGGGGTAGCAGGAGAAACTCAGATTTTGGCTTAATTCTCAAAGCATTTCCTAAATTGGTCAGTGTGTTAGCAGTAAATTTTTCTCATTGAATTCTCTTGAGGACTGGGTAAAAGTTTTTTTTTTTTCCCATGCATGGGGGCACATGAGTGTCAAAAAAGCACAGATTTACAAAAGTTTATTATTTGTGGTCAGAAAAATAGGTAGTACCAGTAACAGTGAAACAGCCACCCTTTTTCATTTCCTACAAAGCTCACTGGAGGTGAGGGTGGGAGAGAATGCACGAGAAAAGCTGGGGAGGGGTTGAGGCTGTGGCATTTGTGTCCCAAAATCAGTTTGGAAAACATACTTATTATATTTGGGAGGAGAAGAAAGGACATATCTATGGATGATGCCCACAATTGTCCAACTGTGGTCAATTGACTTAGTAACAATTAGACTCATTCATCACCAGAAGCCTGTTGACAAGTATTCTGTGCCTGCCTATGTTTATCAATGCCATTACTTCCATGTTACCGTTTGTTTTTTTTTTTTGCGGTACGCGGGCCTCTCACTGCTGTGGCCTCTCCATTGCGGAGCACAGGCTCCGGATGTGCAGGCTCAGCAGCCATGGCTCACGGGCCCAGCCGCTCCGCGGCATGTGGGATCTTCCCGGACCGGGGCACGAACCCGTGTCCCCTGCATCGGCAGGTGGACTCTCAACCACTGCGCCACCAGGGAAGCCCCATGTTACTGTTTTTAAAGAAAGCCCACCAATGTGGTCATGACTCAGTTCAGAATAAATTGACTTTCCCACTCAAGATCATTCTTTAAGGGTCATAATCAGCATTAACTGATTAGCATAGCTTGACCAAGTCCCAGTGTATCACCCTCTTAGGCCAAGGTGCCACGATGCTCTAGTATTAAGTTTCTAATTTTAGTGCTCACTTTCATAGACAATCTTTGCATCAAAAAATATAAAATACTGAGTCAGTTTTGAATGTGGAAAATAGATAACCATATATAAATATTTAATCTGAGCTTTATAGTATCTTAACCACTAAAAACTTAGTGTGTCCAAAACTAAACTCATATTCCCTCCCAGACCTGTTTCCCATCTGCTCCCTCTCTCAGTGATGATACAACAACCATCCACTGAGTCACAGCCTAGAATCTGAGTCATTCTGGCCTCCTCCCACCTCTTTGATGACCTTAATAAGTTTGTCTTTAACCTGAGCAGCTGTACAGTGGTTTCTTAGGCAGAGAAATAAATGCACTACATACCATTTCTTTTCTTCATTTCTTCTTTTTTCTTTTCTGTCTCTTCGTAAGTCTTCCTTCCTTTCATAGATGTTTATTGAGCACCTGTTGTGGGTCAGACACCATATCAGGTGCTGAGGAAACAATCTCTGGCCTCGAGTTCATAGGCTAGAAGCAGGGGCAGACATATAAATTACATTACAATGTGATAAAACTGGAAGAAGACCTGCTTTCAAGGTACATGAAGCTTGTAGAGCAAGCCAGTCCCTACAAAGGGGGTGTTGCTTCCTGAGTCTTAAATAGCAATTTTGAGATTGCTAGGCATTTAACAAGGGAGAAAATGTCAGACATAGGAAACAGCATATGCAAAGTCAGAGGTGCTGCACCAGCTCATGGCAGGTTGGAGAGCTGTGTGTGCAATGGTTTCAAGATCACAAAGTGCATGGAGTGGTGGATGAAACTAGATAGGTAGGCAGAAACCAGGTCATGAATGTCAAGAGGGTAAGTCAAAGAATTTTAATTCTAGGAAGTAGAAGCCATTGAAGATTTGGGGTAATTAAGTAAACAAATCAGTTTTGCATTTTAGAAAGGTCACTCTGGCAAAGTATGAAGAATGGATTAAAGGTCAGAGAGACCTGGAAAAAAAGCCTCTTCATAGTTCAGACTAGTTGTGTTACCAAAACTAGCATAGAAATGTAGAGCTAAAGAGGCACTTACTAGTGGTAGAGATATTTAGGAGGTTTTGATTAAACATGAGTTATGCAGGAGAGAGGAAATCTGGATGGACTTGGGTTTCAGGCTGAAAGATCACAGAGCTAGAAAGCAGAGGATGGAGGATGGATTGGGAGAGAATATGAATTTTGTTTTGGATATTTTTAATTTCTAGTGCTGATGGAATCATCCGGAAGGTGTTATCTGTTGTGCTGTTGGGTGTAAAGATAAAGAGGAACCCATGGGAGAAATAGGAAAAGGCAAGCAAAGGAGGAGGTGATTCAGGAGAGATTGTTCCAGAGGCCATGGGAGGAAAGAGCTTTAAGAATAAGTGGGCACCAAGGTCAAATGCTTTCAGAAATTCACGTGACATTAGGATTAAAGGATTCCATTTGTGATGCAGAGAGGGCTGCTGTGGTTGGTTTGCTTTGAGCTGCAAGATAATGGAGCACGTTAATATCCTAAAGGGGAATGAGCCACTGCAGAGAGAGAGTTTTAGGGTACAGGAGCAAGAAGATAGAGGATGGAACAAAGTTCCTAATTAAAGTGAGAGATCCACCTAAGGAAAGTGGTGGGATCCAGAGCACGGCTAGAGGGATTGAGGCGACCAAGAAGGGAGAGATGGACACAGGAGTTGTTGAGGATCAATTCACGAAATTATCAAGAATTTGAGGAATTCACAGGTGATAGTTTCTATCTTTTCTGCAAAATAAGAATCTAATGTCATTTGCGAAGAAGTAAGCAAGAGACCCCCCTTAAGCTGGAGGAGGCAGAAAGGCAACAACCATGAAGATGGAGAAGTCAAGCCATCTGGGTAGAATTACCCAGTCCTGGCTTCCAGCAGCCCATGGAACCAGGGACTTGAACCAGCCCCAGCCAAAGATTTTCTCCCAATTCTATGCTTCCTGGGTTCTGCTAAGTTTTCACCAGGCTTTTTTTGGTTTGTTTTTTTTATACAAAAAAGAGAAGAGGGCTTCCCTGGTGGCGCAGTGGTTGAGAGTCCGCCTGCCGATGCAGGGGACATGAGTTCATGCCCCGGCCGGGGAGGATCCCACATGCCGCGGAGCGGCTGGGCCCGTGAGCCATGGCCGCTGGGCCTGTGCGTCTGGAGCCTGTGCTCCGCAACGGGAGAGGCCACAACAGTGAGAGGGCCGCATACCACAAAAAAAAAAAAAAAGAGAAGAGACTTTCCGATATTAGGGGAGGGGAACTAGAGTATAAAATAAAGTTAATTTATTTTCAAAGCACAGATAACATTTTCTTTTAAGAGTTAGTAGTTGAAGTGCAATGGAAATATTAAAAAATACTAGTGATTTTTTTTTAAGTGGAGGAGACCTAAATATTTAAGACTCCCCCATCCTTTAAAAAAATTTTTTTTTGGTCAGTTATCTCAAATTCATCTGATCTCCTATTACCTCAGCTTTGGAAACTGCCCGCCACTGACACTCTGGGACAACACAGACAGGCTGAACACAACTTTTTGACCAAGAGCTGAACCAGATGTATTGTAAGAGGTTTCTATGTATTCTGAGAATAATTGGAACCACACTTTTTGGAGTTTCTCTCCTCCTTGGAATCACAACTGCTTATATTTTTGGCTACCAATTTATCCAAACAGATAGTTACTATTTCTCTTTTGGACTATATGGTGCCTTTTTAGCATCACACTTCCCATTCCAAAGCCTGTTTGCCTTTTTGGAGCACCGAAAAATGAAAAAATCTCTAGAAGCCCCCATTAAGTTGAACAAAACTGTTGCTCTTTGCATTGCTGTATATCAAGAAGATCCAGACTACTTATGGAAATGTTTGCAATCTGTGAAAAGGCCAACCTACCCTGGAATTAAAGTTGTCATGGTCATAGATGGAAATTCAGAAGATGACCTTTACATGATGGACATCTTCAGTGCAGTCATGGGCAGGGACAAATCAGCCACTTATATCTGGAAGAACAACTTCCACATGAAGGGTCCTGGTGAGACAGATGAGTCACATACAGAAAGCTCACAACATGTCACCCAGTTGGTCTTATCCAACAAGAGTATTTGCATCATGCAAAAATGGGGTGGAAAAAGAGAAGTCATGTACACGGCTTTCAGAGCACTGGGACGAAGTGTGGATTATGTACAGGTTTGTGATTCAGACACCATGCTTGACCCTGCCTCATCAGTGGAGATAGTAAAAGTTTTAGAAGAAGATCCCATGGTTGGAGGTGTCGGGGGAGATGTCCAGATTTTAAACAAGTATGATTCCTGGATCTCCTTCCTCAGCAGTGTGAGATACTGGATGGCTTTTAACATAGAAAGGGCCTGTCAGTCTTATTTTGGATGTGTCCAGTGCATCAGTGGACCTCTGGGAATGCACAGAAACTCCTTACTGCATGAATTTGTGGAAGACTGGTACAATCAAAAATTTATGGGGACTTCCTGGTGGTCCAGTGGGTAGGACTCTGTGCTCCCAATGCATGGGGCCCGGGTTCTGTCTCTGGTTGGGGAACTAGATCCCACATGTATCTGCAACTAAGGATCCCACATGCCGCAACTAAAGACACGGCGTGAGCCAAAAATAAATAATAAACAAATAAATATTTTTAAAATAATTTATGGGCAGCCATTGTAGTTTTGGAGATGACAGGCATCTAACAAACCGAGTGCTGAGCCTGGGCTATGCAACAAAATACACAGCTCGATCCAAATGCCTTACTGAAACACCTAAGGGAGATCTCAGATGGTTAAACCAGCAGACCTGTTGGAGCAAGTCCTGCGTCCGAGAGTGGCTGTACAATGCAATGTGGTTTCATAAACATCACTAGCGGATGACCTATGAAGCAGTCATCACTGGGTTCTTCCCTTTCTTTCTCATTGCCACAGTAATCTGGCTCTTCTACAGGAGTAAAATTTGGAACATCCTCCTTTTCTTGTTAACTGGCCAGTTAGTGGGTCTCATAAAATCATCTTCTGCCAGCTGCCTTAGAGGAAATATCATCATGGTCTTCATGTCTCTCTACTCAATGTTATACACGTCAAGTTTACTTCCCACCAAGATGTTTGCAGTTGCAAGGATAAGCAAAGCTGGGTGGGGCACATCTGGAAGGATTGTTAATTTCATAGGACTCATTCCAGTATAAGTTTGGTATACAATCCTCCTGGGTGGTGTGATTTTCACCATTTATAAGGAATCTAAAAAGCCATTCTCAGAATACAAACAGACAGTTTTAATTGTTGGAACATTGCTCTATGCATGCTATTGGGTCATGTTTTTGACACTGTCTGTGGTTCTCATCAAAAACTGTGGCAGGCAGACGAAGGGACAACAGTATGACATGGTGCTTGATGTATGATCTTACATTTGATGTTTGTAGTTACAGATGCAGACACACACAAAACCTTAGTTCCTCTAGGGACTGTACACAGTTGTGGCATCAGATAACACCACCAAAGGAGACACATCACTGCTGCTGGGACTTGAACAAAGACATTTGTATGGGTTTATTTTAATTCTGCCAAAGTAAAATGATACATGAAGAAGAAGAACTCACATTTAATCTGATACTTCTATGAAAATGGGAAGAATTCTTTGTGTTTTTTTTGTTTTTGTTTTTTTTTTTTTGTGGTAGGCGGGCCTCTCACTGTTGTGGCCTCTCCCGTTGCGGAGCCCAGGCTCCGGACGCGCAGGCCCAGTGGCCATGGCTCATGGGCCCAGCCGCTCCAGGGCATGTGGGATCTTCCCAGACCGGGGCTCGAACCCGTGTCCCCTGCATTGGCAGGCAGACTCTCAACCACTGCGCCACCAGGGAAGCCCAAGAATTCTTTGTTTATGCACTTTTTCCTTATTGTACATCCACCTAACAGTGTTTTGCCCTATATACCTCACTAGTCATGCTTTATGTGGGTAACCATGAAAGAAGAGGATTTTGGAAACTCAAGGAAAAGTTCTTTCAACATATACAACTTAACTTATGGACTGTGTTGATAGATAATTTTTTTTTTTTTTGCGGTACGCGGGCCTCTCACTGTTGTGGCCTCTCCCGTTGCGGAGCACAGGCTCCGGACGCGCAGGCTCAGCAGCCATGGCTCACGGGCCCAGCCACTTCGCGGCATGTGGGATCTTCCCGGACCGGGGCACGAACCCGTGTCCCCTGTATCGACAAGCGGACTCTCAACCACTGCGCCACCAGGGAAGCCTGCTAATTTTTTTTAAGAAAGTGTTTTCTGTTTAACTCTACCAAATGAAAGGCCGAAGGAAATTTTACAGGCCATTGTCTGTGCTGTATTTTTATATAATTGTACTGTTTTAAATTTTTGTATGCCAATTTTAAAACAAATTTTGTATATTTTATATTTTACTTCTCTGCCAAAATACACCTGTTCTTCCTTTTTTTTTTTTAAATAAAATAGGTTCTGAAAAAATTCATACTTAAAAAATTTCTAACCAAAATGTGAAGCTTGGTTGACTGGTGTTGTTCATGATAGAAAGAATAAAATGTTTCTCTCTCTCTCTCCCTTTAAAATTGAATAGTTTGTTTCTGTGGAAAAGTATTTAAACTTTCAATATTTTAACTTTTTTTCATTTCTTTAGAAAAGGCCAATATACCTGTCACACTTTGGGAGGAGAAATTCATACTTATGTGTACAAAAAAGAAGTCACCGAAAATCAAGGCCAAAGGGGTAGAAAAGTACAATTTTTTCATAAGATTGAAATAAAAGGGAATGCTAGTTCTCAAAAGAAAACACTAGGCATCCAGCAGTGGACAAAATCTGGGTAGTAAAGATAGTCTTTGGAGATTCTCACAGTGTTCTCCCAGGCTAAGTAAAAAGGAAAGTGGGAAAAATTATCTGTACAATTTGGACAAATACAAAGCAGTTCATCATTTTGTTCTGTGACCTGTATTCACTGGATCCTGTCTATATATTGAACATACTTTACCCACCTTTTTTTTTTTCCAGCTTGTCAGTTCACTTTACATGTTAGTATGAGGTTTATGCGGGTGAATGGGATAAATTATAATAAGGCTAAGGCATACAGATTCAAAATTGGCAGAATCAAGCTCCACATGTCCTCTTTAACTTTCTACGGAAGATTTTTTCTGAATACACAGATAGTTGCTTCATCTCTTCTGTTCCTGGCCTACATAAATGTGTTTACATAGTAGACATGATATCAAGGCTTAATAGTTATATCAAGAATTGGCATATAAAAAATTGATGGACCAGGTACCCTCAGCCTTGTTAATTTAGCTACTCTGGGGTCTCAGTTATCCAGTTTGACTTTTGACATGACCCATCTTGCCTTGTAGCTGGTGCTGTGTAAACCTGTGTTTAAAAACACAATTGAACACATGAAGAGTTGCATAAAAAGTATTGTGATGAAGCATAAATGTGGAGAAGTATTCAACCATGTGTTTCTTGTCTTTCTGCTTCCTTTTTATGCAGACACCTATATTCCATCCATCCTGCTTAAGAAAAAACTGCACATTCTACCTTCAGAGTACAAAAAGTTACATAACGTTCTACAACTTAGACTCTCACTGATTGGAGATCTTGTGAGAAACAAACAGACCATGCCATTAAATGAGACTAAAATTTGAGTTTGCCTTTTTGACTATTTATGTTCTAAGTTAAGCTTTGATAACATTCAAATGTCAAATTCTCTCATTCTCATAAAACATTGAATTAATTGCCTATATTTATTCTAGCAATTATTCAATGTATTTCCAGTATAGGATGTACAGTATAATTGAATTTTTTTTGTAAATAAGATATTTTTGATAAGGAAAAAAAAAAAAGAATTAAGCCGGAGAGATAGGATAGAAAGTGAGAGAATATGGATGTTTTGGCCCAACTATTGAGGGGGATGGAAAGGGTTGCAGACCAGGGATATGAACCCTATTCTTGGTTGAATGACAAGGTGGATGAGAGCTCCAGCTCCTGCCTTGCCCAGAATCCCATCTCTAAGGATGAAGCACTTAGACCCACCTCTTTGATGCTCCAACTACACCCCTACCTTTGACCTGGTTCTTTGTGCTCTAGGCTCATCCCCCTTGGTCAAGGCTCTGGTTTTTTCCCACTTGTAACAAGGACAAACTATAGTGTGGCAGATTTCCCAATTCTGTTGTAATAGAACAGAACTCTTTAAAAGCAAATGTGCTGGAATTGTTGGTTACATAGAAAAAAAAATGTATCAGCAATTCAGTTCAATGACATCCTATCATTATTCCTTTTTCTTTTTTTCCAGGGGTCTACTATGCAACTGCATACTGGATGCCTACTGAGAAGAGAATACAAGTCAAAAATGTCCTAGACAGGACCGGGGATGCCTACGGCTTTTACAATAACTCTGTGAAAACCACAGGCTGGGGCATCCTGGAGATCAGAGCGGGGTACGGTTCTCAATCCCTGAGCAATGAGATCGTCATGTTTGCAGCCGGCTTTTTGGAGGGTTACCTCACTGCCCCGTAAGTACCCAGTCGTGGTGGAGAACTGCCAGGCAACCTCTGTCCCTTTCTTTGCCCAACAGTGGTTTTTTCTTCCTGGCATTGTACACTAGAATTGAAACTTTGCCATGGTCTTTCTTATATGATAGAAAGATTATCAGAATTACATTTGAACCTGTAGTAGTCATACCTGCCTAGAAGGAGCAAAGCCCCCAATTGTGACACATTTTAAAATCTTTCCCTCTCATGAAACTCTTTTAAAAGACTGCTAAGCCATTTCATCTTTCTAGTCATTTATTGTCGGGTTGAAAGCAAATGGAATAGCTCTTTGAGGACCACAAACAGAGAAGATTAATTCAAAATAATAATAAAATGTAAGAGCATTTATTTTCAACCATCTTAGAACAATACTTTCAAGTGGGGGAAGATTTTAAACTGAAATTTTAATGTCTAACATGAATGTCCTTTCCAGCTCTATTGTTATTTAATTCTTCCCTTGTCTTATGGAAATAACAAAAAATGTACTTAGAATAATGCAATCATGACTAATCCTTTTTAGAGAACAGATCTTTGAGGAAAGGAAAGTTACAACTCATTTCAACAAGCCTCATTCTTCCTTTGATATAAAATGTCTTGAGGACGTGGCTTTCTTCTTTTATGCTCTGTGACCTAGATTGTTTTTTTTTTTTTTTTTTTTTTTGCTTTATAACAAATTTAATCAGTTATACATATACATATGTTCCCATATCCCCTCCCTTTTGCGTCTCCCTCCCACCCTCCCTATCCCACCCCTCCAGGCGGTCACAAAGCACCGAGCTGATCTCCCTGTGCTATGCGGCTGCTTCCCACTAGCTATCTACCTTACGTTTGGTAGTGTATATATGTCCATGCCGCTCTTTCACTTTGTGTGACCTAGATTGTTGAGTGCAGTTTAACCAAACCTTATTTTGCACTTACTATGACCATCTTAGTCATAGTAAATGCAGTGCTGATATTAATCTGTTTCTGAGTACTGGCAATTATATCAAATGTTGAATGACTACTGGACTGTGGCTGCTCTTTTTAAAAATTTAAACCAAAAATTCCTGTTTTTTTTTTTGCGGTACGCGGGCCTCTCACTGTTGTGGCCTCTCCCGTTGCAGAGCACAGGCCCCGGACGACGCACAGGCTCAGCGGCCATGGCTCACGGGCCCAGCCGCTCCGCGGCATGTGGGATCTTCCCGCACCGGGGCACGAACCCGTGTCCCCTGCATCGGCAGGCGGACTCTCAACCACTGTGCCACCAGGGAAGCCCCCCTGGTTTTGTTTTTATACCAAATTTTTGTTACCTTACCATACAATCCCCTTAATAGGGGACTCTCAATTTGGAGGTGTAGAAAACTTTATAAACTAAATGCGATTTAAAAAACATGTTTAAAACTGTATTCAACATGTAAAAATCTGAACTTTTTCTTTTCCCCTACAAATCTTTATTTCGGGACCCACTGGTTTCTGATTGCATTCTTTAAATTGTGTTGCAAGTTTGGAGAAATAATTCAGATTGAAGTTGTGTGAACATAAACATATTCAATGAAGTCATGCATAAGATACATATGAGTTATTAAGGGAAGCTATGTAACTTGAGTGGAGCATCTCTAATCTATGTTAGAGATGCTAACATAGATTGAATGTTGAGAGCCTAAGCTTGTCTTCCTTGGACTTTGGCATCACTACTAGAGAGCTCAGGGAGTTTGACCGAGGAGACTTCTGACAAAAGTGACCCTTCCGGGGCTTCCCTGGTGGTGCAGTGGTTGGGGGTCCGCCTGCAGATGCGGGGGATGCAGGTTCGTGCCCCGGTCTGGTAGGATCCCGCATGCCGCGGAGCGGCTGGGCCCGTGGGCCGTGGCCGCTGGGCCTGCGCATCCGGAGCCTGTGGTCCGCAACGGGAGAGGCCACAACAGTGAGAGGCCCGCGTACCACAAAAAAAAAAAAAAAAAGTGACCCTTCTGTTATTCTTATGTCTCAGGAAAACCTAAGTTTTAACATCTCACTTTGGGAAGTAGCTTTATCATTTCTGCCTTATTCATAATATAAAGTACTGCCCTATCCTTGAGTCCCTTTATCCATGACCACAAGCTGTGCGGCTAAATAAATAAATAACTGCTACTATGTAAAAAAAAAAAAAAAAGAAAGAAAGAAATACAACCAAAACCATCTTTAGAAGGGCATTTCCCAGAAGCTCCTTTTCAGAGGCTGTCATTCTGACTGCATTGCTGAAAAGTCCAATAAGTAGGGGAATTTCTGAATCAGCATGCATTCAAAGGCTCTGCTCTGTGCTTCACTCAAAGCTCAGAATAGTGGGATGTGACCCGGCAAGCTTAAAACAGACCCCTGGCAATGGGTTTGGGAAGAGGGAAGAGACAGAGGTGGTTACCAGTTTCCTGCCTTCCTCTTCTGATATGGTCTAGGAGGTGAAGGCTTACTACACGTTCTGTTGCCCAAGAGTTTAATTTGGAGGAAGGAGAAACGCCAAACGGAGTAAAGAATCAGGGCTCACAGAGACAAGAGCTCTGGCAGGGAGATAGGGCAGAGGGGAGGCTGGAAGAATTCACGTGATTGAGACTCTCAAACCCAAGGCGCCACCCAGGAAGGACTGCAGCAATAGGCACCCCGTGCACTGTCTCAACTGAGCAGAGAGGCAGTGGGGCTCCCTCCGAGCAAAGGTATCCAGCATTCTCTGAAGCAAAGCAGAAGAGCTTAAAATGTCAACCCTCTGGAAGTTGTGACTGTAGCCACAAACCAATGGCGGAGAAAGAATACAAGTCATAGGCTAGTTTTTTGTTTTCAGCTACACAGGGACAGTTGTATGAGAAGCAATAGCATCTTCATACACAGGCATCATTTTATCAATTTAAAACATATATTGCTGGGGACTGTTTTGCAAAGGACAATTCCACCTACCAAGACACAACCTTGGAGCCAGGGCAGAGAAGGTGAGTTTGTGCCAGAGGCCAAAAGAAAGAACTGCCTTGTTTTCCTCTCATCTTGCAGAGCTGCTCAGGCAGCTGCCAAGAGCAGTGGGAAGGATAGCGCTGCCTCGTTTTTCCACATCACCACATTTAAAATGGAGAGGTGTGCCTTATATTCTCCCGCACCTCGGGAGGAGATGTGTGAAAGGACGAACATCGTGGGATGAACGACTGAGATAGGCAGATAAGGACGCTGGTTTGACGGCCTCAGAAAATATAATTTGCTTTTTCCAACCTATGAAGCACTCGAGAGACCAAATCAAAACACAAAGAAATACGTTCAAATCCTCCATCACTGCCTTCGAAGCGCGCAGCAATTTGTTGCTTCTTTGAGCTTTTACAACACTTTTACGACACTACCCCGGGCCCGCCCTCTGTCCTGTATCCGGAAGCTCCTGGCCGTGTTCCTGCGCGGCTCCTGCAGGGTAATCTCACCGTGTGCAGCGGCGGCAGGTCCACCAGGGCCACAGCCTGAGGTAGACGTTCATAATTTTCAGGAGCTTCTCTCGCTGTCTTGCTCTTCACACTCTCTTCTCCCTCTTCTTCCACTGCCCCACCCCCGGCCCCTGAGGAGCCCCTCACTGCGTGATGCGCCACGCAGACGTGCATTCCGGAGGGGCCCCTGAGGCTTGGGGTGGTGCCCCTTCAGCCTCCCGCACAGCCCCTTCCTAGCATCTCTCTCTTTTTTTTTTTTTTTTTTTGCGGTACGCAGGCCTCTCACCGTTGTGGCCTCTCCCGTTGCGGAGCACAGGCTCCGGACGCGCAGGCTCAGCGGCCATGGCTCACGGGCCCAGCCGCTCCACGGCATGTGGGATCTTCCCGGACCGGGTCACGAACCTGCGTCCCCTGCATCGGCAGGCGGACTCCCAACCCCTGCGCCACTAGGGAAGCCCCTAGCATCTCTTAGAACTGTGATTCCTGAGAGTCAGATGCTGCCTCTTCCGTCTCCACCTATCAAAATCCTGCTCAACCTCCAAGAGCCATCTCAGATGCTCTCTTCTTTTTGTTTTATGCTTTTTTTTTGAAATTACAATATTTCATATGTGTGTCAATATGATGCTACATCATATAGCTGTTAGAAATGACCCTTTTTTAATACATCTTTATTGGAGTATAATTGCATTACGATGTTGTGTTCGTTTCTGCTGTACAACAAACTGAATCAGTTATATGATGCTCTCTTCTTGATGAAGCTCTTTCTGATTCCATTTCCACTGGATCGGAGCCCCATCTCTCCCCTCCACCACCTGTTAGTGCCTTGAGGACAGGGTCCCCATCTTACTCATCATTATATACCCCAGACGCCTGGCACAGCACTTCTCCCCCCCAGTGGTTACTTAACTACACGCTTATGAAGTTTAATTGAATCCTGTTGTTGTTCCAGTTTTATGAGAGATGCATCGGAAGTGTCAGCTACGTATTTCCATGTAATGCATTGTCTAGCAGCCTTGGCCAAATGGAATTTCTGTCTTCATTTTTTTTAACTCTACTGGGTGGCTCCCTAACAGTTGCAAATTAAGAGTCTCTGATGGCTCACTAATGATGTAAAAGCTGATAAATAGTCATTGATTTTTAATAAAATAAGTCAGGAAACCTTTCTGGAAAGAATGGTGATGGGGGTGTGAGGACCTGGTTTGCTCTAGTTTTTAACAAAGTGGCTGATCTCTTGTGTTGCTGAGGCACATGCAGGAATGACCTCCTCTGGAATTACCTAGCCAGTTTGGGTGCCACAATTCAATGCGACACACCCTCATTATACTACCTTGTGCCGGGCTCTGGGGATAGAGAGACAGTGGGGAGTGAGTTCCTGAGTACTCTCTCCACTCATTTTAAGGTAATGTGTTGACACAGCAGTTGCTAAAACTATGATGAAAAGAGGTTCCAGCAAGATTATGGCACAAGTAGAGAGACTAGTCAAAGGCAGAACCTTTTTGGGCATTTGTCTTACTATCAAGAGATACTTCAAGAATCTCCTCCATACCCCCCAACTTGCTCCTTCTGATATTAGAAACTGAATATGGCTCCAGGTCAAGGCTGTAGCCAAAGCAAAGATGCGTAAGACACAGTCACACCCTCAAAATGATCAATGACCCATTAACTGGTAATTATTTGGGACTTAACATGAACCACAAAATATGATGATGATGATGATGATGACTAGCACTTATATTTATATATATATACACACACACATATATATATATAATTTAAAATATGCCAGGCATTGTTCAAAACATTTTATATATGTTAAATTATTTAATCCACAGCCACGCTGTGAGGTATATATTATTACTATCCCCATATTACTTATGAGAAAACTTGGGCACAGAGAATTAAAGTAAGTAGCTGAAAGTCACAAAGCTAGTAAGCAGCAGCCAGAATTGGAAACCAGCTGTCCAGCTATGGAGTCCGTGCACATGCACACACATACACACACAAATGGATTAATCACAATGGGAAGTACTAAAGGAGGCTGATATGGTGTCAGACCCAGGAAGTAGGAAGTTGAAACAACTAGGAAAGAGTAGGAGAGGTCACCTGACAAGCACTAAATGATATGGCATTAACAGAATGCAAAAAGACTCAGGGAAAAGTAGGTGTCCATATGTCTTTGTGATTGTCACAAAGTGTGTGTGAGAGATGGAAAGATGGGCAAAGTCTTGGCCAACTTAGGAGGAAACTTATTGACTTTACACACCACGGGAGCTGAAACGAAATCTAACACATCCTTGACATGGAGACTGGTCTTGGCTCTGTTTGATGAGAATTCGGAAGCATGGTGAAGTTGGGAATCCTACTTATGGTCGTAGAGCCTACAAGGAGTGGACCAAGCTTTGAGTTCAGAATTCAAAGCCACTGCTCTTATCTGCTGTCCTGTGTTGCTCCAGCACACAAAAGTATAGGGCCCCAGGCTCAAAGATCAGAGAAGGGCCTCAACCTTCTCAGGGGACTGTGAGTGGATTATGTTCCTCAGGGCCCCTGGGTGGGGCAGGATCAGGTGAAGCCTCCACTTCTGATCTCAAGGTGCAGGTTTCTCTTCCCCAGCTCTGAATATCACTCCCCCACCACCACCAAAAAAGGAAGAAAGAAAAAATTTTAATAATTCTGGCCTAGTTACCCTCCTTTATCTACATCTGTCTTTACCATTATATGGACCTCCACAGCAACCACCCCCAAGTCAGGATGAATGTTCCTCTGTTTCAGGGTTTCTCAACCTCAGCACTTTTGACATTTGGGATTGAATTATCCTTTGTTGTGCATTGTAGGAAGTTTAGCAGCATCCCTGGCCTCTACCCACTAGATGCCAGTTGCACCTTCCATCCCCCTATTGTGACAACAAAATATGTCTCCAGACATTGCCAGATGCCCCTTGGAGGGAAAAATCACTTCGGTTGAGAAACATAGCCCTATATTGAAATAGACTGAAAAATTGAGAGGATCTGGAACTCTGGTTGGAGCTGGGCAGGGTGCAGTGATGGAGACTTTAGGTAAAAAGTATGAATTTTTGTATCTTTACCTGAGTGCGCATTGGTAGGTCAATAGCCCACAAATTATTTTTTCCAAAAACAGGGAACTTTATTTCCATTTAAATCATTTTAATTTTAAGAGCCCATTCCTCTTCACGGCAGGAAATGTTACCATAGTCATTTCAACAGGAACAAAATGTCATTGAAACTGAGTCAATCCAGAATGTGCCACTCCTCTTCCAAACACTTTTGTCCAGAATGGATTGGTGTTACTGAGGCATCTTGGAGGGAGGGGAGATGTTTAAGCAGTGGTTGTCCAGTGTCCTTCTCTGGCACATTTACTGAAGTGGAACAGTCTCATTGAGTCTTTAGCTGGGGTGTTTCCCCACCTGACATCTGATGAGGCTTCCATGGTCTCCCTGGTCTCCAGTTGCAAAATCAGTGTCATCGAGGTTGCAGTGGTCACCCCAAGTGTAAGTCCTCTGCCCCCAGGAGGTCCATCAACTCCCAATGTCCTCTTATTCCACCCTAGGCCTGACAGGAAAGCCTTTGGCTGCTCCCTGAAACTCATGGAGGGGTGCAGGGGTGCTGCGTTTGGCTCATGAGCCCAGACAGTCCTGGCAGCCACCGCTACTTCCCCATGCAACCTCAGAGGGAAAACTGAAGAGCTTTTGCTTCCCTAAGCAACTAAATCAAGTCATCCCACTCACCTGGAGTTTCTGCATTCCATTCACCTGAAACATGAGGCCAGGGCAGAGGGTCCCTTCCCTGTCACCCACATACCTGTCTAGCTTTATTGCTGTCCTCTCCCTCAGTTTTAGAGATGATAGAAAAGGGACCAACTTGATAGAAGAATAGGCGTGGCAGCATAAAAGATATATAAACAAAATTTAAATATGATAATTCAATTTTTTTTTTTTTTTTTTTTTTTTGCGCTATGCGGGCCTCTCACTGTTTTGGCCTCTCCCGTTGTGGAGCACAGGCTCTGGACGCGCAGGCCCAGCGGCCATGGCTCACGGGCCCAGCCGCTCCGCGGCATGTGGGATCTTCCCGGACCGGGGCATGAACCTGTGTCCCCTGCATCGGCAGGCGGACTCTCAACCACTGCGCCACCAGGGAAGCCCTGATAATTCAATTTTTAAAAAATATTTACAGATAATTTGAAGGAAAAGCACTCATGAAGTTTGTTGAATTCAAGGACCATAAAATAAAAGACTTCAAAGGATTTTAATGTTCTTTGCCTCACTGGCAATAAAACTCTATTCTCATCTCATCAATTTCAGTTCTGGAAACTATTAGATAAAGATATCTAAAGTTCCACAGTGCTGGGGGCCAAATTCCCATTTTTGGAAGCTGAGTCACCTGCTCACAGTGCTGACCTCTAGGTCGATAAAAAGCATCAGATAAAAACCAGAACTCAGACTTGAGGTAAACTTCCAGTCCGGAGGGTGCAAGGGGCGCATAATTTGACCGACTTTGCTCCAAACATAGAGCAAATAGTAGACAAAATGTATAGAAAGAGAGCATCATGGTAATATAGCTGGGCCCCCCCCCAAACAAGATTAAAGATCTCTTGAACCAGAAATGAAGCAGAAAAGTGATGGGGTATGGATCTGCTGGGCCCTTGGCATGAAGCAGGCAGAGACAGCCACCCCGGCTGGTGGGTGAAGGCCTCTGTGACCTGAGAGAGCTGAATCAAGGCTGGGAAGCAGAAGTAACCTTGCTGCTTTGGACTGTTTGGAAAATAGGCGACAGAATAACTTCTGCTGATGTGCACTCTGGTGTAGAGATTTATAAGAAACCGTGAGCTTGATGGGAGGCGGGGCTGGTTCCAGGACACATATTCGTGCAGCATTCCATAGGAGAGAAGTCCCCCAAAGCCGCTATGAGACCTGGTTCTCAGGGAGTCCGATGGAAGTACCCAGAAGAAAATGAGAGGCAAGAAAGAGGGAGGGAGAAAGGAAGGGGGTGGGGGGGGAAGAATTTAAGAATGTAAACAAACACATAACTTAAAATGCCTGAATACCAAGTTCAAAAAAGCACAAAGAAATTGAATGCTAAGAAAAAGCAAAATCAACAATAAAGTCATTAATACACTCCAGATTAATTTTGTAGATGGGTTTAACAAAGACTTTAAATATGCTTAAGGTACTCTAAGTTTGAAATGAAGGAAAACTTGGAAATTCCCTGGTGGTCCAGTGGTTAGGACTCTGCGCTTTCACTGCCGAGGGCGCAGGTTCAGTCCCTGGTTGGGGAACTAGGATCACTCAAGCTTCAGGTCACAACAACAACAACAAAATATATGTATACACACACACACACACACACACACACACACATATATGAAGGAAAACTTGAAAAATTTATGGAACAAAAAGGAAGAAATAAGACAGGTAGATATTTTAAAAGAACCTGCTTGAAATATCATAAATGAAAATTATGGAAATTAATTTTTTAACATATCAGTAAGTGGGCAAACCCTGGACTAGACCAACTCAGAGAAATAATTTCTGAATCAGACATTAGTGTTGAGGGATTTATACAGTACACTGCCCAAAAAGAGAAAGGGGTAAAAATAATGAGAAAGCTGTTATTAAACAGAGAAGTTTGATTGAGAAACTCCAACATATGTCTGTTAGGAGTCCCAGAAAAAGAAACTGGAGGGAATTGCAGATGAGCAATAGTTGACAGGGTAATAGTGAGAAATGATCAAAATTGAGAAAGACACGAGTCCTTAGTTGGAAGACACAGCCTATTAAATTGCTACAACACAGAGGATGAAACTACAGAAACTTGAGGATAAAGGGAATAATTTTAAAAGCTATCAGAAAGAAAAACATTGATTACAAAGGAATCTCAGCTTGACTGACAGCATACCTCTCATTAGCAACAATAAACCCAGAAGATCTGAGGATGATATTTTTAAAGTACTGAGGAAGAATAACTAACTAGAGTTGTAAAACCGTTTAAATTATCCAAGAGCAAGGGCAAAATAAGGATATTTTTAGATACATAAGTTAAAATATTTTACCATGCACAGACTTCTATTAAACTATTATAGGACATACATTAACAAAAATAGCAAGAGGGAACATTTGGGATATAAGGAACAATAGTTAACACAAAAAACAAAGAAGTTAATAAAATTTGATTGTAAAAGTTAAACAATAAAGTTTATTTTAATATTTTTTTAATTGAAAAGGTAAAGCTAAATCTTCGAACAATAACATGATGGATGATGTCAATGGGTAGGTAAAGCTTGCTAAAATATGTGTGTTTGGAGGAGGAGAGAAATAGAAAATTCATTTAGATTTTGTATAAGAATTCCCTGGCAGTCCGGTGGGTAGGACTCCATGCTTCCATTGCAGGGGGCACGGGTTGATCCCTGGTCGGGGAATTAAGATCCTGCATGCCACATGGTACTTCCCCCCCAAAAAAAGCCATTTATATTTTATAATAAAATGCATAATAATGAATGTTTTCACAATTTTTTTAATGATGATCACTAATGGAATAGAAATGCAGCTGACCCTTGAACAATGCTGGGGTTAGAGACGCTGAGTCCTCACCCCCAACCCTGCACAGTCAAAAATCCTCCTGTAGACTTACGGTCGGCCCTCCATATCCAAAGAGTATGTATTTGCTGAAAAAAATCCATGTATAAGTGGACCCTTGCTGTACAAACTCATGTTGTTCAAGAGTCAATTGTACATTTTTTATAAAGCTTCTAAATTAGCAGAAGTAAAAAGAAGGATAATGAAAATGTTATTTAAACAGGGAAACCATAACAGAAGGACAAAAAAAAAGGATGGTAAATGGAAAACAGAAGGGACTGCAGAAATAAATCCAAGTATATTAAAATCACAACAGATGTAAATGGATTATTTTCATCAATTCAAAAACGTTTAATTGAGGAGATGTTGTTCAAGGATACAGACTTGCAACTAGTAGATAAGTCCTGAAGAGCCAACGCACAGTATAGTGATTATAGTCAACAATACTGTATTATAAACTTCAGAGTTCCTAAGAGATTAGATCTTAATTGTTCTCACCACCAAAAAGAAATTCCAATTACGTGACATGGTAGAGGTGTTAGCTGATGCTATGGTGATAATCACATTGCAATATATAAATGTATCAAATCATTATACAATGTGGTATGTCAATTATAGCTCACCAAAAATGTTTACTGTATAGCATATGAGGGACATTTAACTTTTTAAATAAGTTTTAAAGAATCTCAAATAGCCAATAATGCTGAGGGGAATGGAAATTAAAACAAAGAATCATTTCAGGTACAACAGACTGTTGAAAATTTGAAAGTCTGACTGTGCCAAATGTTGGCGAGGCTAAGGAGCAAGGAGAGATCTAACATGTAGTTGGGGAGAACGTAATTTGGTACAATCACTGTGGAGAACAATTTGGCAGTATCTAGTAACTATAGGTGTATAGAATATTCACCCCAGAAATTCTACTTTTATATGTATATGTATATATACACATACATACTAGAAAAACAAATGTGTAAAAAGAGACATTTACAACAACGTTTGAAGTTGCAGTGTAATAGCGAAAAATTAAAAACCAGTTAAATGTCTATCATAGGACTGCATAAATGAATTTTTATATAGTCATAACATGGAATACCATCAACACATGAAAAGAATAAGTTTAAGCTGCAGATGATAACAGATAATTCTTTTAAAATATCATGTGGAGGGCTTCCCTGGTGGCGCAGTGGTTGAGAGTCTGCCTGCCGATGCAGGGGACACGGGTTCGTGCCCCGGTCTGGGAAGATCCCACATGCCGCGGAGCGGCTGGGCCCGTGAGCCATGGCCGCTGAGCCTGCGCGTCCAGAGCCTGTGCTCCGCAACGGGAGAGGCCACAACAGTGAGAGGCCCACGTACTGCAAAAAAAAAAAAAAAATCATGTGGAGAAAAATAAACAAGTTAGGGTGGTAGATAGTATGATCTTATTTATATTTGTTCTGAAACATGATTAATAATAATATACATTATTTATGATTAAATATGTAGAGAGAGATGGTATAAAAATGTGCATGAGAACAATAAATCACTCATTCAAGACTGCAGTTGCCTCTGGGGAGAAGGGAGGACAATTAGTGTCAGCGGTTGAACTCTATCTTATATTTTATATCTTTTTAAAAAAATATGAAGCAAATATGGCAAGATATAATGATTTTATGTAGTTGGGTAGTGGATACTTGGGTGTTTGTTATATTCTATGCTTTTCTATATGCTGGGAATATTTCCCAGTTTTATTTTTTTTAATTAATTAATTTATTTATTTTTGGCTGCACTGGGTCTTCGTTGCTGCGCGCGGGCTTTCTCTAATTGCGGCGAGCAGGGCCTACTCTTTGCTGCAGTGCACGGGCTTCTCATTGCGGTGGCTTCTCTTATTGCAGAGACCCGGCTCTAGAGCACAGTCTCAGTAGCTGTGGCGCACGGGCTTAGTTGCTCCACGGCCTGTGGGATCTTCTTGGACCAGGGATCGAACCCTTGTTCCCTGCATTGGCAGGCGGATTCTTAACCATTGCACCACCAGGGAAGTCCCAATATTTCCCCATTTTAAATTGTGCATTTGATTTATAAAATAAGATAGGGAAGGTTTGCCATAGGGAACATCCCAGTTAGCCAAAATACTGGGTAATTTACTGTGATGGGAAAATACAAGAAGAAAAATAGAAATGTAACAATTTTCATCTCTCCTTTCAGACATATATATGACCACTTCACAAACCTCTACCCACAGCTGATTAATAAACGTTCCGTGGTGGATAAAGTACAGGAGTTTTTAACGTAAGTATAATAGCTTTCCTCTTCTCATTGCTGTTGAGGCTTCAGGGCTTGAATCTGTCTTTTCAAACAGCAATTTCTCCTTCACCAATTTCTTTTCCACCTCTTAGGAAGGACTCTGGAGTCGTTCTTGTAGTTAAGTATAACACCTTTTGGTGATGGCATGAAAACTGGTTGTGGACAAATGCCTTCTAATTTGTGCTCTTTCAGAGGTCAGGTTGAATGTCCCATTATCAATTGCTGACGCAGCTAGAGGAAGACCTCACCAGTGCGAGACAGGCAAAGTCAAACCCCCGGATCCCTTCCACCTGGGGGCTCCTCTCCTTGCAGAAATCCTTCCCCCTCCCTCTGAAAGGTGCTTCCATTTCATGGACCTGGTGACTCATCCTAGCTGGGGAGTTAGCTCATATCTAAAGTTATAATTCTTATCATCCTCTGAGAATATTTCCATTTTAGTAAAGCTTTCTGAAGACTAATAATTCTCAATATTCAGAAAATTTGTTTTATATTTGTGGGATGACAGACTATGAGACTAATTTGGGGATAAAGGAGCTCTTGGGTTGGCCCTCCAAATTGTATACTAAGGGACCCCTTCGTTGGATGCTAAGGTCCTACAGAGCATCTGGGCTAGATCCCATGAAGCAGTGACACTGTATTTTTTAATTGATCTAGAGATAGCCGGAACACATCAGAAATAGCTTTTAGTATACAAATTTATATCAACTCATCCTGCATAAAGTGCAGACAACAAAAAGAGAAGAGAGAATGAAAGGACTATTAAAAAAAAAAAGACTTTTTCCTAGGACAGAGGCATTGAGGCTGTTATTAGCGACAACTGGAATAGGGCAAACCATAAACTATGAAAATGATCTGAGAGAAATACAAACAAATACAAACCACCCTGTCCTTAAGAGCTTTTGTTTTTTCCTGTTGTTTATCACTTCTATCTACAAAGTAAAGTTAATCAACTTGTCCTTACCGATTTAGTGAAACATGATTTTATATAAGATATATTTGAACAGTCTATCCTCAACTTTCTTAGGTCTCAGTATCACAGATAAGTAAATATTACACCTGTGTTTCTAGATAGTTCTAGATAGAGCATGGGGGAAGTTATAATGGAAGAGCCATAGTCCTTGGGAGAAATTAAAAATCATTTAGGATTTGCTTTGATATCCTTTCAAAGTGATTGAAATGTTATAAGATCCAGAATTTAAATTATACTAGCTAGCATAAGTATCTGAATATATCATCTCTAAATACCTGAGTTTAATTTAGCTTTGGATGAACAACCATGGAGACCTCTAGTACAAATCTAATTTGTCTTCCAGGAAGCAAGATCAGTGGGCCCGGGATAACATCAAAAATTACAAGGATGACCCATTTTGGAGACACACAGGCTATGTTATGGCACAAATGGATGGGCTATATGTAGGAGCAATGAAGAGGGCTATAGTAGAAGGAACAAAGGTAAGATTTTTTAAAAGCTACTCAGGATTTATGGTATGGCAAGAATATTGAAAATTATCTTTAAAATTATTGATACATTCCAATTAAGGAGAAGATCAAATTAGGACTAGAGAATAAATTTCTTGCTCAGAAGAACTGTCTTATCTATCTCATTGCTAGCACCTGACTCAGTGTCAGGTTAATTCACAAATAAACCAGCTTGTTTCTGTGTTCTTTCAGTCTCATTCATGCTATACTCTGGGGTAGGTTAAAGAGCCCCATACGAATGTGCTGGCTATTTAATTAACCTAATAAAACAAGTGTTTTAGACAATATGTTTGTTAAAGAAAAATGTCTAGGTTTTATAAATTGTACAAGTTCTATGCTTTCATCCTCCACAGTACGCACACACACACACAAACATGCCCATGCATCATAATTTTTTTGAAAGGTTTACTGAAGCATTGAGGATAGAAAGGTACCATGTAATATACTTCCAAAAATTAGGAAGATTTTATTTCCTGGGGGTAATATATATACCACACACACACACACACACACACACATACATACACACACACTCACACTGGACAAAATATATAAAATGACAGTTTATAGAAAATAGATGCAAAAAATACTCTTAATCATATGAACTTGGCCTTGCTAATAAAATTAGAAATACAAATTAAAATCATACTGAGAAATACTTTCTCTTTTATCAATTTGGCAAAAATTCCAAAGTTGAGAGCATACTGTGTTGGCAAGGCAATGGGGGGAAAAATGGGGGGGAAAAGATACTTTCCTAGAAGACTGGGGGGAATACAAAATGGTGTATCTGCTATGGACAGGAATTTTGGCACCCAGTTCCAAAATCACACACTCATTTATCCTCTGACCCAGTAATCCCATTTCTAGGATTATCACAAAGGTTCACTGGCAACAATGCAAGCCTATTCATCACAGATAATTTATAAAAGACTGAAAACAGCCAAATACATGGAAGACTGGCTACATAAATGATGTAGCTGTAAACAAGAATAAGGTGGATCTCCATGTACTATTATGGAATGACCTTCAGAATCTGTTATTAAGTGTAAAAATGGAAAGACCAGTGTATATCATGTGCTACCTTTTGCATAAGAAACTGAGATAGATAGATAGATAATACATAGATAGATTTGCTCATTTTTTCAAGGAGAAACAACAGTGAAAGAATAAGCCAAGGGCTTCCCTGGTGGCGCAGTGGTTGAGAGTCCGCCTGCCGATGCAGGGGACACGGGTTCATGACCTGGTCCGGGAGGATCCTACATGCCGCGGAGCGGCTGGGCCCGTGAGCCATGGCCGCTGAGCCTGTGCATCCGGAGCCTGTGCTCCACAACGGGAGAGGCCACAACAGTGAGAGGCCTGCATACCGCAGAAAAAAAAAAAAAAAAGAATAAGCCAAAAACTAAAAAATAAATGATTACCTATAGAAGAAGGAAGAAAAGAGAGTGGAGGGAACAGAAATGAAAGCTACATTTCTCCGAATGTAACTTGCTTTTTACATTGACTTTGGAACCATGTAAATACTGTTCATACTTATAAAAAAATTTTTAAAAGCAAAGCAGTTCCTAAGATCTGAAAACAAATTGACACAAATATACCTAATTGTGCATCAAGTTTGTGGCATAACCATACGGACAGCAGTTACTTCAAGTGACCTTAAAACACATTTACTGCTGTACATCCTCAGTGGAATAGATGCTACAGACAAGAAGAATCACCAAAACCCAAACCAAAACAAATGACCTTGAATTGTAACCTTACTTTAGTAAAAATATTGATATTGCTATTTTGAAATTTGGTAGAGTTCACTTGATACAGTAAGATAAAAGCAAATAAGTATGTTAGATAACAAGATTTTCAGCATAAGAAAAATCAATGGAGTAAAGATCCTGTGTTTTTGTTTTTGTTTTTAAGTTGAACTATAGGTAACAAAATCATTACTTTTAAAAAATACACGTTTCCCAGGAATTCCGTTGTGGTCCAGTGGTTAGGACTCAGCACTTTCACTGCTGTGGCCTGGGTTCAATCCCTGGTTGGGGAACTAAGATCCTGCAAACCTAAGATCCTGCAAACCTCATGGCACGGCAAAAAAAAATAATAATAATAAAAAGTACATGTTTCCTTGCTTTGTCCCTTGAAAAAGCCTGGAAGTAATGACAATAGCCTAGACCCAGTATCATTCAGTCTTTGCTAGGAGGATACGACATAGGGTAGGCAACCATGTCTTAAGACACAAAAGCACTAACCATGAAGAAAAAGATTGACAAATTCAGCTAATTAAAATAAGAATTTCTTTTTATCAAAAGACAGTATAGAGAGTGAAAAGATAAGATGTAAACCAGGAGAAGATATTTGCAATACATTTAACTAACAAAGGATTCGTATCTAAAATACATAAAGAACATCTACAAATTGTTAAAAAGAATATACTCAGTAGAAAAATGGGCAGTGGGCAAAAACATCGAGAGGAATTTCATGGAAGAGGAAATACACATGGCCAATAAACTGGTGAAGAAATGCTCTATTTCAAGAAAATGCATAGTAAAACCACAGTGAGATCCTATTACACACCAGAACTGGGAAATCCCAAGCACTACTGGAGTAAGTAAACTATTACAGCCACTTTGGAAAAGAATTGGACATTACTTGAAACATTTGAGGATAACACATATTCTACAACCTGGCAGATCCACTCAGATGTTACATACTTTCTTGAACATGGGGCCCAAGTACATAAAAGTTCACAGTACCATTGTTTTGCTGTGAACTGGAAACACCCCAGATATTTATCGTAAGTATATTGTGACACTATATATTCATGTAATGGGATACCATATAGGAATGAAAATGAATGAACTATTTCCACATGATCAACATTGATAAATGTCAAAAAATAATTTTGAGCAAAAGAATGAACACAGTATGATTCTATTTGTACATATTCAAAACCAGGAAGAGTTTTTAAAATACTTGTTTAAGGATTTATACATAGATGATAAAATAATACAAAGCAAGTAATGAACAACATGAAATTTAGTAGAGTGGTTACTACTGGTAGGGAAGGGAAGGGAAATGAGATTGGTGGCTTCTAAGGCACAGCTAATATTCTATCTTTTAAAAACTGTGAGGTGGGTAATAGGAGTTTATTATTTTTCCTTAAACTGTGCATATACATCTTTATTCTTTCACATGTATGGTATCATTCTTAATTTTTAAAATAAAGGCAAAATATTTAAAAGCAAATTACAAACTGAAAGATATATTGCAGTTCATCTCGGAGACAATGAACTAATCTCTCTAATACTTAAAGAACTCTTAAAAGTAGGTAAACAAGAATAACCTAGTAGAAAAACAGATAAAGCACATTCACAGTTCACAAAAAATAAATCCAAAGATTTTTAAACATATGCTCAGCAGTGCTCATAGTAGAAGAAATGCCAGTATAAACTACAGTGAGATACTGTTTTTCACCTATCAAACTGGAAATAAACTAATTGTTTAATATGTTGTTAGGCTGTAATAGTATAATTGAAATAAGCCCTATGAAGACAATTTGGCAATATCTATTAAAATCAAAATCATTTCTAGAGGTCTGTCCTACACACAGACTTACACACGTACAAAATGATGTGTCCAAGTCTGACTATTGTTACATTATTTATATTAGCAAAAGTCTAGAAATCACCTGAAAGTCTACCAATAAAATACTGGTTAAAAATATTATAATGCATCCATTCATTGAAATACTGTTTAAAAGAATGAGGAAGATTTTTATATCAAATATGGAAAGGTCCCCAAGATATGAAAAGATATTAAGAGAAAAATATCAAGGTGAAGAGAAGTACATATAACACACTATCGTTTGCTAAAAAATGTATTTGTAAGACATTTTTAAAAGTCTAGAGATACGCAAGAAACCAATAAAAGTGGTAAGCTGGAGACAGGGTGGGTCTTGAGTGAACAGAGGATAGGAGTGAAGAGAATTTCCACTATAGATCTGATAATTTAAAAATATATTGAATAATGAATGGATTACTTATTCAAAAACAAAACAAAGAGAATGTTTATATAAATAAATAATCAGGGTTTTTTTTCTTGCTTTTGCTTTTGTTAAAATTGTCACGTGTATTTGTCTTCTCACCACCTCTGCCCGAAAACCGATTTGTTTGTAGATGCCTAGCCCTGGGCGACTCTGGTGGTTTGAATCTTGCTGGAGCAGTGCTCTCTAGTTAGCACAGAGTTCATGTTCAAGCCTGATAATTGCTTCAGGTTTAATGCTGTCAAGTCTCTTAGTCCTGTGTTAAACATACGATCAAAATCAAAAGCACCTTAGTTGAATATTTTTGCTGTAAAGCAGTGCTTCTCAGCTAAGGATGACTTCTCACCAGAGGACATTTTGCAATGCCTAGAGACATTTTGGTTTGTCAAAATTGGGAGGGTGCTAGTGATATCTAGTGGGTAGAGGCCAGGGATGCTGCTAAACTTCCTACAATGCCCAGCCCCCCTGCCCAACAAGAAAGACTTATTTGGCCCCAAATATCACTAGTGCCAAGACTGAAAAAACCTGCTGTAGAGGAATGCAAGCAGAGCGCTCTGTTTATTTTACTCTCATAGGACCCACTCCCCAAATCTGTGGCTAACAGGCTAAAATGTCTCACAAACTATAAAGTAATAAAAATCAGTTTATAAACTACAATAAAATCTAGTGTATCCGTTACATTAGGGAACCTTCACAAAGGAATAATGTAATGGATACCTAACAACAGGAGCCCTCACAATAGAAAATGACATCTGATTGTCTGAAATCAATGTTAAGTGCAGTCTCTGTCTTTTCCCAGCCCATAACCCTGTTCCAGATTCAGTTCCTGAATGCTGTTGGAGATCTGCTGGACCTGATTCCCTCACTTTCTCCCACAAAAAACTTCGGCCCGGAGTTTTTAAAGAGATGGGACATGGGACATTGCTCTGCTCTTATTAAGGTGAGGCATGCGACAGCCTTTCTTTTTGTCCTTCTTCTGGTCCATATGGACTTTTTCTATATGTCACCCAAGTATGGTAACATCTCATCACTCCCATCTATAGTTATATATCAGCTCATGGGTTCCTCTGTCATACAAGTTAAGAACTGGAAGGAACTGATGGAGGGAATTGGATGTACGTGATGTTACCCATTTCTTCCATCATTTTTCCCATTCTCTGTGTACCTGCCACTCCCACCATCCAGAATCTTCCATTTTGGAAGGTAGGACAGACTCTGTCTGTTTTGTGCACATTAAAGGTTAATTTTCCAGTAACAAAAACAGCAATAAACGCCTTAATTGACATAATCCCTCTACACTTCCTACATTTGTAGTCAGTTATCTGTATACTTCACTATGATTCTGGCTATAGGTTCTTCCTGGATTTGAGAACATCTTTTTTGCTCACTCAAGCTGGTACACGTATGCTGCCATGCTCAGGATATATAAACACTGGGACTTCAACATCAGTGATAAAGACACCAGCAGTAGTCGCCTCTCTTTCAGCAGTTACCCAGGTAAATAAATTTAGAGAGACATCTGAGTACTCTGAGTACTATTTCAGGATAAAACCTTAGTGATTTAGAGTAACTGGAATGGAAGAAGAAATGTTTAGTGATTAGCATACATTAATCAAAATTGGTTTTTAGAGTGCTATGAAATATAGCTCTAATACTTGTATTTAATAGAATGTCATAAACTCTGTTAATAGGGTTGACAGAAATTCACTTCAGCAAATGCCAATTGAGTATTTATTAAGCACAAGGCACTTGCCTAGGCTCTGCAGTGGAATCAAAGATGAACGAGGTAGATCCGGATCTCAGCATCTCCTTGAGAGCCTGTCTCCATTTCTCTTTTTTTATGATTTCTTTTTTTTTTAATTGGAGTATAGTTGATTTATCCATTTCTCTTATTCTTTGCAATACCCACAGCAGTTTACCTAGTATGTGGCACCTAGTACTTTATTTTTGCTGAATGGATGGGTGAATGAATGTACAAGCTTATAGATCTTACACAAGTAAGATAAGTACTCTACAGATAAGAACAATATTATTACTGGATACTGTATAGGCTGCAAAAGAAGTGTAAGAAATGTTGTGAGTATTCAAAATAGGGACAACTCACATCTGATTGTTGGGAAAAGGAAAAAGGTGGACATTTGAGATGAACCATGAGCGATGACTAGAATTGGAGCAGGTAGAGATGGATGGGAAGGATGGTCTTTGGAGAGTTGGGATTGCAAACTCCTATGCCTAAAGGAGACAGAAGATGATGCAAATGAATAAAGGGGCTGGTATAAGAAAATAGAAATGGAAACAACTGTAGCAAACACATGGTCCATTGACAGGGAGCCAGTCGGTTCCCACTGACTACTGTCACCCAGCCATGTGGAGATCAGTATTTCCATATCCTCCAGCTTCTCAAGAGAGAAATATGGATTTGAAAAACAAAACCCACCGTGTGAACCCCAAAACGTGTGTCTGCTAGCTGGAATTGCCCTCAACTGCAGGTTTGCAACCTCTTCAGGAAACATCATGAGCAAAGGCTTACCAAACATCTAAGTGTCCGATGCAGATGTGATGTGGACACTTCTGACCTTTAATTACATATATGCAGCTTACAGGGGGGTTATACCAACCACCTGGCATATCTAGCTTTGTAAGAGTATTTGGGTCAGAGTATTATTGTCCCTTCTGGCACTGTTGTTCTTGATAATATTAACGCCACCCTATCGGGAATTCTGACCAGGGGAATAAAGTGATGTCTTTCTGTCCTTGTGACCTGATCCTTCCTTTGAGACCACTTTGATTTCGTCTTTGTCATAGTTTGCTGAATTGTTTTAGTACTGAGGGGGACTGAGAACTCCTTTCTCCAAGTGAGACTGTGCTTTGATTCTTCTGTGTTCCTTTGGACTGAAATTTAACGACAGCAAGATACTGAGACAGTCAAATATTCGTACTCTTCCTCTTGTTTGTGATAAAATGCAAAGTTCAGCTGTTACCTGAAATTTTTGCTTTGAAATCTCTGCAGAATGGTGTTCTTCCATAGTCTTAATAGTCTTGAACCCAAAGGTAGTGGTGGAGAAGGACATGGAGGGATTTCCTATGAAACTTTTGACCTTGCTCATATTTGCATATATATCTTCCAGAATAGATAGATTTAGAAGTAGATATATAGATAATAGAGATCTTTAGAGCAATTAAACTGAGAAAAAACAAAAGACTTTTTTTTTTTTTTTTTTACTCCAAGATGTTTTTACAGGAGCCAGTGGAGCAATGTCATTCATAATTTCTCTAACTGGACTGCTTTGTTCTCAACAGCAAACATGAAAAAACATGGAGAATTTTATTTATATTACAAAGAATTGTTTAGTTATGGGATCAGCCACACGGAATTCATCGCATAGATATAAAACTAAGCTTTACCATGAACTTTATGCCATGTGTATGTGCTGTTGATCCCAGAAATAAGCTAGGTGACTTGTTGTTTTTCTTTGGTGCAGGAGTACCATGATAGATTGAGTGGCTTAGGAGCGTGGTGTCAGTTTTGTATTCAAAGGGGCAGGACCTGGAGGCTCTTCCTGATACGGACAAGGATATTAAGAGTTATTGAGTCAGAACCGATAGATCAAGTCATGATATAATTTATTCCTCTACAATTTTCTATTCAAATGTGCTAAACAGAGTATTTGTGATGAAAAACAGGACAAATGCAGCCCCTATTCTAACAAACTTTACATTCTGGTGAAAAATAGACACAAATAAAAAAGCAATGACTAAAGTGTGATTTGTGTCATAATAGAGAAGCCTAGTTTGGGGATGATGAGATAGCTTTTAAGAGAAAGTAAAATTTATGTTGAGACACAAAGGCAAGTGTAAATTCCCCAGGCCAATGGGGATAATGGGGTGATAGAATGTTCCATGTGGAACAAGCAGCACATGTAAAGGCCTATAGGCAAGAGAAAGTGTGGAGAAGGCCAGGGAGAGGGAATGAAGGGCAATGCAAGACCATTAAAATGACAAGTGGACGTGACATTAATAGATTTGCATTTTGGAATTACAAAATGTCTGGCCCACGAGAGGAGGACAAGAGAGGCTTCCAACAGAACATGCAGAAGCCTGAGGCAACAATCCAGGCAACTCAAACCACATAAAGTTTTGCAGATGGTTAGTCAATATACGGATGGAAGATTGATAGTCCTCTTCAAGAAGAAAACAAGATGTCAGAAATGACTGCTGAATTAATATAGCAGTAATAGTGTTCTTGTTGTCCTTGCCAGAATCCTTGAAGGATAATTGCCGAATAAGAATTGTTGGGGGCTTCCCTGGTGGCGCAGTGGTTGGGAGTCCGCCTGCCAATGCAGGGGACATGGGTTCGTGCCCCGGTCCGGGAAGATCCCACATGCTGCGGAGCGGCTGGGCCCGTGAGCCATGGCCACTGAGCCTGCGCGTCCGGAGCCTGTGCTCCGCAACGGGAGAGGCCACAGCAGTAAGAGGCCCGCGTACCGCAAAATAAATAAATTAATTAATTAATTAATTTAATTAAAAAATTTTAAAAATTTTTAAAGAAAAGAGTTCCCAAAGTGTCACATCCATCTGTGTTAAAATCAAATGGCAGGGCTTCCCTGGCGGCGCAGTGGTTAAGAATCTGCCTGCCAATGCAGGAGACATGGGTTCGAGCCCTGGTCCGGGAAGATCTCACATGCCGCGGAGCAACTAAGCCCACGCGCCACAACTACTGAGCCTGTGCTCTAGAGCCCGCGAGCCACAGCTACAGAGCCTGCATGCCACAACTACTGAGCCTGCGCACCTAGAGCCCGTGCTCTGCAACAAGAGAAGCCGCCGCAGTGAGAAGACCACGCACCGCAACGAAGAGTAGCTCCCGCTCTCTGCAACTGGAGAAAGCCCACTGGCAACAGTGAGGACCCAGCGCAGCCAGAAATAAATAAATAAATAAATTTTTTTTAAAGAGAGAAAAGAATCAAAACAAAATAAAATAAAAATTTTTTAAAAATCAAATGGCAGTAAGACATTTCAAAACAAAATATGTTGTATAATTGGATTACTATTATATTAGCTACTGCTGAACCTCCAAATTTTGTGCTGGAAACGTGATTATTATTGCTTTTGAGTCCACACGTCAGCTAAATGGTTCTTTCTGGTGTCTCCGCTGGGCACATCGTGCGTCCGAGGTTGGCTGGGGTTGGGTGGGCCGCTCTGCTGACCTTGGATGAACTCTCTAGCACTTTGGGGGACTGACCAGCTAGAGGCTGGCCCTCTTGCACGTGGTCTCCCATCCCAGAGACTAAATTAGACTGGGCTGGTTTACACTGCTGTAACAGGGTTACAAGAGGTGAGAAGAAGTATGCAAGGTCTCCTGAGGCCTAGACTCAGAACTGGCGCATTTTGTTAGCCAAAGCATGTTCCACATCCAGCTCAGATTTAAGAGATGGGGAAACAGACAATGCCTCTTTCTGGGAGATGTTGCAAAGTCCCATTGCTGAGTATGGATAAAGGGAGGGGTGAGGAAATGCAGCACAGCTATTTTTACAATCATGATCCACACTCCTGACCCTGAGTTGTATGTCATTTATGTCCTTTGTCAACACTGAATCTACTCTTTTGGAAGGAAGGAATGTGTGTGGTCTTCAGAGGTTTGGAGCAGCTAATGCATGTGATATGCAAATAAGCACATTTTAAACTTTTTATTTTATTTTTTAATGGTTTATAACATTATATAAGTTTTTTGTGTACCTACATATTATGTTTCAACTTCTGTATATACTACAGCATGCTCATTCCCAAAGGTTTAGCTTCCATTCATCACCATGCAGTTGACCCCTTTATCCATTTTGCCATCCCCCTGCCACCCTTCCCCTCTGATAACTGCTACTCTGTTCACTGTATCTATGTGTTTGTTTTTGTTTGGTTTGTTCATTTATTTTTGTATTCCACATATGAGTGAAATCATATGATATTTGTCTTTCTCCATCTGACTTACTTCACTTAGCATAATACATTCAAGGTCCATCCATGCTGTCACAAATGGCAAGATTTCATCTTTTTATGGCTTAGTAGTATTCCATCATACACACACACACACACACACACACACACACACCACGTCTTCTTTATCCATTCATGTGTCTGTGGGCACTTAAGTTGTTTCCATATGTTAGCTATTTGTAAAGAATGCTGCAATGAGCATGGGGCTGCATATATCTTTTTCCAATTAGTGTTTTCCTATTCTTTCAATAAATACCCAGAAGTGGAATAGCTGGGTCATATGTTAGTTCTATTCTTAATTTTTTGAGGAACTTCCATATTGTTTTCCACTGTGGCTGCACCACTTTACCTTCCCACCAACAGTGTATGAGAAGCTTTCAGCTTTTCACCATTGAATATGATGTTAGCTGTGGGTTTGTCATATATGGCCCTTATTATGTTGAGGTATGTTCCCTCTATGCCCACTTTCTGGAGGGTTTTTATCATAATGGATGTTGAATTTTGTCAAAAGCTCTTTCTGCATCCACTCTTGCCACTCTTATTCAACATAATATTGGAAGTCCTAGCCACAGCAATCAGACAAGAAAAGGAAATAAAAGGAATCCAAATTGGAAAGGAAGAAGTAAAATTGTCACTGTTTGCAGATGGCATGATATTATACATAGAAAATTCTAAAGATGCTACTAAAAAACTACTAGAGCTCAACAGTGAATTTGATAAAGTTGCAGGATGCAAAATTCATATACAGAAATCTGTTGCATTTCTATACACTAACAACAAACTGTCAGAAAGAGAAATTAAGGGAACAATTCCATGTACAATAGCATCAAAAAGAATAAAATACCTAGGAATAAACCTATCTAAGGAGATAAAAAGACCTGTACTCAGAAAACTATGACACTGATGAAAGAAATTGAAGACCACACAAACACATGGAAAGATATACCATGTTCATGGATTGGAAGAATTAATATTGAAATGACCACACTACCCAAGGCAATCTACAGATTCAATGTAATCCCTATCAAAATACCAAAGGTATTTTTCACAGAACCAGAACAAATAATTTAAAAATTTATATGGAAACACAAAAGACCCTGAATAGCCAAAATAATCTTGAGAAAGAAGAACAGGGCTGGAGGAATCATGCACTCTGACTTCGGACTATACTACAAAGCTACAGTTATCAAAACAGTATGGTATTGGCACACACAAAAAACAGATACATGGATCAGTGTTACAGAATAGAGAGTCCAGAAATAAACCCACACACTTATGGTCAGTTAATCCACAAAAAAGGAGGCAAGAATATACAATGGAGAAAAGACAGTCTCTTTAATAAGTGGTGCTGGAAAAACTTGACAGCTACATGCAAAAGAATGAAATTAGAACATTCTCTAACACCATATAGAAAAATAAACTCAAAATGGATTAAAGACCTAAATGTAAGACTGGAAACCATAAAAGTGCTAGAAAAAAATGGGCAGGACACTCTTTGACATAAATTGTAGCAATATTTTGTGGATCTGTCTCCTCAGGGAAGGGAAACAAAAGCAAAAATAAACAAATGGAACCGAATTAAACTTTTGCACAGCAAAGGAAACCACTGACAAAACAAAAAGACAATCTACTGAATGGGAGAAAATATTTGCAAATGATATGACTGATAAGGAGTTAATATCCAAAATATATAAACAACTCATATAACTCAACATTAAAAAAAAAAACCCAACTTGATTAAAAATGTGCAGAAGACTTAAATAGACGTTTTTCCAACAAGACATACAGATGGCCAACAGGCAGATGAAAAGATGCTCAAAATCATCAATCATCAGAGAAATGCAATTAAAACCACAATGAGATATTACCTCACACCTGTCAGAATGGCATCATCAAAAAGAACACAAATGACAAATGTTGTTGAGGATGTGGAGAAAGGGAACCCTTGTACATTGTTGGTGGGAATGTAATTGGTGCAGCCACTGTGGAAAACAGGATGGAGGTTTCTTAAAAACTTAGAACTACTATATGACCCAGCAATTCCATTCCTGTGTATATATCAAAGAAAACAAAAACACTAACTTGAAAATATACATGAACTCCAATGTTCATAGCAGCATTATTTACAATTGTCAAGATAATGGAAGCAACCTAAGTGTCCATAAACAGATAAGTGGATAAAGAAGAAGATGTGGGACATACACACACACACACACACACACACACACACACACACACACATATATATATGATGGAATGTTACTCAGACATAAAAAAATATTGCCATTTACAGTATTACTAGAATCTTCCCTCTTGATACTGCTTTTGCTTCATTCCATAGATTTTGGTAAGCCATATTTTCATTTTCATTTGTCTCTGATTTTTTAAAATTTCTCCTTTGATATCTTTGTTGACCCAATAATTGTTCAGTAGCATGTTGCCTAGTTGCCACATATTTGTGATATTTCTGGCTTTCTTCTTGTAGTTGATCTCTAGTTTCACACCATTTTGATTAGAAAAGATGCTTAATATGATTTTAATCTTCCTAAATTTATTGAGACTTGTTTTCTGTCCCAACATATGGTCTGTCCCTGAGAATGTTCCATGTGCACTTGAGAATAATGTGTATTCGGCTGCATTTGGATAGAATGTTTTATATATGTTTATCAAATCCATCTGGTCTAAGGTTCATTTAAGGCTGCTGTTTCCTTGTTGACTTTCTGTCTAGATGATCTATTCACTGATGTAAGTGGGGTATTAAAGTCACCTACTAGGGCTTCCCTGGTGGCGCAGTGGTTGAGAGTCCGCCTGCCGATGCAGGGGACACGGGTTCGTGCCCCTGTCCGGGAGAATCCCACATGCCGTGGAGCGGCTGGGCCCGTGAGCCATGGCCGCTGAGCCTGCGCATCCAGAGCCTGTGCTCCGCAACGGGAGAGGCCACAACAGTAAGAGGCCCGCGTACCGCAAAAAAAAAAAAAAAAAAAAAAAATCACCTACTATTATTTTGTTGTCTCCCTTTAGGTATGTTAATAATTGCTTTATATATTTTGGTGCTCCTATGTTAGGTCAATATATATTAATAACTGTTATGTCTTCTTGACGAATTGTCCTCTTTACCTTTACTTAATGTTCATATTTGTCTCTTGCTACCATTTTTGCCTTGAAGTCTATTTTTTCCCATGTGAGAATGGCTACACCCACTTTCTTTTGGCTGTCATTTGCTTGGAGTGTCAACTTCCATTCCTTCACTTTGAGCCTGTGTTTCTCTTTAAAGCTGAGATATGTCTCCTGGAGGCAGCATATAGTTGGGTCTTATTTTCTAATCCATCCAGTTATTCTGTGTCTTTTGATTGGTAAATTCAATCCATTCACATTTAAGGTGATCGTTGATAGATGAGGACTTAGAACTGCCATTTTATCTTTTATTTTCTGGTCGCTCTGTATCTCCATTGTTCCTTTTTTTCTTTTAACATCTTTATTGGAGTATAATTGCTTTACAATGGTGTGTTAGTTTCTGCTATATAACAAAGTGAATCAGCTATATGTATACATATATCCCCATATCTCCTCCCTCTTGCATCTCTATCCCACCCCTCTAGGTGGTCACAAAGCACCGAGCTGATCTCCCTGTGCTATGCGGCTGCTTCCCTCCATTGTTCCTTTTTCCTTGTGTTTCTGTCTGCCATTTTAGTATGGTGGTTTTCTATGATGTTTTTCCCAATTTCCTCTTGTTTTTATGTTTCCTCTCTCTGCTCTAGATTTATGTTTTGTGGCTACCATGAGATTTGTATGAAACCTGTCATGGATAAAATTGTTCTTTTTCTGCTGTTAGTATCTTATCTTCATTTGCCTACATGGGTTTCCTCCTTTTCCTCTTCCCTTTTTACATTTTTGTTGCCTTAAATTATTCCTTTTTGTGTTGTTTGTTACTAAATTAGCTAGATTATTTTTACTGCTTTTTTCCCTTTAATCTTTATGCTGTAATTAAGTTTTTAACAACCTATTCTGATGTAGAATAAGTTGCAATTTTTTTATTCTGTCTGTCCATTTACCATTTTACTCAAAGTTTTGTGTACAGTACTTGTCCCTTTTCATTTCAGGTAGAAGAGCTTCTTTCAACGTTTCTTTTAAGGCGCATCTAATGTTGATGAGCTCAGTCAGCTTTTGTTCGTCTGGGAACGTCTTTATTTCTCCTTCATATCTGAAGGATAACTTTGCTAAATAGAGTATTCTTGGGTGATGGTTATCTTTCAGTATTTCGAGTATGTCATTCCACTCTCTCCTGGCCTGCAGAGTTTCTGCTGAGAAGTCTGCTGATAGACTGATGGGGATTCCTTTGTAGGTTACCATCCTTTTTTCCCTGGCTGCCTTTAGAATATTCTTCCTTTGTCATTGACTTTTGAAAGTTTTAATATACTGTGTCTTGAAGAAGGTCTTTTTGTATTGAGGTAATGAGAAGTTCTCTTGGCTTCGTGGACTTGTCCATCCAGTTCCCTCCCCAGGTTTGGGAAGTCCTCAGCTATTATTTCTCTAAATAAACCCTCTGTACTCTTCATTCTCCCTTTTCCTTCTGGGATACCCATTACCCTAATGATGCCCTTCCTAAAAGAGTCAGATAGTTCTATAGGATTTCTTTACTTTTTAGATCTTAATTCACTCTCCTCTTCTCCCTGTATCATCTCTAGATTTCAATCTTTCAGCTCACTAATACTCTCTTCCATGTGGTCTGCTCTATTTCCAGTGCTTTCTAATGCATCCTTCATCTCATTTATTGAGTTCTTCAGCTCCAGAATTCCTATTTGGTGCTTTTTTTAAAATTTCAATCTCTTTGGTAAAGTATTCCTTCTGTTCATTAATTTCACTCCTGAGGTCATTGAACTGCCTTTCAAAGTTTTCTTGTAGCTGGTTGAGTATCTTCATGACAGCTATTTTGAATTCTGTATCAGATCACAACATTCCATGACTTTAAATTTGGTTTCTGGAGGACTCATTTTCTTTTTGTGGTACTGGGTTACCATGGTTCTTCATGGGGCTTGATGAGTGCTCCTCTGCCAGTGCATTTGAAGTGGTGAACATGTTTCTTCTTTAGGTAAAGCTTTTTTTTTTCCCCTCACTTGATTGTAGCTATTCAATAGGTTAGTAATTAGATGCCTTTCTTTTGTTTCCCAGTAGGTGGTGCTATAGCACAAGTTTTTGGTTTCTCTTACCCGTGCTGCCTCTGGTTATTTTTGAGAGCTGGCACTTTCCACCCTCCACTGTCTGTGTCAGAGGTGTTGCCTGGTGCCCTCCTTGTCACTATTTCTGTCTCCAGGGTTGTTGGTTCCTTGCTGCTGCCGGTGTTGCTGACAATGCCACCTGGGGCACGGAGATGGCAGGCACTGCCTTCACCGTCCCTCTGGTTCCACCTACTTTATGTGTTCCAGTCCACCCACCCTTAGATGACAGATGTGTGGAACTCTCCAGCACGCTGCTGTGTTGGGCCGAGGAACCTTTGTTGAGTTATGGATGTTTTACTGATTTTACTGGTCGTAGATTGAAGGGGAGAGACAAAGGGAGTGTCTCCCACCCGCCATGATGTTGATGTCACTCTTCCAAATGGGCACATTTTAAATACATTTGATAGGATAATAAGGGTAAACTTTTCTGTGTTGTACTAAGCAATAGATCTAAATGGAATCAGAGCAAAGTGGTCATTGTTAATGTTTACGATTCAAGTGGTTACGTATTTTTTAAGTCGTGAAAGATGCTTTATTAACTGTAAGGGTTCTCTTATTTCTTGATTAAATTTAGCAAGAAGCTTACTATGAAATGTTATTTGCTGGATGACTTTCATACTGAAGTGTTTCACTTTACCCTGATGTAAAATAGCGTGCCTTCCAAAGCTACTCGTGACAGATAAGAGCAAGAAAATACAACTTTACATAGTCAAGGAACATTTGTTTCTCTTATAATGTACTGTTTCAGGACTTTGTCCCCCCTCTGGGCCTTTTCCTTTTTTTAATCTTAAACTCTAAACTATAGAATTAAACTCCTTGACTAAAGTTTTCTGTAAGCAATTTATCTTCTTTGTTCCAGAACTCTGGGTGTCCTACATTTTTTTTGTCTTCAACAAACAGCCTTACTCCTGAATGAAAGATTACTCCTTTCATGTTAGTATTAGTCACTCACACATATTAAAGAACGCCTGCCCTCTTGTGTCCATAGAGACTGCTACAATAAGGAGTGAATTAGCAAGTTTATCATGCCAGAAGTACAGAGTTCTCTCCTATGGAGATTTGCTACCAGAGTTTGCTCAAGGCTGCCAAGTATGGCTGTACAGTTAAAATACTGCAGAACAGCCTCAGCCCAAGAACTGAATGAACAGTCATTGAGGGACTTCCCCGGTGGCACAGTGGTTAAGAATCCTCCTGCCAATGCAGGGGACATGGGTTTGAGCCCTGGTCCGGGAAGATCCCACATGCCGCGGAGCAACTAAGCCCGTGCACCACAACTACTGAGCCTGCGCTTTAGAGCCCGTGAGCCACAACTACTGAGCCCGCGTGCCTAGAGCCCGTGCTCCGCAGCAAGAGAAGCCACTGCAATGAGAAGCCCACGCACCGCAACGAAGAGTAGCCCCCGCTCGCCGCAACTAGAGAAAGCCCATGCACAGCAACAAAAACCCAACACAGCCAAAAATAAAAACAAACAAATAAATTTATTTAAAAAGAAGACTTGTGGCTCCGCTGATTTTCCAACATTTGTAAAACACATTGACCCAGAGTGTCAAAACCATGTTCACTTTTATAAATGTAGATACTTTTTCTACTTAAAAAAATTATGTAGACTCATTACATAAAATTTGGAAAATACAGAAAAGGAGAAAGAAAGAAGGCATCCGTATTCTTACTATTCAACAATGAATCCTGCTAATATCTCCCCCTAATTAAAAGTTCTCCTGGAAAATCCTAGCAAGTGAGGATCTACTCTGTTCGTCATTTTGGAAACTTGGAATAGTCCTGATTTAATGTATTCTTGTCATCCCAAATCATAAAATCAAAAAATTTCAATGGCAAATCCAGGGATGGAGGTCCCCTGGCACCTTTAGAAACGGCAGTTGAGTAACTGCCACAGAGGGGAACCAAAGCTGGGAGAGGATAATAATAATGGACACTGCAAAATGCATTGTGTACACAAAGCTCTGTGCTAACACTGATGCCTCAATATTTTGCATATGTGTTATGCTGATTTGTATATTCGTGTTTCCTGTAGGGTTTTTGGAGTCTCTGGATGACTTTTACCTTCTCAGCAGTGGTTTGGCATTGCTGCAGACCACCAACAGCGTGTATAATAAAACCCTACTGCAGCACGTGGTACCCCAGTCTCTCCTGGCCTGGCAAAGAGTCCGGGTGGCCAATATGATGGCAAACGGAGGCAAGCAGTGGGCAGAGGTCTTTTCAAAATACAACTCTGGTAAGTGGCCCTGCAGAATAACTTTTAGGCATGTATGTACGTTTAGATCTGGAGTTAACCAGTAAAGCCATACCCATGCCCTGTCTTCATGTCTCCCGATATTTCAGGCACGTATAACAATCAGTACATGGTCCTGGACCTGAAGAAGGTAAATCTGAACTACAGCCTTGATAAAGGCACTCTGTACATTGTGGAGCAAATTCCTACATATGTAGAATATTCTGAACAAACCGACGTTCTGCGGACAGGTATTTTCTTCATGTTAGAAGTCTGGAAGTCTGATGTGTGTGTGTGTGTGTGTGTGATGGGTAATATGTGCTGTGTGAATGTATGATGTGGGGAGTATATGGTGGGGAAGGAAGGAGGGGAATGCCGTTGCTAGTCACACAGGGAAAGAATGACCAGGGTCAGCACAACATGTAAAACCTGCACCTCAAACCCTTATGTGACAGCATAAACTACCCTTATGCATAGACTGGGACAAAGCCAGTCATTCACAATCTTATGACTACTCATGGTTCCAATATTACCTTCTCTCCTGGGTTCCCAAGTAAAACTTTTAGTTCAGCAACTATTTATGGGAGTGCTACTCTGGCCCAGGGACTGGAAAAGCGTGGATGTAGAATCCCCAACACACAGTCTGATAGGGAAGCAAGGCACCTAAAGAAGCTATTAGAACCCAGAAAGCAAACAGCAGTGATAAGCTCTGGTGTATGTAGCAAACCTGGTGGTGACGCTGTCAGTGGGAGGGATGAGAGAAGGCGGTTCTGGAGGGCAAGGTCACAGCCCAGACGTTGGAAGTACTGGTTTTGGAGTCACATTGCCTTGATTTGACTATCTGTTCCTCAAAATCTTATCCACTCTCTCCAAGCCTCACTTTCTTCATCTGTAAAACCTGACAGTAATGGTACAGGTCCTTAGTCACTTATCTGTAATTACAAAATCTCAAAACTCTAAAACTAAAAGTTCTTTGTTCCTTTGTTTTTTGTCCTAGCTCACTTGTGGTAGCAAAATATGAGCTGATCTGAACTCACTCGGTAGCAAAAAACTAACTTGAACTATTTATAGTCTCTATTTATTTCCTCTCCTCTGGAGAGAATGTATACATCAGGCTACAGAGTTATCAATGTCTTTGACTATGAGGGGCTCCCCACAGAGACTGCAACATCATCTGTAATTTACACACCATTGCTGTTGTAAAATCTGGAAAACCCTGAATCCTGAAACACATCTGGCCCCCAAGAGTTTTGCGATGTGGGAGTGTAGACCTTTGCAATTTTCACAGGGTTGTCATGATAATTCACTGAGATAATTTTTGTCAATTCTTTTTTTTTTTTGCGGTACGCGGGCCTCTCACTGCTGTGGCCTCTCCCGTTGCAGAGCACAGGCTCCAGACGCGCAGGCTTAGCGGCCATGGCTCACGGGCCCAGCCGCTCTGCGGCATGTGGGATCTTCCCAGACCGGGGCACAAACCCGTGTCCCCTGCATCGGCAGGCGGACTCTCAACCACTGCGCCACCAGGGAAGCCCAATTTTTGTCAATTCTTGAGCACGTTGCCGACACTTAGCAAGTCCTAACATAGTGCTCAGCACACATAAGAAGTCCTCACTGAATATTTGTTAAATAAATGAAAGAGAAGATGATGTCTGCATGGAGATTTACAGGCTAGAAAGGAGCTCAGCAATTTGATAAGGGGACAAGGTCAAACAAATAGAGGCATGAAGACCGTGGTGTGAAGGAGAAACTATAAGCCCAAGACAGCTAGAGAGAAGGCTGTGACACGGAAGATAGGTGGTCAGGGGAAAATACAGCCTTTGGATCCTGCTGAGCAGTCACTTTAGCCTTTATAGAAAGTCCAGAGATAGATAAACCCATGAACCTATGGTCACCTAATCTACGACAAAGGAGGCAAGAATATAAAATGGAGAAAAGACAGCCTCTTCAATAAGTGGTGCTGGGAAAACTGGGCAGCTACATGTAAAAGAATGAAATTAGAACACTCCCTAACACCATACACAAAAATAAATTCAAAATGGATTAAAGACCTAAATGTAAGACTGGACACTATAAAACTCTTAGAGGAAAACATAGGCAGAACACTGTATGACATAAATCGCAGCAAGATCTTTTTTGACCCACCTCCTAGAATAATGGAAATAAAAACAAAAATTAAAAAATGGGATCTAATTAAACTTAAAAGCTTTTGCACAGCAAAGGAAGCCATAAGAAAAACAACCCTCAGAATGGGAGAAAATATTTGCAAACAAAGCAACCGACAAGGGATTAATTTCCAAAATATACAAACAGCTCATGCAGCTCAATGTCAAAAAAACAAACAACCCAATCAAAAAATGGGCAGAAGACCTAAATAGACATTTCTCCAAAGAAGACATACAGATGGCCAAAAAAAGCACATGAAAAGATGCTGAACATCACTAATTATTAGAGAAATGCAAATCAAAACTACAATGAGGTTATTACACCAGTCAGAATGTCCAACATCAAAAAATCTACAAACAGTAAATGCTGGAGAGGGTGTGGACAAAAAGGAACCCTCTTGCACTGTTGGTGGGAATGTAAATTGGTGCAGCCACTATGGAGAACAGTATAGAGGTTCCTTAAAAAATGAAAAATTAGCCTTTATCCTTTAGAAAACTGGAGTCTTTGAAAAGGGAGAACAGACAGGTCAGAGAGAAGACAGGAGGAGAATTAGGAAACTGTTGAAATAGATCAGCTGAGAGATGAGAAAGAACAGAACCAAGATAAGGTATGGATCCTGGGGATCAGGGCTGGTCCTTCATTTCCCAGGTCCTCGAATCCATTTTGTAACGACACCCAGAGGGAACCGCCTCACTCCAGGGTGGCTGCTGCCAGCTAAATGCATATAATGTGCATAAAACAGAATTAATTAAGGTGGAAACTTAAATTGCCAAGATCAGATGCTACCAAGTAGCAGACCTACCTCCTCCTCTTGTTGGAAAATCCACCTGAGAAGTCAAATCATTAGGTGGTTACTTGTTGGTTGGCATGGCAGTTCAAAACTGAGAACAAACTTAAGAACCTAGCTGTCTGACTTGGTCCTAATAATAATAATAATAGGTAATAATAGGAAGCCGCTGATTATATGATGGTAGCTTCAGGTTCTTTGCAATCCCATTCCTAGATCCCATGAAGAAATCTACCCTGGGACTAAAATAAGTTGATGCTGATCTGTCTGCAGTTTGTTGTGTTTTGTTTTCCCCCAGAGGCAAGAAGAACACAGAGTTAAATTCACTGAGTGTCTACTGTATACTTGACATACCTTTTACTTATATTCTTTTGTTTGACCTTCATAACATATTTCCAGATAAGTAGTATTGTTACCATCTTACTGTAAGGGAAGAAAGGCTCAGAAAGAAACGTGATTTTCCTAAATAATTAAGCAATATCATATAGCCATTAAAAAAAAAAAAAAAAAGTCCCGTAAACCTCCTAGTATTTGGAAGCAGCTGTGATACGTCGATAGAAGCCCCGGGTGTTTTTAGTCAGAAGGAAGGCATTCGACCTCTCTGAACCTCTGTTTCTTCCTTTAGAAGGAGGGATGTAATATTTATACATCAGCCGGTATTGTGATATTATATGAGATACTCTATTTTAAATCCTTTTTTAGTCATGAAGCTTTATGAAAATGTGAAGTATAAAGCAGCAATTTTTTTTTTTTTTTTTTTGCGGTACGCGGGCCTCTCACTGCTGTGGCCTCTCCCGCTACGGAGCACAGGCTCCGGACGCTCAGGCTCAGTGGCCATGGCTTACGGGCCCAGCTGCTCCGCGGCATGTGGGATCTTCCCGGACCGGGGCACAAACCCGTGTCCCCTGCATCGGCAGGCAGACTCTCAACCACTGCACCACCAGGGAAGCCCTAAAGCAGCAATTTTTATTATTCATTTGAGCTATTCACATAGAGAACTATAATTATAAAAGTTAATATTCATCTAGTGCTCACCAAGTACCAGACCCTGTTATAAGCTACTCCATCTGTTTGAACTCATTTAACGCTCACAGTGATCCTTATAAGGTAAGTACTATCCTTGTTCACATTTTATAGATGAAGACACTGAGGCACAGAGAGGTTAAAAAATTCGTATAAGGTCACATACCTAATAATGGCAGGACCAGGCTTAAGATCCAGGCAGTCTAGCTCCCAAGTTGTATAACCTAGGTACACTGCAATAATAAATGTGACTTTTAGCCTGCACTTTCAATGTTGTCTTTATCTCAGTTCTTCCTGATGCTGGCTCTGTGCCCCAGAATCAACAAGGTTGAATGTCTTGTCATTTGTTTTCTCTTAATAACTTCACCCCCGAGTCGGGGAATCCTATAAAACAGTAAGAAGGGAAAAAGGCAGACAAGGGCTAAGAGAATATGGGAGTGGGAATTAATCCCTGAATGGGGAAGGTTGACTGACTGTCCTATAGGCAATACCCTAGGCCACTGTAATCTGAGCTGTTCCCGAAATGTTGATTTTACTAAAGGTGTGTCACATGTTTGACGCCTAGTGACGTTGGCACACTGTGAAGCTTTGAATGAAGCTGAGCCTTTATGAATGTTTAGCGTCAGAGGAGTTAAATGCCTACTGGAACCTTAAAGACCATCTCCCTCACATTACCCTCACATTAAGAACTCTTCCTTTCCCTCCTCCTGCTAAAAAAAGGGGTTGGGGGAAATGAGGTTAACTGCCTAAGGTCCAGTTATTCAACCCTGAGCCTAGAATTCAGATTATCTTCTGCTTAATAGATTGCTTTAAGAATTTGGGGTGAAAAACCAAAGAATCCTGATGCTCTTCTTCCCCTAATGGAATAATCAAGAGGTATACCGAGTCTGTAAATTTCAAAGGATCTATTTGATTGCCAGGGTTCACAGTCATTATTTTCTATGTAGTATCATTTTGTAATTACACAGCTGTGCCAATTTTCAAAAGAAAGTACCACGAATGACATTTCTTTTGTTTCCTCTCTCTTCCGTCTTCCTCCCTGTCCATCCCACCCTTCCCTCCCTTCCATTCCAAATTAGGATACTGGCCCTCCTACAACATTCCCTTCCATGAAAAAATCTACAACTGGAGTGGCTATCCAATGTTGGTTAAGAAGCTGGGTTTGGACTACTCTTATGATCTGGCTTCACGAGCCAAAATCTTCCGGCGTGACCAAGGGAAAGTGACTGATATGGAATCCATGAAATATATCATGCGATACAACAGTACGTAGCACATTTCTCAAGAATCATTCTTCAAAACTCCTTTGCTTCCCCATGGATAAAGAATCCATGTAATTTTATCATCTCTGTACTAAAAGGAATTATAAGAAGTTATTGAATTATTTAGTATTCAGTTGATACTACGCATATTATACACACAACAAATAGAATTTTGTCCTCTTTTATAAAAATGATAGGGAAGAAGAGTCTACATACTTTTTTAACTGAAAGAGTTATATGTAAAACACAGAAGAAAGAACCCATGTAGGGTACTTTTTTTACCCTACCATCCCACAGATTTCCTTCCAAGGAGAAAAGCAGCTACTAAAACCACAATTATTCATAAACACTTTATTTTTGATGAACAGTATCGAGTCAGATTTGTATTTATTTTGTTTAAAAAAAATGTAGGTACATTTGTCCTCTGTTACCTCTCTTCCATCCGTTCTTCACTGTGCAAGGTTCTTGAGACCAGGCTGAGCCTGGAGCAGGGGACTTGCGGTTGCCTCTTCCCAGTACAAGTCGGAGGTGACTTCTGTATATGGGAGCAGGCTGGGCCGAGGAGGTCTCTGGGGTATATGCTCTGATCATCTGGGCTTTAACAGGTCCAGTTTACTGTGGATAAGTGGATCTCAGAATGGTCAGTGCTCACTCTTTTCCCCATCACTGTTTCCTAGATTACAAGAACGATACTTACAGTAAAGGTGATCCCTGCAATACCATCTGCTGCCGTGAGGACCTGAACTCACTTAATCCAAGTCCTGGAGGTTGCTATGACACCAAGGTAACACGCTATTGGTTGTTTTGTGTTTTTTAAAACTTTTTGTTTTATACTGGAGTATAGCCAATTAACAGTGTTGCTATAGTTTCAGGCGCACAGCAAAGTGACTCAGCCATACATAACATGTATTCATTCTCCCCCAAACTCCCCTGCCATCCAGTCGCTATTGGTTTTTGAATTTAATTTCCACCAGTACCTAGGCCTTTTCAAAGGCAGAGCTGCAGAGGTTTTTGTGGTATAAAATACAGTAATGTCTCTAAACACAAACTCAATTCAGGAATCAGCTTTTTCAGAGATTCTGGTGGTAGGTCCTATTGCCTAACTTCTAGTTCCTGCTCGGCCACTCAGCTGTAAACCACATAATCCTTTTTTTTTTTTTTTTTTTTTTTTTTTGCGGTACGCGGGCCTCTCACTGTTGCAGCCTCTCCCGTTGCGGAGCACAGGCTCCAGACGTGCAGGCTCAGCAGCCATGGCTCATGGGCCCAGCCGCTCTGCAGCACGTGGGATCTTCCCGGACCGGGGCACGAACCCGTGTCCCCTGCATCAGCAGGCAGACTCTCAACCACTGCACCACCAGGGAAGCCCAATTACATAATCTTTTATGCTTCTGTTTCCTCATCTGAAAAATGGAAATAAGAGTACTTGCCTCAAGAGTTGTTGTGAAGAATCAACATTTAATAGCTATAAAATGTTCACAACGGTACTTAGTGGGTTGTTTGTAAATGTACACAATCATGATGATGATGATGGTGATATTGTGAGGCTTTAAGGTTTACCAGACCAGCCCAAAGTCCAAAGAACATATTGAGAGCAGTGTGATTTCACGTTACACAGGAATTGAATGTAGCTGAAGGAACAAGTATTGGACCAGATGCTCAAGCAATAAAGAGTTTTCACTATGCTCGAATTGTTAAGTGCTGTAATGCGTCTCACAATATAGGTAATAAAAAGTTTGCAGTGGGGCCAAAGCCCACTCATATAGGCTTGTGAGAACCAGTTGTTAAAATAGTTGACACCATGTTGATAGCTTGAAGTGGTGGAATATTTACATCATGGAAATCAGCAAACACTACAAATTGGGGTCTTTTTCCCTCAGAGAGCTAGTTAGTTAAAAATTTACCAGCACACTACTGGATTTGGGATGTCCAAGTTTGTGAGTTAGCCATCTGGTTGGTGGAAGGAATCATTCTACCACATCCTTTTGCACTTTTGGCTTGGGCATGTGTCTTTTCATTTGCATCTCCAGTCCTAAATTCTAGAAGAAATCTGTTACAAGTGAGTTAACTGTTCTATCTGAAGCTCTGGTAACTGTAAGAATGCCAAACCCCCCCATACATTATTTTTTCTGTCAGCTTAATGTCTAAACAGAAGATGCTTTAGAATAGTTTGAGCCAAGCTTTAGCCTTAATGACTCTCAAAATGTTGTGTAAGAAAAATTTAGTGGATGTAGCAAGCCTGGCACACATGAAGCCCCAGTGAATGCTTTTGCATTTATTTATTTTTAATGGCATTTGCAAACATTCAGTAAAGTGTGTGAAAAGTGTTATATCCATTCCAGAACACACAAAGAGAATTACTTGAACTGGGGAGAACCCAAGCCAAGCTTCCATCTGCCAAATTTTACTTTCTTCAGGAGACAAGAGCCTGCCAATTTTTCATCAAGAAAGTCTCTGTTGAAGCATATACTTTAAAAATATCATTTCTCTTGAGCCATTTTGAATATGAGGAAAATCAGAAGTTATGAGACATTTCCTGCTTTCCCCTCTGAGCTTAAGATCTGCAGCTACCCAACGTTCAAGTGTTTTTAAGAACCACGGACCTCACTTTTCATCGAGTTCCTTCTACTTTAATAGTTGTTAGTGTCCTGATTAATAACAACTTTTACTGAGGAATTAATCTATTCCAGGCACTGCTTCAAGTATTTGCTCTGATTAATCCTCATGACAACTCTTCTATGAAGCAGAGTTTTTTACAAATGAGAAAACGGAGTCAAAATACGTTTTGGAGCTAGAATTCCGAAATGAGTAACCCGATTCCCGATCTCACACTTTTGGCGGTTAATTTAACACACTTCTACTAGGTGCACATCTGAATGCCAGATGGATACAGAAGAGCATTATTGTGGAAGCTTGTAAGATTTTATTTGAAGGGGAGCTAATATTGTGACTTTGGACAAAGAGCAGGAACAACTACAACAGGTATGTAGTCTAGCTTTTTCCCAATGGTTTCCTAAAATGCCCCCCTCTTCTCCCTTTGCAGGTGGCAGATATCTACCTGGCATCCAAGTACACAGCCTATGCCATTAGTGGGCCCACAGTACAAGGTGGCCTCCCTGTTTTTCACTGGAGCCGTTTCAACAAAACTCTCCATGAGGGCATGCCAGAGGCCTACAACTTTGATTTTATTACCATGAAACCAATTCTGTAACTTGACATAAAATGGAGGGAGATGAGGTATCAAGGGCACTATTTTAACTATGTTTTCCCATTCAGAATTAGTCTTAATAAAATATATTCAATCCAGTCTATCACTTTCATTTTCTACTGCCAATTTTGTCATTTTTAAAACCAGCATTTACTATAGGGTGGAGCACTGTAGAAAACATTACATATGATGGATGACAATACCGTTTTAGCACACAAGCTTATACACAAAGTATGGCAGAAACTGCTCCCTCGCTCACCAAAATCCATTCTCTGCTTTTAAGCCTGGCCCCGCAGACCACACCTCCCAGGCTGCCTTGGGCAGCTGTGCCACGTGGCAGAGTTCTCGCGAGTGGAATTCTTCCCAGGCCTGGCCCCTAACAGCCTGTACTGCTCATGCTCTTTCCCCTTCTCCCAGCTGGATGTGCTTGATGACAAAGCCCTAGGGGGTGGTGGGACCTCCAGCAGGAATACTCCAATAGTGTTCTTTTTCTGGTCATTAAGAAGCAACAGCTGAGTCTTTTTCTGGCACAGGATAGGCACATAATATAGCAAACTTTAATGTTGTCTCCCATTAGTTAAAAGCAGCATATCTAATCTGGGAGCAACTCTGCATAACAAACTTTTCTTTCAAAGCTGGAGAACTGTATGTGGTTTGAGTATCATGGTACTGTCAAGTTAAGTTAAACGAACCATACTGAACAGTGTAACAGTGACTCTTAACAAGGTGAAAGACTCCCAAAAGAAAAAAAAAAACACAAGGGCTGAGAATAATCAGAATGAATCAGAGTACACAGGATGTTAAAAACCCAGTAGTTTATTTCAAAGTATAAATTTCAGGCTTGCTGAACAAAATCCCACTACAGTTAACACTTATACAGACAACATTCTACTGTACATTTAAAAAAGAAAAACCCCACAAAAACCTTCAAAACCTAATAAAAATAGGGCAACTTGCTATAGCCCAGTTTCTATTAGACATTAGGAAGGTCTTACATTGTCTTATTATTTACACTTTCAACTGCAATAAAGAGAAATCAGGATGCAAGTTTACTACAAAGGAATTATTTTTATATTTAAGTTTGAAATGGTTGATAAAACACTAAAGCCAGGATTTCCCAGAAGGTGTTTGATTGCCCAGTTACCTTATTTACAAACAAAATTTTTTTAAAAGATGGCAATTAAATATAAATGATGGGTATTAACTGACCCTACAAATAAAAAAAAATGAAAAACTTATTTAGCATGATAAAATAATTTGACCAGAAGACAAAGCATGTATTTGTATCATCCTGTCCCTCCCCACTGGCTGGCTCAAGGGGAATAAGTTTTAGGAATTGGATAAACCTGCCGCACTAACAAAACTCCTTATAGGAATTGTTCTTTCTTTGTGTGTGTGTCCCAAAATTTTTAAAAAGGGGAGGGAGCATCATTTGCCCAGTAAATAGTAAGGCAGGCAGAATCATACATTGGTTTTAGATAGAGTTATTTTCAATAATACTGGGACATGGTTTTTCTGGAAATTAAAATAAAACAGGCCGATGATAAAGCTAAAGTAATGAATAAATCATAGGATACTGAAATAGCCCAAGAAGGAAAGTCCCGGAGAACACTTGGAAGTGTTTGCCGTTACCTACTGTGCTAAGATCACAGTGTATAAAAGAGAGGAGGATACCACAGGCATTATTTTGTTAATCTTGTACAGTACTGGAAAATTCGCAGAACAAGACAAAAGTGTATGCAGTATTAACACCTTGCTGCATAAATGATCTTTTTTTTTTTTTTTTTGCGGTACGCGGGCCTCTCACTGTTGTGGCCTCTCCCGTTGCGGAGCACAGGCTCCGGATGTGCAGGCTCAGCGGCCATGGCTCACGGGCCCAGGCGCTCCGCGGCATGTGGGATCTTCCCGGACCGGGACACGAACCTGTGTCCCCTGCATCGGCAGGCGGACTCCCAACCACTGCGCCACCAGGGAAGCCCATAAATGATCATTTTGAAAGTGTAAGCAAAAGAGCAAACAACAAAAAAAATTATGTTAACACTTAATCCAATACAGCAAGAGAACTGTATGGTGCGGCCCGCCTAAGGAGTTCTGCTGACAGGTGGTCCTAAGATTCCAAGCTCCTTGCTTTAGGTCATTTTTTCCAGTTAAACCTTTCATTTACTATCTGGCAATGGGGGTCAGGAGAGTGGGGAACACCTCTCTGTGAGGCAAATGGTATCCCAATAAACACTCACTTATCAAGGAAGAAAGCTCTACTCTTCACTTCTCTCATAAACGTCTACTGTGTTAAACAGCACATAGTCTTCTGCATATTTTAAAAAGTGAGTCCAGAGAAATAGAGGGATATAGTTACCTCATAAAGTTACCTGTTAACAACAGATGTCTTTGTATGTAATTTATAAATTTACTGGCAAGAACATAATTTTAAAATGTGAGGCTTACACTTAAAACAGGGTGAAGATTACTCTGACAAAGTGCAAAGTAGAGAGTAACAAACATCACAGTTACCTTTAAATGTCATATAAACATCCTGTATTTCAGGTTGAAGTATCAGAAGTTTCCAGGATTTCCAATAAGGCAATACTTACACAAGTATTGTCAGGCTAAAAAGGTAGCAAACTTGCATTCCCAAAATGGGGTTATCAAGCTTATTTATAACACTCTGTGAAAAGATATTGTGAAATTAAAAAAAGGTACCATGGAGTGTGAACTGCTATTAAAAAAATCTGTAACCAGTAGCTATTTCTAGTTGAGTCCTCCATTCTCTGTCCCCAAAGAAACAAACCAAACAAAAAGAAAGCACTCCTCAACATTAAAACCTGCCCCAAATAAAAGCCTAGAGTTCTAGCCTAGCACCCATAAGTAACTCCAATATAGCTGTTGCCTATAAATCCCATGGCAGGCTAACTGAAGGAGACCATCTTATAATATCTTTTCCCTCAAATAATCACAAATTCTCTTTGTACCTTCCCTCCACCACCTGTAATAAACAGTTTTATTTTACTGTAGAAAATCTATTTTTAGGGTTACTATTTTAAGTATTTTTTTTTCTCTGACAGAAATGACACAATATAGGCTAAAATTATATTTTCATTCTACTGGGCTTTCTTCACCTGATTATATAATGCTATGAAAGCTTTAAAAAAAAAAAAGGGATTAGTGAATATAAATAAAAAACGTTCACCAAGGGAACCTTTCTAGGCTAGGTAAGCAAATTATTATCAAGTGACCACAAAACCGGTCAATAAAGAACAATTTTGAACGTGGGCTTTCTATTCTGTAGACAGGAATGATCTTGAACACATAATCAACACTGCAACCATTGCAGGTAAAAACATATATACATGCAGATATATGATAGGTGCTCACACACATCTAGAAGATCATCAATTTCTCCCTTTAAAGTTTAATTGGCATGACATTGGCAACTTCTTTACCATCATCATTAGTCCTAGAATGAGTAACGTCTACATAGTTGGTTGGCAAATACGATTAGTGGAAACTTTCTTATTGTGGTCTCATTTTCTGAAAGCAAAAGGAAGATTTTGGATTTACTTTTGGCAGTCTGTAGGCTTTCTTCAGCATCAATCAAACTTCACACCCAACATGACAGTACACTGACCGGTAAAAGCCTCTAAAGAGTTTCTTTACAACTAGAATGCTTCCTTATTACAAGCCACCGAAGTTGCAAACAAAGCAGCAATAATATTGAAGCCATAGCTCCCGCTTTATAATTCCAGGAAAAATGAATGACTAACTTATTTAAGAAGGTAGGAGTATGAATTCAAATATGATATGGGAAGATGACTTGAAAATTTGTTTCACAAACGCCACAAATTCCTTTCCAAGTATGGCCAACCACACTCTCACCCCCCAAATTACACCAGCTCTCCTGTCTTAAGCTATCTACGCTCAAACATGTACCTGATACCACGTATAGCTGGCACTCATAATGAAAATCCATGACCTCAGCTGAACTTGATTAAAACTTTGAAGAACAACAGAGATGCACAGAAGTTATATCTAATTGTTACATAAAATGACTCCAAAGGATATACTTTAAAATCCTATCCAAATCTGACATACAGTAAATCAGACAAAACTTAGCACCATCAAAACAAAGTTCAAAGATGAAGACAGGAAGAATGATAGGAGAATAAAGAAGAAATGGAGCTTTCCCTTTGATAGTTTACTCACTGTATTTTGTGAATTTTACTATTTACTTCCTTTGAAAGAATACTATGCTTTGGGTGATAAGGTACAACTAGAATTGCTTTCATCATCTCTAAAACCTTGTGCAACACAGATACCAAAATATATTTGAAGGAAAATTTTCTTACACAACGTGGTCCAAAAATAAAAAGCATTTATATTCTTGGAAGAAAAGAGCAAGTCAAATTTTTGGAGTTAAATGTAGTGATGTCACTGATGAGACTATTTATAAAAGGCTTGGTCTAAAATTTACTTGAGGGAGATGTGCTACGTTTGGTGGAGATAAAGAAGAAATGAGGGTGAAAGGCTGTCAGGGAAGAGTAAATAATAACGGACAAATGGCCCTGTTTACTTTTGTCGTTAATCTCTAAGGCACAAAATAAATGGAAAAACCAGATTAGAAAAGGGAGGGCCCATTGCAGATCTTTTTCATCTAACTGACAACCCAGGAGAGACAAAAGAAAAGATGAACAGATCCTTTCCTGTGTTCAAATTAACCTATTTTAAACTATTTAACCATTTTGCTTTTTATTTTTTCTTTGGGTTCCATTTAGATTCAGTTTAAATCACTTATCTATGAACCTACAGATCTCTGAGAAGCAGAATCATGCCAGATACATACCTCAAATCCTTTGATCTACTTACTTCACACTGGAAGAGAGGTAAATTTGAGAATGAAAATGGGAGATTCCACTGCAATAAACATATAAATACAGAAAAGCACAAACACCCACACATATACCCCAGCCTCAAAACTAAATAAAGCAAGGTGCACATTTACATTTCAAAACCTTGAAGCTTGAATTGTTCAGGAAAAGATTCTGCTTTATGGGCTGAGTTTACTCTGATTATAAACAAATGTAATGTATATACACATCTGTCCAAGAAATCTTGCACAGTGTGGATCTTACAATGGGTTTCATGCACAAGATTAAAGCGAGACCCAAAAGTGGAACTTTTGAAGAAAGAGGAAGAGATAAAGGCTCCAAGGTTTAACTGCTCTGGGAAGAAGAGATCACATCCGTTGACTGAGGGTCACAGAAAGGTCCAAAACGTCCATAAATATCCTTGGCTCGTACTGCAAAGTAGTATTTGCTTCCAGATACAAACTGGGTGAGAGTGCATGCCATGGGCAAGGGAAGCGCCTTTACTTCTCCAATCTTCTTCCACTGGGAGGGCACAGTGGCACTGGGCTCCTCATGGTAGGCATACAGGTGGTAGCTGTCGACGGCGGCACAGCTTCTGTCCACCTCGAGGACGCTCCAGGACAGCACGATGCCGTTTTGACTCTGCACCCGGGCTAACTTCAAGTGCGGCTTCTGAGGCGGAGACGTGCTGGCGGCCTCTGGGGGCAGGCGCTGCGGCTGCGGGGCTTCTGGTAAGGGCGCCGGGTGCACAGGGCGTGAGGGGGGCTCCTAGAGGAGGAAGAGGCACACGCCAGTTTATAATGGCCACCAAGAGGGCCGCTGCTGAAGGCAGAGCACAGCATCCTAGAGAACATTTAGAGGGGCTTCACCTTGCACCAAGGACCCTGGGAGACACCAGACCCCATGCCATTTCCGGCAAGTTCTAGTTGGTGATCTGTAACCAGTAACGCCCCGCACGATGAGAGCTAAGGTTCCTCCCACTCTACGTTCGAGGTCTAAAATCCTGAGTTTTCCTTGGGAAACAAAAGCCCTTGCTGATGGAACATCATCTTGATAAAAACTGAAATAAGCATCTACTTCTAACAAAATAATTTATGATTTGATGATCTGTACTACAGATACTTATTTTAATATAACATAACATTTTTATTTTTATTTTTATTTATTTTTTTAACATTTTAAAATAACGTGTGGAAGTCTATCATGTAAAATTTGAGTATCAACTCTACTTTCATTTTCAAACTGCTTTTCCATATAAAGACAGCAGCGTATTCTTATAAGTAAGCACATTTAACGCTGAATGTATATTTTGTTCTCGGTCAGCATGAAAAAGGTGACATTTATATTGGACTGTGAAAGATAGAATTTAGAAATGTAGAAATAGTCACGGACCTTTCTGCCAGTAGGTAAAAGCATGAGCAAGGGCATGGGGATAGGCAAGAGAGGGGATTTATGGGCAAAAACAAGTATTAACTTTTATTTAGATATCGGGTATGTGAAGAAGAACATACACATTTGGAAAGGTAAGTTAAGGCCAGATGACGAAAATGTATGAGGTATGACCTTGGGCTGGTTACTCAACCCCTCTGTACATGAGCTGCCATACCTATAATAAAGGTATTAAATGAAAACTAAAGTTAGAACATGAAAAGATACTTTTAAAAATATCCTTTTTAATACTCAGAAATGCTCTTTTTAATGTAACCATGAGTTTAAAATGGTCTGCTCCACTTTGCATGCCCCAGATGTGGGCCCTTCTTATACGCTGTTCACCACCACAAGCAAACTCAATCATCCTCAACCATCATTCCCTACCAACATGTGCTCACAATGCTAAGGTCTACTTTCTTCAATAAACTTCTGGAGACACAGAAGACCTGTCATTTCCTTTTGATATAACCAGTTTAAAGAAAAAAGTGCCAACTGCAATGATATCTGACGGCTTTACAGGCGAGAATTTTGTGAAACCAAGCATCCACACTTACAGTATGCACTTGTGGTGGTCGGTGATGCACTGTGAGCTGAGGTCCTGTTGATCCCAGGGTTAATCCATTGTTTACAACATATGTAGTTGCTTGAGGCACTCGAACTGTAACACCTATAAAAGAAAATTCAGTGACAAAATCAGAATTCTATTCCAAATTTGGTAGAACACTGAATTAAACATTTAAAATCAGTAAAGTGATGTTTTTAAAATTCAAAAGGAAAAATATTTCTATTTTTCCTATAAGTCTATACTCAGCTAAAGTATTATCTGAGCACGAGGATAAAGAAATCCTCACATACGCGAGCTACCAAAATAAAATCTACCTCCGTGAACTCCTCAAGTAGCCACTGGAGGATATATACTCCCCAAATGAGAGAGAAAATCAAGAAAGAGGAAAACAGGAGACACAGTGAACAGGAGATCCAGCACAGGAGAGAAATAAATGCAGTCCCTACCAAAAGGACTATAACCAAAAATCCTAGAACGCTGAAACACTGGAGGTGGACATGTACAAGGCAAACATGTCAGAATGGAGCAGTGTGACTCTAAAGAGAGAAACCTTGAAGCTATCTTCACAAAGATCTCGGCCGCCTCCAGGACAAGCCAGTTATCCTTGCCTTGTGTTACTGAGGTTCCTCTTTCTTTCCATGCCCTGCTGATCAGCTGAGGATACTCATTTCATCCAACAGAAAACTCTTCTGACATACATCAGGGCAACAAAAGCAGAAAATTTAGAAGCCACCTACGCCTCAACCATATTCCTGCCATATATTCAGTACCGCCATGTACCCTGACTGGGGTGAGCCCAGTTTCCCAGAATTCATTCATGACACTGTTGACTGATTTCCCCAGAGAAAGGTCTTGTAAACTTGAGAAAGCTGAAGCCAGAATGTGAACCAAAGACTCTGCTTAGTTTATTTTCTCCTAGAAGCCATCACCTAATAATGGCATTACTGAAGTTTCTTTAAACAGCTGGATTTGCCCTTGCTATTAAATTTTGCAAAACTAAATATTTTTAGTGATACATATATAGATTGCAAAACCATACAGAAAGACAGAAGGTAAGTCAGGATGATGGTTACCTCTGATAGAAAGGGAGAGGGATGCAGTTAAGGGTGGGCATATAGTAGACTTTGGGATACCGATAAAGCTCTGTTTCTTAGGCTGGTGGGGAGTTTATTTTATATTTATTTTAAATATATATATATATATATATATATATATATATTTTCCATTTATATACATACATATACATATGGAAATTACAAGTTACCTTTAACATTTTCCCATCTTTTATTTCTCAGCCACTTCCCATACCTTTAAGACTATCTCATTGGAGGCTATCTTTTACCATTATCTCCATCTGGGCTAAGTCACAATTGATCATTCCCACTTTAACTAGGCAAGGTGTCTCTTAATAGAGTACAGACCAACATCAAATAGGGTACTATGATAGTACAGGCCATAAATAATTAAATTGAAGACAACACCCAGAACACATATCATATAATATACAAGTCCAATTTTTCTGGTTGACTCCCCTAAGGGAAGAAAAATGAATTAATAATAGTTTTAATATGATATTTAGCACTTTTTGCTAAATCTAATGTCAATATAAGCTACTCCAGCTAAGTGCTAAAGAACTACAAGTAACTTGGAGCCATATACAGGAAAAGAGTCTCTTACTATTTTGGGGATTGACCTGCCGAACAGCAGGAGCCTGCATAACAGTTCCTCGCAGGGGAGCCTGAGCTGGTGGTGCGGGGAGAGCTGTATAAACCACTTGATGGTTTGCAGGAGCTCTTGGTACAGGGAGCCTCGTGGTCACCTGAGTTACTGGACGATGCGTTACATTCACGGTGGTTGGAGCTAATGAAAAGCAGAAAAATATATTAAAAATGCAGTAAATTCTATGCTAAGTAAACAGTATTAAATGATAATTAACTTTATACAAAATCTGATTTACTATAATAAAGAGAAATAGAGACAAGCGTCTCCTTTTATAATCGTGAAAGCTAAGAATGATAGGGCCAATCAAAATTAATATTACTACAATCCAAGCTTCAGAAGAAAAGAGTACCTCAACCAGGTCCAATGCCCTTCCTACTCTAGTTTAACTAGATAAATAAGCAAGTGAAGATGAAGAAAGGGTTTAGACCCTGAGAGTATGATCTTATAGGAGTGATTTAAAAGAGTACATTTTCCCTTCCTCAGTGTTAAATTATTCTTAGCAGAGTGGAACTTTCGGCCCTCCAGGCCTTCTACCGATGGGTATAAATCCAAGAGAGTAACTCTGTGTTCCCACAGTTCAAAAAAACTGGCTATTATAATTGACATTTTCTTCAGATGAGCCAAACCATCTCTTACTCAAAACAATAAAACACCCACTAAAATACAGGCTTCTTCCTTCTCTACTATGGCATTCCGCCTAATGTATGTTCCAGAGAGCATTAATGCCTTGAGTGATATTAACACATATTTATCAAAATATGAGTCCTAAACGTTCACTGACAGCATGGAAGTACAGTAATGATTTCAGGAGTTAACAGTTTCTTGTTAATAACTCTCTGAATTAGAATTACATTTTACAAATGACCACATATTAACTATATAATAAAAATCAATAATAAATATACTTTCATATGGAAAAGTGGGCTGTATAATAAAATAAATTTGGAGGTAAACACTGGATATAATAAAGAGATTGCTTAGTCTTTACATATCCTAACTTTCAACGTGAGTCTTTCGAAAGAGGAAAAAAGTAAAGTATACGAGGAGGAATACTTATCTCTTCATCTCCTTATTCCCCATTTTACTATCTATATTGTTCATGGGTTTGCATAATGACATTTCCTTCTAAATTATCTAAATTAGGTGACTGACATTTTAATTTATTTCACTGGATCAAATTCCATGTGAGCTCAATGTATATACCTTAATGAGAAGAGTGCTTATATAAGCATTTTGCAGATAAATCCCTTAAGCAATAGGCTATTTTTTGAAGAAGACAACCTGTCTTGATTGGCTTCCAAACAGATTAGGAGATACAGGCTACATCTTGAAAATGTCTGATTTATAGTTTCTTGAGAGGTAGCAGGTAAAATATTAGTGGTTCTAACAGTAGTGTTAGGCCAGTTAAAACTATTTCTAGTTAAGAATCATTTAAAAATTCTTGTTTGATCAGTCAATTATAACTTCTTGGTTATAATCAGAATGAATCATTACACTCATCCCTTCCAGAGAAACTATATTCATTTCTGCTGTTTCCAGTGGCAGATGACAAAGACATATATAACTGAACTCTTCTTTATAACTATTCTGTATCAGTGCTGCTACTTAAGACTGTCCACGAAATTAAGTCATACTGCATTCAAAAACATACATTGCCTTCAAAATAACAGTGACTATTCTTAATTTTCTGTCTGATCTTTTTTTAAAATAGTTTATAGTTTTTATAACTTATTACTAACATAATTAGAGTTAAAATCCAAGGGAATGAGAAGACAAGCCACAGACTGGGACAAAATATCTGCAAAAGACATATTTGATAAAGGACTATTATCCAAAACATACAAAGAACTCCTAAAAATCAACAATAAGAAAATGAACAACACGATTAAAAAGTGGACAAAGAATCTGAACAGACACCTCACTAAAGAAGATAACAGATGACAAACAAGCACACGAAAAGATACTCAACATAACATGTCATTAGGGAGATGCAAAGGAAATACCAATGAGATTCCAATACACCTCTTAGAATGGTGAAAATCTAAAACACTGACAATACCAAATGCTGGATGTGGAGCAACAGTTCCTCACACTCATTGCTGGCAGAAATGCAAAATGGTACAGCCACTCTGGAAGACACTTTGGCAGTGTCTCACAAAACCAAACGTATTCTTCCCGTATGATCCAGCAATCACGCTCACTGGTATTTACCTAAATGAGCTAATTTTCTGTCTAATCTTTCCACTCAATTTCATAGTCATATTTCACTGCAGGCTTTAAAACTAAAGTTTCAGCTTAGTGATTCAGCACATTTACCTGTAGGTAGTAAGTGTATGGTTGTCTGAGATGGTCCACTTGTTGGCACCCCAGATGGCTGAAGAGGCGGTGCTGGCTGGATGGGTTGCAGTGGTCGAGATATAGGCTGAGAAGAGCTCATGGCTGACACAGGAGTGTGATTTATCTTTTTAGGGTCTGTTAATTAAAAGTGAGACAATATGATTATTGATAGAAAAAAATTAGGAATACAAGTTTATCCTTGCCATTCAGTCACATTTACCCCTAAGAGAACAATTTCTTTGTATTTTAATTAAGTGTACTTTTGACAATTTGAAAACCAAGTCAGGACCTAAACAATTCACTGTTGGCTCTATCACAGATTCTAATTCACATTTAAAGAAAACACAGTTTTACTTTTTTTTTTTTAATGAAAGAATCCTACTTCTAACTCAATACAACAAATTTAAGGCTTTAGCAACTGCTACTTTAATACTTGAGTGCTGATGAAGAACAATGCACTTTAGATGGGAGAATTTAAGTAACACTCAGTGGTGGGGCAATGGAAAGAGACTCCAAGAGGCAGGGGAGATAGAAAGGCAACTGGCAAGAGCACTGATAACAAACTTTGCTCACTTTACTTTTTTATCTAGAACCAGCCTTACCTGTGTCTTCTCAAAAATAACCTGTATTTATTTTTGTGCGCTAGAAAATTCCTTCCATTAAGATTTCTCTATTAAAAAAAATAGTAAAAGCAATACAGAAAATCTGAAACTTTTAAACAATAATCAAACGGGCATGAATTCAACCCTGACAAATGATGGCACAAACCTTCCAATTTTACATCAGTTTTATACAAAAAAAAAAAAAAATTGACTTTAATGTCACATAATGAATTGTATAGCTACTTAATTTTGTTTTCCTAAAACCAACTTAACTATCTTATTCCCTAAAATGTAATTTTTAAAAATCTTTAGTTTTTAAAAAAATTTAATGTCTTTAAGGTAAAATAATTAGCACCTGATCCTATTAGATTTTCCACATGTATTATATAATTACCACCACAAAGTTTTACAAATATGTCTGTGAACAGTTATTCTCAAATAAGTCTGAGAAATACTTTATAGCTTGAATCATTCTTGGAGATTTACACTGTAAATTAGCATAGCAAAGCCTCAGAGAAATCTGTATTAAGGAAAAAATCCATATAATTTTAACTCAGCATTTTCCAAGCATATTTAACCATGAATTTTTATTCACAGAACACCTATTAACACTGTGGAAGAACAACTGGGAATATTGATTAATATCTAGCCAATATAATTTCTAAATATTATAACTCAGAATAATATTGAGAATTCTGGGTGTGCATGGTTTTTAACATTACTTTCATTTAACATCGACATTAAAATACACACACACACGGAAAAAGCATTTAATTTAAAGTCAAAAGACTTGGGTTTAATTTGCACTCTGAATCTATCCTCAACTCTAAAATGAGCAATATAGGGTTATTGTAAGGATCAAGTGAAGTAACAGATAAGAAAGGACAGGTGTTCCACAGTCAAATATGCTCCTAGTTGCTCTGTTTTCCTTTATTCCTTGTTCATATACATTCAAGATTTGATTTCTATTTTTTAATTCTAATCTTAAAGACCCTCTTTCTAAAAAGGACACAAATAATGGGGTAGAGATCTGTATTCACTGAATATAATGGATTAAGAGAGAAAAATGGTATCAAAGCATTCCTTAGTGTGATTACTTATAGTTAAGTACCTTGTGAAGCTCCACTCTCTTCATCATCCATTGTCAGATCAATGACCCCACCTGAATCGTTGCCTGTGGCTTTTCCACTCTGAAAAAACAAAACATCTGCATTTTGCAAAGGAAACTCTGGCAGACATAAGGAAAATAAAATAATACTGAGGGGAAACAAGGATAATGCATAGCCTGGTTCAATCTGGACACCTAAATGGCTTTACCTGAAGAAAGAGTGTGTGTCAGATAAATGACCCAAGGATACTCATGAGCTAAATATCTGCCACATAAAAAATAACTTTGAAATCTTTTCACAATAAATTCTTTTTTAAAAAAAATTACACTGTCAATTGCATAGAGCTATTAAGGTGACGATCAAGTGCGTTAAGTGATTAAATGTAAACAATTCATTTTCTTTTTTTTTTAAACTTTTTCTCTTTTTTTTTTTTTGATGTGGATCATTTTTAAAGCCTTTGCTGAGTCTGTTACAATATTGCCTCTGTTTTACGCCTTGGTTTTTGGCCTCGAGGCATGTGGGATCCCATCTCCCCGACGAGGGATTGAACCCACACCCCCCGCATTGGAAGGCGAAGTCTCAACCACTGGACTGTCAGTAAAGTCCCATACAATCCATTTTCTAACATTTAAATGTTGACCAATCCTATACTAAATTATCAACGTTAATTCACAAAAACACCGAAGGCAACTTTAAAGCCAGAATTAGGTTACATAAAATATTTTTTTCCCTGAAGAATGCTGTCGTATGATAGGATATGATATGCTATAATCAACTGCCATCTAATTTGACTGAAGTCCACCCACTGTCCAAAATCATTAGAAGTGTAATTTAAAATTTTTTTAACTATATAATAGCAACAAAAAAGGAAAGCAGTACAAAACAGACCTAACGAGCCAAGATCTTCAAGTCAAAAAGACTGAGTGCATCTTTTAGTTCCAACACATACAAGCTATGTGAATTTATGTTAAAAGGACATTTCCTCAACTTCCAAAATTTGGATATGAAGTCTATTATAAGGATTAATCCAAATATGCATACAAAGAGCTTAACACCAGGCATGACACATGGTAACTGCTTAATAAATGCTAATCATAATTACTTTATGATATATCAACTCCAAATGATTAAGGCTTTCATCTATAAAACTCCAATTTTGCAAAATTAAAGAAAATAATTCTTTGATGTTAGATATTCAGGCCAAATCCAAACACAGTGATGTAATTCTAAATCTTACACTTATAAACCTTTCTTTGATAATGACTTCATAGAAAATGACTTGTTTACAAACATCACAAATCTGAAAAATCCAAAATGAAAAGTTGAAGAATATAACAGAATCCACTTGCTACAACAGATCTATAAGGTCCACTTTTCAAAATAAGGTCCACTTTTAAAATTAAGTTTTTAAATTCATCAAAAATTACTACACAAACATGCAAACATATGAAAAAACAGGAAGACAACAGAAAAATTAAGAGTATTAAAAAATCAACACAAAATAAATGTAGGAAAAAAGTACTCAGAAACAAAAAAATAGATGACATATTTTTAAAGTTACAGAACAGCGGACCTAAATTCAACCATATCAACGACTATACTAACTAAATGGAATGAAATTTTTCCTATCAAAATTAGGGATTGTCAGGTGAAATAATATATCAAGAAATCAAGAAATAACTAGTTTTCTTCTCCTAGATACTCACTTTAAATACAAATACACAAACACACTAAAAAAAGCAAGCATAAAAAAACTGTTGTAATCACACTAATGTTAGACAACATATAAAGAGGTAAACCTTATAACGATAAGAGTCAATTTGTCTATTTCTTTTATTGTTTTCACTCACGTTTTGATGCTCTATTATAATATGCTCTATTATAAGGTGCATATTTTTCTATAATGTATAATCTAATAGGAAGAGAAGATCTATAATCAATGATCTAATCTACATTATATTTATTTATAACCTGACTGATAAAATTCATCTATTATCACATAGTACAGGTAGTTTCCTGGTTATATTTTCTTCTTGAGAAATAAAATTGAATTATTTCAATAACTATTAACAGCAATTATAAGACAGTCATGATAGCTGGCACTTTTCCCATCAGGCTCTGTGCTAAGTGTTTTATCAATACATTCATTAACAAATTTAATCTTTACAATAATCCTGAGGTTGAGACCAGCATTAGCCGTATTTTATAAGTAAGAAATCAAGGTGTTAGATAACTTATTCAAGGCTTACACATTATTAAGTGACAGGAGCCACTGTCTGACTCTAGAGCTTATTATTTCTATGCCACTATGTGCAAATTTATGTATCTTCACATTTTTTCTGCCATCAATTCTGAGAAAACTTATGTAATCAGAGACATTACATGCCTATATCTGCATTTACACACATTACAGAATTACTCAATCTGAAATGATTAAAAAACACTTTAGGGCTTCCCTGGTGGCGCAGTGGTTGAGAGTCCACCTGCCGATGCAGGGAACAGGGTTCGTGCCCCGGTCCGGGAGGATCCCACATGCCAGGGTGCGGCTGGGCCCGTGAGCCATGGCCGCTGAGCCTGCACGTCCAGAGCCTGTGCTCCGCAAGAAAGGCCACAACAGTGAGAGGCCCGCGTACCACAAAAAAAAAAAAAGAAAGAAAGAAAGAAAAAAAAAGGGCTTCCCTGGTGGCGCAGTGGTTGAGAGTCCGCCTGCCGATGCCGGGGACGCAGGTTCGTGCCCCGGTCCGGGAAGATCCCACATGCCGTGGAGCGGCTGGGCCCGTGAGCCATGGCCACTGAGCCTGCACGTCCGGAGCCTGTGCTCCGCAATGGGAGGGGCCACAACGGTGAGAGGCCCGCGTACCGCAAAAAAAAAAAAAGTTACTTAATCATGTGTCCTTCCCCCAAATGAGACCACTCTCATTAAGTGAACACTAAGAAAATTTCAAGAAAGCAAAGATACTGGCTTTGTAGGGTTTTGGGTTTTTTTTTTTTTTTACTGAAACAAATAACAAGACATATTTGAAAGGCAATAACTAGAACATATTTGAAAGGCTAGAGTAGGGCACTTCAACAATTGCAAGGGAAGTTATTAATACAGAAGACCTGGTTGTTCACTCCACACACCTCTCCAAGGGGACCTGGGAACTACAGTCAGGCTTGGTTGGCTACCAGGAATGTGACGCTTAGAAAGTTTACATTAATAAATGATAATTTTCTTATGTACACCTTAAACAGCGTCATACTGGCTTATCAGGATTGACTTGCACAAACATCAAGTCTGACGATGCACACCTGGTTTCATTGTTGGGGTCCTGAGTTTTGACTGCCATGGCTGGTTACAAAGAAAGACGCAGCTGTATAGTCAGCTCAGACCCTGATAGTCAGGCTTCTCTGGGCAAAGGCTATTGGCACATGTCCCTGCAGTTAATAATCAGAGAGACAGCACATCCTGTGCAGTGCTGGATAGGAGAGAACATGGAAGCCTCAGCCTGACCGCACTTAATCCCACTTGATGCATATATTTTTCCTGCTGTTTTTGCTCTCTACCTTTTGCTGTGATAAACCATAACCATGAGTATAACCTGTCACAGGTCTTATAAGTACTCATAGCAAATCAACAAAATTGAGGCTGATCTTGAGTCCCTCAAAAAAGTAATATAAAACTACAGATGCGGCAGAAAAATATTTGTATACTGTTTTACAACATATGATGATACTTTGAATAAATAATTTTTTTCACCATATGAAATATATTAGTAATGTACTGTATGAAATGAGATCTATGAATAAAATATGTAGTAATAACTCATTATATGGAATATGTTAATAAATACTTATTTGGAGGACATTAGAGAAATCTTCATTCAAGGACTACAGAGAATATTTTACACATTTAATCATTTTCAAATTAGCTATGTCTGAACAATGATCATTTCCATACAAGCCATCCAGATTCCTTCTAATTTATAATAGCCTTAAAGTGTTCAGAAGTACAACTAAGTAAGATTTGGCAGAGAAAAAAGAAGTTGGTAGAGTATACTTAGAAAGTTAACAGTCTAAAGAATCACAAGCTACCTGTTTCATACCAGATTCTACTTGCTACTAAGCAACATACAGGGGAAAAACCTAACGATAATTTCTTAATATATCTTCAAAAAACAATAGTGTTGGGGCTTCCTTGGTGGCGCAGTGGTTGGTAGTCCGCCTGCCAATGCAGGGGATGCGGGTTCGAGCTCTGGTCCCTGAGGATCCCACGTGCCGCGGAGCGGCTGAGCCCGTGCACCACAACTACTGAGCCCGCGTGCCACAACTACTGAGGCCTGCACGCCTAGGGCCCGTGCTCCGCAACGGGAGAGGCCACAGCAATGAGAAGTCCATGCAAGGGAGAGTAGCCCCCGCTCGCCGCAACTAGAGAAGGCCTGCGCGCAGCAACGAAAACCCAACGCAGCCAAAAATAAATAAATAAAATGAATAAATTTATTAAAAAACCCAAAAAAACAAGTGTTACCTTAATCAAGGTATTCAGCACAACAACAAAAATTTTATGTGTAACCCAAAAGAGCCAGTGAAGCATCAATTTATAACTGGCAGCACCTATATATTTCCAAAATGGTTTCTTATTATATAATAAAACTTGCATATCATATTTATTATTTAAATCCATAACTGAAATCATTCAAAGCTGAAAATCTTGCTTTTTTTGAACAGGCATGACTTTGGCAGGTTAGCTCCCTAGTCATGCTACTTGTATGTGTTTTTCATACAATGGTATTGAATTACTCTTCCTGTAAGCCAAATAAAATAACCACTGAGAACTTAATATTTGGTTGCACTGTCTCTTTGCTACCTGATGCAGTCACTTACTATTTCAGGCGTCTTTTGGATCGACTGGTACAAGCTGGTTCATCAAAATGTAAGTTATACAATACAATGTAAAGTAAAACATTTTAGATTCTAAAACCTGTCAAGTGGGGAGTAACACATGATGTTTTAGAATTTCTAGAACATAATAAGCAGCTGGGTGTGACTGGATTTTATATTATTTTGTTTTGTTGTTTTTCTTTAATTTAAAAAGGATATTTTTAAGTAAAGAATTTTAAAAGTATAGCAAACTTTTATATCAATTTTAATTTCACCTAGATGTTTACAATATTACATATACTTTATTTCAGCCATCTAGTATAACTTTTTGCAATGATGAAAATGTTCTATATCTTTGTTTTCCAATATGGTAGTTACTAGCTATATTTGGCTATTGAGCCTTGAAATGGGGGACTGTGATATAGGAAGTAAATTTTTTATTTAAGGCTAAATTAAATTAAATTTTAATTTAAATGGCCAACATGTTATTAGTGGCTACCACATTAGACAGTACAACTTTAGAAGAATCATCATTTTTAACAAGATAAAAACACAGCCATTACAATATCCATTTTCGTGTCTTGAAACATTACCTAGTGTGTCCAGACAAACAAGAAAAAAAATTACTGAGGGAAATAAAGTTGTTTGTAATTTCTTTGTTTAGTTTTAGGTTTACTTTATAAAGTAAGGCTAGACTTCCTATAAATGTTACATAAAAGTCACTGAATATATCAACATTTCCTATACCATGTGTCTTCCAGAAAGTACTCCATATACTTTTAATTAAAAACATAGCTACTACAAGACATCCTCAGAAGCAATCAAAACTCTGATCTTTAATATCATAAAAGACTGCTAAAATTTGTAAGAAATAAAATATTTCTAATAGCTTTCTATAAAGCATGGTGTACACCTACCTTTGGTTAAAAATCCATCATTTTAAAGGGAAGCAGTCAAAATTAAAGATCATTATGCCCTTGTTTTAAAATTCATGTAATTTATTCATGCCTGACTTATTCAAGATTTTTTATTTTTCTAGGAAAAATATATGCATTTCTTGATATGATTAAGAGGAAGGGAAGAAAATAAAATTAGACTATCAACAACCTAATGACTTCCCTATAAATCTATTACACCTAAAGCCATATAGTGAAAGAAGTATGATGAACATTGTTAATTTAATACAGGAAAAAAGTAGTTACTCCATTCCTGAGTGATTTAAATTTAACATGAAAAAGTACCAGCACGGGCAAAGTGCTAATAAGCTATCAGAAAGACCAAGATTTTCTTTCCCTAAAAGCTATCTCTGATCAGCTTTGAAGAAACTAAAATGATGTCTCTGTGTGTGTTGGCAATGGCAGGACAGAGGATTGGGGGGGGACCCCCGCGGGGGAGGTAAACCAGTGAGACCTTCTTAAAAAGATGGGCCAGGGAGAAATAACACATGGAGACTTAAAACTTCACAATATATGAAGAAAAACAACTAGACTGCCGATTATATATAATCCAAGCAGTTAATAAACATATTATTTCTAAGAGAATTACTAAGCAAAAAAACCCAATTCTTGTCAAACAACACAGAGACGCTGTTTGAAAATTTTTGGACAGTTGTAAAAAACAGACTTAGAATAATTTTCATTTTACCAAAGAATATTGATAGAAATTCATTCTCTTATGGACTGTAATTAGAATTTTACTTTGAAACGGTAGGAAAAATCTTACCTGTGATGTGCTATCAGCTGCTTTCTTATTAACAGAAGCATCTATTGTTTTGTTTGTCTGGTTTTCTGAGGAGTCAAAAAACAAAACAAAGCAAAACTCAGAGCTATTCTTAAAGGCACCTACAAAATGTGAAAGGATGGGTTGCTTTACATACAACAATTCATGTTAATTTTCTCCAATTTTTTTTTTTGTCTGTCAACATGTTACATATGTAAATAGATCCTCTCATAGACCACCACTACAAAACCTTTCAGAAGGACAAATTCATAATAGAGATCAAAACACTTCACATACTCATTAACCAGAAATTTTAACTCTAACCTAAGGAATATTGCAGGGAAACAATTTAAGACGTGTGTAACTTAAATGCTGTAACATGAATGGTTAAATAAAATATAATCCTTCCATACTATATACCTTTGGAGAAAAAAAATTTAATAACATGGCAAAAATGTAATAAATTCACTAGAAAAATAGTTACAAACAGTGATTCTGATGAAATATACATGGATAATCTCAGTAGGTCAATCACAGATGATTTTTCTTTATTCAGTTTTCAATTAACTTGTGTTGAGTTTGTGGCATATGTATGTGTGTGCATGCATGTACACACACATGCACACACATACATATGAAAGTTGGATGTATAGAACTATAACTATATAGTTGTAAAAAAGATAGCTGAATGAAAAAACAGCACAGAAAAGAAACCAAGTAGGTTTTTCTGCCTCAATTTCTAAAGAGAAGGTATTAAATTATATCAAATGTCTTGAGCATCTACTGAGGTGATTAATCAGTTTTTTCTCTTTGGTAATGTGGTTAATTATAGTAATAGGAATTTTCTAATGTTGAAACATCCCATCCTTGCTTTTTGTCAAAAAAAAGTTGGTCAAAATATGGCACTCCTTTCATCTGTAAATCTTCATAACACACATATAAAGTAAACCATTTATATTAAAAAAAACAAAACAGAAACAGGAGACAGAACCATGTATTTCTACATAGAAATCTGTATGTCAAAAAAATCAGGAAAAATATCTACCTATTAAAAAAGAGGGTTTTCTAGGCTAGGCAAGTAAAAGGAGGCCCTTACAATTTCTCACTACCCTATCTGAATTATCTTAGTTCCTTTCGTAGGAAGAATATATATATATATATATATATATATATGTATATAACTCTAACCTAAGGAATATCGCAGGGAAATAATTTAAGATGTGTATAACTTACAAAAGATATATACATATCTTTAATACCTTAAAATTACTTCATTTACAATGAATCAGCTTCTGTTCTGGACTGTGAAGTTCTTGAAATACTACTTAATAAAAAACAAATTCCAGGGTAGTGATCCTACGTGGTTGAGTATTAAATTACACTTATGACATTACCAAAACATCAGCAATTTACTACCAATTTTTTAATACATATATACAATGTCAGAATACATTCATTTGGATTTAAAAGACATTTTCATTTTCAAATGAAAATAAAAGGTAAATTCAGAAGCAAAGTAGGTGAGGGAGCTTCATTTTTATTTTCTGTTGAAATATCCTCATACAATTATCCTCAAGATTCAGAGAAGATTTAGACTGCTTAATAAAATGTTTTACTTCTTTACACACACACACACACACACACACACACACAAATACTAATAACTATGAGAGTTTTGTTATCCAGAGTGATTCTTTGACGTAACTGTCTCAGGACAAAGAGTTAATTATTCACACAGCTGTAATAATATTCCTTATTCTAGATTTTCACTTAACTTCCCCTACCCCTTTATTACAGATTGCTTGTTTTCTTGATTCTTAATCATTTTATAGTCTCACTGCATCTTTTGTTTTCTTTTACTATAATATCTACTTTAGATAAATTCTGAAAGTAAGAAGTTACAAATCAATCTATCAAGCAATAAAATTGGCAAGGTGGGGCATCCCTGGTGGCTCAGTGGTTGAGGGTCCGCCTGCCGATGCAGGGGACACGGGTTCGTACCCCGGTCCGGGAAGATCCCACATGCCGCGGAGCGGCTGGGCCCGTGAGCCATGGCCGCTGATGCGCGTCCGGAGCCTGTGCTCCACAATGGGAGGCCACAACAGTGAGAGGCCCGCGTACCGCAAAAAAAAAGAAAAAAAAAATTGGCAGGGTGTAAAGTCAAAAATTGTACCTCAAATTCTTTCTGTCATAGGGGAAACATCTCTATCTCTTTATTTTGAAAAGATATTGTCACTTTTTACCAACACTGCATTTTTACCAGAATAATAAAAAGGTTTTACAGGAGTGCCAATTAGTATACCCCAGTAAGTGCTGGATAATGGTATGAAAATGAATGCAATGCAAGACCTTTAAATCATTTTTAAAGCACCATCTCTCATCCAGATCACTCCAAGAGCCTCCTAACTGGTCTCCCTAACTCTGTTTTTCCCCCTCTAATCCATTGCCCTCACTGCAGCCAGTGTTCATGGATGTCACACTCCTTCCTCTCTGTAAAAATCCTTTAAAACCTTATTTCCCACCATCTTTCCATTCACTCCATTCTCATACCATCCCAGATCTCCCATATCCTCTCACAGAAACCTTCATATCTTTACACTCATCACATTGATAATTAATTATTTATTTAATATCCAAGTTCCGTATTTGATTATGAGCTTGGTTAGAATAGGGACTATTTTGTACACTTCTGTGTATCTGCAGGATTTTAGAACAATACAGACATTTGATATTTTATGAATAAATGATATAAGCTATAATTTGGTCTCTAAATATCCAAGTAGTCCTTAGGACAATTTTTACTTTACATTTTACAAAAAATATTGACTTACTCTATGGGGATATATGTACATAAAATACATACAACTGCATGCTGTCTAGTTATACAGTGTATGTTCTCACTAAGTAAATAAAACCTACATAAGCATAGGATTTAAAACTAATTAATTACTTTATCACATTAGGGATGTATTAAAGTTTGGCTTCAACCTTCATATTTAGCCAAAATTTGCTATTTGGCTTCAGCTTAGGCTTTGGCAAGCCTCAATAGCTAAATGCCTACTTTAATGCCATTTATGGCACCCCAAAATTATGCATGATCAAAGAACATATCATCTCATAGGATCTCATTCTAATTAACATTATGAACAACATAAAAACAAAGCTTATCATTAACATTTGTGGTTAATATCTAATAATTTACTTTCAAAAGTAGGTAAGCATTCTAAATAGAACTCAAAATGAAGATCTCCTTAACATAATTTATGTATTAAAGTACACATAAATGTGTTAAATATGTTAAAATATAAAATTTAAGTATAAGTATAAATGTATATTATCACAAAAGTAGAGTGATGCTCTAATTAATAATAATGGGGAAAACTATTAATTTTATATACAAAAATAATCAAGGACAGTCAAGTAATTAAATAAATACAAAACAGACTAACACTCATTACAACTAATAAAGCGCACTAAGCTAGATAACTTTGGGGAAAACATAACTTTTGTGTCTACAGATGTTCATGCAATGTTAACACGATAATGAAACTGAATTACAATTCTGATATTGTAGAAGTATTTAGGGTACTTGCATTCATAACATTAAACAAAATAATCTTTCAAGTTATTTATTTCTTTTCAGGCCATGGTCTTTCAGGGAAAGTTCTATATTTAAGAATATATCTTATCTTGTGACCATGAATTAAAAACAATGTCAACTAGGCTCAAAATTTCATAAAGAAGAAAAACTCCAGAATCTCATAAAAGAATGTCCATGATAATCATCTTCCACCTGACATATTAAAAAACAGTAATGACTGGAAGAAAAATAGAGAAATATGAAGTAACCCCCCAAAATCTTGCTCAATCACTGCCTCAATTAAAAGTAAGCATCTTTAGCATATAAGGATGTGAAAGTAGATAATGCTCAAAAAATATGGTTACTGTACCATGCAAATATTTAATTTTAAATACTACTAATAATTCTATTTGAAATTTCAGATTTACTCTTATATCCCAGACGTTAATTGTATGAGGATGATGTTCAGCTTCAGTCCAATATTAATTTTTAGCTGCCATTCATTTATTCTCTCAATAACTCTATGAAACACCATCACTATTTTATGAGAAAATATACTCAGAGGGCAAGTACACTACTGAAGACTACATGAGAAATTAAAAAAAACAAGGCTTGTATATCTCACTTGTAAGAGTAATTTTGTACTTTATAATCTGTTTCTTATATTCCATGGTCACTTCCTACATCAGTAAGACAGATACTATTAGCAATTTCATTATATACATGATGCCCAGGCTCTCTTTCCTGTCTTTCCAAAAGCAGTGGGGATAAATGTGAAATCAGAAATGAAGAATAAGCAAGTTCAAGAATGCATAAAAAATGTATGCTTTTGAAGAACAAGGAAGACATAGAGTTTTACAGATTTTAAAAACAGGAGCAATCAAGTTCTCCTTTTTGCAATACTTCAAAGTATATATACATATGCAAACATAATCATGTAATATGTCATACGGGAAAATATATAAAAGAGAAAACAAAAAGCAAGCAAACATTCTGTAGTAAATTAAAGGGGGAAGACCTACTTTTAAACCACTCAGATTTGCAAGATATGAGTGATGAACGCACAGAGGGTTTTTCCAAATGTGTAGGGAAGATACGTGGTTTTTATTTTCTTCTTATTAGCACATATTACGTCAATTAGATACTTTAAAATATACTTGCTCTATTCAGATATATCTGAAAAATGTATTAGAAAAGTAATTCATAATGCTTGCTACAAAGCCTAAATTAAAAATTCACACATGGGGGCTTCCCTGGTGGCGCAGTGGTTGAGAGTCCGCCTGCCGATGCAGGGGACACGGGTTCGTGCCCCGGTCTGGGAAGATCCCACATGCCGCGGAGCGGCTGGGCCCGTGAGCCATGGCCGTTGGGCCTGCGCGTCCGGAGCCTGTGCTCCGCAACGGGAGAGGCCACAACAGTGAGAAGCCCACATACGAAAAAAAAAAAAAAAAAAAAAAAAAAAAATTCACACAGATTAGGAAAACTAGTAAAAGATAAATTACAAATGCTAACTTCTCACTCAAAATAAACTCTCTCTCAAATCCCACTGTAACATCATCATTTCTCTTAGGTAACAAAAAACTTAACTAAAAATAATCTCTGTGAAAATTCTATTTACTCTGTTCTTCCAATTATGCTAGTCACTTACACACACACACACACACACACACACGTGTGTTCAATTACCTATAGACTATTAACATGTTTGCATTTCTATTATTAAACCTCCATACTGACTTACCAATTCTTGTGGTGGCCGTGCTGCTCTGTTCTGCAGGAGATGAAGTACTAAAAGCAGAAATTGGAATTTTCATCTGTATAGGGCCTCGATTATTTGATGGACTGTACAGTCCTGATGGGCCTACTGTGGGTAAAGAAGTCCTGGTGGCTTGTACAATAGAGTGCGCTGTTGGAACAGCCTGTACAGCAAGTGTTGTTCCTAATGGTGCAGCACTGGCAGGAGAATTCCTTTGAATACTAGGACTGGGCACAGAAGGAACGTTGTTTGGTTTAGTGGGGTTTGGCAAGGATGGCAAAGATACTGGATTTTTGGTAAGACCACTCATTGTAGGTGGGCTCTGTACAGAAATGAATTCAACGTTGCCAGATGGTTGATTGGTCACTAAAGTCCCTGGATGGCTCTGTAGGAGCTGAGGTTGGGAGGATACGGCAACAGGTACATGCAAAATCACTGGTAAAGACTGTAAAGAGATTGTAGGTTGGGGATTTCCACTAGGCACCTGAGTAGAAGCAACTACTGTAGCTGTGTTGGGTGCAGGAAGAACTGACGTTGCTGTCAGAGAACCCGAAGTCACTGGAGGCTGCAATTTAGGTTGACTACTAACAACTGTTGGAGGAGTGACAAGATTGGTTGAAGATACTATAAAAAGAAAAAAGAAGTCTCAGTTTAAATAGCTATCTTTACCAGCTAAGATAATATAATATAAATTTGATGTATTGCAGTATATACAGTAAAGTCTCTCATAATTAAACTTTTAGTTCAAGAGTTAAATCCTTGAATTCTTAGATTTTATCTGTAGAAGCATTTTTGCATCTGTATTTGGTACATTATGAAAACAGCACATGTTTTATGATTAAGGCAGAGGACTGCTATCTCTGTATAAAAACAGTCTCTGAAAATTATTATACTTACTTCAGAGTAACTAGCTGGAAAAACAACTAAAAAACATTGAAAACTAGGTAAAACTGTATAGACAATTTTGAAAGTACATTAAAAATATTATAAATGCCTTAGAACACTGGCAATACATAAACTCAAATAGAAAATCTAGAAAGAGTACCATTAATGAATAACACTTAAACCTGGTGATGGTATTTTGTCATTTGGACAATGTGAAACCTCTATCTGTGGACCAAAAATTTTACTGGATTCCCTGGGGAGGAACTGGTGAGGAGAGGCTGTCTCTATTAACACTCTATTGACATTACGTGATATGGAAAATAGCGCGGTGAAGATGGGAGATGAATTAAGGAGCAGATAACAAAGAGCAGAGAAAGTCAAAATGCTTGTCACTGTAGTTTTATAGTCATTTTAGTTCAACCATTTGTGTTTATTCTCATTTGAACAGGTTTAAACTCAATGACCAAGTTTCTTCTCAATGATTTGTAGTCTTTCCAAAATCATCGGCAAGCTAGAGCAGCAATTTTCAAGGTACAGTCCAGGGAGACACCTGGGGATTACTGAGACCCTTACAGGAACTTTGAAATGTCCAAACTATTTCCATAACAATAATAAAACATTATTTGACTTTTTCACTGTGTAGATATTTACAATGATGGAGCAAAAGCAATGGTGAGTAAAACTTTTGATGTCTCAGTATAAAAATCAAGGTAGTCGTACCAAACCATCACTGCATTAACACCACATGGGCACAGTAAAAACCAAACAAAATCAGTTTCATTTAAGAATGTTCATTATGAAGCAGTAAAAACTAATAATTCTATTAAATCTCAATTCTTGAGTATAGTCCGTCTTAATATTTTATGTGAAGAAATGGGAAGTACACATAAAGCATTACTGCTGCATGCCAAATAAGGATGGCCGGCTCAAGGAAAAGTGCTTGTAAGACTGCCTGACTTGTAAGCTGAGCTAACAGGCTTTTTTTTAATGGAAAACCACTTTTACTTGAAAGAATTACAAGCATACCGTGGTTATTCACACTTGGGTACCTGGCAAATATTTTCTTGAAAATAAACCAAATACGGCAGTCACTTCAAAGAAAATGACCAACAGTATTTATTGGCAATAATAAAATTTGAGTTTTAAAAGACAAAAATTAGAACTTTGGAAAATACGTCTACCTGCCACTGAGGGCATGACAGCTTCCCAAATCTTTAAAGACTTGTCTGAGAAGAAATGATAGTGAAATAAATAAATATGATTTTTAAAAAAATTTATTAATGAAATGTATCAACATTTGGAAGACTCAGAAAACTGAATATTTTCCAAATGATCAATGATATTAGTAAAAGATCCATCCAAGTACAAGACAGGCAAATGAATTTTAATGAAAAATTTAGAAAAGTTTATTGGTGTGGTTTCTTATTTCACTTTGCAACTAACCTTTAAGAAACTACTACTTGCTGTATCAAGAAGAATATCCACAATTCACTAAAAGGGCTAGGCCTTTTCCAACTACATATTTGTATGAGGCTGAATTTTCTTCACATATTTCAACTATAACAACAAATTGCAACAGATTGAATGCAGATGCAGATATGAGAATCCAGGTATCTTCAGCCATCTTAATGTTTTAAGTGAGGTATAAAAGAGATTTATAAAAATTTAACACAATAACACTCTTTTTGCTAATTTTTTTAAAGCTTGGAAAAGAGCTACTTTTCATCAAAACATGTTACTTATGGTTCATAATATAGGTTTGTAATCATTTTAAAGTGAATAAATAAACATTTAAAAATTTTATGTTTTAATTTTTACCATAGTAAATATCAATTAATACACCCACATGAACAAAGCTCTTTGGATTCTTAATAATTTTTAAGATTGTAAGGGGATGTGAAGACCCAAAGGTTTGAGAACCACTACAGTAGAGATCTGAATTTCTGTATTTTCATGCATATCTGCGATCCTGATTTTTAAATAAACTTTGTGCTTAGCACTCAGTTTTACATAACTGTGCTCAGTTTCTTAGTCCATTTCAAATCTCAAAAGAACGTAAGAAAACAGAACCAAAACCTTCAATTCCTAAGAAAATGTATTTCAGTGTTAAGAATATTACCTGTATTCACAGGGGTTTGAAAGGATGGCGGTGTGCTCTCACTTATATTTCTTTTGGACTCCAACATCTGTCTCACTGTGTTTGCATTTCTATGAAATATATATACACACAAATGGTCACTTGATACGCCATTCTAGGGAATATCTATTTATGTATAGAGAAAGCAGTGGCCCCTTGGAAAAAAGGGTGGCTAGACTTGGATATTAAAGCATTAAACTGAGAGTGAATGCAGTGAAGCAAAGCTGGCACAAAAACTTTGGAATGCTGGGGTCTACGGCATTAGGGGAGAGTCTTCCTTCTATATTCTATGTCCTCAATACTTTAACCTGAGAACCAAATGTAGGTCCGAATATCTGCACACATTAGATTTTATCACTCCTGACGAAAGCATTTCTCAGTTACTTAAGATAATACTATTTAACACAAGTGGTTAAAGAAAGCCTTATAATAAATTAGCAAAATCAATATCCATAGGTGAACAATTACAGAAAGCAAAAAGGAAGCAAATATACTTAATCCAGTATACCAAACACTTATCTCTACATAAATACACAGAATCACATTCCAAGATTTTTCTGCAAAGAAAATCAGAACCTTGTTCTCTTAATTAAAAACTTGATAAATAGACTGTTTACAATTCTCACCTGTAGGGCACACTGTTATTGCTGCCACCGTCAACTATGGACTTTCCTGGTGATACAGGTGGGTTTGGTGGATTCTGGGGGAGAAAAATACCAAGGTAAAATAAAACCGAATTCACATAAGACCTTTAAATGCCTTGTCAATATGTTATCTGTTATTTCTCTAATATAGTGGAAAATCTTACTGAGAAAAAAATTTAAATCTTGGCATTGCCACTTGTTAAGCCCCTTACACAAATTACTTAGTCTATTGACACAACTGCTTATCATATGAAAAGTGAATAGAATAATTCTTAAACCTCAGGGGTTTTTTTGTTTGTTTGTTTTTTGTTTTTTGTTTTTGGGGTACACAGGCCTCTCACTGTTGTGGCCTCTCCCGTTGCGGAGCACAGGCTCTGGATGCGCAGGCTCAGCGGCCATGGCTCACGGGCCTAGCCGCTCCACGGCATGTGGGATCTTCCCGGACCGGGCCACGAACCTGTGTCCCCTGCATCGGCAGGCAGACTCTCAACCACTGCACCACCAGGGAAGCCCTTAAACCTCAGTTTTTGATATGAGTAAATAAAATAGAGAATATGAAAATAGCTTATATGTTCTAACAGTTCAGTAAACATTAATATGAATCTAAATAAAGAATAATTAGACACTCATTCAATAAATATCTAGTGAATGCCTACTATATATCAGGCAGATCAGGCACGATTACAAGCAGAAACTCAACAAACAAGGTTAAGTATTTATTTTTCCCCAGAAGTAATCGATTGCCAATTAAGTGGTATCCTAGGTCACAAATCAAAATTATTTTTACAATTTTTGTTTAAAAAATAAATACTTGCCACTATGTGACTTAAAATTTCATAAAAAGATATCCCAATTCTAACCTTCAGAACAAACTATTTAACCCTTTTCTGCTCCCCAAAACAGGGACTATAGGAAGAGAATTCTAGGGCTACCCTGGTGGCACAGTGGTTGAGAGTCCACCTGCCGATGCAGGGGACACAGGTTTGTGCCCCAGTCCGGGAGGATCCCACATGCCGCGGAGCGGCTGGGCCCGTGAGCCATGGCCGCTGAGCCTGCGCGTCTGGAGCCTGTGCTCCACAACAGGAGAGGCCACGGCAGTGAGAGGCCCGCATACCACAAAAAAAAAGAAAAAAAAAGAATTCTAATATTTATATGCTAATTACCATTATTTGGGCCTCCATCATTAATGACACTATCATCATTTATTTCTTAAATTGAGAAAAATAAGTAACTCCACTCAAGAGTTAATTAAGTATAATAATACACATAATACTAAACAAAAGGTGGTAAGTGCTTAGGATCACATCAAGCAGATGCCACTAATCACTCTTCTCAACAACAAATATATCTTGCTGCTTTTTATAGGATAAAAGGATGATTTTAACCAAACACTATAGTGTTGTACTAGTTATCTGTGTAGAGGAGACAAAAGATAAAGAATTAAGATAAACTGTTCTAACCTGGTTGTGGATGCAAAAACATTTGAAATAAATAGAAAAGCAAATGAAAGTAACACTGCAGTATCACTCGAAAAAGTTTAAAAATTTTAGGGGAAAGAAATGCATCTTCTAACAAGTCTCTGAGTAATTGGTATACTCAAAATAGTTAAAATGAAGGTAAACAACATTTCAGGGAAAACATAAAAGGAGCAGTATAAGCATAATAAATAAGTATAACAGGGCTTAGAGTCCTAAGATGGAGGACCTTAAACACTACAGTGTGGTGACATCAGCAAGATGGCAGAATTGGAAATCCTATACTCTCCTTATCTCATGAAGACAATGATTTAGCAATATAAGAACCAAATTTCACCTGTAAGAAGTCCAGAAACCTGTTGAGAGATTATAGATCCCCAAGTGAAAGCAAGCCCCAAAAGAGATATATGGTAGTGGGTAGGAAAGTCTGCTGCTCTTACCCACCATACCCCATCCCCTTCCTCGCACAGTATGGTGCAATCAAGAAAAAATTCCCAACAACTGTCCTCTCCTTTGGGAAGGAAAGAGAAGAGTGGAATTTGCATGCAATATTCTGGCTTTTTGGGGTACTGATAAGGCACTGGCTTCAGTCTCAGCTGACTTGGATAAAGCAGCACAAGTTGGATGTCTGGGGACTAGATGAGAACAAAGGTGAACCCCTTGACTTGGTACCAAACCAGAAAAATTACAGTAACACAGACAGACAACAGGGGTAACTCCAATATCATGGCTTGCTAAAGCAGCACAAGAGTGCAATATGGAAAGTAGATACCAGGTGAGGGATGGGAAGTTCCCAAGTAGAAACAGATAAACCTCTTCAGATGGGAGATACATGCACAAGCTCCAAGAAAATGCATCTTTAAAAATAGGTTTGAGAGGACACCAGAGTATCTACACAGACTGACTAGTAAAGGTCTTCATCTGTATAAAGATATTCCAAGAAGATGGGGAGGTTATTTTTTCAAATGCCCTAATTTCAACGAAAGAGAACCAGACATACAAAAAAAAGGGAAATATGGATCAATCAAAGACATAAAATTCCAGAAACTGAAGAAACAGATCTATGAACTACCCAACAAAGAATTCAAAATAACTAACATTAAGATGCTCAATGAGATAAAAAAGAACAGACAGAAAATGAAATGAAATCAGGAAAACAATGCAAGAAGAAAAAGAAACTTTATAATAGAACCAATAGAAATTCTGAAGCTGAAGAATACAATAACTGACTTGAAACCTTTACTAGAGGGGATCAAAACCAGACTGTAGGGCTTCCCTGGTGGCACAGTGGTTGAGAGTCTGCCTGCCGATGCAGGGGACATGGGTTCGTGCCCCGGTCTGGGAAGATCCCACATGCCGCAGAGCAGCTGGGCCCGTGAGCCATGGCCTCTGAGCCTGCGCATCCGGAGCCGTGCTCCACAACGGGAGAGGCCACAACAGTGAGAGGCCCTCATACCGCAAAACAAAACAAAACACCAGACTGTATCAAGTAGAATAAAGAATCAGCAAACCTGAAGACAAGTCACTTGAAATTACTGAGTTAGACTGCCAAATAGAAAAAAGAACAAAAAAAGTAAAGACAGACTAAGGGATTTATTAGACACCATCAAATGGACCAATATACAAATCTGGAAGACCAAGAAGGAGAAGAAAGAAAGTGGGCAGAAAGCCTACTTAAATAATGGCCAGAAACATCCCAAATCTGAGGAAAAAAACTGACAAATTCAAGAAGGTGAAAAAATTCCAACTGGAATTAACTCAGAGACCTACACTAAGAAACATTATAGTCAAGCTGTCAAAAGTCACAAAGATTTTAAAAGCAGCAAGAGAAAAACGACCCACCACATTTAAGGCAGCTCCCATAAGATTATCAATGGTTTTCTCAGCAGAAACCTAGCAGGCCAAAAGGGAGTGGAATGACATATTCAAAGTGCTGAAAGAAAAAAACTGCCAAGCAAGAATACCATAACCAGCAAAACTATCATTCAAAAATGAAGGCAAAATTAAGATTTTCCCAGTAAATAAAAAGCTGATGGCATTCATCACCACTAAATCCACCATACAAGAAACTCTAAAAGGAGTCCTTCAAGGAGAAATGAAAGGACACTACACAGCAACATGAAAATATGAAATTCTCTGTTAAGAGTAAATACACAAACAAATGCAGAATCCTGCATTACTGTAAAGTTGGTGCAAAAATCACATAATTCTGGTACAGAATTTAAGTATAAAATATAATTGTAAATTTATGTTAAAGTATACACAATACAAAAAGATATCATGTATGGTATCAATAACAAAGTAGTGGAAGGAAAGATGTGACTGAAGTTGTTACTAGCTTAAAATAGGCGTAAACTTAAGATATTTTATGTAATCCCCATGGTAATGACAGAGAAAATACCTATAGAAGATACACAAAAAATGAGAAATGAATTAAAGCACCGACACTACTAATTTAAAAAATAAACAAAACCCACAGGAAGTAAGCAAAAACTGAAGACAGACAAAACAGCTCCAAGACAAACAGAAAATATTCAACAAAATGGCAATAATAAGTTTGTCCCTACAATAATTACTTTAAATCCAAATGGATTAAATTCTCCAGAGAAAGATATACCCTGGTTTAATGGATTCAATAAAAAAACAACAACAAAACAAAAACAAAAAAAACCAAGGTCCTGCTATATGCTGTCAACAAGAGGCACACTTTAGGTCTAAAGACACAAACAAGCTGAAAGTAAAAGTAAGGAAAAAGATATTCCATTCAAATGATAAGCAAAACAAAGTAGAGGTGACCATAAGTATTTAAGACAAAATGCATTTGAAATCAAAAACTATTACAAGAGACAAAGAAGAACACTAGAACACTATATAATGAAAAGTCAACTGACCAGATATAACATTTGTAAATATATATGGACATATCATCTATGCCCCCAAATATAGGATGTAAAAATTGTTTTTTTTTAACAGAAAACCAGAAACACCATAATAGTAGGAATCTTCAGTACATCATTTTATATAATGGATAGATGTTCCAGACAGAAAATCAGTAAGGAATCCCTAGAAATGAACAAGACTAAAGATCAAACAGACAAATGTAGAAATTTTCACCCAACACACATTCTTCTTAAGCACACACAGAACTTTCTACAGTATAGATCATATATTAGGTCACAAAACAAGCCTGAACACATTTAAAATGATGAAAACCATACCAAATATCTTTGTGAATCACAATGGAATAAAACTTGAAATCAACATCATAAGGAAAATGGAAAAAAGTCACAAATACGTGGAAAACTTAAAAATCCAGTGAGTAAAATAAGAAATCACAACGGATACTAGAGGATATCTGAGATATATATAAACAAAAACACAACATACTAAATTTACGGGAAAATTGATGCAGCAAAAGTAGTACTAAGAGAAAAAGTTTGTGGTGGTAAATGCTTACAAAAAAAAAAAAAAAAAAACCAACCCTCAAATCAATGGCCTAACTTTACACCTCAAGGAACTAGAAAAGAAAAAAACAAACTAAACTCCAAGTTATAAGAAGGAAGGAAACAATAAAGATTACAGCAGAAATAAATGACATAGAGAATACAAAATCAATAGAAAAAAATTTTAAATTGGTAAAACCTTATCTAGATCACCTAAGAAAAAAGAAAGAAGGCATAAATAAACAAAATCATATATGAAACAGGAGGCATTATAACTGATGTCACGGAAAGAGAAGGATCATAAGACACTACTGTGGCAACAAATTGGATAATCTAGAAGAAATGGATAAATTCCTAGAAATATGCAACCTACTAAGACCGAATCAAGAAGAAATTAACTTGAACAGACCTAAACAAGTAAAGAGATTGAATCAGTAATCAAAAACATCCTAACAACCAAAAAAGTCAAGTACCAGATGGCTTCACTGGAGAATTTACCAGACATTTAAAGAAAATCAACAACAGCCCTTCTCAACTCTTCCAAAAAATTGAAGTGGAGGGAACACTCCCAAACTCAATTTATGAGGCCCACATTATCCAGATACCAAAGCCAAAGACACCAAAATGAAAGAAAATTACAGGCTAATATCCCTGATAAACATATATATAAAAATTCTCAACAAAATGCTAGCAAATAAAATTCATCAGCACATTAAAAAGAATTACACAACATGGCCAAGTAGGATTTATCCCTGGAATACAAGGATAGCTCAACATATGAAAAACAATCAACGTAATACTCCACATTAAAAGAATAAAGGGAAAAAAAAACCCACATGATCTTCTCAATTGTTGCAGAAAAAGCATTTGACAAAATTCAACACCTCTCGGGGGCTTCCCTGGTGACGCAGTGGTTGAGAGTCTGCCTGTCGATGCAGGGGACATGGGTTCGTGCCCCGGTCTGGGAAGATCCCACATGCCGCGGAGCAACTGGGCCCGTGAGCCAAAATTACTGAGCCTGCGCGTCTGGAGCCTGTGCTCCGCAACAAGAGAGGCCGCGATAGTGAGAGGCCCGCGCACTGCGATGAAGAGTGGCCCCCGCTCGCCACACTAGAGAAAGCCCTCGCACAGAAACGAAGACCCAACACAGCCAAACATAAATAAATAAATAAAGCAAACTGTCAACAAGTAAAAATAAAAAAAAAATAAAAATAAAATAAAAAAAAAATTCAACACCTCTCATGATAAAAATACTTGACAAGTTAGGAAACTACCTCAATATTAAAAAGACCATATGTCAAAAGCCCATAGCTAATATCATACTCAATGGTGAATAACTGAAAGCTTTCCCCCTAAGATAAGGAACAAGGTAAGTTTGCCCGCTCTCACCAATTTCTTCAACATGGCACTGGAAGGGCCTCACAAGAGCAATTAAGCAAGAAAAGTAAATAAAAGGCAGCCAAATCGAAAGGAGTAAAAGTATCACTGTTCACAGACGACATCTTATATTTAGATAACCCTAAAGAGGCCACACACACACGAAAAAGTCTGAACTAATAAATGAATTCAGCAATGCTACAGGATAGAAAATCAACACGAAAAATCACTTACATGTGGAATCTAAAAACTAAGACAAACTAGTGAATGTAACAAAAAAGAAACAGACTCATAGATATAGAGAACAAACGAGTGGATACCAGTGAGGAGAGGAACGGGGAGAGGGGCAAGATAGGGATAGGAGATTAAAAGGCACAAACTATTATGTATAAAATCAATAAGCTACAAGGATATATTGTACAGCTCAGGGGATATAGCCAATATTTCATAACAACTATAAAGGGAGTATAACTTTTTTTTTTTTTTTGTTACACGGGCCTCTCACCGCTGTGGCCTCTCCCCTTGTGGAGCACAGGCTCCGGACGCACAGGCTCAGCAGCCATGGCTCACAGGCCCAGCCGCTCCGCGGCATGTGGGATCTTCCCGGACCGGGGCACGAACTCGTGTCCCCTGCATCGGCAGGCGGACTCTCAACCACTGCGCCACCAGGGAAGCCCAAGGGAGTATAACTTTTAAAAATTGTGAATCACTATGTTGTACACCTGAGATTTATATAATATTGTAAATCAACTATACCTCAACAACAAAAAAGAAATCCAATGTACGTCTATATACAAACAATGAGCAATCTGAGAAAGAAATTAAGACAATAATCCCATTACAATATCACTAGAAAGAATAAAATATTTAGGAGCAAACTTAACCAAGACAGTAAAAGACCTTTACACTGAAAACTACAAAACCCTGTTGAAAGAAATAAAAGACACAAATAAATGGAAAGACATATTCATGGGGACTGAAAGACTTAATATTGTTAAAATGTCCATCCTATCCAAAGCGGTCAAAGGTTTCAATGCAATCCCAACCAAAATCCCTGTCATTTTTTGCAGAAGTAGGAAAAAGCATCCTAAAATTCATATGGAATCAAGAAACCCTGAATTGCCAAAACAATCTGAAAAAAGAACAATGCTGAAGGCTTCATACCTCCTGATTTTAAAAGCTACAGTAATCAAAACAGTTTGGTGCTGGAACACAGACAGACACATAGACCTGTGAAACAGAACAGAGATCCCAGAAATAAACTCTTATGTATACACTCAAATGATGTTCTACAAGGGTGCCAAGGTTACACAATGGGGAAATGACAGTCTTTTAACAAATGGTGTGAAAACTGGATATCCAAATGCAAAAGAATGAAGTCAGACCATTAAACCATACACAAGAATTTATTCCAAATGGATTAAAGACCTAAATGTAAAACCTAAGACTATGAAATTCCTAAGAGAAAGCATAGGGGGAAGCTTCATGACAGTGTATTTGGCAATGATTTCTTGGATCAAAGCAAAGGCAACAAAAGCATAAAAAGACAAAGGAGATTACATCAAACAAAATTTTCTGCACATGAAAGGAAACAATCAACAGAGTGAAACAGAAACCTATGGAATGGGACAAAATAACTGCGAATCATGTATCTGGTAAGGCGTTAATATCCAGAACATATAAAGAACTCCTACAACTTAACAACTAAGATACAAGTAACCAGATTTTAAAATGGCCGAAGGCCCTGAATAAACATTTCTCCAAAGAAAATATACAAAATGACCAACAAGCATATGAAAAGATGCTCAGCATCACTAATGAGAGAAATGAAAATCAAAACCACATTGAGATACAGCCTCACATCCATTAGGGTGGTCACTAACACAAAACAGAAAAAAACAAGTGTTGGCAAGAATATACAGAAATTGGAACCCTTGTGTCCTGCTGATGGGAATGTAAAATGGTGTGGCTGCTAAAGAAAAGTCTGGAGATTCCTCAAAAAAATAATCACAGAATTACCATATGACCCAGCAACTGCACTTCTGGGTATATATATCCAAGACTTTGATCTCAAAGAGGTCACACCAATGTTCATTGCAGCATTATTCATAAGAGCCAGGAGTTGAAAGCAGCCCAAACATCCATCAATAAATAAATGGATAAAGAAAATGTGGTATATACATACAATGGAGTATTATTCAGCCTTAAAAAAAGGAAATCCTGTCACATGTTGTAACACAGATGAAACTTGAGGACATAATGTTTTGTGAAATAAGGTAGTCACAAAACAACAAATACTGTATGACTGCACTTATGAGATATCTAGAGTAGTCAAAATCATGGAAACAAAGTAGAACAATAGTTTCCAGGGGTTAAAGGGGAGGGGAAATGGGAGTTGTTCTATGGGTACAGTTTCAGTTTTGCAAGATGAAAAATTTCTAGAGATCTGTTACACAACAATGTTAACACAGGTAACACTACTGAGTTGTAGAGTTAAAAATGGTAAATTTTATGTTAACTATTTCTATCATAATTAAAGTAAAAAGAATTTAAAATATTTTTAATAAAAAAATTGAAATGTAGGATTTAGATTCAATCTAAAATTTGTTTGAGAATCAAATATAAGTCATTGATTTTCATAGATAAAGGATGAGAAATATCTTGATATTTATTTTACAGTAAAAAACTAGAAAGGATGAAAGTTAAAGATATCACTAATAGAGCAGTAAAATGGATTAGATTATGCGTGTGGTCTTAATAGCAAACTGTCTATGAGGATTTTCTACTCTTTCAGAAATGAACAGAAAATGTTTTAAGACAAACCTGAACAGTGGGATTCACTATTAACTGGTTAATATCAAAGGACCAAGGAACAAATCTAAATAGAAGAAAAGCATCTGAAGTGTCATTGTTTAGTTATTTTCATAAGGGGGATAAAGTTCTAAACATTCTTTCTATATGTCTTATTTTTAAAACAGGAAGACACAGATGTAAAAGTACAGTGGATACCATAATTAAAGGGAATTAAACATGAAAGCACAAAATCTTTGAAATTTCTACAAATCTCTCTGACAAGAAGAAAACATTAACAAGAATGAGTTAGAAAGATGTCCAAGTTTTGAAATTTTAAATTGGCCTTATTCACAAACTAAAGAAGGAAGAAACAAAATTTGAAAAACGGAATACTACACCTTAAAATTTCCTTCAAGTGCCACACATACTAACTGCCCAAATTAATCTTTTCCAATCTTTAGGAATTACACAGTATTTGTCCTTGTTTCCATACCAGTTGTAGCCCTTCAAGACAAACTTTTCAGGGATTGTAGTATTTTCATTTTTATTCCTTAAGGTCTCTGCCTATCTTCTTTAACTAAACAAACAAGACTTGGAAAGTAGTTTTGAGAACAAATTTGATATGCACAAACACTGGAAAAGTACACGGTGGGCAGCACTGCTTAGTTCAGACACAGGATGAAAGGAAAAAATGGAAATTCATATTGCACAAAACAATGGAAAAATTTCAAACCCCTATATTTGGCTGAAGCATAGCAAATAAAGGTTAAACAAAGATTTATACCAATTTTCTAATATAAGAAATAAAACAGCTTAGTTTTTATACTGTGACAAAAAACCAAAGCTGAGAAAGTGGAGTTTAAAATCAGAGAATTAATTACATCATTGAAGAGGACCATAATTAAAAAATCTTTGGCTGTGGCCGAATGAGGGTTTGATGAGACTAGCCTGTGTAAACAAAGATAAAAACTATCAGTTGTTCAATAAAAGAGAGAAATCAGAGCTTAAAAAGTTTAGTTAAAAGAATACAGAGATGCAGAACAGATTAGTAGTTGCCAGGGTACAGGGAGTAAGGGTAGGGTTAAAGCAAGGTTGAAACTATAAAAGAACAGCATGAGGGAGTCCCTTTATGGTGAGGGAACAGTTCTGTATCTTGACAGTGGTGGCAGGTTATATAAATCTATACATGAGATCAAACTGCGTAGAAACACACACACACACAATTAATTCGTGTAAAAACTGGTGGAAACTGGTATGGTCTACAAAACTATTTAGTAGAATTGTACCAATTTCTTGGTTTTGATATTGTACTACAATTATAGAAGATTTCACCATTGGGGGAAGCTGAGTGAAGGGTTCATAGGAGTCTACGTATTATTGTTGCAACTTCCTGTGTATCTATCATTATTTCAAAATAAATTTTGTTTTAAAAAGTCAAGTAAAGAAGATATGAAAATGATTCAAGACAGAAAAATCCTACAGTAATAATGACTACTACTGAAATAATTATTATTGGCAATTACTATGTCCCAGGCAATGGAGATATCAAGACACAAAGAAATGTAACTTGCTCAAATGATTAAAAAAAAAAAAAAAGAAGAGGAGGAAAAGAAATTCAACTAAAAACAATACTGCAATGTACAAGTGCTATACTAAAAATACATATTACTGAATAACTAAGGAAACAACAAAAGCAAAAGTGTGACTACAGACTACAGTTTGTGTGCTATGCTATGACACTTGGACTAAACTACATGGGGGAAAAAAGGAAGAGGAGAACCAGGCTACTTGAGGCAGTGTATACTAAAACATTTTGGAGGAAATAATAGTCTAGACTAGGACACTGGCAAGTACAGGCATACCTTGTTTTACTGCACTTCGCAGATACTGCATTTTTTACAAATTGAAGGTTTATGGCAACGTGAGTCAAGCAAGTCTATAGGTACCATTTTTCCAACAGTATTTCCTCACTTTGCGTCTCTGTGTCACACTTTTCGGTAATTCTTGCAATACTTCAATATTTTATATTATTATTACATTGCTATGGTGATCTGTGATCAGTGATCTTTGACGTTACTGTCATTGTTTTTTGTTTTGTATTTCTTAATTAGGTATGTACATTGTTTTTTTAGACATAATGCCATTGCTCACTTAATAGACTACAGTGTAGTGTAAACATAACTTTTATTTTAATGAAAAAATGTTCTACAAATTTGTGACTTGCTTTATTGCAATAATCGTTTTACTGCAGTGATCTGGAACTGAACCTGCAATATCTCCAAGGCATGCCTGTATGTAAAAAGAGAAACATGGTAAGGCAAATCCCCAAAACATAATCTTAAAGATGGATAGAAAATACAACTTCAAGAATGCCTTATATAAATAGATTAATATGTACTGATGTATGAAAACAGTGAGGATTAGAAACAGTTAATAATTAGTTCTAGAGTAGCAGCTCCGGAAACAACATGCAGGAAGTGCACAGGATGAAAGCAAATTTCAGACCTGTAATAAAGAGTTTCCTCCTAAATCAGCACTTCCTAATATTACCACTTAAGGCTAAATATTAATTATGCAAGAATAGAAATTCTTACTTCTTGTCTTTTCTTAAGATCTTCTTTGGCTGCTCCAAAGCGTTTGGTTAACCTGGCTATCTTGGCCTAAAAAGAGCAAAAACGAGACGGAAATCAAATGGCATTATAGTATTAAAAAGGAACCCATACATACATAACAAGAAACCCACAGGTAATAGGATCCTCAGAAGATAGCTAACAGCAAAGAAAATAAGGCAAGCTGACTGTAAAACATATATGTGAAAAATACAGAAAATCATAACAAAAACGTAAACACTCTTAATTTTGTAAGATTGGCTTTTTTCCTCCTTGAACTGTGGATGTTTGCTCACAAACCAGTATATTTCTGAAAATGTGTGCTTGCATTTGTTATTTTTTAACACAGTTGTAACCACACTTAATTTTCTTACTGAGAAGTGTATAGTAAGCATAACTATAAATCCCTTACTGATAGTACATATGAGTATATGTATAATATATTGAATCATTAGTTATACAGTCTCTTTCCTACTGGATGTGTTCAATTGTTTCTTAACTAACTGCTGTAGTCAAATAACATGCAATTAATAATTTTGTTCTTTCAGATTACTTACTTAAGCTACATTCACAGAGGTGGAATTCCTGAGACAGAGTATATTTTTAAGGCTCCTATCTAAATGCTTTTCAGACAGGCTTTGTTAATTTACACTTTCAATAGCAATGTATATAAATGTTCACATGATATTACTCTTTGAAGTATTTAATTTCATATTGTGTTAACCTTTAAAAAACTGACAAAAATGTTACCTTCTTAGTGTTAACATTTGTCAGTGAGATTATTTTATTAATCATTTGTACTGCTTATTAAACACTGCCTGATCACATATTTTGCCCACATACATATTCATAAAAATTTAATACCAGAGGCAGAAAGGAAAAAAATAGAAAAATTACCCCATCACCACATGAATATTTTCTTTGTATTTATTTCCTTTAAGTCTTTTACTAAGGCATGGCTATGATACTCAATTGGTTTTTCTTGTGGCTGCTGCTGTCATTTTATGATAAATATATTTTTAAGAATTTGAAACTTCTGAGTGCGTTCATGAGGCCTGCCTAAGGAAGTGTTCTTCCAGATAATTTCAATTAGCCAATACAATCATATCATAAAAAGAAAATATTATTTACTTTTAAAACCTTTTTTCCCAAAATAGTCACTTCTAAAGGAGACCCCAAAACTTAAAAAGTATTCAAGTCCACCGATATGGGCTAGGCAATCAATTACCTATGACTCCCAAGGTGAAGATTTTCCTCAGGACTTAATTATTTATGCATATGATTAATACCCAAGGACATGTACAGCACAATTTTTAAAATTCTTAATATGGATTTACCTTCCTGTAACTAAAATATTTAAAGTAATTTTTTCAAGAAAGGTATATGAGAAAGTGTTTTCTGTACTCCAACTTATACAAGAGTGTCTTTCATTTTTTCTTTTGGCAGGCTATCTGGTAGGTATTCTATAAATTGCATAATATGTATAGTATTATTATTTGCCCTTAAAAATGAAAACAAATTTAAAACATTATTTTGTATATGTTATATATGGGGAAAGGTCTAGAAGAATAAACACCAAAGCTAATGGTGGTTACCTCTAGAGGCTATGATTGGCAGGCAGTGTAAAGAGAGCTTCAATTTCATGTCATATACATCTATAGTATTCAAATATTTCTTTAAAACATTTTTTTATCACTTCAAAATTTAAACTACTGGCAGAGGAAAAACATAACAAAATTTAGACACAGACATGCTTTCTTCTGCCATTTAATATTATAAAAAAGAAATCAAAGAGCAGAGTTTTTGTGTTGTTTTAATCTAGAGAAACTACAATTTTTAATTATAATTCAAAATATCTGTCATAATATGTCTAAGATTGGGTCTCTTTTTCTGGCAAGTATTCTGTGAGATCTTTTAAAAACTCTATAAACAAGTCTTTTTTTAGTGAAGGAAGGTAATATTCTATTACTATATCTTTGATTACTACTACTATTTCATTTGCTCTTGATTTCTTAGGCATATCTATCATTTCTTGTATAATGGCACAATGGTATCTGTTTAAATAAAAGTTGCATAAATTGTTGGGATTCAGACACACTGGGGCCTTGTTTAGCAAACTATGCAAACCAAGAATTTCTTTGTTATGTACCAAGGAATATCTCAGGAAATAATTCTGTGTGGGAAAAAAAAAGGAATCCTATATCGTTTGCCTAATAACAAATATTAGCACTCAAAAAAGCTAGTGAATAAACAGACACATGGTATTCATTATTCAAAACTCTCTCTTGGATTAGGCAGCCACAGATTTACTCATTGAGGGAGGCGAGTGGGAGGGGAGACTGAAAGAAAAGACTGAAAAAGCTATTTTCAGTTAAAACTACTTAAAATGGCATTTTATAAATCATAACCAATGGAACAGTGGATTCCAGAGTGTGTTGACAGCTTTTCCATAAAAAATCCAGTTGAAATTTTGAGTATCCTGAATTTGCATAGTGATTTGAGAGGAATCAAGTCTTCCTATCCAGGAACATGGTATATCACTGTTGACTCATGTTTTCTTTTTCTGTCCGTTTTCTTCATAATGGTCTTGAAATTTTGTTTTTCGGTTTATTCTTAAGTATTTTCTTATTTTTAAATGTCTACCATATGTGAAACCATTTTCTCATTACAATTTCCCACTGGTTGTTGCTGATGTACAGCAAGGCTACTAGAATGTTTTCCTTTTATCAGTTAGTTGCTAAGCATTACAGTTTATCATTTACCATTATTACTCCTCATTCCTTTTTCCTGTTTTATTTTATTGCCCTGTCACCAAAGTTCTAAATAGCAGCACAGATAAGGCATCCTTGTCCTATTCTCAACTCTAATGGAAATATTTCCAAAGATCCACTATTAAATATGATATTTATAACAGGTTTCTGATAATCTTTATGAGATTTAAGGTACTTCCCTCCTATTTTTTCCAACAGCTGGTCAGTTTTAGCAAATCCTCCTTGTTTGGTATCTACTGAGATGATCACACAATTTACATCCTTCTTCTGTTAGTACAGTGAAATATAATGGTTAATATTGAACCAGCCTTACATTCATGAGAAACCAATGCTGGAAAATAAAACCGGCCTATATTTGTTCTTTTCTTATGCCACAGAATTCCACAGTTGGGTGTGTTTCATAAAATGAGGCCTCATCTTTTCCTATACTCTGGAAGTGTTTATATGAGGAGTGAATTACCTGTTCCTCAAATGTTTGTCAGAATTTTCTGGCAAGGCTTTTGGGGCCTAATGATTTATTCTGAAACAGATTTTCACTACAAGTGACTACAATTTTAACACAGTTCCTCATAATTTTCAGCTTTCTACTTTCTTCTTAGATAAAATGAACTTCATAGGTATAAGGTTGTATATAATAATGTTCTCTTACTTAAAGAATCTCCTCTAGATCTTTATTTCTTGCCTTTTTGAATCCTTATACAGTTTATTTGTACTTCTATTTGTAGATCAAAAATGTATCTACTTTTAAGGCTTTTCAATAAGCTTTTGTCTTTATTGCTCAATCTTCAAAAAGGGTTGGCTTTTTTGCTATTTCTATGAACTCCTTCCTCCTTCTCTGGGTTTTAGTTTGTTATTGCTATTTTTCCCTAGCAAAGGAGATGCACATATAATGCTTTTTTATTTTTCTGTTTGTTAGTAATAAATTAAAATTATAAATTTCCCTTTGAATACTGCATCAGCTTTAACTTACAAGTTTTAATATGTAATGTATTATTATAGTTCTGACCTAAAGAGTTGAGAATGTCCATTTTTAAATTCCTCTTTGTAATTATCTGGAAGTATGTTTTGGGGGAAGGTACCATCTGGGAGAGGAGAAAAGCTAAATATCTGTTGATAATTTCTAATTTTATTACACAGTTACTACTGAATCCACAACAAATGACGGTGGTTAGCATTTTAAGATGTTCTTAGAAATCACTACATTTCTAATGTGACAATGCATTAAAGATATATAAACCTAAAAATTATATATTTTCCTACTTAAAAAATAACAAAATTTGTGGACATAACTCTTTGGGTTTACCTTACAATTTGACATCTCTGAAAAAGTGAAAATACATAAAACATTTTCAAGATTCAGAAAGCAACAATCCCTAAACTAACACAGAAAATAATTATATAATGAATTCTCTATATATTCCGATGTTGACAATTTTTTCAGCTCTTATAAAATATGTTTAGTACACAGAAAATAAGCTAATAATTACAAACAGGCTTTATGGACAAAAGTCATAACACACAGTGAACTATTATTTAAAACTTAAAAATACCTTTAATCAAGAACTAGTCCACTGAAAAAATACATATGAATGGCAACTAATTTGAAAATCCATAAAAATCTAACGTCCTTTATCTATAGAGAAATTTATATATTAAAAATTATAGCAGAATAGAGACCTTCATGAGTTCCTTCTAGAGATAAAGTCCACATTACTCAATTCTATCCTCTTACCACAGTTTTTAATGTATGGTAAATTTTTATACTTATGGCAAAGGATCACAAGTCCTTTAAAAGTCTACTTTTTTGTAACTGCAGAGTTAAAAAAAAGCCACTAATACTAAAATTAATACTATTAAATTATGTATTCCTTAAAGCAAAATACCTACTAAGCCACTGGTGATTATTTGCTTTCAATTGTGTTTTGACTTTGAATGCTATAAAACTCATACTGGATTCTGCCAAAGGAAGTCAGGTATAATAAATGAATATATATGCACATCAGGAAGACGTACTCATCTACTGCTATGATATGAGATACAGAAGTACTATATACACACTGCAATATTTTCAAATAGTTTACTGTCAGCTCTACCTAAAAAATAGTAAATTATTTAACAAAATACATAATTATTTGCTGACGCATATGATAAAGTAGGCTTTAAGTTGAAGAACTTGAAAACAATAATTATTAAAATATTGAAAGAGTAAGTGACATCACCAAAAATGCCTGAGTGAGGAACTTCAGGGTTGTCTCTTCCCCAAAGCAACTAATTAGCTTGCAAGCATTGTTAGAATCAACTTTTGGAATCTACTCAAAAACTTACAATAGCTAAGAGAAGACTTAGGGAATAATAAAGCTGCACTTTGCAGTATGACAGCACTGTAGGGTCTTTTAAAATTGTCCTTTATGATTCCCCACACCCAGATCAGCAGCAGCTATAAGGATGACAGCTGGGATACCTGGAGCAAGTTATGAGTGCCACAGGAAGCAATATGCACCTTGTTTTCTCTAGTAACTCCCTCAAAAACCAGCACAAAGCCTGGCCTTTGATTCACCCAAGTCTGAGTAATTCCCAAGGCTGGGGCAGCATTCCAGACAGATTTTCCCAAAAAGATTTAAAGGTGCTGGTATTGGCACAGCAGCTTGAGGCATAGAACAATTTGGACAAAGAATATAAAGAAAAGCCTGGGATGGAAAAGGGCAGAAAAAAGACAGACAGCAAAAGGGGGCTTTAAAAGCTCTCACCCATGTCAGGAAATTGAGAAGAATATCTGAATGCCCAGGGCAGAATGCATGCTCAAAAATGGGCTGAAAAGACCCTAAGCTTTCACCTCTGACTGGCTTTCAGAGTCTGTGCAAGCAGGAAGGAAAGGATAAGGCAAGTTTGATAAAGCAGGTTGTAAATGGCCTAGATTAAGTGTGGAAGGAGTGCTCCAACACAGCCAATCTGCAAAGACTTGGGAGAGTAATATTTTTCCTTCTTTAGGCTCCAGGCATTTAAGGTAACTGTCAAAACACAAGCTGACCACTAAGCTAATAAAACACAGACTTTAGTGGTCACACACAATAATGAATACATACTTTCTAAAAATAGTTGAGAAAACTCACTAAGCAAGCAAACAACAAACCACAACAAGCAGCAACAACAAACCCTGGACAGGAGGGGAAAACCTGATTTTCTGAACTGCCACATTACAATATTCAAAATATCCAGTTTTCAACAGTAACAACAAAAAAAATAGGAGGTATACAAAGAAATAAGTATGGTTTATTCACAGAAAAAAAAAGAATTAACAGAAATATAGGTCAGGCATAGGACTTACTAGACAAAGACTTTAAACAGATGGTTTTAAATCTATTCAAAGAGCTAAAGGACACACCAGAAAAAGAACTTAAAAAAAAAAAAAGGAAAATAATGTCTCACCAAATAGAGAATATCAATAAAGAGACAGACATTATATAAAGAAAACAAATATAAATTCTGGAGCTGAAAGTACAATAACTGAAATTAAGAAATTCACCAGAGAGTTTCAACAGATCTGAGCAGGACAGGGCTGTAAAGGAACAGTTTTGTATACTATTGAAGATAAGTAGGTATCAATTCAAGATGTTAAGTGTAATCCCCAGAGTAATCACTAAGGAAAAAGCTAAGAAATTTACAGAAAGAGAAAGACAAAGAGAATCAAAATGGTTCACTAGAAAAAAATCAATCACAGAAGAAGGCAGTAATGTAGGAATTAAGGGGGGAAAAGGTGGAAGACAAATAAAATGGCAGGAGTAAGTCTTTCCTTATCTGTAACTAATTTAAATGTAAACAGACAAAAACTCTCCAATTAAAAGGCAGAGACTGGCAAACTGGGTAAAAAATCATGACCCAACTCTATGCTGTCTACAAGATTTCATCAAAGTTTGAAACTTTTGTGAATTAAAGGATATTATCAAAAAAGGAAAGTGCAAAGAAAACTTACACGGTGGGTGAGAATATCAATCATTATAAATCGTGTATTTCTAAGTGTTCAGTATCCAAAATATGTAAAGAACTCTTACAGCTCAACAACAGAAAGGCAAAACAAACAAAACAAAAAGAACTTGAATAAATATTTCTCTAAAGAAGATATGCACATGTTCAACAAACACAGGAAAAGATGTTCAACATCATTAGCCATTAGGAAAATGCAAACCAAAACCACAATAAAATACCACTTCACACCATTAGGATGTTATAATAATAATTTTAAAAATACACAGACAGTGACAAGTGTTGGCACGGATGTGGAGAAATGGAACCCTCACATTGCTGGTGGGGAGTAAAGTATAAAATGGAGTAGCTGATCTGGGAAAAAGTTGAATGTTCTTCAATAAATTAAACAAAGAATTACCATAGGACCCACGATTCCATTCCTAGGTATATGCCCAAAAGATTTGAAAACAGGTATTCAAACAAATACTTGTATATGAATGTTCATAGCAGCATTATTTACAATATCCAAAAGGTGGAAACAACCCAAATGCCCATCAAATGTTCATCAGCCAAAGAATACATAAACAAAATGTGTGTGTGTGTGTGTATACACACAAGTTAACATCTTGAATTAATTCCTACTTATTTTCAATAGTACAGAAATATAAATATTACTTAGCTATGAAAAGGAATGTAGTATTTGATACATGCTACAACATATATGAACCTTAAAACCATTATGCTAAGAAAAACAGGCCAGACACCAAAAGTTACATATTGTATAATTCTGTTCATATGAAATATGCAGCACAGGTAACTCAGTGGAGACAGAGAGCAGATTCATGCTTCCAGAGGGACAGGGGGGAGGGGGAAATGAGAAGTGACTGTTCAATGGGTAGAAGGTTTTCTCCTGGATTGATGAAAATGTTTTGGAACCAGATAGAGATGATGATCATACAACAGTGTGTATGTACTAAATGCCACTGAAGTGTAAACTTTAAAATGATTGTTATCTGAATTTTACTTCCATAAACAAAGAAAGAGATGGGAACTAAATTGGGCCGAGTAAAATTTAAATAAATGGCATGGTAAGGGCAGATCATAAATGAATGGGAGAAGCAATATGAAGTCAGAGGCCTGAAATAAAAATACTATGGACATTAATACTCTGTAGGACAGTGAAGGAACTGGTGGGTATTAGGAAAAGTGGATCAAAATCTAGGAGATCCAAATTACAAATCGAAGAATGAATACAGATTTAAACTGGTACACAGTTGAGCAAACTGGACTATACAGAAGAGAGTGAACAAGAAGTATTTTAGAAAGATGTGTACAATGCTTGAGAAGGACCAACAAAGACTTAAAAAGCAGTACCAAAGTTATCATGTAAAAGGTTGTTACTATAATCAAGAAATTGGGTAATGATGGCCTTGCAGATAGAAGAAGCAAAAGATAGAGTTTTATAAGAAACAAAAAAAGTTGTAATTTGGCAACCCACTGTGCATATGTGAAGTGATAAAGAGGAATCAGTTTCCAAGAACTAAAAAATTGTGAATAACAGGAACAACGGGAAGATATTCCGTGAAGATTTTTCTAAGAATTCAAGAATTGTGAGTAAGAGGAACAATGTGAAGGGGGACTTATTTGTGGAGAAGATGACTGGTTTGATGTTGGAAAGATTCAGATTCTGAGGCTACAAAGAAATATCCAAGTGCAAAGGTTTATTAAATGTTAGCTGCAGACTTGCATCTTAAGTAAGACTATAAGAGTCAAAATCTCAGGTTCTAGAAACACAAAACCATAGATGCAGCCATGGGAGTGATAACAAACAACAAATGAAATTACTTTCTTAAATCTTCAGACATTTTCAAGTTCTCATTCAAAATTCTTAACAGTACTAGTAAAATAAAGTTTAATGATGAGACAATGCTGTCACTATATAAGGACCTGCTAAAGGTAAGAAACAGGACTAGTGGTGTCCTCAGTGATACATTATGAAATTATTAATAATAAAGTCTTTGTAGTAAAGTCTCACTGTAAATAAAACTAACAATATGAAACCAAAAAAGTAACTTGTAGGCTGTCAAATATAATACCTAAATTCTAGTCATATTTGGTTGCAATTTGCTTTTAACTGTGAAGAAGCAACTTTATTTTCACGGACCACTTCTCCCTCATTCGTAAAAAAGGCTCTATAAGTGGTTTGCAAGTCAGCATCTGAGACTATGCTTATATGGAATGAATGTACTGATAGAATTTTCCAGTTTCTTAGTCTTGGAGTAAAATGAATTACTGCAGCATGCTACCTACCGTGTGCTCATTTCAACTGATTAGAAGCTCTAGCACTACATGTTAACATACAGATGTATTTAATAAAAAATTAAAAGTAGTAATTATTAATATAGATTAACAAGCTAATATCTTTAAAAAATACGATTCATGGGAGAAGTGGATTAAAATAAAAAGAATCACAGCAAATATTATTTAGTACTCATGACATTTTAGATGACGTCAGCCTTTCTTCACTGAATGAAGAAATATTTAAGATGCGCTAAGTTAGATTATTTCTGAAGCTCTGCTCTGCTGGGTTGAACTATGTATCTCAAAAGTATATGAAAGTCTGAACCCCAAGTATCTCAGAACATGACCTTATTTGGAAAGAGGGTCATCACAGAGGTAATTACAGCTGACTCTTGAACAACACAGATTTGAACTGGGTGGGTCCAATTATACATGGATTTCTTTTTCAATCAATATAGTACCTATATTTTTACTGTACAGATCTTTAAGTTAAGTGTGGGGAAAAGTTTGTGTTCAATTAGAGATCACCAGATGTGAAATCAAAAGAACTAGGGCTTGAGTTCCGATTCTATCTGAAGTGTTTCAGCTACTGCCTTGGGTGAGTCATTTATCAATTCCTTCATTTTTTGAAGCAGATACCAGTGTACAGATTTTCAACTGAAGGGGGTGGGGACAGCACCTCTAACCTTCACATTGTTCAAGAGTCAACTGTAGTTAAGATAAGGTCATACTGGAATAGGGTGGGTCCTAATCCAATATGACTAGTATCCTTGTAAAAAGGGAAAATTTGGAAACAAACATACAGATACAGCACTTTGTGAAGATGAAGCCAGAAATCAGGGTGATACTTCTACAAGACAAGGAATGCCAAAGACTGTCAGTAAACCATCTATAGCTAGAGTAGACGTAAGGAACAGATTCTTCCTCACAGCCCTCAGAACCAATCCTGACGACAGCTTAATCTTGGACTTTCAGCCTCCAAAACTATGAGACAATATGTTTCTGTTGTTAAAGCCATCCAGTTCATGGTACTTTTTGTTAATGGTAGCCCTAGCAAACTAATAGAGGCTCCTTTTATTTCTAATACTTAAAAGTTAAATATACTTTATTGCCAACTTCAAAAACATATCCCAGAAAGTAAGTTATAAAAATGATGACACACGGATATGCAATTCAAGTCAGTGTACAAACCTGTAGTTCAGTTAAAACTGTTTTATGCCTCTTGTTACACTCAATCTTTTCCACTCGTGTTTTCAATTCTGCCAACGTCTTATCAAATACACCACACTGTAGCGCACACAGTTTTTCTTCCAGCAACCACTGTACAACCTAAAAAAATACATATTCCTTTGTTATAGCAAAAAAAGAATTTCAAGCAAGCAGCAAACAGTAAATATTCTGAAGTACTAATAAGATAGTACTAATATATTAATTTAAAAAAATATACTGGCATCCATAACACAATGCTATCTGCTGAAATCCTCCACTTCTACAAATATAATATCTACTATAACACAATAAAGTGTACTAAAAATAGAAAATTTCCAGAGGGTGAAATTTTTAAAACATTTTGAAATTGAAGTTTTAATATTTTCTTCCCACACCCTCTACTGTGATTTAAAAGAAACCAGTTGAAGGTAAGGAGCAGGTTTTAAATTTTCTAATCTGTTACAGATGATATTTTTGTGAGACACTAAGAATGTCATTGCACTATGAAATTCCTATAAAACATTTCTAAATGCCTACTCACAATTTCCATATTTATCTCATTATGGACCCATAACAAACAGGACACAAGGTGCAACCCACAGACCATCCCTGAATTACACTGCTCTAGAGGAGTAAACCCTCAGTATATACAGAAGTATATTTCAAAATGCTTTCTCATAGCTATCTTCATATTTCTAATAGCTCTATAAGAAAGACTAAACAAGCATTATTATCACCATATGGTTAAAAGAAAAAAGACACTGGGAGAAAAAAAAATCACTTTTGTACTGCCTCTCTGTTCCTTTCTCTAATGGGGATATTTATACTTTATCTGAGTAGAGGAACACTGGCCTAGATTTATAATTTTACCATTAAATCTATAAGACCTTGAAAAATTTTCACCTGAGTGTTCTATTCTTCTCTTAAAAAGGCATTTGTCATCAATATTTGTGAACACATCTTGAAAAATATATTAAATACTTTATATTTTCATTATTTCTATCTCTAGTCTAACACATATAGGGGGAAGTTTCCAAAGTCTGTACTTTAAATATTCCCTTTCCCTAGTCATTCGAAAGCCTTGTGCATACCATTTTTAATACTAAGCCTAAGGTACATAACAAAGATTTTAGAACGTAGGGACTTACAGCCATGAAACCAGCTTATGATAAAAAGTATAAAAACTAAAATGTTAACATATAAGACTCTAATGTTTCCACTAGAATAAAGTTCAATATAGAAAAAAAATAAAAGCTGAAAACTGGTATTCAGTTTTGTTACTAAAGCAAATAAGAAAAGAAACCATAATTTCTCTCCCATTTTGAAAATTACTACCATATCTAAAAAAACAAAACAAAACAAAATATTTAGCTTCAAAAGAGTCATAAGGAATTTTAGAATTAAATTATTAAGGGTAATAAGCTTAACCAATTTCTTCAAGTTCTTTCTTTCTATGAAAAAGCTGAATATTTCAGTAAAATACAGAGTAACGTCAAAAATCTAGAAGAATAAAGATGGTGGTGTTTTTTGTTTAATATGGTTTTAACTTATAATCTCTAACACCTTTTGTAGCTTCTGGTTTATATCTCCTTTGGCTGTAATCTTTACTTGAAACTCTGCCTCATATTCGTCTTCCATATATCGACGGCGTTTGGACTGTACATTGTCCATGTCCTCTGACTTAGAACGTTTTCTTCTAAAAAATTCACCTGAGAAGAAAAAGCATAATGACCAGTCAGCTGTTTTTATTACAGATAGACCTTAATGCCTCTTCTCCATCCTCAGGAAAACATTATTTCTAGCTATCAAAATAGCACTCTCAATAAATTATTTTATGAATTGTTTTTGTGATCAGAAAAGTAAATAGATAGCTTTTACCTTAAACTTGAAATGATTTTCAATATGCTAAATAAGAACCTCTGAACACTAAATAAGTAAATGTACAAACAACATGAACAAAGAACATTTTTTCCTTGAAATCTTCGTATTAAGATGGAAGCTCAACTAACAATATGGGGTGAGAAGAAATCATCTCAAATTCATTCCTTTCACTAAATTCTCTAGTGTATATGAATTCTCTGACAAAATACAGTATTCATTCATAAGTCACAGATTTCTCAGTATTTATTCTCACATCACATGCTTCTACTAACTGTGCATAGCTTTAATTATTTAATTCTTCATCCTCAGTAAATTTTCTTCCTCAGTAAGTTTAGGAAAAATTCTTCCTTAATCACCAGCCTTAGGAAAATAGTATTAGTTATTCTTAACATATCCTAATAAATTTCAATTATATAAAAATAATAAAATTAATGTCATTATAAAGGTAAATTTGGTAAAGAATAGATGTTCAAAGACCTTCACTTAGAAAATTTCTGTTTCAAATACTGGTAACACTCATGAGATCATAACATATTTTATATGGTGTCTTTTTCAATATAGAAACAGGGAAATATTAAAATATTAAAATCTCCACACTATCTATGAGGCTATTATTAAAATCCAATTCTATTCTACGATTTCCCTAGTATCATAACTTATGTAGTCACAGAGAGATAAGGTCAAGATGGCAGAGTAGAAGGAGGTATGCTCATCCCTTCTTACAAGAACACTGGAATCACAACTAACTGCAGAGCAACCATTGACAAAGAAACACTTGAACCTACCAAAAAAAGATACCTACATCCAAAGACAAAGGGGAGGGGCGAGACAATAGGAGGAGCACAATCGTGATAGAATCAAGTCCCATACCCACCAGGTGGACGACCCACACACTGGAGAACAACCGTACCACAGTTCTCCCACTGGGGTGAAAGTTCTGAGCCCCATGTCAAGCTTCCCAACCTGGGGGTCTAGCAACGGGAAGAGGAGGCCCCAAAGGGTCTGGCTTTGAGGGCCAGTGGGATTTAATTGCAGGATCTCCAGAGGACTGGGGGAACCAGAAACTCCACTCTTGGAGGGCACACAGAGGGTCTTGTGCACATCAGGACCCAAGAGAAAAGATCAGTGATCCCACAGGAGACTGGGCCAGACCTGCCTGCTAGCACTGGAGGGTCTCCTGCAGAGGTGGGGAGTGGCAGTGGCTCACTGAAGGGACAAACACACTGGCAACAGCAGTTTTGGGAAGCACTCATTGGCATGAGCCCTCTCAGAGGCATCATTAGCCCCGCCAAACTGCCTGTAGGCTCCAGTGCTGGGTCACCTCAGGCCAAACAACCAACAGGAAAGGAACACAGCCCCACCCATCAGCAGAGAAGCAGATTAAAGTTTTACTGAACTCTGCCCACCAGAGAGACACAACCCAGCCCTACCCACCACCAGCCCCTCCCATCAGGAAGCCTGCACAAGCCTCTAAGATAGCCTCAGCTACCAGAGGGCAGACAGCAGAAGCAAGAAGAACTACAGTCCTGCAGCCTGTGGAATGAAAACCACAATCACAGAAAGGTAGGTGAAATGAAACGGCAGAGGATTATGTCCCAGATGAAGGAACAAGATAAAACCCCAGAAAAACAACTAACTGAAGTGGAGATAGGCAACCTTCTGGAAAAAGAATTCAGAATAATGATAGTGAAGATGATCAAGGACTTCAGGAAGAGAATGGAGGCAAGGATCGAGAAGATGCAAAAAATGTTTAACAAAGACCTATAAGAACTAAAGAAGAAACAAACAGAGATGAACAATACAATAACTGAAATGAAAAATACACTAGAAGGAATCAACAGCAGAATAACTGAGGCAGAAGAACAGGTAAGTAACCTGGAAGACAGAATGGTGGAAATCACTGCCGTGGAACAGAATAAAGAAAAAAGAATAAAGAGAAATGAAGACAATCTAAGAGACCTCTAGGACAACATTAAACGCACCAACATTCTCATTATAGGGATTCCAGGAGGAGAAGAGAGACAGAAAGGACCTGAGAAAATATTTGAAGAGATTATAATTGAAAACTTCCCCTAACATGGTAAAGAGTCACCCAAGTCCAAGAAGCACAGAGAGTCCAAGGCAGGATAAACCCAAAGAGGAACACACCAAGACACATGGTAATCGAATTGGAAAAAATTAAAGACAAAGGAAAAATATTAAAAGTAACAAGGGAAAAACAACAAATAACATACAAAGGAACTCCCATAAGGTTATCAGCTGATTTCGCAGCAGAAACCCTGCAGGCCAGAAGTGAGTGACATGATATATTTAAAGTGATGAAAGGGAAGAATCTACAATCAAGAATACTCTACCCAGCAAGGCTCTCATTCAGATTTGACAGAGAAATCAAAAGCTTTACAGAAAAGCAAAAGCTAAGAGAACTCCTCTAGGTGGGTAAGAGAACAGCAACATAAAACAACCTTCTACATATATAGACTGCTATATCAAAACCTCATGGGAACAGCAAACCTAAAAACTACAATAGGTACGCACTCAAAAAAGAAAAAGTGGGCTTCCCTGGTGGCTCAGTGGTTGAAAGTCCGCCTGCCGATGCAGGGGACACGGGTTCGTGCCCCGGTCCGGGAAGATCCCACATGCCGCAGAGCGGCTGGGCCTGTGAGCCATGGCCGCTGAGCCTGCGCGTCCGGAGCCTGTGCTCCGCAACGGGAGAGGCCACAACAGTGAGAGGCCCGCGTACCGCAAAAAAAAAAAAAAGAAAAAAAAAGAAAAAGAAAAAGCAACCCAGACACAACACAAAGGATGGTCATCAAACCACAAGAGAAGAGAACAAAAGAGGAAGGGAAGAAAAAAGACCTACAAAAACAAACCCAAAACAATTAAGAAAATGGTAATAGGAACACACATATTGAGAATTACCTTAAATGTAAATGGATTAAATGCTCCAACCAAAAGACACAGACTGGCTGAATGGATACAAAAACAAGACCTGTATATATGCTGTCTACAAGAGACCCACTTCAGACCTAGTGACACATACAGACTGAAAGTAAGAGGATGGAAGAAGGCATTCCATGCAAATGGAAATCGAAAGAAAGCTGGAGTAGCAATACTCATTTCAGACAAAACAAACTTTAAAACAAAGACTGTTATAAGAGACAAAGAAGGACACTACATAATGGTCAAGGGATCAATCTAAGAAGACATACCAACTGTACATATATATGCACCCAACATAAGAGCACCTCAATATATAAGGCAAATACTAACAGCCATAAAGGGAGAAATCAACAGTAGCACAATAATACTAAAACTTTAACTTTTCATCAATGGACAGATCATTGGGGCAGAAAAGCAATAAGGAAACACAGGCCTTAAATGACACATTAGACCAGATGGACTCAACTGATATTTATAGAACTTTCCATCCCAAAGCAGCAGAATACACATTCTCAAGTGCACATGGAACATTCTCCAGGATTGACCACACGCTGGGCCACAAAGGGAGCCTCGGTAAATTTAAGAAAATTGAAACCATATCAAGTATCTTTTCTGATGACAATGCTATGAGATTAGAAATAAACTACAAGAAAAAAACTGTAAAAAACACAAACGTGTGGAGGCTAAACAATATGCTACTAAACAACCACTGGATCACTGAAGAAATCAGAGAGGAAATCAAGAAGTACCTAGAGACAAATGAAAATGAAAGCCACCCAAAACCTGTGGAATATGGCAAAGGCATTTCTAAGAGAGAAGTTTACAGAAATATAATCTTACCTCAGGAAACAAGAAAAATCTCAAATAAGCAACCTAACCCTACATCTAAAGCAACCAGACAAAGAACAAACAAAACCTAAAGTTAATAGAAGAAAAGAAATCATAATGATCAGAGCAGAAATATAGAGACAAGTAAAGATAAATGAAACTAAAAGCTGGTTCTTTGAAAAGATAAACAAAATTGATAAACCTTTAGCCAGACTCATTAAGAAAAAAAGAGAGATCACTCAAATTAATCAAATTAGAAATGAAAAAGGAGAAGTTACAACTGACACCACAGGAATACAAAGGATCATAAGAGACTACTACAAGCAACTGTATGCCAATAAAATGGATGACCTGGAAGAAATGCACAAATTCTTAGAAAGATACAGTCTCCCAAGACTGAACCAGGAAGAAACAGAAAATATGAACAGGCCAATCACAAGCACTGAAACTGAAACTGTGATTTTAAAACTCCCAACAAACAAAAGTCAGGAACTGATGGCTTCACAGGCGAATTCTATCAAACATTTAGAGAAGAGCTAACTGCTATCCTTATGAAAATGTTCCAAAAAATTGCAGAGGAAAGAGAACTCCCAAACTCATTCTATGAGGCCACCATCACCCTGATACCAAAACCAGACAAAGATACCACAAGAAAAGAAAATTACAGGTCAATATCACTGATGAATATAGATGCAAAAATCCTAAACCAAATACTAGCAATCAGAATCCAACAATACATTAAAAGGACCATACACCACGATCAAGTGGGGTTTATCCAAGGATGCAAGGATTTTTCAATATCCGCAAGTCAATCAGTGTGATACACCACATCAACAAACTGAAGAATAAAAACCATATTATCATCTCAATAGATGCAGAAAAAGCTTTTGACAAAATTCAACACCAATTTATGATAAAAACTCTCCAGAATGTGGGCATGGGGGAATATACCTCAACATAATAAAGGCCATATACGACAAACCTACAGCTAACATCTCACCCAACGGTGAAAAGCTAAAAGTATTTCCTCTAAGATCAGGAACAAGACAAGGATGTCCACTCTCACCACTTTTATTCAACATAGTTTTGGAAGTCCTAGCCACAGCAATCAGAGAAGAAAAAGAAATAAAAGGAATCCAAATTGGAAAAGAAGAAGTTAAACTGCCACTGTTTGCAGATGACACTATACATAGAAAATCCCAAAGATGCTACCAGAAAACTATTAGAACTCATCAATGAATTTGGTAAAGTTGCAGGTTACAAAATTAATACACAGAAATCTGTTGCATTTCTATACACTAACAACAAAAGATCAGAAAGAGAAATTCAAGAAACAATCCCATTTACCATCACATCAAAAAGAATAAAATATCTAGGAATAAACCTATCTAAGGAGACAAAAGACCTGTACTCCAAAAACTGTAAGACACTGATGAAAGATATCGAAGATGACACAAACAGATGGGAAGATACACCGTGTTCTTGGATTGGAAAAGTCAATATTGTCAAAACGACTATAGTACCTACCCAAGGCAATCTAGAGATTCAGTGCAATCCCTATCAAATTACCAATGGCATTTTTCACAGAACTAGAACAAAAAAATCTTAAAATTTGTATGGAGACACAAAAGAACCCAATAGCCAAAGCAATCTTGAGAAAGAAAAACAGAGCTGGAGGAATCAGGCTCCCTGACTTCAGACTCCAATACAAAGATATAGTAATCAAAACAGTATGGTACTGGCACAAAAACAGAAACATAGATCAATGGAACAGGATAGAAAGCCCACAAATAAACCCACACACCTATGGTCAATTAATCTATGACAAAGGAGGTAAGACTATACAACAGAGGAAAGACAGTCTCTTCAAGTGCTGGGAAAACTGGACAGCTGCATGTAAAAATATGAAATTAGAACATTCTTTAACACCATACACAAAACTAAGCTCAAAATGGATTAAAGACCTAAATGTGAGACCGGACACTATAAAACTCCTAGAGGAGAACATAGGCAGAACACTCTGACGTAAATCACAGCAATATCTTTTTCAATCTGTCTCCCAGAGTAATGGAAATAAAACCAAAAATAAACAAATGGGACCTAATTAAACTCAAAAGCTTTTGCACAGCAAAGGAAACCATAAACACAATGAAAAGACAACCCACAGAAGGGGAGAAATATTTGCAAATGATGTAACTGACAAGGGATTAGTCTACAAAATATACAAACAGCTTATGTGGCTTAATATCATCAAAACAAACAACCCAATCAAAAAATGGGCAGGAGACCTAAATAGACATTTCTCCAAAGAAGACATACAGATGGCCAAGAAGCACATGAAAAGATGTTCAACATTGTTAATTATTAGAGAAATGTAAATCAAAACTACAATGAGATATCACCTCACACCAGTCAAAATGGCTATCACCAAAAAAATCCACAAACAACAAATGCTGGAGAGGGTGTGGAGAGAAGGGAACCCTGCTACACTGTTTGTGGGAATGTAAATTGGTACAGCCACTATGGAGAACAGTATGGAGGTTCCTTAGAAAACTAAACATAGGGCTACCATAGGATCCTGCAATCCCACTCCTGGGCGTATATCTGGAGAAAAACATAGTCCAAAGGATACATGTACCCCAATGTTCATTGCAGCACTGTTTACGATAGCCAAGACATGGAAGCAACCTAAATTTCCATCGACAGAGGAATGGATAATTAAGCTGCGGTACATATATACAATGGACTATTACTCAGCCATTAAAAAGAATGAAATAATGCCATTTGCAGCAACATGGGTGGACCTAGAGATGGTCATACTGAGTGAAGTAAGTCACAACAGAGAAAGAGAAATATCGTACGATATCACTTATATACATAATCTAAAAAGAAATGACACAAATGAACTTATTTACAAAACAGAAACAGACTCACATTCTTAGAGAATGAACTTATTGTTACTGGGGGGTGGGGGAAGCGTGGAGGGAAGGGATAGTTAGGGAGTGTGGGATTGACATGTACACACTGCTATAATTAAAATGGATAGCCAACAAGGACCTACTGTATAACACAGGGAACTCTGCTCAATATTATGTAACTATCTAAATGGGGAAAAAATTTGAAAAAGAATTGATACGTGTACATGTATAACTGAATCACTTTGCTGTACACCTGAAACTACCACAACATTGGAAATAAATACTCCAATATAAAATAAAAAGTTAAAAAAAAGAAGATGTAAAAAATTTAGAACTGTGTCTGGTACATAGGTAAGTGTTATCAACACAGTTGCTTTTATTATTATTAAGTAGTAGTATTACTGAAAGTTTAAAAAAATAATAACTTACATAGTCACAGATGGAGAGCAGTATGACAGGGAGAGGTACAGAACCCAACCTAATGACATTCAGTAACGTCGTTTCCCCTTCTCATACAGCTTAAGAACTTTAAGTAGATTGAGACACATACTTCCATTTGCCTGTATCATCCCAGACAAAATTCCTATGGTCCAATGCTCTAAAAGCAAATCTAAAACAATTTCTCTCAAGACATTCAGATAGCACCTTACTACATAGTAAGCGTAAATCTTTCTATGGAGCAATGGAAAGAATAAATAAATAAAACAATAAAATACATGAAATAATTAATACTTTCAAAGATCCTTGGGTTAGCCATCAACAAAACGATTTAACTGTGGCTTACTTAAACTGAAAAATTTTACAAGCATCTCATGGACAGAAAAGTATTTTCCACAGCCTTAAAAGCAGAAACAATTTTTAAAACTATTTCAGGTTTGTTTGTACATGCTTACTTTTCTCAGAAGGTCTTTCATCTTCATGTATTACTTGCTCTTCTTCCTCAGGTTTGCTGTCCTTTTCATTACTTTCTACTTCTTCTGTAACAAAAATAGAAAAGGAAATTTTCTTCTATCAGAATTTGTAACAGTTCATTATAATTTATACTTTTGCTGTAATTATCCAGTCGATAATATTTTAGGAAATCAGGTTCTCAAAATGTAAAATATTGGGAATAAAAAGGGGGCATGGACTGGTGGAAATAAGTGGACAAGTCTAGTTTTAAATGTTTCTGCAAGTTCATAATAAACTCTTAACATGGAAAAAAATTAAATAATATAGATTTTAAAACAAAGAATCTTAGTAATTTACTGTCATCAATAGATTAATAAAATGTGAAAACAACTACTATAAAGCATTCAGACTCCTTTACATTCAATTATTAAAACTAAAACACTGGTTGTGGCAATTACAAAAAAAAATTATAAATTAGTGGCGAACTCAGAAAACCTAATATTTTGACCAGACAGGTTGAATCATTAGGTTATTTTAACGGTTATGGATAGGGAAAAGCTATCCTAAAGATAATAAAAGTTTTACTTAAAAGTAATAGCTACTTTGATACCAGTGCCAACAACTAACTTAGCTCGGTGCTTGACATATATTAGTTCGTATCCCCCCAAAAAATCCTACACTATAAACAGTATTTTTGCCATCATATATATAGATGAGGAAAGTAACGCTCAGAAAGGTTAAGTAACTTTCACAACAGGCACATAAAATCTAACAACTAAAGAGTGCTACCAAAAAGTATTGCTAAAAATAGCCATACAATTGCTTTGTTACAACAAGTAAAATTCCAGAGGCTCCAGAAATGGCCTTTGGTCAATCAGTCTGTAGCTCCTCAACTAACTTAATCATTCAGGGGAGAAGAACAAGTCACTAACATGTTTAGGTTTCTATTTTTCCCCCTTACATCCCTGCAAGTGGCTCCCCCGCAGCTTCAATAAAGCATGCCGTATTTCATCATATTCTACAACCACAATTAAACAAACAATCATGGGTATATAGAACTATATAAAGATTTTGATATGGCATCTCTGCTCCAAACACCAGGGTTTTAATGTCAACAGCCCTGATGGTAGAAGTCAAGGTTAAAAAAACTTAAAAGAATTTTTAGGTGAAAATAGGCAGAGACTAGGATCATTGATGAACCTATTGCAATGTTTTTCACACTAAGATAAACAATAAAGCTGTAAAACGTGAACACTGTAATGCAAAAGAAGGACGCTTACACAGTACATATAAAGATTACTGAGACTATTTTTAAACTTTAACATAAATGAATATTAAAAAATTAACTTTCCATTTACCACCCTATGCTCATTAAGAAATTTTTTTTAAGATCTCATCCCTCAACACCAGTTCAATGAAATGAAAGTTTGTTTTGCTCCCTTGTAGACTGCACACTCATTACACAGCATTTTTTCCTATATATACTTTTCCAAGTTTTCCTGCCTTTAATATTGAGGATGGTGACTGCTATAGTTTCCTAGTTTCCAGAAACACAGAGTAATTGGGTTGCTTAAGATGAAGGTTTACTTAGTCTTTATTTAGCAAACCATCCTTCCACCCAAAGAACAAAATTAGCCCTGGCTCCAATTAGGGTTACTTCAAGCCAGATCAGAAAACAACAAAGCAAACTGGCCTGGTTTGCTCTGCCTCTTTTATGCATATGTTAGCTCCCTCTCCCCCCACAGACATGTCAAGCTTAGCTCCCAATTCCTTCATTTTATTCAAACAACTCCTCTTATCATCAAATTCCCATTTTCCAGGTATGTTTAGAAGATATGACTGGATTCTCAATACTTAAAACACTCATTAGGAGTTTGAAATAGACAAACAGAATTAAAATTTAGGCTTGAGTTTTATATAATAAAGAAGTTGGGATTTAAAAAAATGGTACTAACAGAGTCTATAGGAGTAAGGCCCTATATATTTCTTTAATTTTTTGTTGTTGTTGTTGTTCACAAAGCCTGTAGAGAATCTAAGTGAACCTCCATCAACTCAGAATAATAATCAGACGCTCAGGTACACAGTGTTATATATAATTTCAAGTAGTTTCTGGGACTCCTAAAACTCATCCAAATACTTGAGTTAAGAATGTCTTTTTTAGAAGCTGTCTTCATTCACAGTTTCTGCTATAATTCCTCCCATCTTGAGTATAGCCTCATATATTGGCATACATTCACAAACAGTTCTATCTGTGGTATTCTTTCCTTTCAACCAGACTAGACAGTAAGCTCCTTAAGAGCAGGTACCAAACCTTGTAATTTTGGTAACCCTAAAAACTTTGGGGAAGAGCTGAGACAAAGTAGAGATTTAATATCTTTCTAATGACTGTTATCTTTAATAAAATTCATTAAATGAAGGTGGAAAAACTGTATTGTAGAGGATTAGAAGACAGAATTTACATGAGGGGTTGGTTTCCCATTTTCAGAATTACATAGAACTTTATTCCAAGAAAATACGGACAAAACCGTTGCCCTGGATCAGGGGTTGGCAAACATTTTCTGTAAATGGCCAAAACGAAGTATTTTCGATCTTGTGGGCTCTATGGTCTCTGACACAACTACTCAATTCTGTCCTTATGGTGGGAATTGATGATAAACAATATGCAATATGTAAACAAATAGATGTGGCTATGTTCCAACAAACCTTTATTGACCAAAAACAGTTAAGGCCTATAGGTCACAGTTTGCCAATCCCCTGTCTTAGATTAATGGCTCTACGAGAATACTTAAAACAAAAAATTCCTACAGACTAACTGAAGACAATATATCCATCAGAAAAAATGGGCAAAGCAGAGGAACAAGCAATTTATAGATAAGGAATTCTCAGCCTCACAAGAGGAATCAGAAAAAGGTGGCATTACTGGCAATGTGACTTTTCCAGAAAATTTTTAAAAGCTTTATTTAACTAATACAAATCTCTAAATAGTAGCTTCCACAGTAAGTTTTTGTGCTCCCTTTTAAAGCAAACTTTGGGGGGTAAGTTACATTTTATTATCTCCAATTCTTCTCCTCCCCTTCTCTCTGAAACTCAATTATCAACTAGGCTTTCAACTGCACTGCCCCCTGTCAAGGTCATAAATGATATCCGGGTCATTAAATATTTCTCTTCCATCTTAACTGAACAAACAGCTGCATTTAATACACAAATAGAGTTAATCCTTCCTCCTCAAAACATTCTTTACTTGACTTCTAAGACAACAAAATCTCCTAATTTTCTTTCTAGCTGAAGTTTTTTCTCGGTCTCCTTTGCTGGTTCTTCCTCATATCTTCAACCTCTAAATACGGGACTGCCAAAGACCTCAGTTCTCGGATCTCCTCTCACTGAGTTATACTCACTCTGAGGTGATTTCACCTCATCACTCAACTTCGACTAATGTCTATATGGTATCTACCCCTAATTTTTTCTAGACAGTCCAAGCCTCTGCTCTAAAATCCAGACACATATCTAACTCAGGCAACAATCGTCATTTGAAACTCATCTTCCTCCCACACTCCCCTTTCCAAAACCTGCTTCATCTTTGATCTCCCTCAACTCTGAAAAGAAAAACCTGCAACTTCTACAACAATGTACAGGAATACAAGATTCCATAAAGAAAATCCAAGTACGTAAGACACAGCTGAATATAAATGGGCTGAGATAATAAAGAATTTTAGCTGAACACATTAAATAGTGAAAACAAAATATCAGTAAATTTTAATTATCTAAACCATGGCAATTCTACCACTATTAACCTAAAGCAAAATTAGACAGAAACCTTAAATTCTATTCCCATGCAATTATCCTCATTAGCATTTATGTTCATCTAATTTATCTTAAGGATCCAATGAAAGGGAAAAATAACAAGATATTTTAAAAATCTGAAATAATATTTGGAAGGAAATTATGTCAGAGCTTAGGGTAAAATCTTATTTACTTTGAAACAGATTTTTCTCCTCAAAAATATTAAGAAAAAACAATGTTTAAAAAATTTGAAAAGCCGAGTAGAAAAGAGCTCTCCCTCTCATTTTTACATAAGAAACAAAATGAGAAGGGCCAAAAGGGAAGAAAATAGAGAATGCAGTAGCCTGAAAGCTAAGGAGAATCTCAAGAGGGAGGAATTGTTATTAAGAGGTCATCTAAATATGAGAATAAAGACAAATAAAGGATGCCCCTGGATTTAACAACATGAGCATCAATGTCACTCCACTGAGAACAATTAGGAAAGAGGCTGGGAACGTGGAAATCACAATTCAATTAAGTTAAAGAGTAAACAGGAGGAGATGAAACTGTGCTAGCTTTGTTAACATAACTTGAAGAATGGCACTGAAAGAGAGGAAAGATGGAACAGTAGTAGAGGAGAGTATATGGTATGGAGAATACATGGAAGGTAGCTAATATGTGTACCTCCTCTGGTGTTGTTTGAATGTTCCCAAAGAGAAATCTTTATTTTCCTAGACTTCTTAAACAGACTGTGATTGTAAACATTTAATGAGTATCAGGTATTATACAGTATTAAGCAACAATATGACAGTGTCCTCAGGCCTACTAAGGAATATCTGCAATAGTTTTTTAGGTCTTTCATCTATCTTTGTAAACCTGAAATAGCTTTTCCATTTGTTTTCAGATATCTTTCATTATTTTTTGCTGCTGCTCATACCCATAACTGCTATATTTAAAACAAATTAGCTAAAGTGTCTGAAATAACAGAGGTTTATGTTTTCCTACTAGTACAGCACATAAATGTTAGTACTTAGAGGGAAAAGCCAGACTTATAATCCTGTGTTCTGAAAAGATTAAAAATTAGTCAAGAATAAAGAAGCTGAAGAAAGTAATACCTCAACAGATGAACAACAGCAAATATGACATGTAACAGATTCTACTACCATATAAACAGAACAGAGAACAGTTTAAGAACCAATGAAGAAACCATACTTCAACTTACAATACACAAAATCTCCTCTGGGTCAGGGGACAGAAAATAAAAGTTCAGTTACCAGCTAAGAAATTAAATCTATCACTAAACCTACTCTAACAGCATACAATCAAATAAAAGTCTAAAAGTAACCAAAAATAAACCGAACTCTGAATTTTCAAAGTATACAATAGGGATGGCTTAATATTCATCTTTCTGCATTTAACCACTGGGTGGGAGGGATGGTCTCCAATCTCCAAGATTCTGACATAAAGGTAAAATGTATAAACTCATTAAATAATTAAGCTTCAATTTGCTATGACTTTCTTATACACACTACCAAAAGATTTTTTTAAGGACTTACCCCAATATTACTCTCTATATTCTTACTGGAAAATGAGTGAAGTTCTCCTTAAACATTGTTATTTATTATCTTTCCAAAATGTAAATTTCATTGTGTCATTCTTCTCTGCTTGAAATCATTCAATGGCTCCCCCGTGTTAGTATGTTTTAGCATTGTAAGCAAGGTACTCCATAACACTCTTCTATTACCAATTAATTAATTCTACAAACATTTACTGAGCACTAACTGTGACCCAAGCATTATTTTGGCCTGATTATGATGGCTCAAAGCAGGGGTGATAGCAATGAAGATGGTATGAAGAGACTGCATTCTAGATCTATTCTGAAAGTAGCACCAACAGGATTTCCTGATAGATTGGATATGGACTATGAATGAAAAAAATAAGAATGGCGCCAAGATTTTTGGCCTGAGCAAGTAGTATGGAGCTGCAATTAAGAGGGATTATCTTCATTAAAACCCTATGTTACACACAGAGTGAAAGGAAAGTGCTTCCCTGAATACATCTATATTCTCATAAAGTTACTCTCCTCTAAACTCCCAGCATACCAATTTAACATTACTACTGTATTCACAACCATGTATTTAATGGCTTGCAATTTAATTCTTGTCAGAATCCTCAGGGCAAGTAATAAACTTTATCTTTAAATCCCCAAGCCAAGAAGAGCTTGGCCTTTCTATATATACAGGTTTAATAAACGAATGAATGCTCTTTGGGAATGAAGTCATTTTTTAATAAGAAAAAGTTTCTATCTCCAAAGGTGGGTATGATATATTGGGGGGGGGGAGGTAATCCTCTGTGTCTTCTAGGCTTTTTTTTCTTGGAACAAACTAAAAACCAGATGTTGTTTTTCTTATTACAAGGTCACTCCACTCACAGGGCTCTAAGGCTAAGAGAATGTGACACGATGGGAACATAAAGGTATTCACACCAGTCTGAAAGTAACTGAGAAAGTTTCACAAAGGAATGATGTTTGAGTTTGACCATGAAAGCAAAGTAGGATTTTTCTTAATCGCTTTTTTCTCTAGTAATTAATAAAAGAGATGGAAAAGACAGGCATTGACCAAATCATGAAGTTTATATAGCTTTTATATAAGGAGTTTGAAATTACCCTAAAAGTATTGGGTTGGCCAAAAAGTTTGTTCAATTCTAACTAAAAATAAAGGACAAATTTTTCATTTTCACCAAGAATTGTATTGAACAGTGTATTCACTAACCAAACTAACTTTTTGGCCAACCCAATAATAGTGATCTAATGAAAGAGAGGAACACAATCAAATAAAAGAGATTTAAGTTATTGAGAGATCATTCAGAAAATGAGGGGAGTACGTTAGGTAGAATCAAGAAGGCTTAGGAAGCAAATGGATAAAGTCTTTATCAGACATATAATTAGACCTCTAGGTTCTTGGCTTCCAGCAATGGTGGTGCCATTCCCTGGACAAAGAATATTAAAAGAATCAGATTTCAACTGGAAAATTAATTGTAAAATGGAATTTGTTATACTTGAAGCAAATAAATTAAACTAGTAGGTTTTTAGATTCAAAGTTATTTGGCTGCTAAGTGATAGCATGAACAATTGCTAGGATTTTGATCAGTTATATACTGGAAATTGTTATATCATGGTGTTATACTGGTCCATCTTATCTCTATTCCCAGTCTATAAGTCCCTTAAGGGCAAGTGCAAAATTTTCTACTTATTTTATCTCCCTTCTCAGCACTTCACACAATGCTGCTCTCAGAGTGGTTCTCTGTAATTCTAAATTCTGTGAAGTTAAGAACCTATGAAGTTAAGAGATCATTCTAGTCACCATCATTCTCAACTTTCTCTGTAACTAAAAGAAATTTAAACTTTAAGAGAATGTTTTACTAAGCAGTTTATCAAAGCTAATCAAAATCTTTAGAATTTAAATAATATGCTAACCTGGAGAGCATGTCTCATTTTGTGATACAACTTCAGACTCATCCTTTTCACCCGAAATATCCTCTTCATCAGAGAGGACCAAAAAGGCTTCTTTTGGCAAACTCTCACTACTTTCTTGTTTAGATGGTGAACCAAAAGAACCTTCCATCTTTTCTTCCAAATCTGGATTTGTCTCATCAATTGGAAGGAGAGAAGCTTTAGAAAAGCAAGTAAGTTCATCTTCAGCAGGTGCAAGCTTTTCCAAAATAGGAATGATTTCATCTGTCTCCATAGAATCTGTATTTTCTAAGACATTCTCATTTTTGTCATCTTTTATAACATTTTCACTAATGGTTTCTGCAAGGTCTGCAGAATTTTCTTCTTCAGTCTTTTCACTTTGGTCAATCTCAATACTGCTAGATATAGCTTCCTCTCCAAGAGCAGATTCTGTGGTAGCATCTTCTTCTACCTTCTTTTCAGGAGACACATCTGAACAAATAATTGTATCATCTATTTCTAGAGCTTCTGCATCAACATTACTATCAGCTTTATTTTTCTCATCAAATGGAAAAATTTGATCTAACTTTTCATCATCTCCATTTTTTTCAAGAAAATCATCACCTTTATTGCTACTAGGCTCTGTACTATCAGTTTCAGGAACTGGTTCACAAACTGGTACAGAACTTGGTTCAAAGGTGGGATCAAAGACTGACTCAGAAGTTGGTTCATCAGAAATTGGTTCATCAGAGGCTGGATCACCAGAGGCCGAATCACCAGAAGCTGGATCACCAGAAGCCAGATCACCAGAGCCTGGATCATCAGAGGCCAGTGATTCAAAAGCATGATCACCAGAGGCTGGATCATCAGATGCTGAATCACTGGAGACCAGTTCAGTGGAGACCGATTCACCAGGGACTGGTTTATTGGAGACCAGTTCATCAGATACTGGCTCACTGGAGACCAGTTCACTGGAGACCAGTTCACCGGAGGCAAGATCACCAGAGACAGGATCACCAGAAGCAGGATCAACAGAGGTGGGATCACCAGAGGTGGGATCACCAGAGGTTACTGCTTCAGAGGCCAAGTCTCCAGAGGCAGAATCTCCAGATACCAGACCTCTACCAGCTAGCGCACCAGAGGCTGTATCAGCAGAAGATGGTTCAGCAGTCAGTTTAGAGGCTAGTTCAGGAGTTATATTATTAGGAGACACAGGTTCACACTTTAAATCATCATCCTGCTTGTTTTTTACATTAACATTTAAGGTAGAGGGTGTTTCTTTCCATTCTGATTTACTTTTTTCAGGGTCAAAACAAAGCTCTTCAATGCCATTCACCTCTTCCTTGTCATTAATATAATCCATATTTTCCAAAGGTGAGGTTGGGTCCAAGTCTCCATTTTCATGGTTGCCATTTAACAGCTTGACATCAGTTTTCAACAGTTCTTCTTTGACCTTGTACACTGCTTCAAGTTGCTGACGATCACTCACTCGCATTGTTTTTCGAGCCTTAAAGACTTTTCTCTGAGGTTCTTCTATACTATCCATTTTGAATCTTTAAAAAGAGAAAGAGAAAGACAGAGTTTAACAATTGAAACCGAAGCCACCTAATTACAGACTTACTGCAAACTGATCTTATAAGCAAGCAGCCCTTTATGTAATTTTGAAATAATTACATATAGAAAGCATAATGATCCTTGCTGTGTGTTAATTTTCATATTTATTGAATTTATATAATATAAAATTGATAATAGATACAGTTCACAGGAGATCAATTACTAGGCAGTATTAGGAAAAAAGTGATTAATTTCTAGTTTTCATTCTCAGTAAGCTAATGGATTCTCAGAGTCCGGAGGAGATAGCATTAAAAAAAATACATGAAATAAAAAAGTAGCTGTCAAAGGAAAAATAAAAGTATAAGAGAATGAAAGCAGTAGGGGAATGGGAGAAAGGTATAGAGATAAGGGGAAAAAAAGAAGGGAGAATTAAGGAACATAAGGAAAGATTACATTTGCAACCAGGAATATCTAAATTAACAACTGTAAACACATTAATAAGAGGTTACTGTCAAGAAAGTGAAAAGACACAACAGAAGGAAATACAGTCGACCCTTGAACAACAGAGGTTTGAACTTCATGGGTCCTCTTAAACTTGGAATTTTTTCAATAAATACATACTACAGTACTACCTGAACCACAGTTGGTTTAATCTGTGGATGCGAAGGGACAACTATAAAGTTATACGAGGATTTTCAACTGTGCGGAGGGTCGGCCCCCCTTAACCCCCACATTTTTCAAGGGTCAACTGTATTTACAAATCATACATTTGCAAATAATGTATCTGATAAGAGACTTGCATCTGGAAAATATAGAATATAAAATATTGTTGCAGTTGAAAAATAACAACAAAAAAACCAATTTAAAAATGGGCAAACGATTTGAACAGACATTTCTCTAAAAGATACACAAATAGCCAATAAGCAAGAAACATGAAAAGATGCTCAACATCATTTAGTCACCAGAGAAACAGAAATCAAAACCAAAATGATAACAGCTCACACACACCAGGATGGCTATATCAAAGAAAATAATGAATGTTGGCAAGAATGTGGGCAAATTGAAACTCTCCTGCAATGGCAATGGGATTGTACAATGGTGCAACTGCTTTGGGAAAACAGTCTGGCAGTTCCTCAACATGCTAAACATTAATCATTAATTTTTAATCTTTCCCTTTTTTTGTAAGTGTATGCATGTAAAGCTATAAATTTCCCTCTAAGCGCTGTTTTAGCTGCATCTTACATTTTAATGTGTCATATTTTTCATTGTTGTTCTATTAAAATATTTTCTAATTTCCATTGTGATTTCTTCTTTCATCTGTGAGTTACTTAAAAGTATGTTTCTTTAAAAGGTAATACACTATGACCATGTGAAGCTCATTAAAAAAAACAAGGTCAATTTCATATTAAAAAATCATGCAATGTAGATTTACGAGTGAGTCATGAAGCATTACAGCTTTATTTTAGGCCCAACCAAGATGTCCACTTGATAAAAATACATTAGAGCCCTAAGCCCTAATTCCTCAAATTGTGACCTCATTTGAATAGGGTCTTTACAGAGGTAATCAAGTTAAAATAAGGTCTTTAGGGTGGGCCCTAATTCTGTATGATCAGTGGCCTTATAAAAAGGGGAAAATCTGGATACACACACACACACACACACACACACACACACACACACACCCGGGAGAACGCTGTGTGAAAAATGGAGTTAGTCAGCCACAAGCCACAGCTGGGAGAGAGGCGTGGAACAGACTCTTCCTCAGCTTCCTCAGTCGGGGCATGGCCCTGTCAACACCTTGATTTCAGACTTCTAACTTCCAGAAATGTAAGACAATACATTTCTGTTATTTAAGAAAAAAGATTTTTTTCAAGCAGTGTGATTTACCACAAAAACAGAATAGAGGATGAAAATAAACAACAGATCATCTCAACAGACACAGAATATTCATTCATTTGACAAAATTCAACACTGACTCATAGTTAAACTCTCAGAAATCTAACAGAAGGAAACAACTCAAATCTAATAAAGATTATCTACAAAGAAAACTGCAGATATCATACTTAATGGTAAAATAAGATCAGAACTGATAAGGATCTTCTCTATCATTGCTTCTGTGTTAACATCTGGTCAGTGCAGTAAGGCAAACAAAAGATTTGGTCCTAGAGAAAGACAATGTTGCCAGTCTATAGTGGAATAAAACAAACGTCCTTTAAGGACTAAGGTATACGAATCAAGAATATTAATTTTACATTGGATATTCACTTAACATCATCATTACCAGTAGGGATGATGTTAGGATATACTTGCTTTGGTTGGAGAAGGGAAAAAAGCAGCCTCGGAAGTCTGGGAACTTATCTAAGGCTCAAAGCTCAGTGTTGTTATAAACTGACTTGATGCTTATAGCTAAATCATGTTGGACATAAAACGACCTCACCATTCATATTAGACAAGGTCACTGTGCAACCCAGCATCCCGTAAAATACTAAATATCTCCCTCTCTGACTAAGTGATAGCTACACTTTTTTATCAATTGCAGCTTTATACTTGCTGTAGTTTGTCCTCCCTATAGATAACAGTTGCTGAGATACACAAGCATAGAATTGCCCCTGCTTTCTGATAGCACCTAATACAGAGTAAGGCTCTACTGCCTCACCCCTCCCCAAAAAAAACCCAACTATACTATAACTGAATCCTTTACCAGGTTTTTTTCTAACATCCTCCTACTGATATGCCTCGCTGTTTCCCCATGGTGAACAATCTCTCTCACTGCAACAAATAATAAACCCAATTGTTCAATTACAGGTGTGTTCTTGGTGTTCCACTGTTCCTCTAGCTGAAAGGCATAAAACTATGGCCCAGCCTATTTGCTGGAGGCCAATAAAGCCTGAGAACCAACCATTTTGTCACAGTACTTCTAGACTGTGGTATAAAATCTGCATTCATTCTCTTACTTTAAGCCAATTACTTATATTTCTTGGTCTTTCTACGTTTTTAATTTAAATTATGAAGCTGAGTGAAACTATTTACAGAAATTACCTTAAAATTGAGAAGAAATGTCAATGCAAAATTATCATAGGCACTATTTTAAGGGTTATTAACTGCAGCTAAATTTTAAACTTCAAAATTTTTCCCACCTACCATCCATTTGAAACTCACACTAACTGAAAAATTTTCTGCAAAGATACAATGCAAACTTTGTAGTCACTTTTCCTTGCTGACTCCAAACATACAAAAGGATTAAATTTACAGTACAAGGAGTATGGTTACCCTTTAAATATTTTCAAATACTGAACTGCAATTCTTTTGGACTTTGACCTCATAACAGCCACATTTCTCAACTATTACACATAAGTGGCAGTTATTGCCAGTTGCATTAAAAGCAAACATTCCTCTTTCTTTAAAAAAAAAGTATATTTTCATAATTTTTAGTAATCCCGTTAAGAACATGAACTCTGCAAACAGAAACATGGATCTGAATTCTAGCTCTCCGATATACTATGTGACAGACGGCAAGTTATGTAGCATTTCAACGTTTAGTTTCAGCCACCTTATAAAGGGAATATCAGTACCTGACACAGAGTTTGTAATAATGATTAAATGAGATTCTATACATTAAGCACCTAGAAGGTAGTAAGCACTCAATAAATGTTATTATCATAATTGTCTATGTATATTCAGAATGGTTTTAGGCATAAACTAGAGAATCTGAAACAAATTTCTCTTAAATACTTCTGGGATTTTGTATATGAATTAGAAAATCCAACACGCAAACATCACGTTCAATGTTAATAGCCACCACCAAGTAACATTTAATAAAAATAAATGTTATCGAAGCAAGCTGGTTTTATCAACAAAACTGCCATTCAATTCAGTACACTAAAGGACTACCTATACAAAGAATTACAGAATAACTACCATCTATACCCACAAGGGTGCACACTACAGCCATTTACAAGATTTTTTATGGGTTCTAAGTATAATGAATAACAGACAAAGCAATAAGGAAGTAGCATGAACAACCGTAGCATGAACAACCAGTTCAAACTAGTTCAGCCATATCTATGCAAACCAATCAGCAGTTAAGTTTTTAAAAATCTATTTTGCATGAGCAATGTATATTTAAGAAAGACACACATTAGAGAAGGGTGTGTTTACCTGAAAACAAGTCTTCATGACTGTATTACCGGAACAAAACATTTCTAAAGATCATTTTAAATACTATCATCTGGAACTGAGACGCCATTCACAAAACTATTTGACAAAAGAAATACTACTTTTTTAGGTGGCAACACTAGAATCATGAAGCTCTCACAAGACTGTAATTTATTTTCACAGGAAAAAGCATTTATATTTTACAGCAGAAAATGTCTGCCATATCTAGAAGTAAATGTGTAAAACGTGATGAACTACTTTCTACTGAAAATATTTTTTCATGAGAAAGACAGTAAGAAAAAAGTGTTTTCAGGTCCTTACTCTATATATTCAGATTCAAGAACTCTAGGGAAATACTATCACTATAAAAAAAAAATCTTTTTCTATAGCATTAACAAGGATTTCACCTTTACTTAAGGAATTTATATTTAAATAACCAAGAAGGGTGTGTTACCTGCAAATAAGTCTCTATGGCTTGGAATTTTTTTTTGAAATTTGTGTAAATTATTTTTAAGTAAAGCCCAATGAGCCTCCTCTTCTTTAAGTGAAACCATTATTTTCTTCTCTGCTTCATCCCCCTCCACCCACTCCCTTCACACTCTTCTTTCTAGCAAAGAGATTATAGCTATGAAACAACAAAGGGAAGTATTACCAAAAGCTGCAATGTCTTAGCCTACAATCTGCCTGCTCAAAAAGCTCAAGAATTTAAGTGGCTATTCAAGAGCTGGTCACAAACTCAGCCAATCAGTAGCCAGCATTCTGATTCCTGCCCAGCAACAGGAGACAGACAATAAGGTCAGAAAAACATAGTTAAAACCTGGATTCACAACACTTCAGTGAGGCTCTTTGTCTGATAAAAGTAATCTAGAACATAATTGCAAAGAATTCTAAGTCCATAATATACATTAAATATACCATACAAATAAATTAAAATAAGATAAAAGGTATAAATCTTATTTATTTTCATTTAAAGAATGTTTTCAGAAATATAAATCCATTCCCTACCTGGGGAATGAGTCAAACATGGACAATGCATAACAAGAACATACTTTTCTACACAATGGGTTAGAATCTGCAAAATTCAAATGTAAATTTCTTTTTAAAATTCCATAGTCCTTAATGTTTATAAAACATTTATACTAAAAATCCAGCAAAACCTTAAATCCAAACAACAAGATTATTTTCATACTCACCTACCTCTATTGTTACAGATTTCCAATTCCAAAAATTAATTGTGTTCTGGACCCTAAAAAGGTTTACTATGGATGATAGCATTATAAAGTGTTTTGTTGTCTACTGCACTGAACTGATTTAGTTTGATTCACCTAATGAAATTAAAATGTAATTCTTGATAACCTGTATTAAGTGTTGTAAGTACAATTACTCCATTCTTTTCTCCTAAACTGCCCTTGGCAGCAGGTTACAAAAAGGTTATGAGCTCTCCCCTTTTGAAGAAATAAAGCAAATGTGTATATTACATAGTAAATACTCATGTAAACTAAAGGGAAATTTTTCCTATATCATTCTACAGTCCTTTAAATGTAAAATTATAAAATAAAAATAGGAAATCTGTCATCAGAATTTTTTCTCAAATTTACTACCTATAAAATTTTCTTAATAATAAACAAGTTTTTTAAATAAACCTCATGTTTTTCTCCTTCAGTTACAGATAAACCCTATAATTTTTCAAACACACCCAAGAGGTAGCTTGCTGCAGCCATACTCTTAGTTTATATAATCTCCTCCCCATAGGAAAAATAAATCAGCAGCTGCTTGAATGCTTCAGTCCTGTGAGAGAACTGAAATTCACTGTCTGATTGGCTCAAAGCCGTAGTTGCCTAAACCAATCAGACATCAGCATCACGTACCTTGCCCGGCAACAAGGGAAGCAGATGAGGGCAAGTGCTCTACCAAGAATCCAAACGGTGTGAAATTAAAGGTGAATGATGAAATTGACACATATTCGTAATATACCCCCAGATTCTTTGCTTCAATAACAGGTCTATGGTCGGGTTTTTCTGAGTAAATAAACATGGATCTATACTACTGCTTTCCAAGAACTGCCTTAACTAACAAAACAATAGTAAGTACCAGGACTGTTGGGTCAAAACGCGCACACACACATAAACACTATGTTAATTCAAAGTATGGATACTTGATGACGTGTATTTAAAAATAAAACTTTAGCAAAAATTTGCAAAATGTTAAGCAAAGCTACTTAAGTGGACTTGACACTTCTATCTTTGACACAGTTACTCCAATTAAATTCATGCTGTTAACTGACATTAGTATAACATTATTCTGAATAATGGGATGCTGAAAATAATTTTTATTCAGGTCTGAGTTTGTCAAATGGCTTAAATAAATATTAGTCAATAGGCTTGACTAATAATGGCTTACTCCTAAAGAATCACTTTATGCTGAGGATTCCTAGCCTCTGTAGAGGCTCTGCTACTGAGTTCTTTAAGAATCCCATTGTCAGTTGAGAACAACTGTGTGATTTTTTACTTTCCACTCCTAAATCTTACTTGAGAATTCTGCAATAGTCCTGGCAATAAAACCACAAAGAATAATCAGTGTGTTGCACAGTAAATGTTAATAATCTGCGTACTGTTTACTGCCCATTAATGAAGACTGGTGAAACTGCTAGTGCAGTGATTCATCCTCTTGATACTTATCTGCTCAAATTTAGTATACAGACTTGCTAAATTTTTCTCTTAAATACTGGATATCTTGTCATCTCTGTCAATAATTATTTTTCTAAAACTGTAGTAAAACAAAATCACTACTTCTGTTAAAAATCCCACAAAGATTTTCATCTTGTTTCCAAACTTCTCTCTCCCAGCCACTCACAAAGCACTGGCAATATTTACTTGAGGATCCAGAGTCCCTTATAGTTCACAATTCATTTCTACTATGCTATGGTTCTTCTCTCACATGCATAAAAACACTGTCAATAGCTGTCCTACCACACTTTAAAAAACATTAATTGGTGAAATCTGTTCCTTACCTAATACTCACAAATTCAGCAAAGTATTGAATGTTCATAATATTTGACACAACAAATAACCCCTTCTGCCTGTCATCAAGCTAATGATATAAAAATATGTAATGGAATATCCCCTAGGAAACAGGGAGTTTGCTTTACCAACAATTCCTTGGACAAAGCAGGAGCAAATCAATATTGGTTATGCACATCAAACCAGAATGGTCACTACAGTCTAACTTGTTGCATTCATTGATACTGATCTTTTGAGAAATTCTAAGGTAGTCTACATGAAAAAGTGCAAGATACCTTAAAATCACTTCTCTAAGTGCATTCTGGGGATCATTCTGTTATATAGGCAAACTCAAATTAATTGACCTGATCCAACAAATGCAATTTTAGAACACACTTACCAAATCACACCCCCTTAGAAAATTAGCCAGTTATCCATCAGAGCCCTACCCACTAGCTTATCCCACTCACCAAATTCCACCAGCAATCAGTAAAGTTACAGAAGGCCATGTATTTTATTTCCTCAGGAATTTAAGAACCAGTTGTCCAAAATTTTTCACACTTTACCTGGGTGAATTACAACACCCAGAATGATTTAGGACAAGGTGAAAGATGTAAATCCTTCACATGCCAGGAAATAGCTTTCACTTTTCTTATTGACCCAACCTAAGGAGAAAGAAGGGAGAGCTTACTTTCTGTGTCAGTCAGCTTTCACTAGGTGATAATGCAGTATGAAAAAAAAATTTTTTATTGGCTAATAACTAAGATTCTTCTTCATTCTAAGTCATAGGCTGAAGGAGCAGCAACTGTTCCCCCACCCCCTGCAATTCCAGGTCTTGTGGCAGAGAGAAAATCCACAATGACAGAACCATACAGTATACAATGGTTTTAAAGCTTTTTCTTAGACATAGTACGCACTACTTTCACTCACATTCCATTGGCTAAAGCCAAGTTAGACATTAAGAGGGTAGAGAAGAAAAAAGTTCTCATGGGGAAAGACTTCATGTCACATGGCAAAAGGCAGGGATATATAATCTTACCAGAAAAAGAATAACAGTGAACTATATAATCTACCACACCTCAAAAATACATAATTATAAAAGCTTAGCACAACAAAGATTTCTAAACTAACAAAACTGAATCTACTCCATGTTCCAGCATTACCATAACAGTTGTCATAGGATAAATCACCCAAACTCTCTAGATTTCATGTCGCTCAATTGTAAAACTGAGGTTAGACCAGATGGTTGCTAAGTTTGATTCTAGCTCAAATTTTGTATTATTTTACTGATGTCTAGCTATACTGATGCTCTTTTATAATTAATTTTTCATTATGAAATACAGTGAACATGCAAGATATAAAATCTGATATAATGAACATATGTGTATCCATTATCCAGATAAATTAAAAACAAAGCCCTCTGTATAACACTACCAGATAGCATGCTCCTCCTTCCCCATCCCCAACTCCTTAACACAAAGATAAGCATAATCTTGAATTTGATGTTTATTATTCCCAGGCATACCTTATACTTTTTCTATATTATAAATTCCCCTTTTCGTTAATGAAACAACACACCTTAAAGGGATAAAAGGAACTGACATTTATCAAGGGGTAATTATATGTCAGGCCCTAAACCAAGGCATATTCTTTTCCCATTTATGTAAGTGACAAGTTATACAAATTCAACTTTACTTCTGAATTAATACATCAATAACCATGCTGCTATCATTCATTCCATTACACAGATAATAATTAACTTAGTAAGGTCAACAGACTCCCAATTTCAGCATGGAGTTGTCTTCATTGCATATGAACCTTTCTTATGCATTTCATCCTTTAAATTTTGCAACCAGGGAGTGTTCTAGCGTTCAAAATGCTAAGCGATAAACTATACTGTATTTGCCAAAATTTTCTTCTCTATCTCTTTGAAAATGGAAGAGTCATTTAATATAATTGCTAAGGCCCATCCACACAGTAAATGAGTTCTGACAGTACACACTCAATTTCACCACCCTGCAGACTGGTTCATATATTAGCTCCAACAGTATTACCATGAGGTTCTTAAACATTCAAGCATCTTTTTAAAAGTAACTTTTCATTAAGTCATCCAAGCAAACAACAACAGAACTCACTCAACAAACCAGAGAGTGTTTCCTCAATCTGATACAGAGCATCTAAGAAAAACCCACAGCTAACATCATACTTGATAGTGAAAGACAGAAAGCTTTCACCCCAAGATCAAAAACAAGACAAGATGTCTGCTCTTACCGCTTCTATTTGGCACTGACTAAAGGTTCTAGCCAGGACAATTAGGCAAGAAAACAAAATAAAGGTCATGCACCTTGAAAACAAAAAAGTGAAACTACCTCAACTTGCAGATGATAAAATCCTGTACATAGAAAATCCTAAGGAATCCACTAAAAATTGTATTAGAAGCAGTAAATGAGTCTAGAAGGTTGCAAGATATAAGATCAAGATATTAAAAAAATCTGTTGTTTTTGTATATACTTGCAATGAACAATTTAAGAATGAAATTAAGAAAATAATTCCATTTACAATAGCATCAACAATAATAAATTTAATAAAAAGTACAAAACTTAATACTCTAAAAAACTACAAAACATTGAAGAAATTAAAGAACACCTAAATAAACAGAAAGATAACTTAACATCTTGAATCAAAAGTCTTAATATTAACATGTCACTACTCCCGAAACTGATCTACTGATTCAAGGCAAAGCCTTGGCTAGGGTTGAGGGTTGGGGAAGAAATGAGGAATGGCTGCTAAAGCGTACAGGATTTCTTTATAATGTAACAAAAAATGTTCTAAAATTAATCGTGGTGATGGTTGCACAACTGTGTGAATATTTCAAAAACCACTGAGTTATATACTTTAAACGGGTGAATTGTACGGTATGTGAATTACATCTCAATAAACCTGTTTTTTTTTTAAAATAGCAAAACTAGAGTTGAGTATTTTTTCATTTATTTTTAACCTATGACTTTTACTGAGTCACACTTTCATGATGGACAAAACAACTATACCAAAAGAACTGAGTACCGGTTCCTACTTTAGGGAATTTACATTTCTAGGCCAACAAGTATATGTGTAATTATACTAGTGATAAAAGGCAATATACAGAAAATAACAGCAATCTTGTTCTCCATGTGTTCATCTTAGATAAGCCAATTACTTTTTTTCCCTTTCCTAAATGGGACATAATTCTATGATATGTTTATCTCACAGGATGGTAATAATGGGCATGAGATTACTCATATAAGATAAAAGAACAAAACAAATTTTATCAACAAAAACAGTACTGAGCATGGTGCAAATGAACACTCCAGGTACATATACGAATAAAGTCTTCTACACACAGAAAATACAATTAACCATCTTTACCAAAAGGACTAGGAAGTCTTAAGTGAAGCAGGAGCATTCCCTTTTATTATAAACTGGCACTATAACCAAAAGGCCTTACACATAATTAATGATAATATTTATAAATGAGGTATACTTACTGAACTTTCTGGAGTTACATAAAGCTTTGTCACATTTTATCAATACTGTATTTATTCAATATGAAGTGTCTTGCCACTGTATTTACCAGTACTTTACATGCATCTTTCTAGAAATAATTATTAGGGGAGGTAATGGGGGAATGGGTGAAACAGGTGAAAGGGATCAAGAGGTACAAACTACAAGTTATAAAATAAATAAGTCACAGGGAAGTAATGTCACAGCACAGAGAATATAGTCAATAATATTGTAATAACTTTGGTGTGCAACATATAATAATACTGAATCATATGTTTTACACCTGAAATATATAAAATTGTAAGTCAACTATACTTCAATTTAAAAAAAAAAAGAAATAATTAGTATAAATTGATAAATTGACTGAAATACCTATGTTTAATGAAACACTTTGGCACATCTCATCATGTATTTAGTATAAGATTAATACATTTTAAGTGCCCAAGCTTCGTTGTCAGAAAACATCTTAAAATATGCTGGTATCATTATGACGCACTTCAGAGGTCATTTAACAAAAGAACAAAAAATAAAGTAAGTAACCTGGAATAATATTTATGAGCTACACAGTGTCTGGCATATAGTATACACTTAGTAAATACTGACTTAAAGAATAATAGGCTATATACATACAACTAAAATCAAAAATAATTCTTAAGCGAAAAAACTAAATTATTCTTTATAAAGCAAAGGTAGTAATCTAGAATATTTCTGACAGAATTGCAAACTAACATGCTGGCATGTTCAAATACAGCAGGTTTATATACAGAGGTCAACCTTCCTTTGAGGAGTCAGAATGCTTATTTACTAACAAAAAGTAACATATGCCTACTTACACAAAATGCTGCCTCTGACAGGGTGCAATACATAGCACCATTAAAATTAATCTAATCTGACATGAGAGACATTTTTCAAGGCTCATAAATCTTGGTTAGATAGTTGATTTTACATTTCAAAAACTAAAATACCATTTTGAAAGAAATCTACTTTTGCTTATTACTACATAATGATGAAAATCCTCTAAAATAATAAACATACCCCAAAGGAAAACCCCTGCAGCCATCTTATCAGTTCTCTCACTGCAACAGAAACTGAAATACAATTTGCATAGTCACTGTGGTTGGCTAAAGAAAGCAGGTTCACGTAACCAATCAGAAAGCTAGAAATTGGGCAATCATAAGGGGAGAAATTTTTAATCTGCCTGGCGACAGCCTAAAAATAGAAACAATATGCTAGTATGAATCCCAGAATAGATGTGACTATAAGAGCAACACCACCAGCAAAAACACTTTACTTTCTTGGGGAAAAAAGATGTACCTTGCATTTCTTCATCTAGAATGTTAAACTTGCAACTTTTTCTTACTAAGTCACAAGTAAAGAAAAATGAATGCGAAGCTAAATTAATGGGCCACTTTCAAGTTACATGCCATTATCCATATTATTTTACTTATATACATATGTGTGTGCATGTACATATATATTTAAGTGTTCTTTTTTCAGGAGAAAAATTAAGCACTTTAATCATAGTTCTTACATCTTTAAACCTCTAAAAATCTCTCAAATCTGAACACCACTGCATTTTTTTCTAACACTTTTCCCCTGCAATCATTTGAGAATCTTACTTAAGGGTAAAAGACTATTTACTGTGTATTAAAAATACAAAGATTAAATAATTTATCAAAGCAGATCTCTAGATACGGTGGGGATTATGCCTTATTTTCGACACAAACTTGTTCCAACATACAGTAGTGTCTTCCACATGGTAGACATTCAATAATTGTTTCCTCAATCAAACTAAAACAATTCCTGTCAGTGAGGAAAACAAACCATCTTATTGTATATGTCAAGTAAAAGTTAAACATGTAAATATATAATCTGTAAAATACTGCTATCTTTGGCTTTTCAATTTTGTCTAATGTGGGATATTAAAGTTGACAACACTTGACTTTTCTTATTCTGTCACCCAAATAAAAGAATGTTTTTCATCATTCTAACTTTCCAACCTAATTATGCTTAGTATGCATGTTTCCTTGTACATAACAGATTTACTCTGGAGAAATTTTAATTCCTAAAGATGGCAAACAATGTGCAGTCTAATGTAATAACTATGAAGATTATGGGCTACTGAGGAATGACCAAATTTAAAAATAAATAAATAAAAGAAAGGAAAGAGAAAAAGAAAGGAAAAAAAGCTTTTTAATTTCAAAAATTTAAATTATAGCTGCTGAAATGCAAGGCTGGTTAGACAATCAAACCACATTAAAACAAATGCTATTTATCAAATTTCATGTTCTATACATTTCTTACATCAAACCCTCCATCAGTATGTTTTAGTGATGTGGTAAATTAACTTTAAAAAGTTTTCTTTGGTCAAAAAATGAATTCATATATTTGATACTAGGAAAGTCTTAAAAAGTTCATTATGAAAATTACATGTAAAACACTTATTTTAATAAACCTTAGAAACAATGTCTCTAAAACATATAAGAATGTAGAACAGTTTTAAGTAACAAAAAGAGCTCCTGTGAAGGATGAAGAAACATCAAATGAGCAATCTATTGAGTAGTATATCCTTTTAATCTAGACATTTAAGGATAGCTAGATTTTAAAATTAAGTTTAACCACGCCTTTAAAAACATAAATACTATTATTTTAAACATTGGTCTGAATGAAAAGTAACAGCTTATTGTCTTCACTTTTCTTAACGTTGTATTCACGTGACTTGGATATACAGATCTAACTACAACTGTATTCGCATCTTTAAGATAACTTAAGTATTATATGTACAGAGATCTTGTTTACTTATCTGAACAAATAAACTATGATCCTCATCACAAAGGAAAGCAGTATGAATTAACCTATGAGTTACAATTAGAGGGGGAGAATATAACAAATGGGTCAAAATTTGATAACAAGGCATAAAAAGTGGGGAAAAGTATTTTATAATTCCAGATATGTAAGTCAAATATCCCTTTAGATATACATCTCAGCACTTCATATTTTCTTAGGTATTATTTAAAGCAGTTATAATACTTTTTAGTTTTACTTATACTAGCCAGTTTCATTTCAAGAGAACAGAAAAAGCATGAGGTTTGCAGAATATTATTCAAAGTAAACATTTTATCACACACCAACAGGAATTTTGGGGGGATTGAATAATCAATGGCACCTTAGTGTTAAAAATTAGTACAGCAACTAAAATGCCCTGGACAAGTTTAGATACGTTCCAGAAACATCACCCTCCATCTCTCCATTCTCTTCCCCATCTGTAGACCCTCCCCTCCAACAGCCCACAGGAATTTAAAATGTCAGCTGAGAACCAGATGTTCTTGTGGCCCTAGCCTATGGGTACAGAAGTCTAACTTTAATAACAAATATAACTAAACTAAAAGAAGAAACCTAATCTTCTTTCATATCCCAGAGGAAATTCAAATTCTTCTTTGTACCTATAATTTTTCTCTTCTGTAGCAAAGCAATATTGCTAGTATGTTATCCCTTTGCAGTTCTAACTAAAATTCTATTTACCACAACTTTTTGAGCTGATCTTATCTGCAAATCTGTACCTTTCTTCAGTTAGAATTTAAGAAAAAAAAGTTATGCTTTTGATAACAAGATCTCTCCTGGGCATACAACTCAGAATGGACCAGCACCCCTCCAGGGAGCAAAAAAAGAAAAATTACGTTCCCAGTCTGAAATCTTTCTGGCAAACAATGCATGAGAATATAATCTACTTGCTTCAGGCAAATGTTCCTAAAAAGCTGAGTTAATACAGGTTGGGCTATCAGAAGCTACTATCAAAAGTTTGTGATGTATTTTAAGAAAATACAGAGTTCCTTTACCCAAAACCAAGGACTATCACTGTTTCCTCTTTCAGAACCTAAAAAAATCTGCAGATCTGACCAAAAAACACTATACTTTGGAAACTCTCTTAGCCTCTCTCCTCTTAACCATCAGACCAAATGAGCTGATGTTTTCCACACATTCTATGAACATACAATTGATAACCACAAGCATACTGAGATCTCATGTTCTTCTACTCTCATCTAAATCTGCTCATATTAGTTGTGCTTGTTACTGAATTCAGTTGTATGTTTCTAATTTAAATTACAGAATACAATTAAACTTCATATAAACTGATGAAACATAAATGCAAAAACAAAAAAAAGCTGTTAGATCTGTATCAGTAAGAGAATAATGCAGAAAAAACACAGATTGGAGATATTTGGGTTAGGCAAATCATTTAAAATCTTTAGGTCTAAAGTTTTCCACCTGGAATAAATGGAAAACAAATTAGAAGACCTGAGAGAATACTTATATTTTGATTCTTAAATAAAATTTTAATAAATTCAACTCTAAAATCCACTGCTCTACTGAGAAATGGCTAAGATAGCTTGGTGTATTCATGCATTTATCAAATGTCTACATGGTCACTATTATAGGACAATTTTTAAGACACTAAAGAAACAATGTGATTAAAAGTATAAAAAATATAGCCAAAATTTAAGTGTTACAACATGTAGATTTTAACATAAATGTGGGAAAAAAATATAGGCAGTAATACTATGTGTGGTAATCTTTCCACATGAATGACCATGAAACTTAGGAGAAGTACTCTATTTTCCATTAACTGCCATCTCTCCAATATAGACTATTTAATCCTAATAATCAAAAAAAGGCTTTCAGATGTGTGATTACAAATAAGACCTCTACAGAGCCCTTACTGTCTTCCTGATAGGGTTAGTACACCCAAGTTTTATGAGCCAGGTTTCTAAAAACTGACTCTGAATAAAGAATAACTCAAATTTAAATGGGAGGGAAAAAAAGAGTATGCCTTTCTTACCAATCTCAATTTCAATTGCACTTCTGCTCATAACCCTATTTATAATTCAGTTAGTTACATCCACAAGACTTCACAAGTAGTTGCTAAGAAACAGTAACATGCTGAACTCAGGGCTACTGGAAATCTGGCTGTCTGCCACATTAAAATATTTAGCTGAGCCTAGAGCCTCCAGAATTTAAAAAAGAAGAAAGGAAAGAAAGGGAAAGAAAAGGGGATGGGGGATAAAAAAAAAAAAAAGCCCAAAGAAATACAATGATAAATGCAATATGCCACCAAGCTCTTTTCAAGGGTTCACAAATTCAGAATCAAAGACCTTATTTTGGTATTTTCAAATATTTGTTATATTTCTCTAGGAAATTTTTTATCATCTTTTAAATGTTAGAATAAAGAGTCTGAAGCTATTCTACTGGAGAACAGAAGACATGTGGTTAGCCACGTCACTGTTAATGGCATAACAACTGACTCAATAATATACTGTGCAAAGAATAGCCCCAGTCTGTAGGAAAATGACTGGGACTTCCTACGCTAGATCTTGAAGGCCCAGAGACAAAAAACTATACATTCTCATCAAAGTACTCTATCCCTGTAGGCCTGGTAAAATACTAAATTAGAAATTTTCTATCCCAAACTGCACTGTTTATCCATTTTAAACACCTCCAATAATTAAAAAATTAAGCATATTCAGAAATGTATTAACAACCTAAAAATTAACTGTCATTTTTCAACAGAACCTGAAAAGGCATTGAATATGTTTCAAGACTCATTTACTGATAAAAATGAAAATTAAGAACATAAAGATTGCTCCTTTAGCTGATAGTGCCTACTTCAAACCAACAGGAAACTTCACATTTAGTAGTAAAACACCATAGGCATTTCCACTAAAGGCAAAAACAAAAGTGTAATACTATATTCACACATTTATTGTTCTAGAAATCCTGACCAAAGCAGTAAGAGCTCAAACAAAAAACATATAAAGAAGAAAACATTTAATTCAGGACAGCAAGAAAAAAAAGGTATCTAGAAACATTAGCATATAAGAAAAAGACTCACGAAGCTATGAAAATACGTGAAATATTAGAACTATGTTGGGTATATGACTCAATGTAGAAAAATATCAAAGGCACAGAAAAGTACTACAAGTAACCACACGTTTTGAGAAATACGTGAAAGATAAAAAACATAGTGGGGTTGCACTCCAGCCCTTCCCAGCTGGACCTTCCTTCCCTCCTCCGCTCGCCCTGTCTTCTGTGAGTGCTGATCTGCTGATCTTCAGATCTTCAGATCTTCCATGCACACCGGGCGCTGCACTCAGGGTGCCTCGCACGTGCTGGCGGGCAGCAGGCAGCCAGCTCCGGGCTGCACCACCGAACAGGCGGGGCTCGCGGCCCAGGGTTGGGAGGCGGGCCTACTGCGCAGCCGCAGTGGCAGAGGAGCCGCTCCCAGTTTAAAAAAACAAAAAAAAAGCATAGTGATATAGAATTAGTTCCCAGAATAAAAAAGAACATCTATTAGTGAATAAAAAGGACAAAAAATTCAAAAGAAAAGTAAAAAAAGAATCAAACAAGTAGCTCATTAAAAAAAAGAAAAAATGTTCAACTTCAAAATAATCAGGGAAAGACAAAACAAAGAGAAAATACTTTTTTTTTTTTTTTACATCAGATTGGCAACTACTTATTGTTAGCAATAATGTACAGCAATGAGTAGCATCATACACTGCTGGTAGAAGACTTCACTGTCATAACTATTTTCAGGGGCAAATAAGCAGGAACTGTGCATCACTTTGACACACCAAAGACACTTTGAGATGTATCTTAAATACATGAATGTTTTAAAAAGGTAATGTATCAGGATACCTACTTCTGCACTGTACTAGCAAACAATCAAATTTAACAGCCATCACTAATAGTTAAAAAAAAAAAAAACTTCAGCATCCACAGTAAAGAATAAAGAACACTAAGAAAAGTAAAGAATGTGGTAGATCTCTTTTAAAGGCATGAATATTAAGTGTACAAGCAGCTACAGAATTCACAGTACTTAACAGTACAAACACTGAAGCCAGACATACCTCTTTGAATACTGGTATGATCACTTCCTTGTTAAGTTACCTGTCCAAGATACTTATTCTCTCCTTGCCTCAGTATCCTCATCTACGAAATTGAGACTATTATAATGCCTGTCCTCATAAAAATGTTATGGGGATTAAATGAGAACGTAAGTAGAAAGTTCTCAGACATATAAGTAGTCAATGAGTGTTTCCAGTTTTTATGCAATTATGTTTTAAAATGCAAAATAATATATTTCTAAACATTTATATATCTCAAAATATAATCTCTGAAATATCTCAAGTGATATTTCAAAGTCTGGAAGGATAAATGCCAAACTAGTTACAGCAGTTGACTTAGGGAGAAGACAGTAGAATATATAGACTTTCACTTAGACTTGCTGTATCAGTTTCAATTTTAAAATGAAAACACATTCATGTGATTTTTATCTTAACAGTTAAGCTCATTCCACTTCCCCCAATCTCTTTCATGCTAATGCTAAACCAGGGCAGCAGTGACATTTATGAATGTGGAAAGGGTAGTGACCCACACAAACACTAAGCTCCAGAAGAGACAGGGAAGGAAGGCCACCATTCAAAACACAAATTCCCAGCATATGCCATGAGCAGCAAGTACCACCTCCTTCACAATCACTCGAGTCAGCATCTACCCAACATAAAATAGGAAAACTCAAACACAAAAATGAGTAAAATCAATTGAAAATTCAGGGTGGGGGGGTGGGTAGGGATTATACAAAGGAAAACAGAAAGAAAGGAGGCAGAGGGGATACACCCAGAAGCAACAACTTTCACCAAAGAGGAGTTATAGAAAAAAAGAACTGAGAAAAAAAGGAGAGAAGAAAAAAATTCACAGACCCCTCCCCCAAAAAAGTTTTCCATAGAAAAGGCCTACTAATTACCAAAACAGACTAAATTAAAATAAGAAAAAAAAAGTTTTTAACACTTAGACATACTGTGTTAAGATTTCAGAGAACCAGTATGAGTAAATACTAATATCTTAGAGAGAGTTTTTTAAAAATTCATTTTTAACTACAAAGGAATAAGAATTAAACTGACATCAGACTTGTCATCAGCAATACTGAATGCTAAAATAAACCACAATATCCTCAAAGTTCAGGGGAAAAGCTATTTTTAGCCTAGAATCCTATTGCCAGAAAATCAACAAGGATAGAAAAACTAAAGGTATTACTTCTGAGCAAAGACTAAGGAAACAGATTATTGCTAACATAATTATATAAAGATATACTACAGACACAAGACAGCAAAAGGCCCTAGGAAGAAACTCAGATAAGGGAAACAGCAATGCTCCATAAAACAAGTAAAACTCATGGGCAGACTGAAATAACTGAGGACCCACCATCTTTACAACAAATATTCTGGAATCAAAATCCAAGATAATTACAAAATGGGAGTTAATGGACTCCCATCCCAGATTGTGGAATATGGCACAAAAATTTAAAAAAACTATCATCTAAAAATAACTTAGGTTTCAAGCTGGGTAAAATATAAATATCATCAAATATGTGCTATAAAAAAGAGACATACCTTAAAATAGCATAAAAGGTTGAGAACTAAGAGGTGAAAAATGATACATGAGGCAAATGCTAACCAAAAATACAAAAAAAAAAGTTAAGTATACATATAAAGCCTATATGTAACATATTAAAAAAAATTTCAAATTGAAAATCAAGTAATGGGACAAAAAAGATATTTCTAATTAATAAACGGTACAATCCACTAGAAACATTATCTTTGATGTATCTAAATAATATCGCTTCAAATCACATAAAGAAAAAACACGTTTTTAAAAATTCAGGAAAAGACTAATAAATCCACAAAGACACATCTTTTTCTAAAATCTACAGATAAAAACAAAAGTAATATAAAAAAATGCATTTCTCAATTAACATGCTAGAAAAACAGAAAAATAAATAGAATTGTATATCCAAAAAACCCAGAATACGAATTTTTTATGAACAAAACCAACATACATTAATATTGACTGTGCAGGTGGTGACAAGGAAATCATAAATTCCAAGACCACCCTCCCAAAAAAATTCCCACAAGGCCACATTCTCTGGCCATAACATAATACATTTAGATAAACAATAATGAAATGAGAGGGAAACTTATCTCCATATAAAGTAAAAAAAAAAAAAACAAAGAAAAACAAAACAACTTTGGATTAAGGAGGAAATCAGTGGTAAAAATAATAAAAACGACAAAGTATTAACAAAATACAACCCAGGGAATTCAACTAAAATGATACTCTGGAGAAAACCTTAAATGCATGTATTAATAAAAAAGCACAAATTCAAAAATGCTTGTAAAAGTTATAAACCCAAAGCAAGTAATTACAATAAAAATGGAAAATTATCATGGGAAACTCAATAAAACAGCAAGCAATCAATGAAACCAAAATCCAGTTCTTTGAAAAGACTACTAAAAGGGGGAAAATATAGCAAGGAGAATCTAAAGAAAGCATAATAAACAATACTAGAAATCATGAAGAAAATATAACTACAAATATAAGGTAATACTCTTGGTTCAAATATTTAAGTATATTAAATGTTATCAATGGAATACATGAAAAAGACTGAGGGATTTTAACTTACCGCAAACTCAGTAAAATTCAACAGTGGGAGGTGGCTGCCAAAAATGTCAATGCAAAGTTAAACTGCAGAACAGAAGTACACAGTCAGAGGAAAGGGACATTTTTTAGTAATACATTTACTTATGAGCATCACAGATAAAGAGAGACTTTTAAGAACAGCAGGATAAACAAGAGGATGACCAGGCTAAAGAAGGACCTAGAACAATGTAGTGTATGAGGAAACGTTGGAAAACAGAGGATATTTAGCCTAGAAAACACAAGGGAATTTTAATGGCTTTCTTTAAATAGTGCAGATCTGTCATGTAAAAAAGATAGATACACAGAGAAAAAGATAGACACAAGGTAGAGGGCAGGAACAAAACAATGAAAGGCCAATTTTGTCTCAAAATCTGCAAATGTTATTTTTTTTCAGATGTCCAACCAAAGAAGGAACTGCCTTAAGAAATTAGAGCCTCTCTCTTCTGTCATTAGAAAGGTTGACACAGAAACTAGATAATTACCTGTCAGAAATACCAAACAGTAGACACCCATGCAAAGTGTGATGTTAGAACTACTAGATCACTTAGGTCCATTTCACTTTGAAGATTTCATAAGTCTACACTGCTTGCTAAATAAATTTTGTTGCCTAAGAGGAACACAAAAACTAAAAATTCAAATTTTATCCCCCAGATTTTTGGATCACGCACACTCAACCTCAGCAGTCTCAAAGATTACACATCTTTATGCTCATGGCCTTTATTTTTTTGTCTTACCTGCTTCCTTTTAGGTTTATTTCGCTATAGACGGAATACTCCTCTGTCTTACTTTCCATCATCTTTCTCTTCCATGACCCCCAACTCTAATACCAATCGATAAATTCCTCTGTTTTTTGGTCTAACAACTCCTTGCCTCTTTACCTATATATACAAACCAGTCAGTCTATTTCCACCATCTTCCCAGCCCAATATTCTCCCAAACACTGGCTCAAGAAAAGTCTGAAAATATTTCCCAACCATGCTCTCCACACCAGGAGAACACATCCAACCTCATTCTTCCATCCAACCTCAAGCACATTAATCAAAATTGATATATTTCTACTATCAGCCTTTCTCCAATCCTAGTGAATTTGTTTACTTAGAGGAAATACACCCACAAACATACATTTTTATACTTCAACAGAACATACATTAAAACAATCATTTTAAAAATCCCAAGCAATATTGTCAAAAGGCAACAGGAAATAGTTCATGTCCCTGAAACATGAGTGTGCCTTCTATCGCAGCTGGCCTCTAGTTTTTTTTAAGTACTCAACTACACAGTAGTAACAAATGACGAGCTACCTTTCAGAATCTAGAGAACTGAAGTCCCACCTAAAACTAACACTTTCAGTTTGCAGAAAGAACCTGCTATTTAACTCCCAGAGAAGAAGGCAAAGGCAGAGAACTGCCTAATCTAATTCATTTCCTCCACTTCTCTAAACTAGCCTCTCTAAACTACCACTAGAGTGGTAGCCTCTAAACTACCATCCTTCATTTCATCCAACTTCCTCACCTCCCCACTCTCATCCCCCAAAATTATTATTAGATCAATCAGTAATATTTTCTCATTGGCCATACTGATAACAGTATGCATTTCTTTTTTTTTTTTTTTTTTTTTTTTTTCGGTACATGGGCCTCTCACTGTTGTGGCCTCTCCCGTTGCGGAGCACAGGCTCCGGACACGCAGGCTCAGCAGCCGTGGCTCACAGGCCTAGCCACTCCGCGGCATGTGGGATCTTCCTGGACCGGGGCACGAACCCGTGTCTCCTGCGTCGGCAGGTGGACTCTCAACCACTGCGCCACCAGGGAAGCCCTGCATTTCTTTATAAACATAAATCTTCATATCTTTACAGTAATGATTATATATTCTTTATTTTATATAGTTCTTTATTTTTATTTCAATGAGATTTTTTTGTATGCAATTTTTCAGACATACAAAAAAAGAATAATATAACAAATGCCTGTGTATCTTTCACCTACCTTAAGAAATAAAATATTAGATTCAATGGAATTTCTAATTAATACACTCATGTTAGTTTTAAATTCTTAAATTCACTTTGTAAAATGGTGATACATTTAAATATGTGGAAATGGAAATGATGAGGGTGGTAGGGAAAACTTGACCATGTTTTATATATATATATATGTATATATATATATATATGTATAAATATACATTATCTAATGTATGCCAATGAGCCCCTTGTAAAAACATAAGCATTCTGATTTTGATGAAGTCAAAGGGGTACATTTAAACTAAAACTTTACAGTTTAGTAAGGTTACAAAATGTCATCGCTCCATATGTACCAGTTGGTGTCACTACAACGGAGAACACAGTAACACGAGTATAATGAAGAGAGACCTAAAACTGATTTCTATGTAATGTGAATATATTGTATGCATGAGTAATGTTCACATATGACACCCACTGTTAATTTCAATTCGAACCTGAGGAAAATTAGAGAAGGTGAAAAGAATATTTTTAAAAAAATCAAATCCAAATATGACATTCAGAATCACCTGAAAATTAACATTAAACAATCTAGTAATCCTGGTATTACTAAAACTAAAACAAAGAAAAACTTCCCAAAGATGAGAGACAGATGTAAGGCCTGAGGAGGGAGGGGAGGCAGAAGAGTTATCACAGAAAAAGGACCTGAATCTCTTACCTGTGGGCAGCTTGATACTGTGAAAAAGACTTCCTCTTCTGTTAATCACTGCTACTCAGTTCATCTGTATAAGCATTAAAAGCTAATGCAGATTTCTAGATCAGCCTTTTTGAGCCTGAATTCCTCGTTTGGTACATATTCATTTAAAAAAATAATAATAATAGGAATACAGTAGACTGGCTACATATTAAAATTCCTTTCAAACAGTGGTTCACATCTGTTGTGTAGTTTGTGCAGCAAACATCCCATCAGCCACAAAAGCCAGAAGACATCAGACAGCGTGTCAATGAAGCTCACAGAACACTCAACATACATCTTCCAAAGGACTGTTGCAAGTGAAGATGCCTAGAATCAGAATTCTTTTGTATGGCTTTCTATGCTGCCAACTATTAGGTCTGCAGCAACTGTGTGCAGTTAGGTACCTCCCACATATTACCCAATAGTATCAATAGGCATGAATCTATAAAAGCAGAAGAGAAACTTAAAAGGCTTATAGCTTCTTACTATTCCACATATTCACTGGCAATTGTTCAGGTCTCAGTATTCCTATTCTAATGCATCAACTCTGTTCTTTCAGTCCAAAAGGCTGCATTCTTATACATTCCAAACAGAAAATCCATGACACATATTATTTGCTGCCCTGGTACAGCCAGACTGCAGTTACAGCTAGCTGGCGCCAGAAAGAACAATTTACATAAAGCAGTCCTCATTTCATGACCAAACTAAAGAAGAATACTGCTGAGTAAACCCTCCCCCCATTCGTTCCCCTGACTGGTTCTAGAATATATCTAGTTATCTATTTACTAATATGATTAAAATCCAGGTAATAAGAAAAAATCAACTTGTAGTTCTTATATAACTGAAATCCCACCTCCACCCCACCAAAAATATTTTTAACCCCCAGAGATATTCAAAAGCCTTAGTTTATTTGTGGCATGGGCCAATATAATTACATAAATCCAATGACCGCTATTTTTAACAATCATTAAAAATATAAACTATAATTCATATTAGCTGAAAGCTGTCCTCATTCTACTCTACAGCTGCCTTTCAAATTTAACTAATCACTTAAATAGTAAATGATCATTAAATAGATGTGTTCTTAGAACCAAATTGCTTTATGTTTCACCAAATATAACAAGACAATACATCTTCAGGTATCACTTTGTGATGTTTAAATAATTCAACATATTTACCACTAGTTAATACTACTAAAGCATGCACTGAATATCAGAACTCAGGCATGTTATATTACAAATATCTACACAAGAACATATTTTGTGTGGCATATTCTTTTTTGAACCTAAATCATTTGTGTATTGTTTTAATTGGCCAGATCTGACTGGGCAAGAGTTGAATCATTATTTATGAAAGTCCTCTGTTTAAAATTCTTTTTAGGGCCTCCCTGGTGGCGCAGTGGTTGAGAGTCCGCCTGCCGATGCAGGGGATACGGGTTCGTGCCCCGGTCTGGGAGGATCCCATATGCCGCGGAGCGGCTGGGCCCGTGAGCCATGGCTGCTGAGCCTGTGCATCCGGAGCCTGTGCTCCGCAACGGGAGAGGCCACAACAGTGAGAGGCCCGCGTACCACAAAAAAAAAAAAAATAAAATAAAATAAAAAAAAAAATAAAATTCTTTTTATAGTTACTTTATGACCTACTAATAAAGAGTTCTATACCTCCACTTCTATATTTCCACTACTTTATTGAGTTTAAATATATTAAATTTCATTTTCAAATAATAAATGTGAAACTAGTTTAGTGCCACATCTAAAATGGTAATAAAATGAAAAGTATTTAATACGCTAACTAGGGGTTATCCAAAATATGTTCCTTATTTTTTAATCTTATTTTCAGCTGTCTTAAAACATAGGTCTTAAATTATCCCTATTACACAATAAGGATAATAAGGCCCTAAATAGGGGAATGATAAAGTTACATATCAACAGGAATTGGTAGACTTCTAATATGTGGATAACCCTAAATGTTACCCACATTATCTTTGATAAGCAGTAGTAGATTTCCTCAAACAACTATACTCTCTTCTTAGGATCTGTGCCCCACCAACAGCAGATGACGGGACAGAGACGAATGCATAATAAGATGGTGTAACTTCATATAGTAGACCCTGTATAAGCAACACTTTGTGGGAGGAAAGGTCTTATACCAAAACAACAATTGATCATAAAATCTCAGAGTTGGAAATCATCTAAGTATTGTATTCCTTCCATTTTTAATTTTGCTTCCTTCTTCTCTCTTTCTACTTCATACACTATTTGAATAAAAGTACTTGAAAAGCAAAGGACCTAAAATCCTTTAGTCCATCAGAAAATATGTTAATAACAAGTATTTAGATACTGTTTTTGAAAGTCAAATAAGTTACACAATCCCCTCATAATGAATTAATCATAAGAAGCTCAAATTCTCTACAGCCTGCTTAAAGTGCCAACAATGGAAGTTACCAACTAGCTGAGTGTTTCTCAAACTAACAATGGTAAAGACCCAATGTTTTATTTCCAATCCATTACATACCAATATTCTTGTAAAATACAATGAAAATGAATTATTTGGAATAAAAGGCATATAAATTAGGCCTTTTCCTTATTTGATCTAACTGATATAAAGTTATTTTATTAGACTGATGTAAAATTTCTAGACACTTTTTTTTTTCTAGACACTCTTAATTACAGTTATCTAATGGAGAACCAGGAACAGATGAACTGATGAGAACTGACCTTGAACTGATCCACAGAACACATTCAGAATAGGGCTCACCTAGGCACTACTTATCCCATCCTACCCCCGGCATTCTCAATCTCTCAGCATTTTAAGCATCTCGTATTTACTTCTCTCTTCCTTTTTTCCCTGCCCCAATGTAAATTCCTTGAGGGCAAGGGATATTGTGTGCCTGCCATCAAAACAGTGCCTGGCAAATAACAGGGGCGTAATAAATATTTGTTAAATTTGTTGAATCAATTGATCAATTGACAGTCCATTTTTGTTCTCACTCTATCATGCTGCCCTAGCACAAATAAGAATTCGTGTTTTGTCCCCTTTAGGTTCTTTAAAGTCTTCAGTTTGAGATTTAAACACCTTGCTCTCCGGCATTTTTACTGTATTATCAGCCAGGTCCCTAACAATCCCCTCTCCCCTAAAGATCCTTTTCTAAAGTATCCAGTACCCCAGATTTCCCCCCAATTTCATAATGATTGAAAAAAGAAACAGAGATAAAAAAATCTGTGCTGGAGGAAACCTTGTGAGGAAAAAATAACCAATCTTACTCACACTTAATTTGTATCACACATACACTAGGTACTTTGTTATGCCCATTTAAATCCCAGTATCAACTCTGTATGGTACTTTATCCCCATTTTAAAGATAAGAAAACTAAAGTTCTGAAAATAAGCAACTAGCCTCATCCCATAAAAAATAATGCATAAGACCTATTGAGCACTTACTATAAATAGCCATTATACTTTGAGCACTATTATACACTTTTCATATAAACTTCTAACTAGTGAGTGGAAGAACATGAATTCACCTTGACTCCAAAGTTTGTCTTCTTCCCTGTAGTCTAACCACCTCCCTTGTTTAATGGTCACAGAATGGCATTAAGAGCTTAAATAATTTATCCAAACTATACAACTACTCACTAGCAGCACCAGAATTATCATTTCCTGACTTCTATACTAATACTTTCCACTTTGCATGCCATGATACTTGTATGTCAGCAAAAGAAACACCAGTCAGATGACTCCACTGGGCAGCAGTGCCTGGTTTACTTCAGCAGGGAAGGTAGAAGCCCTCAGGAAGATGCAGAAGCAACTCTTTTCTCTGGTGTTAAACTCCCTCCTTCATTAAACTCAAAGATTCATTGAGTCAATAAGCACTATTTTCATCATTTCCATATTCACACATTAATGTCCAATAACAGACTGTTACAAATTACTAATGAGAACACTTAGTCAAAGTTCTAACCTGAGCAATTTATTAAAAATCCCTTCTTTGAATAAACTTTAAGCTTTCTCCCAAATCATTTTCTCTTTCGGGAGTGTAAGAAGTGGAAAACAGGGGAGTCCATCAGTGTTTCCTGTGCAAGTTAACTGGTTTTTCAATCTTCGCTAAAGCTTTCTCTCTAATTTGAAAGCCATTTTCCAAAAATGAGTAAATTTCTTTTAGCACTTCCCTAGAGTTACCTATGTCATGGTATTACATGAATGTTAAGAAGCTGGCTTTTACTCTGGAAAATGTGGAATTCAAATCTAAATCAGATCATTATTATACACCGCCTACGTTTCACGGATCATCAAGGTAGTCTTCACATAGTTGAGATGGTCAATGTTTTGTAAACAGAAGTGAAATTTTAACAAAACTAACAGTCTCTGAAATTATCTAGTCTAGTGCAGTTAAGAACACTTTCTTTTAGGAACTTACTCATTTTAAGTGCTAAAATTTCTTAGCTCAATCAATTTAGGCAAAAATCTTTTATAAAGTTCATTTCATTTACCTGTTCAGGAAACTGCACATCTTGAATATAATTTAACATTTTTTTATTCAATATCATCATTAAGAACATCAAGTCAATAAATAGTGATGTCTTTAATAGTTATAACGTGTAAAGAAAAGAGAATTTATTATCACATTAAAAGACCTCAAGGAACTTGTATGTTTCTAGTTTGTATTTTTTTAATCGCCTCACTTTCAACCAATTGTCAGTTTTTCCTGATGTCACTGGATCTCCTTCAGTCAGCCACCAATGGTACTCTAATATAAAAATCAGGACAAGAAAAACGTTAGCAATGTGCCATATCTTCTAAAGAGTAAGCTGACTTTACATATGCTCTCTCTCCTACCAAGTGAAGTAGGTTAGATTTTACTTATGTTTACTTTCTTCTGGATGAGAAGCTGTATTTTAGCTATTAAAGGTTGCCAACAATCTGTCAAGTAAGTAGGGTAGGGATTTAAAAGGAACAGCTCTCAGGGGCCCAGAAGGTAATGTGAATCAATGAAGAGGACCAGCTGTGTGGAGTAGGCCCTATCTGAAGGAGACAGTAGCTACTCAACTGTAGGTTATTTTTCTCAAGCAAAAATACATTTCTAGCACTGCCCAATATTCTATTTTCTGAAAGATGAGACATGCAGATTTTTGTGTAAAATCTGACAACTTTAAATGTTAACTAGAGAAATGCGTCAGTGGTTAAAGGACCAAAGAAGTCTGCTGGCTGCCAGTTTGTGGCCACTGAAAGAGAACTATACTGTAAAGATTCTCATTTGTACTGAAACATATAAAACTCTAGGCCCTGAATTCACATCATCTCTTTAGAGAAGTTATTTTCTCACTGCATATTTGGACTACTCAGCCAGACTAGAACTGAAACATTTCTCCTACTCTGATTCTGTAATGACAACATTCTATATTGGCTTTACTTAATATACACATCTGCCACTACCCACATACAGCAAAGGATGGCTAATTTATTTAACAGAGTAGAACCCAGGAGTGCAAACATGAATATATCAATTACCAAGTGGATGCTTGGTAATTACTTCTTGCTTCTAAGCAGTTCTGCTTCTTGCTACTTCTTGCTTCTGAGCATGAGTTCTATGAGAAATTTCCCCTTCTTTCTGAACTTACCATATTCCCTGATCCAATCACATTTGATAAAGTGTATGACATCTGAGAAGCAAAGAAACTGAAGAGCATTCAAATACTACTGGAAAATTAGCATGCCAGATATTTGTAGAGTATTTCCTGGTACTATTCAGAAACATTATATAAACTAATCTTCAACATATCCTTGCCAAATAGGATTTTTTTCCTCCATTTTGTACATAAGGAAATGAGAGTCAGAAAATGGAATGAGTTGGCCAATATAAGAAAAGGGTAGCAAAACTGGAATTCAAATTTTGATTTGAACTCTTGGTCAGTGTTCTTTCCACTACCTCAACATTTCTCTTAAAGGTTTATGCTAGTGAAATGGCTTGTGAAAAAGGGTAAACAAATGGGGAGGACAAGAAGTGACAAAATAATAACATAACACCTCAATTACCCAGCACCCAGATTTATTATGCCCTCAATTATTCAGTGTAATAGCTAATCTGGAATTCAGCACAGAAAATTTGAAAACTGTCACCAACCCCAAAAGTAATAATCCCAGTGAGGTCTAGTTTATGTTTATAGTTGCAAAAATGCAACATGGCACTGGAAGAATTAGCAATAACATCCTGAGTAACCACAGAGTGTTGGTGTTTCCCCATGTATAAGTAATAATCAGTGGATTCATCTTGTGGAGGGGAGGGTGGATGTAAATATTACAGTCCACAATAGAAGGCAAGAAGAATGGATCATTAAAATTTCCCTGAGGTCCTACTCTGAAGGTTAACATAAATTGATCAATAATTTCAACCTGGCCAGTTTCTCTCCAGCAATGAAGAATATCAAACCAAGTATCTGGTTTACATGGTATGCAATTTTTGAAATCCAGTGAGCTGTTCACACTATGAGAGGCAAAAAAAATAAAGAGTGATTAGAGTCACAGCACATTCACTTTCCTATGTCATACTCACTCTAGGGCACAACCTTACTGAAGTGAAATGCATGATGGATAGAACCTCTCACATATATTGGATTTGTCACACATGTTGGATTTGTTATTCTTTTTCCCTTTCAGGAGCAAGCTCCTATATGCATTTACATAAAGAAATGTTCAGATTATGAGAATCCATTATATCACACAAAATAGTCCTAACAATGTTACAAAGTAATAAGTTAATGGAAGTAAAAGAAGCATACTACAGCTGTTGATAAAACTGAGCTAATTATTCCAAAAACATTTTAGACCACCGAACAAATAAATACTGATTAACTTAGGAAAAACAATAATGTTGCTAAAAAATTTTTTAAATAAGAACAAGTAAAAACACAATTTCGGGGCAAGGCAGCAATTTTAAACTGTTAAATCATGTAAATACAGAACTTATATACTACCTTCATGAAAATTTGTAAGTCAAAAAAGAACATGAGGAATATATGTTCTAGAATACTTCTCAAACTGAATTCCATAGTCCCTTAGCGCCTGGATGTCTACAATTAAGTGACCTAGATCCTGACACTAATAATAAGATGATAATTGTCATACATGATCTGCTTTCAAACCTTTATTTTCATCATAACAGCCTAATCGTTCACATTTTATTAAGAAAATTAATAAGTAAATGTTATAAATTTACATTATAAAATAATTACACAATAATAAAATACCATACATATATCCCTTTAATATACTGGGGTCCTTCATAAGAATTTAAGGTGCAAAAAGTTGCTGTCTTTTAAAAGTTTCTATATTTAGAAAGATCAAAACTTACTGTTCTATGTCATATTAGTCAGGGATATATTCATAATACTCTATTGACAAAGCTAGGAATGCACAATACCATTTAGAAAAAATTTTATTAAGTACTGCGATTCAAACATCAGTGCTTTAATTATAACTAACTGCTCTGCTATCTGAAATAATACGTGAATAAAAATTTCATTCTCCTACTTTCTGGGTCACTATGGACTTACAATATCTCAATAAACTTTTCCATTGATACTTCAGAACAATGTTAAGAAAGCTTTTTGAAAATTTTGAAACTAAATTTACAAAATTATTGAGTCATTACTTTTAAATATATCATAGATTTTAACTAAGATAAGGTGGACATCAACAGTTAATATCACTTAACTAAAAAACCGAGATTTACTTCAGCCCTGTTGTATAAGCATACGTTAGATACAAAGAAAAAGGGTATCCAGACCTAGAAGATGTGAACTATTTCTAAATTCAAAATCTGAATCTGACTGCCAATTTAACCAAAAAATAGTTAGGATGAAAAGTTAGCCCCATCAAAAATGTGAAAGAATTGGATGGCTAGGTGGAGGCAGCATAATGAGAAAGAACTGAAACCCATAGTGAAAAAAAAAAACAAAACAATCTAAGTGTTAAAAATCTGTTTATTTTTGTAACTGTGATTTACATGCAGAGAATTAACATTCTTCCCAAAAAGCTACCAAACAATACCTCCAAAACACACACACACACACACACACACACACACACACACAAACCCAGAAAAATCACAATCTTCATGCAAAACACGGCTTACTTATGGCTTCTTTTTAAAAAATCTACGAGATAATATATTGTTTTTAATTTCTACAAATAAATATCAAGCAAACTAAAATATCCAACATAAAAGGAACATTAAGTTAATCAGGGCCAGAAAAGCACTACTGTGGTGATCAATTGTTCTGGCAATGTCAGAACATAAGACGGTGAGAAATTACAGGAATTTAACCTTTGACCTCACCATCCTATGTACTGTTTCCATAACAGAGGCTTCAATGTTCTATCAGCAAACATTTCAACTTCTTAGCAAGCAAGCTCTAAGCTCGCCTTCCTATATAAACTTAGTAAAATTCAAATGTTTTTAATTAAAATGTTCAGAGATAAAGAGTAATGTGGTTCTTACCTCTGGTCCTGATGCATGTGACAAGTCTCCTCAGTGGCATAGTGGCTGCCTAAGCAGCTACAAAGACTAGGTTAGCAGCCATTTTGAGACAGCTGCACTGTCTCAGTTGCACTAAAGTGTAATTAAGATGGCTCCAGTGTGCACTCAAGAACTCACACAGTGGAAACTCAGCTATGTATCAAACAAAGCCCCTCCCACTTTGTCAGCCTGCAGGAAACTGAACACTGACAACAGCTAATGCATATACTGCAACAAACAATGCAGCTACTCACAACACAGCAAACAGAGAAGGCAGCAAGCCAGTTTTGTAACATAATGCCTGTGAATCCCGACTTGCAATACAGAGTTTGGGCACATCCTGATCCCAGACAGCTTGAAGTCCATGCCGCATATTAGCAGTTACAGAGATAGAGCCAAATCACACACAGCAAACATCAGGGAATTTGCTTGAAAGAAAGCCTCCATTTCAGTCCAGAAAAAAAAAAAAAGTCAAACTATGCTCAAGGTCCTTTTTTTTTTTTTTACTCTTTTATAGTACTTTTTACATGAAAAGAGTGCCAATTTTTATAATTTCTAGAAAGTTAAGTTGTTTAAATCCTGATAATCAATTTCCATTTATAGAAGGCTAATTAAAGGTTTTTCCCACAGAATCTAAGCCCCAAAGTGCTCAAATCTAGCCGAATGCTTAAAGCTTGCAATCAAATTATTGAATCTTGACAATTATTTTAAATAACTGCTGGGGAGGACTAGAGACATTAGAGCTACAGTGGCAACAAAGCTTATTTTGAGTAATCTGCCATAAAGATAAAAACAATTTCTTCTCTTCTGTAGTCCAGATGGTCACAAAGACATCTCCAGGTGAGTGGTTGGTCCCAGGGCAAATTAAATTTCATGCCGTGGCTCAGACCTCCCAACATTCTGACATGGGTGAAAAGCAAATAAAATAAAGAATGTAGACACCCCCGGGGGAAAAAACAAATAGGAAGAACAGAAGGGTAAAATTCAGTCTGAAAGTGGGTGTATTAAGAAGACAAATTTGTTTTAACAGTAACCAACCATCAAGAGAAGGACAAAAGCACAGAAAGAACCTGTTTGCTTGATAGCTCACATCAGCTAGGAAATCCATCTTTTCCTTTTGTCTTACTTGGTTTACCATCCTAAAATTTAGCTGCCTTGTGCTATTTTGTCTCTATCCACCACTAGATGTAGGTATTTATTAAAACACGTTAAGGGTGTAAGGGGGTGGTAGGGGTATAGCAAAAAGGAGATTGGCCCCATAAAGTGATGATCGTTCAAGCTGAGTGATGGGCACATGGAGCTCATTATTTCATTCTATTCCTGTATATATCTGAAATTTTTCCATAATAAAAGTTAAAACATACTCAGCTTTTTAAAAGTCCTTATTTATTCTCCCTGAGGTAAATCAGATAATGTAAACTGCTTTAAGTACTGTATGAGGGGAAAAAAAGTTTATAGTTGATCTAAGCCACATTAATTCTTCAAAAATATAATGGATTCTCTGAGGGTGGCTCAAATCTATTTGTTAAAAGCAAGAGGTAACTGGGAAAGATTCGAACAGGATAGACATCACTGGAGCACTAGAATGTGGCTAAGGTTAACGGAGAGACAACCAACCAAAACATTTAGAGCTGCCTGATGAAGAGCAGCTGATATTCAAGAAGCAGATTCTTTCGGAAGCCTGGTCCACAAAGGTTTAAATTATGTAATATACCTTCAAACGTGCGGTGCTCCCCACACCCCCCTCAGCCTCCCCCGTCTCGCCAGGCACCTTCCAATGTAAATACTAAATACTTTTTTCTCAGTCTAAGCTTTCCCGAGCAAGCTAAGATGCTGGCTATTGGCTATAAGATCTACCTTTTCACCCAATTTAGATTTCAAAATAAGAGACATAATCTAAGTTCCCTCCTTATACCAATCCTCCTTCAGCAACTACAATCATTTTACTACTAATTGACTATATCCTCTCTATTATCCCAAGGCACGTAAGTCAAATCAATATAATGATTGCCTATTTCATGCAAGGGGCTTTAGAAGACAAAGGAGTAGGGAAGTCCATTAATATCAATCAAGCCTTCATATAAGTTTTATATACATTGTTTAAACTAATTCTCACATTAACCCTACAAGATAGGTTTTATCTCCAATTCGTGATTGAGGAAACATGCTCAGAAATTAAATAACTTCACGAAAGTGCTAACAGCTAAGACGCATCCTAGACTACACTCAGCCCAAGCCTACTGGAGCTGTGTCTGTCCCTTCCCACACTGCTTCTGTTTCTGTGCATCACGGAAACAACTGAGGAAAGAATAACGGTTAGGCTGTTCTTCGGGTAAGTGGTGTCACTGCCCATGTTTCATTCACTCTTTATCCCAAAGAGACTATCCCGGTTCACCCAATAAACCCTATGCATGATTCCACCTAAATTATCTTACCACTGACAATCCCTTCCTTACTCTCCTTTCCCCTGACTATGCCCAACCCCCAAACCAGGTGTAATTGCTCTCTCAAGGTCTTTTATATATACCATCATTATACTTAGCATATTTCATTATTTATATCTTTATATATGAGTTCTTAAAGGACAGAAACAATTTAATTCACTTTCCACTCACTTCCATAGTGTGAAATAGTATTTATGTGCTCAATAGATGGTGAGTTGAAAGTAATTCCCTGTGTTTTCATTTCTACCACAAAAATCTCCGAAAATTCTACATCCTTAGGAAAGTTCATTTTTAGGATCTCAACTCTTACTTTCTAGGAAGAAGAAGAAGTCAGCTAGGTTTTTAGTCTTGACCTAAACAGCTCTGTACTTCAAAACCCAAGGTGGAAAAAAATACCTTTTGCAGGGCATTTTTCAGTTTTTAAAGTGTTTTTAGAGGCACTACATAGGAGCTAATATGTGTTAGAATAAAGTCTGAAAAAAGTCTATAAAAATTATAGAAATAAATATATTATTTACTTTAAAAAGCTTTTAACATTACTAAGAAAGAGTACAGCTTGATTATATAATGTCATAGATTACAAGAAATTTGTTTTTGGAAGGGTTAGTCAATAAACCCAATCATTGCTTATTTGTGAAAGCAAACACATATGGAAGGCATTTCTAATGTAAGGTAAACATCTCCATGATTACTCAATGTTTTACCTCTTCCTAAATAAAACTAGCCCTTTTCATATAATTTTTTCATTTCACTCTTACAATGACCATGTAAAATAATAGTGCTATAATCTCAAATTTTTCATGACCAGAGAATGTAATCATTTGCCAGGGGTCACACAAGTAGTAATGAAAAAGAACTATAGGAGAATTAAGTTTAGTCAACTACTACACTTTCTATATATCATATATCACACTATTAGAAAACTCTGGGGCTTCCCTGGTGGCGCAGTGGTTAAAAATCCGCCTGCCAATGCAGGGGACATGGGTTCGAGACCTGGTCCGGGAAGATCCCACATGCCACAGAGTAACTAAGGCCGTGCACCACAACTACTGAGCCTGTGCTCTAGAGCCCGCGAGCCACAACTACTGAAGTCCACGTGCCCTAGAGCTCACGCTCTGCAAGGAGAGAAACCACCACAGTGAGAAGCCCGCACACAACAAAGAACAGCCCCCACCTGGCGCAACTTGAGAAAGCCTGCGCTCAGCAACGAAGACCCAACACAGCCAAAAATAAATAAATAAATAAGTAAATAAGTAAATAAATAATCTTTTTTAAAAAAAAGAGAAAAAAAAACTTTGCACATGCAGGATATTGAAAATTCCATGGAACCTAAATAAATGGTTTCAGTGTATTAAGTAGAAAGTAAATACACTTTTCATTAATTTAGTTAATACACTTTAATTACACAAGTTACTATCAGCATTATATATATATTAAAAGAGAAAAGGAACATTAGAAGGTTACTAAGATGATAAACTGAAAACACCTAACTTCACTCCCTCAAGTCCCACTAAAACTACAGTGGAGGTATTTTTTGAAGGCATAAATCCTCAAGAACAAAGAGAAAAGTAAAAGGGACAATAGCTACATGATTTTGGGAGCTGGAAAATAAGCAGAACCACTGGTAACTAAGTCAGCAGTTCCCAAAACACTGTATTCTAAGCTGCATTGGGGATAAATTAAGAACCAATTTGATTTACATGGCAGAACCTTCAAAAGACATAGAAACTAGAAAAACTAAGCACTTTGGAAATTGGGGTGAAGGGAGCAAACAGTAGGATGGTATGACTAAAAAAGAGAAAACTAGTGAAAGCTGTTTGTGAAGCAGTAAGATACCCTAGATGTCCCTCATCCCATTCCACTGAATGCCTGCTCTCCCCAATCCTAGCAGAGGTCTGAAAACAATATCCACAGTTAAAAATGAGAGTAGCATACCAAAAAGAGGGACTGAGTGCTCACTGAAGAGAACCCAATCCTCTTCCTCCATTAATCTCCCAGAATGCTGGCAATCCGATCCTTACTCTCTATGTGTGAAAATGTAAGACTACTCTCTGAGGGTAGTCAACAAGCACAAGACACAAGGCCTTAAGGTCTTGGGAGCTCTCCAAAAACAGCCCACCCAGATCAGCCTCTATAATGAAGTCCAAAACTGACAAATTTAGATATGCTAATCAACTTTTTACTCTTCCACAACATATTATATACAGTCAGGCAACGAAGAGAAAGGCAACTAAGAAAAGTCTAAGAGTCTAAGATGGAAGACAGAGATTAAAAAAAAAAAAACAATAAAACACAAAGCAACAGACTACACAGGGAGAAAACTTCAAAAATAAATTAATATCTATATATATCAAAAGATGCTGCATTCATTTGTCAAGAACAGAATACTACAGGCAAGGATTACAAAACAGAAATTAAGAAATGATAGAAAAAAAATGAAAAACTCAATAAAAGGACCTGATGATAAGAAATCTACCTGAGCAAAATGACAAAACTGTAAACAAGAGAGAGAAGAAAATTTGAGTATCCATCCAAAAATTCACATTGGAATGATAGAATGGCAGAAAATATCACCAATGAAATCATTTAAGAAAAATTCCAGGACTGAAAGGCAACAGCTGCTAAATTGAAAGGGCCTGATGAATTCCAGCAAACAATAATAAATAGATCCATATCAAGGAATTAAAGTGAAATTTCAGAACACCTGGAAACTAATAACAGATTCTACATGCTTCCATTGAGGGAAAAAATCAAAAATTAGAACCACTTCAGATTTCTCAGTAGTAACAGAAGCAAAAAGATAATGGAGCAGTGCCTTTAAAATTCTAAAGAAAAATGATTTCCAACCTAGCCTTGTATACCTAGCCAAACTATCAATCAAGCATTAAAAATATAAAATGACAATTTTCAGACACACATAAGTCTCAAAGAACATATCTCCTATATATTCTTTCTCAAAAAGCTACTAGAGAATGTGGTCCACTCCCCCTAATGACAGAATAAGTCAATAAAAAGACATGGCACATGGAAAACAAAGGTCCTACACAGAAGAAGAGGGGTGAGAGAAATCCCCACAATGGTGAATAAAATTCTAAGGATGAAAGCGGTATACCAGATATAGAAAGCAAGTAGGCTAGCCTGGAAAAATGAAAATCAAGAAACAAAAATGAGTCACGATCCTTGCTGCCACTGTACCTGAGGGGGAAAAGAAGTGTCTTCTAAATAAACATTAAAAAATCCTTAGTAAAGGACTGTACCAAATCATCTCAACTATTACTATTACATGGATGTGATTCATGGATACAGGCATCCTGGTATAAAATTACCTTCATGGATGGACCTCTGTCATAACTGTATCAAGAGAATGAGTCATGATTTCCATAATTCTGTTAGTTCAGGGCAGACAACTTTGTGTAAGTAGATTACTTAACTCTAGATCAGGAGAATAAGAATTATTTAGGACTAAATGAAATGATTTAATTGTGGTTAACATTTTATTTTTAATGGTCATATAAGAAAAATACTTTCTTCTTAATCTATCTTTAACCCTCAATTTAAGATATATTTTGTATAAATAGTCATTTAAATAGTATCTTGATCCAATACCCTCAGAATTCCAGGGGGCAGAATAGCCTATGAAAGACCTTAATACAGGTTTTAAGTTAATAAACTATGAGAATATTTTAAGAACAATTCTAGAGAAAAATACTGAATATATTGATTGGCCTTGTTTAAAAACTACTTAGAAGAATGATTAAATCTTGTATAAAGTATCATAACTGAGTCTCTCTACTTTTTATGAACCCACTTACATAGTTTCAATGAGAATCTGTTTTCCTTCCTTTCAGAATAAAATGGATAAATCAAATTTGTAACCATGACCACAGAAAAATGCAACGTTTAAAAACAAATCTCTTTTAATTAGCTATGACAGGGAACGAGGACTGCATCTCAAATGTAGAAATGATGCCTTCTAGGTCTTCACAGGATATCAATATAGTATCTCTTTCATAACTTATGGATTCCCAGCTTTAAGAGGAATAAAGAATATCATTTCCTGACAGACAAGGAACACTGACAAATGTGGGACTCTTAGAGAACCATGATACCATACAGTTTTAAGTAATGCAGGCAAAATCTCATTGAGATAAATTAAATGGCTCTTGGTTCCTAATCTTGTAATCAAGCAAATAAATAAGTAAATTATTATGCTTTATAAAACTAGACAGAACTTAACTCTTAACTCATATCAAATGGACACAGTTTTGTTAAGCAGACAAAGAGAAGTCTTTCTATACTTATCAATACGTCATTAGTTCAATAAACTAGTCAAACAAAACATCGAAATAAAGAATCAGAAAATTATTAAACAAACTTATATGATCAAATCTGTACCTTAAGGGGCAGAAACTTGGCCACGGGAAGGGTTATGGAAGAAAACTGACACTTTGTTTTGCCTCAACTTTAAGTGAGCATGCCCAGCAAGTTCCATAGCTGAAGGGTAAATAAGGGGTGAGGGATCACCCTGCACCCTAAAATTAAAAAAAGAAAACAGGATAATTCTATGTGGATCTAGCTCCCAAAATAAATGACTTCATCTCTAACTTTGGCAATAATGACAGTCTGAAGAATTATGACAAACCTTGAAGGTAAATAATTAATGTGAGAAAATGGCTGCTTTTTCACCATGATGAGGCTCAGAGATTTAGTAATCTTTGAGGGGTTTTTATTCTTTTAATACTCTGGTGGTGTTTTTTGGCTTTGGTTTTGTTTTAATTTAATGAATAAGTCCTAAAGCTGGACTCTCTCACAAACCTTTGCAAATAAACTACGTTTCTAAATGCATATTTTTCCTACTAGTAAGGGGCATGATCAAACCTACTTTTCTAAGTTGCTTTTTAAATGTATATAAGTTCTAGCTCCAGTAAGGAAGAATACTGTCATTTTCCATATATCTCCTTGTACTACAGGGCTCCCTAAAGCTTCACGTAGCTGCCTCTTAGTAAATATTCATGTCTTACTAATAGATTCATCAATTGGTTGAAGCCAGAGATGAAAAGTGTGTCAGGAACAAATGCTAACATTTTATATAATTAATCTCAATTAATCTCTCAAAATAAGCCTACCAGATAGGTGGTATCACCATTTTATATGTAAGAAATACTGCTGGGAAACACAAATTGGCCAGGTTCCAATACAAAATTACTATACTTTCCACTTCACGGTATTACTAACTGGTTTTAGGAAAATTATTTGTCTTTTCTGTTGTTCTTTCTTTTTCTTCTGTCAATTTGCTTGCATATTTTTAATCTTCCAACTATTATATCACTTAAAATATGTTTGATGGAGAAGAGAATTACACAACACAAAATAATTATGTCATTCCATCTTTTCATCAAATCCTTATTAATTTCATACATATGTCCTTCAGAATTGTATTTTAGAAACTTCTTATTAATAGGTAAGCAATGGTGTTTTTTAATTTTTTTCTATTTCTTAATGAATGGGATTAAAGAATTTTTTCCAAAAGTTATTTTACTATTTATAATTTTCCAGATGCAAAGTACCTGTCAAATCTTTTGACAATTTACCCAGTGGATGCTTGGCTAAGTAAACTTCACGGTTAATTATTTAAAAACAACAACAACTAAAAGTTCTGACATGTAGATTATCATACATCAAATGAAAGGAGCTAGAACATCTTACTCTTTTCTTTTTTTTTGGCACCTAAAACAAAGGGGTTCTATTCTTTCAATAAGAAAATATTTATTGAATATTAAGGTACGTATTGTGGAATGCAATTTTATACTTTTATTAGCAGTCTTATTATACCTAATTAGAAAGGGTTTGTCTTTAAAATGCGACATTTGCCAGATACATCAGTAAGATAAAATTCCTAACCGCAGGAAGCTTATAAAGTACTACATAAATAACTATAAACATAAAAGTTGAAAGGAATAAATGCCTTTAAAAGAGATACAAAGTAAAAAGAGAAATTAGAGAACTTCCAGCTGAGGATAACAATATCCTTTATTAGGTACATTATGCAGGCACCATGGCATCAATGATTTTTTATTTACAAAAATCAAGGATTTGTATCAGAATATGTTCTCCTAAAAGTAATACTTTCTTTCCCACCTGTGAGATTTTGAATACCCTCTTTATTCTCTTTACTAAGAATATCCTTCTAATTCTTCTTTTAAAATACAACTCTTCTGGGACTTCCCTGGTGGTCCAGTGGTAAGACTCTACGCTCCCAATGCCGGGGGTCCATGTTTGATCCCTGGTCAGGGAACTAGATCCCACATGCCGCAACTAAAGATCCCACGTGCCGCAACTGAGACCCGGTGCAGCCAAATATTTTTTAAAAAATTTTTTTAAATACAACTCTTCTAAGGTTTCCTTGATCTCCCCCCAACAGAGTCCCACTTTCTGTGCCTTACACAGATATCTATTGTGTTACACTTATCATCCACAGAGAGCTGTTTTTTAATTACTTATTACTTACTTATCAGATAAATTTTACTTGTAAGCAAAGAATTTATGACCACAGTTATTTTTTACCTGTGTATATTACAAGGCCCTCAAAAATCACATTTTCCATCTTGAGAAATCATAAACTCAACTTTGAAACTAAAAGAAGCAGTTCAAACAATTGTCAGAGTTTACCTACAGTCCTTCATCCTTTTAAAGTAAGTTAACTGGCAAGATTCAAAGATAGTACACTGAATTCTTGCAAAACTAATCATGATTTAATGTTTTCAAAAGCAAGCAGAAAGAGGAAAAACTCTGCCTAATAAGGTAAATATTTACAGTAACTACAATCTGTCAGGAATCATGACTACAAAGCTCTCAAAATTCCATTTCAAAGGAAGATATATAGTTACAACTGGATCTAATTCTTAAAACAGAAAACCAGTTTTCAATATCAAATTATGAATTAATTAGAGACCACTTCTCCAGCTGCCTTTAGTAGCAGAAAAGGCTAACTGTTCTCTAATGCCCATTTCTCTCCTTGTTTTATAAAATTTTCTAATTTTAGCTGGTTGTCCAGCCAGATACTACATTTCCCAGCCTACCTTTCCCAGCTAAGTATGTTCCAGTGATTAAATTCTCACCCATAGCACATGAACCTAAATGATAGTACTACTTCCAGATGAGGCTCTCAAAACAATGAGTGTGCACTCCCATTGTTCTTTCTCCCTTGCCCCTGGCTGGTGAAAGCAGCCACGTTCAACCCAGAAACCATGTTCAACATATGGAAACCATACAATAAGCCAAAGCCACTTACAAACCTGAAGACTTTTCCTCTGTATTATTACACAAGAGAAATAAACATCCTTAATAGTAACAGAGTGTCTCAGAGCAGTTTAGCCTTTACTGTAATCCAATCAGCTCCTGACATTGACTACCTAAAAGGAAATAAAAGAAGTTCAAAAACAGTCTCTTTTCCATACTCTTCCCCATTTCTTCCTTTTCTTGAGACATTTAATCTAATAACAGTAACAGGGCAGGTACACTCCTAAGCTGGAAAGTCTTAGCTGAAAATGAGCTGAAGCAGTCAAGTCATTCATTATTGTTTCACCAATCTCTTTTTCTTTTGCTCCTGGTCCTCAAAACAGCAGAAACTCTTCCTACCTTCTAAGTTTACCTTTCCACACAATGGAAGACATCATCTTGGACAATTACTGGCCCAAGGAGAGATCCTTTTACAGCCCTGTCAGTTCTGAGAACCACTATTCCAACATACAATTCAAGTTCCTTATTAGAATGTAAAAGTGCCATACACATAATTCCTGGGTACCTACCAAGACATTAGTTCCCAAAGTAGCACAGGGCTACACAAACAACAAAGAAAGGGAGAAAGGATTATACAGTTTGACATAATAACACTACTACCTCACATCATCATCGTCAAAAGGGGTCTCTCAGGGCTTCCCTGGTGGCGTGGTGGTTGAGAGTCCGCCTGCTGATGCAGGGGACGCGGGTGCGTGCCCCGGTCCGGGAGGATCCCACATGCCACAGAGCGGCTGGGCCCGTGAGCCATGGCCGCTGAGCCTGCACATCTGGAGCCTGTGCTCCGCAACGGGAGAGGCCACAACAATGAGAGGCCCGCGTACCGCAAAAAAAAAAAAAAAAAAAGGGGGGGGTCTCTCTCCCAAACTAAAGGGAATATATCTAGTTGTTCCTAGTTATCAGAACTATAACTGATAATTCTGTTATTCTGTATAACAAAAAATAACACAAAATTCTTAATAATATTCTAAACAATGAAAAACTGCAGACATGAATAAGTGAATATTTCTGATGGTAAAGTGAATATTTCTGATGGTAAAGGTCATCTTCATTTCCCAGACATTCATGTTTACATAGGTCCAATTATAACGACTCTCAGGAAGGTAATATCAACTGTACCCTTAGGCCTGCCACATTTTTTGGAAGGTGACCAAGGAGATGCCCGTGTCATTCTCTTAAAAACTCAAAAACCCAAAGATCAAAATTCAAAACTGAAAACGTTCACATTGTACAAATAAACACTAGCGCCCTGGTTTTCTCACTTTGAAGCACTTAAAAAACTGGAAATGCTGCACAGCAATCATAGTGTCTCCAATACAAGATGGATTCCACCATACAACTTGAAGCATATATAAACAGTTTAATTTTGTGGAATTCACTTCTCTGTTTTGAAAAAAGTAAAATAACAGAAAAAAACCACTGATTTCCTCTGCAGATTGCATGACAATCTAAGAACACTGAGAAGTAATTTTTAGTCTTGGACTCTCTAAAGAACATAACAAGATCAAATGGGCAAGGATTTAAAAAAAAGAAGCTCCACTAATGGATAGGTAGTTTCTAGATACTCTAGAAAACTAACAAGGACAATGCTCCCCAGAGCTACTTGATATTTTTGTAACCTACTGTTAAAATATCACCTTATTTTTATTTATAATGCCCTACAGCTGTTAGGAACTCAAAAGCAAGAACTTTACTCTCAAACTTCTTTCTACATGTGACTCCTTTGAAAAACTTGGTATGACAATGTATGAATTTTCCATATACCTCAAAACTTAAAAACAAAAAGTATAATAGAAATCTTTCTAAACCAAATCATATACCTCTTTGTCTTCTTGAACAAATTCAGCATAATTAAATATTCCTATAATTCAGAATCATAATAAGATCATCTATTACCATAATGAACGTGCTATAAATACTAATTTGTCTTTAAGAATAACAATTCCCAAATTAAATAACCTCAAAACTAAGTTTTTAAATTCTTGTTCTAACACTTGAAATCTGACCGCTCTTCACTATCAAGATGCCAGCCATCTCTTCTTGCCCCTATCCATATGCATTTTTCTAGTAGCATTTCTCCTGTCCCTAATTATCTATTATAGTCTGAAAACACAAATACCACAATACATCAGAACTATGAAAAGTTCTCAGGTAAGGGCAAAGGTCATACACAAAAAAATAAAAATATGCAAACTTCTGTAAGTGGATTTGCTTGAAAAATATCCAAAGACAAAATTTTTTCATTAGAAAGAAAATGCTGAAGAAAAGCCAATAAAATCTTAACACAATTTCTACCTATTTCTTAGATTTATTTTTATAAAGCCAATAATATTTTACCATATGATTTTTAACTTTAACTTCCTTGATTTCTTCTTTACATGCAACCACCAATTTTCAAATTTAACTATATTCAACAAAAATATTTTTACAATAATCTGACATTCTTTCCTCTACCTAATATAAAAATAATTTTTAAAAAGTAGGTTTACAATTGAAATACACTATCAATCAAGATTATACTTTTCACTGCAATCAGCACAAAGAATAGATTTAATAGAGAATGAATGTATACTAATACTTAGGGAAACATCCTTATGAGAGGAATATTTAATGTTACCAAAGAGACTAAAAAGAAAATTTTTTACCTTAATTATATATTATTTATTAGGTTCCACACTGGCCAAAAATGAATCAGATAACTTTTCAAAATTTCTGTTTAAAAAAAAAAAAAAGGTCGGGCTTCCCTAGTGGCACAGTGGTTAAGAATCCACCTGCCAGAAGACCTAAATAGACATTTCTCCAAAGAAGATATACAGATTGCCAACAAACACATGAAAGAATGCTCAACATCACTAATCATTAGAGAAATGCAAATCAAAACTACAATGAGGTATCACCTCACACCAGTCAGAATGGCCATCATCAAAAAATCTACAAACAATAAACGCTGGAGAGGGTGTGGAGAAAAGGGGACCCTCTTGCACACTGTTGGTGGGAATGTAAATTGATACAGCCACTATGGAGAACAGTACGGAGGTTCCTTAAAAAACTAAAAATAGAACTACCATATGACCCAGCAATCCCACTACTGGGCATATACCCTGAGAAAACCATAATTCAAAAAGAGTCATGTACCAAAATGTTCAGCAGCTCTATTTACAATTGTCAGGACACGGAATCAACCTAAGTGTCCATTGACAGATGCATGGATAAAGAAAATGTGGCACATATATACAGTGGAATATTACTCAGCCATCAAAATAAATGCAATTGAGTTATTTGTAGTGAGGTGGATGGACCTAGAGACTGTCATACAGAGTGAAGTAAGTCAGAATGAGAAAAACAAATACCGTATGCTAACACACATATATTGAGTCTAAAAAAAAAAATGGTTCTGAAGAACCTAGGGGCAGGACAGGAATAAAGATGCAGACATGGACTTGAGGACGTGGGGAGGGGGAAGGGTAAGCTGGGACAAAGTGAGTGAGTGGCATGGACTTATGTATACTACCAAATGTAAAATAGATAGCTAGTGGGAAGCAGCCACATAGCACACAGAGATCAACTCAGTGCTTTGTGACCACCTAGAGGGGTGGGATAGGGAGGGTGGGAGGGAGACGCAAGAGGGAGGAGATATGGGGATATATGTATATGTGTAGCTGATTCACTTTGTTATAAAGCGAAAACCAACACACCATTGTAAAGCAATTATACTCCAATAAAGATGTTAAAAAAAAAAAGAAACCACCTGCCAATGCAAGGGACACGGGTTCGAGCCCTGCTCCGGGAAGATCCCACATTGCACGGAACAACTAAGCCCATGCGCCACAACTACTGAGCCTGCACTCTAAAGCCAGCAAGCCACAACTACTGAGCCTGCACGCTACAGCTACTGAAGCCCGTGCGCCTAGAGCCCATGCTCCGCAACAAGAGAAGCCACCACAATGAGAAGTCTGCGCACCACAAAGCCTGCACCCCCACTTGCCACAACTAGAGAAAGGCCACACACAGCAAAGAAGACCCAACACGGCCAAAAATAAATTAAATAAATAAATTTGAAAAAAAAAAAAAAGGTCTACATTAAACACAGAAGAAAAATTCTGTTTTCAAATACTGTAGAACACTATCTTGGTAACCTATTTTTCTCATTTCTAACTTCATACTTGAACTATTTTCATGATGCTATATTCTAAAGCAGATTAAAACTGGAAATGTTGTCCTATACCCTCTACCATGTCATCCCTATTAACGTTATACCATTATAAGAAACCAGTAAGATAACACCTTAATAAAAATTTTTGAGTTCCTAAAAACAATACATTTTTGTGGGATGTACAGGAAATGCATCATATTCATGAATTTAAAAAAAAACCTAACAGTATAAAGATGTAAACTTACCCTAATTTAGGTTTTATGCAATTCTAAACAAAACTTCAAATAGTTGGTTTTTAAACTCTGCCAAATGTATGTACAAAAGGAGGGAAAATTAGCTTAGAAAATTGTGAAAAGGAATGATATCTACTGCCCCTTCATATATTTATATAGTTTATAGCACTACAGAAAATAAGACAATGCAGTACTGCTATATAAACAAGACCCAGTTCCAGGGTTGTTAACCTGCTTTTAGATTTTACATTACATACTCTTGTGAGAAGATGATAAAACTGTAACTCTTTCCCCAGAAAGAAAAAAGCACATATGTACACTCACACAAAATTGCATATATCATGGAATCCACGGAAGTTTTTTAAGTATCTCTAGAACCCCCAAAGGCCAATGGACCTGAAGTTAAATATCCCTAGTAAATGAAGCAGAATTGATAGCTCAAACTTAGTAAGTTATGATCAAAGGAAGAAATGTATCATCAACATAAAATTCTAAGAAAATTAGGAAAAGATGGAAACTAGCAACCCATCTTTACGCAATGTCAAAATAAACTGCATATAGGCTAAAAGGTACTTTTTAAGGTAATTAAAACATCCAGAAAAAATAAACAGAACAGACGAACATTTAGTTCATCTTACAGTATTTTTTATGCAGAGAAGTCCTTGAAGAAATAACACATGAAAAAGCAGTGCATGTGACTTCATACAAATGTAACAATTCTAAATATGTAAAACCATAGCAATTAAAAAAAAAAATCTTAACTAAAAAAAAACTTCAGGGCTTCCCTGGTGGCGCAGTGGTTGAGAGTCTGCCTGCCGATGCAGGGGACACGGGTTCGTGCCCCGGTCCGGGAAGGTCCCACATGCTGCAGAGCGGCTAGGCCCATGAGCCATGGCTGCTGAGCCTGCGTGTCCAGAGCCTGTGCTCCACAATGGGAGAGGCCACAACAGTGAAAGGCCCGTGTACCACAAAAAAAAAAAAAACTTCAAAAAATATGAAAAGCAAAGGGCTAATATCCATAAATAACTTATACATAAGGAACATATTAACATTTACCACAGAAAAAGATACATAAAATAACCTCAAACAGCAAAGTCACAAAAAATGAGAACGTTGCAATATATATTAAATATTTAAAAGTTCAGTTTCACTAGTTATCAGAAAAAATGCTAACCACCAAATTGATGGTGGTATAGGAAATGCTTTTCAATAAAACTAAGTTTTTATCAGTTTTGTAAATTACTTTAAAAGCCCTTTGTAACAGTAATTTCAAAAAAATATTATGTGATGTAGATCATGACTCATGTACAAGGATGTTCACTGCAGCTTTATTTATAATAGAGAAATGGGCAACAAAATGTTCAATAAGGAAATAAACATTTAGTAAGTCACAGTACATTCTTATTAAAGACACCATACATAGCCATTTAAAAATATATTTCAAGAACATTTGATAATTTGGGATATTTTCACAAAATAACTATTATGTAATCATTAAAAAAATTTTCAAAAGAATAATGAAATGGATAAATATCCACAATAAAATACTAAGTTAAAAGGGCATGAATGAAATTATGATCCAAATGATAAACTAATTGATCAATCAATAAATGGAAACGTCACAAAAATCACAAAAAAATAGTGTTTATTTCTAATTAATTTTCAATACTTTCCAAATGTGCTATAGTGAAAAAGATTTTAAATGACTCCCAGTAACTTGGTATTCATTCGGTAACCTAGTCTTAATAGTAACTGAAATTCCACAACATGCTTGTTATTGATAGTGTACCAATGAACAAACAGTAGATGTTCAGACAATTCATTAATCTGAGTTTTAAATTTATAGAACTATATTTGCCTTTCTAATAAATGTAACAGCAAAACTGTCCTACCAATACATATTTACATAGTACATTATGTTCTTCAGTGTTTCAAGTGCCTCTTATGATCTTCCACATTAACCTGAGGCAATCATTTGTATATGCAAATGAAAACATAAGCTTAAATATATAAACCAAAATATTTCACTTTTTTGGAAGTGCAGAATGAACCATGCCCTATGATCAAAGTTGTTTTCTTAACCTAACACATACACACAGACATAGACATAGATACAGAAAATACAATGTATTTCCAACTCTAAAACACCTGAAATAATGTCTGGAGGGTGGAGGGGGTGTGCTGGGTAATTACCCTGGAAGCATAAAAGGGAAAAGATTACACAACTGCCCTCTAAATATATTTCTCTGTAGAAGACTTCAGAGGTTCAAAAATTATATCAACAAATTTTCTGTTGAGAAAAAAAGAATTATTCCCATCACTGCATTCTATCTCCTTTGTGATGTCATTTTTTAAAACTCCACCATCCAAAAGTATTCCCTTCAATCACATCTATTTAATACTTAACCGTTCTTGTAGGCAATAAAGTCCCTAAACCAACCAAGATTATAAAGCAACAGCCACTTCTTCATCTGACAAGTGACTGACTTAAACTCAGAGTTACATAACCAACCAAGAAAACAACTGTTGTATATACAAACCACAGATGAAATTTATGACAACCATTTACAAGTTTTCAGCCCAGTAAGAAATAATTTACACAATGGTAGAATTATATCAAATCGTATAAAACTTCTCCCAGAGGTTTATATAAGATTTAAATACAGTGACACTACCATTTTAAAGTAAAATAATCAGTAACATACTTATAACTACTTTAAGAAACTAAAACCAGGAACATACAATTTTTAAAAATCTAACACAATTGTATCTTACACACATGTATATATGGTAGTTTGTTTTTTTTAATCAACTGATTTATCAGTGATTCACAATTTCCTCATAAAGGCCTCAGTGTAGTTGGGAGTTCTTTGTACAATTCTTTATCAGAAAAATTTACCAAGTTTAAGTACTATATTTTATATATCATTACAAACAAAATGCTAAGGAAATGATTAATTTTAAAAGTCAAGGTACCAAAAATAATCTAACTGAAACAGTAATGGACAAGTGATCAGAGACAGAAAAAATGTAAAACTCAAATGCAAGCAAGATCAGAGGCACACACTGATTAAATTAAAACTTCACCGACTGAGTATCAAATATTTTTTTAAAAAGTAAATACCCAAGGAGATTGAGATTTCTTTTTAAACATTATACAGATTCTTCCAATGCCCCTTCCCCCTCATTTTTCCAAACTCAAATTGTTTCTATTTTGAAAACATTCCATAAAAGAACTGGTAAAGATAGGGTTAAAAATGTATTTGCAAATATGCAGTTCAAATAATTGCACTTCCCGTGAGAACACCACTAGGTGCTGATCTTCCGCTCCCTAAATATAAACTTGAATCCAGCAATACCCTTAAAGTGAAATAAAAATCGAGAACCACAAGGGGACAATCATTTTTACACAAAATTAAGTCCACAGCTTCTCAGAGAATCGGAGAAATACAAGAAAGGAGTTTGAGGTCGGTACAGGAATACAACATAACAGAAATGTTTTCCTTTTAAAATATAGGAATTCGAGCGTAACAAAACGAAACCCCTCAAGAATGAGTAAAATTAAATCTAGAACCCGAATGGCGTCCAACAAGAACATTAGATCTTGAAAATGAATATTGCGCTTGCGCAGCCACCGCCCCGCCAGCTGCACAACTGCAGCTAGAGCCCGACCCCGCAAGATCACGTGCTCCCATGCAGCGCCCGCCCGCAGCTCCGCAGCCGCGCAGGCGCAAACACAGCTCCTGCAGCCGCCATAATGCGGTCTTGACTCTAAAGAAATACAATAATAATTTAACAAAATGTGGTTATAATAGCCCCTGGGACTCACATATACCTTTCGAGGTGGGAGATGAGGGAGGCGGAACCAAGTTCCTTCCGACAGAGCCGTCCCGCGCAGCCGTCCCCACCGCTGCAGCCTCAGTCTCGCGCGCTTCAGTCTCCGCGCCACCGCCGCCGCTGCCGCCGCCGCCGCCGCCTCCGCAGATTCAAAAACAAACCCGCTTCTCCCTTGCACGCGCCGGGGCCGTTATGCAAATTATCGTAGGCGGGGCTCGGCGGTCGTAATATTGGTCACGCCCACCATGCTTTTAGCCAATGGGCTCACGGACTGGCCGTTCCCCATGCAAATCTTCTGGTTTTTTATTTGAATGAGAAAAATTGGCCCCGCCTCCTGCCGTGGAAAAGAGAAGGAAGTCTGAGGTGGTGGCGCTGCGCCTTTCAGTTGCAGTGAGGTGTGTTTTTTGAGTGGAGCGTTGCCCAACCAGTGAGTAGCGCTTTGTGAGCGCCCTCTATGAGCCTCAGGAAGGAAGGAAGGGAGGAAGGGAGGAAGGAAGGAAGGAAGGAAGGAAGGAAGGAAGGAAGGAAGGAAATAGGTAGGTGAAAGTTAAAGAGCTGAGGGAAAGATTTTCGAAAAAGGCTGAAGTATGTTAGGTTGTTTATCGTTTATATTAAAAAGTCAGAAAATATACTTCACACTGTGTAAATCACGAGGGAGTGGCGCAAACACATCTTTTCTTTCAGTCCTGTGCCAGAGCAAGCGCTTCCAGTCATACCCTTCCACCTGTTGTATCCCTGTTATTCAGTTTTATTTTGGGAGCCAACCCTTCATGAAGGCCACAGAGTGTAATGAAAAAGGTGCCTCTGTATTTGTTGGGATATCTGGGCTCACGTCCAAGTACTCCTGCTTACGTGCCTGTTCCTTGAAATAAGTGCGTTACTCAGTTTTCTCTTCTCTAAAATGGTGATAATGGCTCTAATTCAAATCAGTTGAGAGGGCTAAATGATAGGATAAATATAAGTGTGTTTTGCAAAGCAAAAGCAGCCTAGCAAATATATGGTGAGGTTTGGTGTCGTTTTTTAACATCATCTCTCCCTTAAATTAATCTATTCGTTCAATATTTATTTAGCAATGCCGGTGTTCCAGACCTATATTAGGTGCCTGTCCTCAAGAAATCTCTACTACAGTGAAGGAGACAGAAAAGTAAACAGGAAATTTTGTAAGTAATAAGAAATTAGTGCAGGGTGGTTAATACTTATTTCTATAATTTGGGGCTTTCAACTTAGTTGAAATACTGCATGGCTTTTGGGAGGATCACCTAATCTAGACTTGGAGAATCAGTAATGCCTTCCTAGAAGAAGTAATCTCTAACATGAGAACTGATTTAATAGATTTCTTGCCTAAAAGCTGAACTTTATTGTGAAAGCAATGAGGAATCACTTAAAAGGTTTTAAGTTAGGAAATAACACAATTAGATTTGCATTGCTTAATTGCTAAGCTTTGTAAAGTCCTTAGCACAAAACATAGTACATGGGTTCTCAATAAATTACAAATAGAGGCTCAGTTATAACAACTTATGTATTGTAATTTATTTAGTACGTAGTGCTCAATTATAAAATAGATGCTCAGCAAATTATAAATAATATCAATATTTAAAGTTCCATTCTATAAAAAGAGAAATGGGATAGGAATAACAGAGTTCATTAGGTTTCTCTTTGTCTTCTATAAGCAAATAGAAAGGAATCATTTTTAGAATAGCTCACTCTCAATTGTCTTGGCTAATGGCAAAGGGAAGGTAATTGAACATGAACTCACCAATTGATCAATTTTCTTTCTTGCTCATATTCTAGACTTGCCTCCCTAAAACTCCAGTTAGACAGTTTTATTGTGTTTGAATTTCCTCAAATATCCTCAACCACATGTTTACAGTCTCTTGAGCTGTCTACCTGCTGGTTAATGCAACCAATCATTCATTGTTTCATTCAACAAGTACAGCCTTTATTATTTATTCACACACTGTTCTAAACATTGGAGATGCCCAGAGGAAATGACACTGCCTCTGGTAGGGAAAGAGTCGTATATACAGATACATATTATGAGATCATTACTATCATGGAGGTATATACTAAGTATAAAAGAAATGTAGGGGCTTCCATGGTGGCGCAGTGGTTGAGAGTCCGCCTGCCGATGCAGGGGACACGGGTTCATGCCCCGGTCCGGGAAGATCCCACATACCGCAGAGTGGCTGGGCCCGTGAGCCATGGCCGCTGAGCCTGCGCGTCCGGAGCCTGTGCTCCACAACGGGAGAGGCCACAACAGTGAGAGGCTCGCGAACCGCAAAAAAAAAAAAGAAATGTAAAAAAAAGAACCTAAAACTTCCTCATGGAATATAGGAAAATTTCACAGAACAGGTGATGCTTGATCTGGCTTATAATGTAGAACTTAAAGTGGCTGTCAGAATAGGTACAAAAGAAGGAGAATTCAAATTAGGTAAAACAGAAATGCAAAGACACTGAAAAAAGAAAAAGGTATGGCTTCAATTTATAGTTGGGATGATATTCAGAATGTTTATCAATCCTTGTGGTACCAGGCACTGGTCCATTAGAATACAAGAAGGTTTGAAGACCCCCTACTTTGTCAAATGTTAATCCTCTAGTTGTAGGATTGTAGAGAGGTCCAGGGGTTCTTCAGCTGGGCACCAAGACAGACTGGCTGGTAGGAGGGGTATTCAGGGTAGGGTGGCTACTTACCAATCAGTACTGAAGGATTTCCATATTTTACCCACCATTGTGGGCTTATGTATATATACAGGCTGAATAGACTTCTAGAAAAAAAGTGCTGAAGTAAAGCAATATCACAGAAAAAAAAATCCAAAAACAAAAAGCAAAAAACCCTAAAATAATAAACATTTTTAAATGAATTTCAGTTGTAGCAATTGAGCAGCAATTGAGCAAGGAAAACTGAACTTTTGAAAAACAGTATAAACTTGAAAAAGGAACAACTGAAGAGGAAAACTGAAGTTTCTAAGTACTATAATATGAGACAGTCTAATTTAGTGATTAAAAAAATGGGCTCTGAAGATTTACTACCTGAATTAAAATTTTTTCTCTACTTCTTACTTACTGCCTGTTCTAAACTTCTCTAACCAAATGGTTCCAGAAATATCAAATGGACATGAAAAAAATAGCCCTTATCTGGTAAGGTTTTTACAAAGATTGAATTCTGGTAAAACACTTCAAGGAATACTGGGTATATAGTAATACTTTGATAAGTGTTAGCTAATAGTAATCATAGTAGTAATAGTAGTAGTAGTACTAGTAGTACTTGTCAGAGTAGTAATGGTACAGGCATAGATCAGCTTGAGCAGTTTCTATCTGTACATCCTATACTACCAATAAGAAAGAATATGAATTAACCATAACCTGATAATTATTATTATTATCCTCCATTTCTCAGAGAAGTTTACTGAGGTGTTAAGTAGGCAAACCTGGGAAAACTTAAGAAATAACTTCCTGGGCTTCCCTGGTGGTGCAGTGGTTGAGAGTCCGCCTGCCAATGCAGGGACACGGTTTCGTGCCCCGGTCCGGGAAGATCCCACATGCCGCGGAGCGGCTGGGCCCGTGAGCCATGGCCACTGAGCCTGCGCATCCAGAGCCTGTGCTCCGCAAGGGGAGAGGCCACAACAGTGAGAGGCCCGTGTACAGGAAAAATAAATAAATAAATAAAATAAAATAAAAATAGAAAGGAACTGGGCCTTCCCTAAGGAGAGAGGTTCTCTTTAATGGTTTGATGAAGTAAGCAGCCATGTTGAAGAAGCCCACATAGAAAGTTACTACAAGTGGCCTATAGAATCTTTGGATAGTCTCTAGAACCTCAGGGTGGGCATTAGCCAACAGTGAGCAAAAAAGCCAAGACTCTCAATCATATAGCCATAAGGAAATGAATTCTACCAACAAACCAAATGAATTTGGAAGTAGATTCTTTTTTTTTTTTTTTCCCAGTACGCGGGCCTCTCACTGTTGTGGCCTCTCCCGTTGCGGAGCACAGGCTCCAGATGCGCAGGCTTAGCGGCCATGACTCACGGGCCCAGCCGCTCTGCGGCATGTGGGATCTTCCCAGACCGGGGCATGAACCCGTGTCCCCTGCATCGGCAGGCGGACTCTCAACCACTGCACCACCAAGGAAGCCCTGGAAGTAGATTCTTTACCAGTCAAGCTCTCAGATGAAAATTCAGCCCAAATAACACCTTGATTATAGCCTTACGAGACTTTGAGCAGAGGATCCATCTAAGTCAGACTCAAACTCCTGACCCACACAAACTGAGATAATAAATGCCATTATTTTAAGTTACTGAATTTGTGGTAATTTGTTACTTAGCAATAGAAAACTAATACAGGAAGTCATCAAAGAAGGGAAGGGATACCTTAAAATCTTCGAAGGTAGATAGGTGACCTAAATGGATAAAATAGGTCCTAAGTAAAAGATATTGCCTGGCATTTGTAAAAAGGCTAGAACTAGTACTGTAATTATAGCTGGGCAAGAGGGACCTGTGTTTGGGTCCTCATATTTTAGAAAGCCCCTACATATAATAAACATACACACACACATTTAAAAGAACACATGAATGCCTTTGTCACTCAGAATATGACAGTCAGCAGTACCACATGGGGAACTGTGATCTTAAATATCTGCTCTCCTAATACTTTTCAAGGCCTCAGGGGAATGATTCCCCACATTTCTTGCTCTATGTCCTCAAAAACAAAAGGAAACTATCAGAATGTTGTGAAGGTTAGGGAGTAGAGACACACACAGCTTTAGAGTATGCAAATATTTGAGCAGCAGGATAGGTAAGAAAAAAACTTTAACTTCTCAGATGCTTCTCTGCTATTAGTGCAGACTTAATAGATTTTTGCACAGTGAATTCACTTGCCAATAGTGCCAAACCTCCATTTTCTTGCTTTTTTGAATGTTCCAGTTTGTGGTTCTGTAGATACTCAGAATTTATTGCCATATTCCTAACATTTGGGGAAAAAAATTAATATTAAATAATCCATGTTATTATTATATTTGTATACCATACACGTAGATGTTGATGGAACATAAATGAAACATGATATTCAGTTTTTAAATTAGCAACTAAATTACACTGAGCTCTAGAATTATAAGTAATTCTATTTTCATTAAAATACTTCATTCCTGAGCAATGGGTCAAAAAAGAATTCAAAGAGAAATCAAAAAATACATTGAGACAAATGAAAAAGGAACACAACATACCAAAACTTATGGAATGCAACAAAAGGATTTTCTAAGAGGTAAATTCATAGTTATAAATGCCTACATCAAGAAACAAGAAACTAACACAACATTGTAAAGCAATTATACTCCAATAAATATGTTAAAAAGAAAGAAATAAAAACAAGAAAAATTTCATACAACCTAACTTTATACCACAAGGAACTAGAAAAACAAGAATAAATGAAACCCAAAGTTTGTAGAAGGGAGGGAATAACAGAGATCAGAGCAAAAATAATTAAAATAGAGGCTAAAAAAAAAAATTTTTAAGGATCACTGAAACTAAGAGGTGGTTTTTTGAAAAGATAAAAAAATTGACAAAGCTTTAGCTAGACTCACCAAGAGAAAAGACTCAAACAAGTAAAATCAGAAATGAAAGAGGAGAAATTATAACTGATACCCTAGAAATACAAAGGCTCACAAGACACTACTGTGAACAATTATACACAGATAAATTGGACAACCTAGAAGAAATGGATAAATTCCTAGAAACATACAACCTACCAAGACTGAAGCATGAAGAAATAGAAAATCTGGACACACCAATTAACTAGTAAGGAGGTTGAATTAGTAATCAAAAATTTTCCAACAACAAAAGTCCAGGACCAGATAGTTTCACTGGTGAATTCTACCAAACATTTAAAGGCAAACTAATTCCAATTCTCTTCAAAATCTTCCAAAAAAATAGGAGAGGAAGGAACACTTTCAAATTCATTTTAGGAGGACAGCATTACCCTGATACCAAAACCAGAAAAGGATGCCACCAGCAAAGAAAGTAACAGACTAATATCCCTGATGAACATAGATGCAAAATCTTCAACCAAATATTAACAAACTGAATTCAATTAGCAAACAATACATTAAAAGAATCATAGACCATGATAAGCTGGTCTATGATTCCAATAAAGTGGAACTTATTTCAGGTATGCAAAGATGGTCAACATCTGCAAATCAATCAATGTGATACATCACATTTAAAAAATTAAGGATAAAAATCATATGATCAGCTCAACAGATGCAGAAAAAATGTTTGACAAAATTCAACATCCATTTATGATAAAAACTCTCAACAAAGTGGGTGTAGCGGGAACATACCTCAACATAATAAAGGCCATATACAACAAGCCCACAATTACTATCACCCTCAAGGGTAAAAAGCTAAAAGCTTTTCCTCTAAGATCAAGAACAATACAAGAATGCCCACTCTGGACACTTTTATTAACACTGTATTGGAAGCCCTAACCAGAGCAATTAGACAAGAAAAAGAAATAAAAGTCATACAGATCAGAAAGAAAACAGTAAAACTGTCATTATGACAGTTTTATGTAGATGACATGATATGATATAGAGAAAACCCTAAAGAGTCACAAAGAATCACACACACACACACACACACACACACACACTTACACACCTGAATAGCCAAAGCAACCTTGAGAAAGAACAAATCTGGAAGCATCATTGTCCCCGATTTCAAACTATATTACAAAGCTATATTAATCAAAATAGTATGGTACTGGCATATAAATAGACATATAGGTCAGTGGAACAGAATAGAGATCCCAGAAATAAATCCATAAATATAGAGTAAATTAATTTACAACAAAGGAGCCAGGAATATACAATGGGGAAAGGAAAGTCTCTTCAATACATGGTGTTGGGAAATCTGGATAGCCACATGCAAAGGAATGAAGCTGGACCACTGTCTTATACCATATATAAAAATTAACTCAGATTAAAAACTTAAGTGTAAGAACTGAAATCATAAAAATCCTAGAAAAAAACATAGGTTTTAAACTCATTGACATTAGTCTTAGTGATGATTTTTTTGGACTTGACACCAAAAGCAAAGGCAACAAAAAAAATAAATAAGTGGGAGTATACCAAACTAAAAAGCTTCTGCACAGCAAAGGAAACCATCAACCAAATGAAAAGGCAACCTACAGAATGGGAGAAAATATATGCAATTTCATAATTGATAATGAGCTAATATTCAAAATATATAAAGAACTCATACACTCGATAGCAAAAAAAAAAATCCAATTGAAAAATGGGCACAATATCTAAATAGACATTTTTCCACGAAGACATACAAATGGCCAACGGTACATGAAAAGGTGATCAAATCACTAATCATCAGGGAAATGCAAATCAAGACCACAATGAGATATCATCTCACTTTTATTAGAATGACTATTACCAAAACAACAATAGATAATAAGTGTTGACGAGGTTGTGGAGAAAAAGGGAACCCTTGTGCACTGTTGCTGGGAATGTAAATTGGTGCAGCCACCATGAAAAACAGTATGGAGATTTCTCAAAAAATTAAAAATAGAACTACCATATGATCCAGCAATTACACTTTTAGGTATTTATCCAAAGGAAATTCAAATACTAACTCAGGAAGATATATGCACCCCCATGTTCCTTATAGCATTATTTACAATAGCCAAGACATGGAAGCAACCCTAAGTGCCCATCAACGGCTGAATGAATAAAGAAGATGTGGTATATAGAGAGAGAACAAAATATTATTCAGCCATAAAAAAAAAAAAGAATGATATCCTGCCATTTGCAACAACATGGATGGATCCTGAGAGCATTTGGCTAAGTGAAGTAAGTCAGAGAAAGACAAATACCATATGATCTCGCTTACATGTGGAATCTAAAAAACAACAAAAAAGCAAAGTAGGGCTTCCCTGGTGGTGCAGTGGTTCAGAGTCCACCTGCTGATGCAGGGGACACAGGTTTGTGCCCCGGTCCAGGAAGATCCCACATGCTGCGGAGTGGCTGGACCCGTGAGCCATGGCTGCTGAGCCTGCACGTCCGGAGCCTGTGCTCTGCAACAGGAGAGGCCACAACAGTGAGAGGCCCGCATACCGCAAAAAAAAAAAAAGCAAAGTAGAAACTAAACTCATAGATACAGAAAACAGGTAATTGCCAAAGGTATGGGGTAAGGAGGTGAGTGAAAGGGGTCAAAAGGTACAAACTTCCAGTTATAAATAAGTCATGTGTATGTAGTGTACGGCTTTGTGACTATGGTTTAAAACACTGTATTATGTATTTGAAAGTTGATAATAGAGAAATCTTAAAAGTTCTCACCATAAGAAGATATTTGTAACTATGTGTGGTGATGAATGTTAACTAGACTTATTGTGGTGTTCATTTTGCAAGATATACAAATATTGAATTATGTTGTATATCTGAAACTAATAAAATATTATATGTCAATTATTTCTCAATGTTTTTAAATTAAAACTTTTTTGCATCAAAGGACAATATCAAGAGAATAGGAAGACAACCCACCTGATGGGACAAAATCTTTGAAAATCTGAATGAAAATCTAGAATTTATAAAGAATTCCTATAACTCACAACAATGACAACAACCATACCCAATTCAAAAATAGGCAACGGACTTGAATAGACACATCTCCAAAAAAGATATACAAATAGCCAATAAGCACATGAAAAGATGCTCAACACCATTAGTCATTAGGAAAATGCAAATTAAAATCACAGTGACATACCACATTATAGCAATTAGGAGGGCTATCACCAAAAGCAAACAAATAATAATAACAAGGGTTGACAAGAATGTGAAGAAATTGGAACTCTCATGCATTGCTGGTGGGAATGTAAAATGGTATATCCTCTGGGGAAAACCGGTTGACATTTCCTCAAAAAGTTAAACGTAGAATTACCATAGGATCCAGCAATTCCATTCCTGGGATATAAACCCAAAAGAATGAATAGAGGGAATCAAACAGATGTTTGTACACCCATGTTCATAGTAGCATTTGTCACAATAGATGAATGGTGGGGAAAAAAAGTGTCCATCAACAGGTTAACAGGTAAACAAGACATGGTATATACATACAGTGAAATAGTATTCACCCATAAAAAGGAAGGAAACTCTGATACATGCTACAATATAAGTAAGCCTTGAAAACTTTATGCTAAGTCAAATAAGCCAGACACCAAAGGACAAATACTGTATAATTCCACCTATATGAAGTACCTAAACTTGGCAAATTCATGGAGGTAGAAAGTAGAATAAAGGGTTACCAGGGACTTGGGGAAGTGGGGAATGGAGAGTTACTATTTAATGAGGTCAGAGTTTCTCTTTGGGGATGATGATAAATGTTCTGGAAATTGATAGTGGTGATGGTTGCACAAAATTGTAGATTTATTTAGTGCCACTGAATTGTATACTTAAAAATGGTTAAAATTGTAAATTTTACGTTATGTATATTTTCCCATGATAGAAAAAAGAAAGAACAGAGGACAAAACATGATCTTGGATATTATAAATATCATCACCAAATTTTTAAAAATTAAAGTATTTTTGGAATAAGTTGTCAAGTTCAAGAAAGAAAAACAGTGGAAAATAGGAGAAAAAGAATTCTTTAAAAAAGATTGCTCCAGGGCTTCCCTGGTGGCACAGTGGTTGAGAATCTGCCTGCCAATGCAGGGGACACGGGTTCGAGCCCTGGTCTGGGAAGATCCCACATGCCGCGGAGCAGCTGGGCCCGTGAGCCACAACTACTGAGCCTGCGCGTCTGGAGCCTGTGTTCCGCAACGAGAGGCCACGACAGTGAGAGGCCCGCGCAGCGCGATGACGAGTGGCCCCCGCTTGCCACAACTAGAGAAAGCCCTTGCACAGAAATGAAGACCCAACACAGCCTACAATAAATAAATAAATAAATAAATAAATAAATAAAAAAGATTGCTCCAGAAGGTCCAGCATCTAACTAATAGTTCAAAAAAGAGAGAAAAGATCCAAGAGAGGGGAGGAAATTTTCAAGATATATGAAGAAAGAATTTCCCAGAACTAAAGGGTACAAGAGTCCTAATTCATAGTGTTCATTGCAATTCAGTACAAAACATAAAACATGTACCTAGGCCCTTCACTTTGAAATGTCAAGATCTTGGGAAGAGAGGAAAGATTGTAAAAGCTTATGTCAGGGTGGGTGTAGGGGGATAATAGGCCACATATTAAAATAAATAAAAGTGATATTAGTCTTCTTCTGTATTGGAAGCCAGCGAAAATTTTGAAGTATTATCTTAAAATTTCTGAGTGAAACTGCTTCTCAACATTTAATTTTATAACTAAGCTATCAATCAAATATGAAGCTAGGATAGAGACATTTTCAGACATGCAAAATGTCAAAACTTTACCTCTCATATGCAATTACACAGGAATCTTAATCAAGGATGCCATCTACCAAAAAGAGGACATTAACCAAAAAGAAGTGAGTAGGTTCCAGGAAAGAGATCCCAATATAGTAGAGAGACAAAGAAAATTCAGAGGATGAATTAAAAAGGAAAAGAAGTCATGATTGGAGAAGGACAGGAGACTGCTTGAGAGAGGTCTCGAGAGAGAAATACTGAAAATATTAGATAATCTGATACATTAAACCATGTGAAAAATTATCTTTAGAGGATGTTTAAAGGTGGGGTAAGATAATCCTCGATAAAAAACTGCTCACCAAACAAATGAAAAGCAGGGCAATTACTATTCATAAGAAAAATTAACTTAGACAAGGATATATAATCATAGGGTACTATTTGGTTCAACAACAAATAATATTTACCTGGTCTTAATTATGTAAATACTGGATGTTCAATTCACAATGCTTTAGCTATATTGAGAGAATAAAGGGAAGGGTAGTTTGGAGGAATGGGGTATAAGTGAGGTTACTCCTAATCTACCATACCAGTAGGTTATAAGTCAATGGGTGAACAAAGAGATAGTGATATATGAATGTCACTTAGAAACATGTGGCCAAAAAACAGAAGAATAGAGCATCAAAATTGTAAGTGGTTGTTTTTGGAGAAAGGGTTAGAATAGAGAAAGGAGGAATAGTAGAGTGCATTTTTTACTATAAGACTTTTAACACTATTTGAGTTTTTAAACTATAGACCTGTATTTGGTAAAAATAAAAATGAATCTGTTAATAAATAACTTCATCAAATAAAAGGATAAATCTGGTAATAGGATAAAAAGAATAAAACTATTAAATGTTCAGCTGTCAACAAACATAGAGCTTCTACAATCACTAGTAAAATGACAGCACTGCAGTAAATTATGTATGCAGCAGTTACCCTTTGGTGGGAAGAATTTCTTAAAGCAGAATCTTTCTAGTTCTTTCCTTTTATACATGCTAAGCAGTATTCTTGCTTAATTATATTAACCTGAAGAATATAGAATAATTATCAAAGCATCTTGTCCCTAATTTTCATATCCCAGGTCTCATTCAATCTGTACTGATAAAATCACTTTTAGAAAATTAATTCCGGAAATCAATCTCTCTAATCCCCCTTTGTAGAATTATAGTGTTTTCAGTCACAGTATAATTAAAATGACAGTACTACTTTTGTATGGAAGGAACACTGTGATAAATGAAAGAAGCTGCTTATGATCTGTGAAGAACAAAGATAACTGGGGTTCCAGCTGCCCCAGACCCAAGCTGACTGTACTGATAGCTGAGAGGATCAGTGTATCGATACATCTGTAACCCACACATGGCACATCAATGAACCTTAGCACATCATTGTACCTTGGTACATCAGTTAGGAAGCTCTAGTCTACAAGACCCAAATTAATAGTTTTTTCTAAGAAGAGAAAGACCTGTATTTAAAGTTTGTTGGAGAAGAAAGGAAACTAGAGGGGGGAAAAGAAGGTTTTTTTGGATGTTAAAGAGGGTAATACATATATTCAGCAAGGAAGTATTTTTAATTTACTTCTTTTTTAATTTTAATTTTATTTTTGTCTGCGTTGGGTCTTTGTTGCTGTGCACAGGCTTTCTCTAGCTGTGGGGAGCAGGGGCTACTCTTTGTTGCGGTGCGTGGGCTTCTCATTGCCATGGCTTCTCTTGTCGCGGAGCATGGGCTCTAGGCACGCGGGCTTCAGTAGTTGTGGCACGCAGTCTCAGTAGTTGTGGCGCACGGGCTTTGTTGCTCCATGGCACGTGGGATCTTCCTGGACCAGGGCTCGAACCTGTGTACCCTGCATTGGCAGGCAGATTCTTAACCACTGTGCCACCAGGGAAGCCCAAGGAAGTATTTTTAGAAAGGGGAAGCAATGAAGAAAATAATATACTATATGCTGGGCCCTATATTGGGTGCTTTTAAAATTATAACAATTTATACATAATAGATATTATCCTAATTTAAAATAAAAACCATTTAGTTTCCAAGGTAAAATAACCTAAGCATTAATGTGGTAATTTGAATCTGTATGACTGTAAGGTTGAATTAGAGATATTAAGCACAAAGCCAGCCAGTCCATATCCCTTCTAATGAAAGTTCCTAAAGTTCACAGTAGTTGTTTTTGTCTGTCCACAGACATCTCTCCTCCTTCTGGTAAGAGAAGTACATCATTCTGGGTTCAGTGAAGGGAGAAGAATCACTAATAAGTGTTAGAATAGGATAACAATTGGTCACATGCTTGCAAATGATAACAGCTGATCACATGGTTGTAAGTGGTATTTATAACTGAATTCTTCTACTACTCATTACATGTTGCTATTCCCCTCAAATGGTTCTGTTTCCCTACCTGTGATGATCCAAATTTTTGTTTCTGAAGGGTTTGTTCCATTAATGGTCCTGATTTTACTGGTTTGTTGTAGTGTTCCCATTAATTTTATCACAGGATATGGGTGTACTAAGAGACACCCCCAGAGTATCTCCTGTGTTCCAGACATACTTCTCTTTATGTCCATTATGTAGCAACAACCTAATTTCTCCTTAATAGTATTAATTACCCCCAACCAGTACAGTATCATTCACTGGCATGAGTTGCCCCCAAACCAGGTAATTTCTAGTTTAATAAAATCAATGTATTCGCTAGTGGAACAGTCTTCACTTGGGAACCAATACCTCCAGATCAGCAGAGCCTAAAGTTGTGGGATAGGAAGCAAAGAATTCACTAGTGGAACATTAAGTGTAATTGCAAAAGGAGGCACTCGCATATCCAGCCCTTGATTTTGAGACTCATGAATCCTACTTTTGTCACTGAATCAGAGTATATGTCACAAACTGTTGAACATTATCTCAGCCCCACAAAGTGTTGCCACCCAGTTGACATCATAACTAAGCCTTCAAAAGGCCATTCTTGGCTTCCAGATTTAGCTCAGAAAGCTGAAAAGAGTGTCACCCTTACAGCAAAATAAATTAGCTGTGCACATTAATGACTTTTCTTGAACCCGTTTGAGAACTGCAGTTATAGGGCAAACAACTAACCTGACATCTGGAGAGAGACAGAGAAAAACAAGGTCTGAGCACTTTTTTACCTTGGCAGATGCTTCCAGATACCATTTAAGCCAGTAAGAAGATGCAGCTAGCAATTTTTTACCAAATTGCTAAAGACCAGGTGTGGGCTAAAATGAGTGTGAGGATCCTGAGGAACATAGAAATGCAGGGAATTGCACACTCTTTCAGGCTTTTCCTCCAGGAATCCAACCAGGCTCCCATGGGGAAGAGTGGGGGAATCCTGAGAAAGATTGCTTCACAGTGCCAGCTGGGGGAGGGGAACACAGCCACTGCTGAAATCTGTCTCTCCTATCTCCTCTGTGGAACAAAAACCTTAATTTGCAGTGAAAAAAGCAACAAAAACTAACTGTAGGAAAAAAAGAATGCTCTACCCCTATAGGAAGAGCAGGAAGACATGCTAGGCCTAGTATATATCTGCAAGAGACACAGAACACTTATGAAATCCATACCCCAAGACCCAAGTTTACAGTGCCTGCTTAAAGCTATGACTTGATCTCCACATTATATCCCCCACCCTTCCCCACCACCTCATGCTAAAATGATTTGACTTTTAAAATAACAGCACAATATGGCTGGGAGAGCTAAAAAAAAAAACACAGTAATGGAGGTGAAGAATGCCGTAAATGAGCTTATCAGTGGACTCAACATAGGTAGCAAAGAACCAATAAACTTGAAAATAAGTCAACAGAAATTACCAAAAGTAAAATGCAAAAAGAAAAACAAGAATGAATGAACAAACAGAGCAGAATATCCAAGAGATGTGAGATAGTATCTAGTGGAGTGATATATACATAATTATAATCCCAGAAGGAGAAGAAAGAACAAGGCAGAATATTTGACTAAATAATGGGCATATTTTTTCCAAAATTAATGACAGACAATAAGTCATATATCTAAAAACCTCAGAGAACCAAGTAGGATAAATACCAAAACCCTACAACTTAGACATATCATATTGAAAGAGCTGCAAACCAGACAAACAAAAATCTTGAAGGCATCCAGAGAAAAAGATACATTACTTACAGAGGGGCAAGGCTTAGAATTATAACATATGTCTCATCAAAAACTATGCAAGCAAGAAGACAATAAATTGACATCTTTCAAGTGCTGAAAGAAAAAAAAATCAACCCATAATTCTATACCTGGCAAAAGTATCCTTAAAAATGAAGAGGAAATAAAAATGTTCTCAGACAAATCAGAACTGAGGGAATTCACTGTCAATAGAACTACTCTAAAAGAAATGTTAAAGAAGTTCTCAGGGAGAAAGAATATTAGATAGGTGAGAAACATGGATCAACATAAAGCAATAAAAAGTATCAGAGGGGCTTCCCTGGTGGCGCAGTGGTTGAGAGTCTGCCTGCCGATGCAGGGGACACAGGTTCATGCCCCAGTCCGGGAAGATCCCACATGCTGCGGAGCGGCTGGGCCCGTGAGCCATGGCCGCTGAGCCTGCGCGTCCGGAGCCTATGCTCTGCAACGGGAGAGGCCACAACAGTGAGAGGCCCGCGTACCGCAAAAAAAAAAAAAAAAAAGAGTATCAGAAATCAATAAATGAAGGTAAAAGAAAATATTTTCAATTACTCTGAAAGACAACTTAGTCTTTAAAGCAAAAGGCCATTCTACCATTCTATTAGGACAATTGTTTTAGGTGATGGGGACATGGTAAGACTAGTGAATTCTATGAGATGAGCATATCACCATACTTCATTTGCTGTAAAATGAGTTCCTTGGTTGGAAATGCTATTCTTTGGAATACTATGATGAAGGCATTCTGTAAATCCACAGGTTGTAGTGATTTTGCAGAAGTACTGTAGGCAGGGAAGGTAAATATCCTTCCAAATTATATTAGTCTGAAATAGTCTGTTTCAATGAGAACAGTGTGTACCCTTTGAATGATGGAATTAATCTAATGTAATCATCCTCCTACCAAGGTTGGCTTATCCTCCAGGAATGGTTCTAAAGCAGGAGGGTCATTGTTGATCTCTACTGTTATAGCTTGGGCTCACTGCAATTGTTTTGGTCAGTGGAAATTCATGTTGCTAAGTCTATGCATAACCTCCATCCCTGACCACATGACCACTTTGTGCAAAAGCCCATTTAACAAGGACAGGGATGTCTGAGGAAAAATGATGCGTGACATCTGCAGAATGGGTCATCTTTTCTACCTTATTATAAATATCCTCTTTTGTTGAGGTTGCCCTTTGGTGATATTCACATGGGACACAAATATCTCCATACCCTGTGCTCATTTGGAGAGGTCCATTCACACACCTCTACCCCAGACACTGTGTCATCAGTCTTCCAATTCTGTATTGTCCCTGACCATCCAGCCAGCTGTCGGCAAATGCCCATGAATGTAGATCCATACTTCTGACCAACTCTTTGGTCCAGATACAGTAGACAGCTAAATGTACCACTTGAAATCCTGCCCAATGAGGTTTTTCCTTCACCAGTATTCTTCAGGTCCACCCCAGGGTGTGGCTGTGGGACTGCAGCCATCCAATTTCAGGTGGTGCCAGCATATAATTCAGAACCATCTTTAAACCTGGCCCAAATTTTTCTTAGTTATAGGAATTTTCAATGCATTCACAGGTGCAAGAGAGAGAAGAGGCAATGTAGCAGGAGATGGAACCAGACTCATAAAACATACTACTTTCTGTAGGAGTTTCTCAAGACCAATCTAGATTGATGATAGAGTGCTGCTGTGCATACTTAATTTTATGGTTTTGTGTGTCATACAATACTCAGTTCATGATGGGCAGCTAAGGTCACATGGTAACTTAGTGGCTTGTGGTCAAGCTATCAGTCTGTATTATGGCCAATAGCAGGACAGAGCTATTTCTCAAAGGACAGTAGTCATCTGCAGAAGATGGCATAGCTCTGTCTCAAAATCTTATAGGAGCCTGCCAAAGGCTTCATACGGTATCCCTATCAATACCAAAGAAAGCACAAGCACAATCATATCTGCTGAGTTATATGGCCCAAATGACAGAGCAGATTGTGCAGAAGCCTCCATCTGATGCTGAGATTCTTCCAGGATCCACACCAAACCAGCAGCCTTTTGGGTTATCCAGTAAGTGGATCAGAGTATGTTGTCTCTAATATCCAAAGAGGCCCAATAGGCATCCTTACTGGTAGGAAGAACCAGATGAAACAACTTGTACTTTATCTTGGAAGGGGTACCTTCCAAGTCCATACCCTGCATCACTGGACCCTGTAAAGCAACCAGTTCAGGAAAGGTCATTACTGTTTCTTCAGACAAGAGGAGACTAATTTACAGAGACAGGATACAAAAGGCTATTTCTGATGCAAAAGATGCTTGACAAAATTTGGGTTCTTAGCCTAAATGGAGTCTCCTCTATGTTCCCACCCCAGTTCTCTCACTCCTTCCAATCAATGGTCTAACATTAATATAAGAGACCATTTGATGTTATAATTTTAATTTGCATTGTAACCTAGCCATCCACATGACTAGACTTTGGGCTTGGTCAGAAACCTTGACACTCTGCAGCTGAAAGAAATAAAGGTTTATTTTAGGGCAGTCATAGAAGCCATCTTGTTCCTTACCTGGATCTAAAACTGAGAACTTAAAGTTCTGAACTCATCATTTTCTTTCTTCAAGTTCTATGGTGCATCTGGAAGCAATCAACCAACGCTATTGTTTTTCCCCTAAGATAATCTATGGTATCAGCTATTTCTATAGGTAGTTGATTTCTCATGACCATGTGTTATAATTTAAGTAACTATTTTGCCACTTCATGCAATAGGCTACCATTTTATTACTGGCAACAGGGTCATTAATCCCAAATTTAGGTAGATCAGAGAATCAATTCTAAAGTCCCATCATCATGTTTCTGTTCCCCTGGAACAATTTTCAGTACCAATAACAATATCAGCTGGGTTTAGTAAGAGAAGCAGAGATCTTAATAAGTCTTATGGAATAAGAGATTTACTATAGGATTTAAACCTTCTACACCTGTAGTAGGAGCTGGGGAAGTAACAGCCAGAGAAGGCTAGTTGAAGGAACAGAGAAGGAGTCACCAACTAACTAACCAGAAAAGTAAAGCATATATAGCTGCCTAAGTGGGACTGCAAAGGGAAAGCTATTGCCTCTGCATAGTTAGTTATTGCCTCTGTGTTTAAACCAAGTGTCTGTTGCTCACCAACAAGTTTGGCAGATAGGAAGACAAGTTGGAGGTGAAGTGAAGGAGAGTGAGGACCATCTGGAACTTGTCAAGGTCAATATATGACCTCTTTGTCTGTTCATCACCACATTTGACTAAGATGACCTTCAGAGAGCAATGGCCAGTGCTTTACTTCAGCTTGGTATGGGCTTAAGAGGGTGTATATGCCGTGGTGGGTATTTGGTGGGTGGGTGAATAATGGAGACACAATATGCTATATTTCAAAGAACAAAAATCAAATTGACATCAGACTTCTCCTCTGTTATATTAAATACCAAATACTTAATTGAGCAATATCGTAAGAGTTTTGGGAGGGAAAGGATGGGCCATTAGAAATTATGTTTAAATTGTCTTTCACGTAGAAAAGTAACAAATTTTATTCTTTGATACACAAAGGTTCAGAAAATATATGACCTATCTACCCTTTTAGAAAAGCTACTGACAGTTATAGACTTATTTATCTGAGAGAGTCACCAAAATTAATACCTCCAGAATTAGAAGGTTTAGGTATTAGTTTAAAAGATTTGTTTAAAAGAACTATTTATAGGCACAGCACACAACTCCCAACAAAAATTCTGAGAATAATAATTTAAGAAGCCACAATGAATTGACTTTACCATCCTAATGATCTTGCAAGAATGCAAAAGTGTGGATGCCTCCTTCTCAAAGAAAATTGGACAAAATTTAAAAGCAAGCAGTCTCATTACAAATATTATTTTCCTTTAGGATTTGACAAAAAATATATATTTTTTAGGTAACCTCACCTCAATTAAAGTATATACTTACTTTTAGAATTTCAATTAAATAATGAAACAATTATAAACTATCTAGCCTGAGGATAATTTCTGTAAGAAAATACATCAAAATAATGATGTAGCTTTATTGAAGTGATGGCATTTTGACTGAGTTTTGTCTTTCTATTTGGAATTATTTTCCAAATTGTCTTTCATAAGCAATAATAAATTTGTTAATTGCAGGAGTTATGCTTCCAGGTAAGATGTAGCCAGTCTCACAATGCCTAGTCTAAAAGTCCTGCCAGGGGAATGCATATGTTATACACACAGGAGAGAACTCCAAATTTCATCCTCAAGATGTTTGAAACCTGAGGTGAACTCAAACAAAATAAACTTGTAATCTAAACCCAATAGAGCATAATCCTGATTGGATCAAAGTAATGTTTCTCAGTTTAGCTTCCTGACAGTGGAAAAGACATGCAGTCTCTGGGACAAAATAATATTTCAGTTCCCATAAATTTTTAGATATATAATGTTCAACATACAATAAAAAAAAGAAATGAGACATGCAAATATGAAGGAAAATGTGACTTGTCAACAGGGAAAACATAGCCATTAAAAGCAGAACCATAGGGCTTCCCTGGTGGCGCAGTGGTTGAGAGTCCGCCTGCCGATGCAGGGGTCACGGGTTCGTGCCCCGGTCTGGGAAGATCCCACATGCCGCGGAGCGGCTGGGCCCGTGAGCCATGGCCGCTGAGCCTGTGCGTCTGCGGGAGAGGCCACAACAGTGAGAGACCCACGTACCGCAAAAAACAAAACAAAACAAAACAAAAAAAACAGTTAAAATATAGAGAACTTAATAAAAATAAATCTCTAAAAAACAAGCAAGTATATATTCTAGAACTGAAAGATACAAAAATTGAAATTAAGAATTCATTGTATAGGCTTAACAGCATACTGGATGTAGGATAAAGGATCAGTGAACTTGAAGAAAATCAATATATATTACCCAAACTAAAACACAGGGAAAAGAAGAAGAAAAAAGAGACGAGAGTGTGGGAAGAAGTAAAGGAGAAGAGAATAACTGGAAGAATTTTGGAAAATTATCTGCTGTTATCTCTTCAAATATTTCTTCAGACACTTCTCCTCTCCTTCTGAAACACCATTTAGATTCATATTAGACTTCTTCATTGTGCTAACATTTCTCTTATGCTCTTTTCTGTATTTTTCATTCTTTTTTCTTTCTGTGCTTCAGAAAATTTTTCTGTTTTCATTTCACAAATGATCTCTTTTGTACTAATCTACTGTGGGACACTTCCATTAAGTTGTTAAGTTCAGTTACCACTGAGGTGAGATTTTACAGTTTAGAATTAGAAATTCCATTTGATTCTCTTATATAGATTCCAGTTTTCTGATTAAATTCTCCATTCTTTCATCAGTTTTGTCCATCTCTACTGTGATTTTCTGGAACACATTAAAGTTCTTGTCTGCTGTTTTCAATATCTGGATCAGCTGTGGATCTATTTCTGTCCTCTATTTTGTCTTCACTTATCTATTTTATGTTCTTGTCTCTCGGCATACCTAGTAATTTTTGACTGAATGCTAGATATCATGTATAGAAGTTGTAAAGTCTCCAGATGATATTGTTTCCTTCAGAGAAGATTTACCCTCCCTTTTTCTTTGAAGACAATAGGTGCTCCTTTAATCAAGGGGCCATCATTTGGGTAAGGATTTTTGTCTGCCCTTGTTTTTTCCCCTATGCTTATGGTATACTTCTCCAGGGCTTTCAACGAAATGCCCGATATGTTAACCTGATCCCTTCCCCAGAAAGTTCTAAATTCTAATCTTTACCTCCTTAGTACCTTGAGATTGCAAAACTCTCCACTCTAATTTTTGGAAGCACTCTACTTTGTTTCTTAGCTTAAGAATTGTACAACTTAAGAATTTAGCAAACGACAAGGGGAAACTCTCTGCATGTCAACCTCAATTCTCCATTCCTCTCTTCTTACTGGCATCTTAGCTCCTCATGCCTTCAATTGTGTTTCTCTAGCAAAAACTGTGACAAAGCTCTGTTAATTTCTCTGTTCTCCAGTATTGGCTCTCTGGGTAAATCCTGGAATATCAATCTCTTGCTTTGTGTCCAGAAATAGAAACTTCCTCAGTGCAAAAGCACCAATAGACATCATCAATCTATAATAGGATACTCTATCATGTCTCTCAGATGTTTCACTTTAACTGAAGAACAATAGAAAGCTATTTAAGCAGAAGAGGGAGGAGATCAGATTTACATTTTAATATTAATATTTTACAGCCTCTAATGAAATAATAAATTCAGGGAATAATCATCAATGGCTACTAAATTCATAGGCTCAGTTGTTCTCCAACTTTTTCTCAGGGATGCCTCACACTTTAAAAAATTTTTGGACACCACAAGGAGGTTTTCTTTTTGAAAGTTATATATCTCAATATTAATTACACTAGAAATTAAAACTGAGAAAAATTTAAAACACAAGAATGTCATGTAGTGTCTGAAAAACTCTGCTGTACACTTGTGAGAATATAAAGAGGAAAAGCAAATAATATCTATTATTATTTTGAAATATTTTTGACCTTTCAGACTCCCTGGAAGAATTTCAGAGATCCCCAGAGGTTATGGACTACAATTTGAAAACTATGGCATTAGCTGAAATATTGTTAGGAAACTTGATGATGAATGAATTAGGCTAACAATACCTGAACTCAAAGCCAATCTTGTCCACACAAAAAAGGACATTATTTGACTCATGATGCAATACAATATGAAGTATACAGCACCATCTCTGACACATGCTTGCCAAAGAATATTGAACGCTAATCTAATAAAATTTCTAGATTTAACAAGTTTACAGGAAATACAAGGAATAGAAGAACATGTTTGCAATTAGCAAAATCTATAAAATGGGAAATTCTACATGACAAATAAACCAGCTTTTTAAGCAAACAAATGGCAGAAGGAGGAAAAGGGAGGCAGGGAGTATCGATTTTTTGTTTTTAAACTGGAAGTTTGTACTTTTTGACTCCCTTCACCCATTTAGCCCACCATCTCCACCCCCCTGTCTCTGGCACCCAGCAATCTGTTCCCTGTATCTATAAGTTTCATTTTCTTTTTGTTTTTTAGCTTCCACATATAAGAGAGATCATATGGTATTTGTCTTTCTCTGTCTGACTTACTTCACTTAGCATAACGCCCTTGAGGTCCATTCATGTTGTCATAAATAGCTAGATTTCATTCTTTGTTATGGCCGAATAATTTTCTGTTGTTTGTACATACCAAATTTTCTATATCGTTCATCTGTGGATGGACACTTAGGTTGTTTGCATATCTTGGCTATTGTAAATAATTCTACAGTGAACATGGGGGTGCATATATCTTTTCAAGTGTTTTGGTTTTCTTCAGATAAATACCCAGAAGTGGAATTGCTGGATCATATGGTAGTTCTATTTTTAATTTTTTGAGGAATTTCCATATTGTTTTCCATATTGGCTGTACCAACTCACATTTCCAGCAACAGTGCATAAAGATTCCCTTTTCTCCACATCCTCACCAACACTTATTATTTCTTGCTTTTTGATAATAGCTATTCTAGCAGGTATGAGGCTATAACTCATTGTAGTTTTGATTTGCATTTCTCTGATAATTAGTGATGTTGAACTCTGCCTATCTTTGAAGACTTCCATTTTGCCAGATTCATGTGAATATACCTTCCCACTATATGAAAATAGTCTTGTTAATGTCAATTAGTGTTGAAATATAACATCATTACCATATATAAACAAGAAATGCCCCAGTAGGACCAGGATAGAGTCTCATGGGGCCTGCAATCTACAGATGGTCAGAAATGCAAATTTCTAACCAGAGATAAAGAGATTTCTGAACAAAAGTTAATTATCCCTTATTATCATAATATAATCACATATGGTAAGAAGAGAAATTTTAACAAAATTACATATGTTAAGCTAGACTGAATCTGGTGTACAGGTATCCAGTGGGCTCCTGATAACATTTCATATAGAGAGGTGCAAAAGACCGTGAGAACTTTGTCAAATTCCTTAAAATTTGTGACTTGACCATGTTTGTAGTTTTAGTCACCTTATCTGTTTCTTTACTGCCATAAAACCCTTAGTATATTCCACTTACTGAGGGTTTCCAGTGTGCCTAGTACTGTGCCAGGTATTTTAAATATTTTGTGTCATGCAGTCTTTACAACCATGATAGGTAGACATAACCTTCATAGTGGAGGAAATCAGGGATCAGAGAGATTAAGTGACAACCACAGAGCTAGTAAGTGGTAGGGACAAAATTTAAATACTTGACTCAATATACCATAATCTTTTCCTACAACTGAGATCTCCAATTATGAAGTACATAGGAACTAGTAGAAAGCTGATTTAAAAAAGAGAGAGAAAAAAATCTCAGGCCCCCCACTAGACTATTAAATCCAAATCTCTCTGCTAACTGGTAATCTTTGCCACATTTCAAACTCCTTAGTCAAAATTACAGAGGAAGCTAGGGTGTTTGTCTTAGATGTTTACAATCACATGTTTAACAGGTAATCTCATAGGTTATAAACTAGCTTCCCTCCAATCATGTACCTACCCTGATCTAATCATTAATCCTGGAATGCAATTCAAGGTGGCTTCCCTGAGTAGGGCTTGAGTTAAAAGAGGACAGTGGATGTGGTAGCTAGTATGACTTTATGTCCAGTATATTTCACTTTTTGGGTGTAATGCATGAAATGTCTCCATGATCTATCATGTGAAAAACTATAAATGTATTCAAATTTTTGTTAATACAAGGTTTAACTACTCTATCAAAAAGTGATATTGGACTTCCCTGGTGGCACAGTGGTTAAGAATCCACCTGCCAATGCAGGGGACACGGTTTAGAGCCCTGGTCCAGGAAGATCCAGATGCTGTGGAGCAACTAAGCCCGTGTGCCACAACTACTGAGCCTGCGCTCTAGAGCCTGTGAGCCACAACTACTGAGCCAGCATGCCACAACTACTGAAGCCCGCACACCTAGAGCCAGCGCTCCACAACAAGAGAAACCACCGCAAAGAGAAGCCCGTGCACCACAATGAAGAGTAGCCCCCACTGGCCACTGGAGAAACTAGAGAAAACCCACACGCAGCAGCAAAGACCCAACACAGCCAAAAATAAATGAATAAATAATTTTTTTTAAAAGTGATATTAAGACGTATAGTAGGAGAAAAAATGTCCCCTCCCCTAAAAGGTGTATTTACTTCCTAACCCCCAGAACCTGTTAATACTACCTTATATGACCAAAGGATGAATATTACCATGTATGGCAAAAGATGTGATTAAGTTAAGGGTCTTCAAAGGAAGAGTTTATCCTGTATTATCTGGGTGGGCCTGAAATACAATCAAATGTATCCTTATAAGAGAGAGGTAGAGGGATATTAGAAAGACACACAGAGGAGAAGGCAATGTGAAAACAGAGGCAGAGTTCAGAGTGATGTGGCCAAGAGCCAAGGAATGCCAAGGAATGGCAGGCAACCACGAGTAGCAAAACGAGGCAAGGAATCAAGTCTCCCCCAGAGCCTCTGGAGGGAGTGTGACCCTGCTAACACTTTGATTTTGCACTTCTGAACCCCAGAACTATGAGAGAATAAAGGTGTGTTTGTTTTAAGCCACCAAATTTTTGGTGATTTTTTTATGGCAGCTACACTAAACTAATACAAGGGGTAATTTTCAAAGTTGGTTTTTCCCCTTCAGTTCAAAATCTCCAGGCATTTTATATTAGCCCTCTGATTCCTTTGCGGACCTCTCCAAGTTTTACTCCTTGCTATTCTTTAGTCTTTGGACTAAATTCTAAATGTAAATACCACAAACATTCCCTGTTGATCAGTGGTTTACAAATACTGGTGGCATAGGAATACCCAATCTGCACTCATCACTTATGCAGATTCTTGGACTCTACCGTAGTCTTTAGAATCTAAGAACCTAAGCATCTAAGAAACTAAATTTTTTGACAAGTAGCACAGATCATTTTGATAGGCCTTGGACCACAATTTATTTTTATTTTTATTTTTTGCCACACCTCGCGGCATGCGGAACTTCCCTGACCAGGGATCAGACCCATGCCCCCTGCAATGGAAGTGTAGAGTCTTAACCACTGGACCACCAGGGAAGCCCAGACCACATTTTAAAAACCAATTATTTGAAATAGTGGAGGAAACATGAAACATTACTACATAAAGTAAAGGCAGGCTCAGCTGTGAGTGAGGGAAAATCAATAATACTGACTTTTAAAAAATAGAAGTTTATTTCTCTCACACATAAAAAATAGTCAGAGGTAGGCAATTCAGGGCTGTCATAGCCCTCCATTATATAAGAAGTTCAGTCTTCTTCTACATTGTTTCTCCTTGTATCTGACAGCAATACCATCCTCAGCATGGACCTTTTGCCTTTTGAGTGCCAGCCATTATGTCCACATTTGTCCTGTGGGAAATTACCTTGATGCAACAGTAGACTCTAAGTACACTACCGTGAAAGCTATCACAGAAGTCATGAAACAAAAAGGTCTGCAGACCAAGTAAAGATGCTCAAATTATATGGTTTATTAAATCAATTTAAAACAGAATGAGAAACAAGGAAAATGAAATGGGGTAACAGTTTTGCACACTTAAGATAGGATGCAAGTGGGATGGAAGGACCACATTATCTGAACCCTGGGTTACATAATGTTCATCTATTCTCTTTCTCTCTCTACCACATCAGTCTTCCCCTTTGACGGTGTGATTTTGAGGAGCAGAGTTAGGATTTGAGCAAGGGAGCTTGGCTGACAGGAGGTGTCTGGAACCAACACACTCATGTGTTCTATCAGCAAGAAACGGGTGAGTATGCCTGGCTACCAGTGTAGCTCCCGAATTAGCCTGCTGAACAATTATGTGTGTTATCTATGTTTGTAGGGTAGAGCACATGTGAGGCCAGAATGATACCATCATGAATATCACTAATGAGTAGCTGTATTCCTTTCCTATTGCTATGTCTCAAATTACCACCAATTTGGCAGCTTAAAACAATACCCATTTAGTAGTCACAGCTCTGTAGTTTAGAGGTCTGGCACTGCATGACTAGGTTCTCTGCTCAAAGCATCACAAGGCTGAAGTCAAGGTTCAGCTGGGCTGAGTTCTTGTCCGAGGCTCTGTGGACAAAACCACTTCCAAGCTCATTCTTCCTGTTGACAGAATTCAGTTCCTGAAGTTGCAGAACTGGGGTCCCCTTTCCTCAGTGGCTGTGAGCTGGGGGCTGCTCTTGGCTCCTGCAGGCTGCTGACATTCTTTGCGACATGTCCCCCTTCCATCTTCAAGGCAGGAATGCTGTATCAGGTCCTCTTGCTTTGAATCTCTGGCTTTCCGTCTCTGATCTCTAGGCCTGTGTTTAAAGGGCTCTAGTAGTTAGGTCAGGCCCACCTGGATAGTCCCCCTATCTCAAGGTCAACTGATTGAGGATCTCAAATACGTCAGCAAAAATCCCTTCACAACAACACCTAAATCAATGTTTAATGGATAACTAAGTGAAGATGTGTAGATAACCAGGGGCCAGAAATTTGGGGGGCCATTTTACAATTCTGCCTAGCACAGCAGCCCCCTGAAGGATGGCCTAGCTGTTAGCCTAGAGATGTATCTATACCTTGTTACTTGACCTTTTTACCCCTTTCTACCTGTGACTAGCCTTCTTGTTTGTCCTGTCATACACTCCATTTTTTTTTTTTTTTTTTTTTTTTTTTGGCCACACCATGCGGCATGTGGGATCTTAGTTCCCCTACCAGGGATGGAACCCGCTCCCCCTGCAGTGGAAGCGTGGAGTCTTAAGCACTGGACCGCCAGGGAAGTCCCTATACTCCATTTATTATATGTAACTTCAACATGTTTTACAAGTTACTAACTTACTTAAAATCTGTATTTAACACATTTTATAAATTCTACCTATGTCTCACAAGCTACGTGCTTACACATTATCTGTAGTTAACACCCTCCACAAGTTTCACCTGTATTTCATAGGCTACTAGCTTACCTGGTGTTTAGGCTTAGTACTTCTTAGGAGTTTCAAATATCTCATTTGTTTGTCTTATCCTGAATGTAAGAATTGAATATTCTCAAATAAGACGGCACACATACATCCTTTCAGTCAGCAGGAAAAAGAAGGAAGTGAAAATGGTATGTCCCTACTACCCCGACTTAAGGACTTTCACAAACAGCATTTCTCCTTATATTCCACTGGTGAGAACTGGGTCATGTGCACATACCTAGCTTAAAGAGGGATGAGGAAAAGCAGTCTTTATTTTGAGTAGTCATGTACCTAAATAAAAACTGAATGTTCTGTTACAAAGAAAGGAATAGTGAAGGAAAATTTGTGATTTCCATTACAATTAGTAAAAAGACAAAGTAGCAATAATAATAAATATGATGTAGAGACTATGGCTAAAGCTGTCATGTCTGCAACTGGCCATGAGGCACTAGCTAGTACTGACGCTTAGTAACTGACCTCTCCCTTTACCTAGACTGTGTGTGCTTTGCCTTCTGGCAGCACTTCAGCTTGTGGGATTCTACTCCTCCTTTCCCTCTCCTCCCTCGCCTACTCACTCAACCCACAGTTGAGTGATTCAAAGCTTTAATTCTGAGAGCGATGAATCATTTGTGATCCTGCCTGTGCATGTCTCTGGTACTCTGGTACCACTAGATAACAGTAAGAGGAGATGTCCCCAGGAGTTCCCTAGGATTCTTGCTGTACTCTTCATTTCTCCTTTATAATCATGATCCATCATGATCCATGATTCGTCATTACCTCCTTTTCTGCCTCTTGCTTTGGTGTCATAAGGAGCCTGAATTAGCCAGATGGTAGCTTCTTCTTCAAACTTGTTTCCACTATTACTACATCCCATCTTCTTGGTTACTGAGGCTTGAGAGCTGAGAAGTCCATTGTTTCAAGTTCAGGAAACAAAAATTCTGAAACAATTATTAGGTGCCATCATGAGCAGTGCCACTCTCAAGTACACTGCTTGTTTCCTAGATTCATTCTTCATTATAGGAGAGAAAGTATCTTTGTTGGTCACTGGTTCAGAACATTTATCACGTTCTACAAGACAGGACTCTAACTTTGCAAAATGAGGTTCCCAATTTGATACCCTGGTTGGATTTTCAATAAAATATTCTACTTTCTTCTAAAGCCAACTTGTGGGCACAACAAAGTATGATAACAATAAATACTCTGGGCTTCAGCCTCATTTCTTTTGCTGTGAAGAACTGTCTGAGGCAATGTGGATGGAGTGTCCTAATGATGCATAATGCATCCAATAACTTTATATATGATGTCACTATAACTATGGAACTGAATACACAACCAGAGTGAGTCTAGGTGAGAACAAGACATTGTCCTCTACTTGTCAGGAGAGCTTGATGAAGTTGACTTATAATCAGGTAGACTGCTTCCCCTTAAAGCATGGATGGGCTCTCCTTCTGTTTTCCTCTTAATTGTTCACTGATCACTGTGGCTTGCCAATTAAAGCCTGAGCAATGCTAGCAGATGAATTAGCCTTGGTGAAGTGAAGTCCAGGTGATAAACGCATGATGGCCTCCTTCACTGCCACCATTGCTGCTTTGCTCATGGGCCCATGGAGCAAGAACAAGGCCAAGGATGATTGACAATCACAACATGGGTCATATCATCCAACTAAATAATTAGCCATCATGTTTTAAGCAAGAATGAGTTCAGAATCTGACTGAGCCAATTGGGCAACAAATTCATTGCCAACTCTCATATCTCTAAGCCCATATTCTGACAAGTGGAATTAGTGATGTCCTGGGTCCTAAGAACTTGGTATGTTAGGTCACAGCCAATATCAAAAAGTTCTGCTATTTGCCCTCTCCCGCTGTGTGATGTTATATCATCTTTTCTGTGGGGTTTCTCATCTCACATATATTCAGATATTTCACTTTTAAACTTGTCAGAGAACTGCCTGTAATTCTATTATTGTGGTTTAAACCATTCTTTGTTATGTCTAGTGTTTTTCTGAAGTACACATTAAGCAACCTCTTAGTAAGCTGGTTGTCAGATTTTTCTTGCAAATCCCACAGCTCTAAAGTTAAAACCACTGATATCTGGAGTGAGGCATCTTTCGGCAGGACTCATATTACACTGTCTAATTACCCACTGCTTTCCTTTTAGCTTCTGCGATTGCTGTGCCTGGACCACTACACCCGTTTTATTTTCTTAATAGTTTCCACTTGGTCTAGGTCAACCCCAATTTCTCCTAACACTGTAGTTACCAATTGTATTTTGGGTTTTGCCTCCATATCAGTTGGTATGGAAAATTAGCTTTCAAAGCCTACTTTCAAAATGTGTTCTAAGGACCTTGTGCTTAAGAATTCCCTGGGAGGTCTTGAGTAAAAATTCAGACTCCTGAGCTGATCTCAGTTCTACAGAATCAGAATATCTGAGTACAAGGTCAGGAATCTTCACTTTAACAAGCTTGTTAGGTAAGTCTTATGTACAATAAGAACCATTGCCTGGTTGGCCTTGTCTTATCAATTGAATCCTAATGGATAGAGAGATGGGTGGATAAATGAATCTTGATTGATGAATTGGTTGGGGCAGTGAAGAACCAGTAAAATATTCCTTCTTGGGAAAGAATTTATATTTCCTTTCAACATAAAACCAGATAAAGAAAGTGAGGCAAAAAGAGTTCATGTATTTATCTAAGATCACAAGATAGAAGGAGTTATGCTGCTTTCTTAAACCCCTGTTCTATGCAACAGACATAAGGTCTTGGAGTAGACCACAGAATAAATACCTCAAAACATATAACTAAGTTGTAATTGAGTGGAAGAGCCAAAAGTAAGTTCTGCATATTATACAGGCATAAATAAATGTAAAAAAATTATTCATAATTATTTGTGGGGCGGCCTGGAATGTGGAAGTTATATTAGAACTTGATCTGCTTCAAACTCCATTTCTCCATTTTTAGAAATTCAGCTAAAAGTGTTCCTATTAAAGAAATGTTAGCATTTATTTGCTTAAAAGGAAAGTAAAGGTATTAGAATTCTTGCTTTTGCTAATAGATTAGGGAAAAATTCTCAGTGAAAACAGTTTTAGGTGACCTGCAGGGCCCCCTGGCTTGGTATCGCAGCAAAATGAAAAAATGTGGCAGAAGTAACTAAGAAATAAATGAAAGTCTAGAGAAGAAGTAAATTTGAACTAATTTTTTTCACACTTTACTCTCATTCTTGTTAAGAAAATTTATCCAACACTTGGAACTAAAGCAAAAGGTTAATGTATGTCCTTTCAATGTTATACTTCATCCTGTTAACAGGTTGTCTCTAGTTCTAAGATTAAGTACTATGGTTTAGGACTGTAGAGGTACATATCACCTTGCAGATTTTTTTTTGTGGCAGATATGTAAGTAATAAATGTTGTATAAAAAGATATCATCATAGGTTATAGTATTATGGACCAGTCGGGTTTTAATCACTTTTGTCCCAAACGTAACAAATTTTTTTCAGTATGTCTTTCTTGAAGGTTTTAATAGTCCTTAATTTCTCTACTTCTCCTTTAAATCAACTTTACAATCCTGCTAGTCCCCTCATTAATGAAATAAATAAATTGTTGATGGTGTCATTCTATGTGTGGTTGAGTCATTTTAAACGTTTTAGAAATAAAATTATACTTTCACAGTTATGGAAGTTATTCCACCTAGATGCCAACCTGGACTCACCCAACTAGAGCCAGTGAAACTGAGGAAGTATACCACATGGAATACTTAAGGCATTTCTCTTTTTGGCCTTTGGAGTAAATTCTAGGCAGCAATATAATTTTACTTTCATTGACTCTCCTGTATCTCCTTTTTTGTGTGACTCTGTTTTGTTTTTAGTTTTGGTTCTTGGCCAGGTTTGGTTCCAGTTTTGGTGTGCACATAGCTGATAAATTGTTTCCCATTGGTAGCAGCAAGGGTTGGAAATCTGATTTTATGATCTGAGTCTTTGGTGATCTCTATTGATTTGGTGGGAATCTATTCTTTGTTTAATGGGATATGGCAGAGAATTTTGGCTTATTCGTCATTTTGCTCACTTATTTGATGATTTGTGAATCCAAATGAATTAAGCAAATGTTTTGTGTTCACTGGAAAGAAGAATTGCCTTTGGCTATCTGGACTGGTGAGTTTTTGTGTTCTGGGTTTACTTTTTGCCCATGGGTAAGGTTGTAGAAGAGAATCTTTGGGCTCTCAGTGTCTTTGTGACTGTTATTAAAAATAGCATATACATCCCATTGCATGAGTACAAGGTAATATATTACTTTTGGAATATGTTCACAAATTAGATTATAAAGCCTCTAGAGTTAAAGGAGCTCCAATTTTGTTGGTTTATAGAGACTAAAAAAATCTTACAACCTATGAAGAGCATAAGAATTCCAGGGGAAAACCCCTGAATTTCTAAGACTCTAAATGTGTTGGCCTTTCAAGAAGAAACAAATCTTCTCACTGAAAACTTCTAACTCAGATGCATTCATATATAAAAATCCAAGTTCACAGAACTATGGTGAATCCTTGGACAAATGGGACTAGTTTGATAGTTTTGGTTTAAAAAAAAACTGTCTTCTTGATTTAATCAATAGAGAGTATAATATAAGAATTTAAGATTATGAAATATGTAAAATTGTATATTCAATTAAATTGAATTATAGCTCTAATAAAGTTCTTCATATCAATAATAATTATGTTCCATAGCATGTCAACTTAAACAAAATCTCCAAGATCCCTAGTTAATTTTAAGATGCTAATATGGGCTAGTTAAAGGTTCATCTTTGACTACCTGGAAAATTTCTAAATATGATAGAATACTAAAAATTGGTCATTATATAAAATATATATATTATATTAAGTATGCATGTATATATAAAGTATACATGTATTTTCATATATACTTTTCCTTCTTATGTTTATACATTATTAAACAGCTGTAAATGTTCATTTTTGCAACCTTAAGAAAGTGTTTAAGTGATGTGTGTATGTGGTTATGAGGGTCATCATAGATACGCTCCAATGACGTGCTAAAATGCTTACATATGACAAGTATCAATATCCTATCTCCTGGATCTCTTTGTGAAATAGCAGTTAGTTAATTTGTTTAAAATGTATATGCAATATGGATAATTAAGACTACAGGTAGTCCCCACTTTGCACAGTTATGACATGCATGAATTTTAGTTACCACATTTTATTTTACCATGTGTATCATTTTATAATTTTAGTTACTGTAAGAGAGTAGAAAATATGTATTGGTCTCTGCCCCCCAGTTCCTGGCACAGGGCTCCTGAAACCCTTGTAATTTCCTGGGTAATAAGTGTCTTTTTTTCTAATGTGATGAGTCCCAGATGAGGGCTGGTCACTGGAAAGACCAAGCCATGATTAGAAGCTTGGAATTGTCAGCTCTGTCCCACCCCACGTCATTCTCTTGAGAACACAGAAAGGCTGAAAACGGAGTCAATGATCGATCATGCCTATGTGATGAACCTATGGGATGTGATACTATCTCCAGGGACATAGTGTCAGAATTAAGCTAAAATGCAGGACAACACCCAGCTGGTGTTGCAGAATTGCTTGGTGTGGGGAAAAAAGAAAAACAAAAAACAAAACATTTGGTGACCAGAAGTGTCAGAAATGACGTGTTCTGTGTGAAAGTAAAGGAGAAAGACCCAGGAGGAGAAATGTAGGTTTTCCAATATAGTTACAATGTGTATTAGTTTCCTAGGGCTGCTGTAACAAAGTACTATAAACTGGGTGGCTTAAAACAACAGAAATTTATTCTGGAAGCCACAAGTCTGATGTTGGCAGAGCCGTCATTCCTTGCCTCTTCCACTTCTGGTAGCCCCAGGTGTTCCTTGGTTTACAGCTGCATAACTCCAACCTCTGCCTCCATCTTCACATGATTTTCTTCCCTCCTATCTTCACGTCATCTTCTTATAAGAATGCCAGTCATACTGGACTAATTCCAGTATGACCTCATCTTAATCAATTACATCTGCAAAACCTCTTATTTCCAAATAAGGTCACATTCTAAAATACAAGGGGTTATGACTTCAAATTATTTTTTAGGATCATCATTCAACTTATAACACCATCATTTAGTTAAATAACACCAATCCCCCAATAACATGTTTCAAATTTCAATTATCATGGTATATTAATTGTAAGTAATGGCATAAAGTAAAAACTTTGCTATAGGTCTTATTAAAAAACAAGACAACAGGCCCCAAATGCAGTTGCTTATGCTAATAAACCCCAGAAATGGAATCTTAAACTAGTCAATTAGGAATTACCTCGTCAGCACTCGTTAGTAATCTGCCTGATAGACCCCTGTGATCCGCTAAAGGAAAGCAACTTTGCCATAACCAACTTGCTTTTTTGCCAAGTATAACTTCCTTGCTTCTGCTCCCTTCTGCTTATAAAGTCTTTCATCAAATACACGTCCTCGGAGCTCCTTTTTACCTGCTAAATTGCACGCTGCCCGATTCAAATCAGTTTTTGCTCAAAAAACTCTTAAAATTTTTAATATGATTCAGTTCATGTTTTAACACAAAAATCACTATGTAAATATGGTCAGCGAATGATGTCACTTTTTTCAAGGTCTGTCGGTGACTGACGACTGTGCATATCATGGAAGTAGCAATTTGCAATAAGCAGCTAACACCCTTCCTTAGTACTAAAGCAACAAAGGGAAGCAGTTGGAATGATTATAACTTAGAAATATAGAGGAAAGTTCCCGTGACGCTAAAATCTAGACTTCTGAGGAATAGAATAGGTCCTGAGGGGGCATCAGTCACTGCTGGTGTCCCTAAGGGTATTGGAGGCACACTAAAGTTCATTCGGCCACTGGTGGAAAAACTGCAAACTATATTCAACTGCTGCTACAAGAAGGAACTGCTGCTGGCACAGTGAAGAAGCACTGCCAGGGCGATGCTTATAGGAACCACAAGGAGACAGGACGCAGACAGGACGCAGTCCTCTAGCCTTGCAGTCTTCCTCTAACATCGTCTATGGAGAGAGCATAAAATGGAGCCATCTGGCAAAGAGATACGTTGTTTGAAGAATCTTAGCTTTACTACCACAGTGCAAAATATGGAACGGTGGGTTTGGAGCTAGAAGACAGTAAGTTAATAACTGGTGCACGATTCTAGAGGCAATAGTGGCAGAGAAATATAATCAGATATGCAAGGTAATGGGTTGTATTTTATTTATCAAGGGAAATTGCAAATAGTTTTGGGCTAATGTCCCTGGTTGATTGAGACTGTAAAAAGAAAGCTAATGATGAAACTTAAATGATTATAGAAAATTGTAAATGATATGCAGAATGTGGACTTTATTTGCTGTGGCTTCTAATGCCTGCAATATCTGAAAAGAAGGAATGACTCTGAAAAGCAGTAATGAATATGTTTTTAAAAATACAGGGAAAAAACATTTAAAAAAAACACATGGAGGCTAAACAATACATTACTAAATAACCAAGAGATCACTGAAAAAATCAAAGAGGAAATAAAAAAATACCTAGAGACAAATGACAATGAAAACACAATGATCCAAAACCTATGGGATGCAGCAAAATCAGTTCTAAGAGGGAAGTTTATAGCTATACAAGCCTACCTCATGAAACAAGAAAAATCGCAGATAAACAATCTAACCTTACACCTAAAGGAACTAAAGAAAGAAGAACAAACAAAACCCAAAGTTAGCAGAAGGAAAGCATAAAGATCAGAGCAGAAATAAATGAAATAGAAACAAAGAAAACAATAGCAAAGATCAAAAAACTAAAAGCTGCTTCTTTGAGAAGATAAACAAAGTTGATAAAACATTAGCCAGACTCATCAAAAAAAAAGAGGGAGAGGACTCAAATCAATAAAATTAGAAATGAAAAAGGAGAAGTTACAACAGAGACCGCAGAAATACAAAGCATCATAAAAGAATACTACAACTCTATGCCAATAAAATGGACAACCTGGAAGAAATGGACAAATTCTTAGAAAGGTATAACCTTCCAAGACTGAACCAGGAAGAAATAGAAAATATGAACAGATCAATCACAAGTAATGAAATTGAAACTATGATTAAAAATCTTCCAACATGGGCTTCCCTGGTGGCGCAGTTGTTGGGAGTCTGCCTGCCAATGCAGGGGACACGGGTTCATGCCCCAGTCTGGGAAGATCCCACGTGCCGCAGAGCGGCTGGGCCCGTGAGCCATGGCCGCTGAGCCTGTGCGTCCGGAGCCTGTGCTCCACAATGGGAGAGGCCACAACAGTGAGAGGCCCGCGTACTGAAAAAAACAAAAACAAACAAACAAACAAAAAAATCTTCCAACAAACAAAAGTCCAGGACCAGATGGCTTCAAAGGTGAATTCTATCAAACATTTAGAGAAGAGGTAACACCCATCCTTCTGAAACTCTTCAAAAAAATTGCAGAGGAAGGAACACTCCCAAACTCATTCTATGAGGCCACCATCACCCTGATACCTAAATCAGAAAAAGATACTACAAAAAAAGAAAATTACAGATCGATATCACTGATGAATATAGATGCAAAAATCCTCAGCAAAATACTAGCAAACAGAATCCAACAACACATTAACAGGATCATAAAACATGATCAAGTGGGATTTATCCCGGGGTTGCAAGGATTCTTCAATATATGCAATCAATGTGATACACCATATTAACAAACTGAAGAATAAAAACCATATGATCATCTCAATAGATACAGGAAAAGCTTTTCACAAAGTTCAACACCCATTTATGATAAAAACTCTCCAGAAAGTGGGCACAGAGGGAACCTACCTCAACATAATAAAGGCCATATACAACAAACTCACAGCAAACATCATTCTCCATAGTGAAAAACTGAAAGCATTTCCTCTAAGATCACGAACAAGACAAGGTTGTCCACTCTGGCCACTGTTATTCAACATAGTTTTGGAAGTCCAAGCCATGGCAATCAGAGAAGAAAAAGAAATAAAAGGAATACAAATTGGAAAAGAAAAAGTAAAACTGTCACTGTTTGCAGATGACATGATACTATACATAGAGAATCCTAAAGATGCCACCAGAAAACTACTAGAGCTAATCAATGAATTTGGTAAAGTTGCAGGATACACAATTAATGCACAGAAATCTCTTGCATTCCTATACACTAATGATGAAAAATCTGAAACATAAATTAAGGAAACACACCCATTTACCACTGCAACAAAAATAATAAAATACCTAGGAATAAACCTACCTAGGGAGACAAAAGACCTGTATGCAGAAAACTATAAGACACTGATGAAAGAAATTAAAGATGATACCAACAGATGGAGAGATATACCATGTTCTTGGATTGGAAAAATCAATATTGTGAAAATGACTATACTACCCAAAGCAATCTACAGATTCAGTGCAATCCCTATCAAATTACCAATGGCACTTTTTACAGAACTAGAACAAAAAATCTTAAAATTTGTATGGAGACACAAAAGACCCCAAATAGCCAAAAGAGTCTTGAGGGAAAAAAACGGAGCTGGAGGAATCAGACTCCCTGTCTTCAGACTATACTATAAAGCTACAGTAATCAAGACAATATGGTACTGGCACAAAAACAGAAAGATAGATCAATGGAACAGGATAGAAAGCCCAGAGATAAAACCATGCACCTATGGTCAACTAATATATGACAAAGGAGGCAAGGATATACAGTGGAGAAAAGACAGTCTCTTCAATAAGTGGTGCTGGGAAAACTGGACAGCTACATGTAAAAGAATGAAATTAGAACACTCCCTAACACCATACACAAAATAAACTCAAAATGGATTAGAGACCTAAATTTAAGACCGGACATTATAAAACTCTTAGAGGAAAACATAGGAAGAACACTCTTTGACATTAAATCACAGCAAGATCTTTTTTGATCCACCTCCTAGAGTACTGGAAACAAAAACAAAAATAAACAAATGGGACCTAATGAAACTTCAAAGTTTTTGCACAGCAAAGGAAACCATAAACAAGACGAAAAGGCAACCCTCAGAATGGGAGAAAATATTTCCAAACGAATCAACGGACAAAGGATTAATCTCCAAAATATATAAACAGATCATGCAGCTCAATATTTTTTTTAAATTTTTTTTTTACTTTTTTGCTTTATAACAAATTTAATCAGTTATACATATACATAGGTTCCCATATCCCCTCCCTTTTGCGTCTCCCTCCCACCTTCCCTATCCCACCCCTCCAGGCGGTCACAAAGCACCGAGCTGATCTCCCTGTGCTATGCGGCTGCTTCCCACTAGCTATCTACCTTACGTTTGGTAGTGTATATATGTCCATGCTGCTCTTTCACTTTGTCACAGCTTACCCTTCCCCCTCCCCATATCCTCAAGTCCATTCTCTAGTAGGTCTGTGTATTTATTCCTGTCTTACCCCTATGTTCTTCATGACATTTTTTTTTCTTAAATTCCATATATATGTGTCAGCATACAGTATTTGTCTTTCTCTTTCTGACTTACTTCACTCTGTATGACAGACTCTAGGTCCATCCACCTCATTACAAATAGCTCAATTTCATTTCTTTTTATGGCTGAGTAATATTCCATTGTATATATGTGCCACATCTTCTTTACCCATTCATCCGATGATGGACACTTAGGTTGTTTCCATCTCCGGGCTATTGTAAATAGGGCTGCTATGAACATTTTGGTACATGTCTCTTTTTGAATTATGGTTTTCTCAGGGTATATGCCCAGTAGTGGGATTGCTGGGTCATATGGTAGTTCTATTTGTAGTTTTTTAAGGAACCTCCATACTGTTCTCCATAGTGGCTGTACCAATTCACATTCCCACCAGCAGTGCAAGAGTGTTCCCTTTATTCCACACCCTCTCCAGCATTTATTGTTTCTAGATTTTTTGATGATGGCCATTCTGACTGGTGTGAGATGATATCTCATTGTAGTTTTGATTTGCATTTCTCTAATGAGTAAAGATGTTGAGCATCCTTTCATGTGTTTGTTGGCAGTCTGTATATCTTCTGTGGAGAAATGTCTGTTTAGGTCTTCTGCCCATTTTTGGATTGGGTTGTTTGTTTTTTTGTTATTGAGCTGCATGAGCTGCTTATAAATTTTGGAGATTAATCCTTTGTCAGTTGCTTCATTTGCAAATATCTTCTCCCATTCTGAGGGTTGTCTTTTGGTGTTCTTTATGGTTTCCTTTGCTGTGCAAAAGCTTTTAAGTTTCATTAGGTCCCATGTGTTTATTTTTGTCTTTATTTCCATTTCTCTAGGAGGTGGGTCAAAAAGGATCTTGCTGTGATTTATGTCATAGAGTGTTCTGCCTATGTTTTCCTCTAAGCGTTTGATAGTGTCTGGCCTTACATTAAGGTCTTTAATACATTTTGAGCTTATTTTTGTGTATGGTGTTAGGGAGTGATCTAATCTCATACTTTTACATGTCCCTGTCCAGTTTTCCCAGCACCACTTATTGAAGAGACTGTCCTTTCTCCACTGTACATTCCTGCCTCCTTTATCAAAGATAAGGTGACCATATGTGTGTGGGTTTATCTCTGGGCTTTCTATCCTGTTCCATTGATCTATCTTTCTGTTTTTGTGCCAGTACCATACTGTCTTGATTACTGTAGCTTTGTAGTACAGTCTGAAGTCAGGGAGCCTGATTCCTCCAGCTCCATTTTTCGTTCTCAAGATTGCTTTGGCTATTCGGGGTCTTTTGTGTTTCCATACAAATTGTGAAATTTTTTGTTCTAGTTCTGTGAAAAATGCCAGTGGTAGTTTGATAGGGATTGCATTGAATCTGTAGATTGCTTTGGGTAGTAGAGTCATTTTCTCAATGTTGATTCTTCCAATCCAAGAACATGGTACATCTCTCCATCTATTTGTATCATCTTTAATTTCTTTCATCAGTGTCTTATAGTTTTCTGCATACAGGTCTTTTGTCTCCTTAGGTAGGTTTATTCCTAGATATTTTATTCTTTTTGTTGCAATGGTAAATGGGAGTGTTTCCTTGATTTCACTTTCAGATTTTTCATCATTAGTGTATAGGAATGCCAGAGATTTCTGTGCATTAATTTTGTATCCTGCAACTTTACCAAATTCATTGATTAGCTCCAGTAGTTTTCTGGTGGCATCTTTAGGATTCTCTATGTATAGTATCATGTCATCTGCAAAGAGTGACAGCTTTACTTCTTCTTTTCCGATTTGGATTCCTTTTATTTCCTTTTCTTCTCTGATTGCTGTGGCTAAAACTTCCAAAACTATGGTGAATAAGAGTGGTGAGAGTGGGCAACCTTGTCTTGTTCCTGATCTTAGTGGAAATGGTTTCAGTTTTTCACCATTGAGGACGATGCTGGCTGTGGGTTTGTCATATATGGCCTTTATTATGTTGAGGAAAGTTCCCTCTATGCCTACTTTCTGCAGGGTTTTTATCATAAATGGGTGTTGAATTTTGTCGGAAGCTTTCTCTGTATCTATTGAGATGATCATATGGTTTTTCTCCTTCAATTTGTTAATATGGTGTATCACGTTGATTGATTTGCGTATATTGAAGAATCCTTGCATTCCTGGAATAAACCCCACTTGATCATGGTGTATGGTCCTTTTAATGTGCTGTTGGATTCTGTTTGCTAGTATTTTGTTGAGGATTTTTGCATCTATGTTCATCAGTGATATTGGCCTGTAGTTTTCTTTCTTTGTGACATCCTTGTCTGGTTTTGGTATCAATGTGATGGTGGCCTCGTAGAATGAGTTTGGGAGTGTTCCTCCCTCTGCTATATTTTGGAAGAGTTTGAGAAGGATGGGTGTTAGCTCTTCTCTAAATGATTGATAGAATTCGCCTGTGAACCCATCTGGTCCTGGGCTTTTGTTTGTTGGAAGATTTTTTATCACAGTTTCAATTTCAGTGCTTGTGATTGGTCTATTCATATTTTCTATTTCTTCCTGATTCAGTCTTGGCAGGTTGTGCATTTCTAAGAATTTGTCCATTTCTTCCAAGTTGTCCATTTTATTGGCATAGAGTTGCTTGTAGTAATCTCTCATGATCTTTTGTATTTCTGCAGTGTCAGTTGTTACTTCTCCTTTTTCATTTCTAATTCTATTGATTTGAGTCTTCTCCCTTTTTTTCTTGATGAGTCTGGCTAATGGTTTATCAATTTTGTTTATCTTCTCAAAGAACCAGCTTTTAGTTTTATTGATCTTTGCTATCGTTTCCTTCATTTCTTTTTCATTTATTTCTGATCTGATTTTTATGATTTCTTTCCTTCTGCTAACTTTGGGATGTTTTTGTTCTTCTTTCTCTAATTGCTTTAGGTGCAAGGTTAGGTTGTTTATTCGAGATGTTTCCTGTTTCTTAAGGTGGGATTGTATTGCTATAAACTTCTCTCTTAGAACTGCTTTTGCTGCATCCCATAGGTTTTGGGTCGTCGTGTCTCCATTGTCATTTGTTTCTAGGTATTTTTTAATTTCCTCTTTGATTTCTTCAGTGATCACTTCGTTGTTAAGTAGTGTATTGTTTAGCCTCCATGTGTTTGTTTTTTTTACAGCTCTTTTCCTGTAATTGATATCTAGTCTCATAGCATTGTGGTCGGAAAAGATACTTGATACAATTTCAATTTTCTTAAATTTACCAAGGCTTGATTTGTGACCCAAGATATGATCTATCCTGGAGATTGTTCCATGAGCACTTGAGAAAAATGTGTATTCTGTTGTTTTTGGATGGAATGTCCTATAAATATCAATTAAGTCCATCTTGTTTAATGTATCATTTAAAGCTTGTGTTCCCTTATTTATTTTCATTTTGGATGATCTGTCCATTGGTGAAAGTGGGGTGTTAAAGTCCCCTACTATGATTGTGTTACTGTCGATTTCTCCTTTTATGGCTGTTAGTATTTGCCTTATGTATTGAGGTGCTCCTATGTTGGGTGCATAAATATTTACAATTGTTATATCTTCTTCTTGGATTGATCCCTTGATCATTATGTAGTGTCCTTCTTTGTCTCTTCTAGTAGTCTTTATTTTAAAGTCTATTTTGTCTGATATGAGAATTGCTACTGCAGCTTTCTTTTGGTTTCCATTTGCATGGAATATCTTTTTCCATCCCCTTACTTTCAGTCTGTATGTGTCTCTAGGTCTGAAGTGGGTCTCTTGTAGACAGCATATATATGGGTCTTGTTTTTGTATCCATTCAGCCAATCTGTGTCTTTTGGTGGGAGCATTTAGTCCATTTACATTTAAGGTAATTATCAATATGTATGTTCCTATTCCCATTTTCTTAATTGTTTTGGGTTCGTTATTGTAGGTCTTTTCCTTCTGTTGTGTTTCTTGCCTAGAGAAGTTCCTTTAGCATTTGTTGTAAAGCTGGTTTGGTGGTGCTGAACTCTCTCAGCTTTTGCTTGTCTGTAAACGTTTTAATTTCTCCATCAAATCTGAATGAGATCCTTGCTGGGTAGAGTAATCTTGGTTCCAGGTTTTTCTCCTTCATCACTTTAATTATGTCCTGCCACTCCCTTCTGGCTTGTAGAGTTTCTGCTGAGAGATCAGCTGTTATCCTGATGGGGATTCCCTTGTGTGTTATTTGTTGTTTTTGCCTTGCTGCTTTTAATATGATTTCTATGTGTTTAATTTTTGACAGTTTGATTAATATGTGTCTTGGCATATTTCTCCTTGGATTTATTCTGTATGGGACTCTCTGTGCCTCCTGGACTTGATTAACTATTTCCTTTCCCATATTAGGGAAGTTTTCAACTATAATCTCTTCAAATATTTTCTCAGTCCCTTTCTTTTTCTCTTCTTCTTCTGGAACCCCTATAGTTCGAATGTTGGTGCATTTAATGTTGTCCCAGAGGTCTCTGAGACTGTCCTCTGTTCTTTTCATTCTTTTTTCTTTATTTTGCTCTGCAGCAGTTATTTCCACTATTTTATCTTCCACCTCACTTATCCGTTCTTCTGCCTCAGTTATTCTGCTATTGATCCCATCTAGAGTATTTTTCATTTCATTTATTGTGTTTTTAATCGATGCTTGATTCATCTTTAGTTCTTCTAGGTCCTTGTTAACTGTTTCTTGTATTTTGTCTATTCTATTTCCAAGATTTTGGATCTTGGAAATAGAATCTTGGATCATCTTTACCATCATTATTCTGAATTCTTTTTCAGGTAGATTGCCTATTTCCTCTTCATTTGTTAGGTCTGGTGGGTTTTTGTCTTGCTCCTTCTCCTGCTGTGTGTTTTTCTGTCTTCTCATTTTGCTTATGTTACTGTGTTTGGGGTCTCCTTTTTGCAGGCTGCAGGTTCGTAGTTCCCGTTGTTTTTGGTGTCTGTCCTCAGTGGCTAAGGTTGGTTTAGTGGGTTGTGTAGGCTTCCTGGTGGAGGGGAGTAGTGCCTGTGTTCTGGTGGATGAGGCTGGATCTTGTCTTTCTGGTGGGCAGGTCCACGTCTGGTGGTGTGTTTTGGGGTGTCTGCGGACTTTTTATGATTTTAGGCCACCTCTCTGCTAATGGGTGGCGTTGTGTTCCTGTCTTGCTAGTTGTTTGGCATAGGGTGTCCAGCCCTGTAGCTTGCTGGTCGTTGAGTGAAGCTGGGTGCTGGTGTTGAGATGGAGATCTCTGGAAGATTTTCGCCGTTTGATATTATGTGGAGCTGGGAGGTCTCTTGTGGACCAGTGTCCTGAAGTTGGCTCTCCCACCTCAGAGGCACAGCACTGACTCCTGGCTCCTCAATTTGGGATGATTTGTTGTCTATTCATGTATTCCACAGATGCAGGGTACATCAAGTTGATTGTGGAGCTTTAATCCGCTGCTTCTGAGGCTGCTGGGAGAGGTTTCCCTTTTTCTTCTTTGTTCTCACAGCTCCTGGGTCTCAGCTTTGGATTTGGCCCCGCCTCTGCGTGTAGGTCGCCGGAGGGCGTCTGTTCTTCGCTCAGACAGGACAGGGTTAAAGGAGCAGCCTCTTCGGGGACTCTGGCTCACTCAGGCCGGGCGGGAGGGAGGGGCACGGAGTGCGGGGCGAGCCTGCAGTGGCAGAGATCGGCGTGACGTTGCACCAGCCCGAGGCGTGACGTTGCACCAGCCCGAGGCGCGCCGTGCGTTCTCCCAGGGAAGCCGCCCCTGGATCCCAGGACCCCGGCAGTGGGGCTGCACAGGCTCCCGGAAGGGCGGTTTGGACAGTGACCTCCTGCTCTCGCACACAGGCTTCTTGGCGGTGGCAGCAGCAGCCCCAGCGTCCCACGCCCGTCTCTGGGCTCCGCGCTTTCAGTCGCGACTCGCGCCCGTCTGTGGAGCCCCTTTAAGCAGCGCTCTTAATCCCCTCTCCTCGCGCACCAGAAAACCAAGAGGGAAGAAAAAGTCTCTTGCCTCTTCGGCAGCTCCAGAGTTTTCCCGGACTCCCTCCCGGCTAGCTGTGGCACATTAGCCCCCTTCAGGCTGAGTTCTCGCCGCCAGCCCCAGTCCTCTCCCTGCGCTCTGACCGAAGCCCGAGCCTCAGCTTCCAGCGCCGCCTGCCCCGGCGGGCGAGATGCAGCTCAATATTAAAAAAGCAAACAACCCAATCCAAATATCGGCAGAAGACCTAAGTAGACATTTCTCCAAAGAAGACATACAGATGGCCAAGAAGCACATGAAAAGCTGCTCAACATCACTGATTATTAGAGAAATGCAAATCAAAACTACAATGAGGTATCACCTCACACCAGTAAGAATGGGCATCATCAGAAAATCTACAAACAACAAATGCTGGAGAGGGTCTGGAGAAAAGGGAACACTCTTGCACTGTTGGTGGGAATGTAAATTGATACAGCCACGATGGAGAACAGTATGAAGGTTCCTTAAAAAACTAAAAATAGAATTACCATATGATCCAGCAATCCCACTACTGGGCATGTACCCAAATTCAAAAAGACATGCACCCCAATGTTCATTGCAGCACTATTTACAATAGCCAGGTCATGGAAGCAACCTAAATGCCCATCGACAGACGAATGGATAAAGAAGATGTGGTACATATATACAATGGAATATTACTCAGCCATAAAAAGGAATGAAATTGGGTCGTTTTTTGAGACGTGGATGGAACTAGAGACTGTCCTACAGAGTGAATAAGTCAGAAAGAGAAAAACAAATATCGTATATTAACACATATATGTGGAACCTAGAAAAATGGTACAGATGAACCAGTTTGCAGGGCAGAAATTGAGACACAGATGTAGAGAACAAACGTATGGACATCAAGGGGGGGAAGTGGCGGGGGATGGGGCTGGGGGTGGGATGAATTGGGCGATTGGGATTGACATGTATACACTGATGTGTATAAAATTGATGACTAATAAGAACCTTCTGTATAAAAAAATAAATAAAATAAAAAATTTTTTAAAGTTCTGCAAAGTTTGCTCAGTTTTTTTTTTTCATAAATTTATTTATTTATTTTTGGCTGTGTTGGGTCTTTGTTTCTGCGCAAGGGCTTTCTCTAGTTGCGGCGAGTGGGGGGCCACTCTTCATCGCAGTGCGCAGGCCTCTCACTATGGCAGCCTCTCGTTGCGGAGCACAGGCTCCAGACGCGCAGGCTCAGTAGTTGTGGCTCACAGGCTCTGTCGCTCCGCAGCATGTGGGATCTTCCCAGACCAGGGCTCGAACCCGTGTCCCCTGCACTGGCAGGCAGATTCTCAACCACTGTGCCACCAGGAAAGCCCCTGCTCAGTTTTGATGTACTTATCCATAAACAAAATTTTTAAAAGAGCTTATTACTCATTTCCTGCCAAATATTAATGAAAGTAGAATTTGGTTTTCTTTTTATTAAAATGACAAAGTTTAGTCTTGGCAGATAGAGAGGTAGTAAAATGTTATTTAATGTTTTAAAATTTTAATTGTGATAAATACACATAACATAAAATTTACCGTCAACCATTTTTTAAAATAAATTTATTTATTTGTTTATTTATTTTTTGGCTGCCTTGGGTCTTCATTGCTGTGTGCAAGTTTTCTCTGGTTGCGATGAGCGGGGGCTACTCTTCGTTGCAGTGGCTTGTCTTTGTTGTGGAGCACGAGCTCTAGGCATGCAGGCTTCAGTAGTTGTGGCAGACGGGCTCAGTAGTTGTGGCTCGTGGGCTCTAGAGCTCAGGCTCAGTAGTTGTGGTGCACGGGCTTAGTTGCTCCGCGGCACATATGATCTTCCCCAACCAGGGCTCGAACCCGTGTCCCCTGCACTGGCAAGTAGATTCTTAACCACTGCACCACCAGGGAAGTCCCTCATCAACCATTTTTAAGTGTGTAGTTTAGTAGTGTTAAATATATCATATTTTTGTGTAACCAATCTTCAGAACTTTTTCATTATGCAAAACTGAAACCCATTAAAAGTCCCTCTTTCTGCCTTTTCCCCAGCTCCTGGCAATCACCATTCTAATTATTGTTTCTATGAATTTGACTACTCTAGATACCTCATATAAGTGAAATCATACAGTATTTGTTTTTTTGTCACTGGCTTATTTCACTTAGCATAATTCATGTTGTTGCATATGTCGGAATTCCCTTCCTTCTCCAGGCTAAATAATATTTCATTGTATGTATATACCACATTTGTTTATCAATTCCTCCATCAGTGAATATTTAGGTTGCTTCCACATTTTGGCTATTGTGAATAATGCTGCTGTGAACATGAGTGGACAAATTTCTCTTCAAGATCCTGCTTTCAATTCTTTGGGATATATACCCAGAAGTGGTATTGCTGGATTATATGATAACTCTTTCTGAGGAACCACCATACTGTTTTCAATAGAAGCTGTACCTTTTTACATTCCAACCAACACAAAGATTCCAATTTCTCCACATCCTTGCTAAGATTGGTTATTTTCAGTTTTTTGTTTATTTCTGATAGTAACCATCCTAATAGGTGTAAGGTGATATCTCAGTGGCTTTTATTTTTTCATTTACATTTCTCTAATGATTAGTGATGTTGAGTGTCTTTTCATATGCTTGCTGGCCATTTGTGTATCTTATTTGGAGAAATGTCTATTCAAGTCCTTTGCCTATTTTTTGAGTTATTTGCTTTGTTATTGCTGGTTTTGTGTTGTAGGAGTTCTTTATATATCCAGGGTATTTACTAATCAGATATATGATTTGCAAATATTTTCTCTTATTACATTGGTTGCCTTTTCATTCTGTTGTTTCCTTTGGTGCACAGATGTTTAAAATTCTGATGTAGTCCTATTTATTTTTTCTTTTGTTGTCTATGTTTTGGTATATATCCATGAAATTATTGCCAAATCCAATGTCATGAGCTTTTCCCCCATATATTCTTCTAAGAGTTTTACAGTTTTAGCTCTCAGATCTTTGATTCTTTTTGAGTCAATTTTTGTGTATGGTGTAAGGTAAGGGTCCAACTTCATTCTTTTACATATCCAGTTTCCTCAACACTATTTGATGAAAAGACTGTCCTCTCTCTATTGAATGGCTTAGCATCCTTGTCAAAAATCATTTGAGCAAATATGTGAGGGTTTATTTCTGGGTTGTCTATCCTACTGTTTGACATATATGTCTTTATGCCAAGACCACACTGTTTTGATTACTGTAGCTTTGTAATAAGTTTTGAAATCTGGAAGTGTGTGAGATGTCCAGCTATGTTCTTTTTCAGATTGTTTTGGCTATTCGAAGTCCCTTGAGATTCCATGTAAATTTTAGGATGGAATTTTTTCTATTTCTGAAAAAATAGAACATTATATTTTACTTTCTGCTCATATAGAAAAGATTTGTTATCTCACTAAAATAATGTTCTGTGCCTTGTACTGTACTTTATTTTTCAGGGTTTCACTTCTGAAAAAGCTAAGGTTCCTTGTAATTGTGTTACTGTCTGGTATGTTTTTTAAATTACCTTATTGACATTTTGATTAATAGACAGCTAAGCTATAACCATTTATTGTTCTAAGGCATATATGATCCTATCTTAATCATGACCATATCTCCTCTTATAGTTTTGTTATTTTTTTCCTTCCAAAATTAGAACTTAAATTCAGGGATAAAACTTAAGATATCTTTTACACTTAGGGGTTTTCCAGAGATCCCCTTGGTGATCACAATGATTTGTTCTGTTACCTTATTTAAAAAAAATAAAAAGTTGAAAATGAAGTTTGTTTGGTATGCTCTATATTTTGTAATTATTTCAACACTATTTTAAGAGGTGCATAGAAAGAACTTCCCAGTCAATATAGAAACATAACTTTCCTTGTTTAATTATAGTTAAACATTTTTAAAATAAAAATTGTCTATATTTAAGGTGTACAACATGATGTTTTTTGTTTTTGCGGTACGTGGGCCTCTCACCATTGTGGCCTCTCCCGCTGTGGAGCACAGGCTCCGGACGCGCAGGCTCAGCGGCCATGGCTCACGGGCCCAGCTGCTCCGTGGTATGTGGGATCTTCCCGGACCGGGGCATGAACCCACATCCCCTGCATCGGCAGGCGGACTCTCAACCATTGTGCCACCAGGGAAGCCCCAACATGATGTTTTGATATACAATACATAATAAAATTCTTACAACAGCAAGCTAATTAACATATCCACCTCCTCACACAGTTACTTTTATGTGTGTGTGTGTGTGTGTATTATAAATATCTGATATCTACTTTCTTAGCAAATTTCAAGTATGCAATGCAGTATTATTAACTATAGTCACCATGTAATACATTATATCTCTAGAACTAATTCATCCTGTACAACTAAAACTTGTTATCCATTGACTACATCTCCCCCCTGCCCCCTACCTCCCTGCCTGTGGTAACCACCATTCTACTCTCTGCTTCTGAAATTTTGACTTTTTTAGATTCCACTTATCAGTGCAATCATGCAGTATTTTTCTTTCTCTGTCTAGCTTCTTTCTTTGTCTTAGCATAATGTCCTCCAGGTTCATCCATGTTGTATAGTACTGTTGAAATAGCAAGGTTTCTTAATTTTTTAAGGCTGAATTATAGTCTATTTTGTGTGTGTATGTGTGTGTGCGTATGCCAGTTTCTTTATTCAGTTATCTGTTGATAGACCCAAATTGTTTCCGTATCTTGCTTATTGTGAATAATGCTGTAATGAGCATGAGATCACAGATATCTCTCTGAGATACTGATTTCATTCCATATATATATATATATATATATATATATATATATATATATATATATATCAAGAAAAATGATTTCTGAATCATATGGTAGGTCTATTTTTAATTTTCTGAGGAACTTCCATACTGTTTTCCATAGTGGCTGCACCAATTTACATTCCTACCAACAGTGTACAGGGGTTTCTTCTCTCCACATCCTTGCCAAAGCTTATTATCTTTTGTCTTTGATAATAGCCATCCTAACATGTGTGAGGTGATATCTCATTGTGGTTTTGATTTGCATTTTCCTGAGTAGTGATGTTGAGTGCCTTTCACTTGATTAATTTTGAACAAGTAAAATATTATTAATATAAATATGTTTCAGATACTGTGTATACTTTATCTGGAGGAAGATCTTACTGCCCCTAATGTGTTATCTTCAGGAAAACACTGATCAATATTTAATAAAATTGTTATGTATTTTATCCTATAAAGAATTTTTTTCTCCATTTTATTGGCTAGTGTTATTAATCAGAGCCATTCAGTATTATCATCAACATGTGGTTTCTGCTTTCCTCTCATGCTTGTCTAAGAGCCTTGCCATAAACTCCTAGTACAAATTGGATCTTCAGCAAAGGACAGCCTTAGAACCTCATGAACAGGACTGTACCAGGTACTCTGTCAACAATGAATAGACTCATCAGTATTGGCTTCTGAGCCAGCGTTATTTATACCTTGTCATACTGTGCTGAGGACTGAACTGTGATTTTCAGATCAAAAATCATGACTTTGTGAAAACCTAGTAACCCAAGATCTACATAGAACTGAGTGAACTGATGAGAAAAAACTAATAATAATAATGGACATTTATTTGGGGTGGGGGGTATATTGTTGTATTACTCATAGTGTTCTATTTTCTGATAGATATATCAGGAAGCCCTTTTTCTCTTTCTTCAAATTCTATCTCCAACCCTAAATATAGTAGGCTATGCTTTTTATTTTGTTATCTGCTTTATACATATTAGTGTATATATGTCAATCCCAATCTCCCAAATCATCCCACCCCCCAACCCCCACCCCCTGCAGACTATGCTTTTGCAAATTGAAATTAAACATTCTTTAAATGGTGTTTTGTTCTCCCTGATGCCTTGGCATTCAAGAATAAATACTTCTGCTGAGTCACTTTATTTTTCTTGCCAACATAATAATTTGCATACATTCAATAAGAATCTGTCCTACTTTCTATAAAGATACAATTAAATCAATTGTCCTATCAGGTCTCTACTGGAGTATATTTTACAGATGAATCTCATTTCATTAGGTATGAAAAGCCTACCATGAAGAAACTGGTAGGGTTCTTAATCTGTGGAAACCATACACATAAATGAATCAGGTTGCAATACGAGTCCAGCTTTTAAAAATATGTGTTATCAAGTCTAATTTTCAGAAATTTTTTATGATCATAAGGAGGACTATTGAGAAAAATTATCCAAAACTCAGAAACAAGATTAAAAAATGGCTGCATGTTCCTTTAATGTCTAACAAACTTCCCCAGTTCCCCCATCCAGGATTATTTAATTTTCTAGGGAATATGCTTTTGTGTGACTTAATACTTGATTAGACCCCAGACTTTGTGAAGTTGCTCATTAAGTTGTAAATTTTTTTCAGGGAAAGATGCAAATTATTTCTTTCCCATACGAAAACAAACAAAACAAACAAAAAAAACCCAAAAACACTCCAAAATTTATTCCCAAACCTAACAAATGCATTTCTGTATGACTTTTCAGATGGACTGTTATATATCCTCCATTATTCTAATTCTTCTTTGAACTAACTTACCATTTAACTCATTAACGAGTTAAATAACTCGTTAATGAGTTAAATAATAATTATTGACAGGTGTTCATTCTATATTTGTATAAAAGTCATATCTTAAGAAATTATGCTCTTTTAAAATTATACTTTGGGGCTTCCCTGGTGGCGCAGTGGTTGAGAGTCCGCCTGCCGATGCAGGGGACACAGGTTCGTGCCCCGGTCCGGGAAGATCCCACATGCCACGGAGCGGCTGGGCCTGTGAGCCATGGCCGCTGAGCCTGCGCGTCCGGAGCCTGTGCTCCGCAACGGGAGAGGCCACAACAGTGAGAGGCCCGCGTACCGCAAAAAAAAAAAAAAAAAAAAATTATACTTTGGACACCCACGCTATCAGGCAAGCTCTGCCTGCGGGAAGCAGCAGTCTCACAGGTGGGCCCAGCCACAACCCGTCTACTCCCCGCCTTTGCTGGAATATGGGCCACAGAATATAGGTACTCTCAGACTCCCCAGTGTTATTCTCAGTCTCAGACAACCCTTCGACCACAGAGAAGGGCACACCCCTAGAGAAGGACATGGTGACTGACATGGCCTAAGCTTCTTGGCCCCATATTTCTCCCGAAGAAGGCTTAGCTCCTGGTGGCACGGAGCTGGGAAACCGTCATCAGAGGGACAGCGCCACCTTTGACCCTACATGGGGAGGCTGCGCGCTCTGCCCTGTGTGACCCACCCTTCTCAACTTGCTCTCACCACCCTCCCCCCACCTACACACCCAATGCAGGACCAGAACTGGCTGAGCTTCAGTGACCATAACTTCAGCAAAGACTGAAACCAGGACCCCCACCAGATGGAAACTGCTGACCATAAACGCTAGACCATAGACTGGCTAGAGCCAGAGATTTGATGACTGGGATTCCTGAAACTTCACCCTGTTACCTCACCACTAACCAATCAGAAGAATGTCCAGGAGCGGATCACACACCCTGGGACCCTCACCCTGATGTTGCACTGAAAGCCATTGGGGAATGAGTGTTTTGAACACTAGCTGCCTGTTCTCCTTGTCACCCTGCAATAAACGCTGTACTTTCCTTCACCATAACCCAGCGTCAGTAGATTGGCATTCTGCTATATTGGCAGAATCGAGCAGTTGCAAAAAGAGACCATATGGCTCTCAAAGTCTGAAATATTATCTGGCCAGGCAAAACTATTACAAAAAATGATAACTAAGTGAAAAAAAATATATTATCTGGCCCTTTACAGAAAAGTTTGCAGTGTCCTGCTCTAATCCATAACTGCCAACCTGCAGTTGCCCCATCCTCACCACACTCCTGCTCTAGGGCAAAAGTCAGGAAGGAGCAGACTTAGGATGAATTTCCTGCTTGTGCAATATTGTGCAAAGAACAATATTAAATGAGAATGACAATTTAAAAAATAAAATAAAATAATACTTTGACACTCCCTAATAGCTTCTCTGATTTTCCTATTCTTACTCAAACTACATTCTGCTGTCAGTCTGCTCTTCCTAAAATACCATTTATGATACTTACTCCCCTCCTTGATGAAACACCCTACCAACAGGATAAGTTTCCAAAAGTCATCAGCCTGCTATTCACAATCCCGCACTGTTGAGTTCCAGTTGCCTTTAGCACCTTATCTTCCACACAAACTCTCATTCCAGTCAAACAAAAATATAGTACTTTTTTAAAAACCAATATTCATATTAAAACAGTGAGATTAAAAAATCTCATCTGAATTGCCTTATCTGTCCTCCTCCCCTCTGTAATTTCTATTTCAGCAAGCCAGCTCATTTTATTTCAGCCATTAACTCCCCATGGAAAGTGAGTGCCTGAATTCTTATAGTGTTTAACACAACATAAATAAAGATATACTGTGATGTAATAAAGATATATCTGGTCTTTGTTCCTGGTTCCTGCCACAGAGCTTCAAAAACTCTTGGAGAGGAGTATCTTTGTTATACCAATGGGTGACTTATCATGGGCCCCTAGATAGCCTCAGGGTGGGGACTGGTCACCAAGAAGACCGACCATGTGATTAGAGGATAAGATGCTTAAGATTTTGAGCCAGCCTGACCTCCAGGGAGGCAGTGGGGGGGGGGGCTAGAGATTGAGTTTAATCATGTGGCCAATGACTTAATAAATCATGCTTACATATTGAAACCCCAGTAAAAATTTTAGACACCAAAGCCCAGTGGAGTTTGCTGGTTGGTGAACATATTGATGTGCTGGGCAGATGACTTGCCTGGATTCCATGAGGAGAAGGCACAGGAGTTCTGCATTCCCTCCCAGACCTCACCCTATACGTATCTTCATTTTACTGTTCCTGAGTTGTATCCTTTATAATAAAACTAATTGTAAATAGAGTACTTTCTGAGTTGTTCTAGTGAATTATCAAATCTGAGGAGGCTATGGGGACCCCTGAATTTATAGCCAAGGCAGTCAGAAGTGGAAGTTGTGGCTGGCGGCTCTAGTAAGAGCAGTCTGTGGAGGACTGAGCTCTTAACCTTTGGAATCTGCACTAACACTGGTGGTGGTCAGTGTCAGAACTGTATTGCAGTATACTCCAGTTGGGATTGGAGTATATATCTAACACTGTATGTTAATAGTTTACATTTCGTGTATGGAGAAAGCATGTTAATCCATTTGTCTGCTTTATCCAGCCATCTTCTCAGGAATTCTCTCTCATGGCAGTGGACTATGTGATTTTTGCCTTTTGAGTACAGCTGAGCTGCTCAGAGTGGGTGCATGAACTATATGAGCCAGTAAGAGTCTGTCTTATTGACATGTGCATGGAATGTGTATAGAAACACTGAAATGTTAATCTGGTGGTGGTGGTGCTGGAGCAGGAGGTGTCGGGTCCAAGCACGGGTTGGAGAAGAATTTCCAGACACAAGGCAGAATGTAAGGAAGACAGAGTTTATTGAAGAGAAGGGTCACTGCAAGAACAGTGGGCCAACTTCCTGGTAGCCAGGGAAGGTCGACAATGAGCATGGGTTGCTTGTCTGTTTTTATAGCCAGGGAACCTGCAAGTCATCTGCTGACTGGGCAGAGTAATGTATACTTTCAGTGTGCTGAGTGGGAGAAAAATGGGGCAAATGTCTCTCCTTATATGGGATGGGAAAGGGACAGGGCATGCTCTGGGACATAGCAATGGCCTCATTGTGACAGAGTGATAAGAGTCCTGTAACTCTTTGTTCTGGCAATATTGGCCCTTTGAGTTTATCTTGTTCTTTGTCCTTGGAGCACACCACAGGAGGTATCTGGCATAGCAAGTACCCAACAGATTTTTGTTGAATGAAAGAGGTTTCTGTAACTTTAGGGCTTGAGAGGGCCATTTCCCCATATACATGGAAAACAGAAAAAAGTGAGAAGCAGAGACAAAAAGATCACATGGATTGGGAAATATGGTGAGATAACCACTTTGGACTCCTAAGGATTTTCCTATTCCAGACCTAGTGAGGCCCTTATACATCCTGCTTTGGTTTTCCTTGAAATGGACCTGTGTATTCCCTTTACATTTTCCCATTTGCCCAAGTTAGTTTGAGTAGATTTTGTGTCTAGTGTTTAAGGGTAATTTTCTAGTGATAAAATCATGATTCTCATACAAATATAAAAATAACATGTATTGAAGATTTTACTAACTCTATAGTTAAATGGGGAAACCAGCAAGGTGTTACAACAGATTCAAAGGAGAATCCACACAACAGACACATTTATTGATCAAGAATATTGAAGTGAATTTGCAAACGGCTGTAAAACTGGCTTTTGGGAGAGAGGGAGAATTGTCACACCACTGAACAGAATGTATATGTATGACTCTGGAAAAGAATTATCTGCATTGCTACTTGTTTTCTACAGTTAATTTTAATTTCTAAACAGTTGTAAAATAGTCTAGTCAAAGACAAAAGTGACTATCTCTATATGATCAGATAATCCCAGCATTATAGCATTTCATTGAGAGTATATCCAGTAATCTCTTTTTGCTTCCTTCACCATCTTAAGTGTTTCCTCATACTAGTAAACAAATGATTCCTGTATAAAAGAGAGTGTTTCTCATATCTCTGTGTGAGAAAGTTATCCTTTTTGTGAAAGATCTGTACCTATGCAGAGACAAGAAGGGAATACCTGCTGCTACAAAGGCTGAATCAACCCTAGTGACCAAAGGACAATAAAACCCCTTATATCCAATCCCCCAAGCTGACTTTAAGCCACTCAAGTACAGGAAACTTGCTTTATGCCAAGCTGACCGTCACAAAGTATGTGGTAAGAAGTAGGTTAGAGCAAATCAATAGTTGCTAATTGATTGCTTTAAGTTAGCAAATTGAAGTAAGAAATTTGTGACTCTCAATATTTAAAACAACAAAAACAACAACAGAAACTAAAAACAAGCACTCTCCCTACCCTGCTGTCAGGAATATCAGAAACTGAAGATTCTTGTGATCTACTAAAGGAGTCCAATGAGCTCATTGTCAAACTGTTCTTATATTTTAGGAACATTAAAAACTCTCTATAAAACATGAACAGGGGCTTCCCTGGTGGCGCAGTGGTTGAGAGTCCACCTGCCGATGCAGGGGACACGGGTTCGTGCCCCGGTCCGGGAGGATCCCACATGCCGCAGAGCGGCTGGGCCCATGAGCCATGGCCGCTGAGCCTGCGTGTCCGGAGCCTGTTCTCCGCAACGGGAGAGGCCACAACAGTGAGAGGCCCACGTATCGCAAAAAAAAAAAAAACAAACAAACAAAAAAAAAACATGAACAACTATACAATAAATATAATTTATGCTGTATTTTACATATGGAAAAGAAAGAAGCCTGTAAAAAAAAAAAAAAGAATTTATTGTACAAGGTACTAGGGAAAATGGGCTGATTCTATCTTTTTTTTTTCCCTATCCCTTCCCTCAAGCCCAGGAAACTACTGTTAACTTGAAAGGATAAAGGATAATAGCGATCTGATAGTGGTGGCTGCCAAGCACCCAGCTAAATACAGCTAATAAGAGACCTTGAATAAAGAGGGAGCTCTTCCCAGGAGTGACCGCTGGGGTCAGGAAAGCATGTCCTCCATAGAGATGAGTTGGTCCAGGGTGAGACCAGTCACTGATCACGGATTTCCCATCTCCAACAGCTGCATGAATGCTTAGGCATGCTCTGGGAAATCAATGTAAGACTAACGAGCTCAGATAATAAATTCAGAATGCTAGGACACCTAGTTGTGAACCCACTGCTCAGCCACAGGGCCCCGTCTCAAAGCCAGCCCGTGTTCTTTCTTCTTGCTCTTAGGCTGTAGCCTTCTTTCTCGCCTTGAGGTGCTGCCATCTTTCAGTTTTCTGTCAAGCTGTAAAGACAAACCTACACCGGGGATTTTCCTCTTCGGGAGTTTTGTTGTTAATCACTACCAGGAACTAAATTAACATGAAAAACCATGACAGAAAAAAAGGAAGCTACAATGTTCTTACAGTAGCCTAGTTTCCGATTTAGTAAATGACAAGAGGAAAACAATTTTAGGATTTTTTTCCTCTACTTTTATTTCTCCAGTGGGGGGAAGGGTGGAGTTTTCCTCCTGCCCCACCCTCTAACTCCACATTTAGATGTAAATGAGACATGAAGATAAAATCCTGGTGCTAGAGTAGATATCTCTTTGATACAAGTGGCAATTTACATTTTTTAGAACCCCTAGAGCTTTTCTTGCCCAGGCAGAATCCATTTGCAGAAGTGAGTTAGTTACCTCCTTTTGGAAAAAATGGAAGAAAAAAAAATCTCAGCTGCAGTTGAAATTTGGAGTACCAAATTTTGAAAGGATTAAAAAAAAAATTAAGATTAAGAAGCACTAAAGAATACTAATTTTCTGACTTCCCTGGCGGTCCAGTTGTTAAGACCCCGCGCTTCCAATGTAGGGGGCGCGGGTTCAATCCCTCGTCGGGAACTAAGAGGCAATGTGCCGCCGGGCGTGGCCAGAAAAAAAAAAAAAAAAAGAATGCTAACTTTGGAAAATTTTGCCCAGTAATATGAGAATTTCATTTAAGTTATATGAGAAATTCCTCACAAACTGAGGTGAAGTTGGGCTCTGAGTACATAATCAGAAGAGCACTTTCCTTTGGGACAAAGGGGACTCAGTTTGGAGTACAGAAAAGACCTTATTTTTTGTGACTAAAGAAATTACTCTGGTACTACCTGATACTTGAATAACAGGAAAACTGTATTTTGTGTGATTTTGTAGCAAAGGAAAACTTAGTAATTCAAGACTGTAACTTAACTAATAGGAATGCTGTAGATTGGGTCATGAAGTGGGTGAAGCTTATGTCTGGCCATCTTTCCCTTTCTAATGCTTTCATCTCTTTCAAGTTTCTTTACTATCCAACATCTTTTATGTTCCATGTCCTTCTCAGTTAGCTAATTTCTATTTGTGTTATTCCTTTTTAAGTTATTAGTAATTTAAAAGTGGATTTTTTTCATTTTAATGTCTTAGTTAATCCATTATATACAAAATACTATTTCAACCAGTAAATATTTTTAACAACAAGATATTTTACTCTTTTTTTTTTTTTTTGGTGTTGTCTTCAAAATCCAGTGTTTTAGAGTCTCAGTATGAACATTAACCTTTCATGAGAAAGACTTGATCTGTATTTAGATTTCATAAAATTTATAGTTGAAAAAATAAATTCACATACTCAAGTTCCTAACATACTTAAAATTGTTTTCTAATAACTGAATCAAATGAAGAGTCCTGCAGTTGGTGTTGGCTAGGAATTTAGAGAGGTGAAGGAAAGACGAGTGGTGGAATTCTGGCAACATGGCAGCCTGCAGGAGAGATAGCTCTATCTGAATACATACTCTACTTCGTGAGTGATCCTCCTTTCTGCCTCTTGTTTCTACTGAGGTATGCTGACTTACTCACTACCACACAACTGCAATTGCTATTGACTCACTATCTAAAGTATTGACATTTTATTACATTCTTATTTTCCTTTCTTCTCTTTCAAGCAAAATATGTCAGGATCTATCATCAATTACTTATACCTTAACTGAAGCTTATTTACATTGTTCTGCCTCTCCCAGATTTAATTGCATTTATCTTTTACTTTTGGTAAACCTTCATCTAAGAGACCTGGACACCTAGCCCATGACCCTGATACAGACTTGACTGAGGAAAATAATCCTGATTCATGCCAAATGAAGGCTACACACTCTAATCCCACAGTGGGGCTTCAGGAGAGAGGGACTCAGCAGAGGCAGTTGGATGCTGTAATCTCAAGATGGGTACCAAAGGCACAATGGATCATTTCCAACCAGCTCGGTGCTTATACAGCTGATAGAGCTAGGAATCAGTAGCCAATGATATCTCTCAGAGTATTTCCTTTCCTTGTATGGGCAGATATAGTTTATGATCTTTTGACTTCAAAGACTATCCCATTGGGGCTTCCCTGGTGGCACAGTTGTTGAGAGTCCGCCTGCCGATGCAGGGGACGTGGGTTCGTGCCCCGGTCCAGGAGGATCCCACATGCCGCGGAGCGACTGGGCCTGTGAGCCATGGCCGCTGGGCCTGCACGTCCGGAGCCTGTGCTCCGCAACGGGAGAGACCACAACAGTGAGAGGCCCGCATACCGCAAAAAAAAAAAAAAAAAGACTATCCCATTTAGTAACACTCTTTCAATGAGCTCTCAATCTTTGGTCTCTAATGATATTTATTTTTTCTTTTATCTCTTTTCAAAGGAATTTCAGGTGTCAAGGGAGAGGGAGAAGAGTATTTCAGGAGTGGAGTAGTGAGCAGGGTAACCCTCCCATGGCCCCTGAAATGTTACTTGTCTCCATCCGGTGACTGTACCCAGTTGAGAATCACTAAAACTTCCATTTTACCATTAACAAAGATTTGGTCAAGTTTAACATGTTGTTCTTTGTGTTATTAAAGCAATATTAATTTTTATTTGCTCTCCACATAGAAAATTATAATATGGAATATACTTATTCACACTGCACATATTTTCAGAGGTACAATAACTGTACTATTGATCTGTGCTTTGCTTTCATTCTTCAACATTCATGAAATATGCTAATAATATAAACTTAAAGTATAGAGAAGATTGGTTTTATTCCTTAAACTGTGTGTGTGGTTTGTAATCCAAGATTTTTTCGAGTTGTAGTGAAGTAGCTTCAAACTGAAGATATCAGCTGAATTTTTTTGTGCTGGTGATGATAATAGAAGAATATTAAGAAGTGGAAAGTTGGGGCACAAAAACAGAAATATAAATCAATGGAACAGGATAGAAAGCCCAGAGAGAAACCCACGCACCTATGGTCAACTAATCTATGACAAAGGAGGCAAGGATATACAATGGAGAAAAGACAGTCTCTTCAATAAGTGGTGCTGGGAAAACTGGACAGCTACATGTAAAAGAATGAACTTAGAACACTCCCTAACACCATACACAAAAATAAACTCAAAATGGATTCGAGACCTAAATGTAAGACCAGACACTATAAAACTCTTAGAGGAAAACATAGGAAGAACACTCTATGACATAAATCACAGCAAGATCTTTTTTGACCCATATCCTAGAGTAATGGAAATAAAAACAAAAATAAACAAATGGGACCTAATGAAACTTCAAAGCTTTTGCACAGCAAAGGGAACTATATATTTTTTTTTTCCTTGTATTTTTAAAGGGAACTATAAACAAGACCAAAAGACACCCCTCAGAATGGGAGAAAATATTTGCAAACAAATCAACGGACAAAGGATTAATCTCCAAAATATATAAACAGCTCATGCAGCTCAATATTAAAAAAACAAAAACCCAATCAAAAAATGGGCAGAAGACTTAAGTATACATTTTTCCAAAGAAGACATACAGATGGCCAAGAGGCACATGAAAAGATGTTCAACATCACTAATTATTAGAGAAATGCAAATCAAAACTACAATGAGTCAAAAAGAGTCATGTACCACAATGTTCATTGCAGCTCTATTTACGATAGCCAGGACATGGAAGCAACCTAAGTGTCCATCAACAGATGAATGGATAAAGAAGATGTGGCACATATATGCAATGGAATATTCCTCAGCCATAAAAAGAAACGAAACTGAGTTATTTGTTGTGAGGTGGATGGACCTAGAGTCTGTCATACAGAGTGAAGTAAGTCAGAAAGAGAAAAGCAAATACCGTATGCTAGCACATATATATGGAATCTAAAAAAAAAAATGGTTCTGAAGAGCTTAGGGGCAGGACAGGAATAAAGACGCAGACGTAGAGAATGGACTTGAGAACACGGGGAGGGGAAGGGTAAGCTGGGACGAAGTGAGAGAGTGGCATGGACATATATACACTACCAAATGTAAAATAGATAGCTAGTGGGAAGCAGCCGCATAGCACAGGGAGATCAGCTCCAGTGCTTTGTGACCACTTAGAAGGGTGGGATAGGGAGGGTGGGAGGAAGATGCAAGAGGGAGGGGATATGGGGATATATGTATATGTATAGCTGATTCACTTTGTTATAAAGCAGAAACTAACACACCACTGTAAAGCAATTATACTCCAATAAAGATGTTAAAAAAAAAACTACAATGAGGTATCACCTCAAACCGGTTAGAGTGGGCATCATCAGAAAATCTAGCTTTTTAATTTTTTCCGTAAAGCTTTCCTTTTTTTTTCTGTTAAAACACCAAGTGGCGGATGACACCCGTGCTGTAGGAGGGCCCGGAGGGCCCAGAGGCCCCAGGGGCCCTGGAATGGGAGGCCGCGGAGGCTTCAGCAGCGGCATCCAGGGCTGGGGCCGGGGTCGTGGTCAGGGCCAGGGCCGAGGCCGCGGAGCTCATGGAGGCAAGGGCGAGGACAAGGAGTGGCTCCCTGTCACCAAGCTGGGCCGCCTGGTCAAGGACATGAAGATCAAGTCCCTGGAGGAGATCTATCTCTTTTCTCTGCCCATCAAGGAATCTGAGATCACTGACATTTTCTTGGGGTCATCCCTCATGGAGGAGGTTTTGAAGATCATGCCTGTGCAAAAGCAGACCCATGCTGGCAAGTGGACCAGGTTCAAGGCATTTGTTGTCATCTTGGATTACAACGGACATGTTGGTTTGGGTGTGACGTGCTCTAAGGAGGTAGCCACTGCCATCTGTGAGGCTGTCATTCTGGCTGAGCTCTCCATCGTCCTGGTGTGACGAGGCTACTGGGGGAACAAGATCGGCAAGCCCCATACTGTCCCTTGCAAGGTGACTGGCTGCTGTGACTCTGGGCTGGTGCACCTCATCCCTGCCCCTAGGGTCACTGGCATCGTCTCAGCCCCTGTGCCCAAGAAGCTACTGAAGATGGCTGGAATTGACGACTGCTACACCTCTGCCAGGGACTGCACTGCCACACTGGGCAACTTCGCCAAGGCCACTTCTAATGACATTTCCAAGACCTACAGTTATCTCACTCCTGATCTCTGGAAAGAGATGGTGTTCACCAAGTCTCCATATCAGGAATTCACTGACCATCCTGTAAAGACCCACACCAGAGTTTCCATGCAGAGGACCCAGGCTCCAGCTGTAGCCACCACATAGTTTTCTATGAGAAAAATAAAGTGAATGAAACTAGTTTAAAAAAAAAGAAAATCTACAAACATCAAATGCTGGAGAGGGTGTGGAGAAAAGGGAACCCTCTTGCACTGTTGGTGGGAATGTAAATTGATACAGCCACTATGCAGAACAGTATGGAGGTTCCTTAAAAAACTAAAAATAGAATTACCATATGACCCAGCAATCCCACTACTAGGCATATACCCGGAGAAAACCATAATTCAAAAAGACACATGCACCCCAATGTTCACTGCAGCACTATTTACAATAGCCAGGTCATGGTAGCAACCTAAACACCCATCGACAGACAAATGGATAAAGAAGATGTGGTACATACATACAATGGAATATTACTCAGCCCTAAAAAGGAACAAAATTGGGTCATTTGTAGAGACGTGGATGGATCTAGAGACTGTCATACAGAGTGAAGTTAAGTCAGAAAGAGAAAAACAAATATCATACATTAACACATGTATGTGGAATCTAGAAAAATGGTACAGATGAAGTAGTTTGCAAGGCAGAAATAGAGACACAGATGTAGAGAACAAACGTATGGACACCAAGGGGGGAAAGTGGAGGCGGGGTGGTGGTGGGATGAATCAGGAGATTGGGATTGACATGTATACACTGATGTGGGTAAAATAGGTAACTATAAGAACCTGCTGTATAAAAAAATAAAATTTAATTTTAAAAAAAGTGGAAGGTTGGGTTTCACTTCTATAGAGTGAACATTAAAGGTTATTCATGGACGATGGGGAGACTCTGCCTGTGTGTGGCAGGAGGTACATGGGAGCTCTCGTACTTCCTGCTCAATTTTTCTGTAAACCTAAAACTTCTCTTAAAAAAAAATCTGTTAGGGCTTCCCTGGTGGCGCAGTGGTTGAGAATCTGCCTGCCAATGCAGGGGACACGGGTTCGAGCCCTGGTCTGGGAAGATCCCACATGCCGTGGAGCAACTGAGCCCGTGCGCCACAGCTACCGAGCCTGCGCGTCTGGAGCCTGTGCTCCGCAACAAGAGAAGGCCGCGACAGTGAGAGGTCCGCGCACTGCGATGAAGAGTGGCCCCCACTCACCGCAACTAGAGAAAGCCCTAGCACAGAAACGAAGACCCAACACAGCCAAAAATAAATAAATAAATTTATTAATAAAAAAAAAAAAAGTCTGTTAAAAAAATATATCCAAGTAGGAGTAAAACAAGGTACCCATGTAGGGTCTTCCTTGGACCACATTTTGACAGAAATAATAGTTAACATTTACTGAGTTTTTAACTATATGATAGATGCTGTGCTGTGTGATTCACATGCCATAGCCAAGACTGCAACTGGTCACCACATATGTTCTTCTCAATTTTTAGCTGGGTATTTGGTTCCCTTGAATAAAGCCTTTATTTTCTTGTAGCTTCCCTTGCAGGTAGGTGTGCCAAGTAACTAAATGCCTACCCATAGGGCACAACTAGAATTGGTGAGTACTTTTTTCTCTGGACAGTGTACTCAAAGGAAGAGAGCATACCTTTTTGCCTCTTCCTCTTAATAGCTTTGCAATTCTGCCATACTCCCACACCTAGCTGAAAGGAATGCTTTCATAGTGTTGCACAGAACTAAGTTTTAACCAATAGTTATAAGCAAAAGTGAAATTGAGCAGGACCCTGTGGGGCTCCTGGGCATGGAAGCCTTCCTGTGTCCCCCATTTCTTTTTTTGTAGGAAATCGGCTTCAGCCTCTATGACCTTCCCTGTGTTCCAAAGTGCAGATTCAAACAGTTGCTAATCAGGGAAGGGAGGGGATGCAGAGACAAGGAAGGAGCAGTCAAGAAACAATAGTGCAGTCTTGGGACAGGGTCCTGGTTCTGCCTCAAGGGATATGCATAACAATATCTTTGAGCTCTTTTGCAGAACTAAAACCCCCAACAGGGACTTCCCTGTTGATGCAGTGATTAAGACTCTGTTCTCCCAATGCAGGGGGCCCGGGTTCGATTCCCTGTCAGGGAACTAGATCCTACGTGCATGCCGCAACTAAAAGAGTTCACATGCCACAACTAAGGAGCCCTCAAGCCGCAACTAAGGAGCCCACCTGCCGCAACTAAGACCTGGTGCAACCAAATAAATAAATAAATAACAATAACAACAAAAAACCCAACAAGTGGAAGATGTTAACTACTTGATGAACCATTCTTTATTCCAGAGAGAAGGTCACAGTTTAATAACCTCAAAAACTGCAGAAGCTGAGATGGGATAGGGAGGGTGGGGGGGAGGGAGACGAAAGAGGGAAGGGATATGGGAACAAATGTATATGTATAACTGATTCACTTTGTTATAAAGCAGAAACTAACACACCATTGTGAAGCAATTAGACTCCAATAAAGATGTAAAAAAAAAAAAAAGTCACAGAAGCTCATCAGGAGGCCACCTGAGGCCAGATTAAGGGAATGCAGGACCTGCACAAACCTTAATCCTTATTAGCAACTCTGCCCTTGAACTATTGCTATAAAACTCCTCACCAGATCCCCCCAGGTGGGGACACACAGTTCTTAAGGGCATGAGTCCTCCTTTGCCTGACAAAGCAATAAAGCTATTCTTTTCTACTTCATCCAAAACTCTGTCTCCAAGATTTGATTTAGGACAGGTGCACAGAGGCCAAGTTTTTGACATCAAAAGTAGTTTCACATATACTTCTGGAAAATTGTCTTTAAAAAGAGGAGGCATGATCTTCACAACTTTCTTGTTTCTACTGGCTAGAAACTCCAAAGCTTTTAATTTATTTTATTTATTTTTGGCTGCATAGGGTCTTTGTTGCTGTGTGCAGGCTTTCTCTAGTTGCGGCAAGCGGGGGCTACTCTTTACTGCAGTGCGTGGGCTTCTCATTGCGGTGGCTTTTCGTGTTGTGGAGCACAGGCTCTAGGATCACAGGCTCAGTAGTTGTGGAGCATGGGGTTAGTTGCTCTGTGGCATGTGGTATCCCCCTGGACCAGGGCTTGAACCCGTGTCCCCTGAATTGGCAGGCGGATTCTTAACCACTGTGCCACCAGGGAAGCCCTAGAAGCTCCAGATTTTGAGAAGGTTTTGAGGATGGAAGAGCAACAAGATAGAAGAATGGGTCCTTGAGGACTGGAACTGCTTTCAGACCCTGCCCCATTTACTTCCAACGTAATATACATGAAAGAGAAAAAACTTCCATCTGACCGAACTATCTATTGTTTTTAGGTTTCTGTGTTTCATGCTAAATGGATTCACAATAAACACAGGATTAAATACTTAGAAGTGGGGTACTGCATCGGACAAAAAAAATATATCATAAATGGTACTGGCTTAGAAGTTGAGCAGCAGGTGGTATAGACTCAATATGGCAGGCTGATCTTTGGTGACAAACTTTCCCCTGCTTTAGCTTGAAAAGGAGACCATGTACTGACTGAGGCTGTAGCTTTAGGGGAAATGATAGGAAAGATGAATACTTCTGTATGTCTTGACTGCTTCTTGACACTTTGAGCAAAGCCTCACAGGCTAGAGATGGGCAGTATAGAAACAGAGATTGAAGGGTCTACAGCTTTGCTAAAAGAATTGCTATCTGTCTGAGGCCTGCAATCTAAGTTGATAATTTGGGACTTTGCAGGGATGAAAGCAGGGCTGAAACTACTTCTGCACCCCAAACTGAACCAGTTATAAGCAGTGGCTAAAATCCAGCAGTTTTAGCAGGTGAATTGCTAGCGAACAGCAGATTAAGGGTTCTTTCTTCTGACTCATCTGTTTTAAATGACTATGCGGTAACTCCATTAAATTTAGAGAGAAATGGATGGGCAGAATAATACAACCAATAAGTAAAAGACCAGTATTCAGGCTTAAAAAAACAATGTCTAAACAAGATCTTGGCTGTGATTACAAGGACAGGGAATGACTGAAAGTAAATAAAAAGGAATTCCTATTTGAAAGAATTATATTGCCTGCAAGGAGGAACTTCTGAGAGAGCAAAGCTAGGGGCCATGAGGACTGTATTAGTCTTCTAGTGCTGCCATAACAAAATACCACTGACGGGGGTTTAAACAACAGAAATGTATTTTCTCACAGTTCTGAAGGCAAGAAGCCTAGGATCAAGGTGTTAACAGGTTTGGCTTCTTCTGAGGCAGCTCTCCTTGGTGTGTAGACAGCTACCTTCTTGCTGTGCCCTCACATGGCCTTGCCTCTGGTGTCTCTCTCTTTTTTGAAGGACACCAGTCATATTGGATTAAGGCACCACCCTTTTAACCTTGATTACCTCCTTAAAGGCCCTATTTCCAATACAATCACATTGGGGGTTAGGACTTCAACACACAAATTTGGGGAAAACACAGTTCAGTCCATAACAAGGACAGCAAGTGAAGGAGTTCATCACCAAGAGCAGAACCAGGGAATACCAGTAGGCTAATCAAGGAACTCCATTCCCAGGCCAGGGAATCTCCTAATTCCTGCCCAACAGGGTTTGATCATTTCTATGGACTGGTGCGAGTGAGTGCTGTGTGAATGTTTCCTATTTTTCCTTATCCAATTGGAATTTTTTCTTTTTTTTAATAAATTTATTTTATTTATTTATTTTTGGCTGCATTGGTTCTTTGTTGCTGCGCATGGGTTTTCTCTAGTTGCGGCGAGCAAGGGCTACTCTTTGTTGCAGTGCCCGGGCTTCTCATTGCAGTGGCTTCTCTTGTTGTGGAACACGGGCTCTAGGCACATGGGCTTCAGTAGTTGTAGCACATGGGCTCAGTAGTTGTGGCTCACGGGCTCTAGAGCGCAGGCTCAGCAGTTGTGGCACATGGGATTAGCTGCTCTGCAGCATGTGGAATCTTCCCGGAACAGGGCTCGAACCCATGTCCCCTGCATTGGCAGGCGGATTCTTAACCACTGTGCCACCAGGGAAGCCCCCAATTGGAATTTTAATTAAGGTTATTCCATTCCTGTTTTACCATTATATCAATATATTGAGTATGAGTGAGGGGGGAGGGAAAATGACTTTTAGTTTATGGATTTCTGGACTGTGAGTGGCTACAACCTGCCATGATAGAGATGACTGGATATCACCCAGAGTTTCCAGACTTTGAGCTTAATGCAGTAACCAATGGCACTTTGGACTTATATCTCAAAGAGACAAGGTCTCTATGTGGAAAGGAGCACATGGATGAGTGGTCTGTGGCAAGGATAGCTATTTGTCCCCTGATACCTGATTTCTCACTCCTTCAAGTTTTAGCTGAATATAAGATTTCCTGAAATAAAGATTTCATTTCCCAGAATCCCTTGTAGCTGTGTGACTTTTCTTGGAAGTGTTTTTAAAAAGAATGAACAAACCCTACTTTACTTTTTTTCTCCTTCCTGCTAGCTGGAATGAGGACATGAATTTTGGAGTTTTATTACCCATATTACACTATAAAGTTGCCTGCTGTGGATAGCAGTGCAAAAAGAGCTAAAGAGCTAGATTCTTGTTACTGTGGACTGACTACCGATAGGCTGTTTTTATATGAGACAGAAATAAGCTATATATTTTTTTCTTCCCAATAATATTTTTATTGGTTACATGTCAAAATTATAATATTTTGAATGTTTTCCATCAAATAAAATATTCAAATCATTTTCATCCATTACTTTTTATTTTTTAAAACATGGCTACTAGAAAATGTCAAATTACAAATGTGGCTCAAATTATAATTGTATTGGATAACACTGTTTTAATTTTAGCTCTTCTGTTTAGGTTTATGCTTCAGGTTAGTTTTTTTTTTCGCGGTACGCGGGCCTCTCACTGTTGTGGCCTCTCCCGTTGTGGAGCACAGGCTCCGGACGCAGAGGCTCAGCGGCCATGGCTCACGGGCCCAGCCGCTCTGCGGCATGTGGGATCTTCCCAGACCGGGGCACAAACCCGTGTCCCCTGCATCGGCAGGCGAATTCTCAACCACTGTGCCACCAGGGAAGCCCCAGGTTAGTTTTTGTATATGGTTTTGTTCTTTTCCTTTTGTCTGTTTTTTCCAACATCATTTGTAGAAAAGACTATCCTTTCCCCATTGAATTACACTTACTCCTTTTTCGTGAGCAGATATGTGCAGTTCTATTGATGCACTCTTTGTTCTATTCCATTGATCTGTACTATCTTTATTCCAATACCACTTTGTTTGGAGTACCTGAGCTAAAGTTTGTACCTCTATTTTCCCTCACCACTTTCTCTCCTCCCCAAATCCACACCCCTCTGGCAACCACCTATTCTCTGTATATATGACTCTGTTTCTGTTTAGTTATGTTTGTTCATTTGTTTTGTTTTTTAAATGCCACATATAAGTGATAACGTACAGCACTTGTCTTTCTCTGTCTGACTTATTTCACTTAGCATAATACCTTCTGAGTCCATCCATGTGGTTGCAAATGGCAAGATTTCATTCTTTTTTAAGGCTGAGTAATATACCACATCTTCTTTATTCATTCATCTATTGGTGGGCACTTAAGTTGCTTCCGTATCTTGGCTATTATAAATAATGCTACATTGAACATAGGTGTTTATATATATTTTCAAATTAGTCTTTTCATTTTGCTCGGATAAATACCCAGAAGTGGAATTGCTGGATCATATGGTATTTCCATTTTTAATTTTTTGAGGAATCTCCTTACAGTTTTCCATATTGGCTACACCAATTTACATTTCCACTAACACAGCACATGGGTTCCCTTTTCTCCACACCCTCACCAACACTTTTTATTTGTTGTCTTTTTGATAATAGCCATTCTAGCAGGTATGAGGTGGTATCTCATTCTGGTTTTGATTTGCAAGGAATAAACTATACTTTTAAAGCCAGTATTATCTGAGGTATGTTGGATTGTTCTGTTGTCAATTTGGCTAATCTGGGAGTGCATTTCCCAGAATCCCTTCCCCTGTATGATTGCAGGTTAGAGTTGAACACGAGGAATTTGCTCATGATTTGAGAGGCAGAAGTGAAACAGTAGTCATGTCTCTCTGAAGGTCTTCATGGTGATGAGCAAATGTCAAGGTGCTCAAGTGCCTCTAGGTTGTCCAGTCTTCTCTGTTCTATGCTAGACTCTTCTTCCCAGCTGCTAGCCCTGCTGATCAACAGCAGTTGTAGGCCCACCACCAGACATGTAGCAGTGGACACACAGAGGTTATAGTTACGGAGAGGCATAGCTTCCCATGGGGTGCTCAGTGAGCTCCCTATTCACAGTTCTACACTGGCTGATGGATGTGTTTGTCTTCTCAGATTTCCTTGTAAGCTTCCACTTGTCCACGCACTCCAGGGCTTCAGGAGGATTGCTTATGGTGACTATTCCTCCAACTTCCCCTTCCAGATCTTTACTTCCTCAGCTCCTCCCACAGCTGTGTAATCTGAGTTCCTTGTCTAATAATACACATAGTGGCTGTGTTCTTTCACTGAACCCTGATCGATACTTTAAATTTTAAGACATATGTAGATCAAGTTTATCCCAACCGAGTCACATACATCATCACATTAAATCTTCCTAAGAGCCATAGGAAGGTAGCACTGTTATTAGGTCCATTTTACAGATGTGGAAACAGGTTTAAAGAAGTTAAGTAACAGGACTTCCCTGGCGGTCTACTGGTTAAGATTCTGGGCTTCCACTTCAGGGGGCACGGGTTCGATCCTTGGTCAGGGAACTAAGATCCCTCATGCCACGTGTGTGGCACAGCCAAAACACAAAGTTCAGTAATATTCTCATTGTCATGCAGGTGAAGCCAAGTTTGTAACCCACTCTACATGCTAGAGCCCAAGAGCTTAAGTCCAAGACCTTAGTACATATCCACTTACTGTCCAGGAGTTCTACTCTGATTCTTTTTTTTTTATATTGATTCTTATCCTTTCTTGCTTTAGTGGTTTTATGTTGAAAGTCAATCACACTACCTGATCAGACAACCATATTTTACAAGCAACAATCAATAAAGATTGCCAATATGTTATCAGGATTTACTTAACAGCTTGGGAAAGAATCAGTTTTATTGAAAGTCTGTTCATGTATCTCCATTTCAGGTCCCCAAAAGCAAAACCCCTGGTTAGGTAAAGCTCCACTCCAAGCCAGTTCTAGGGTCTGTTTTTCATTTTGTTTAATGATTAGAAGCTGAGGAAAGATTAATGCCACAGCCTTAGCATATCACCTATGGAAGCAGAGACTTTAGGCTAAGTTGCCACAATCAATTTGTGTGTGTGTGTGTGTGTGTGTGTGTACCAAAAGAAGCATTAATTCTCATAATTTTTATTAAATCATCCTGAATCAGGAGTTTCAAAACAACCTATTTTTTCAGTATTTTTGCAGATTATATTCCTTTATACGTTATTACAAGATAATGGGTATAATCCTTGTGCTCTACAGTAAATCCTTGTTGCTTATCTATTCTATATGTAGTAGTTTGTATGTGTTAATCTTATACCTCTAATTTGTCCCTCCCCTCTTCTCTTTGCCCCACAAAAGTTTGTTTTCTATGTCTGTGAGTCTGTTTCTGCTTTGTATATACATTCATTTGTATTATTTTTTTAGATTCCACATATAAGTGATATAATATAGTGTTTGTCTTTCTCTGTCTGACATATTTCACTATGCATAATATTCTCTAGGTACATCCATGTTGCTGCAAATGGCAGTATTTCATTCTTTTTATGACTAATATATATATATATATATATATATATATATATATATATATATATATATATATATACCACGTCTTCTTAATTCAGTCATCTGTTGTTGGGCACTTTGGTTACTCCACATCTTGGCTATTGTAAATAGTGCTGCTGTGAACATTGGGCTGCATGTAGCTTTTCAAATTAGTGTTTTCATTTTTTCAAGATATATACCCAGGAGTGGAATTGCTGGATCATATGGTGGTTCTATTTTTAACTATTCTAAGGAACCTCCATATTGTTTTCCATAGTGGCTGTACCAATTTACATTACCACCAACAGTTTACAAAGGTTCCCTTTTCTCCACATCCTCTCCAACATTTGTTATTTGTAGGCTTTTTGGTGATAGACATTCTGACGTGGATGACGTCATACCTCATTGTGGTCTTGATTTGCATTTCTCTAATAACTGGTGATATTGAGGGACTTTCATGTGCCTGTGCATGTCTTCTTGAAAAATGTTTATTCAAGTCTTCTGCCCAGTTTTCAATTGGATTTTTTTTTTTTTTGATATCGCATTGTACGAGCTGTTTGTATATTTTGGCTATTTTGGCTCTTGTCAGTCGCATCATTTGCAAATATTTTCTCCCATTCAGTAAGTTGTCTTTTTGTTTTGTTAATGGTTTCCTTTGCTGTGCAAAAGCTTTTAAGTTTTGTCAAATGCTTTTTCTGCATCTATTGGATGATCATGTAGTTTTTGTCTTTCCTTTTGTTAATGTGGTATATCACATTGATTGATTTGTATAGGTTGAACCATCTTTGTGATCCTGGAATAAATCCCACTCAATCATGGTGTATGATCCTTTTTATGTATTGTTGGATTTGGTTTGCTAATATTTTATTAAGGATTTTTGCATTTATATTCATCAGAGTTATTGGCCTCTAGTTTTCTTTTTTTGTAGGGTCTTTATCTGGTTTTGATATCAGGGTAATGGTGATCTTGTAGAATGAATTTAGGAATGTTCCTTCGTCTTCAATTTTTTGGAATAGTTTGAGAAGGATAGGTATAAGTTCTTCATTATATAAAGCAACCTAACTCTTTAGAGAAGACACATTTGGCAATAGACACATTTGCATACATTATGGCTCTTTGTCTTGACATTTTAGTGTGTATTTCCTAGGAACAAGGATATTCTGTTATGAAAGCACTGCACAGTTATCCAATTCAAAAATTTGACATTGATACTTTATTCTAGGAATCATATTCTGATTTTGTCTCAGTAATGCCCTTTATGTTACATTTTTTATTTTGAGGATGGGATCCAAGATCACATATTGCATTTAGTTGTCATGTTTCTTTAGTCTCCTTCGATCTGGAAAAATTCCTTAGTCTTTGCTTTCGTAACGTTGACATTTTTAAAGAATCTATTATATTTTGCAGAATGTTTCTCAGTTTGGGTTTGTCTGATGTTTCCTCATGATTTGATTCAGGTTATGCATTCCTGACTGAAGAATAATAAAAGCAATAAGTCTTCCTGAGGATATCAGATCTGGTGGGAACACTAATACTTTGTTTTATTTTCATTGTTTTCTACTGTGGTGCATATAATTTTCTCTCCCCAAATCCAGCCCCAATCAATTCTGAATAACAGGTCAGAGCCTGACATTGGGGTGTAAATGAAAATGAAGTCAGAAGTATGGTACCTTTGTGGGATTTACTACATACACATACCCACAGGGAAGGGAGAAAGAAGGCAGGCAACATGGAGAATTGCTACAAGGTACTTTTGAATTCTTTTAGATCTCAGTACTTTATAGGGAATCTGAGGCCTCATTTTCTTGGCCAGTGTGGAAGATACCATCAGCACCATGCTCATTTCCCCACTACTTACTGTTTCTATACATGCAGACAGTGGCTTTCTCTCAGCCTAGGTGCAGAGCAGGTTCTAAGTGCTGGGGAGTTAACACCCCTGGGAAAAACCCTCAGCAAGTGACTGATAAGAATGAGAGAATAAATACCCCAGCTTCCTCTCCAGCTGGTGGGATACCTCTCAGGGGTTCCCAGCATGATTCAGCCTCAGCTAGCCCCAAGGGTAACTTGCTAATTACTGCCTTACCTCTCCGTTCCCAGTCAAGGCTTCCTAGGATCACCTCCCAAACTACTTGCATTGAAATCTTTTGTGTAGGGTCTGCTTCTAAAGAATCTGCCCTAAGCTCAGTTATGGGGCTGTCCCAAAATAATTGGCTAAAATTCTCCATTTTGTCAAGCTTGAAATTTTACCCATTAGAGATGCATATGAGGTGTCAGGTATTAAGTTGAGAAATTCAAATACCCCTTGCCAGATTAAAAATTGACTATAATTTTTTTTCATATGTTAGGGAAAATTAGTTGGTTACATTGCTTTCCTCTTATTAATATTCAACCTGGCCTCAGTATTGCTCAGCAAAATCATTAAGTATCATGAAGTAAGTAAATTCCTACTGCCTCATTCTGGAGCAGGCCTAATAGAATTATCTATGTCAGAAGGAGTATGATATCAACCCTACATCTGCCATTTGGAGTTGAGACACTGAATATACAAATGGACAATGGCCAGACCATATATAAAAATAGAACTCTGACCTGTAAGGGGGATCAGAATATGTCACTGAATATCAATATGTTTTGGCATATTGATAATTTTGAGCTGAAGGCAATTGAGAAACAACAGATGTAGGAAGGACTCTCTGGCCTCCCCCTTTCTGCCTAAAATTAGATAATAAATTTCCCATGAGAAAGGTGGCCTCCTGGTGCCAGGAAGAAGAGACCATTCTTATCACCAGAGACAGAGAGTCAACACCAAGATGAAGCTGCACAAACAAACCTTAGCAAAGTAACCCTTATCTTCCATTAGTTTCCCCCGTGTATTTATTTTGTAGTCACTTTCCCACAATTTACTGCCCATAGAAGCTCAAACTCCTTTCCTTTGTCTAGTCATTTCACCACAATTTATAGCCCTTTGTTAAAATGGTATGTCAGCCTGTGAGTCTAACCACTTCTTTGGGGTTTCCAGTTCTCTATGAAGCCCCCCGTACCATGTAAAAATATTAACATCAAATAAAACTTGTGTGCTTTTCTCCTCTTTTTTTTTCTTTTTTTTGCGGTACGCAGGCCTCTCACTGTTGTGGCCTCTCCCATTGCGGAGCACAGGCTCTGGACGCGCAGCCTCAGTGGCCATGGCTCACAGGCCCAGCCGCTCTGCAGCATGTGGGATCTTCCCGGACCACGGCACGAACCCGTGTCCCCTGCATCGGCAGGCAGACTCTCAACCACTACGCCACCAGGGAAGCCCGCCTCCTCTTGATTGGTCTTTTGTCAGCTTAATTCTCAGAGCACAGGCACTGAACCTAAGAGGGTAGGAGAAAAGTTTTTTCTCCCCTACACCCATAACCTGAAGCTACCTGTCCCAGAAACCCAATCCATTATTTACAAAAACCAGCTCAGAAAGCCAGCACGCAAGTCAGACTTGTAGAAGTCAGATTGCTATCTCTAGTGATAGTCCAGGAAACCAAACAATAACCCCTGTGACAACTAGCCCCATATGGCCAAGACTTGGTTAATAATTGATAGCTTCCCTAATTTTTGTTTCCATTTCCAACTTAGGACTAACCAGAAAAAGACATATATGCACCCTAACCTATCATGTAGGATGCCCCCCTTCTAGTTAGCTTGCCTACAGTTTCCCCATGCCAATGACCTTTATTTGGGGCATATTTGAAGCCTTCCCTTTTTTTCACTATAAAGTTTTCCCACGCCTCTGCCTGCCTTTGAGTCTTTGCCAAAACACGAGTGATAGTGGCTGACTCCCTTGCTATAGGTCTTTGTTTTTATTTCCACAGAATGCCCACCCTTGTAACTTTCTACGTGGGGCTAGTGTTTGAAGTTATTCCTTATCCTCTCCATCTATATTGCCCTAATATCAATGGCTTGCAGTTTTAGACTTCCAAATATAATGATGCTTTTCATCCCTGGATAAGATTGCACTTTAATCTCAGCGAGACAGAATTTTAGGACACCAAGAGAAAAAGGCCATGGGATTTCACATGTCCTTTTCCCGCCAGATTTACTCACAAAAACAATATTTGGATTTTACCAGTACTGCTTTTGTCCCTTATCCTTTGCTTGAAGGTGGGAATCTACAATTGTGTGAAGTTTCCTAGTCTCCTAATATAGTTCTGCACCCTCAGTGTCTGAAGGCTGAAGACTCTTGAGTGGCTGCCTGCAGCTTTACTATTGAGTGTCTTCAGAGAACCTCCCAAGGGAGGTGAGAGAGTGTCTCGACCATGTTAGGTCCACGTGGTGTAACTGCCTTACAACCTCTCAGGCTGGTGATTTACTTATTTGTTCTCAGCCCTCATTCTCACACTTGTGTGCCCTGCTGGACATTGTAAGGTGCTTATGTTCTGTAACCTGCGTATATCCGATGATTTTTGGTCAGATCCTGCCAATGGAGGGAGATTAAAAGCAAGAGGAGGGGAGATGTAACTCTCTTTTCCAGTTTCAAACAGTGGTTGACACAACAGAGACTGCACCAGTGATAAAAGAATGGAGGTGGCGGGCCTCCCTGGTGGCGCAGTGGTTGAGAGTCTGCCTGCCGATGCAGGGGACACGGGTTCGTGCCCCGGTCTGGGAGGATCCCACATGCCGCGGAGCGGCTGGGCCTGTGAGCCATGGCCACTGAGCCTGTGCGTCCGGAGCCTGTGCTCCGCAGCGGGAGAGGCCACAACAGTGAGAGGCCCGCGTACCGCAAAAAAAAAAAAAAAAAAAAAGAATGGAGGTGGCAATAGTACTGGTGGCAGACGCAACAGTAGCAGTGATGTCTGGGGCAGGGAAAGCTGCAGTGACTCGATCAGCAGCCAATGGTTGTGGGTTCCTGGGCTGCAGCTCAGGCAGCTGGGCTCCAATAACAGAAACCTCACCTGCACACACCCTTGGCCTCTGCTTAATGATTTTGCTCTCCTAGCCTGGGAATGGTAGTGTTGATTACTCAAAGGTCACCTTCCCCTCTCCAGATTTCCCAACAAGTTTAACCAATTCCTTTATTTAAATATCTTCTGGTTGAAATAACTAAATTGGTTCTTGTTTTCCTAATTGCATAATAATGGTAAAGATCCTCAGTGGAGACATTCAATTAGAATTCTGCCCAAAGTGAAATCTCTGTGCATCTTTTGTTCTCTTTGGGATATAAAGGGAAAGTTTCTCTCTTATCTCTTTGGGAAGATATTTGCCTTAGAGAAAGAGCCTCAGGCAGTGGATTTGCATAGATTATTCATTCTTTCTTAGTGCAGATACTAAACATATTTCATAAAAAGACTCTCATGACCTTGACCTACTTTGCTTAAGAATAACATTCATGATATTTTAGTACTCTTTGTTGATAAATTTAAAAAATATAAATAATAAAGCAATAAACATAAAAAAAATCATTACCAGGGCTGAGCCCCATGTGGAGATCTTCCAGAATATCTCCCATAACACAGGTTTTTCCCAATCAGTAGTCTGAGTTATGATGAAGGGTTGTGAAGGTAAATTAACATCTGTCATTCTCAAACACGAGTTTCCCTCTGTATGAAGTCATTATGCGCTGGTGTGGAAGCACTGTTTCTTGTTTTTGTTTTAAATACTTCTTTGGCAATAAGAATCATGCCCTAAGCCCATGAGTCTCTCCTCATCCTTGCAGCCCTGACCATCCTGGCCCCCGCCCCGGAACCTCCCAGACCTTCCTAAATTCAAGCAGCTAAAGGGTAAATGACCCTGCTTCAGAACTGTGACCAGTGTCCTTTCTGATTGGTTGATATCCATGCCAGTCACTACTGGGCTGGGCTCTGGCACCACTTGTCTAGTCCACATGTACGAGGCACCTGCCTTGGTGAGAGTTGGATCCTAAGCCCAGTGGGGAAGACTGGGCCTCAGATGTGGCTCTGGCACTCCAGCATCCAAGACCCAGGAAACACCTAAGAATCCCCTGTTGATGGTCCCGAGTGACCCTCATACAACTGCTTTTGGGAGCTGTAGTCTCTGTAGAATCTTAGCTTTGAGCGAAAAAAGGAGAGAAAATGCAGTGGGCAGGTCATAGCAGGGGCAAATGTAGCCATGGATACATAGAGCGCTGTACTTTCTGCTGGCATTGCAGATACTCTCAAAACAGAGGGGAAGATGCAGGAAAAGACAAGGCTCTTGGAGTCAGTTTGGAGCCAAGAGTGATCTGAGGTATAGAAGCCACTTTTTAATATTCACGTTGAATTTCATATCCATTTAATGGTGATGAATTCATTAAAACTCATGGAATGCCCATTGATCAAGAACATTAATTTTATCAATAAAAATGTGAACTCATACGTTTTCTCTGTGTCAGGTTCTAGTCTAAAAGTATATTAACTCATTTAAGAAATCATCATCAATCATTTTTTTAAATAATTTTTTTAAAATTTTACTTACTATTTTTGGCTTCATTTCTCCACGTGGGTTTTTTCTAGTTGCGGCAAGCAGGGGCTACCCTTCATTGCGGTCCACAGGCTTCTCATTGCGGTGGCTTCTCCTGTTGTGGAGCACGGGGTCTAGGAGCATGGGCTTCAGTAGTTGTGGCTCACAGGCTCAGTAGTTGTGGCTCGCTGGCTTAGTTGCTCCGTGGCATGTGGGATCTTCCCAGACCAGGGATTGAACCCACGTCCCCTGCATTGGCAGGCGGATTCTTAACCATTGCGCCACCAGGGAAGTCTCGAATCATATTTTTAAAATGAGAAAATTGAGGCATAGAAAATAATTTAAATTTATTTGACCAACCAGCACTTGAACCCAGGCAACCTAACCTGGCACATGAGCACACATTAATTGCCACCTTTCATCTGGCCTAAAGGATTATCTTTGTCTTATTTTTAAATGGTATTGCCTATCTGATTGTTGATAATATGTATATTGATTATATAAAAGTTAGTTATTATTAAAAATGTTTTACTAGAAATATTTTGAATGGAATGGCTTTTAGTTCAGCAGAAACTGAGAAATCAGCACCGTGAAAAACACTGCTGGTGTTAAGAAAAATTGAAAACTTATTTATATTACATGCCACTTGATGCCTATCAATTCAATTAAAATGTTGGAAAATTTTTATGGCAGTTCTGTCCATGGAATCATGATTCATACTGGAGCATCTTTTAGCTAGTGAGAGCTGCATCAAAGAGTAACACCAAATATTTTGAAAAATCAACAAATTACTTGGAAATTAGAATAATTTGAAGAACAATCTGCACCCAGCTTTTATCTTATGGTACACAGTTCTACACAGACACATCCATACCTACAAGGATAAAAAGTTTTATACAGATACACACACACACACACACACATTATATATATACACATATCTTTTATAAATAAAAAGTTTTATACAGATATACACACACATATATATATACATATATCTTTTATAATTTAGAAATTGAAATTATATTTAATTTTTTTACATTTATATATTGATATATATGTTAATTTACAATACATATAGATGATCAAATATGCTGAATATCAACTCCAGTTGCAAATATCAGCCAACCTCATCTCAAACATGCTAAAATAGTCAGTAAAGAAATTTATTTTTTCTCACATAACCAGTAGTCCAGGGTAGGTTGCAGGCTTAGTAATGCCATCAAGGGCCTTTCCATATCTGCTCTGTTTTCCTCAGCATGAGAGGACCCTTAGGCTGGAGCCCCTCATAATCTCAGCACAGCCTTCCTGCTGTTACACCTGTGTTGGTTTAAAACATACCTACAAATTTTTTAATACTCATCCCTGAAAAAGTGGAGCATAATCCCCCTCCTCTTAAATGTGGGCTTCATTTAGTGATGCACTTTTTACGAACAGAATGTCATGGAAATGACAGTGTGTTGCTCCTGAAATTAGGACATAAAGGCATTGTGTTTTCCTCCTTATACTTTCTCTCGGATCACTTACTTTGGGGAGAGCCAGCTACCATGTCATGAGGACACTCAATTAACCCAATGGAGAGGTCCACAAGGCAAGTAACAAGCCTTCTGCCAAGAACCAGCAATGAACTGAGACCTTCTGCCAACAGCCATGTGAGGGCACCATCTTAGAAGTAAATCTCCTAGCTCTGGTCAAGCCTTCAGAAGACTGCAGCCCTAGCAAATATCTCAACCATAACTTCATGAGAGACCCTGAGCCAGAGCCACCCAGCTAAGCTGCTCCTGAATTCCTGACTTACACTGTGGAATACTAAATATTGGAGATAATAAATGTAAATTGCAACATAGTGCTAGATAACTAGTGTCATATCTATATATGACAACAGTTAGGGGAAGAAAGGAGTAACTCTTCTCTTTCTCTTTTTTTAAAAAAATTCTTTTGAGAAACTTTTCTGAGGCTTCCCAGCAGACTTCTTTGTACATTTCACTGGCCAGACTTAGGTCACATTCCAATTCCTCAATCACTGACTGGTAAGAGAATATTACCATGACTGGCTTATGTTGAACAAGATCCACCACCCTGAGCTGGAGCTGGAGTCAGTGTCTCTGAAAACAGAAGACTGTATAGAGATAGTGACTTCTGTTAGGAAGGAAGTAGGGTAGAGGAATGGATATTGAGGTGACTCAATCAAGATAGTCTAGAGCATGCTGTGTAACAAATAGCCACCAATTCATAATGGCATAACACACCAAAAGTTCATTTGTCTCTCATCCTACCTACCAGTGTGGTTTGGCTAGAAGACTCCGGCTGAAAGAGGTTTTCAGCTCAACACTTGCTTCTGTGATCTCCCAGAGCTGGGATGGGAAAGTGGTGAATGGTTTACTGTGTCCTAAAGCTTTTTCCTGGAAATGACACATACCACCTCCCCTCCTATCTTATTGACCAAAGTATGTATACCTAGTTTCACAGTGATCAGATAATTCAATCTTATGTTGTGACCAGAAACTGGAAACGCAGAAATATTTGGTGAACATCACTGATGACTTACCAGGAGAAAAGCAGTGTCTGAAAAAGCTGCTTGCTGGAGGGACCAGAAATTGGGGTTGTAGTATGAAAACAGACTTTCCACACTCTACCCTCCAACATTCGCAAACCTCTTAAGGAATCTCTCTTTTCCTGTCCTTTAAGAGCTGAAGTGGTTGAATAGATCAGATGTTAGGTACATGGTACGGGAGAGATCCTAGCTTAATTGTTGGTGCTAGATCTTAGCATAGCATGTGTGAACAGGTCTTAGCAGACTAACTGAAAATTTCAGTGAAAACAGTATTGACTCAGCATCAGGTATTTAATCGCACTCTGATATCAGGTCCAATGATGTGTAATTGCGCTAGTAAACCTAAAGTTATAAATAACATATTGAAATGTTAAAGTGCTGCAGTGTTGAGATATGCAGGTCAGTAGCTCACTTTTTGCAGGATTCTTCATGCTTGTGAAGTGGCTCTTATTCTAACAAGATGCATGGAAGCCTCCTGGACAAGGAAACAGATCAGTTCTCCTGCTAGGCTAGTCCTCTAGTTCCGGTCCTGCAAAGGTCCTGACCTACTGGACTTTAGGTTCCCCTCTTTGCCTTTATCTTTTGAGTATTTCTTTTTCCTTATGTTTTTTTTATTGTGGTAAAAGTCACATAATATAAAACATACTATTTTAACCATATTTAACTGTACAGTTCAGTGGCACTAAGTACATTCACATTGTTGTGCAACTCTCACCATCATCCATCTCCCGAATTTTTCGCCTTCCTAAACTGAAACTCTGTCCCCTTTAAACACTAACTCCCCACTCCCCCACCCCCCCGGCATCTACCAGTGTACTTCTGACTCTATGAATTTGACTATTCTAGGTACCTCATATAAGAGGAATTAAACAATATTTGTCTGCACCTAATGTACATTGGAATGCATTTTTTTTGGAATGCATTTTTAAGTCTAACTTAATATATGTCCTGCAAACAGATTGTACCTTCTTTTTTCCCCCTGTGCTATACAGTAGGCACTCACCAGCCATCTACTTCATACATAGTAGTGTGCATATGTCAATCCCAATCTCCAATCCATCCCATCACCTCTCTCCCCTTGGTGTCCATATGTTTGTTCTCTATGTCTGTGTCTCTATTTCTGCTTTGCATGTAGGTTCATCTGTACCATTTTTCTAAACTCCACATATATGCATTAATATATGATATTTGTTTTTCTCTTTCTGGCTTACTTCACTCTGTATGACAGTCTCTAACCACGTCTCCACAAATGGCACAATTTTGTTCCTTTTTATGGCTGAGTAATATTCCATTGTATATAGGTACCACATCTTCTTTATCCATTCCTCTGTTGATGGACATTTAGGTTGCTTTCATATCCTGGCTATTGTAAATAGTGCTGCACTGAACATTGGGGTGCATGTATCTTTTGGAATTATGGTTTTCTCCAGGTATATGCCCAGGAGTGGGATTGCTGGGTCATATGGTAGTTCTATTTCTAGTTTTTTAAGGAACCTCCATACTGTTCTCCATAGTGGCTGTATCCATTTACATTCCCACCAACAGTGTAAGATGGTTCCCTTTTCTCCACACCCTCTGCAGCATTTATTGTTTGTAGATTTTTTGATGATGGCCATTCTGATTGGTATGAGGTGGCACCTCATTGTAGTTTTGATTTGCATTTCCCTAATAATTTGTGATGTTGAGCATTTTTCATGTGCCTCTTGGCCATCTGCACGTCTTCTTTCAAGAAAAGTCTATTTAGGTCTTCCGCCCATTTTTTGATTGGGTTGTTTGTTTTTTTGATATTGAGCTGCATGAGCTGTTTGTATATTTTGGAGATTAATCCCTTGTCAGCTGCTTCATTTACAAATATTTTCTCTCATTCTGAGGGTTGTCTTTTCATCTTGTTTATGGTCTCTTTTACTGTGCAAAAGCTTTTAAGGTTAATTAGGTCCCATTTGTTTATTTTTGTTTTTATTTTCATTACTCTAGGAGGTGGGTCAAAAAAGATCTTGCTGTGATTTAATATCAAAGAGTGTTCTGCCTATGTTTTCCTCTGAGCGTTTTAGAGTGTTCAGCCTTACATTTAGCTCTTTAATCCATTTTGAGTTTATTTTTGTGTATGGTGTTAGGGAGTGTTCTAATTTCATTCTTTTATGTGTACCTGTTCAGTTTTCCCAGCACCACTTATTGGAGAGACTGTCTTTTCTCCTTTGTCATAGATTAGGTGACCATAGGTGCGTGGGTTTATCTCTGGGCTTTCTAACCTGTTCCATTGATCTATATTTCTGCTTTTCTGCCAGTACCATACTGTCTTGATTACTGTAGCTTTGTAGCATAGTCTGAAGTCAGGGAGCCTGATTCCTCCAGCTCTGTTTTTCTTTCTCAAGATTGCTTTTGTTATTCAGGGTTTTTTGTGTTTCCATACAAGTTGTAAAATTTTTTGTTCTAATTCTGTGAAAAATGCCATTGGTAATTTGATAGGGATTGCATTGAATCTGTAGATTGCTTTGGATAGTATAGTCATTTTCACAATATTTATTTTTCCAATCCAAGAACATGGTATATCTCTCCATCTGTTTGTGTCATCTTTGATTTCTTTCATCACTATCTTACGGTTTTCTGAGTACAGGTCTTTAGCCTCCTTAGGTAGGTTTATTCCTATTTGTTGCAATGGTAAATGGGATTGTTTCCTTAAATTCTCTTTCTGATCTTTCATTGCTAGTGTATAGGAATGCAAGAGATTTCTGTACATTAATTTTGCATCCTGCAACTTTACCAAATTCATTGATTAGCAACAGTAGTTTTCTGGTGGCAGCTTTAGGATTTTCTATGTATAGTATCATGTCATCTGCAAACAGTGACAGTTTTACTCTTTCTTTTCCAATTTGGATTCCTTTTTCTTTTGAGTTTTTTTATGTCTGCCTGATAGCTGACTGACTGATAATCTGGAACTAAAACTAACTTCTGACTCCCGAGCTCTGGTATCACTCTAGCTAACTCCATCTCATTTTTCAGCTCTTGACAAGAAGCTCTCCGATTATCTCACTGCTCCACCCAGGCTTACTCTGTTTTTCATGTCCTTTTCTCCTCCCACACACACCTTCTTGTTCCCATCTTTACAAAGCATGTATCATACCATTCTGCAATAGCTGACTTCCTGGGTATCTTCCTTCCCATCCTGTAAGCTCTTTGAAAGTAAGTTTCATGTTTTACATGATTTTTAAAATTCACAGGTTTAGTGTAGTGAAAAGTAACAAAGTGCCTGATCGTTAAGAAGAAGTGTTCAATGAATGTTGAACGAATATTTGATACTACAAGGATCAAACTTGGGGACAGGGATTTTAAGTCCCTGAGTTCTAGGAATTTCCAACACTCAGAGTTTTTAGAAATTCACTGTAAAGATCCATTGTTTGCACTTCCCAAAACAGGGTAAGCTAACAGTATCTGCTGAAATATTATTAACAGGGGAAAGGCCAACAAATTTAGTCCTTAATTTAGTATCAATAGTTCATCCAATTAACTCTTTACCAGGGTGACACTGGCAGTAGTTCTCAACTTTGTTCCAAGTTGGGGGGGGGGGGTGGTGACACCTATCATTAAGTCATCCTCTGGCAGCAGAATCTCTGGGGATGGGGTAGAAAGTGTAGTTTGAAGAAGACCCTCAGGCAATTCCTATAAATTCACCTGGAGGAGAATGTGACCCATTTTCCTTCCTCCCCCATCACTGCGCAAAGAGGCAATGTTGAGGCAGGCCAATCTGATTTTGGTCTTGGAGATTTTATGATGGATTGGGCTCCCTTGGGGCACCCAGAATCAGGTAGCAGGGCTTTCATTACCATGAGGTAGCTGAGCTCTTACTCTTTCTGGTTCATAACTGTTTAAAAATTACATTATTTATAGGTGTGGGCTTTTATGGAAGATCGTTTGTTATTGAGCTTACAGTAACTTTTGTTCTTGGTCTTGCGGCTGGAGATTGACACCACGGTCCCGATGTCATCTTTAGGGAGGTCACGCCCTGGCTCAGCGAAGCTACAGTCTTCAATGCTACTGGTGTAGTCTGGCTGTAGATCACTTGAAAGCCTGGAGGAGTAGTCACTGGTCGGCACACTGTCTTTCAGCGTTCTGAGCAGGAGTTTCTGAACTGCTGGAGTGGAGACTTGCAGGGGTGGGGCTGGAATGTCTTTCTCATTCCTTCTCCTCCTCCCCTCCCCCTTCCTCTCCTCTGCTGTCCCCTCTCACTTTCCTCCCCCTCCCCCTGCGCCGCCTCCTCCTTCACCTCCTCCTCCAGGCTGCCGTTGCTGGTTGCTGGCTGGGGGGGGGAGGCGAGTGGCTGGAAGCCCAGAGTGGGAGGACTTGAGCCCAGGGAGACCTGGTAGCTCCCAGGCCCCTGAGCACGTGGACATCAACCCTGTTTCACATTATCTGTAGAATTATTATAAAATAGGCAAAAAGGCAGGGCCAGCTTCACAAGGCGTTCTTAAAGGACGCAACAGTGTTTTAATTATAGTTTTACAGACAGCCAGTTCATTCATGATTACTAATCTCCCATCTGTAAAATGGGGATAAAACAAAAGTTAAACAAATGTTACCCCAAAATAGGAAGCTTGCGCAACAAAGCTGTGTTCATTTCCTGTGAATAGTGGAGAGGAAATAAGTAACTGCGCTTTGTTGATTTTATTCCAGCCAACTACAAAGACGGACCTTACACAACAAATGTTTTCCTTTGTTCTGGGCCTTGTAAAGACTCATTTCTCTACAAAGAAAGGATCCCCTTTGTGCGTTCCCTGGCCCAACGGGCCGCGGGGATTATGAAGAGAAAGCTCTCTGGAGCTGTTTTCCTGGTTAGATACATTGTTCTGGAAAGCAGGCTGGGTTGCCATGGCTACGGCTCCCCAGAGGCCTCGCCCTGCCCCTTTCCACCCGGCCTGCCGGTGCTGTCTGCTAGTACCAGGGCAGTCCTGACTTCAAATGTTCCTCCCGCACAGCATGGAAATGGCAGGGAAATTCCAAACTATAATTCCCAGATGGCCTCTGGAACCCAGAGGCAGAAAAAAAATAATCCCTTGTACGGCAGCCCTGAATTGTCCTTGAAAAAACAGCCGTTAGATTGAAAGCTTGTTGAAGGCAGGAACCACGTCCTCATCGCTGAACCAATCCTTGCCTCTCACGTAACCATCTTAACCCCCAGCCGAAAGGAGGCTGACACACAGTAGGGTCTGGAAAAAAGTTTGTAACTATTTGCCAGTGAGGTGGCAGTTTAGCAGGGGGTTAAAAGCAAAGATTCAACCAGAATCTTGGTCTGCCACTTAATTTGATGAAATACCTAATCTCTCCAAGCTCCATTTTCCTCATCTCTAGAATGGGAGCGATAATGTCTAACTCCGAGGTATATGGTGGGTACTGAATAAGATAATTTAATGTATGAAACACTTGGTGCTGTGTCTGGCTTATAGTAAGCTCTCAGTATTATGATTCTGATTATTACTGTTATCGTCATCGTTTCTATAGCCTCCTGCATGTTCTTGTGGGGAGAATCACTGTCCCCTACTAAAAAACAAACGGAAAAACCCCAAACAACAAAAAAACCTCTAGCAGAGTCCATAGCAGCCCCAGTCTAACAGTTAATGAAATGAATGTAAAAGTGCTGCGTAAGTTATTTATTTGTGTAATAGCGTCAACTAGGACATACTAGTGACAAGCTTCGTTTATGAAAGATTGTTGCACATAAATAATGCACAGCGGATGTTTTCCAATTGTCTCCCCATACGTCTATGGTATAAAGATTAAAATAGCACGGTGACATCTTTTAGTTTGACCTTCTCCCTCTCCCCTCCCCCAGTCTGTCAGGGCATTTTGAAACCCCACAGAGCCGGTTTTGATTGAGTGTGCATGTTCGTGTGTGTGTGAGAGAGATCCGTAGGCTCACAGGGGTCCTCACAGCCCTCCCCGCACCAGGGCTGCCTTCCAATTCAAACAAGCCTTGGGGTCTGGAGACACTTATCTTATGCCTCTGGAAGATTCTAAACATCCTTGGGATACTCAGGGGAAAGGGAGTTCAGCACCCCACACCCCGAAATCTGCCCTGCCCCGCCCCCCCAGCTAGGTCGGGACTTGGGCTAGAATTCCTAGGCAGCCTTTGGAGTTTGGCAAGGGGTGGGGCGGGTGGTCAGGAGATGTAACTGGTCCGGGAAGGCTCCGAGCCCAACCTGGCCGCAGGATGTGCACACCCTCGACAGCTGCGGACCACAACTCAGACGGCTAGGCTCTCAGAGGAGCCACCTGAGGGTGGGGCTAATCAGATGTCCCAGGTTCCGGCACCTGGGGGATGGGAAGCGCGGTCAGGGGCGTCATTCCACGCTTACCTAATACTGCTATGTCCCTTGGTTGAGAAGGTATGTACAGCTTGTATGTATTTTAGAGCACGAATGAAAAGAGCATGTGGACGGCACTGTCGTTAACGCACAGGGCCGCAGGAGCAATTATATGTACAAGGGCCAAGTGTACACAGGGTGCTCCCAGGACACCTTTGTGCCGCGTATACTGAGGTTGTGCAATAATGCAGCAGAGGTGCGAAAAGGCGGTGTGAACTGCAGGGTGTGAAGTGTCCTTCCCTCTCCTTCAGACCCTCTCACACATTCTACCCCCTCCCCACCCCCCCAGAACCCTCATTAAACCTCCGGACACATAATCCTCCCCTCCCCCACACCGCAGCCAGCTTTCTCTGAAAACTGATACCCTGAGGCCCTTTTCCCTTACCAGCCACAATTAGGGGCAGTAAGAGGGAAAATGCGGACTGGATCCAGGCACAGGGGCATTGCTCTGTCATTTTTCCTTCCGCAATAGGCCGCTGTTCCGGCTCCAGGCCTTATATTTTATCTGACTTTGCCACTGCAGGAAGCAGCTTTAGGCTCCTGCGGGTCCAGGCCAACTCCACTTCTTTCTGCAAAGTCCAGTTTGTATTTTCCATTTCACCCTCGTCAAGTCTCAGCCGAGGCTGTTGTTCTCAATCCAGCTCAGAAACTGGCTCAAACCGCCCTGAACTGGATTTGGTGGCTGTTGAGACAGTTTCTGCCTCTTTGTGAGGGCGGATCCGGCCTCATTTGCTCTTCAGTTTCCCTCCCTCCTGCTTTCCCAGAGTCACCACCAGCAATTCCCCTCCCCCCTGCCTCTCCAGTTTGGCATTTTTTTACCCTTCCCTGGGCCAAGGCCCCATGAAGTAGATTAAATTCTTTAATAAAATAGTGGATTTAGGTTGTAAACCTTCAGCTTGTGTTACATTAACTGTTTAGTTCTGTTTTTCTCAAATTTGTTATCTAACCAGTTGACATGGTGCCCTTAAAATCTTGGCTCTCGTTCTAGCCTAGAAACATCTTAAATTTTCACTCTGGTTGGAAGTAACTTTAAATTTCACATCAAAGTCTGGAAGGTGTTGGTGCATTACGTTGTTAATTTCTGTTTTGTAACTATATTTAAATCAAAATAATGTATTCATTTCTTTGTTGAGAAAGGGCAAAACATAATATGTATAGAATTTTTACACAGTTACTCATACTGGCTGTTGCAACTGCGCGATTCCCAGAGAAAGAACTGAAGACTTGAGATGGTTTTGGTTTTCGAACATGTAATTTTAACCCTGGATCAGGTTCTGTGGATTGTTCAGTGAAGAAGGCTGTTCGGAGAATGCGCGGGAACCATTCCCAACGCGATGCCGGTGGAGGCAAAACCAGCAATGCGAGGGAATGAGGAGAGGACAGGGCTGGGCTTTTGTAAGTTCTCTCTGTATGAAATTTAAGCATTTCTTATGTGTTGGAACTAGACAGGGAATAATTGTACAATACTGTGGAGGTATTAAATGTACGCTCTAAAATGGTTAATTTTATGTTACGTGACTTTTAACCTCAGTTTTGAAAATTGAAGCGTCTCTGGACAAGAATTTTTCATTTTCTTCTTGTGGTTTTTGAAAAATCAGAGAAGAGACAGATAATAAGCAACCATTTTCAGGGTGTGGCTCCATTTGGTGCTTGACGACTCACTGGTCTCCCTCTGCTGGCCAAAGTGAGCAACGTGTCACGACGTCGCAAGGCCTTTTGAGCCTGTCTCAATTATATGTCGAAGCACAAATCCCGGGCTGCTTTACTGAGAATCGTCCTCAGTGCCTTGTTTCGTGTGCATTTTACTTGTTTTACTTACTTACGTGCTTGGTACAGGGCTCTTTTACTGCACGAGGATCACAGATGTTTTGCTTCTGCAGTGTTACAGAGGATTAATTATAACTCAGCAGTTTAAAATTCACCCCTACATCTCACAGCAGAACCAGAAACGTTGTCGTTTCTCCTAGGCTAAAAACCAGAGTTATATTGCTCATTTAAGTGTTTAGTTTCAGTAGAGCATAAAGCCCTGGAAAAAAGCCAATTATAACAGTAGATCTGGAAAAGCTATTTTTATCTGCACGAGAGGGCATCTGGCTTTGTGTAGTGACTCAGTACCCTGAGAAAAACTGGGTTTGGGCTAAGGTCATCTTCAAAACGTACATAAAAAAGGTGAATCCATCAATTGAATTTGTTTGTATGAGATTTACACATCTTAAGTAATTATTGTGGGAAGAAAAACAGTAGTATATGCTGTACTGGAGGTCAGGTAATCTAGATCGGCCTGCTTGTTCCATCATCTCTTCCTTAAGGATCTTCCCACCTTTTGTTTCACATGCTTAAAATGCTTCTCCTTCCTCCAGTTCCTCCAATTCATGGTCAAGCCTCACCTGTCAAGGCTTTCCTTATATGTCACCTCTTCAGAGAAGCCTTCCTGCTTGGTCAAAAGTAGATTCCTTATACCCTGTTATCTCTTATATGGCATCCTCTTTTTTTCTGTTACAGCACCACTATAACTTACAATTACAGTGTATATATTTGTTTACTTGTGTATTCTCTTCCTCCTTCACTAGCTTTCTAAATCCCCTAAGGGCCATATCTGTCTGAGCAGAACTATTTAACCAGCTTTTGGAAGAGTACTTGGCAAAAAAATAACAAGGAATAAGTAGTTCTTGAACAGATTAAGTTAAATTCAAATACCATGTCTCTAGCTCCAGCCCAGTACTTTCTGGACTACTTTTCTTCTTTTATACCTTGTAGCTTTTTCAAGAGTTAGCCTGTGTCCTTTTTCTCTTGTAAACTCTCAGTAACTACAGATTTGGTTCAGGGCTCCTCTTCCCATAATGGGAGGGCTACTGAGTGTAATGGAATCGTCACAGGTCCTCACATTTTAAGCCCCCTAAAAAATAGAGAACAGACGAATCATTTATTTCTTACAGTCTGCGTTTTCTCATCTGTAGCACCTGATCTGACTCTGAAACACCCCTCCCCCCCACTCAGGCCATGTGCCATCCCCAGCCCCAACCCTTTGATTTCTGAATCTGAAGTCCTTAACATGGTGCTCCACCCACACCCACACAACAAAACCTTCCCTGCGGGGGGGAAAGGGTCTACCAATTACTTCTTCAAAAAAGTTTCTCCCTCCAGTCCAGAGAGACTCCTCCGTGCAGAGATTTAAATCCCCTGGAATTTCAAGTAGGCAATTTGCATTTCTGAGAACCTTTAGACTAGATGTCAGTCTTTTCTTTGGACTTCAGCCCAACACAAGAGTAATCCCTTCAGGGCATTTCTTTACCTAGGCTAATTAGCTATTATTACACTCTTTGGAAAGCTGCGCTAGGGGTTGGAGGACTTCTGTGACCTGTGGTTTTACTCTGTATTCACTGAATGGCTTTGATTGACTGATCATTGTGTAACTGGTAGAATTTCCCGAGCTGCCTAAAAAATGCTGTGACTTTCACTCCTTTTAACTGGTATAGGGTAGCAGTTAAGAGACTAAACTGCTGGAAGTCAGAAAAGCTCAAAGCTCTGAAGTCTTGGTTTTCTTACCCATTTTGTTTTTCATCTGCAAAAAGTGGATGTCCACTTTATAGAGTTGTAATAGTCATTATAATAGTATTTGTAGAGCAATTACTTTATGCCAGTTACTGTTCTATATACATAATACTACATAAATATATGATTAGATTCATTTAATCCCAGCCACCCTTTGGAGTAGGTATCATTGTCTCTATTTTACTGCTGAGGACACGGAGCACAGAGAGGTTAGGTACCTTCCCCAAGGAAACACAGCTGGAAGGTGGCGGAACACATACACAAACCCAGGCTGTTTGGGTACTGAGTCTATGCGTTTCAAACGCAAGTCCAGGTTACCTGGCACAAGGTGAATGTTGCTAAGTGTTGGTTTCTTATCTCCTCCCTTATTTCCATGAAAACAGTCATTACTTCCTCAAGGTGTCTTTGGTTTTTTTTTTTTGCTGAGCCGCGGGGCGTGCAGTATTTTAGTTCCCTGACCGGGGATCGAACCCATGGCCCCTGCACTGGAAGTCCGGAGTCTTAACCACTGGACCACCAGGGAAGTCCTCTTCAAGGTATCTTAATACAAAACCCTAGAAATTCGGAGCCAGCACAATCCCCTGCTTTTTCAGATGAGAAAATGGAAGGCTAAAGAGCTTGAACCATTTGTACTGTTGTGGCTGGATGGAACTAGAACTTAGCTCTTCTGACTAATCTATGAAGAAATAATGGTTCTCTGTATTAATGTGTTCTACTTCCTTCCTCTTACCATTTTTTGAAAAGAAAAAAAAAGAAAGATCCTTTTATGAATTTCACTCCTACCCCCACTTCGTTTTCCGCAATTCAGTAACACAAGCTGCACTTGCAGAGACTTAACTGAATGGAATGCACTGCTCTTCTGCCAGAGCACACAAGGGAGTGAGCTAGCATTCGCCCCTGGCAAAACCAGGACGGAGGAAAATTAGCCAGCACTCACTCCTTTATTCTTCCTCACTCTTTTCCCTCTTGATCCCTTCCCTACTTGTTTCTGGCTCCAGCTCTCTATTCCCTTCCCTGGATTAGGAGTATCGAGCTATCGCTGGTGTCCACCCTAACAAAAATCCCACCCTGAACCGAGATAGGGGCAGTAAGCTAGGTTGTCAGTAGCTGCCTAGTCTCTCCCCCAGCCCCCCTTGAGAACAGTAGAGAAAGCCCTGAATTCCTGTCTTCATTGTGCTATTATCTCTCTCTCTATGTATATACATTTGCATGACTTAGTTAACCTGTGCTAGCCATACTTTTCTCATCTTTTTACGAAATACTATCTTTCCTACTGTTTTCTCATGGGGAATTTTGGCTTGGCCATGAACAAGTACTGTGATAAAGCTCAAGAGACCACAATGTTTGCTTTATTTTGTTTGGCTTAAAATAAGAATTCTAAGAAGTATCATTTAAACGTCTGTAGTTGCAAAAGTGCAACATGGCTTTACAGTCTTTGAACAGCACTATTCTAAAAGGCCACAATATGTAGTGTTATGTTGTAAACACAGAGAATATAATTTCCAAGGAAACGTATTCTTTTACTATCACGGAAGAGGATATTGAGGGTTTTTTTTTCTTCTTCTTCTTCTTCCCCTTAGCAGTTTTCTTTGAATTGGACCTTGGAGAAGTAAAGAGTATAATAAAGGGAGCTTCTGGCTGGACTGTTTGATGCATGATGAGTCACAGTGAGAAATAAGTTTGAAAATACAGGTTAGGTTCAGATAGTGGAAGTTCTTGGTTTTAACAATACTTAAAAAAAAATTTCTTGAGTTTCTACAACGTGCCAGGTTTTTGTTTTCTGCATATGCTGTATAATGCAATCATCACACACAACCTGATAGATACTGAGACTTAGGCAACTTGCCTGAGCTCACAGAGAAGGCACAGTTCCTTTCTAGGAATTTACAGTCTTCTAAGCACTGTCATAGAGACACATTCACACTACAGTGTGTCACAACGCAGGGAAGGATGATCTCACACGAGGAGCGGAGAAGGCGGAAGGGGAAAGGCAACCTTGAAGATTTAACGGAAGTGTTGCTAGAGCTGGGTGTTGAGGGAGGAGCAGGAGTTTGGGCCCATGACAACGGGGGGAGGGGCATGTCGGTCAGCGGGGCTGGGACATTAAAGGTACAGACACCTGAAGTACAACATTGCACCTGGGGAACAGAAGAAGCTAAGCGAGCGGAGTGTAGAGTGAAAAGGTGAAAACAGTGGGAAGGGAGGCTGGAGGAGCTTGCAGGCTAGATCACCAAGGGTCTCGGGTGCCACGCAATGGCGTTTGAACTCATTCCTCTAGGCCTGGGGTTTTCAGCACTCCTTCTATAAAACAGGCATTTTGTAGAATTCCAATACCTTCATTTGCAGAAGCCACTAAATCATGTCACAGTCCCCTAGAGGTTTGATGACCATAGTGTTCTAACTCCACTTAGCAGGCACAGTGGAGCCCGTGGAGATTCTAGGTTTGCCCAGGACTAAGGGGGAGTCCCTGGATGAGGTACTTTCAGTTTTAAAACCTGGATGATTCGTTTACTCTAGTTTTAAGCAGGAATGTAACGTCTAGCATGAAATTGACTCTCTAGCAGTTTGGAGGAGGGAATGGGGAAGCAAAGGAAAGAAATGCAAGGGACCTAACAGTTATCGGGTAACATTATGTTCCAGAGGGTGCTCCATGCCCTCCTGATAGTATAGCTAGGTGTCATTTATCTTATTTTACTGAAACGCAGAAAGTTCCACACACACACACACACACACACACACCGGCAGCACTGCATGGCTTGCGGGATCTTAGTTCCCCAGCCAACGAGGGATTGAACCCGGGCCCATAGCAGTGAAAGTGCCAAGTCCTAACCACTGGACTGCCAGGGAATTCCCTGAAACTCAGAAAGTTTAATTCATCCAAGGCCATGCAGCAATAAGTGGCATCATTGGAATTTGGATACAGGGCTGTTTGAACTTATGCTCCAAGCCCTATTCATTATATACAGGGGGAGGTCCCTGGAGACAAGGAGACTACTACTTAAAACTGTAAAAATGACAGAGTGAATGAAAATGTAGGGGAAGAAGTGGGGAACAGCAGAGAATACTGGTGAATATCTATATGTAAGGATGGGAAGAGAAATACAAGCCATATCCCATCTGATACAAGGAGAGAGAGAGAAGCCAGGAGAGTATAGTTTGATGAAAGAAAATGGAAAAGTGATTTCACAAAGGAAAGGTTGGTCCCAAGTGTCCAATATGGTAGAAGCAGAGGACAATGAGGACTGTGGAAAGGTGGCTGAAATTAGTACTAGGAGGTTGTTAATGAACTGTTTCAGGCAGAAGTCACTTTGGACTAAGTAACTGTGGTGGCTCTGGATCGTTGTCAGATTGGCTAGGCTGAACTCCATTTCTCCAACGTTCCTTCCCAGTATGTTTCCTTTAAGGGTGGGCCACAAGAGATATTAACGTGGAAGATTTTGATGGCTGAGTGAGCCGTGGCCATTTTGGCTTTTATTTCAGAAGATGGGGGCAGGCCCTTCTGTAGCTCACATGAATGGTCCCTTAGCGGCTGGCTCACCTCACTGCTGTGGGGCAGCAGTCGGGCCCGCCGCCGCCCTACTTCCCCTGAATCCTCCTTCGGCTTCTGTGACCCCTGGGCCACTTGTGTGTCTACCTCTGTAGGGGAGACTACAGTCTAGAAAGGGAGACAGATGATTAAAAAGTAAACAGTCAGGTATGTATTACACATGGTATGAATACTCTGAAGGCAAAACAACAAAATCAAATCACATCAAGCCCACCCCCTCCCTGCCCCCGCAATGACAAGATACTGAGATCAACATAGAAGGGATATATTGCTTTAGATTGGGGGATCAGGGAAGCATTTTCTATGACGTGCACGTAAGCTGAAATCCGAAGGATACGTAGGACTTAAGAAGATCATTTTAGGGAAGAGGAATAGCACGTATTAGCCCTGAGGTAGAAGAGACCCAGGTGTTCAGGGAACTGCAGTTGCCTGAGCTCTTAGAGTCTGGTAAGGAGAGAGAGGGATCTGAATCAGGACTGGAGAAGAAAGCTTTGTGGTCAGTCAGGGATTCTGGAATTTATCCCAGGAGTAATGCGAAACAATTTTTAGTAGTTAAGATTCTCTGGTTGCAAGAAACAGAAATACAGATCAAAGCAGCTGAATAGAAAAATGGATTTTTGTTGGATCACATAACTGAACCACAGGAAGCGCAGGACTGGATGTGGCCTTAGGGGCGAAAGAACACAAGGTATAAGGACCATTGAAACTCTTTCTTTTTTCCATTTTCACTTCCCTTTACATGTCTAACTTCATCTCTATACTTAGATTTTTAATGAGACTGGATCCATAAATCACATCTCCATTGTTTTCCTCTTCCTTAGTCTACAACATTGTTCTTACTCGATCCAAAAGCTCTGAGTTAGAAGCAGATTACTTTGACCGGGGAAATAGAGAAACAGCTAACAGTGACCACTCACGTCCTTGAGAAATCTCCTTTTCATAAAGAGTTGCCCAAATTTTGAAATGAGCATAATTATGTCACTTTCCTCATGTCTGGATAGTAAAGTACAGTTTTTTTTTAATGTTTTTTTCTTTTTTTAATATCTATTTATTTATTTATTCTTTTTGTTTATTTATTTTATTTTATTTTGGCTGCGTTGGGTCTTCGTTGCTGCACGCGGGCTTTCTCTTTAGCTGCCGAGAGCGGGGGCTACTCTTTGTTGTGGTGCGCGGGCTTCTCATTGCGGTGGCTTCTCTTGTTGCGGAGCACGAGCTCTACGCATGCGGGCTTCAGTAGTTGTGGCTCTCGGGCTCTAGACGGCAGGCTCAGTAGTTGTGGTGCACTTGCTTAGTTGCTCTAAGACATGTGGGATCCTCCCAGACCAGGGCTCGAACCCGTGTCCCCTGCACTGGCAGGCGGATTCTTAACCACTGCACCACCAGCGAAGTCCCGGATTACCATAATTTAAAGCTAACACTTTCAAAGGAGAAGAAAAGGAGACGGTATATAATGCCCGCTGTTCTGTGGCATACATAACATCCTGAAGAACAGGAATAGCAGAGACTCTTGCCCTAACAGTGGCATAAGTTCCTTGCTCGCCAGTCTGTTTGTCGTGGGCTCCGCTATCTGAAAAGCCTTCCCATCTTTATCGTCCCACGTGGCCACAGCTGAGGTAGTCATTAGGGAAGATTCCTTTTTTTCTTCCAGCAGTCAAATTCCTTTGGGGAAGGTTTGGGGCACTTGAGTATTAATTGCCTTAGGGGTTGAGTAATTATAGGGCTTTGTTTTCCAAGCCTGGGGTTTCTAAGGCAATACAACTCCCTTATAATATTGGTGCATTTTTTTTCTATTCACATTCCTTGGGATTGTGACCAAAACCAAAATTCTTTTTTTCCTACTCTCTTGGAAACAAACATTGCTGCTTGGCCACCCACTAGCTCAGAGCTTCTTGACCTCTATCATGGCCTATCAGAGGTGGGGAGACAGAACTAATTATCCCCTTCTTTTCTGGCTACATTCTAGTGACTGGCTTTTTGCAAATGGAACAATTGTTCTTCTGTCAGGCAGGGAATGAATAACAGGAAGTGACTGGGAGTGATCTGTGGGCATCAGTATCCTGGCTTCCTTAGCATCCACTTCAGTTTGCAGTATGGAATTTGGATATTCTAATCTTGGAAGCCCAAGACTGTTACTCTCAGTCATCTTGGATTATCAACCATAGGAAAAAGCTGTATTTTCTATTTTTTCTGTTTTTAGACAAGCCAGCTTCAAATAAAACTTGGTTCTTCCTTGTTGGACCTTACTAAAAAGTAAACATTCCAACATAATAAATTTCCTGTCAAGTTCTCTAAACATATTTTCTGTCAGGTCTCTAAACATCCAGCCTTGTTTGTTTGATACATGGAGAATCCTAAGATAAAATAGGCAGTAATTTAATCCGTTACTTTCCTATCAAAAAGCAAGAATTGATAATCATTCCTACCTGGGGAATGGGAGAGTCCTCACTACCCTGCACCTCACCTCAATTAGCCAGTTCCGTATTTGGGGGTCTGTTATTTTTTATATTTTTATTTTTATTTTATTTTATTTTATTTTTTTGCCCTGGTGCACAGCATGTGGGATCTTAGTTCCCCAACCAGGGATCGAACCCATGCCCCCTGCACTGGGAGCACAGAGTCTTAACCACTGGACTGCCAGGGAATTCCCTGTCCGTTATTTTTAAATTCTGTATTCCTGATACTATTTGAAGCAATTATGTTTCCATTATAAGAGTCAAAACTCCAGGACTTCCCTGGTGGTCCAGTGATTAGGACTCAGCACTTTCACTGCCGTGGCTCTGGGTTCAATCCCTGGTCGGGGAACTAAGATTTCGCAAGCCCGGAGGTATGGTCAAAAAAACATAAAAAACCAAAAAACAAAGAGTCAAAACTCCAACTCAAATTGTATTCCATAAAAAGGATAATATATTGACTCCTGTAAGTGAAAAGTTCAGGAATAGCATTTGTCTTAGTCTGCTAGGGCTACCGTAAAAAAATACCACAGAATGGGCTGCTTAAAAGACAGAAATTTATTTCTCACAGTTTTGGAGGCTGAAAGTCCATGATCAAGGTGTCAGCAGATTTGATTTCTCCTCAAGGAGAGAGGCTTACACATGGTCATCTTCCCGCTGTGTCCTCTGGTGGCCTTTTCTCTGTGTGTGTGTGTGTGTGTGTCTGTCTGTCTGTCTGTCTGTCTTCCTCTTTGTAAAAGAGCACCAGTTTTATTGGATTAAGGCCCACCCTCATGACCTCATTTAAACTTAATTACCTCTTTAAATGCCCTATCCTCAAATACAGTCACATCAGGGTTAAGGCTTCAACATATGAATTTCGGTCATACACAATTCGTCTATAACAGTACTAGTTTTATGTCTAACAGTACATGGATTTGGATTGATGGCCAATGAGGTCATGAGGATTCTCTGTCTAATTCTTATCTTTATTTTCTTCTTTGTTGGTTTTATGTTCAAGCAGGCCTTCATGTGCTGGCCCTTTGACAACTCTAGATTATACTCTTATGATTTAATAACTGCAGTGGAAAGATAGTATCATTTTCTTGATAATTCTAGTAAAAAATTCCGTGGTTGTCTACTGGCCTGGAATGGGATACGTGCATATCCTTGGGACAATCATGAGAGCCAGGGCAAAAGGCTATGCTGATTGTGCAATCCCAGGTCACATGCCCATCCCTGGACCCAGGATGGGGGTGAAGTGCCCCAACTTGAACTACAGGAACCCAAGAGTAGGGAAGAAGGTGTTTCTCCAAAGGACATTAAAATGTTGCTATCAAGAAACTGGGGAACAGATAATGACAGGTGAAATCCAGCAAATATTCCATGACATCTAAATTTTCTTCTAATGCCAGTATGTTATGACTTAATCCTGAATCAGTGAGTATTTTGAACCAAGCGTTGTTTTATAGGACAGTGCTGGAATTGTTTATAAAATTCAGAGTTCTTTCCATAATCCTTGAAAGAGTAAAGGAAACATGTAATTAATTTTGAAGTACAGAAATGCACTGAGGAACCTCCCTCTACTAAAAATGCTAAATTGGACTCTCAGAGGAACCATGCACCAGCTGTCATCTTAAGAAATATGAAGTTGAACTTCACTGTAAAGGATCCTCATTCTGAGAGGATTGTTTTCTAAGATGGTCCTCTGCTGGTCGCTGTGTGCTGTGAGGGCTTCTCATGTTGCTTCTAGATAGCTGATTTAAATCAGTGTCTCTCCTCCCATCCCACTCATTTACAATATTAGTTAGTCGTTAAGCCCTACATTTCATTTCAGTCATCTTCTTTCCTTTCTTTCACAGTATTCTAGCACTAAGCTTATGGCTTTATACCTGGCTTAATTGTGAAAGGCAAAACATTTTTATGCAAGAGTCCTTGTCCATATAAACAGTTTGAGTTACCCCACATCAGCATGTCTACCTTATTCTGGTAGCTCAATCTTGCAGAATCCCACAAAAAAATATTGCTCTCTCCAGGCACCTTTATAGAACTGAGCTGGCTATGGGCATAGTCATGGACCTCCCTGTGTCAACCCATAGGCATGAGTTTGGAACTCCTTTAGGTATCTGGGCAACCCATTTTAGGGGAGGAGGAGAGAGGGAGAGTAGAGCAGATAGGTTTTGGAGAGTGTCCTGAAGGGAAGAAATGGGTGTGGGTACACTGTAGCCTTGGCTGGTTCCAGGCACTGGATGGGGACTTGGAAAATTTTGAGAAGGACCCTCCAAAGCACGGAGGGTGGGGAAGGGAAGCCCTGAGGCTTAGGACCCAGGAAAGGAGCTGTATTTGTTCAGGTCGAAGGTCGGTACTGGTCTTTCTATTATCTACAGGGTAAAGTCCAACCTTCTTTGTTCAATATTTTAATTCTTCCACAATCTGGCTAGTTCTCTAACAGGTATGGAGGTAGGGCCTTGATTCAGTGGTATTGTGGAGCCAGTTCTCACTGGCTTCCACGAGTCAATTGTGGGCATTTCTTTCCAATTTCATGTTGAGTGATATCACATTGGTAGCTTGAAATTTGCCATGGTGGCTTATTGGCAAATGCTACAAATTATGCTTTTTTGATTTTTGTTTTTGAGAGGCAGTTAGACATATAGCCATACGCCACTGATTAGCTTATTATTAAAGGGATGTCTTATTACTAGAGTGAAAGGTAGGTTTTTGCCTCGGCCCCCAGGAAGGGATGTTTTCAACATGTGCCCTGGACAGAATATTTTTTGGAGCTGAGGAATTTGAAGGAAGAAGAAGAAAATTGACAGGAAAGGGACAGAATTCTAGGAAGGTAGGTTTATGTAGTCACACTTAATTTAACTAAGGCCTTTTGCCTCAGGCAGACATGGAAAAGTCGGAAATCTCTCTAATTACTTTTGTTAATCCAGCTGATTTTAATACCAATACCTGATAAGGATAATACAGAAAACAGAATTAGAGAATACAGATGAATATAGAATATATTCTATGAATGCAGTATTATGTGAATATATTCTAGAATGCAATATGAATATAGATGCAAAAATTGTATAAAATATTAATAAATATAATTCAGAAATCTATCCTATTAATAATAAACAATGCCCAGTTAAGGTTTATAGGAATGCAAGGATAGTTCAATAGCAGGAAAACTATCAATATAATTAATTATATTAATGTTTTGAGAAATCATATCATATCAAAAGACTTCAAAGTGATAATTGGTAAATTTTAGTAGCCATTCCTGATAAAACTCTGGAGTAAAGGAAATAATTGATAGATTTGACTATATTAAAATGAAAACTCTTCATCAAAAGCTATCACACACAAAGTGAAAATATAACCTACAGACTGGGAGAAAATTTGCAATATGAAAAAGGATTCTTATTCAGGAGATTTAAAGAACTGCAATTCAGTATGTAAACGACAAAGAACCTGAAAGAAAAACTGGAAAAATATTTGAACAGAGAATTCACTGAGTGAAAAGATACTGTCTTACTGTTAATAAATTAAATGCAAATTAAAACAATATGGGGACTTCCCTGGTGGTGCAGTGGTTAAGACTATGCACTCCCAATGCAGGGGGCCCGGGTTCGATCCCTGGTCAGGGAACTAGATCCTACAGGCATACCACAACTAAGAGTTTACATGCCACAACTAGGGAGCCCACATGTCACAACTAAGACCTGGTGCAACCAAATAAATAAATAAATAAATATTAAGAAAAAAACAACAATATGAAGTGCCAATATGTATCCATCAGATTGGCTAAATTTTTGAAGCATAATACTAAGTGTTGGCAATGATGTGTTGGAAGTGTGAAACAACTTGAATTCTTATAGACTGCTGATGGAAGTATAAATTGGTACACTCACTTTGGAGAGCAATTTTGCAACATCAGATAAGGCTGAAAAGACGCATACAGGCATATCTCATTTTACTGCGCTTCACAGATATTGCATTTTCTACAAATTGAAGCAAGTCTGTCAGCACCATTTGTCCAACAGCATTTCCTCACTTCATGTCTCTATACCACATTTTGGTAATTCCTGCAATATTTCAGACTTTTTCATTATTATCATCTTTGTTATGGTCATCTGTGATCAGTGATTTTTGATGTTACTATTGTAAATTGTTTTGGCATTTTTTTAGCAATAAAGTATTTTAAATTAAGTTATGTACATTGTTTTTCTAGCCGTAATGTTATTGCACACTTAATAAGACTACAGTATAGCATAAACATGACTTTTACATGCACCAGGAAACCAAAACATTTCTGTGACTTGCTGTATTGCAATACTTACTTTATTGTGGTGGTCCAGAACTGAAGCTGAACATCTCTGAGGTATGCTTGTACTTTATTGGACACAAACCTTGTGCAGTTCCTCAGATTCCTTCTTTCTAAAGGCACTGTCCACCTCCCAGTTTTCACTAATACTGCTGCCTTTGCTTGTGACCTTGCCAAGCTCCCTGAACTGGCTGGAGTCTGAGTTGAAAGCCCAGACTTTCATAACCCTCATATTACTTATGCCAAATCCTACTCATAATTAATGGTCTCTACACTTCCAGACTTGGATATAATGCTACACACAGGTTATAGGATTATAGGATTTGGCTTATAGGATTTGTCAGTTATAGGATTTGGCTCTAGGAGAGGCTGCCAAAAAGCCAGATGATGCGTCCTTAAATGCAGGGGTAGGAAAGTAGTCAGCTCCTTGTGGGGTGAACCTTGACCTATGAGAAGAGGGTGAGGGGAAGAGAGATGGGCAGATAAATCCCCTCTCCCTGTTTCATTCTATAGATTGTGCTGGGATGTACTTTCTCCTTCAGACATTTTGGGAAAAGCTTCACATGCTGTGTGAACACATCTGCCAAGTGATCCACTATCTTATGGCTTGTTGTGATACAGGGTAATAAATTGCGTTGTACTGTTTTGTATCTTTTCTTGCTTCACTTCTTTGTTTCCTTTTCTCACTGCCCTGGGCTTGTACTTTCTAAATAAAGTGGCAGTACCTTAATCTTTACCTCAGGCCCTGTTTTCTTGAGTTCTTAGTCTTACAATTCTACTCCTAGTTCCACACTATAGAGAGATTCTTACACATGTGCGTAAGGAGGTATCTGTGAGAATATAAATTACAACCTTGTTTAGAATAGTAAAAATTTGGGAATTCCCTGGTGGCCCAGTGGTTAGGACTCTGTGCTTCCAACACAGGGGGCACAGGTTCGATCCCTGGTAGGGGAACTAAGATCCTGCATGCCATGCGACATGGCAAAAAAAAAAAAAAAAGAAAAAATTGTGAACAGTTAGCTGTTACTGTGGTGATTTGTACAAAGAGATAGAATACCGCGCTGAGAATAAAGGAACTGGAGCTGCATGTATAACATGGCTAGTTCTCAAAGTAATACAGGGAAGCAAAAAAAGTAGTAGCAAGGAAACTCGTACACAACCATTTATATAAAGTTTACAAACATAAAAACAACATTATGTAAATTTCTATATATGTGCATTTATAGTAGAAATATAAAAACGTTTTGGGGAATGAGAAGCACATACTTCAAGATAGCAGTTGCCTTTGGAGAGGGAGAAAGGGAACTGAGATTCGAGTGGGGTCTGTTGGGAGCGTCAGTGATACTGGAACCGTGCACCTCTGATCGGGACCTGAACCCACGTGCTGGGACTTGAACCCAGCCAAAACCCATATTGGGACTTGAACCCACCGTCTTTTAATTAGTATCACTCACCTGGTGTCTTGGACTTACTGAGGCTAAGTCTCTTTGTGTCTTAGCACAGAAGGAATTCAGCGAGAGGCAAAGTGAGAGGCAAGAAGTCGATTTATTAATATAGGACGCTCGTGAGGGATGCAAGCGGGCGGATGAGGGGGGTCTGCCCTGAGGATTAAGCAGACTACTTCTGTATAATCAAAGGAAAGTGGGGGAGGGGAAAAGACCGCCTTCTTCCTCATTCTTCAAGCGGACGTCAGGCTTACATCACTAGCTCCTTCTTCATAATGGGCAGGGGAGTGTTTGACCCTATGCGGTCGAGCTAATACTGTCATAGCGCTTTACTCAAATCAGCAGGAAGATGGTAACACATACTAAAATATGTTGAATCATCTCAGGTTTCCATATAATGAGGGTCTCCTACTTTGGAGTGTCACCTTTCCCTTAAATTCCTGTCCTTGGTCCTAAGGATCACACTCTTGCTGAACTCGACCAGCAGAATGCAGGCCTCATTTTTTTTTTTCTTTCACTTAGTGACCTGGGGTGTGTCTCGTGCTTTTATTTATGGCTTTATAGTTAAGCAAGCCTGCTTCGTTCCATGACATTCCCATAGCTTTCTTGAGCGATCATCAACTTACAGTGGTCTCCCAAAGTTCCCTGGGTTTCCCTCTCTGTCTATAATTCCCTACTGGGACTTGTACAACTAGCTGTGTAACTAGCCTACTCTATCCCTATCAATATCTGTAATGCTTTAGTTCTTAACCTGGGTGGTGGAGCACAGGTATAGTGGTCTGAACAAAAATTGTGCTTAATACCTTTAGTTTTCCTCTCTAGATCCAAGGTCCCTTTCTCTAGCTTGCTGTGTGCCCTAAGAGGCGTAAACTGATTGATATGGACTGCAGCAATGACCTTCCCTCCTCTCTGGCTTCCACCCGGTTCCAGCTAGTAAGGAGGATCCAAAGGAGATGAGAGGGTGGGTGAAGAGTGAAGCTCAGGTGTCATCCTTATATTTCTGTGTTGCTTAGTGTTTTCCTATTTACTTAAATATTCTACAAAAGCGTGGGTTACTGTGGATGTGGGGTGGGGTGGAGGTGCCAATACAGGTGAAAGTGAAGGAAAAAAGGGTAGGGAGCCAGATTCAGAAGGAAAAATAGATCTGCCCATTAAAAAAAGATCTCGAGGTTGGATCTGGGCATATAGTTAAAGCTCCGTAGGGAACTGTTTCTCATCTAGATGGAACAGCCAATGCAAACTCTTTGAGGCAGAAAGAGGCCAGTGTGGCTGGAGCTGAGTGACCGAGGGTCAGGGTGGTAGGAAACAGAGGTTGGGGGTGGTGCTGGGTGAAGTGGAACACTCTAGGAAATTGAAAGGATTTTGGTTCTCACCCTCATCTCTGAACTGACAAAATCATTTTGCTAATCTCATCTGCAGATTCTCTTATCATTTAGGAGATAATTTGTCAAATCCTCTCTTTCCCGCTTTCCACCAAGCTTCTAGTCAGTCTCTGCTATGCTTGAGGCTAAGGGGTGGAGTATCTCTAAACCTCATGAGTGGTGTGGAGGACTGAGTGCATAGCTCCCAAATCAACACCGGAAGAACAAGTCAGATCTGGGTGGCCAGTCTAGTGGGATAAATAAAAGGGAGCCAAGGGAAGGGCTTGGAGGCACCAGGCCTGGCAAGAGGGAGGAAAGGGCAGCGGTGCTGGCCAGTGAGAGGGAGGGATTCAGGAAACGAGGTGCACATGTGGCAGTTTAATTTATCTGAGTCAGAAATCTTGAAATCATTTAGAACAGCTAGGTATCCTCTTACAATCTTTTGTTTGTTTGTTTTTGGGGGCCCCCCGCCCCCGAACCACACGGCATGTGGGATCTTATTTCCCCTACCAGGGATCGAACCTGCTTTGCCAGTATTGGAAGCATGGAGTCTTAACTGCTGGACCACCAGGGAAGTCCCCCGCCCCCCTTACAATCTTGTCATCAGTCTTGGGTTTCAGTTTCCTTTTACCAGACTTAGTTCTGTTTTTTTCATTCTGAAAATATTCCTATTGATAAAAAAAAGTGAAATTGTTAAAAAATCTCAGTTTCTTTGTCATTTCTCAACCCAGCCATCTCTAATATATTCTCTCACGGCAGCCACAGTAGTTTTCCTGCTATGTAAATTTGATCATGTTCGGCTTTCTCTCACATTTAGGATAAAATTTAAACTTTTTTTTTTTGCCAGTGAGGCTTCCCTAATTTTGTGCCCTCTTTATCATTTTGGCTTCATCTCTTGCCTCTTGTCTATCCCTCCCTGCAAGCTGGCCATTCCAAGAATGCAGTTTGTGGTTAGAGTGGAGTTTCTCAATAGCGGCACTCTGGAGCCAGAGAATTTGTTTGCTGTGGGAGGCTATCCTGAGCATCGTAGGATGTTTAGCTGCACACCTGTCCTCTGTCCACTAGATACCAGTAACACCTACTCAGTTGTGACAACTAAAAATATTTCCAGACATTACCAACTATCTTCTGGGGGCCAAAATTCCCTTTGGTTAAACACTGCCATGTCTGCCCTCCCTTTCTACTTATTTCTTCTACATGGGGTGACCTTCTCCCTGTGGTCATCCTTGCGAACACCTGCTCATCTTTCAATGCCTCAATCCTCTTTCCTTGGTAGTCTTGAATGACTCCCAAGATGGAGTTAGTTGAGCTGGGCCTCCCAGTTACAGAGCATCTCGCTGTATTAGAGCAAGATCCAACTGTATTCTCATTTGTTGGGTTTGCTTGCCTCCATATCAGACTCAGGGTTTAGAGGACCAGAGTGTTTTCAAAATTTTTGTTCTCTGTATCTAGCTAAGTACCTAGCCTAAAATACTGACAATATTTAGCTGAATCTTTAAAACTTTACACGTTTGAATGTTGGGTATGATTAAAGCAGTTTAGAAATGACACATAAAAGCAAATTAATCTTTTTCTCATAGCTGATGTGAAGTCTCTTGAGATCCAGGTTGTAATTTGTCACTGCATCTGAAATATGACACTTTGTATATATTTTATGAATAATTGCCTCTAGTTATTACATTTGCTTTGAGCACAATTTATAGATTATGTCTTGCATATCTACAACCCAAGCTTTAAAATTTTAACAATTTATGCAAATCTTATAAAGACATTATATGGTACTGTATATTTATAGATACGTGTCTGTTGGCTTTGAGGATTTTTATCAGTTAAGTACTGGGATATATGTACTCTTGAATAACCACCTTCCTAGAGCCATACTATTATTTGACAATAGCTTAGTTTTTCCGCATTTTTTTATTTAGGACCACTCTTTTTATTTTATTTATATTTATATTTATATATATATTTTTTTGCGGTACGCGGGCCTCCCACCGCTGTGACCTCTCCCGTTGCGGAGCACAGGCTCCGGACGCGCAGGCTCAGCGGCCATGGCTCACGGGTCCAGCCGCTCCGCGGCATGTGGGATCTTCCCGGACCGGGTCACGAACCTGCGTCCCCTGCATCGGCAGGCGGACTCTCAACCACTGCGCCACCAGGGAAGACCCAACCGCTCTTTTTAAATGGTTATTTCCATTTAGGAAGTTTGTAATCTGTCACTGACAATTGTGAAAAATATTTTAAACATTTCTAAATAGTGCTATCCTTTACCAATGCTGCCATCTCCTGGATGCTATTAAGCACTGTAACAATCAAAGAAGTTTATAGTTCATATACAGTGGTTTCCAAAAGTAATGTGATATGTGGCTCTAAAAAAATGTTCATTTTCTCTTTTTCTTCCTTTTGTTTTGTTTAGTTTGAAAAGGAGATATATATATCTCCGAGGATATATATATCCTTCCTAACCACCTGCTGCTGGAGTCTGAATGGTATAGTACTGGGGTGTAAAATGGATATGCTAAATATCTTAATTTTGCCCTCTAGATCTATTAGCCATGCTTCTCTACTCTGCTCTGTGTCCTAGGAGGTGGAGACTGATCTATATGGACTGTACCAATAAACTTCCTTGACTTTTAACTTCTAATTGAATCTGGGCAATAGGAAGCATTCAAAGGAAGTCAAAGCAGGAGAAGAGAGTGAAGCTGGGGTGTTCATTGCCCCTGCCCTCTTCCTGTGAGGCCACAGGGCTCTACTCTTTAACTGAAGGTCATGTTTCCTGGCCAGGGCCCTTACTGAAATAGCTCACTCTGTCATAGGGAAGTAGTCATCACTCCATCCCTGTATCCTTCAAGGCCAAGGAGGGTAACAGTACCTGAGTGCTATGAAGCCTAGAGCCCTTCACTCTCCCCTGTGGCCGCCCTACATTCTGTCCATACCTTTGTAAATGATCCTTTCATCAAGTATTTATTAAATCCCTCCAGCCTGAGTGTGTCCCCTGCTGGGCCCCTGACCAAAACAACAGGAATAATGTTAGCAGTTACCCATAGGTGTGTTGTAAGGGTTAACGAAATAAATTAAGACCTGACGAGTGCTTAACAGTGTCTGAGAAAAGAGATAAAGATGAAAGCAGTTAGAAAGAAAATGATAGTGAAGGAGACCAAAGATGATCTGATACTAGAATAATTGCTATTCCTTTAGTGGTGAGAGCCCCCTGCCCCCCAAATGAAATATTTATATTGAAATATCTTTATAGGAAAGATTCAGAGATGTGAAAGAAGAAGACTTTCCTGATAGAAAGGAGTAGCTGAATCAGCAGATCAAAACTTTACACAAAGAGGAAAAATTGATATAGGATGACCAACAATAAAACTTGAGAAAAAGAAATAATCTTTAAGCAACTAGGTCCCCCTTAATGTCCCCTAAAAGGAGAGAAAGGAGGATTTATACTAGTATTTAATTCCAGAAGACATCAAGGTCTACAGAGTTCTAAGGGTAAGAAATGTGACACAAGATAATAACCAGATATGGCAGCTTTCCTTAGTGTCAGGGAATTTCTTGATTTAAAAAATGCCCAGAATATCATGTTTCACAATCGTCATTCCCAAAGGAGTCTTACTTTTATTTGTGGTCACCAATGAATGTTTTACCATAATGGTAAATGCTTACCTATTAAACAAGTTATAAACATGATTTTAGAAAATACCTGGTAAAATGACAAAATGGTTGTAATTTGTAAACTAAACCACGTATTTGAAGGATGCACCCCTTCAACTTTCAGGGACTTGTACCGTTTGTTAGGGATTTCATCCTCGGTTTTGATAAAAAGACTGTGAAGTTTACATGGTGTACTTTATTTCTATTTGTTTATGCCCATACATCTCCATTAAATAGTATGTTAGTATGGACCCAAGTAAATAGGAGTACACATATAAAATTAGGGCTAAAAGTTATGAGCTGAATTGTGCCCCCCCATTCATATGTTAAAGTCCTAACCCTACGTATCTCAGAATATGAGATGTATGTATTTGGAGATAGGGTCTTTAAAGGGGTCACTAAGTTAAAATGAAAGTATTAAGGTGCACCCTAATCCAATATGATGTGTGTCTTTACAAGAAGAAGAAATTTGGACACAGACCTGTAAAGAGAGAAGATGATGTGAAGATGGAGGCAATGAAGCAGGTGAAGATGGAGGCAATGAAGCAGGAGTAGATGTCCTGGAAATCTGCCACCACCTGTTCAAGCAACTAGCTATTCTTTCAATACATTTTGGAGACTAATATTATAAATACTATGAGGACGATTGTGTCTGCTCAACACAATATTTGTGATAAGCAGCTCAGTCCTCTTGGTCATTTGAGGGCTGATGATCAGGCATTGACTCTTTACCAAGGCTCAGTAGAACTCCAGGACACATTTCTGCAAAGAGATGTTATCTGCAGAAGGAAACACGGCTTTACTCGCACACTTTAGATGGCTACCCTGTGATTCTCCTATTGCCACTTTCTAGTGGCATTCAGTCTGCTGCAAAAGCTGAATATGGGCCTGCAAGGCCATAAGGCCTAAGTGACAGGACAGCTTCTTCATTGCATCCAGGACCTGTTGCAGAGTCTTTTGTTGCTTATGGGCCCATTCAAACGGGCAGCACACTCAAATATTTATTGCCCTTCAGATCAAGAGAGACCCTCAAAGTGTCTACTTTTTCTTGGTGAGAAGTGCAATGTTAGCAACTTATCCTTTATTTTGACCCAGACCACTCAATCCCTAGAAACTCACTAAAGTGGCAGGGCCCAGAATCTAGTGCAGCTTATCTCCCATCCTATGCCACACATGTGTATCACTCTGGCAAATAGGATATTCACTATTCCTTGCTCATCATTTCCACTTAGCATGATGTCATCCGTGTTGTGGGCTGACATGACCTTCTGTGGTATTTCCAGACAATCAAGGTCTCTGTGAACTAGATCAGAGGTTGACATTTTTTGTAAAGAGCCAGATAGTGGATATTTTAGGCTTTTTGAGCCATATGATCTCTGTTGCAACTGTGCAGCTCTGTGGTTGTAGTGTGAAAACAGCCATCAATAACACACAGATAGCACATGAATGTGGCTATGTTTCAATAACACTTTATTTATAAACACTGAAACTTAAATTTCATATGATTTTCTTTTTAAAAATTTTTATTTATTTATTTATTTATTTATTTATTTATGGGCCATGCCGGGCCTTAGTTGCGGTATGTGGGATCTTTGTTGCCACGTGTGGAATCTTTGTTGTGGTATGTGGGATCTTTAGTTGTGGGCAGGATCTTTAGTTGCAACATGTGAGCTCTTAGTTGTGTCATGTGGGATCTAGTTCCCTGACCAGGGATCAAACCCAGTCCCCCTGCATTGGGAGCACAGAGTCTTAACCACTGGGTCACCAGGGAAGTCCCTCATAGGATTTTTGTGTGTCATGAAATAGTATTCATTTTTGGATCTTTGTCAACCATTTAAAAATATAAAAACCGTTCTCGGCTTGTGAGCCATACAAAATAATGGCATTTGGCCTGTGGCTTGTAATTTGCTGATGTGGATTAGATTATGGCAGAGAGCAAGAAAATTAACATAGACAACTGAGGCAAAACCTTGAAAGTATATTGCTGACCCTACCAGGTGAAAGCAAACTGCTCTGGTTTTTATACTTTATTATACAGAAATAAGCACGTGACATGTCAATAGCTGCAGACTGGATGGAAGGGGCTATATTGATTCACTCCACTAAAGAGGCCAACTCTGAAATAGTAGAGTCAATTGACCACCTAATTAATTTTATGATAATCCATAGTCATTCTTCAAGATACTTCTGTCCTCTGAACATGACACATAGGCAAGTTAAATGGTAATGTAATAAGACTCATTACTCTAGAAACTTTCAAGTTGTTTTTTGTTTTTGTTTTTTAATTGATGTACAGTTGATTTATAATGTGTTAGTTTCAGGTGTATAGCACAGTTACTCAGATATATATGTATGTATGTGTGTATATATATATATATATATATATATATATTCTTTTTTATATTCTTTTCCCTTACAAATTATTACAAATTATTGAGTATAGTTCCCTGTGTTGTACAGCAGGTCCTTGTTGGCTAACTATTTTATATCCAGTATTGTGTATATATTAATCTCAAACTTCTAATTTATCCTTCCCCCCACCCACTTTGATAACCATAAGTTTGTTTTCTATGTCTGTGGGCCTATTTCTGTTTTGTAAATAAGTTCATTTGTATCCCCTTTTTTTTAGATTCCATATATAAGTGAAATCTTATGATATTTGTCTTTGCCTGGCTTACTTCACTTAGTATGGTAATCTCTAGGTCCATCCGTGTTGCTGCAAAAGACATTTCATTCTTTTTTTGGCTGAATAATATTCCACTGTATGTATGTAGCACTTCTTTTTTTTGAAATAAATAAATTTATTTATTTATTTATTTATTTTTGGCTGCCTTGGGTCTTCATTGCTGTGTGTGGGCTTTCTCTAGTTACAGCGAGTGGGGGCTACTCTTTGTTGCAGTGTGCGGGCTTCTCATTGCGGTGGCTTCTCCTGTTGCAGAGCACAGGCTCTAGGCATGCGGGCTTCAGTAGTTGTGGCTCATGGGCTCTGGAGCACAGGCTCAGTAGTTGTGGTACACGGGCTTAGTTGTTTTGCGGCATGGGGGATCTTCCTGGACCAGGGATCGAACCCGTGTCCCCTTCATTGGCAGGTGGATTCTTAACCACTGCACCACCAGGGAAGTCCCTATAGCACTTCTTCTTTATCCATTCATTTGTCGATGAACATTTAGATTGCTTCCATGTCTTGGCTACTGTAAATAGTGCCGCTATGTACATTGGGGTGCATGTATCTTTTCAAATTATAGTTTTCTCCAGATATATGCCCAGGAGTGGGATTGCAGGATCATATGGTAACTCTATTTTTAATTTTTTAAGAAACTTCCTTACTGTTCTCCAACATGGCTGCACCAATTTACATTTCCACCAACAGTGCAGGAGTGTTCCTTTTTCACCACACCCTCCCCAGCATTTACTATTTGTAGACTTTTTTTTTTTTTTTGGCTGTGCTGCATTGCTTGCAGGATCTCAGTTCCCCAACCAGGGATTGAACCCAGGCCATGGCAGACAAGGCCCAGAATCCTAACCACAAGGCCACCAGGGGACTCCCTATTTGTACACTTTTTGATGATGGCCATTCTGACCAGAGTGAGGTAATACCTCACTGTAGTTTTGCTTTGCATTTCTCTAATAATTAGCAATGTTGAGCATTTTTTCAGATGCCTGGTGTCTATCTGTATGTCTTCTTTGGAGAAATGTCTATTTAGATACTGTGCTCATTTTTTATTGGGTTTTTTTTTTGATATTGAGCTGCATGAGCTCTTTGTATATTTTGGAAATTAATTCCTTGTTGGTAGCATTGTTTGCAAATATTTTCTCCCATTCTGTAGGTTGTCTTTTCATTTTGTCTATGGTTTTCTTTGCTGTGCAAAAGCATTTGAGTTTAATTAGGTCCCATTTGTTTATTTTGTTTTTATTTCCATTACTGTAGGAGATGGATCATAAAAGATATTGCTGCTATTTATGTCAGAGTGTTCTGCCTGTGTTTTCCTCTAGGAATTTTATAGTATCCAGTCTTACATTTAGGTCTTTAATCTATTTTGAGTTTATTGTTGTATATGTTGTTAGGGAATGATCTAATTTCATTCTTTTACATGTAGCTGTCTCCAGTTTTCCCAGCACCACTTACTGAAGAGACTGTCTTTTCTCCATTGTATATTCTTGCCTCTTTTGTTGTAAATTAATTCACCATAGGTGCATGGGTTTATTTCTGGGCTTTCTATCCTGCTCCATTGATCTTTATGTCTGTCTTTGTGCCAGTACCATACTGCTTTGATTACTATAGACTTGTAGTATAGTCTGAATTCAGGGAGCCTGATTCCTCCAGCTCCATTTTTCTTTCTCAAGATTGCTTTGGCTATTTGGGATCTTTTGTGTTTCCATACAAGTTGTAAATTTTTTTTTCTAATTCTGTGAAAAATGCCATTGGTAATTTGATAGGGATTGCATTGAATCTGTAGATTGCCTTGCATGGTATTGTCATTTTCACAATATTTATTCTTCCAATCCAAGAACATGGTATATCTTTCCATCTGTTTGTGTTGTCTTCAGTTTTTTTTCATCAGTGTCTTATAGTTTTCAGAGTACAGGTTTTAGCCTCCTTAGGTAGGTTTATTCCTAGGTATTTTATTCTTTATGATGTGATGGTAAATGGGATTGTTTCCTTAATTTCTCTTTCTGATCTTTCATTGTTAGTGTATAGAAATGCAGCAGATTTCTGTGTATTAATTTTGTCTCCTGCAATTTTATTGAATTTGTTGATGAGCTCTAGTAGTTTTCGGGTAGTGTCTTTAGGATTTTCTATGTATAGTATCATGTCATATGCAAACAGTGACAGTTATACTTCTTCTTTTCCAATTTGGGTTCCTTTTCTTTTTCTTCTCTGATTTCTGTGGCTAGGACTTCCAAAACTATGTTGACTAAAAGTGGTGAGAGTGGACATCCTTGTCTTGTTCCTGATCTCAGAGGAAATGCTTTCAGCTTTACACTGTTGAGTATGATATTAGCAGTGGGTTTGTCATATATGGCCTTTATTACGTTGAGGTATGTTCCCTCTATGCCCACTTTCTGGAGAGTTTTTATTGTAAATGGATATTGAATTTTTATCAAAGCTTTTTCTGCATCTCTTGAGATGACCATATGGTTTTTATTCTTCAGTTTGTTACTGTGGTTGATCACACTGATTAATTTCAGATATTGAAAAATCCTTGCATCCCTGGGGTAAGTCCCATTTGATCATGGTATATGATCCTTTTAATTATTGTTGGATTTGGTTTGCTAGTACTTTGTTGAGCATTTTTGTGTCTGTGTTCATCAGTGATATTGGCCTGTAGTATTCTTTTGTGTGTGTGTGTTATCTTTGTCTGGTTTTGGTATCAGGGTAATGGTGGCCTCATAGAATGAGTTAGGAAATGTTCCTTCTTTTGCAATTTTTTGGAATAGTTTCAAAAGGATGGGTGTTAACCCTTCTCTAAGTGTGTGGTAGAATTCGCCTGTGAAGCCATCTGGTCCTGGACTTTTGTTTGTTGGGAGTTTTTAAATCACAAATTCATTTTCAGTGCTTGTATTTGGTCTGTTCATATTTTCTATTTCTTCCTGGTTCCGTCTTGGAAGATTGTATCTTTCTAAGAATTTGTTCATTTCTTCTAGGTTGTCCATTTTATTGGAATGTAGTTGCTTGAAGTAGTTGCTTATGGTCCTTTGTACTTCCGTGGTGCTGGTTGTAACTTCTCCTTTTTCATTTCTAATTTTATTGACTTGAGTCCTCTCCCTTTTTTTCTTGATGAGTCTGGCTTATCAAGGTTTATCAATTTTGTTTATCTTTTCAAAGAACCAACTTTTAGTTTCATTGATATTATTTTCTTCATCTCTATTTCATTTATTTCTCCTCTGATGTTTATGATTTCTTTCCTTCTGCTAACTTTGGGTTTTGTTTGTTCTTCTTTCTCTTGTTGCTTTAGGTGTAAAGTTAGATTGTTTATTTGAGATTTTTCTTGTTTCCTTAGGTAAGCTTTAATGTTTAATGTTTAAGGGGTAAGTTTAATGCTATAAACTTCCTTCTTAGAACTGCTTTGCTGTGTTCCATAAGTTTTGGATCATTGTTTGTTCGTTTTCATTTGTCTCTAGGTATTTTTTGATTTTCTCTTTGATTTCTTCAGTGATCCATTGGTTGTTTAGTGGCATATTGTTTAGCCTCCACATGTTTCTATTTTTTGCAGTTTTTTTTCCTTGTAGTTAATTTCTAATCTCATAGCATTGTGGTTGGAAAAGATGCTTTATATGATTTCAATTTTTTTAGATTTACCAAGGCTTGCTTTCTGGACCAGCATGTGATCTACCCTGGAGAATGTTCCACGTGCACTTCAAAAGAATGTGTGTTCTGCTGCTTTAGGATGGAATGCTCTATAAATATCAATTAAGTCTGTCTGATATAATATGTCATTTAAGGCCTGTGTTTCCTTATTGATTTTCTGTCTGGTTGCTCTGTCCATTGATGAAAGTGGGGTGTTAAAGTCCCCCACTATTACTGTCTTACTGTCAATTTCTCCTTTTATGTCTGTTAACATTTGCCTTATATATTGAGGTGCTCCTGTGTTGGGTGCATGTATATTTACAATTATTATATCTTCTTCTTAGGTTGGTCCCTTTATCATTATGTAGTGTCCTTCTTTGTCTACTGTAACAGTCTTTATTTTAAAGTCTGTTTTGTCTGATATAAGTATTGCTACTCCAGCTTTCTTTTGATTTCCATTTGCATGGAATGCCTTTTCCCATCTCCTTACTTTCAGTCTGTATGTGTCTCTAGATCTGAAGTGGGTCTCTTGTAGACAGCATATATACAGGTCTTGTTTTCATATGCATTCAGCCAGTCTATGTCTTTTGGTTGGAACATTTAATTTGCTTACATTTAAGGTAATTATCGATATGTATGTTCTTATTGCCATTTTTTAAATTGCTTAGATTTGTTTTTCTAGGTCTTTTATTTTATTTTTTTCCTTTCCTCTTTTGTTCTCTTCTCTTGTGATTTAATGACTATCTCTAGTGTTGTGTTTGGATTCCTTTTTCTTTTTTTGTGTGTATATCTATCATAGATTTTTGTTTTGCAGTTACCCTGAGGTTTTGGTATAGCAGTCTCTCTCTATATATATTCGTTTTAAGTTGCTGATCTCCTAACTTAAAATGCATTTTAAATATCCTACATTTGTCCTCTCCTCCTCTCATGATCACTGGTTTTGATATCATATTTGTTGTGTGTGGATGATTTCCTATCTTTACTGTATGTTTGCCTTTACTGGTGAGCTTTCCTATTTCATAATTTTCTTGTTTCTAGTTGTGGCCTTTTCTTTTCCCCCTAGGGAAGTTCCTTTAGCATTTGTTGTAAAACTGGTTTGGTGGTGCTGAATTCTTTTAGCTTTTGCTTATCTGTAAAGCTTTTGATTTCTCCATCAAATCTGAATTCTTGGCTGTAGGTTTTTCCCTTTCATTACTTTAAATATATTGTGCCACTCCCTTCTGGCCTGAAGAGTTTCTGTGGAAAAATCAGCTGATAGCCTTATGGGGATTCACTTGTATGTTATTTGCTGCTTTTCCCTTGTTGCTTTTTTTTTTTTTTTTTTTTTTTTTTTTTTGCGGTAGGCGGGCCTCTCACTGTTGTGGCCTCTCCCCTTGCGGAGCACAGGCTCCGGAGCACAGGCTCAGTGGCCATGGCTCACGGGCCCAGCCGCTCTGCGGCATGTGGGATCTTCCCAGACCGGGGCACGAACCCGTGTCCCCTGCATCGGCAGGCGGACTCTCAACCACTGCGCCACCAGGGAAGCCCTCCCTTGTTGCTTTTAATATTTTCTCTTTATCTTTAATTTTTGTCTGTTTGATTACAGTATGTCTTGGCATGTTCTTCCTTGGGTTAATCCTGTATGGAATGCTCTGTGCTTCCTGGACTTGGGTGACTGTTTTCTTTCCCATGTTAGGGAAGCTTCCAGTGGTTATCTCTTCAAATATCTTTTCAGGCCCTTTCTCTTCTCCTTCTGGGACCCCAATAATGTGAATGCTGGTGCATTTAATGTTGTCCCAGAAGGCTCTTAAACTGTCGTCATTTCTTTTCATTCTTTTTTCTTTATTCTGTTCTGTGGCACTGATTTCCACCACTCTGTCTTCCAGCTCACTGATTCGTTGTTCTGCCTCATTTATTCTGCTATTGATTCTTTCTAGTGTATTCTTCAGTTCAGTTATTTTCTTCAACCCTGTTTGGTTGTTCTTTATATTTTCTAACTCTTTGTTAAAAACTTCTTGTAACTTCCCACTCTGTGCATCCATTCTTTTCCTGAATCCTTAGATCATCTTTACGATCATTACTCTGAACTCTTTCTTGGGTAGATTGCATATCTCTGCCTCACTTAATTGTTCTTCTGGGGTTTTGTCCTGTTCCCTCATCTGGAACATATTCCTTCACCATCTCATTTTGCTTAAATTTCTATTTGTACTTTTGTGTATGTGGTAGGTTAGTTACATTTCTTGACCTTTGAGAAGGGGCCCTCTGTAGGGGTGTCCCATGTTTTCCAGCAGTACACTATCCTCTTGTCACCAAAGGGCCAGAGATAACCTGGTCCCAGGGTAGGTTCTGACCTGTGTTTGCAAACTCAGTTCTGCAGGCTGTGGAATAGTAATTTTCTTGTTTCTGGTGTCTGTCTCCTGGCAGGTGAGGCTGGTCTAGAGGCTCATGCAGGCTTCCTGGTAGGAGGGGCTGGCGCCTGACCACTGGTGGGTGGAGCTGGGCCTTTGCCCTCTAGTGGGCAGGGCCATGTCAAGGGGTGTGTCTAGAGGTGGCTGTGGGCTCCTCTTTTTAGGAACGTTTTAGGAAGCCTGTCTGCTGATGGGTGGAGCTGTGTTCCCTCCCTGTTGGTTGTTTGGCCTTGAGGCATCCCAGCACTGGAGCCTACAGGCAGCTGTTGGTAGGGACAGGTCTTGGTGCTAATGACCCAAGCAAGATGTCTGCTTCTAGCAAGAGTTCACATAGATGAACACTCCCTGATATCCTTGCCGCCTGTGTCTGCATCCCCAAGGTGAGCCACAGTTGTCCCGTCTCCCCAGGAGATTCTCTGAGACCAGCAGGTAGGTCTGGCCCAGGCTCCTATGAAGTCACTGCTTTTGCATGGGGTCCTGGTGCATGTGAGAACTTGTGTGCACCCTCCTCAAGTAGAGTCTCTGTTTCCACCAGTCCTGTGGTGCTCCTGCAGTTGAGATCCACTGGCTTTCAAAGCCAAATGCTCTGGGGGCTCTTCCTCCTGACCCTGGACCCCTAGGCTGGGGAGCCGGACATGGGGCACAGAGCTCTCTTTCCTGTGGGAGAAATTCTGCAATATATTTATTTTCCAGCTTGTGGGTCATCCACCCATATGGTATGGGATTTGATTATATCGTCAGTACGCCCCTCCTACCATCGTGTTGTGGTTTCATCTTTATGTCTTTAGGTGTAGAATAACTTCCAGTCTTTTTTATCGATGGTTGGTCAATAGTTAATTGTGATTTTGGTGTGCTCGTGAGAGGAGGTGAGGTCAAGGTCCTTCTTCTCTGCCATCTTGTCTCCCTATCCTCAAGTTTTTGATGGTAGCAATAATCTCTGATATTCCCCCCAGGGAGGTTCAAAATATAATAAGAAAAACAATTAGTTGGAAATGATTATGTATAGTATAGTAATAATTTTACTTTTTTTTAAACTTTTTTTTTTTATGGGGGACTGAGCTGCACAGCTTGTGGGATCCTAGTTCCCTGACCAGGGATTGAACCCAGGCTCCCCGGCAGTGAAAGCACCGAGTCTCAACCACTGGACTGCCAGGGAATTCCCAAAAATAATTTAAAAGTAATTTAAATATATGTAGGTTCCTATGCATATAATATACATACAAATATATATTACACTATTGAAATGGTTATTGCCTGGTGTAATTATGGGTAATTTTTTTTTTACTTTTTCACTTTTTAATATTTTTTTATTACTTACAATGAAAATATATTCCCTTACGGTCAGAAAAAAAGAGAATTTGCTTTTGTATGGATCACAAAACTGTTAATGTCAGAATACTAAATTTATCTGAATGAGATATATGAACCTAATCCTGGGAATAGTTGCTACCAGAGCTAACCTCAGCAGACGAAAATATTTGAGTCATGAATCACTGTACCAATTTCACAACAATTTCAATTAACTCATTATTCTTATTTTATTATTTAATTAAATATTTCAATTAACATACATCCAGTCTTTATTATCATACATATATTTACAAAGAGAGTTTTAAAAGCTCTAACTTTCAAATAAAAGAAAATTAATTAACGGAAACTATTTGTAAATGCTTTCCAAACTACTTTTGTGATGTTTGAACTATGTAATGCTAAACTAACTGGACAATTCAGTAATGCTGTGTTCAGCCACTGTGCTGTAAATGAAGATGGTTTATCACTGTCTTGCTGTGGTGAGGCAGAGTGTGTGTGACTGCACAGTCACCACTGTAGACCTAGACACCCCTCTCAGCCCTACCACTAAATATTTAGAGTTAATTGGAGAAAGAGGAGAAAAAGATAATTACTATTTGTTTTTCTCCTTTAAAGTTTCCTTAAGTTTTCCTCTATCTTCTGAGCCTTTAAAATTCTAGGCTTGTAAATCATAGCTTATTCCTGGAGTCCCAGTGATTTTATTGCTGGTCAACATAATGAATATAAAGCCAAGAGTGTAAAGACTTCCAACATGTGTTTTCTTCAGGAGTGCCTTTCTAGGCTCTTCTTGCTTGGGCATACTGGTGCCCAGAGTGGGAATGAAAGCGAGCTATTGTCAGAGAGGATAAGTTCAGGGGAAGATTCTGACCCCCTGCAGCTGACAAGGCCTTAGATCATTAGAGTTATCTGAAGTGGGAAAACCCTTCCAGACGCCTTAGGTTTGGGGGAGAAAGTGAATAGAAACAGGAAGGGAGCCCCAGGCTGGGCTTAAGAGTTCTTGGGTTTAGTCAGACTTTACTGATAAGTAGGTGTGTGACCTTCAGTTATCACTTAACTTCTTTTTGCATCAGCTTCTCAATATTCAAAAGATATGATGTATTATATACTCTTGAGGGTCTTTCAGCTCTTCTATTCTCTGGCATCCCTCTTCTGAACTCCTACCTGGGCTTACCTCTAACAATAACCTTGCTGTATTCTAGTTACTGATATACTGTTTGTCACTCACACCTCGCCCTCCCTGCCTGTTCACCAACCTGTAAGCTGCTTGAGATCAGGACCATGTCTTATTCAACTTCGTATTCTCAGCATCCAGTAACTGACATGAGCAGGGCATGTGAAAACACAATCAATATAAGTGATCAATTTGTGAAGACTGTGGTCTGTGGAGACTCTAGTCATAGGCTCCATCTTCCTGAGTAGTGGGTGTAATTAGGATAAGAGGAATAAAGAGAGCAGATACCGGGCTTCCCTGGTGGCGCAGTGGTTGGGAGTCCGCCTGCCAATGCAGGGGACATGGGTTCGTGCCCCGGTCTGGGAGGATCTCACATGCCACGGAGCGGCTGGGCCCGTGAGCCATGGCCGCTTCCGGAGCCTGTGCTCCACGGCGGGAGAGGCCACAGCGGTCAGAGGCCCGCATGCCACAAAAAAAAAAAAAAAAAAAGAGGGCAGATATCCACTGAGCTCCTACATTTAGCCATTAAATGTTTTAATTTAGTATATTTAGGATGTGGTATAGGTATAATTATGGCAATTTTACGGCGCATGGAGTGTGTAATTTGCCTCAGGAAGTGGCCAACTCTGAAGGTGAACCCCAGGTTTCTCTTAACTTCGTAACTCAGGATCCTTTCACTCTAATATGCCTTTAGTGGCAATAATTGGTGGCATGGCCTCTATAGAATAAGCTTACTGCTACAAATTTAGGAAAATAGACCATAGGAGTGTTTGGACTGGAAAGATCTTTTTTGAGATCCCATCTGTGTAAAACTCACTTCAGCAGCATCCTTATTTCTAGTATTCACGCAAACAGCTTCAGAAAGAGGACTGGTACAGGGCAAAGAGGGGTGGTAGGGTACAGTGTATTTTATCAAAGTTTTCTTTGTTCCTTGCATCTTTTCCCAGTATGCCTCCTCCTCAATTCCTCCGTGATCCTGCTTTTGCATTCTTGTGGTACTCAGTCTATACCACTCACAGAGCAGTGCCATCCTGCCTGATATTGTAAATGTTTATGTACCTGACTTGACTCTAGCTCTGTTCCTTCTACACCTTTGTACAATAACTGGTTCTGACACTGTGTACCAAGTAGATGTTCAAAAAATGCTTTTTGAGTAAGTCTATCATCTATCTCTTTTGAATTTATTCTGAAATTTACTTTAAAATATTTGTGGGATTTTTCTTTCCTCCAAGTAGAGAGGGATAATATGAGGGAGACCTATAAAGATATGGTGATATTTTGTGGGGACATAGTGGGCATGGTGATGTGTTGCCCAGACCCCCTTTCATTGAAGGATTGTTGCCACAACTACTGGGAGTGTTGTCAGTGGACAGCTTCCCTGGCAGTGTCTCCAGGATCACTTCAGATCTAAAGAGCTGATACAGCCAAGGTCACACCCTTCCCAGGACAGCCCACATCCAGTGACTGACCAATCTGAGGGTATAAAGGCCTGGCCTTTTAAGTCCAATTTGGGACAGCTTTGATGGGCCATTTTAGCTTCTACTTGAGAAACAAAGCTAGGCTTTTTTATTTAATTATTCTGTCTTTTTAAAAATGCAAGCACATTCATTAAAATTTTATGAGTAATCTAATTCAAAAAGACACATGCACCCCAGTGTCCACTGCAGCACTATTTACAATAGCCAGGTCATTGAAGCAACCTCAATGCCCATTGACAGACGAATGGGTAAAGAAGATGTGGTACATATATACAATGGAATATTACTCAGCCATAAAAAGGAACGAAATTGGGTCATTTGTAGAGACGTGGATGGATCTAGAGACTGTCATACAGAGTGAAGTCAGAAAGAGAAAAACAAATATCATATATTAACGCATATATGTGGAACCTAGAAAAATGGTACAGATGAACCGGTTTGCAGGGCAGAAATTGAGACACAGATGTAGAGAACAAACGTATGGACACCAAGGGGTGGAGGGAAGTGGCGGGGGGTGGTGGTGGTGGTAGGATGAATTGGGAGATTGGGATTGACATGTATACACTAATAAATATAAAATAGATAACTAATAAAAACCTGCTGTATAAAAAAATAAATTAAATTAAATTCAAAAAAGAATTTTATGAGTAATTATTACTAATCTACAAAGTATTTTTGATCATTATCTTGCTCACATAATTGGGTTGAAAACTATTTTCTTTAGGAAACTCCATCTAGAAAGAATTTCCTTTTTCTTCCGTCCGTTCCTTATGTTATATCAAAATTCAGTATATAATAAAAGTTTCTCGATGGGATGCTGAGCATTTGATCCTTCTCACATTTAAAAATTGGATTCATGGAATACTTGCTGAAGGTACATGATAGAACGAAAGAATATGGGTGTTGAAGTCAGACTGAAGGTTAACCTACCAGCTAGTGTATTGATACATAAAACACCTAGAACATAGCAAATACTTAGTTAATGTTAGTTTACTTTTCTTTTCTATATTATATTTTATTAACTCTGCTGGCACCTTCACAATATTATCTCCTTGTACTCTTTTCAGCCAACATCTCTCTCCCTCCCCAGCCACTATTTCCAAACTTTAGTCAAAACGATCTTTTTAAAATGAAAATCTGGTAAGTCTCTTCTCTGCTTAAAATCCTAAGACTTCGTATTGCTCTTAAGATAAAGAACAAAATTCTCACCTTGGCCTCTAACATCCTGAGTGTTCTGGCCCTGTCTACCTCTCCAGATACATCTCTTATTAGGCTGCTCTCCTTCATTCTCTCTATTATAGCCTCCTTCCAGCCCCTGCATATATATATATTTTTTCATCTCTCTCTGCTGTTCCCGCTGCCTGGAATTCTCTGTTCCTGCTGATCCCTCCCCTTTGGTTAGCTAGCTTCTTCTCATCCTTTAGATCTCTGACCTTCCTTCCCTCCCCCCAATTTAAATCATCGGTCTACAGTCTCGTACAACCATGTTCCTTCACTTTGGGGCACTTATCTAAATTTGTAATTAAGCATCAGTGTGATTAATTAATTGATTTCTGTCTTTCCCACAAGACTAAGTTCTACGAGAGCAGGAAGCTTGTTTACTGACTTCTCATAGTGAGTATGGTGATTGGATCATAGTAGATAGCAAGTAAATATTGCATGATTTAATCAACAGAACACAGCAAGGTATGTGTACGTGCATAATTTTTATTAGTATTTTTTAATAAATGGGGAAACTGATGCTCATTTAAGTCCAAAGTCACACCACTTGTGGGACTTCCCCGGTGGTGCAGTGGTTAAGAATCCACCTGCCCATGCAGGGGACACAGGTTTGATCCCTAGTCTGGGAAGATCCTACATGCCGCAGAGCAACTAAGCCTGTGCGCCACAACTACTGAGCCTGCGCGCCACAACTACTGAGCCTGCGTGCCGCAACTGCTGAGCCCACACACCGCAACTACTGAAGCCTGCGTGCCTAGAGCCCATGCTTCGCAACAAGAAAAGCCACCGCAATGAAAAGCCTGCACATTGCAATGAAGAGTAGCCCCTGCTCGCCGCAACTAGAGAAAGCCCACGCACGACAACGAAGACCCAACGCAGACGAAAAAATAAACAAAAAGCAAAGTTATACCACTTGTAGTTCCAGAGTACCTTACAATTTTTAAAAAGCATATTTGTTTTTAAGAATATTTAAATACATTTCTCTTTTGTATTATCCATGTATTAAAATATTCTTATTGTTCTTGATCTAATATCTCATTTTCTTCTCAGTTGCTTGGAACTCAGAAGACTCTAATATCCCTCTAAAATTCACATATGCCTTCTGACTTGTAGAAGACAAAGAGCTACAGTGACCCTGAAATATCAATATAATTGTTCAGCCTGTTGACTATGGCCCTGGGAATGTAAGCTGATCCCAAACTGACATTCCGATCAATTCATCAAACATTTGAGCCACATCAGATAGTTTATGCCAACAATGAGATTTAGGTTGGGGCCTTGGGCCATGCTGAGTCAGTTTGACCTTTGGAGGGACGGGGGACTGAGTAAGGTCAGTCATGTGGGCACTGTATGCTGACGTGACCAATCCCTACCAGGAGCCCTGGACGCCAAGGCTCAGGTGAGCTTACCTGGTCAGCAGTCTTCTTTATTTATTGACACACATTGTTGCTGGGAGAAGCAGCTGTCGGTAAGCGCTGACCATATGACTCCACTGCGAAAAGAAAACTAGAAGCTTGTTCCTGGTTTCCCTTGGGCTCCTCCCACTCCTTTTACCTTTGCTAGTTGTAATCTGTATCCTTTCACTGTAGTAAACAGTAACCACGAGTGTAACAGCTCTTCTGAGTTATTATGTGAGTCCTTCTAGTGAATCACTGAGCCTGAGGGTGGTCTTGAGGACCCTGGTCACAGCTGCTTAGTAAAGATGTGTTCTTTGAGACTGGGTGGGTTTCAAAGTTGACTTTAACGCTTGCTATGTGATCTCAATCAAGTCAGTTAACCAAACTGCTCTATTTTTGCATAATTAAAACAAGCATGGTAACATCTATGTTACAGTGTTGGTGTGAGGATTAAATGAGATAATCTAAGAAATGTGCCTGGCATGTGTTTAGTTAAAGGTAGCTATTATTATCACATTGGGCTAAGGGGGTATAGGAATACAGATTATTAAGACATATTTTCCACTAGCTAGTAATTTAGTAAGGGGGAAATCCTAGTCATGGGAACTGTGGGAAAATTAGGTTATTTCCCGCTTGGTCCACTCTTTGTAGACTGATAACTGGTTGAGTCAGCCACACGAACTCCCTCCTACTCAAAGGCACGGCTGTCCTGGGGTACAGACAGGACAGGCAAAGAAGGAAAGGGTTTTTCCATCTGGTTCCGAAGAGATATCTAGGATTCATACACATGCATTTAGCCTATATACATCTCTTTTATCACACCAGTATTAGGAGATGGAACCTCAGCAGGGTACCGTTGGTCTTTTTGATTCTCTGACTGTTCAAGACAGCTCTAAATGTTCCTTTTAACCTTATTTTGCCTGATGACAGCACTGGAGTGTAGGGAGAAACCATGAGATTGGCCTCTGCTTCCCCTCCTTTCCAGCCCCTCCCCTCATGTGCACACACACATGCCCACTGGGCCAAGTGAAGCCCTGACTTGTGGCATGGAGTCAAATCTGTGTTTCCTCTCCTCCCTGATATTAGGATAAAAATCTCCAAACATCTAGGTCAGGCCAGGTTATTCCTCAGTTAAGGATTTCAATGAAAACTAGAACCATATACAGTCTTAAATTTACCATAGGTTGTATTCTGTAAATCAGTTGTCTCAAACTGAAAATCCATTTTCCATGGAAACCATGTTATATAATAATAACTCTTAAAAGTTTGTTTCGTTAGTACTGTACTTGACATATATATATAGTCTTGTACTCTTTCTACTAGAGCTGAACTCGGCTTTTATGTGTGACACTGTGTCCCCTGATGTAGCCTTAGGACTCTGCTTTATACCCTGTTTTATCTCTGGGGACGTAGTAAGAGACACTCTCCAATTCTAACTCTCTGGGGGTAGCTCTTATGGATAAAACAGGTCAGGAGGTGGGTGTGGTGAGAGTTCCAGGGGATTATGAGAAAGGAGCATATATCTAGAAGGATGCTTTCAGAGGTCTTAAATATTGAAAAAAAATTTTATTATCACACATAACAGTAGTTCCAGGGAAGGGCTACCCCAAGTGGCTTAATTATGTTAACAAAGACACAGACTTTCAATTTTTATACTCTGTTATTCCAGGTAGTGACTTCATTTCCTAGCTGGTAGCAAGACAATGGAAAAATTTCCCAGAATTCCCACAACAAACTTCCCTTCATGTGTCATTGGCCAGAATTTGGTCATTAGTTCATTTCCAAACCGAGCAGTAGCAAAGAGGATGGGATTACCATGATTTATAATACTGTAATCTGATAGACAGTGGCTGCTGGGCAGTCAATCCCAGTGCCCATTTTGGGCCAGTTGCTGGTGTAGCCGGTGATAACTTTCAATCTGTAGCCTTCTTCTGAGGCCTCAGGACTGACCCCCTTGCTTTCCTCTTCCACTGGCATTGCTTCTTTCACTTGCTCACTGCTGTACAGAAAGAGACAGAACCAAAACCAAACATCTAAAAGCTTTACCCCAATCGCCTGATCCTGAAGCACTTTGGGGATCTTTATTTTAATTCTGTATTATTTTAATCTTATTTAAGTCTAATAACAATGACAATCATGTGGTAAATTAAAACAGCTCCCTCCCTCTCTTCCCAAACACACACACACACATGCACACACACACACATTTTCTCCTGTATTCTCACTTCCTTCTTTTTTACTTAGGTTGAGCATGGGAGATTTAAGAGTGAATTTTTGGGTAAAGAAAGACTTCAATAGCATTTATTTGCATTTAGAGAAGAGCCAGACCTAGGGCTTCCCCTGGGTATTTCAGAGCCGGGCATGCAGAGAGCACTGTGGTTAGGAAACAGAGTGGGGATTTATGTTTTATTTTTTATTTTTAATATTTATTTATTTACTTATTTGGCTGTGTTGGGTCTTAGTTGTGTCACGCGGGAACTTTCGTCGTGGCGCGCGGGCTTCTCTCTAGTTGTGGCACCCAGGCTCTAGAGCGCGCGGGCTTAGTTGCTCCGTGGCATGTGGGACCTTAGTTCCCTGACCAGGGATGGAACCCACGTCCCCTGCATTGGAAGGTGGATTCTTAACCACTGGACCACCAGGGAAGTCCCCCAGAGTAGGGATTTAGTTTGAGGTAGATGTGGGTCTGGAGTCAGGAGGAAGGTCTTGGTCACACGTTCCTCCTCCCTCCCCTTTCCTATTGTTCCCACTAGTTTCTAAATAGCAGGTCCTGCTCTGGAGCCATGTAAGAAGCAGGGCAGGGTTTTGGCCTCACTGACGTGGAAGGAGAAGGAATAAGCAGGGAATTCTCTGGCAACGGAAGCTGAAAGAAAGGAGTTCCTGGGATAGAAATCAGAGGCTGCTGTATGAGAAGCCAAATAACTTTTTGACAGGCTGGACTGAGGTCACTGGGAAACTGAGAAGCAACTTGCCTCCTCCTTGAGAATGAAGACCTGTACTGACCCCGAGTAACGCCACTTACCCCGATTTTCCCGTTCACATCCAGACTCACATCCATGTTAGTTCCCCACAAACACACACCCATGCTCCCAGCACAAAGCAATGTGATTGTACATATTTATGAATTCATACCTGCAGTAGAGCTCCACTTCCATTAACACCCAATTAAATACACAAAGTACACATTTTATTGCCACAAATGCCCAGAAAAGACAAAGCCCTTCAGTCGGCCTTGATTCAAAAGTATGTAAATGGAAAAATTAATCTTTAGCCAATACCTGGAAACAATGTGGGAAAGACTGCACATATACACAAATTCAAGGATTATTGAAATTTTCACTCAGAGAAAAAGTCTAGATCTAATGATCTGTGATCTCAGATGGGAACCTAATTTTATATGTTAATATTTTCAGTGTAAACCTACTGCTAATTGTTGAACAGCTGCCTCTTTAAGGAAGAGAAAAAGATGGGTTTATGCTGTTTCTCTATTGCCTAAAATCAAGAGTCTTGTCTACATACAACCAATGATGAGAAGGAGTATGGCTAAGACGAAAAAGAACTGAACCAACCCTCAGAAGAAATGAGGGTCAGTGATCCAAAACCTGGCCTCCCTTGTTATTTATTATGAGTTTGGACAAGAGTTTTGAAAAGTCCTAAAGAACAAATATTCTGAAGCATCAAGTTTGTTTTCTAATATTTTCAACAATACAAGGTGAAACTGAATTCTACTGTGGACAAGGAAAGTTACTCTCTGTTTCCTTGGTGGTGCACTGAGGACCGTTGGCAAGGTAGTGGGGAGAGGAGAATGGGAGGAGAGGGTAAGGAAACAGGTATGGAAAATGTAATCTGATTTTTTTTTCTTCCGTGTTGATTTATTCTGAGATACGTGGCTAGAGAGAAATGAAGGGAAGAAATATACTGCTGGCAGGTGAACGGTTGTAACAACGAATTCTCCCTGCCTTTCCTGTCCCCACTGGGGATTCTTTCTCAAGCTTTGACAGCAAAGGTATCCAACATCCATTCTCTCTTCTTCCTCCCTAACAAATTCTTGATTATGTTCGGATAACCATCCTTTCCCCTTCTAACTTCAGGAGAAGACAGCCATATCTTCATTTCTGGGGGTAGATCTTCATTCGTTTAAGCCAATTAACAGATGACATTCTTATGGCTATTACTGGTCCCGGGGTAAGCATGGTGACCTAAGTTGGCCTAAAGAGATTGACGTGGGGCATCTTGTATTCCATATATTCCATACGTGGTGGAGAGGTTATCTTTTTCTATTGTCAAACTTAAAAAGAGAGTTTATAATCCCAATTGCCATTGGCAGTCACCTTTCAGCTACGGGGGGAACCAGCCTTAGGATGAACGTGAAGCCAAGAGGAACAGAACAGGGACAATACCTGAGACCTTGATTATGTCATTAAGCTGTACCTGGAGGCTACATTAAGAGCACTTCCTGTTGTATAAGGTGTTATGGGCTGAATTCTGTTCCCCCCAAATTCATATGTTGAAGTCCTAAACCCCAGTATCTTGGAATGTGACTGTATTTGGAGTTAGGGGCTTTAAAGAGATAATTAAGCTTAAATGAGGTCATAAGGGTAGTCCTTATGACTTGTGTCCTTATGAGAAGAGGGAGAGACATCAGGGACACATGAACAGGACACAGAGAGAAGACAGCCATCTGCACACCAAGGAGAGAGGCCTCGACAGGAACCAAACCTGCCAACGCCTTGATCTTGGCTTCCAGCCTCAAGAACTATCAGAAATAAACGTCTGTGGTTTTAGTCATCCAGTTTGTGGTATGTGTAAGAAAAATTGAGCTGGGATTTTCTAATACTTGCAGCCAGAATCATCATCTTGACACAGGATACTCATGATCTCTGTCCCTGCTTCTTTCTGCAAGTCTACTTTATGCTGCTTTCCCACTTGTTTTCTCTGTTTCTCAGGACACAGAAGCCAGTTATTTCTGTTGCATCCTTGGCTTTATATGGAATTTCTAGTAAAATAAACAAAAAAGACTGATTTGGGTCCATATGTGCCCGTCCCAAAATACCAGAACAGAAAGTCAGATTGGTGCAGCTTGGGTCCAGTTGGCACCCTTGCACCAATCAGCTGAGGCCTAGAGGACAGGAAACGTAGCAGCTGAACGCTGAAGAAGGGCTTAGGGAAGTAGACTCTTCAAGAAGGGGAATGGGCACATTCTCTTATGGGAGACATGGAGGCAGGGAGGAAATAATCGGCATTGAGAATATAGAGACCTTATTCATCATTATATTCCTGGTGCCAAGCACATATAATGGACCTGAGTAAAGCTGAGTTAAACTAAGGAATAAAAGATGGCCAACTGCAGGTATGTAGAATAAATAGGGAATGTGTCTTTGCTTAGAGACACTGATTCTCCCTGGTCTGTGTAGTGGATGGTGTGGTGTGTAGTCCAGATACCCGTGCCAAACCCAGGTCAGAAGAACTTCTTCCCTCAGCTGCTGGGAGTGTTGGCAGCTCTCAGCTCTCAGCTGAGTCTCTCTCAGAGAATCTTCCTTGGCTAAAGAGGAAGACTTAGCCAGTCTATATTTGCCTAGTCCGAGGTCACACCTTCTTCCTAGAGACAATTCGCATATCCAGACTGGTTGATGCAGGTGTGTAAAGTCCTAACCTCATTGCTTCAATTTGGGCAATTCTGGAGGACCATCCCAACTCCGGAGCCCTGTTGGATAGCCCATGGTCTTTGTTTTGACTGACTCACTGTTCAACTCTTCTCTCTACACAATCTTGCTTCTTTGTTTCCCCACAGGAGTTGATTCCAAGAGCAACTCCCAGTAAAGCCCCTGTATACAAATCTCTGTCTCAGAATTTGGTTCATGGTGAATCCAACCCATAACAGTTGGTGCCAGGCGTGTCTGAGAAAGCAGACTCTAAGAAAGGACTTTGGAAATGGATCTCTCACAGGCCAGATATCAACGAGAGCCCCATCAGTGCTGGTAGAAATAGTGGATAGTCCAGGGCATGCAGTAGCAGTACAATTTTAAAAACTTTCACCAGTGGTGAACTTTGTGTAGCAGTGAACGGAATGTACCGTCAGGTGCAGTGTATCACTCATTTGAGAACAACAGAGGAAGCAATAAATATAACGATTATGAAACTGGATGGCTATTGCCAAGGGCCATGGAAGCTCTGTAGAAAGACAATGAAAGGGTAATTAATTATTAACTAAAGGATAAATATGAAAGTGAGAGGCCTCCTTTTTAGCATAAAAGAGACTCTCATCTCCTGGAGGCCCCCAAAAAGCTGAGGATGACAAGAGTCGCGAAGTTCCAGAGAGAGTTACATTCTCAACCACAGCAAGACAGGATTGGTTCCACTAACCATTCACTCCCCAGTAACCCACTGGGCAAGTTGTGTTCTCCATCTCTGAACACTGCAGATCTCAGAGGGATCACTTCCACTAGGGGACACAGCAAGTGTTTCATTTCAGCCACAAGCTATGGCTGTCACTCAGTTACTGATTCTCCCCAAAGATCAGCCGTCAAGGAAAGGATTCACTATCCTGGGAGAAGTTATTAACTCTGATCATTAGGAAAGGGTATATTTGGTGCCCACCCGATCCACTTGGCCTCTTAATACTCCCTTGCCCAAGTTTGACTGTAAATGACAAGTAAAATAGGGGATATCTCAAAATCCTGAGAAGAGGATATTGACCAGGGTCTGAGACTCCTCAGGGATGAGGTTCTGGGTAAGCCACCTAAGACCAGAGGAGTAAAGGGAATCTAGAAGCAGTAGGTGAGGAGAAAGATGATGAGTATCGGTTACGGTCTTGAGACTAGCTGCACAGTGGGTACTGGAGTTCATTTCAGTAATCTTTCTCTTACAAATCTCTCCCCAACCCCTTGACAACCAAAGGTCCTTTAAAATACTAGAGGAGCTGCTCTTAAAACTGATATGAAGCAAGTGGATCCAAGAGGCTCAGGGATGGACTACGAATGCTGTATTGCACCACTCAGATTTCCCCCAACTGCAGGACTGGAGCCCTCATTCCTCCAGCTGCTGGGAGTGTTGTCAGCCGACAGTTTTCAGCTGAGTCTTCCTCTGGGACTTGGCCTTGGTTGAAGAGAGCCACCTTGCCCGAGGTCTTGACCTGGTCCAGGAGTAGCTCGTATCCAATGGCTGGTTGTTGTGAAGGTATAAAGGTCTGGTCTTCTCGCCCCAGTTTGGAGCAACTCTGGAGTGTCATCCTGTCCCTAGAGTTCCCTTTAGGATTAGCTGAGGGCTTTGTTGTGACTGCCTGAACTTACAGCCTGATACATAGGATCTGTGACATTTGGCTGGAAACTTTGCAGTGAAGTTGAGTATGTATGTTGGTATGATGTGCTGTTTACAAGTCCCACACCCATATTCAAATAATTTACTAACAAGGAGGTAGGCATTATGTAATTACATTGCTCCTAGAACTAAGTACAGGTAGCATTGGAACAATATTTTCTCTAAGACAGACTGGCTCACCAGCTATCAGCACAAGCAATCTTTAGCTAATCAGGAATTCAAAGGGAACATAAACATTTAAATGTAATGGAATTATACCTGGGTGGAGGCATAAAGGATATTTCTCTCCCCCAGTAACTCTCATAGTTAGTTAGAGAGCTAGTGTTGTTAAGATTCAATTTTCATCTCTTCAGAAAAGAGATCAAATAGAATGTTTCCAAGTAGGAGCCAAGAGATTCTTTGTGTCAATCTGGGCTTCCCCACCGCCTCCCTCAACCCAGACATTGCTGTACACAGAAAATATCCTTCTGTCTTAAAATTAAATTTTGTCAGAAAACACTAATAGAATTTTTGCTACATACGGTCTCTTAAAAAATGGGCAAGCGTTATTAAAGTGACACATTATAATGTGTCAGCTGAAGATCTGATTTTTTTCTCTCCAAACAACAAAAACAGTAAGTACCTAAATAAAAGAAGTAACATAGTTATGTATAGGGTGGTACTAATCCGGCATTTAGGCTGCAATTATAGTTCTTTTTTCCAAGTTTCAAAACCACTACAATTAAAAAAATTTTTTTTCATCTTTATGAGATTATAATTGCTTGACAATGTTGTGTTAGTTTCTGCTGTACAACAAAGTGAATCAGCTGTATGTATACTTATATCCCCTCCCTCTTGGGCCTCCCTCCCACCCTCCCCATCCCATCCCTCTAGGTCATCACAAAGCACCAAGCTGAGCTCCCTGTGCTATATGGCAGCTTCCCACTAGCTATCTGTTTTATGCATGGTAGTGTATATGTGTCAATGCTACTCTCTCAATTCGTCTCACCCTTCCCTTCCCCCCTGTGTCCACAAGTCCATTCTCTCCATCTGTGTCTCTATTCCTGCCCTGCCACTAGGTTCATCAGTACCATTTTTCTGGATTCCATATATATGCGTTAATATACGGTATTTTTTTTTCTTTCTGACTTCAATCTGTATGACAGACTCTAGGTCCATCCACATCACTACAAATGGCTCAATTTCGTGTTTTTTTACGGCTGAGTAATATTCCATTGTATATACATACCATATCTTCTTTATCATTCATCTGTTGATGGACATTTAGGTTGCTTCCATGCCCTGGCTATTGTAAATAGTGCTGCAATGAACATTGAGGTGCATGTGTCTTTTTGAATTATGTCAAAACCACTACAATATATTACAATATATACAGGAAATATTACAATATATAGAGGAAAATTAGGCAGGAAAAAAAAATCTCTTCTTTTCCTCAGAGGATTGAGGGAAGAGATGAGGAAAGGGGAAAAATGTGAGTAAATATGGTCAGCCGAAATTGGAGTAAACATATCTCCATATCTAGAATTACTTATTACTTACCCAGACTGCTTTTTTTTTTTTGCGGTACACGGGCCTCTCACTGTTGTGGCCTCTCCCGTTGCGGAGCACAGGCCCCGGACGCGCAGGCTCAGCGGCCATGGCTCACGGGCCCAGCCACTCCATGGCATGTGGGATCTTCCCGGACCGGGGCACAAACCCGTGTCCCCCTCATCGGCAGGCAGACTCTCAACCACTGCGCCACCAGGGAAGCCCCCAGACTGCTTTTTTGATGAAGAACTCCAATAATTATCAGTATTTGGCAGCAGGGATTGCAGATTGTTTGTGTGAGGCTAATATTTAATTTTAATTTTCCTTAGATATGACTTCCAAATGGAATGTCAATTTGTGTGTTCTTAAGAGTATTGTACTGGCTCATTTCTTTGTTATAACTTTTTTTGTTTGTTTGTGGGGAAACCAGGAATTTCTCTTATTTGTTTTATTTTCATTTCTTTGCTTGGTGAATTTGATTGTGTGGCATTTGGTAATTCCGTTGTTCTGTTAAAATAACAATAAGCAGATTTTTCACGATGGAAATCTTCTGAGTTCAGTGGGAGGTGTTCTTTGGGCTACTTTTTATTTAGTGGGATATTCTGAGAGCCAGCTATGATGAATACATAAATAGAGGGCTACAGGTCATGGAACTATATCAAAATCCAGTGGCTTGAGGACAACAAAATTTAATTGGTCTAAAAATCTTTATAATAAAGTTCTAGTGGTTGATTTCAACCTGTCAGTATGGGTTGGTCAATGAAATAATTACAGGGTTTTTTTGTGTGTTTGTTTTTGTTTTGTTTTTTGGCCATGCCATGCAGCATGCAGGATCTTCCCTGACCAGGGATTGAACCCAAGCCCCCTGTACTGGGAGCATGGAGTCTTAACCACTGGACCGCCAGGGAAGCCCTAATTCCAGGTTTTTTTAAATAGTGGAAGTGATTTGCATTTTTAAAGAGAGCCAACTAAACTTGGCTGCTTCATAACAACATTTTTTGCTTAGAAAACAATAATGTTTTCTTAACTTCTACTTTGTTAGCTAAGTCTTAACTAATAAACTGTTTCTGAGCTCTGTTTTTTTCTCATTCATTCTATTCCAGCTCCTGGAATCCCAGAAATTATGGTCTTTCTCCTTTCTGTCATTTTACCCCCACAAGACGTTTGGCATTTATGAGGCCAATCTCATCAGCTCTCAAAGCTATTTGGGATTTTAAAGTCATAATCTCAGATCCTACAAGGCTGTCTGTCTTGATTCCTTAGGAGGTTGCCAGCCTTCCTCAAGACATGAAGAAATGTATCTGGCACATAGTAGATGCTAAATTTATTTTTTTTGAGTAATTAATAAACTCACGTGGTTTAGAAACAAAAACGTGTAAAAAGATTTACAGTGAAAAGTCCTCTTCCAGTTCCCCTTCCCCAGTACCCTCATCTACTTCTCCACAATCTCCCACAGATAATTCCTATTTTTAGTTTTTTTTTCCCTTCTAGAGTTTCCTTATGTATATTCCAGTGCCATAGAGATCAACTGAGTGATTTCCAACTTTTAACACCCAAATTTCTTATACTCTAAATGTGTTCATAGGACTTCCCTGGCAGTCCAGTGGATAAGACTCTGCACTTCCACTGCAGGGGGCATGGGTTTGATCCCCGGTTAGGGAACTAAGATCCCACATGCTGCCCAGCATGACCAAAAGAAAATGTGCTCACCATCTCCATCTTATTATCCCCTATTTACTCTTTTTTTCAAACAGACTTTATTTTATAGAGCATTTTATGTTCACAGCAAAATTGAGCAGACGGCACAGAGGCTTCCCACATACCCACCCTGCCCAGCTGCCTACAGCACACCCTCTCCCACTATCGAAATCTCACACGAGAGGTAGGTTTGTTATAAATGATGAACCACATTGGCAGATTATCACCCAAAGTCCATAGTTTACATTAGGGTCCATTCTTGCTGTTGTACGTATGGGTTTTGACAAATGTATAATAACGTATCCACCACTGTAGCACTGTACAGAATACTGTCAATGCCCTAATAATCCTCTGTACTCTGCCCGTTTACCCTCCCTGCCTCCCTAGCCCAAGGCAACCACTCATCCTTTCACTGTCTCCATAGTTTTGCTTTTTCCAGAACGTCATATAGTTGGAATCATACAGTATGTAGCCTTTTCAGATCGCCGTCTCTCACTTAGTAATATACATCTAAGGTTTCTCCATGTCTTTTCATGGTTTGAAAGTTCATTTCTTTTTCACACTGAATAATATCTCATTGTCTGGCTGTACCAATTTATCCACTTACTGAAGGACATCTTGGTTGCTTCCAAGTTTTGGTGATTATGAATAAAGCTGGTTTAACATCCATGTGCCTGTTTATGTGTGCACATCAGTTTCCAACTCCTTTGGGTAAATACCAAGGAGCATGATTGCTGGATCTATGATAAGAATATGTTTAATTTTGTAAGAAACTGCTAAACTGTCTTCCTTTTTTGCATTCCCACCAGCAACAAGTAAAAATTTCTCATTTACTTTTGAACAAACTGCAGCCACTTTTCAACTTTCACCACCTCACCAAGCTTCTTTTATTAGGATCATTAATGGTTTCCTAGTTGCTATCAATGGGCATTTTTTAGGCCTTATTTTACTTGACCTATCTGGTGATCACTCACATCCACTTATCTCTCCCACCCCTTGATCTCTGATGCTAGTCTTTCTTGGTTTCCCTTTTACCTTTTAGATAGCTCCTTCTATTCTCTCTCTTTTGTGGGTTTCTTTTGTCTCGATTTATCCCTCAGTTGTTGGTATTTTAGAAGTTTTTCCTTTACTCTCTTTTCTAACTCTGCATTCTTCAAAACTTCTAACATCAATTCAGAGAGTCTTGACTGAATTTCAGACACACATTTTCAACTGCTTCTTGGTAATCTTCACTTAGATATCTCTTAGACTGCAAAAATTCAGCATATCACTTCTATCTGTGGCTACCAAAAATACGCAAATCTCTGGTCTCCATTTCCAGTCCTGGTTAATGGTCCCTACCTGCTCACATCTGAAACCTGAGACCCTCTTAGATGCCTCCTTCTTGTTTAGACCTCCACATTCAAGAAAATTGATTTTACTTCCTGTGCATCTTTGCAGCCTGCCCTTTCTTTGCATTGCCCCAGCCGCTGCCTTAGACCAGCCCCGCATCATTCTTTCCTTGTACTTATACAACAGCCTCCTAATTGTTGTCTTTACCTCCTGTCTCACTGTCTTCCTTTCTCTCCTCCACACCAGTGTCTGGGTGATCTTTTTACAGTGTAATCATTGGTTACATTGTTCCTCTTCAATTCTCATGGCCTTGAGAAAAAGGTGAGGTCTCCAGTGTGGGGTGCAAGGTCCTTCATGATCTGACCCCGCCCCTTCTTTGACCTCATTCTCAACTAAGTTCCCGAGACTTCACGTGCTTTCTCAGGCCTCCAGGGAATGTCACATGTCTGCCTTTGCCCCAGATGCCCTTCTCTTGTCTGCCTGGGCATTATCTCTAGTTGAAAGGCTCTCTTTTATTTGGGGCTTTTCCCCCTTTTACTTCAAACTCCCACTCCAGCTGAGTTAAGCACTCCTTTCTTTCTATACCGTAATCCATTATAAATGTCTCTGCAACAAGTTCTGGTCGTAATATTTTGTACTTCTTTTTTATTTGTCCAAGTGGACTTTTTATGGGCATAATGATTACTTTAATACTTATAAATGGCTTTCCCATATTCCCATTTCACTTAATTTCATGACACTCCTTTTTTTTTTTTTTTTTTTTTTTTGTGGCTGTGCTATGTGGCTTGCAGGATCTTAGTTCCCCGACCAGGGATTGAACCCAGGCCCAAGGCAGTGAAAGCACTGAGTTCTAACCACCGGATCACAAGGGAATTCCCCATGGCACTCTTTTTGTCTTTAAATTGCATAGAAAAGAGCCTGAGACAAGGTTGATATATTAATGCTTCATTTGGAGTGGAATCTCAGGGTAGCAAGAGTGAGGGAGGAAGGGAAGTAAAACAGGGAAGGAAGATAAGAAACTATAAGTTGGTGTGTTATCAGGCTGGCCACTGCTTCACTAAGAGACGTGGCCACTGCTCTTCACACGGAGCATCTCCTGAGAGGTAGTGTAGATCCACTGTGCCTCAGAACAGACTGTTAGGTTTGGGAAGGAGGGGGAGTACGGGATGCACTTGTCAGTGACTTCTTATTTCCTGCTTTTCATTGGCCAAAATCCATCCAATTATTTTAAAATTTGCCTGACTTCTAGATGGTGTTACCTGGCCCCTCTGAGCAGCTGCTGGGGATGCCCGAGGCATGGCATGTCTCATGGATCCTGAGACAGTGGGTGGTGTGAGGAGAGGAAGCAAAGGCAGGAGCTGGGCGGTGGCTCTCACTTGAGCAAGAAACCGAAGAGTGTGGGAGGGAGACGCAAGAGGGAAGAGATATGGGGATGTATTATACGTATAGCTGATTCACTTTGTTATACAGCAGAAACTAACACGCCATTGTAAAGCAATTATACTCCAATAAAGATGTTAAAAAAAAAAACAAAACAAAGCAAAAAATGAGGAGATGGGGCAGGTTGCATCAGACCTATCTGGTACAGCATGTAAACTGGGTCGAGTTCATCTGTGATGTTAGCAAAACCCTATTTTCATATTATTGATGAGGAGACTGAGATGAGAGAAACAAGGTATACTGTACAAAGTCACATAGCTATTATGGTTGAGCTAGAAGGTGTTTCAAAGTGTTTTCCCCTGTACATTTTGTGCTGCTTTGCACTAAACAAATGTACTTCTCAAGTTTCTATCTTTTCCTTTCTTATTTTTTTTCCTTCCTCCTCTTTCAATCCCCAGTTCGTAAGAGGAAGAAGCAAAGCAGTATACCCACATCTCATTTTGGGATTATAGAAATTGTTGTTGAAGTATTCAGATGAACACCCAACATTATTTTTTGATGTGGAGGTTTAACTGCCTAGGCTTAAAAAGTTGGGCAGAAACTTTCCTTAGGATGGAACTTTTCAGTAGTGGAAGCAACAATTCTTTTTATTTACACATCCAAGCTAAATCTTTTTCGATCTCCTCAGGTGGAACAATTCTACCAAGCAAAGCAGACAGTACTACTTAATTCAGAATGTGTTTTGGAAGGAATAAGTTTATGATGCTGATAGCAAAATGTTTTCTCTCCTCTTCCAACTAACACCATTTTTTATACAAATATATTGTTTTAAAATGAATATTTCAGCTGGCCAGTTCTAAATATCCTTAGCCTTGAATTTATTTGGTAATATGAAAGAGGGATATATTTTTAATTTTAACTTTGTCCTGTGTTTATTGCATTGGGTACGAAGAATAAAAAGCCATAGATTAGGGCTTTGAATAAATCACGGCCATTCTTAATTGACAAATTTTTATCCAGCTTGGAAGAAGGCATAACTTTTTTCCTGAGGTCAAATAATATTTGCCTTTCTTTTCCATATGTTATCTCCCAGGCCTTCCAATCTAATAATGGGAAGGTTTGAACATTTATTCTCTATTATATAGACAGTATGAAAAGAAGTGGGAATGGTTTCAATGTTCAACACAATCTGAATTTATTTTCCTTGTGCTACCTTTTCTTTCTTTCCTTTTTATTTTCTTTCTTTCCTTTTTATTTTCTTTCTTTTTTTAAAGAAAAATTTACTTATTTATTTATTTTGGCTGCACTGGGTCTTAGCTGCGGCACGAGGGATCTTTAGTTATGGCATGCATGCAGGCTGCTTATTTGTGGCATGCAGACTCTTAGTTGTAGTATGCGTGGATTTAGTTCCCCGACCAGGGATTGAACCCGGGCCCCCTGCATTGGGAGCGCAGAGTCTTACCCGCTGGACCACCAGGGAAGTCCCTTTCTTTCCTTTTTCAAACACTGTTGACTTCTGATTTAGTCAGTAATTACGAGTCCAGCCTGGTCTGTCCAAATGAATAACGCAGAATGGTTTAATAGTAGGAAATCACAAAGGGCACAGTTTTTAGAATGAACTACTCATTTGGTGTGATGTCCCTCTCCAAAATACTTATCTGTAACCCAAGTTCTAGAGCCCAATTTATTGCTGCAAAGGCCTCTGGAGGACAGTTTAAAGTAGACTTTACATCTTCCTTGCTCAGAACTCCTGAGAAACGGCTGGGGACTGAGGTAGTGATTGTGAGGCCAGAGGCACTAAATCCTGGACTTGGTAGTGGCCTATCTGATTCTTAATTACCTAGCCTGACAGTCCTCGGGTATATAAGCAATCCATCTAGGACCAAGGTGACACTGTTGCTTTATCTTAATTAGCTCTTGGTTTATCTTGGTTAGTTCATGATTGACAAAAAGGCAGAGGAAGTGCAAATTACCTCTTGCTTGAGCTGGGACATCCATCTTCAGCCCTTGGACATCAGCACTCTTGGTTCTGGGGCCTTCGGACACGGATTAAGTCTCTCCCGGTTTTCAGGCCTTTGGGTCTGAACTGGGACTACATCACTGGCTCCCCGGGGTCTTCAGTTCGCACGCAGCAGATTGCGGGACTTCTCAGCCTCCATAATTGCATGAGCCAACCCGTCATTAAAAACCTCTTTCTGTGTATCTATATATATCTTATTGGTTTTGTTTGTCTGGAGAGCCCTGACTAACACAACATGGTAGGGAGGCTCTCATTGGAAGAAAGTTGGAGGTGGGGCAAATCTCAGGTGAACCCTATTCTAACTGAGGGCAGGAACCCATTAACCATTAGCAACAGCTGAGCAAGACCAAGGTCCATAGAACCTGTTGTCTTCTTGCTGCCTCGGCTTGGTGGGTATGGAAGTTCCAAGTGTTGGCAGTTGTAAGGTAGAGAAAGACTCTAGAACCCTGGTGTCTACGTACGGCAAAGAAAGGAAAGAAGTGGAACCAGCCAGCCTGAAAGGGGTAAGCACTGGTTAGCTTTATGAAGGGTTTACTGATGCCAGTTACCCTCTTCATTTTTCTGTCTCTTCTTTCCCCCAAAATAACTGTGCTAAATATAAAATTCTCTTGCATTGAGCCAGGTCTAGTTGTAGGTTCAGGAGAGTTGGAACCGTCCCCCATTCTATTATATATATTTTTCTTACTCACCCCCTCTTACTTCAGGCCAGAAAGCCTGTATAGTACCGGGAAATAAAATAATAAAAGCCAGTCTTTGCTGCTGGCTCTGCGCATGTGGCCAAGTGATTATTTGCAAGACCACTGTTAGGGTGCCAGTAGGGGATCCCTCAAGGTGTCTGCTAATAACATAATCACACAGGGTGATTTTAGGGTGGCTGCAGGCCACAAAGCTCTTTCTGACGTCAGAAGCAATTCCATTCTCCTTTAAGGCTGTTTTCTGCCTTTCTTGCCCTGTCTTCCTCTCACCCCAGTCTGTCCTAGGTCCCAGCCAGTGTTATCCTAAAGAAACAACAGATGATGACACATGGAAATCACCTGCCCAGACAAGAGAAGTATCTGGGCGCCAGACAACAACTATTGAAGGGGCAAGCCATCTGTAGGATGCCCATGCCCTTTAAAAGCTGAGCTTAAAGTCTCGGCTCCATCTTCCAACAGGGTCTGGTTAAAGTGTGTAGAAACTTTTAAAGCCATTTGACAGTAATTCTATGTCTGTTGAATCTAATAAAAAACCTGGGCTTGTATTTCCTATGTTTTAACTTATTTTATTTTTCACTTCCTTTTTCTATTGACTTATTCTTAGTTTATTCTGTACATGTACCGGGGCTGAATGGAAAAAAACAAACAGTAAAAATCAGTTGGTCCACAAGCATTCAGAGGAACAGCGCTCTAAGTCATGCTGGCGCCTACTTCTTCCCCAAGTTGATGCAGGGCTGCTCCTCCCAGATTCCCAAATGAGGAGTGGTGCAAAGACCCTGCAGTTCCCAGTGTTCCCCCTCAGCCTGACCAACACACTTCCAGGGAACTAGAAACCCAGCAGGGTGTGGAGGGGGGAGCTGCCATCCACCCCCTCCCTCCCTCCTCGTTCCAGTCCTACAGTCCCCTGGGTCAGGAAAGAATGTTTCTTTAACCTCTGCTCTACTTAAATGTGATACAGTCTATCAGGTCTAGCCCTTGATATATTTAGTGCGATTTTGGAGAATCCTTTCTTTCTCAGCTGTGCATTTCCTAGCCTATTGTTATGCTGCAAACTTCTCTTGAGTGTGACAAGTCGAATAATAACTTCTGCTCTTTTCCTTCCTTCTTTGACAGTCTTGATCCAATCTGCACCTCCTTCTCCCCGAGGATACTTTGGGTTAAGTAGGTAGAAGTCATGTTTCCAAAAAGGTGAAGGGAAAATCACATTTGTCTTTTTTCAAAATATAGTTTCCTCTTCCACAGTGTTACGAATTAAGTTCCGGCAACAGCATCACTTCTGCCTTCACATAACTACCACTGACCCCAAACAGCACTCTAATAACATGAAGAGCTCTCAGTACATAGCTTGATGATTTTTATAGCATCACCTGCAGTAAACACAGGCAGCCTCTCATTCTCACCTTTTAAGTCTCAGCCTAAATGCCGCCACCTCAGAAACACCTTTCTTTTTTTTTTTTTTTTTTTGATATTTATTTATTTATTTATTTATTTTCCTTTTTTTTTTTTATTAGTTTCTGCTTTATAACAAAGTGAATCAGTCATACATATACATCTGTTCCCACATCCCCTCCCTCATGCATCTCCCTCCCTCCCACCCTCCCCATCCCACCCTTCCAGGCGGTCACAAAGCACCGAGCTGATCTCCCTGTGCTCTGCGGCTGCTTCCCACTATCTATCTACCTTACGTTTGGTAGTGTATATATGTCCATGCCTCTCTTTCCCTTTGTCACAGCTTACCCTTCCCCTTCCCCATATCCTCAAGTCCATTCTCAAGTAGGTCTGTGTCTTTATTCCCGTTTTACCCCTAGGTTCTTCATGACATTTTTTTTTTTTTTAATTCCATATATATGTGTTAGCATACGGTATTTGTCTTTCTCTTTCTGACTTACTTCACTCTGTATGACAGACTCTAGGTCTATCCACCTCATTACAAATAGCTCAGTTTCGTTTCTTTTTATGGCTGAGTAATATTCCATTGTATATATGTGCCACATCTTCTTTATCCATTCATCCGATGATGGACACTTAGGTTGTTTCCAGCTCCGGGCTATTGTGAATAGAGCTGCAATGAACATTTTGGTACATGTCTCTTTTTGAATTATGGTTTTCTCAGGGTATATGCCTAGTAGTGGGATTGCTGGGTCATATGGTAGTTCTATTTTTAGTTTTTTAAGGAACCTCCATACTGTTCTCCATAGTGGCTGTACCAATTCACATTCCCACCAGCAGTGCAAGAGTGTTCCCTTTTCTCCACACCCTCTCCAGCATTTATTGTTTCTAGATTTCTTGATGATGGCCATTCTGACTGGTGTGAGATGATATCTCATTGTAGTTTTGATTTGCATTTCTCTAATGATTAATGATGTTGAGCATTCTTTCTTGTGTTTGTTGGCAGTCTGTATATCTTCTTTGGAGAAATGCCTATTTAAGTCTTCTGCCCATTTTTGGATTGGGTTGTTTGTTTTTTTGCTATTGAGCTGCATGAGCTGTTTATAAATTTTGGAGATTAATCCTTTGTCAGTTGCTTCATTTGCAAATATTTTCTCCCATTCTGAGGGTTGTCTTTTGGTCTTGTTTATGGTTTCCTTTGCTGTGCAAAAACTTTGAAGTTTCATTAGGTCCCATTTGTTTATCTTTGTTTTTATTTCCATTTCTCTAGGAGGTGGGTCCAAAAGGATCTTGCTGTGATTTATGTCATAGAGTGTTCTACCTATGTTTTCCTCTAAGAGTTTGATAGTTTCTGGCCTTACATTTAGGTCTTTAATCCATTTTGAGCTTATTTTTGTGTATGGTGTTAGGGAATGATCTAATCTCATACTTTTACATGTCCCTGTCCAGTTTTCCCAGCACCACTTATTGAAGAGGCTGTCCTTTCTCCACTGTACATTCCTGCCTCCTTTATCAAAGATAAGTTGGCCATATGTGCGTGGGTTTATCTCTGGGCTTTCTATCCTGATCCACTGATCTATCTTTCTGCTTTTATGCCAGTACCACACTGTCTTAATTACTGTAGCTTTGTAGTATAGTCTGAAGTCAGGCAGCCTGATTCCTCCAGCTCCGTTTTTCGTTCTCAAGATTGCTTTGGCTATTCGGGGTCTTTTGTTTTTCCAAACAAATTTTGAAATTTTTTGTTCTACTTCTGTGAAAAATGCCAGTGGTAGTTTGATAGGGATTGCATTGAATCTGTAGATTGCTTTGGGTAGTAGAGTCATTTTCACAATATTGATTCTTCCAATCCAGGAGCATGGTATATCTCTCCATCTATTTATATCATCTTTAATTTCTTTCATCAGTGTCTTATAATTTTCTGCATACAGGTCTTTTGTCTCCTTAGGTAGGTTTATTCCTAGATATTTTATTCTTTTTGTTGCAATGGTAAATGGGAGTGTTTTCTTGATTTCATTTTCAGATTTTTCATCATTAGTGTACAGGAATGCCAGAGATTTCTGTGCATTAATTTTGTATCCTGCTACTTTACCAAATTCATTGATTAGCTCTAGTAGTTTTTCGGTAGCATCTTTAGGATTCTCTATGTATAGTATCATGTCATCTGCAAACAGTGACAGCTTTACTTCTTCTTTTCCAATTTGGATTCCTTTTATTTCCTTTTCTTCTCTGATTGCTGTGGCTAAAACTTCCAAAACTATGTTGAATAAGAGTGGTGAGAGTGGGCAACCTTGTCTTGTTCCTGATCTTAGTGGAAATGGTTTCAGTTTTTCACCATTGAGGACAATGTTGGCTGTGGGTTTGTCATATATGGCCTTTATTATGTTGAGGAAAGTTCCCTCTATGCCTACTTTCTGCAGGGTTTTTCTCATAAATGGGTGTTGAATTTTGTCGAAAGCTTTCTCTGCATCTATTGAGATGATCATATGGTTTTTCTCCTTCAACTTGTTAATATGGTGTATCACATTGATTGATTTGCGTATATTGAAGAATCCTTGCATTCCTGGAATAAACCCCACTTGATCATGGTGTATGATCCTTTTAATGTGCTGTTGGATTCTGTTTGCTAGTATTTTGTTGAGGATTTTTGCATCTATGTTCATCAGTGATATTGGCCTGTAGTTTTCTTTCTTTGTGACATCCTTGTCTGGTTTTGGTATCAAGGTGATGGTGGCCTCGTAGAATGAGTTTGGGAGTGTTCCTTCCTCTGATATTGTTTGGAAGAGTTTGAGAAGGATGGGTGTTAGCTCTTCTCTAAATGTTTGATAGAATTCGCCTGTGAAGCCATCTGGTCCTGGGCTTTTGTTTGATGGAAGATTTTTACTCACAGTTTCAATTTCAGTGCTTGTGATTGGTCTATTCATATTTTCTATTTCTTCCTGAGTCAGTCTTGGTAGGTTGTGCATTTCTAAGAATTTGTCCATTTCTTCCAGGTTGTCCATTTTATTGGCATAGAGTTGCTTATAGTAATCTCTCATGATCTTTTGTATTTCTGCAGTGTCAGTTGTTACTTCTCCTTTTTCATTTCTAATTCTACTGATTTGAGTCTTCTCCCTTCTTTTCTTGATGAGTCTGGCTAATGGTTTGTCAATTTTGTTTATCTTCTCAAAGAACCAGCTTTTAGTTTGGTTGATCTTTGCTATCGTTTCCTTCATTTCTTTTTCATTTATTTCTGATCTGATCTTTATGATTTCTTTCCTTCTGCTAACTTTGGGGGTTTTTTGTTCTTCTTTCTCTAATTGCTTTAGGTGCAGGGTCAGGTTGTTTACTCGAAATGTTTCCTGTTTCTTAAGGTGGGATTGTATTGCTATAAACTTCCCCCTTAGAACTGCTTTTGCTGCGTCCCATAGGTTTTGGGTCGTCGTGTCTCCATTGTCATTTGTTTCTAAGTATTTCTTAATTTCCTCTTTGATTTCTTCAGTGATCACTTCATTATTGAGTAGTGTATTGTTTAGCCTCCATGAGAAACACCTTTCTTGATGTCATTCCTCAGTTTCTATCTCATCATTCTGTTTATTTTATTCATAACTTTCATCACAATGTATTATGTTGCTTTTCTTTTTTTAAGTAAACTCCAATTTATTTATTTTATTTTTTCTTAAGCATTTTCCCCAGTTTTATTGAGCTATAAGTAACATATAATATTGTGTAAATTTAAGGTGTACACCATGTTGATTTGATATATTTATATGTTGCAAAATAATATATTAGCATCAGCTAACACCTCCATCACATCACATAATTACTGTTTCTTTTTTTTGTGGTGAAAACATTTAAGATCTGTTCTCTTAGCAACTTTCAAGCATGTAATACAGTATTATTAACTATAATCACCATGCTGTACATTAGATCCTCAGAGCTTATTCACCCTATAACTGGAGGTTTGTACCCTTTGACTAATATCTTCCTATTTTCCCCTACCCTCCTAACCCCTGGTCACCAACACTGTACTCTCTTTTTCTATGAGTTTGGCTTTTTTAGATTCCACATATAAGTGATATCACACAGTATTTGTCTTTCTGTCACTTAGCATAAAGTCCCTAAGCTTCATCCATGTTGTCTCAAATGGTAGGATTTCTTTCTTTGTTACGGTTGAATAATATTCCTGTGTGTGTGTGTGTGTGTGTGTGTGTGTGTGTGTGTATGGCACATCTTTTTTATCCATTCACCTGTAGATGGACACTTGGGTTGTTTCCATATCTTGGCTATTGGGAGTAATGCTTTAATAAACATGGGAGTACAAATATCTCTTTGAGATCCTGTTTTCATTTGCTTTGCACATAAATATACACAGAAGTGGGATTGCTGGATCATATGGTAATTCTACTTTTATATTATGTTGCTTATCTATGTGTTTACTTACTAATTGTTTTCCCTATAAAAATATAAGATCTAAAAGGCCAGGAACCTTTTACTTTAATTCATTATTGTATTCCCATTGCCTAGATAGAGAATGGCACTTAGCAGTGTTTTTTAAACCTTTGTTGAATAGGTGAAAGGGCACAAGAGAGCCCCTTGTGGACGCTTAGATGGTGAACCCCTACTGAGGCATGGATGCATTGCAACATCACTCCCGTTCGGCTTTCTGTACTTGGAAGATTCAAGTCCTGTAGGTGTGATTGCATCTTACTGTTCAGGAAGCAGAGCTAGTTTCAGCTTGAGATGCTCAAGTTTCATAAAAGGAGAAGCTGCTAGGTGGTGGGCTTCCGCAGGAGAATTCAGGTAGCTAAGGGGTGAGGGGTAGGATTGTTACAGCAGATAGTTCCTTCTTCCAAGAAGGGGCTGAGTCACACACCCTTTTGTGCTTGAAAACACGAAAAGAGAATTAATGGGACCCTGAGAGAAGGCAGGGAAAGGGAAAATGGTTATGTGCCAGAGGTCCTCACTTTCTCTGTTGTGTCTGTTGCCTAATTTGAGGATTATTATTATTTTTTAAATTAAATCATTGATTTTTAATGAAGTTAAAATAATTAATTGCATCTTGTTTTCATAGTTCTCCAAGTTGTAATAGTACATAAATATCACCCAGAGTAGACTTTCTTTTTTTAAAATTTTATTTATTTTATTTATTTATACAGCAGGTTCTTATTAGTTATCTATTTTATACATATTAGTGTATACATGTTAATCCCAATCTCCCAATTCATCCCACCACCACCACCCCCGTGCCCCTGCTTTCCCCCCTTGGTGTCCATATTTCTTCTCTGCATCTATGTCTCAATTTCTGCCCTGCAAACCAGTTCATCTGTACCATTTTTCTAGATTCCACATACATGCGCTAATATACAATATTTGTTTTTCTCTGACTTACTTCACTGTGTATGACAGTCTCTAGTTCCATCCACGTCTCAACAAATGACCCAATTTCATTCCTTTTTATGGCTGAGTAATATTCCATTGTGTATATGTACCACATCTTCTTTATCCATTCGTCTATCGATGGGCATGTCAATAGGTTGCTTCCATGACCTGGCTATTGTAAATAGTGCTGCAGTGGACATTGCGGTGCATGTGTCTTTTTGAATTATGGTTTTCTCAGGGTATATGCCCAGTAGTGGGATTGCTGGGTCATATGGTAATTCTACTTTTAGTTTTTTAAGGAACCTGAGGATTATTTTTGTGGCCCAGGAGGTGTCTGGGCAAATGACCAAGGGAAATGATTGTTACAAATGAGCATCATGCCAGTGCCCAGCGCAGTGGCTAGAGCAGAGGACCTAGTAAGTACCATATTCCAAGGTAAAGTGGCCCAGGCAGGCTGCCACTCTCCTGACAGCATGCCACTTTGTGGTCACAGCTAAAGATGACACCTGCTCTTTCCTTGGGGTATTTTGTGACTCAGAGACTCAAGCCAACACAGCTGCTACTCTGCAGGGCATTACCATTCACTGCTGCAGCCAGAAATCTTAGAGCAACCCTGATCTCTGCCCTTTCCCTTATTTTCCACATTTGTCAATATTCAATTATATTGATTCCATCTCCAAACCATCTCTTGACTCTGTTTTCCTTTTCTCCTTCTTTGCCCAAGACCAAACTATCATCTTTTTCGCCTAAATGATTGCAAGGACCTCCTGAGAGTGTATTCCAAATCAAATTTGCTTTCTGGGGCTTCCCTGGTGGCACAGGGGTTGAGAGTCTGCCTGCCGATGCAGGGGACACGGGTTCGTGCCCTGGTCCGGGAAGATCCCACATGCCGCAGAGCGGCTGGGCCCGTGAGCCATGGCCGCTGAGCCTGCGCGTCCGGAGCCTGTGCCCCACAACAGGAGAGGCCACAGCAGTTAGAGGCCCACGTACTGCAAAAAAAAAAAAAAAAAAAAAAAATTTTGCTTTCTTCTATTTTACTTTTCAGATTTCAGCCAACATAATCTCAATCAAGTTCCTCCCCAGATTAAATTCTTCAGTGGATCCTTCTGTTGTTCAGTGATCCCCACCTTTCTCCTTAGCCTCATCTTATTCTATTTTCTATTCTCCTCTCAGTACTTAAGATTTTCCCCTATATTTTTCCACTTCCTAGAACTTATTGTGCTTTTTGTTTTTTAAGCTTTAGTGCTTTTGCACTGCAGTTTCACTTTGTCTAGAATACGTCCCTATGCTTCCTGCTGCCCGACACACCCAACAGGCAGTATCCAGCCAGCTCCTCTTCACTGTTCTGATCTTAGCTTTTATAAAAATATTTTTTATTTATAAAAGTATTTTTTATTTATAAAAGTATTTTTTCCCAAGCACACTTCTCAAAGAGTTATATGTGAGCAGGAGCTTAAGCTCCATGTAACTCATTGATGAGGGAGTCAGCAGGAATAATGCTCATTCTAAGATGTATTGAAGAACAGGGGTTTGTATATTCTGATAAGAAAGAAATGTCAAAATAACAATGTTAAGTTGTATGCAAAACTAGTTAATATCCTACGAGTGTTAACAACATGGTTTACTATAAAACCATGACACCTTACCAGGTTAATCTGTATTCTTTCAGGTCTGTCTTTAAAATGTCCCTTGTCAGCAGTGAGTTTTTTTTTTTTTGTGATATTTTCTGAGAGACTCACATGAAAGTCAAATAGCCTTATTAAAAGTATTCTCTGGGGACTTCGCTGGCGGTCCAGTGGTTAAGACTCCGTGCTTCCCCTGCGGGGAGCGCAGGTTTGATCCCTGGTCTTGGAACTAAGATCCCACATGCCATGCCATCGCGCAGCCAAAAAAAAAAAAATATATTCTCTGGTATGATATAAAAGTATCAAGTAATCAACATTGTGCCTTATTTCCAAGTTTGGAACCAATTATTCTTAATTTCAGAAAAGTCTTTCCTCCTTCCTCAGCCTAGATTAGACTCTCCTCCTGATATATGCTCCCAGAGTACCTATATGTACGCTTTGTAACCCTTATCACAATCATAATTATAGGCACCACTTTTATATTCTCTGTTAGGAATTGGCTCACATGATTATGGAGACTGAGAAATCCTAAGATCTGCAGTTGGCCAGCCGGAGACTCAGGAGAGCCGATGGTGTAGTTCCAGGGCAGCCAACGGTACAAATTCCAGTCCAAAAGCCAGCAGCTTAAGCCCCAAGAAGAGTCTGAAGGCAGGAAGAAGACCAGTGTCCCAGCTCAAGGTAGCCAAGCAGGAGGAGTTCCCTCTTACTCAGCCTTTTTATTCTATTCATGTCTTCACTTGATTGGATGAGACCCACCCACTTTAGGGAGGGCGCTCTGTCTTAATAAGTCTACAGATTCAAATGTTAAGCTCATCTAAGACACACTCACAAGCACACACAGAATAATGTTTGACCAAATGTCAGGTTAACACATAAAATTAACCGTCACGGATTATAAGCATCATGGGAGCAGGGACCTCCAGATTTGTATCTGCAGCTGCCTTCAGCAGCTTCCATATGATGTCTTATTGGCATCTTAAACTTGAAAAAGGCTGAAACTGAACTCCTGATTTTTCCGTCTACTCACATATAGCTCCATATTCCACCCAAATGTTCAATTCAAAGACCTATGTGATATTCTTGATTCCTCTCTTTCCCATCTTGCTTAACCATGTACCAGCAAGTTCATTTGGTTCTACTGCTAAAATATATTACGAATTCGTCTACTTCTTTCTGTCTCTACTGCTACCACTCTCATCTTCTGCCTGGTCCATTGTGGTAGTTTATTTGTTAGTCTCCTGATTAAATTTTGGATTCTAAGATTTCAAGAATCCAATTCTCAATTTCCAGAACTTTTTCATCATTCTGAACAGAAACTCTGTACCTATTAAACAATAATTTCCCTTTCCTCTCCCCATCCTCTATTCTGTCTCTATGAATTTATCTATTCTAGGTATCTCATATAAATGAGTCCATACCATATTTGTCATCTTGTGCATGATTTCTTTCACCTAGCATAATGTTTTCAAGGTTCCTCCATGTTGTAGCATATATCGGAATTTTATTCCTTTTTAAGGGTGAATAACGTTTCACCGTATGGGTATAGCAAAATTTTAAAATCCATTCATTTGGTGATGGGTACTTGGGTTGTTTCCATGTTTTGGCTATTGTGAATAATGCTACTATGAACATTGGGGTAAATCTGTTTGAGTCCCTGCTTTCAATTCTTTTGGATATATATGTAGAAGTGGGATTGCTGGATCATAATAAGATAATTTCATGTTTAACTTTTTGAGGAACCATCTTGAGGTTCACTTTTTGTATATGGATAGCCAACTTTTCCAGCACCATTTGTTGAAAGGATCATTATTCCCCATTGCATTATCTTGGTATCATTTGAAGATTAATTGACCATAAGTGCGTGTCTTTTTCTGTATCTCTATTCTGTTGCATTGGTCTGTGTGTCTACCCTTATGTCAGTACACATGGTCTCGATCACTGTAACTTTATTTTAAATCTTGAAATCAGGTAATGTAAGACTTACAGACTTGTTCTTATTTTGGTTCTTCTAGATCCTTTGTATTTCCCTATACATTTTAAGAATCGGCATGTTAATTTCTAAAAAGCCTGTGGAGATTTTTGATTGGGATTGAAATTGAATCTGTCTTTCAATCTGGGGAAAATCAACGTCTTAACAATACTGGGCCTTCTAATCCATAGGCGTGGCATTCTTTCTACTTACTTGAGTCTTCTTTACTTCTTCTCAGTAATGCTTTGTAGGTTTCAGTGTATCGGTCTTACACATATTTACTTATCTGTCCCTAAATATTTCATATTTTTAATGTTATAACAAATGTTACTTTAGAAAATTTTAATTTTCAATTGTTTCTTGTTGACATATAGGAATAGAATTAATTTATTTATAGTGGCTTTCTATTCTGAGACATTGTTAAACTCACTTTTATTTAATTCCATGGGACTTTTCATATAGATAATCATGTTGTCTGCAAATAAGGACAGTTCTACTTCCTTTCCAAAGTGTATTCATTTTCCTTCTTTTTCTTGCTTTATTCCTCTAGCTAGAATCTTCAGTACAGTGTTAAATGAAGGTGGAGAGAGTGGACATGTTTCCTAATCTTAGGGGGAAGGGATTCAATCTTTCTCCTTTAAGTGATGTTAGCTTAGCTGTATGTTTTTCAAGACACCCTTTATCAGGTTGTGAAAATTCTGTTCTATTCTTAGTTTGTTGAAAGCTTTTTTTGTTTGTTTGTTTATATCATGAATGGGTATTGAATTTTGTCTAATGCTTTACTGCCACTATTAAGATAATCATATGGTTTTACTTTTTATATGGACTGATTTTCAAATGTTGAACTAACCTTGGATTCCAGGATAAACTACTTAAAAAAATATATATATATACACATATATATATGTGTGTGTATATATATATATATATATATATATATCTTACCAAATTTGATTTTTACATATATTTTTAAAGGATTTTTGCATCTATTTCATGAGGGATAATGATATATACTTTTCTTATAATATCTTTATCAGATTTAACTATCAGAATAATAGTGACCTGATAAAATCAGTTGGAAAGTGTTTCTTCATCTACTTTCTCTAAGTGTTTGTGTAGAATTGGTATTATTTTTGTTTAAAAGCTTCACCATTGAAGCCATCTGGGCCTAGACATTTTTCTGTGGAAAGATTTGTAGCTACAAATTTAATATCTTTAATAGATATAGGGATATTCAGGTTATCAACTTCTTGAATGAGCTTTGATTATTTTATTTTTTAAAGGAATTTGTCCATTTCATGTAAGTTATTAAATATATTGGCATAAAGTTATTCACAATGTTTTCTTATTATGTCTCTAGAATCTCTAGTGTTGCCCCCCTCTGGAATATTCCCTCTCAGGAATATCTTCATTCCTGATATTTGTAAGTCATGTGATTTTTTCTCTTTCTTAAGTCTGGCTAGAGGCTTATCAATTTTATTAAGCTTTTGAAAGAAAAGGTTTTTGGTTTTACTGGTTTTCTATATTATTTTTTAAATTTTCTATTTCATTGGTTTCTACACTTTTATTTATTATTTACTTTCTTCTGGTTGCTTTGGATTTAGCTCTTCTTGTTTCTAGTTTCTTATAGAAGAATTTCAGATCATTGATTTAGACCCTTCTCCTTTTCTAATATAGGCATTTAATACCATCTACATTTCTCTCTAAGAACTGTTTTAGCTGTATCTCACAATTTTGATATGATGTATTATCATTTTTACTTACTTCAAATATTTTCTAATTTCTCTTAGGTTTTATTCTTTGACCCTTGGATTATTTATAATTATATCATTTAATTTCCAAATACTTGGAGATTTTCCAGACACCATTCTGCTACTGATTTCCAGTTTTATTTAGTTGTGGTCAGAGAACATACTATATATGATTTAAAGACTTCAATATTTATTGAAATTTGCTTTATATCCAAAAGTATAGTCCATCTTGGTGAATGTTCCATGTGAATTCAAAAGGAATGTATATTCTGCTGTTACTGGGTATAGTGATCTATAGATGTCAGTTAGGTCAAATTGGTTGATAGTGTTGTTTAAGTCTTCTACAGCTATTTCTGTCTACTTGTGCTACTGTTTACTAAAAGAGGAGTATTTAAATTTCTAACATGTTTGTAAGTTTTTATTTTTAATTAATTTATTTTTTGGATGCTTTGGGTCTTTGTTGCTGTGAGGGCTTTCTCTAGTTGTGGAGAGCAGGGGCTAATATTTGTTGCAGTGCGTGGGCTTCTCATTGTGGTGGCTTCTCTTGTTGCAGAGCACGGGCTCTAGACATGCGGGCTTCAGCAGTTGTAGCACGCATCTCAGTAGTTGTGGCTCATGGGCTCTAGAGCGCAGGCTCAGTAGCTGTGGCTCATGGACTTAGTTGCTCGGCGGCATGTGGGATCTTTGTGGACCAGGGCTTGAACCTGTGTCCCCTGCATTGGCGGGCGGATTCTTAACCACTGCGCCACCAGGGAAGTCCTAGTTTGTAGGTTTTTCTATTTCTCCTATCAGTTCTTGATTTATGTATTTTCAGGCTCTGTAATTAGGTTAATATACATTTACAATTATTATATTTTCTTAGTGAATTGGTCTCTATCTTTAAGAAACATTCCTCTTAAACCTGGTAAAAACTTCTTGTTCTAAAAATCTACTCAATCTTATATTAATATTGACACTTTAGCTTTCTTTTGATTAGCATTTGCATTTTATATCTTCTTCCTCCTTTCTATGTTAACCATCTGTGTCTTTATATTTAAAGTGGGTTTCTTCTCAGAGTTAATATGCAGCTGAGCCTTTAAAAATAATTCAGCCTGACAATCTCCACTTTTTAATTGTTTAAACCTTTTATATGTAATGTAATTATTTATATGCTTAGGTTTAAATGTACCATCTTGCTAATTGTTTTCTATTTGTGTCAATTGCTTTTCCCTTTTTTATTTTCTTTTCCTGACTTCTTTGGATTTAGATAATTCTTCTGATTTCATCTTGCCTCCACTAGGCTTTTAGCAGTTTTTCAGCACTTTTTAAAATTTTAGTGATTGCTCTATGAAATACAATATACTTTTTAAACTTTTTGCAGTCTACTTACAATCATATCCTACTATTTCATATATAGTATAAAAATGTTACAACAGTATATTTACCTTTCTCCCTTCCTTTCCTTTGTGTTACTGTTATATTTTACTTCTACATATGCTGTATATCCACAATAATTGTTATTCTTACTATATAAAAATAGATTAATATTTAGTATATTTCAATTCTTACTGTACAAATATAAATATATTGTTATTATTCTACTATAGTCAGTAACCCTTTTTGACAACTTTACTGGAATATAATTGATGTAAAGTAAAATACCCATATTTAAAGCATATAACTTATTAAGTTTTGACATAAGCACATAACTGTGAAATCAATACCACAATCAAGATAACGCACATATTCATCACCTGCAAAAGCTTCCTTATGACCATATGTAATCTCTCCTTCTTCACTGTCTATTCCTGTTGAGATGATCATATGATTTTTTTTTTATATAACCTATTAATATAGCAAATTACAGCTTCAGTCCCCTAGTCCTTTCTTATGGTTCTTTCCCTGGTCTTGAGTAGTTTCCTCACATGCACACACCTTTCAAAACTCAGCTGAATACTTGATGAGACCTTTTACAGATCTCTGAAGTTCTCTCATGCTTTAGCTCACTCCTCTCCAGGACACTGCCCTGCAAACTCTAGCCATTTTGCCTTTTAGGACACCCAGCATCATCTCCCCGACTCATGGAAACTAGCAGGCTCTGCTTGGGTTTCCCCTCCCTCTGCAGTAGCCTGGAAACTGAAAGTTCTAGGTGTATAGATAGCAATGTTCACACTCAGAGTTGGGAGAATTGTCTGGCCAAGGCTATGAGGATGGGTGGGACAGGCAGGCATCAGAGAGAGATAGGACAGTGGATTGAGGGGGCTGCAGAGTGGAGGGATAGTTATTTGGGGGAGGGAGATTGGATCATCTGTAAAAACCTTAGAGAAGAAGGTAAATATGAAAAGCTGGGTTAAGGAAGGGAAAGGAATGTATATTGAGCATAATTCTGGCTGCAGAGGCTGACATAAAACCAGTCCTTCAGTCAGTCCACAAATGATTTTATCCCAAAATTCACTCTAGGCCATTTGTGAGCTAGCTGTTTCTCTTTAATCACTCTTTCTCCTCATGAAACTGAATGTGACTCTTAGGGGCCCCTTAAACATCACTATGCTGTCGCTCAGAGGGAAACAAGTGTTACGTCTTCAGTAGGCCCTGATCCACTTAGGATAGAAGCTCCTTTAAGAACTCCAGGACCTTCTGGAACTGATTCAGATGCTACACTCCATGTCCTTGGCCACTGTATGTGGTAAGCCTGATTCCTCTTGCCTAGATTTCTCTAGAGAATCCTGCTTTTACACTAGAATATTAGAACTCTATAGACTCCTGGCAAAGCAGGCCCTTGAGGGCGATTCTATTGCAGGAGTAGGGAAAAGGCTGATAGGCAAAGCATAGTCTTTGGTGGACGGTGCAGATGCGGGGTAGAAGGTTAGGCAGTTGGCCAAGCCACGGAGGTCCAACGAGAAGTAACGGGTGGAACATCGGCAGCAAGTGGGGCCCCAGAGGGCAGTCCAAGAGTCCTGCAGATCCAGACAGGCCGTCAGCAGCCCGCATCAGGGTTTGCTGATGAAACACAGAGGAAACAAGGATTAATCCCTCTCCTGGGCTCCGTATTATCCTTCCCAAGTGCTGTGTCTATCATTTGCTCGTTGGGTCTAGAGTTTTGGAACACAGGACAATTGGCGCTTGGTGGAGACTAAATTATTCACGCATTCTTTGACTTACCAGCTTGTAGAAACCATAATTCCAGTGTTTACAGCCTTTATAGGAGCTCTGCATTTGAATGGGGGAATCTCACCGATTAAGATTAAAATTAGGAGCAGTGAGAGGCATTTAGGGAGAGGACAAAGGGAGTCTTCTCCCCTGTGCATTATAGAACTTAAAACATTGTGTTCAGGGATAAATAATGAGACAAGAAATAGATATACCAACAGATTATTTTTTCTTGAGCAAGCATGTGCTTCTTCTAGTGTCAGCGTTTCATGGCTTTGGGGGTTATGCATAATACCCTGTGTACATCACTACCACTGCATTTCCACACTGTCTAATAATCATTTATGCATCTGCCCCCGACACCAGACTGAACTCTGTGGATAGGAACTGAGTCTTGTCAATCTCTGTATCCCTAGCACCTAGCAGGGTGATGAATGATAAAATGTTCATCACTTTCTTACCAAGCATATGTTATTCCAGAAGTGCTTTGAATTAGAAATTCCTTCACAGCGAACATCAGATCTTTCTTTTCCAGTGTAAGTAGGAAATAACTCAGAACAATACCTAACAGGCATTTAGCCTGTTGATGATGCTAATGATGACATCTAGTTTCCATGGCAACATGCACTTATCCTTACAGTGTTTCTTGGACTATGTGAAATTTGGAAGAAAAAATACATACTTCTTCCCACATTGTGAGAAAATCTTTTATATTACAGTATTTCTATCCACATTATCTTCTTTCTAAATGTGTTTATTCTAAGTAGTTGAGTCAATGATGTACATACTGTGGACTATAATGAGGTCAAACCCAGAAATGGTATTGGTGGTGGCGAGGGAGAAAAGCAGAGAATAAGGGATGTGGATTGTTAAAAATACATAGGTGGCAAACTCATTTCAGCACACATTTGCTTCCTTTCTTTTTCTTTTCCTGCATTTTCCTTCTCTGATCCTCATAACTCAACTAAATCCAGCTCTCTTTCAACCTTGAAATCATTTCACTTTCTGCATAGACCATGCTGAAAACTGTGAAAGGGGTATCTAAGCTGCTCTCCCACTCAGAATCCTTTAGTAGCTCCCATCGCCTCAGCCACAGTGTAAGCTTGTCCGCTGGGCATAGGGAGCCTTTTTTTGTGGCAGGGGGTTGGTCACACCGTGGCTTGTAGGATCTTAGTTCCCCAGCCAGGGATCGAACCCGGACCCTTGGCATGAGAGTGCAGAGGCCTAACCACTGGACGGACTGCCAGGGAAGTCCCAAGCCCTTCCTTAAAGAGCCTTCAGCTACTCTTTCTCCTATCTTCCAGCTCCTCCACTTTGCATCTTACGAGCAAGCTCTTTTCAAGTCTCTGAACCCTGTTGGTTAACCTGGAATGAGTTACCCCTTTCTCACCTGATGAGCTTACGTTTATATTTCAAATCTTGCTTTAGGCCTTCCCTTCTCTGGGAAGTCACTTTGGATTCCCTCTCACCTCTGGTTTAGGTGCTGACCCATGTGCTCCAGAACACCTTGGGTTCCTTGTACAGTTGAACTGAGGCCACCGTACTGTAAACTGAATCCCTCAGTAGACAGCGAACACTTTTAAAACAGTGTCTTTAATCTTTAAATCTCAAGCCTCAGGATAATTTAAGGCTAATTGGGTAGGTTCTCAACTAATGCTTCTGAATGAATGAATGAATGAATGAAGTGGCCCAATAATACCTGGGACTCCTTATGCTCAAGTTCTACCCCCATTAGAGTTTTTTTTTTTTTTTTTTTTTTTGCGGTGCTTGGGCCTCTCACTGTTGTGGCCTCTCCAGTTGCGGAGCACAGGCTCCGGATGCGCAGGCTCAGCGGCCATGGCTCACGGGCCCAGCCGCTCCGCGGCATGTGGGATCCTCCCACACCGGGGCACGAACCCGTGTCCCCTGCATCGGCAGGCAGACTCTCAACCACTGCGCCACTAGGGAGGCCCAGAGTTGTTGTAATACATTAGAGAAGTGTGATGTTGAAACTTAAACCTGTGGGAGAGTCAGAACATACAACATTGCTAATAGGTCCAAATCTAAGAGGAAGCATCTGCCTCAGGTCTTGGCAGATTTCCTTGCCTCCCTCTCTTCTGTTCTTTTATCCAACAGATGTCTGAGTACTGCAACTTCAAGATGATTAATAACTCAAGGGTTGGGGGAGGGAGTATTTTTGCACTTCTTACCAGTACTTTGGACTCAAATCTTTCCGTTCCCATGTGTGATAATTGGATTTTCCACTGTTGAGGTGTGTGCCTATATGGTTTAACTATGAGTAACTGTTAAGAATTTATCATTACTAGTTATGGAAGAAATGACAGGTGGGCTTAGGCTCCTGAGAACCAGCAGAGAAGAAGAGGGGTCAGGAGTCAGAGCCAGTGGTAGAGGACATTTAGGAAAGGAAAGCAGTTGGTTCTGAGGAAACTGAAAACCAGACAGAAGCAGTCCAGTGTGTCTTTGGTTGATGTCCTTACTGATTTAGGCATCTAAACGTATGACCATGACCTTCTGGGAGGCCTTGAAGTTATTGTAAGGAACTTGACATCCAAATGAAAACTTGTATTTTCTCAGTCAATACATAGTAAAAATACAATTACTGGTATATGAGGGTTTCCATACTTAAAAGACTGGAAATAGATCTTGATAAACTAGTAGTTCTCATCCTGGGCAATAATTACACACTGATTTTGTATATGTAAGCACCTTATAATGTACAAAGATCTTTTACTTACACTAATTTATTATATTTACCACAATTCTGTAGGATAAGATAGGTAGGTATCGTCATTTTTCAGATGCAGAAACTGAGACTTAGGCTGTGACCTGTATCTGGTCTCATGAGTTTGATTCCGATGAGATGAGGTTGCACATTCCATGGGTCTTAGTCCAGTGCTTTCTTCTCTACATCACAAAGTTCTCCGTGGGGGAAAAAAACCGTATCCAGAACCAAAGATAGAGAAAGATGAAACCGGATATAAAATACCCACTTCTAAAAAACCAAAGACAAGAAAGAACAGGGCTGGGAGCAAGGTTGGGTTCTTCTGCCTGACAGTGGTATTGCAAACTAAGAGATTCTGGAAGTAAGATTTGGTTATGAAATTGAACAAAGGTACATTATGAACAACTAACCATAAATATTTGTGCTTTAAAAAATCTTCCCCATTCATTAAGACATGGTCTTTTTTGTTTTTGCATTCAAGACAGGCCCAAAATTATGCTGTTGAAAATTTATTTTTAGAATAGATATCAGAGATAATTGAAAAGGTTATATTCCCAAGGTCATAGATCTAAGAATGAACTTCAAACTTTTATTGTAGTACCAAAGAAAGGAACAGATATGACACACATTCAATAAAAAAATTTAGTGCCTTTATTGAATCATTAGAATATTTATTCTAGGCAGCAGCATAACAAAGAATATATAATTCCTACAGGAAAATCTGCATCTATCAGACCCAAACTGTGCTAATGTAAGCATTTTAAAATTGATCATCACACAGATGTAGAGAACAAACGTATGGACACCAAGGGGGGAAAGTGTGGAGGGGGTGGAGGGGGTGGTGGTGGGATGAACTGGGAGATTGGGATTGACATGTATACACTGATGTGTATAAAATAGATAACTAATAAGAACCTGCTGTATAAAAAAATAATAAAAAATTCAAAAAAAATAAATAAAATAAAATTGATCATCATCTCCTGTTTAGTTTAGTTAGAAGAGTAGGGAGTAGCAACCCATATAGAAATGGATAGTCTATGGAAGTCCTCCAAGTAGCTAATAATAGAAATAACTATGATTTATTATTGTTTATTAAAGGCTATGTAGTCTACTAGGTATACTATCTAGTATCTATTTATATTATTAAGAAATTCCCCTTAGCTATTAAAATTAACTTAATTAAAAAAGTAAAGCTTATATAAGAATTACCCCAATTTTTACCAAAAAAAAAAAAAAAAAAAAAAAAAAGAAGCTTAAATAAGCTAAATGACTTGTCCAAAGTCACATAGGCAAAAACAGTAGGAATAGAACAGGGATTTGAACTCAGAGGTGTCTGAACTCAATGTCCGCACTATTAATGTTATGCTAGGTACTCCTAAAATAAGCAATGTGCAGTGTTCCCTGGAAACCTCTGGAACTGAAATCTAGGTCTGACTATTGTAAACACATCATCTTATTTTTAGCTGTCAGTTCTGTGCACTTGATCCAAACTGAGAAAATTTGGGTGCATTCTTGATAGCAGTCACTAGGTGGAGCCAGTGCACTGAAAAGCTATCATAGGCTTTTTGGAGACCAGGGCAGGATTTATCCTAGGAAGTCAGCAAAGGCTGGTTTTGATTGGAAAAGTGCTAAAAAGATCACTCCCTCTGACAGCTGGCTTTTTTTTCTTTTCTGGATAATGTAGATGAAGAGGAAGATGAGAGGTCTCTGGAGGTGTAGAGAATTGCTGGAGCTAAGAGCTATGTGGGATGAATGCATAATCAACGAATTCTGTTCTTTCCCAGAAGTGGTTTTAATAATCTGATGTGTGGCTGGGCTGGTGGGTTGTGGAAGCAGAGCACGATATCACCCTGCCCTGTGTGGTCTTCCTTCTCTTAGAGATTCCAGCCTTTCACATGATATAACACTGAGCATACCTCATTGTATCTAATGTTTCAAACTGAATGCCTAAAATGATGATAGTGATGATGACAATAATAACTGCTATTATCTTAGCATACCTGTGCACAGTACTTTATAGTTTGTAGATCCCTTTCACTTGCATTCATTACTGAGTGATGGACCCTCTGGCTGGGGCTGAATCAGAAGACATGGGATAAGGGCAGGATTGGATGAAAAAGTCTAGGAAGATGTTATACCAGTCAGGGTTCTCCAGAGAAACAGAACCAAAAGGGATATATATATATATATATATATATAGAGAGAGAGAGAGAGAGAATTCACTGAGGGTCAAATTGTTCTTGCTCTTCCTGTCTCCTCCAGTTCTTTTGGCAACAGGACTGAGGAAAACAACCAGCCACCTGTAGAGTCATAAACAAAGATACGTCAGGGATCAATATACTAAATTTCACTTAGTGTTCTTCCCCAAGTTCCCTTGGAATCTTGAGTTGTCTTTACCCAGATCCAGTGATTGGTTGCAGGTATGTTTCAGAGTTCACTCAGACACTGGTGTGTGTTGTTTCCACTTCCTGGAACAGTACAGGCAGTCCTTGTTTATGTCCACAATGCATTCTTGGAAACCACACCATATAGGGATCTGTGGTAACGCAGATCACTGTGCCGCTCAAGACCAGTGTTGTAACTGAAGGTCACGGTCCCTTTTCAGTTTCTCAAGGTGCCCACATTTATTGGCTCATGGTTCCCTTTTGTCTTTAAACCCAGCAATGGCTGGTTTTATGGAGACCGAGACACAGAGAGAGAGAGACAGATTGATTAAGAAATGGGCTCCCGTGATTGTGGAGCTGGCAAGTCCAAAATCTGCAGGGCAGGCCCTTAGGGTGAAGACCCAAGGAAGACTCCGTGTGGATGTGGCAGCTCAGGTCCAAAGGCAGTGTGCTGGCAGAATTTCCTCTTCCCCAGGGACCTTGGTACTTTTTTAAGGCCTTCAACTGATTTGATGAGGCCCACTCACATTTTAGAGAATAATCTACTTTACTCAAAGTTTAAATGTTAATCCTATCTACAGGTTACCCTCATGTCACCATCTAGACATGTTTGACCAAATATCTGGGCACTGTGTTCTAGCTGAGTTGACATATAAAATTAACCATCACAAGTACGCAACAAATTCCCTGCTGGACTTGAGGGGAAAATGGTTTTTGCTAGGGTTCAAAGCTGTTCATTTCAACTTCAGCAAAAGCCATATACTCACCTTCTGTTCTGCCCCTGAAGTCTTGATAAGCTGGCACCGCTATTCTGCTTAATTATACAAAATATTTTAATATAAATATATTTTTAAAAAAAGAATTCTATAAAACATGGCTTCCAACCTTATCATTCCATGTTATGATTATTAGGTAGTTTTGAGATTTCTTTTTTGTAGAAGTACCTAGAAAATGCAAGTAACGAATAAAGTGCTATTCAAGTAGAGTATAGAAGCATCAACTACTATTTCTGAATGAGTCCCTCAGAGAGAATATGTTTGGATTCCCTCATTTTACAGATAAATGGAGACATTAAAAGAATAAAACGACTTGTCCAAGGCCACACACAGATATTTCATGAGAGAAGCCAGGTCTTCTGCCTGCAGTTTCATTGTTCTTCCTGTTGCACCATGGGCCACCATATGAACGTGCAATAACACACACTTGCAGCACTACAAATGCCCAACCAGTTGTGCTGTGCAACATGTGTCTAAATAGGACCAACAAAAATAGGAAATGTCAGTGTCAGGGGGGGCAATGGTTAATAAAGAAAAAATATGAAAATGTTGAATCCTAGTCCTTCCCAATGAAGTGGAGATGCTAACTGGAATAAATCTCTCCTACACAGTGTGGCAAAGAGTGAGAGCAACATAACTGAGCCTGTGGCTCCTATGAGCACGAGGCTTAGTAATGGCGCTGTGCTATCTGCATGTAGTCCTATCAAGTCCTAGCAAGTGGCTTTGTGTCTTCTTCAAACTGAGCTATCCCAGGTACACACCACTACAAAAATTATGTATACAAAATAATTAAACAATTTCTGTAAATAATTCTACGAATACTTCTAAGTAAGTGGGGGTTACAGATCAGAGGCAATGGGGGTCTGATCGGTTTAGTCAGCCAGGGAATCTTGGCACCCCATGCTGGCTACCAACAGCCCCATCTAGACTGTTGCATCAGTTGAGGGAAATAATAAAGTTGACTTTGGATTAATATGTGGGCTCTTGGAGAAAATGTGGTGCCACCTGAATATTCACAATTTGGCCCCAAGAGAACTTACTTAAAAAGTGCTCTAAGTGAGAAACTTGAAGGAGACTGAGAGAAAGCAGACACCTTTATCAGTAATAATGGTGGGGAAAGAGTAGTTCCCCATGTTGAATGGAGCATCTTTGGCTGGATGGAAAGGAGAGCAGTCTTCAGGTTTGTGAGCAGAAGCTACTTTACCTTTTATGAATTGACCCCCTTATTATTATTATCATCATATAATGACCTTCTTTGTCTCTTATTACAGCTTTTGAGTTAAACTTTATTTTGTCTCATGTAAGTATAGCTACCTCTGCTCACTAGGTTTCCATTTGCATAGAGTATCTTTTTCCATCCCTTCACATGATCCCTCTTGTGACAGAATTCTTAAGCTTGTATACCTTCTCTTGATCCTGCAATGTACCAGGCAAGGTATTGAGAGGTGTTCCTTTTGGCTTCTCAAGGGCAATGCTAAAGCTTAAGTCTGTGGTCTTTCCCTGGTCTGCAGATCTAGGTCACCTTTCTGTGCGTGCTCACTAGCTAGCTGCCAAAGCAAGCTCTTGCTGCCATCAGGAGTGCACACAGAGATCCAGCCACAGGGTAGGGGTGTGTGTAAGTGAGGCACGTGGAGCTTTGGGGGGATCCATGGGCAGAGCACCCCAATGGCTCATGCGAGGGCTTCTTGATCGAGTCCATGATGCCTTTAGTAGGATCCGCATCCCTTTAGTGCCCTCCCAGAGTTCTGTCTGCCACTCTCCCTGCCTCCTCATGCCTCCTAGTCGTGCAGATCATGACTAAGTACTCTGGCTGGGGTGAGAGAGAAATACACTTCTTTGGCAGAGTCCTGCACATCTGTGGAAGCCAGGTACTCACTCACATACTCTCTCTCCCCTTCAGTAGGAAACAGATGGTCTCTCTTGGCACTGAGCTGTGCTACTTTGGGGGAGGGGTGACATGGGTAAAGTCAAGTTGTTCCTCTTACTATCTCCAATGCATCCAAATTCACGTGTGTGTGTGTGTATATATATATATATATATATATATATATATATATATAGTTTTTTTTTTTTTGCTGGAACTTCTCCACCGGACCTCTGGACTTCCACAAAGGCTCTCTTATCCATGGGTGATTATCTAAGACAGTGTTCTCCAGAGGCTCCTGAACCATAGCTGAGAGGGGCTGGAGTCAGTTTGTGGGCCACTGCAGAGTCCACAGCTTGGGACCAAGGTCTGTATGCCTATTGCCTGGTGCCTGGGTGGGTGATACTCCTCCCAAGTCCCTTGGCATATGGTGCTGGATCCCACAGCTCCCACAAAGACATTTTTGTTAGTGGGTGTTTGCCAAATTGTTGTTGTTGAAGGGGTAATACAAGTGAGGGATGTCTTTCAGCCATATTGCTCACAGGAGGCTTTTGAAGGTCGTGATAGAATACCTATAAAAATTACTTGAAGCTGGTAAAACACCATTCATATTCGTCTATTCAATCATCCATCCATTCATCCACCCAATCACCATCAATTCACCTTGATCAACCTATTCTTTCATTTATCAAATACTTATTAAACATCTACAATATGTCAATCTCTGTACTATGGCATGGACTCAGTGTAAGGAATTATTGGTTCTCTGCTGAATATTCCTGAAAACCACTTTCTGAAGCAATGCCAGTTAATTAGAATCAGCACTCGCTCAGAAATATTTAACCCGTATGTACAGACTAATTGGTCACTAAAGGTTAATGTCTTATTTTAATGTTCCAATTTAATGTTTCAGCTTCTTTATCAAAGGTAGTGAAATTTTAAAACCTTTTCAGAGAACTTCTACTTTCTGCAACAGCAATACAAATAAGCTCAAATAATCTGCTTTGTTTGATTTATCACAAGTAGCTACTTATGTGCTCTATTTGGCCAGAATTGTAGGTTTGTTATCACAGCATTTTCTCAACGTTATGCATCTTTTAATAGCTGTCTTCCAACATATTCTTGGGTTCACATTATAGTACAGCATTTCCTAATTGATAAGCAGACTGAGAATTAATTATTTACAATTTATTTAAACAACCGTATTGTAGACCTGTCGTATGAGATATAGTAGCCAAGATAGCAAAACCTACAACAACTTTTTGTTGTTTTATTAATTACAAAATATCATCACCACCCAACACCAAACAAATCCCTTCTGTATATATTATAAAAATTCTATGAAATGTTATTGCAGTTCAATCTATCCCAGATCTCCACACAAATAAATCTTTGCAAGAACTTTTAGGCCGGTGTGATGTGTAGTGGTTAAGAGCATGGCTCTGGAGGAAGACAGATTGGGTTTGTATCATGGCTCTGCAGATACTAGCTGTGTGACCTTAGACAAGTTACTTATCTTCTTTAAGTGTCAGTGTCTCCATCTCTAAGATGTGAACAGTAATACCTATTTATGTGGCTGCAATTGAGAAAACTAGAGAAAGAACACTTATGAAGCTCTGGTAAAATTCTTTGCCTAAGGTCTCCATAAATACTGTTTTTTAGTATCTGTGTTATTTTGACTAAGCGGAGGTGAAGAGGTACCATGCAGTTCTTATTTTTTCTACATTTTAGCTTTAGATTATTTTGTGGTAATATATTTTGCATGTTTCATATAGAATTAGGTTCAGCTGTGAGTTACAGAGGGCTAAAACAACAGTGGCTTTAAAAATATAGACCACCCCACTTTCTGTATAAAAGTTAGGCTCTCCAGGGCTGGTGTGTAGTGGTTCTATTCCCAGAAGTTCCCAGGAATCAAGAATCCTTAGAGTTTATGCCTCTGTCATCCTGAAGTTTCAACCATTGTCCTCATGACCTAAGATGTTAGCTAGAGCCCCAGTCACCATCTTAAGATGCAGAGTGGAGGAATACTTGAAAAAGAAAGTGGATGAAAGCAAAGGATATAAGACAGTGACCTTTTGAGGGAGGTCTCCAAAAGCCGCCACATATTTCCATGTTTATCCAATTGTCCAGAATCTAGGCACATGTTCAGACTTAGTTGGAATGGAGGATAGAAAACGTATTCTCTATTCTGAGTGGATATTTGTTCAGCTTAGAATTGCAAGTCCTCTTACTGTGAGGGAATGGAGAGAAGGGGTACTGGAGAACACCGGCAGACATCTCGCACAGTATGTAACCTGTGTATTAAACAGACTCAACTCACTGTGGTATAAATATGAATGATTTATTTGTCCAATAACTTCTACCAACTTTGCTCTGCTAAACTTACACCTTTTCCTCCTGGGAGCCCGCTTCCCTAATGATATTTCAGTCTGGTTCCTTGTACTTAGTCACTCTGGGCTATTCAGAACAGTCTCATTTCAGTTTGTGAGCCCCCATCTCTTCACTTAAAATCATCTATCTGATATTTAGTTCAAAACTCTCCTCCTCCTCCCCCCAGTTCATGTTGGATTAGTAGTTCCAGGGATCTAGAGGTTAGAGGCACCTGGCATCATCGGCTCCCTTTCATCTTCCCCTTTCCTCCTCCTACTTACCTCTCTGACACTGAGTCAGGGACAAGCATAAGGGACACAGACGGTGACCTCTTCCTACCTTTCTTTTGACCATTCTCACTGCTCTGGCTGGTTGCTTGAAGGCCCAGTGGAAGCAGTAGGGATTCCTTTAAGCCTTGCTGATACGTCTCCATCCTGCATGCTCCATTGGCATTGGTAGTCCTTTGTAAGTTTCATGGCCATCTGCCCTTCAAGGCCTCCTACTCGGGGTGTATAGCCACTTATGGAATCTATCTTCTGCATGCCTCAGGAAACAGGAACCCAAGGGGACCATATGCCCCTCTCAACCAGGCTGCGCCCTGGTGCCCTGCTCTGTGGTGTTCTTTCTCCTGCACTGGCGGCAGGTCAACAAGCCTGGTGGCCTCAGGCTGCTGAGACATCTGTTGACTGAAAGAAAAATGTACAGTGTAAGAGTTGTAAGTTTCAGTTTTATTCAGGGACTTCACTGAGGACTGTTGCCTGGGAAACAGCCTCTCAGTAGCTCTGAGGGGACTGCTCCGAAGAGGTAGGAGAAGAAGCCACTATGTATATATGATTGTGGCTAGGGAATGCATGCAATCATGTATACATCATGAGGAACAGATTTCTCAGCTAATAGTTTTAGTGTGTTTCTATGTATGGGAAGATGTAGGAATCTGGGTTCATTAAAATGTTTTCCTGAAATATCCCTAACTACCTAAGGGTGTTTTTCCAAAGCACAGAGTGCCTTATCTTGTTTTTTGTCCTGAATTCCTTTCAGGGTGTACTGGAGGTCAGCGACTGCAGTGGGACTTGATCCTTGGAAAACTGGATGGTGAGCAACAGTCTTTGCTTTACACACTCAATGGGGGCAAGTCCTGCCCCCTTCTTTTTTTTTCTATTATGGTAAAATATATAAAAACACAAATTTGCTATTTTAACCTTTTTTCAGTGTTTAATTCAGTGGCCTTAATTACATTTACAATGTTGTACAACCATCACTACTATCTATATTTCCCAAAGTGTTTCATCACCCAAACAGAAACTCTATACCCATTAAGCAAAAACTCTCTGTTTTCCTCCCGTCATCCCCTGATAACCTTGAATCTACTTTGTGTCTCTTTGAATTTGCCTATTCTAGGTATTTCATATAAGTGAAATCATACAATATTTGTCCTTCTTGTTTGGCTAATTTTACTTAACATAATGTTTTCATGGTTTATCCATGTTGTAGCGTGTATCAGAAGTTCATTGTTTATTGTGGTTGATTAATAACATCCCATTGTATGTATATAGCACATTTTGCTTATCCATACTTTTTGGCTATTGTGAATAGTGCTGCAAAGAACACTGGCATACAAATATATGTTTGAGTTCCTGTTTTCAATTCTTTTGGGTGTATATCTAGGAGAGGGATTGCTGGGTCATACGGTAATTTTATATTTACCTTTCTGAGAAACTGACAAACTGATTTCCACAGCATCTGCACCAGCAATGTAGTAGGGTCCTAATTTCTCCACATCCTTGCCAACACTTGTTATTGTCCCCTTTTCTGATTATAACCATTATAGTAGGCATGAAGTCATATCTCATGCATTGTGGTTTTGATTTACATTTCCATGATGACTAATGATGTGAAGCATCTTTTCGTGTGCTTGTTGGCCATTTGTATATCTTTTTTTTTTTTTTTTGCGGTACGCGGGCCTCTCACTGTTGTGGCCTCTCCCGTTGCGGAGCACAGGCTCCGGACGCGCAGGCTCAGCGGCCATGGCTCACAGGCCTAGCTGCTCTGTGGCATGTGGGATCTTCCTGGACTGGGGCACGAACCCGTGTCCCCTGCACTGGTAGGCGGACTCTCAACCACTGCGCCACCAGGAAAGCCCTGTATATCTTTTTTAGAGAAATGTTTATTCAGGTCCTTTGCCCATTGTTTTAAACTGGGTTGTTTGTCTTTTGGGGACTCTTACCTTCTTGTAGCTACTACAGCAAGAGAAGAAAGAGGAGAGCTTCTCTTCAGGCTGCTGAGTTATCCAAGAAGTCATCTTCTCACGCCTCTGGTCTTCCTCTTGTGGCCGTTTATGAATCAGTTTGGGCTCTGTTGTCTCTGAAGTTGGAGGAGGGGGTGCAGTAATGTGAGGCTCACAGCAAGAAGTAGGCTTTAAAAACTGCATTCCCTGGGCTTCCCTGGTGGCACAGTGGTTGAGAATCCGCCTGCCAATGCAGGGGACATGGGTTCGTGCCCCGGTCTGGGAAGATCCCACATGCCGCGGAGCGGCTAGGCCCGTGAGCCATGGCCACTGAGCCTGCGCGTCCGGAGCCTGTGCTCCGCAACGGGAGAGGCCACAACAGTGAGAGGCCCGCGTACCGCAAAAAAAAAAAAACAAAAAAACAAAAAAACTGCATTCCCAGTATTCACCTCTGGAGGTTCAAGAAGATCTTAATCAGATCTTACATGAACCTGTTTCACTTATGCATAGAATAATTCAGTCTTAAGACAGGAAGAGACCTTAGAGTTCATCAGGTCCAACCTCATGATTTTACAGATATGGCCTCGCAGGTCCTGAAAGGTGAAGTAACTTTGCCCACTGTTTTGCTAGTTTATAAGTGATTTTTTATTTTAATTAATTTATTTGTTTATTTATTTATTTATTTTCGGTATGCGGGCCTGTCACTGTTGTGGCCTCTCCCGTTGTGGAGCACAGGCTCTGGAAGCGCAGGCTCAGCGGCCATGGCCCACGGGCCCAGCCGCTCCACGGCACGTGGGCTCTTCCCGGACCGGGGCACGAACCCGTGTCCCCTGCCTCGGCAGGCAGACTCTCAACCATTGTGCCATCAGGGAAACCCTATAAGTGATTTTTTAAATGCCTGGTTTATGTGTCACTATGACTGGTTGTAAAAGTGTGCCTTCCCTTTTTGTAATCTGGAAGAGGAACACATTAGAGATACGACCTATTTCTGTTTTCCCTTCTCCATGTGACAAAGGTTCAAGGGGAAAATATTTTGCTGTCCTTTCTAACATATGGATGGTTTCTCGGCTTTTGGGGATCAGGCTGTTGTACCAGGTGAATACAGATGAGCATTACGCTTGCCTAGTACTCTGCTCTTTGCAGAGTGGTAGCATATTCTTTCTTTCTTTCTTTTTTTTAAAGCAAAGCTTTTATTTATTTATTTTTATAAACTTTATTTATTTATTTATTTTTGGCTGCGTTGGGTCTTCATAGCTGCACATAGTCTTTCTCTAGTTGTGGGAGCAGGGGCTACTCTTCATTGCAGTGCGCAGGCTTCTCATTGCGGGGGCCTCTCGTTGTGGAGCAGGGGCTCTAGGCGTGTGGGCTTCAGTAGTTGTGGCATGTGGGCTCAGTGGTTGTGGCACATGGGCTTAGTTGCTCAGCGGCATGTGGGATCTTCCTGGACCAGGGCTTGAACCCGTGTCCCCTGCATTGACAGGCAGATTCCTAACCACTGTGCCACCATGGAAGTCCTGGTATCATATTCTTACAACATCCTGACAGTCAGTGAGCAGGTGAGTATTTCTACTGGATGGGTAAAGACATGACCAAGATCATCAGTAAACTGGGGCAGCTTCTGGTGCAGATGACAGTCCCTCATCTCTGTGAAGGTAGTCTGGCTGTCACCCTACTGATAATCAGCAAGCTGCAGTGGAAAGAACATCCGGATGTAGAGTCAGAGAACTCAGGCCCCGTTCCCTGGACCAACTACTACCTCAGGCAAGTCACTTTATCTTTCTGATTCACAGTCTCCTCACCTGTAAAGCGGAGACAAAAATAACACTGATCTATCCAATTGTTGTGGGCATCAAAACAGAGAGTAGAATTAAAGTCTTTAATGAATATAGAGAGTTATACAAATGTTAGTGATTTCTGTTATCTGGCTGTCTAGGTAGGGGGTCACTTTGTATATTATAAATAAGACTTTGTAAGGTTTAATGGCATTGGAAGCTTAGGAGAGTTTCAAAGGACTCCTGCAGCAGAAAAGATGACATGCTCTTCATCCTTAGGTCTTATCCTAACCCGTAACCATTGTTATTTAGAATTCAACAGACATAACAAGCTAAGTCTTCCTGAGATATTCTCCACTTTGTAAACACAAGCTTGCCTTTTACAGTTCTTTCAGCCTCGGAAAGATGCAATGTTTAACTCATTCCACCTAGCATTTGAAAGGTCAGTTGTGAAAATCTGAAAATCTTTCTAACATACAAATCCAGTCACAACGCTTTTACTGTCAAAACCCTTTTACTCCCCATGGCTCACAAAGTCCAAATTCCATAGCTGCGAATCTTTTTCCTGTCCAAGTGGACGAGAAATATGTAAATGGATCTGATAATCAAACCCGTGCCCTGGGTGTGCAAGGCCTACCACGGTCCTCCCGCCTCTGGTTCCCACACACCCACGGCACGGGCACAGCCGCTCTTACCTGGGACCACAGCCGCCCGCCTGTCCTGGCTCTCTGTGCTGGGCCTGCCTCAGCTGCACAGATGTCCTGCTCCCTCCTCTCCGCCTGCTCCTCACTTTCGTGTTTACCCTTTAAGACGCAGCTCAGAAGCCACGTCATCTATGAAACCATCTCTGACCTCTTCTTCCTCACAGGGAGGATTAATCATTCTTTCTCTGTGTGACAATAAGCATTTCCCACGTGATTCTGTCTTTTGTTCTATTTCATTTGAGATTTTGTCTAGCCATTAGTCCTCCAGCATTTTGAGGGCTGGGCAGAATCTTACTCTTTGTCTCTCTGCACCCTAGTGCCCAGTGCCATATGTGGAAACAGCAGGTGCTCAATACATGTTTGCCGCATGAAAGTTTGCCGAAGACCATAGGGCAAGATACACTGATAAGATAAACGGGAACTTGTTCGTGTTGTCTTATTTAAAACTCGCCAGCAGTCCCTAGAGCCTGGAACTATGCCCATTATTGCTTTGGGTCTCCATCCCCTCTGTCCAAGACTAAAAAGATTTCTCCCTTCTCTAGACATGAATGAGACAATACAACAAGGCCACCCTCCTGACCTCTGGTGTAGCCAATCAGTCCATTAATTGGAGAGACAGGGCCTGTGACACCAGCAAGCTGTGTGACTGTAGCCGATCTCTCCTAGTCTCTGGGCTTCAGGTTTTGGAATCAGGGAGTTAGACTTCATATTCTCAGGGGTCCCTCTCAGTCCCGACTATTTATCTTCTACACGGTTGATCCTGGGAAAGCTGAATGAGGCAGAGGACAGGTAAATATATTTCAGCTGGGGTAGACACAGTGGCAGGAGGAGGGGCACAATCGGGGTAGGTCAGGTATCAGCATGAAAACCCTGGCATTCCTTCCAAAATACGGTGTCCTGGGAATTCCCTGGCGGTCCGGCGGTTAGGATTCCGCGCTTCCACTGCAGGGGCCCAGGGTTCCATCTCTGGTCGGGGAAAGTTGAAATCAATCCTCCTGATGATATGGAATGGAAAAAGTACTAAATAAATTAATTTGCTATCAAAAGAAAAAAATACTGTATGGCCACACACAAAACAAATGGTCCACAACACATTCTCCTTTCCTTCTGAAGGTTTTACGATGCATTGTTATCATTAACCAGTCTTTTGCCATGTGGTATGGGCCAAAAAAGAACAAAAAACCTAGAGTGTCCTGTTGCTGTTGTTGTTTACTCGTTTCTCTCAGCACAAGAGTCACGGCTTCTAGCTCAAAACGCCTTCTTCAGAATGCGAACCGCTTCCCCATGATGCCCCCTAAACCTGGAAATGTTTCCTCACACCTGGTCACATGATCTTTCCGAATACCCCCCACCCCCCGCTTTGAGCTCTGTGTGCTCTTTTCTGCACCTTCCCAGAATCTCAACAAGTTAGTGCCTATGAGATCAGAATGGGAAACAGCGGAAGGGTCAGATGAAGCCTAGCATATACTTACTTGGAAGAGAACAGACGAGTCAGTGAAGAGGAATAAACGTGGGAGGTCCGTGAGCTCTCCGGATTGAACAGAGGACGTGGAAAAGGGAAGAGTCGGCGTTGGGAGGGAGGGCTGGGGAGTGAGACGGATTTAGGAACTTTACTGCAGGTCTGTTGTATGGCAGATTTTTTTTTTTTTAGGAAGGAGCTTTCTGAAAGAAAATATAAGGTGTGAGGATTGCACACCAGCACACAGGGTGAGGATAAGAATATTTCAAGAGCATAGAGTTACATATTTTACAAAAGGCATTGTATTAATTTTGGTATGTCTTTTCTTAAGTGAAAAGCAGAGACATTTATTGGATGGACGGGCTATAATTAAATATTTAGATAAATTCTAATATTTATTGCTCCAAAAGGGACAAAGTCCAACAATTAACCCAAACTGAGAAGGCTGCTATCAAGAAAAGGGCTAAAAGAAACATTTTGTCTTCTTTTATTTATTTATTTATGTATTTATTTTTTGGCTGCGTTGGGTCTTCGTTGCTGAGCGCGGGCTTTCTCTAGTTGCGGTGAGCGGGGGCTACTCTTCGTTGTGGTGCACGGGCTTCTCATTGTGGTGGCTTCTCTTGTTGCGCAGCACGGGCTCTAGGTGCTCGGGCCTCAGTAGTTGTGGCACGCGGGCTTAGTAGTTGTGGCGCACGGGCTTAGTTGCTCTGCGGCATGTGAGATCTTCCCGGACCAGGGATCAAACCCATGTCCCCTGCATTGCAGGCAGATTCTTAACCACTGCAGCACCAGGGAAGTCCCAATGTCGTGAAGCTTTTGCCGCATGTTTTCTTTTTGAATTTTATTTTATTTTTTTGAATTTTATTTTATTTATTTTTTATACAGCAGGTTCTTATTAGTTATCTATTTTATACATATTAGTGTATGTATGTCAGTCCCAATCTCCCAGTTGATCCCACCACCATCCCCCGTCCACTTTCCCCCTTGTCTTCTTTTATTATAGTGAAGAAAATGGGAGGCAAAACAGATTAAGGGAAAAGAACAAAAAATGAAAAGAGGACACAAAATGCCCAGTCTTAAGGAGACCGAGCACCTGCCATGATCCAGTGACCCCCAGCACAGCACTTCCCCCTCGATTTCCTACCGCAACAGCTTCCCCTTACGAAATAAGAACAGGGTAATGCTGGCTAGTCAGAAAAATGTTGCTCAGAATTCAACTAAAGATAAGTAACAGCAAAGATATATCCAGTTCCTCGGCAAACTACTTGATGTTGCATAGCAACAACTGCCTAGTTTTATTTCTGTCACAGTATTGCCATAAGGAAGCTTTGAAATTAAGTATTTTTAAAAAATTTAAACAAACAAGCTAGCATACCTCACTGCACCCAACCAAATCACCTGCCTCCTTCTAAATTAGAAAGGCAGCCTCTCCAAGCAGGAGATGATTAAGGTGGTAAAAGGAGAAACAACAATTTATTGGGTCCTTACTAATAATCTCTTTCTGATTTATGTCACTTAATCCTGACAAGAACCATGTGAGGCCCGTCTTGATCCCATTTTGCAGATGGGGAAACACACCTAGAAGCATAGAGTAACTTGGCCAAGGTCACCCAGCCAAGAAGCGGCAGACTTGGGTTTTAAACATTCCCCTCACCCTTCTTCTGTCTGATCAGTGATCCAGTGCTTTCCCATCACTGCACTACAGTGAGGCCTGAAACTGACTGTGGAAACAACTCTCGCCCCTTCTGAAGGTGTCTGCAGCACACTAGTCATACCTCCAGGACATCTGGAAATGTTTGGACCCTCATCTGACCCCATGGGCCAGCTGTTTCAGATTTACCTGAGAAAATCTGAGTTTATGATTAGTCTAGTGCAAGAAGTGCAGAGAAAGGCAGAGACTGTGAAGACACAGTCTTTCCTCAGGGCACTTGTGTTCTGATCTGTTTGAAGGGAGTCACAATTCCTGGTATTGGCATTTACAGACAGGTGTTTAGGAGTTATTCAAGAAATAAGTTTTCTATGAACTGAGACATTGACTTTGATCCTTTGCCTTTTATAAGAAGGAATGATACACCAAATGCAAGGAACCCAAGTTGTAGACATTTTTGAAATCTCCTCTGCTTACAACTTGGGGGTGCATGTCATGGAAAGATCTCACTTCCGATTGCCAACCACCCATGTGGTCCTTACACAGAGGAGGAATTTAATTCAGCAAACATTCACTGAGTACCTGTTGTACCAGGGTACAGAGCTGTATTATCATGACCCCTGACCTCAAGAAATTCTTCAACCTCATTGAGGAGGTAAATAGCATACATATAGTTGATACTGTGTGATGGATGAATGTTATAACAGATGTAGGCTTAAAGTACAGCAGGGGCACAAAAATAGGTGTCCTCCAGTCTGGTGCATCAGAAAACATTTTTTTAGAAGAGTATCCACATGATCCTGTTAATGCAGGTCTCAGGATCACTGAAGCATTCCACGTAAAAAGACAGCATGCGGTCATGAATCCACAGCAGCTCAGGAAGCCTGGAGTATAAACTGTTGGGAGGGAGATGACATTGGAGAGATGAGTAGGAGTCAGCGATGGTGTGGTATCTGTGTACGCTGGGGGTGGAGTTTTGGTACAAGGTTAGGCAGAGGCATTCATTCAAAGGATGATGCCAACCATTGACAGATTTAGAAGCAGGGGGGTAACCTGCTAAAATCTGTGCTTTAAGAAGGCATATCTAGTGGCAGTTAGGAGGAAGTAGATACAGCTGGGCAAGATTAGATGGCGAAAGATCAGGAAAACACCGAGTAAAACAAATTTGAAGAGATTTCTTTGCCAGAGTTCTCTTAAAAATGTCTAATGTGCGAATGAATACTGTGAAATGGCTTTGTTGCGGGTATTCTCTCTTTGTCCCCACAGACCCACCCTCTACTCTTTCTACCATGACTCTAGGAGGCTGACCTTCTGAAAATGTCCCCTGCCTTTTGGTTTCTCGTTGGGTTCAGTCAGTGGGAGTCACTAGCAGGAGATTCAAGGGTAGGCAGACAGACAGGACAGGAAATTTACACTCCCCCCCTCCACTGGGCCTTGCTTTGTCAATAGCTCTACTGGGAGGTCCCAGTTCTAGCTGGGAGGTCCGTTCTCCATAGCCATAGCTGGCTCTGGGTCCTAGAGCTACAGCTCTGTCCTAACTCTTGTCACTTCAGACCCAGCAGTGGCTAGCCTAGGGGAGCATAACCATCTCTTGCTAGTTTCCTTAGCCTACTTGTAAGCAGATAGGGTAGGGGGTCCCTGGAGAAAGAGAACCAGGCGTGGCTTTCTTGACGCAAGAAAAGCCCTTTTTGGCCTAAACCATTTTGTGATCTAAGGCTGGCCACAATGCTTGCCCTTGAACCGGTCTCAGTAATAATGATTTTAAGGAAACAAAAGAACAAACTGTTATCAAGCAAGAGAAGTAACAATAACAAAGATAACAACTCAGTTGTAAAGACTCCCCGTTCTATTTCAATGGTAAAGACTAGCCTGAAGTCTTTAGAAACTAGCTCTTCTTGAGCTGAATTTAAATCCCCCAGGCGCTTAACCCCCAGAACAATTGGAACCTAAGGGATGATGATGATGTTGACCTTTTCTCACCCTGGATGACTTCAATCAACTAAAGCTTGGACCCTGTTGACCAGACTGCCCAAGCCCCTTCATGAATATGCATGTACCCTTAGCTTAAAACTTAGCCAATTTTGTTTTTCAGGGAGGCACTGCTTTGGGAAAGATCCCCTGTGTTCTCCTTACTTGCTGCAATTTATAATACATTCTTCCTTCTCCCACTCTTTGGCTTGGATGTGTCTTTTGACTTGACACCCAACAAGAGGAGAACCCAGTTTTCAGGTGACATGCTTACACCTTTGCAAAAAGTCCCTTCATCATCGAAGTATCTTAAGTTACCATGCTGGAATGTGATCCAGTTTCCTGCTGGGACCCTGACTAATATAATCATGGAACACTCTTCTTGAGAAGCATCTGTTCGTTTCATGCTCGATGATCTGGGGCAGAGAGAATGACCGTTTGAACCAAGACTGGCGTAGCGAATATGAAGAGGAGGACACAGATTGGAGAGATATTCAGGGAGGAGAACTGACAGTGCAGTTGGGAGGTGAGGAGGAGGTAAGAGAGCATCTAGGAGGGCTTCTTGCCTTCGGGCTGAGTTGGGTGGTATCATTTACCAAATTACAGAACACAGAAGGAAGGACAGGTGCTAAGGGGAATATGAATAATATTTGGGGGACATATTAAATTCACACTGCTTCTGGGCCCTTTAGGGGGCGGGACTGTTGTTCATCTGCTGACTTGAAGAACATGCATAGCTCAAATTTTTTTTTCATTGCTGCCCGGAATTTTCCCTGTTTACTTTTGCCAGTCTTTTCCTCACAATCCTTGAAAATATACATATCCTTGTATGTGTAAATATATAGTTTCTGGTATCTTTTTTTTTTTTTTTGAGAATAATTTTTTTTCCTGCTGTTTTATTTTATTTAAAAAAAAATTTTGGCCACTCTGAGCAGTTGGTGGGATCTTAGTTCCCTGACCAGGGATTGAACCTTGTGCCCTGGGCAGTGAAAGCATGGAGTCCTAACAACTGGACTGCCAGGGAATTCCCTCTGGTATCTTTATTGTGACAAGAGAGCCAGATAGCTAAAAATATTGAGAACCTAGGGCCATATTGATCTTCTTAAAAGGCCCACATTTGTCTCTATTTTCTCTTTATCAAGCTAAAGCAAGGTCTCTTTAAGACAGACATGAAAAAGCCTTCAGCTGCCAGCCAGTCAAGCACTGCTAAGCTCCCACACCCCCTTCTAGTCTCCAGTCTCCACTTCAGAGGGCACACTGCCCATGCCTGTCACAAGGTGGCAGCCCTGTCCAACCGACCTGTATGAACATGTGGGTGTTGACATGAATCCCCCTGCCTCTGCCACCCAGTCAGTTCTCATCCCCATTGCAACCTTAGCTCAAAAACCTTCAACAATTAGAGAAAAGGAGTTCAAATTCCTTAGCCTGACGACCAAGTCACACCCAAAACAATGAAGGAGGAAGCAGAGGCCATGATATTTGTAATGGTAATTAGTGGACTATCCCTAGGGGAGAAAGGAGCTTTTAGGGAATAAGAATGGGGATTTCTAGGTCTGGATTCCATTGCCTGAGGGTGAGGTATGACTTTAACTGGGGGAAGCAGTGGATTTCCTTCTATTCTTTCATTTTTTTTAGCCTGCAATTCTTTTAAAATGCTTATTGCATATATTGTTCCTACTGTTCATTCAGCAGGCAAACATATACTGACTTTATTGTAATTTTTCATCACGTTTGTCTTTTATCCCTAATTAGATTTTTAAGTCCTAGCATTTTATATTCCTTACAACCCACAGATTTTGCTATGCTTAAAGCAGGTTTCAAAAAAACACTTGTTGAATAAATGCATGAATATATTGCTAAGTGTAAATCACCAACATAGAGCTCACCTTGAATGGAAAGGCCTGAGGCAAGCGCCCCAGTTTACCCTTTAAGGACAGCTCTTATTTCTTGTAATCTTCATTCAGTTAATTATCTCAAGGTCAGTGAAGCTTGAGAGTAGGAAAAAGATTATTATAAAGAATGGAATCATGTTCAGTAGGTTAGTGCAGAGGCTCAGCTACTTGCTTGCTGGAGAATCTTGAGCAAATTACTTCATCCACTCAGACCTTATTTCTTTAACCATGAGATTAATCCATTATGGAGAGTCAGCACAGTACAGTGAAAGGAGCGTTGAACAGCAATCAAAAGGTGTTGGTTCTAGTCCCTGCTCTGTTGTTAGTGGTATTATCTTAACCTCCTTAAGCCTCAGTTCTAAAATTCTATGTATGTGAACACTTAAATAACTGAAACTAAAACCACGTGTGGATTAGATCTATTGCTGTATTAGAAACCACCCCCAAATTTAACAGCTTAAAAGAACAAATGTTTATGATCTCATGCAGTTTCTGGGAGGTTCTGACTCAGTCTCTCACAGGGTTGCAGTCACATTGTAGATCCAGGGCTACAGTCATCTCAGGGTTTCATTGGGGCTGGAAAAGCTTGAGCTTCCAAGCTCATTCAAGTGATTATCGCAGGCCTCAGTTCCTCAGTGGCTAATGACTGGAAGCTTCAGTTCTTTACCGTAGGGCTGCTCACAGCATAGCAGCTGTCTTCCCTCAGAGCAAGAGATCCAAGAAAACTAGAGCTAGAGATACAGGTACAGATAGATGGGGGAGCAGGGGGAACCCAACACTGGGCTGCAGTCTTTTATCACCTAATAATCTTGGAAGTGACCTCCCATCATTTCTGCTGTGTATCGTTGGTCACGTAGACCAATCCTGGTACAATGTGGGAGCAAATTACACAAGAGTGTGAACACCCAAAACAGGGATTACTGGGGGCCATTTCGAGGCTGGCTACCACAGTGCTCAACAGTGGAATTAACAGTCTTGTCAAGTACTACTCTTTCCCTTTCTCATCTCCTTTGATCTCTCCCCAGCCAGAGTATAATCTTGTTCTCCCCTGTGTCCCCTTGTGCCTGGCACATGCTATGTGCTCACTATTTGTTGAGATGAAATGAATGAGTATTACACTTTCTCCATGCTTTTTAAAAAAAAAAAAAAAAAAAACATGAGAGGGAAGGAATCTTAGGGAGACTTTACTGTACCTTATCTCTTTACAGATATGGAAATCAAGGTCCAGAAAGGGCTCCTTATTTGTTAGCAGTGGAGCTAAGGCTAGCATCTGATCTCTAAATTTCCCATTCTCTGTATTTTCTACTTCACTCTCTCTTCAGTCTTTGTAACTTGGAATTATCCTTGACACAGAATTTAGTAGCTCTGTTAATAAATCATCTACCTCTGCTGCTCTGCCTTTTGTGCCATTGCCTTAGTTCCACTTCTTTTGAAATATTGAAATATTCAGTAATGCTTTCGTCTGATTTTCCTTCTATATTATAATTTTCTCTTTCTGTTCACCTTCCGATTCCTTGGCCCTAACCCTAAACGTACTGAATGGCCAAGGTTTCATGGATATTAAATTCTAATATTAACTTGCACTATCATCTTCCATGCTCTGTTTATTTTTTATTCTTGTAATACAGTTCATAATTATGTGTCTGAAAGGGTTTCTAGTTTAAAAGGCAAAGGCAAAAATCCTTTTGCAGTAGGTCCTATTTAAATCACAGACCTCATTTTTGCTTCATTTCTCCATTTCTTTCCCTTGTCTATTACTAGCCTCATTGGGAAAAAAAAATTATTTGAGATCTCAGCATTTCTAGAGTGAAGATGCCTCTTTCGCACTTGCTGATACATGAATCAGCCTTCTTCCCTCTCCCCTCTCTGATGATGGCACTTTTCCCGTGAAGCTATTACAGCAGGTTCCAACCACATTGCGTTATTTACACGTGTGTCTCCCCTGTTGGACTGGGCACCTTGAGGGTAAGCATCGTGGCTTACTCATTGTTTGTACACTCCAGTATCTCATGGTATGGTTCCTAAGAGGGTCTTCATACATATTTGTCAAGTTGAATCAACCAACTCTTTATGTCATTTCCAAGATTAAAGTGTCCTCTTCCTAGTAGTGATCATTCTTACATAAGATTTTGTATTTCTCTGAGTTAGAGACAGGGATTGTTACTTTTTCAGGCTATCATTTGCTCTCCCTGGAGTGTTCTATCGTCCTAAGTCTGACCTGAACAGAGCCATTTGAAAGCCCACCCGCCCAAGGCAATGTACAGTTGTCCCTTGGTATCCGTGGGGGGATTGATTCCAGGAGCCGCCAGTAGATGCCAAAATCCGTGGATGCTCAAGTCCCAGCGTGCGCCCTCCGTATGAGTGGTTCCACATCCATGGATTCAACCATCCTCAGTTCTGTAGTGCTGTACGTATTTATTGAAAAAAATGTATGTGTAAGTGGATCAACACAGTTCAAACCCGTGTCGTTCAAGGGTCAACCATAATTTGAGGTGTGCCTGGAAAACCTCTCCCCATCAAGTGTGGTCCTTTTTCAGATAAATCCAAACCCCTTCTCATTGGAGACGGAAGACTTATCTTACAAGAGGCTCCTTTTGAAATCCAGATGTCTCAAGGAGAGGCTGTGGCTTGTCTCTCATCTGCAGGCACCTTAGCAGGGTTAATATTTTAGTAGAAAGAGCTACAAGAGCAAAGCAGGGGCTTCCCTGGTGGCGCGGTGGTTGAGAGTCCGCCTGCCGATGCAGGGGACACAGGTTCGTGACCCGGTCCGGGAAGATCCCACATGCCGCAGAGTGGCTGGGCCCGTGAGCTATGGCCGCTGAGCCTGTGCGTCCGGAGCCTGTGCTCCGCAACGGGAGAGGCCACAACAGTGAGAGGCCCGCGTACAGCAAAAAAAAAAAAAAAAAAAAAAAAAAATAGAGCAAAGCAGATTCCTGTTAGAATGAAGTCCTCGCTCTGGAGTGGAGGCGGGGAGGGAGATGATGAAAGGGAGGGTGGGAAGAGCAAATACAGACTGCAGCCTGCCCTCCTCACTCACCCCGCCTGGTGAACAGCAGCTGCTGCAAAGAGGAGAGAGAAGCAGAAAAATGCCCTTCGTCCTGTCACACTTGCTCTGGCTTCCTGCTCTTCTCTTTTTCTCACGTATACTTCGTGAGAATTAGCCCTGAGGGTGCCACAGCTACTCTACTCTGGTGACCACAGCGGCCTGGAGGGTCACTCTGCTGCATGCAGCTCCAGCAGCTCTAGGCAGGTTGTAGGGACACTTTCGCCTGGCAGAGGGTGCCGTGCTGGCAGCCTCCCTCTGTCAAGGATGGCCTTTCCTCCACCACTTCAAAGTTACCGCTCCAGAGCTAACAGCTGCAAAGTTACTTGTTTTTCTGTGCTGCCACACAGTGTAACCCGTTTACTGGATGACACATATTTACTTTTAAAATTAAAAGTTAAAATCATTAAAGTTAATTGAAGTTATTTTTGAGAATTTAACTCCCCCCCCATCTAAATTCTTAGATGGTGTTAAAGACTCAGGTGATGCCAGGAAACAGGGTTGGATGTTGCCTGCCCTCCTTTTGTAGCAAGAAGGCATATTTGCTGACCTTTACTGATGGCTGAGTCTTCGCCCTTATTCAGGCGACCCACAGAGCAGGCGTAGATCTAGGGCCCCAGGAAGAGGTTGTTTGCCTTTGAGGATTTGGGTGTTCTCTGGCTGAGCACATTCATGATGGTTCATTCCTCTGGTCTTAAGGAAGTGCTTAGTTCAAGGCAGAGTCTAGGTGAGAGGTGCTGGGCTGGATGTGGTACCCAAGGAGGGGGGCCTTCGTGGCCCACCTTAGTAGTTCCAGGCATGTTCTAGGCCTTGCCATGGTGATGAGAGTGTCTGTGCATGACTGGCCCGTGACCATCCTGTTATCATTGATGTGTTTTGGGCAAACCCAACGGCCAGCAGCATAACCCTCAGAGAGTCTTTCACCTGTCCCATGGAACTTCTGCCCTGTTATTCCTGGGAACTGCCCTGGGACGGACACCAGATCCTTACCCCCGGGCTCCTCAGAAATTGCTCTCCAGTTGCATTTAGGCCTGTGAAGCAGGAACTGATGGAGCTGCCTAATGCTTCTTAGCATTTCAGTGTTGTTACATTTATAATGTTATTCAACTTAAAAATAACTGTATTTTCTACTTCGCAATTCTTATGTTCTTTTTCATTCAGCTGTTTAATAATGTCAAATGCTTAGAACCCAGATTAGAATTTCTTACAATGGTCTCTGATTAAACCCCAATAAAAGTACAGTCAGGAAAACTCATAATATAAGGCATGCTGACTAACTCTTGGAAGCTCAATTTACATTTTGTAAATCTTAAACTAATTTGAGGATTATGCCTTAAACTAAAAAGCTTTATGGGTACTTTGGCAAAATATTAACAATAATAAATTTTAAAAAAACACCCCAAACTTAGGTAGTTTTATTCATTCATTCATTACTTTGCCTATTTTCAAAAAATGATTTGAGACAATGTACCATAATTCTTTAAAACCACTGAAATAAAAATACAAGGATGAAGACAAACCAATGAAAGACACTGAATAATTATTCTGGACTGAGGGAAATGTCTACTTTTAAGTTCAAGACTTAGTTTCAGGTTTTCCTATAGCCAAGGCTAAAAGAGAAGCACATTCGGTTACATCTCTCTCATATCAATTATGAATAAGCATATTGGACAAATGTCTTCCTGGAGCTAAATTGTAAAAAAACAACAACTATATTGTGAATCTTTGGGGATGTTGATCAAGATAGTAGGCATATCTTCAACTAAATAAGATGCTTTTTATTTAGTACTAACTATACCAAGTTTTGATTTGTAAAAAGAGGGCATGGTATTAAATTATAGTTTGTAAAACCATTTCTATAAAGAGCTAGAGCAGTATTCAGATATATAAGTTTCTGCTGAGATGACATGATATAGCTTAGGAATTCTAAAAGAAATACAAGGACAACAAAAAGTTATAAAGTTGCCATAGTCTGTCTTTCTTGAGCATCAGCAGTCTTCACTGGGTTTTTTACCGGGAACTTAGAAATGACACTTCAGAATTGAGGTTACTGGTGGGAATCTGAACCCCAGGTATCCTGTGTTATTTGAAATAATATTCGTATACATTAGAGATGTGGAAAGTTGGTGTTTTATTATGCATTCTAAAGACTGACTTATCTTATCTTGATGATAGACCACCCCAACTCTAAATAAATGAAAAAATATCTATACAAATATTAATAAAGCATCAGCAGACTTAATGAGATTCAGAAGGCCCTCAGGAGGTGTGAGTGCTCCATTGGTAGAGGCAATCTCCCATGGGCCTTGAACTTTCCTAGACGTTCTTGCTGAGTGTGCTAGATTGCAAGGCTTACCCATCTCCTGGCACTGAACAGTTTTTGTAGCTAGCCACACAGGCAACTAAGTAGGTCTAGGTGACCGCAGTGTGACTACCTTGTAACTACTTGTTCTCTAGAGGGAAAGGGACTAGCTAACTTCAAAATATTTATTACTGCTCCTTTTATTTTAAATTCATTTTAAGAATCTTTATTTTCTGCTTGCTGCAATGTTTGCTGCCTGATCAAAAAGTTCTGGGCTTTAGGCCCTGGATTCCTCTCCTGTAAAGCAACCAACTGTGCGTGCAGGTATCATTTGGTCTCATCATGTCACCCCTGTTGGACTTGACAGCAAGGGGAACTGAGGCAAATCTGCTGATGTTCACGTTGCTTGCTGTGCAGTGAGTAATAAAGTCCTTTGTGTCTGACCCAGAAATCTTTGGGCTTCTGTCCAAGAAACTGGTGGACTACATGGTCAGCTGGCGAGTAGAGGAAAATCTCAGACCCTTTACTGCTTTTGACAGTCTTTCCCAAAGTCATCATGCCTTAATCTTCCTTCCTCTTCAGTTGCCTCTTTAAGGCAGATTCATTATGCCCATGACCTCTAAGAGTGTTTCCTCCCACTGGCAAGTTTATTTTCCCTTTACTTTATTTACAACCACCATGATTGGGAGTTAGTCTTCAGCTTGAATCAGAATCATGACAGTATAAGAGACCCTGGGCGGGATATACAGTCCTTAAATACTCCTGTCAAAATGAATAGTAATAACAATTCATAATATTTTCATCATTACATATGAAAAAAATTGAGACTCAGAGAGATTGTACAGCTTCACACAGCCTGTGAGCAGCAGAAACATAATTGAAACCTAGACCTGCTGACCCTTAATCATTATTCCGTATTACTTCCCCAACAGAAGTTTCCAGTTCAGTTCCATATTTAAATATATATATATATATGTATGTATGTATTTCGTTAACCTCCTACCTACCCCTCCTTGCTAGGGATTAGTAACCTCTTTCTAATCTCAGCTCAAGTCTTATGACTGTTCCTGTGTTGTCTTCTCCCTTCGTCAGTCCTGTCCTCCCCCGCATTGGCTCGAGTCCCCTTCGCCTTGCTTTGAGCTGACAGTCGAATCAAGTAATGGTGGAACCAAGGAAGTTACAGTGACCCAGGGAATCCTCAGCATTTATTCATAATAACTGATGAAGTTAAAAAAATATTCTTAATCCCATCTCCAAAATACTCATTGCCACTCTTTTTGTTTTTAATTTTTTGTAAATATCTTTGTCTGATTTTTTGGTCCACTTGTCTTTGTGTCTGCACATTCTGTGCAATGTTAAAACTGTTCTGCGGATGGGTGAGAGATGAGTCCCTTTACCTGTGATATTGGGAAATTTATTGAGCGTCTATGAGGCAGATGTGGTGTTTGTGGTGGGAAGGGCCAGTTTCTTCTCACTGCTCCACTTGGAAGAACACCTCTGACTCTGAATAAGAATAGAACTTTCCTCCATCTTCTTTCCTACGTTCCACTTTGAAATAGTTCACAGCCACAACTTGACCAAAGATTCCTATCTCCAGGCCAGTAGGTCTCCCAGGCAGATTCCTCATTACTGTTATGTTGAAATAATTTCTTATGACCTGATTGCAAGTTATAAAACTAGCAAAGGAATAATAATATTGATAATAATAATTGTAATTAGTATACTAACGCCACTACCGTTTGTTGAATATTGACAATTCACAAGGCTCAATACTAAAGTTTACAGGTATTAGCTCATTTAATCGTTTTACCTCTGTATCTAAGGTGAGTATTATTTTCACTCCATTTTACAGATGAGGAAATTGAAGTCTAGAGAAGTCAAGTAGTTTTCCAAGACTGTTCACCTGGCAGGTGGCAGAATTCCATCTTAGGTTTTCAGATGTCAAAGCCTCTTTCTAAACCACCATGTTCTAAAGAAGACGTTACACAAAGTGTGGTTCTAAGAACAACAGCGTCATCATCACTTGGGAGCTTGTTATTAATGCAGATTCTCAGGCCTTATCTCATATCTACTGAATAAAAAACTTTAGGAGTGGGACCTGGCAATCTGTTCAAATAAGTCTCCTCAGTCAATTCTTATGTATGCTAGAGTTTTGCAATCACACTCCAGAGCTTTTCCCTCTCCATTTAAGTATCCAATATCAATTCCATTAATATCGGTAATAAATAACTTACTTAAAAAGGGCATATTTGTTAAATATGAATTTGTTAAAATGCAGATTGCCATACACTGCACCATCAATAAAGTATATCCGGCAAAAAACCAGAACCTAAGTCTAATGAAGCCTCTAGTTCTAACTGCCAGTTTACAGGGAATACAGGGGACAGAGAAACATGTTAAATGACACCATGGGAATGCATTCAGCAAAATCCAAACTGTGAGAAATTCTATAGGATTAATGACCTGGTTTCTTAAACAAGTAAATTGCAATAAAAAATATGAAGGAGAAATATATAGGTTAAATGAAAGGGAAGAGGCGTCAACCAAATGCAGTGTTTGGACTTTGGATCCTGATGAAAACAAAATTAAAAACCAAACAAAACCATATAAACAATATTGAACAATCAGATATTTAGGAACATTTAAATGCTGATTGGACATTTGATGATTATAAGGATTTAATTTTTTTTTTTTTTTTTTTTTTTTTGCGGTACACGAGCCTCTCACTGCTGTGGCCTCTCCCGTTGCAGAGCACAGGCTCCGGGCACGCAGGCTCAGCGGCCATGGCTCACGGGCCCAGCCGCTCTGCGGCATGTGGGATCTTCCTGGACCGGGGCACGAACCCGTGTCCCCTGCATCAGCAGGCGGACTCTCAACCACTGCGCCACCAGGGAAGCCCAAGGACTTAATTTTTAAAGCCAATGGTATTGTAGTTATGTCTGTAAATAAGTCCTTATTTCTTCAGACATACATACTAGGGTATTTACTGAAATAGAAGTTCCTGGGGTCAAGCCGCTGGATTTAGGGAAGATTATGGTGTCTCCCCAGATTTTCCTGGCATCCATCCAGATTTTCATTTGAGTGTCCATACCCCTCTGCCCTGTATAGCCCCAATAGTGTGGTATGTAGCACAGGCTTAATTTAGCTCAATCCCATATCCTAGCTACACTTTCTAGTTTGAGGATGGATCAATTAAGCAGGAAGAAAGTTGTCTGGAGATTTTTGGGAAAAAAGTTTCCTTGTTCTTCTGAGCAAACTCTAGGAAGAAACTCAGACTTGCTTTTCTAGGACATAGATGTGGTAGCCAGTTGCTCAGATGGCCTCCTGAAATCCACGCCTTGTGTCGTCTCATTCCACATTGAATTATGGCTGACCTGTGTGAACAACAGGATGATAGAATACCGTGGAAGTAACGGTACATGACTTTTGAGGCTAAAGCCATTGCAGGTTCCTTCCTTCTCTCTTTGACTTCCTGCTCTGGGGAAAGCTAGCCACCGTGTCAGGAAGACTCTTGGAGTTCTGCGTACAAGCCCACATGGAGAGGAACCAACTCGCCAGCATCAGTCTGTCAGCCATATGAGCAAACCACCTTGGAAGTGGATCCTCCAGCTGTAGGCAGGCCTTCAGTGTCTGCAACTTCAGCTCACAGCTGACTGCAACTTCAGGAGAAATGCCTAGCCAGAATCCCACAACCAAACCACTTCAGAATTCCACACCTTCGAGACATAATAAACAATTACTGTTGTCTTAAACAATAGGTTTAATGTAATTTGTTGCACAGATATAAATAATGAATATACTAGAGAAAAAAACTGTAGCCCAGAGAGTTGTAAGTAGGCATCTTGTGACCATGGGAAGGAGCCAACTTGAGGTGAAGTTACATTTTGGAAAACAGAGAGGTTGAAAAGAACTTGATTCCTCATTGTCATCACTGAAGCTCATCTCACTCTGTATTTTGCAGATCATGAGCAATAAATATTTTATTCTTAAAACCAGTTTGGGTTTCTGGTACTTTTAACTGCTTAATTGGAGTAGGAAATATGAGATTTTTAAAAAATATAATAGTGTTTGTTTATTTTTACTTGTTGACAGTTTGCTTTATTTATTTATTTATTTATGGCTATGTTGGATCTTCGTTTCTGTACGAGGGCTTTGTCTAGTTGCAGCAAGCGGGGGCCACTCTTCATCGCGGTGCGCGGGCCTCTCACTATCGCGGCCTCTCTTGTTGCGGAGCACAGGCTCCAGACGTGCAGGCTCAGTAATTGTGGCTTACGGGCCCAGTTACTCCACGGCATGTGGGATCTTCCCAGACCAGGGCTCGAACCCGTGTCCCCTGCACTGGCAGGCAGATTCTCAACCACTGCGCCACCAGAGAAGCCCAATATGAGAATTTTGATGGCATGAGTTGAATGTAGGGAGAGTCTGAGACTAAACAAAAGGAGGAATCAGTGAATGGAAAGGTGTCCAGAACGGGTAGGCTACTGTATTAGTTTCCTAGGGCGGTCAGAACAAACGACCACAATCTGGGTGACTTAAAACAACAAAAATGTATGCTTTCACAGTTCTGGAGGCCAGAAGTCCAAAATCAAGCTGTCAGCAGGGTTAGTGCCCTCTGGAGACTCCGGGGGAGAGTGTGTTCTACGTTCCTCTCCCAGCTGCTGTTGGCTGCCAGTGCTCCTTAGCTTGTAGATGCATCACTCCAGTCTCTGCCTCTCATGTGTTCACATGACCTTCTTGTACGGACACCAGTCGTTGGATTTAGGACCCAGGCTGATCCAGTAAGGTCACCTTCTGAGGTTTCAAGTAGTTATGAATTTGGGGGGGCGGGCACTATTCAACATGGGACTGCTGTGCTTTATAATGTTTATTCATTCAACAAATTCTTATTGAGGGCCTACTGTGTGCTAGACCCGACATTAGCTACTAGGGATAGAGTGACAAGTAAGACAGATGTGGCACATGTCCTATATGAAGCTCACAGTCCTTACAGTCCAGTGTAGAAGACAGATATTAAACAAAATGGTTGCAACTATGATACAAAGTTCAAAACAAGAAACACTGATGTGATGGCATCACACAAGAAGAGATCTAAACCATCTGAGGTGGGGTGGGGGGTGATTAATAGGTCTCCTTGTGGAAGGGACATCTAAGCCAAAACCAAACAGCAAATAGATATTAGCCAGGTGAAGAGTATACAAGCCAGATTACTGCAAACTGGTGCTGTGAATGAGCATTTGCCCTTTTAACAAGCACTTTAGTAATGCTCAAGCATGATGGACTTCAAGAGCCCCTGCTCTGGGGCCTCAGCTGACCCAAAATATACCCCAGTCTCCCCATCCACCACCTGTGGGGAAGACTCTCTCTCTCTGCTCTCCCACTCAGCCCTGAACAGGGATGGGGTGAGGTCAGGGGAGGCCCCTTATTACTGAGCCTCCCCACCCATTTGGACACCCATTTGGACACATGAGCTCCTTTCTACCACCATGCAGAATCAACTAAATCAAGCATGTAGCTTGTATCTAGGTTAGATTTTTCTCCTCCTTCAGTGAGCTTTCTCCACCTTTTCCTTTCCTCTGACCCTGCTCTATTTTCTGACACAGACCAAGGCTATAGCTTTGCATTCTAGTTGCTAATTTATTGGCCATTGAATTGTAGAAGGCCAGTTTTCTCATGAAAACGTCTTAAGTGTATGTTGCACTCATTCAGTGTTTTCTAGGAGGAAAAGGCATCTACATTTTTCATTTCTTATCTTCATCAGCACTAAAAGTTTTTGTTTTTGTTTTGTTTTTAAGTATCTTTCCATCAGAATAAAAGAGAGAGAATAGTCCACAGTAGCATTCCTCAAATATCACAACTGGAATAAAACCAAACACTGTAACAAGTTTGGGACTGTTTCTTAGGGAAGCTCTAGTAGATTCTTACAATTTGGCTCCTTTGCAAGGTTAACGAGAGTAACATTTAAAAAGTATATGATCACAGATGTTAGAGCTTTTCAGAATCTTGGAGGTTATGGAGATTCGGAAAGACCATCCCCTCCTTTTTTTCACAGATGAGGACAAGTAAATCTGGAGGTGAGGTGAGTTACATAGTCATTCTTAGCCAGATGATTCAAAACTCCTGTCATTCCTCAAAAACTGTTATTTATTTTTAATGACTTTGGTTCTCCACCTTACTTTGCATTTATGCTCCTTCCAGTCTCTTCAGGTTTCTCCTCCTTATTTGTTGCCCCGTAACTCACAGGAAACCCAGCACCCTCCTTCCTCTGCGGAGTTGGTCCGGGTCTCAGAGAAATGAGGGTCACCTTATAGCAGGACCGGGGGACCTGCCCCTACCTTGAAGCTCAGGCTTCAGAGTCTTTTTTGAAAGGTTATGCATGTCTTCAACACACCGAAAAGAAAAAAAATATATATTTTAAAGCCGTTTTCATTCGTTGTCTTCAGTCTAAAAATAGGGTGACAGAGGGATCGTGGGACAGGCAGCAGGAGCAGGGAGGAGTCGGTTGCCACAGTAACCAGTGAGCCATTTCGCTGCATTTGCCTTGACTGTGTGATTTCTGGGAGTTCTTCCCCCTTTCCTGCTCCTGTGCGTGGGGTGAGGGTAGGTGGTGGAGGCATTTTTAGATTATATAACATGGAACCAGATTCCTTACTTCCGGACTCTCCGTGAAGATGCTGTTCCCTTTTACTCCCCCACCCCCCTGCAGACAGCCTTGGGTCATCGGCTTTGCTGGGGACTAAGAGAAAAGATTACGATCACACTCATCTCCGTGTACAGTACTGCCTGTCTTGAACACTTCCCAATTTTTGACAACCTAGTTCCATAGAAATATCTGCCTCCACCCCCTCCCTCCCAGTTCCGATCAGGTCCTCAAATGCCCTGGGCTCCAACAACCCACCAGGAGGCTACCGCCTGGAGCTTTCTTCTGTTCCGGAGAAGAGAGAGGCAGCCCTGTGTGCGGGTCATGCAGGGAAGTGGCCCTGACGCTGACCGGGTTCTGCTGTCCTGACCGCAAGCTCCACCCTCTCCCGATCTGCAGATCCTGGGATCCGGGTACAGCCCACATCAGAGTGTAAAGGGCACTGGCTTTGAAGGCAGACAGACTTGTGCTTGAACTGTGAACCCACCACCTTGGGCTAATCGTTCCTTGACCTTTCTGAGCCTGTGTCTGGCATGTATTAGGCACCGGATGGATGTTAATCCCTTCTACTCCTTCCCTGGTTCTGTCCGTCTGGACCTCCTTCTCCCCTCCCAGCTGTTGTCTGGCTCTGGTTGACCGAGGCAGGCTCACTCCTGTATGGCGTTTTGGAAGAGCTAACGTATACATTTGAGGGGTCACCCTCTCCGTTAAAGGACCTTTTCCACCCGACCCTCCACAGTCCTCCTCCTCCTCCCTGGCTGCCTCGCATCCTCACATCACACCCCTCCAGGCTTCAGACCTTTCCTGACTTCTTTTCATCGAAACACATCTGTTCTCGATCCCATTCATGGAGAAAGAGCACAGTAGGTGCCTGCATAGCTCATCAGGTTTCAATCAAAGTGTAAAAGTGTGTTCAACGTATCCAAATGTGTTAAAGTGATGCATGAAAAGCTCCAGTCCTTACTGCTTATTAGGGTGATTGGGAATGAACGAGAAGTCGAATGGGATGTATTAGTTAGAAGTGTTTTAGTTGCAGTGATGGAAATCCAACCTGGACTCACCTAAGCATAAAAAGAATATATTAGCTAAAGTAAGTGGGAAGTTCAGGAACGGAGCTGTCCACAGGATCCCAGAGATCCAACTACTAGTGTCAGAACTTTTTCTGTTCATTCATTCTGCTTGTCTCTGAGTGGCTTTATCCTCAGCTTACCATAGTCAGACTTTCTCAAAGTGGATAACCTGGCCTCAGATTTACATCTTTCCAGCTTCTATGACCTAAGAGGCAAGACTCCTTCTCTTCCAACTCCAAATTGGATAATTCCAGGGAAAAGCTTTGGTTAGCTTGGTTTGGGTCTTATACTCACCCTGGACCAATCCCTTTGGCCAGGAGAATGGGGTCCTATCTGACCATGTTGCGTCCCATGTCAGAGAGGTGACAAGCCACCAGGATGCATGATTCACGTGGGGGGAGGATCAGTTCCAGAATGCTGGTGGAAGGCAGAAACAATAGCGGTTCACTTCAGAAGAATAACTGAGATGAGTAATGCCTGAACAGTCAGAAGAGTGCCTGGGGAGAGGCAGAGGTAGGTACAAAGCCAGTGCTTGATTGACTCTGAGGAAGAAGACAAGGCTCTTGCCCTCAGGGAGCTCTGAATTCAGTGCAGGAGAGGACTAAGAACACAAAGAGAAAGAGATGGAATTGGAAGCATTGGCCAAAATGCACATACATAGCCAGAGAGGGATTGCGGGAGGACTGAAAGTGAAAACTTAAAGTTGTGCACCCTGTGTCAAAGGAACCGGCTATTTATAACACCATCATATCTCAGGTTGGGTTCTGTGGACCTCCAGTGTTCCATTTGATGCTACTAGGTCCTCATAGGGAAAAATGAAAAAGGAAAAGAAAGGAAAGAAAAGAAAAGGAAGGAGAAGGAAAGGAAAGGAAGGAAAAGGACTCTGGCCATGTTTTGGATTTGGAAACTATGGCTTAAAGTTAATTAGTTTTTAAAAATTTTTTGTTCTCTTTATTATAGTAATGCTCATCCACACTTATTTGACAATAGAACAAACCCTCCTAATCACAGACCACTTACCAGCCTCTTGAAGTGGCCCCTGTTCCATAGATTGTATTTTGGAAAATACGCCATAGAGGTATCCACACAAATCATGGTAACAATTAGAACGTCACATTCAGAAGGACCTTTAGAAGTGTCTGAACACTCTTTTTTTTTTTTAACATCTTTATTGGAGTATAATTGCTTTACAATGGTGTGTTAGTTTCTGCAAAGTGAATCAGTTATACATATACATATGTTCTCATATCTCTTCCCTCTTGCGTCTCCCTCCCTCCCACCCTCCCTATCCCACCCCTCTAGGTGGTCACACAGCACTGAGCTGATCTCCCTGTGCTATGCGGCTGCTTCCCACTAGCTATCTATTTTATGTTTGGTAGTGTATAAATGTCCATGCCACTCTCTCACTTTGTCACAGCTTACCCATCCCCCTCCCCATATCCTCAAGTCCATTCTCTACTAGGTCTGTGTCTTTATTCCTGTTTTACCCCTAGGTTCTTCATGACCTTTTTTTTTTTTTCTTAGATTCCATATATATGTGTTAGCATACGGTATTTGTTTTTCTCTTTCTGACTTACTTCACTCTGTAGGACAGACTCTAGGTCCATCCACCTCACTACAAATAACTCAATTTCATTTCCTTTTATGGCTGAATATTCCGTTGTATATATATGCCACATCTTCTTTATCCATTCATCTGTTGATGGACACTTAGGTTGCTTCCATGTCCTGGCTATTGTAAATAGTGGTCAAATGAACATTTTGGTACATGACTCTTTTTGAATTATGGTTTTCTCAGAGTATATGCCCAGTAGCGGGATTGCTGGGTCATATGGTAGTTCTATTTTTAGTTTTTTAAGGAACCTCCATACTGTTCTCCATAGTGGCTGTATCCATTTACATTCCCACCAACAGTGCAAGAGGGTTCCCTTTTCTCCGCACCCTCTCCAGCATTTATTGTTTCTAGATTTTTTGATGATGGCCATTGTGACCGATGTGAGATGATATCTCATTGTAGTTTTGATTTGCATTTCTCTAATGATTAATGATGTTGAGCATTCTTTCATGTGTTTGTTGGCAATCTGTATATCTTCTTTGGAGAAATGTCTATTTAGGTCTTCTGCCCATTTTTGGATTGGGTTATTTGTTTTTTTGTTACTGAGCTGCATGAGCTGCTTGTAAATTTTGGAGATTAATCCTTTGTCAGTTGCTTCATTTGCAAATATTTTCTCCCATTCTGAGGGTTGTCTTTTGGTCTTGTTTCCTTTGCTGTGCAAAAGCTTTTAAGTTTCATTAGGTCCCATGTGTTTATTTTTGTTTTTATTTCCATTTCTCTAGGAGGTGGGTCAAAAAGGATCTTGCTGTGATTTATGTCATAGAGTTGAACACTCATTTTTTAAAATTAAACTTGTTAAGATAATTCTAGATTCACATGAGTTGTAAGAAATATTACAGAAAAATCCTGTGTACCCGTTACCTTGTTTAATGGTAACATCTTGGGAAACAATAGTATACGGTGCCTATCAGGTTACTAACATTGATTTGGTCAAGGTATTGAACATTTTCATCACCATAAGGTCCTTCACGTTGCCCTTTTATAGTTATACTTACTTTCCCTCTGCCCTACCCCCTCCTTGATCCCTGGAAACCATTTCAGGGATTTGATATTTGTCATTTCAAGAACGTTATGTAGTTAGAATCATACAGTATGTAACCTTTTGTGATTGGCTTTTTTTTCACTCAGCATAATTCTATGGAGAATATGTGTACCAATAGTTTGTTCTTTTTTATTGCTAAGTAGTATTCTATGGTACGATTCTATCACAGTTTGTTTAACCATTTATCCATTGAAGGACATCTGGATTCTTTCCAGTTTGGGGCTATTATGAATAAAGCTGCAATAAACATTCATGTACAAGTTTTTGTGTGAACATGTGTTATTTCTCTGACATACATACCCAGATTGTGATTGCCTGGGTGACAGGATACTTGCATGTTTAAGTTTGGAGAGTTCTTTATGTCATTCTAGATACTAGTCCTCTGTTGGATGTACAGTTTGCAAATAGTTTCTCCAGTTTATAGCTTGCTTTTTCATCTGAAGAGAGCCTTTCACAGAGCAAAATTTTTAATTTTTTTAAAGCCAAATGTATCCATTTTTCCTGTTGTGGATTATGCTTTTGGTGTTAAGCATAAGAACTCTTTGTGTATCCCTAGATCCTGAAGATTTTCTCCTATAAAAGTTTTATAGTTTTATGTTTTACATTTGAGTGTGTGACCCATTTTGAGTTAAGTTTTGTATAAGGAGTGAGACTTAGGTCAAGGTTTATTATTGTCACTTTTTGCTTATGGATGTCTAATTGCTCCAGCACCATTTGTTGAAAAAGATATCTTTCCTCTATTGCATTGCTTTTGTACCTTTGTCAAAAATCTGTTGGGTCTGTTTCTGTGCTCTCTATTCTGCTCCACTGATCTGTGTGTCTGTCTCTCTGCCAATACCACACAGTCTTCATTAATATTGCTGTATAATAAATATTAAAATCAGGTAAACTGATTGGTCCTGATGTTTTGGACTGAATGGTTTTGTCTCTGCTACTCCCCAAATGTATATGTTGAAGCCCTAACCCCCCAATGTGGCTGTGTTTGGAGATAGGGCCTATAAGGAGGTAATTAAGGCTAAATGAGGTCTTTGGGTAGGGCTCTGATCCAATAGGATTAGTGTCCTTATAAGAAGAGACATCAGAGAGCTTTCTTTCTCTCTCCTCCCTCATACACACTCAGAGCAAGGGCTATGGGAGGTGAGGGCCTAGCAAGAAGGTGGCTATCTGCAAGCCAGAAAGAGAACTTTCATCAGAAACTGAACCCTGCAGGAATCTTGATCTTGGACTTTTCAGCCTCTAGAACTGTGAGAATATTAATTTCTGTTGTTTAAGTCACCCAGTCTGTGCTGTTTTGTTATGGGAGCCCTAGTGACTAATATATTCACTTTAATCTTTTTTTTTCCAAACAATTTTTAACTTATCCTAGTTCCTTTGTCTTTCCATATATGTTTTAGAATAATCTTGTCTATACCTAATAAAAATATTGCTGGGATTGTGATAGGAATTATGTTAAACTTTTACATTAATTTGCGGGAGAATTAACATCTTTACCAGGCTGAGCCTTTCCATCCGGGAACACAATACGTCTCTCCATTTATTTAGGTCTTTAATTTTTTTCACCAGTGTTTTTTAGTTTCAGCATACAAACTCTGTACATATATATATATATATTTTTTGTTGTTGTTGTTGTTGGGGGTAGGAGTTTATTTATTTATTTATTTATTTTTGCTGTGTTGGGTCTTCGTTTCTGTGCAAGGGCTTTCTCTAGTTGTGGCAAGTGGGGGCCACTCTTCATCGCAGTGCGCAGGCCTCTCACTATCGTGGCCTCTCTTGTTGCAGAGCACAGGCTCCAGACGCGCAGGCTCAGTAGTTGTGGCTCATGGGCCTAGTAGCTCCGCGGCACGTTGGATCTTCCCAGACCAGGGCTCAAACCCATGTCCCCTGCATTAGCAGGCAGATTCTCAACCACTGTGCCACCAGGGAAGCCCCGTACATATATTTTTTAAGATTTACACCTAAGTATTTCTTTTTATAAAAACAATTTTAAATAGTATTGTATTTTTAATTTTGATATTTATTTGTTCATTGTTAGTATATGTAAATACAAGTGAATTTTATATGTTTATCTTGTGCCCTGTGACCTTGCTGGATTCACTTATTAGTACTAGGTGGAGTTTTTGTAAATTCCATGGGATTGTATATGTTCACAATCATGTTATCTGCATATAGGACAGTTTTATTTCTTTCTTTCTAATCTGCATGCCTTTTATTTCTTTTTCTTGCCTTATTATACTAGCTAGAACTTCAAACACTATATTGAATAAGAGCAGTGAGAGTGGGCATCCTTACCTTGTTCTTGATCTTAGGGTTAAAACATTCAGTCTTTTACCATTAACTGTAATTCTGAAGCTTGTTTGTAGATGTTCTTTATTGAATTGAGGGAGATCCTTTCCATTCCATATTTCTGAGAGTTTTTTTTTCTTTCTTTAATAAATGGTGTTGAACTCTGTCAAATGCTTTTTCTGCATTGATTATGTCATGTGAGTTTTCTTGTATAGCCTAATTTGATGAATTACCATTATTTATTTTCAATATTGAACCAGTTTTGCATCTCTGGAATAAACCCTGCTTGGTCATGGTGTATAATTCTTTTAAAATATTGCCAGGGACTTCCCTGGTGGCGCGTGGTTAAGAATCCACCTGCCAATGCAGAGGACACGGGTTTGATCCCTGGTCCGGGAAGATCCCACATGCCACAGAGCAACTAAGCCCAGATGCCACAACTACCGAAGCCCGTGCACCCTAGATCCCATGCACTGCAACTACTGAGCCTGTGTGCCGCAACTGCTGAAGCCCACGTGCCTACAGTCTGTGCTCCACAACACGAGAAGCCACTGCAATGAGAAGCCCACGCACCACAATGAAGAGTAGGCCTCACCACAACTAGAGAAAGCCTGCATGCAGCAACGAATGCCCAACACAGCCAAAAAGAAAAACTAAATAAATATTGCCAGTTCTGAAGCAGAATCTGGCCTCTCTACCCTGACACTGAATTAAATATCAGAGACAGAGTTTTGGGTGAAGTAGAAAAGAATAGCTTTATTGCTTTGCCAGGCAAAGGGAGCTACAGGGGGCTAATGCTCTCAAAACTGTGTGTCCCTACCTAGAGGGGGTAGTGAGGAGTTTTACAGTAATGGTTCAAACAGGGCGTGATCAGCTCATGGACATTCTTCTGATTGGTTGTGGTGAGGTAAGTGGGAGCATTATCAATCTTCTGGTTCCAACCTGTCTGGGGTCTACATGCTTGTGGGCAGCATACAGCTAACTTCTCCCACCTGGTGGGGGTTTCAGTATCTGCAAAACAGCTCAAAGATATTGTTACGTGTATCCCTTGAAGGGGAGCCAGAACCCTGCCCGAAGGCTGCACTGTTGTTTCTTGTCTGTTCCTCCCTTGTCTCTGCATCGCATCCACTCCTCTCCCTTCCCTAATTAACAACTGTTTGAACTTGCCCATTGGAACTCAGGGAAGGTCATGGAGGCTGAATGAATCCTGTTTCCTCTAATCAAGCAATGGGGGACACAGAAAGGCTTTTGGAGCTCCACAGGGTCCGGCTCAGTTTCAGCTCTATTTGGTAACACTTTGTTAAGTATTTTTGTGTCTGTATTCATGATGGACATTGGATTTTTTTTTTTGTCTTTTTCTAGTTTTGGTATGAGGCTAATACTATCCTCATAAAATGAATTGGGAAGTGTTTCCTTGTCTTGCATTATCTGGAAGAGATTGTGTGGAATTGGTGTTACTTCTCCTTTAAATATTTGTGGAACCATCTGGGCCTGGAGATTCATTTTTTGGAAGATTTTCAAATTATGAATTCAAATTTCTTAATGATTCTAGGACTATTCACATATTTATTTTATTCTGCATAAGCTGTGATCGTTTGTGCTATTTTTCTGAGGAATGGGTTCATTTCACCTAAGTTGTCAAATGTATGTATAGAGTTGTTTGTAGTTTTGCCTTATTATCTTTTTGAGGTATGCAGAACCTGTAGTAATATATCCAGTTACGTTCCTGATCCTGGTAATTCAGTCTTCTCTCTTTTTCTTCTTTGTAAGTCTTGCTAGAGGTTTGTCAATTTTACTGATTTTTGAAAAAAACCTGAAATCTTTTATCATTGATTTTCTCTACTGTCTTTCTATTTTCAATTTTATTTATTTTTGCTTTTATCTTTATTATCTCCTTTCTTCTACTTACTTGGAGTTTATTTTGCTCTTCATTTTCTAAGTTCTTAAGATGAAAGGTTAAATTATTTATGTGAGACTTTCCTCTTTTCTAATATATGCATTTAACGCTACAAATTTCTCTCTTAGCACTTCTTTAGCTGTGTCCCACAAATTTTGGTATGTTCTATTTTCATTTTCTTTCACTTCAATGTATTTTTAAAAATTTACCTTGAGATTTCTTCTTTGACCCATATATTACCTAAAAATGTCCTGTTTGGGTTATAAGTACTTGGAAATTTTCTTTTTATCTTTCTGTTATTGATTTCTAGTTTGACTCCATTGTGGTCAGAGAACACACTCTGGTTTAGATTCTTTTAAATTTGTTGAGGTTTGTTTTATGGCCCAGGATTTGTTCTATCTTAATATATGTTCCATGGACACTTGAAAAGAATATATATTGTGCTGTTGTTGAGTGGAGTGTTCTATACATGTTTACTGATCCTCTTAGTTGATGGTGTCAGTGAGTTCTTCTATGTCCGTGCTGATTTTCTACATCGTTTTTCTATTAATTATTGAGAGAGGGGTGTTGAAGTCTCCAACTATGTTTTATGTTTTCAGTTTTATCAGTTTTTCCTTCACACATTTTCCTGTTCTTTTGTTTTGTGCCTATATATTTAGGATTTCTGTGCCTTCTTGGTCAGTTGACGTTTTATCATTATATAATATCCCTCTCTGTCTCTTTTAATTGTCTTTGCTTTAAAGTCTACTTTACCTGATGTTCATAGAGGCTTTCCTTTGATTAATGTTGGCATGATACATCTTTATCCATCCTTTTACTTTCCACCTGCCTGTATACGATTTTATTTGAAGTTAGTTTCTTTTAGACAGTGTAGAGTTAGATCATGTTTTTTAATCTACTCTGCTAATCTCTATCTTTTAATTGGTATATTTAGACCACTTATATTTAAAATAATTGTTGATGAATTAGGGCATAAGTCTGCCATTTTATGTTTTTGTTTCTGTTTGTTCTCTCTGTTGCTTTTTGTTTCTCTGTTTCTCTTTTTTCTGCATTTCTGTGGGTTACTTGAACATTTTTTAGAACTTCAGCTAGATTTATTTATAATGCTTTTAAATGTATCTCTTTGCATAGTTTAAGTGGTTTCCCTAAGTATTATTACATTCTACATCCATACCTTATTATAGTCTACTTCTATCATCATATTATCAGTTTGAGTGAAGTGTAGAAACCTTACTTCCCTTTTTTTTTAACCCATTCCCATTTATAATATAATCTCTTAAATATTTCCTCTACATATATTCAGAGCCAAATCAGGCCACGTTATATTTTTTATTTTGATCATCAAACATAATTTACAAAACTCAAAAGGAGAAAACCTATTGTATTACTCAGTTTTTCTTACTCTGTTCTTTCTTCCATCCTGATGTTCCCAGGTTTATATTTTTAATAATTTCCATTCTGTTTAAATAACTTCTTTTAGAATAAATCTGCTGAAAGAAAAGAATAGATCTGCTGGCAACAAGTTCTCTTAGTTTCTCTTCATCTGAGAATGTTGTGATTTCCTCTTATTCTTTTATTTATTTATTTATTTATTTTTTGAGGTACGCAGGCCTCTCACTGCTGTGGCCTCTCCCGTTGTGGAGCACAGGCTCCGGATGCGCAGGCTCAGTGGCCACGGCTCACGGGCCCAGCCGCTCCGCAGCATGTGGGATCTTCCCGGACCGGGGCACGAACCCGTGTCCCCTGCATCGGCAGGCAGACTCTCAACAACTGCGCCACCAGGGAAGCCCTCCTCTTATTCTTGAAAGATATTTTTGATGGATATAGGATTCTAGATTTACAAATTTATCTTTCAGCACTTGAGAAATGCTGTGCCATTTTATTCTGGCCTCTAAGGCTTTGGTGAGGAATCCAGTGTCTTTTGAGTTGTTTTTCTCCTATTGATAAGGTGCCATTTTTCTTTAGCTACTTTCACGATTTTTCTTTAGTTTTCACAAGTTTGACTATGATGTATCTTGGTGTAGATTTCTTTGGGAATAATAAGGCCTTTAAGATTTGGGCATTTTCAGAGCCAGGTTATTCAGGGAGGAAACAGTATTTTCACTCTTTTTGTCAGGGAGAAGCTCATCTATAGGATTGTCTATCCTGTAACTGTAAATGCCTGTGTAAATATTTCTGGCACTTGAACTTAGAAGAAAATTTATCTGTTCCTTAAGAGCGGGGTCCAGAGTCCTCTGGATGTCCAGTGGTTAGGACTCGGCACTTTCACTACGGTGGCCTGGGTTCAGTCCCTGGTCGGGGAATTAAGGTCCTGCAAGCCATGTGGCATGGCTAAATAAATAAAGAGCAGGGCCCATGTTGATTTTTTAAAAATATATTGACAATAGCGTCTAACAGTGGCCATTACCAACTTGATTCGTAAGTGAACTTTATGAACAAATATCCCCCTGAGAGAGACTGCCCCAGCTGGGTGGCCTGAGCAATCCTGTTTTCCTCCTTGACTTAGAAATTTCTTACCTTGATTATTTGCCTTCCTCTTGCCACAGAAGTTCCCTGTTACTCAATTTTAGGTGTAAAAGCTGGAGTGACCCCAAGCTTGGTTCCAGGCTCTTGACTTTCCTTTACCTACCTCCCTCTCTTTGCAATCATATCTAATTTAATTGTTTTAAATAACATCTATATGCTGATGGCTTATTTATATCTCTAGTCCTGATTTCTTTCTGAACTTCAGACTCAGAGTTGGATTAATCTCTACCACATTTGTAACTGTTTTCTATTTGTTGCTCTTGTTCTTTGTTCTTATTTTTGTCTTCCACTCTTTCTGCCTTTTTTGGTTTTAACTGAGCATGTCATATGATTCCATTTTCTTTCCTTTCTCTGCATTTCAGCTACACTTCTTTTTTTTTTTTTTTTTTTTTTTTTTTTACCGGTACGCGGGGCTCTCACTGTTGTGGCCTCTCCCGTTGCAGAGCACAGGCTCCGGACGCGCAGGCTCAGCGGCCATGGCTCACGGGCCCAGCCGCTCCGCGGCATGTGGGATCTTCCTGGACCGGGGCACAAACCTGCGTCCCCTGCATCGGCAAGCGGACTCTCAACCACTGCGCCACCAGGAAAGCCCTTCAGCTACACTTCTTTTTCTTCTTTTTTAAATTACTTTTTTAGTAGCTACCCTAGAGTTTATAATATACATTTGTAATGAATCCAAGTTCACTTTCAAATAACACTAAGCCTCTTCATGGGTAGTGCAAGTATCTTCCAGTAACAGAGAAATGCTCCTTCCCCTTCCCAAATCTTGTGTCATTGCTGCCATTCATTTCACTTATACAAGCATGCATACACACACACACACACACACACACACACACACACACACACAAAATTGAATACATTGTTGCTATTATTAAACAAGCTGTTATCTGTTCTTTTAAGGATAAGAAAAATAAAAGTATTTTATTTTATTTTATTTATTTATTTATTTTTGTGGTACGTGGGCCTCCCACTGTTGTGGCCTCTCCTGTTGCGGAGCACAGGCTCTGGACGCGCAGGCTCAGCGGCCATGGCTCACAGGCCTAGCCGCTCCGTGGCATGTGGGCTCTTCCCAGACCGGGGCACGAACCCGTGTGCCCTGCATCGGCAGGCAGACTCTCAACCACTGCGCCACCAGGGAAGCCCCCTATTTTATTTTTTTAACTTTCATTTATTCCTTCTCTGGTGCTCTTCCTTTCTTTATGTAGATCCAAGTTTCTGATGAGTATCATTTTCCTCAGAAGAACTTCTTTTAACATATCTTACAAGACAGGTTTACTGGCAACAAATTCTCTCAATTTTTGCTAGTCTGAGAAAGTCTTTTTTTTCCCCTTCACTTTTGAGGGATAATTTTACAGAGTACAGAATGGTAAATTGGTGTTTTTTTTAATTTCAATACTTTAAATATTTCACTCCATTCTCTTCACATTTGCATGGTTTCTGAGGTGACACTGGATGTAATTCTTTATTATTTGGAGGGGGTGTTTATCTAGTTTGGTGTTCTATGAGCTTCCTGGATCTGTGTTTGATGTCTGACGTTAATTTGGAGAAATTCGGTCATTATTGCTGCAAATTTTTCTTTTATTCCTTTTTGTCTTTCTTCTCCTCCAGTATTCCCATGATATTTATGTTACATCTTTTGTAGTTGTCCCACGGTTCTTGGATATTCCATTCTATTCTGTGTTTTTCAGGTTTTTTTCCCTTTGCTTTTCCATCTTAGAAGTACCTGTATTGATGTATCTGCAAGCCATGTCCAGTCTACTAATAAGCCCATCAAAGGCATTCTTCATTTTTGGTATGGTGTTTTTGATCTCTAACATTTCTTTTTGATTTTTTCTTAGAATTTCCATCCCTCTGATTACATTGTCCATCAGTTCTTGCATATTGTCTGCTTTACCTGTTACAACCCTTACTATATTTATCATAGAAGTTTTAAAACGCCTGTCTGATAATTCCAACATCGCTGCCATATCAGTCTGGTTCTGATGCTTGTTCTGTTTCTTCAGATTGTGTTTTTGCATTTTAGTATGCTTTGTAGTTTTTTCTTCATAGCTGGACATGAGGTACTGAGCAAATGGAACTTCAGTAAACAGGTCTATGCTGTTGGGGGCAGAGGAGCATTCTCTTGTCCTGTGATTAGGTCTCAGTCTTTTATTGATCCTGTACCCTGGACTGGGAACTATCCCAGTGCTTCTCAGCCCTCCCCCTGCCCCCACAATGGGACAGGATGGGTAGAGCAGGCTAGAGTCGGCTATTTCCCTTCTCCTAGGTTAATTAGGCTCTGATAAAACCCCAGCAGGTTAGGCTCTGATTAAATAGTTTCTCTTGGAAGAAGGCCTTGTTAAGAACAGAATCTTCTTGAGTATTTCAAAATGTTTATTTCCCCATCCCTTTGCCAAAAGCACAAGGGAATTTTTTTCCCAATATTCACTCTGGTAGAATTCCTGGCAGTAAAACTCGAAAGTATAGGGATCCCTCACGACTGGTTCCCTTGGTTTTTTTAACTTTCAGACTTGTCCACACTGAGTCTCCTCAATTGATCAATTACGATTAAGATTTTCTACCCCAGACTACCGGGTAAGATGGCGGAAGAGTAACACGCGGAGATCACCTTCCTCCCCACGGATACACCAGAAATACAACTACACGTGGAACAACTCCTACAGAACACCTACTGAACGCTGGCAGAAGACCCCAGACCTCCCAAAAGGCAAGAAACTCCCCACATACCTGGGTGGGGCAAAGCGGAGAGATTCCCACAAAGAGGAGCAGTGCTGAGCGGCACTTACCAGCCCGAGAGGCTTGTCTGCTCGCCCGCCGGGGCAGGCGGCGCTGGAAGCTGAGGCTCGGGCTTCGGTCAGAGCGCAGGGAGAGGACTGGGGCTGGCGGCGAGAACTCAGCCTGAAGGGGGCTAATGTGCCACAGCTAGCCGGGAGGGAGTCCGGGAAAACTCTGGAGCTGCCGAAGAGGCAAGAGACTTTTTCTTCCCTCTTCGTTTCCTGGTGCGCGAGGAGAGGGGATTAAGAGCGCTGCTTAAAGGGGCTCCACAGACGGGCGCGAGTCGCGACTGAAAGCACGGAGCCCAGAGACGGGCGTGGGACGCTGGGGCTGCTGCTGCCACCGCCAAGAAGCCTGTGTGCGAGAGCAGGAGGTCACTGTCCACACCGCCCTTCCGGGAGCCTGTGCAGCCCACCACTGCCGGGGTCCTGGGATCCAGGGGCGGCTTCCCTGGGAGAACGCACGGCGCGCCTCGGGCTGGTGCAACGTCACGCCGATCTCTGCCACTGCAGGCTCGCCCCGCACTCCGTGCCCCTCCCTCCCGCCCGGCCTGAGTGAGCCAGAGTCCCCGAAGAGGCTGCTCCTTTAACCCTGTCCTGTCTGAGTGAAGAACAGACGCCCTCCGGCGACCTACACTCAGAGGCGGGGCCAAATCCAAAGCTGAGACCCAGGAGCTGTGAGAACAAAGAAGAGAAAGGGAAACCTCTCCCAGCAGCCTCAGAAGCAGCGGATTAAAGCTCCACAATCAACTTGATGTACCCTGCATCTGTGGAATACATGAATAGACAACAAATCATCCCAAATTGAGGAGCCAGGAGTCAGTGCTGTGCCTCTGAGGTGGGAGAGCCAACTTCAGGACACTGGTCCACAAGAGACCTCCCAGCTCCACATAATATCAAACGGCGAAAATCTTCCAGAGATCTCCATCTCAACACCAGCACCCAGCTTCACTCAACGACCAGCAAGCTACAGGGCTGGACACCCTATGCCAAACAACTAGCAAGACAGGAACACAACCCCACCCATTAGCAGAGAGGTGGCCTAAAATCATAAAAAGTCCGCAGACACCCCAAAACACACCACCAGACGTGGACCTGCCCACCAGAAAGACAAGATCCAGCCTCATCCACCAGAACACAGGCACTAGTCCCCTCCACCAGGAAGCCTACACAACCCACTAAACCAACCTTAGCCACTGGGGACAGACACCAAAAACAACGGGAACTGCGAACCTGGAGCCTGCAAAAAGGAGACCCCAAACACAGTAACATAAGCAAAATGAGAAGACAGAAAAACACACAGCAGGAGAAGGAGCAAGATAAAAACCCACCAGACCTAACAAATGAAGAGGTAATAGGCAGTCTACCTGAAAAAGAATTCAGAATAATGATGGTAAAGATGATCCAAGATTCTATTTCCAAGATCCAAAATCTTGGAAATAGAATAGACAAAATACAAGAAACAGTTAACAAGGACCTAGAAGAACTAAAGATGAATCAAGCATCGATTAAAAACACAATAAATGAAATGAAAAATACTCTAGATGGGATCAATAGCAGAATAACTGAGGCAGAAGAACGGATAAGTGAGGTGGAAGATAAAATAGTGGAAATAACTGCTGCAGAGCAAAATAAAGAAAAAAGAATGAAAAGAACAGAGGACAGTCTCAGAGACCTCTGGGACAACATTAAATGCACCAACATTCGAACTATAGAGGTTCCAGAAGAAGAAGAGAAAAAGAAAGGGACTGAGAAAATATTTGAAGAGATTATAGTTGAAAACTTCCCTAATATGGGAAAGGAAATAGTTAATCAAGTCCAGGAGGCACAGAGAGTCCCATACAGAATAAATCCAAGGAGAAATATGCCAAGACACATATTAATCAAACTGTCAAAAATTAAACACATAGAAATCATATTAAGAGCAGCAAGGCAAAAACAACAAATAACACACAAGGGAATCCCCATCAGGATAACAGCTGATCTCTCAGCAGAAACTCTACAAGCCAGAAGGGAGTGGCAGGACATAATTAAAGTGATGAAGGAGAAAAACCTGCAACCAAGATTACTCTACCCAGCAAGGATCTCATTCAGATTTGATGGAGAAATTAAAACGTTTACAGACAAGCAAAAGCTGAGAGAGTTCAGCACCACCAAACCAGCTTTACAACAAATGCTAAAGGAACTTCTCTAGGCAAGAAACACAACAGAAGGAAAAGACCTACAATAACGAACCCAAAACAATTAAGAAAATGGGAATAGGAACATACATATTGATAATTACCTTAAATGTAAATGGACTAAATGCTCCCACCAAAAGACACAGATTGGCTGAATGGATACAAAAACAAGACCCATATATATGCTGTCTATAAGAGACCCACTTCAGACCTAGAGACACATACAGACTGAAAGTAAGGGGATGGAAAAAGATATTCCATGCAAATGGAAACCAAAAGAAAGCTGGAGTAGCAATTCTCATATCAGACAAAATAGACTTTAAAATAAAGACTACTAGAAGAGACAAAGAAGGACACTACATAATGATCAAGGGATCAATCCAAGAAGAAGATATAACAATTGTAAATATTTATGCACCCAACATAGGAGCACCTCAATACATAAGGCAAATACTAACAGCCATAAAAGGAGAAATCGACAGTAACACAATCATAGTAGGGGACTTTAACACCCCACTTTCACCAATGGACAGATCATCCAAAATGAAAATAAATAAGGGAACACAAGCTTTAAATGATACATTAAACAAGATGGACTTAATTGATATTTATAGGACATTCCATCCAAAAACAACAGAATACACAGTTTTCTCAAGTGCTCATGGAACAATCTCCAGGATAGATCATATCTTGGGTCACAAATCAAGCCTTGGTAAATTTAAGAAAATTGAAATTGTATCAAGTATCTTTTCCGACCACAATGCTATGAGACTAGATATCAATTACAGGAAAAGAGCTGTAAAAAAAACAAACACATGGAGGCTAAACAATACACTACTTAACAACGAAGTGATCACTGAAGAAATCAAAGAGGAAATTAAAAAATACCTAGAAACAAATGACAATGGAGACACGACGACCCAAAACCTATGGGATGCAGCAAAAGCAGTTCTAAGAGGGAAGTTTATAGCAATACAATCCCACCTTAAGAAACAGGAAACATCTCGAATAAACAACCTAACCTTGCACCTAAAGCAATTAGAGAAAGAAGAACAAAAACATCCCAAAGTTAGCAGAAGGAAAGAAATCATAAAAATCAGATCAGAAATAAATGAAAAAGAAATGAAGGAAACGATAGCAAAGATCAATAAAACTAAAAGCTGGTTCTTTGAGAAGATAAACAAAATTGATAAACCATTAGCCAGACTCATCAAGAAAAAAAGGGAGAAGACTCAAATCAATAGAATTAGAAATGAAAAAGGAGAAGTAACAACTGACACTGCAGAAATACAAAAGATCATGAGAGATTACTACAAGCAACTCTATGCCAATAAAATGGACAACTTGGAAGAAATGGACAAATTCTTAGAAATGCACAACCTGCCAAGACTGAATCAGGAAGAAATAGAAAATATGAATAGACCAATCACAAGCACTGAAATTGAAACTGTGATAAAAAATCTTCCAACAAACAAAAGCCCAGGACCAGATGGGTTCACAGGCGAATTCTATCAATCATTTAGAGAAGAGCTAACACCCATCCTTCTCAAACTCTTCCAAAATATAGCAGAGGGAGGAACACTCCCAAACTCATTCTACGAGGCCACCATCACATTGATACCAAAACCAGACAAGGATGTCACAAAGAAAGAAAACTACAGGCCAATATCACTGATGAACATAGATGCAAAAATCCTCAACAAAATACTAGCAAACAGAATCCAACAGCACATTAAAAGGATCATACACCATGATCAAGTGGGGTTTATTCCAGGAATGCAAGGATTCTTCAATATACGCAAATCAATCAACGTGATACACCATATTAACAAATTGAAGGAGAAAAACCATATGATCATCTCAATAGATGCAGAGAAAGCTTTCGACAAAATTCAACACCCATTTATGATAAAAACCCTGCAGAAAGTAGGCATAGAGGGAACTTTCCTCAACATAATAAAGGCCATATATGACAAACCCACAGCCAGCATCGTCCTCAATGGTGAAAAACTGAAACCATTTCCACTAAGATCAGGAACAAGACAAGGTTGCCCACTCTCACCACTCTTATTCAACATAGTTTTGGAAGTTTTAGCCACAGCAATCAGAGAAGAAAAGGAAATAAAAGGAATCCAAATCGGAAGAGAAGAAGTAAAGCTGTCACTGTTTGCAGGTGACATGATACTATACATAGAGAATCCTAAAGATGCTACCAGAAATCTACTAGAGCTAATCAATGCATTTGGTAAAGTTGCAGGATACAAAATTAATGCACAGAAATCTCTGGCATTCCTATATACTAATGATGAAAAATCTGAAAGTGAAATCAAGGAAACACTCCCATTTACCACTGCAACAAAAAGAATAAAATATCTAGGAATAAACCTACCTAAGGAGACAAAAGACCTGTATGCAGAAAATTATAAGACACTGATGAAAGAAATTAAAGATGATACAAATAGATGGAGAGATGTACCATGTTCTTGGATTGGAAGAATCAACATTGTGAAAATGACTCTACTACCCAAAGCAATCTACAGACTCAATGCAATCCCTATCAAACTACCACTGGCATTTTTCACAGAACTAGAACAAAAAATTTCACAATTTGTATGGAAACACAAAAGACCCCGAATAGCCAAAGGAATCTTGAGAACGAAAAATGGAGCTGGAGGAATCAGGCTCCCTGACTTCAGACTATACTACAAAGCTACAGTAATCAAGACAGTTGGTAGTGGCACAAAAACAGAAAGATAGATCAATGGAACAGGATAGAATCCCCAGAGATAAACCCACACACATATGGTCACCTGATCTTTGATAAAGGAGGCAGGAATGTACAGTGGAGAAAGGACAGTCTCTTCAATAAGTGGTGCTGGGAAAACTGGACAGGGACATGTAAAAGTATGAGATTAGATCACTCCCTAGCACCATACACAAAAATAAGCTCAAAATGGATTAAAGACCTAAATGTAAGGCCAGACACTACCAAACTCTTAGAGGAAAACATAGGCAGAACACTCTATGACATAAATCACAGCAAGATCCTTTTTGACCCACCTCCTAGAGAAATGGAAACAAAGACAAAAATAAACACATGGGACCCAATGAAACTTCAAAGCTTTTGCACAGCAAAGGAAACCATAAACAAAACCAAAAGACAACCCTCAGAATGGGAGAAAATATTTGCAAATGAAGCAACTGACAAAGGATTAATCTCCAAAATTTATAAGCAGCTCATGCAGCTCAATAACAAAAAAACAAACAACCCAGTCCAAAAATGGGCAGAAGACCTAAATAGACATTTCTCCACAGAAGATATACAGACTGCCAACAAACACATGAAAGGATGCTCAACATCTTTACTCATTAGAGAAATGCAAATCAAAACTACAATGAGATATCATCTCACACCAGTCAGAATGGCCATCATCAAAAAATCTTGAAACAATAAATGCTGGAGAGGGTGTGGAAAAAAGGGAACACTCTTGCACTGCTGGTGGGAATGTGAATTGGTACAGCCACTATGGAGAACGGTATGGAGGTTCCTTAAAAAACTACAAATAGAACTACCATATGACCCAGCAATCCCACTACTGGGCATATACCCTGAGAAAACCATAATTCAAAAAGAGACATGTACCAAAATGTTCATAGCAGCCCTATTTACAATAGCCCAGAGATGGAAACAACCTAAGTGTCCATCATCAGATGAATGGGTAAAGAAGATGTGGCACATATATACAATGGAATATTACTCAGCCATAAAAAGAAATGAAATTGAGCTCTTTGTAATGAGGTGGATGGACCTAGAGTCTGTCCTACAGAGTGAAGTAAGTCAGAAAGAGAAAGACAAATACTGTATGCTGACACATATATATGGAATTTAAGAAAAAAAATGTCATGAAGAACATAGGGGTAAGACAGGAATAAAGACACAGACCTACTAGAGAACGGACTTGAGGATATGGGGAGGTGGAAGGGTAAGCTCTGACAAAGTGAAAGAGTGGCATGGACATATATACACTACCAAACGTAAGGTAGATAGCTAGTGGGAAGCAGCCGCATAGCACAGGGAGATCAGCTCAGTGCTTTGTGACCGCCTGGAGGGGTGGGATGTGGAGGGTGGGAGGGAGACGCAAAAGGGAGGGGAAAAAAAAAAAGATTTTCTACCCCAGCACTGTTTCTTACAGAAGTTTCTGCTCGTGGGCTTCTACTCTGGTAAGTTGTGATTGCCTATATTCACTTGTCTATTTCTCCAGTCTGAGGGGCAGAAGTTTGCTCTGTGACCTAACTTCTCTGCTTGATCTAAGAAGAGCTGTTGATCGTTCAGTTTGTTCAGCTTTTTGTTGTTAGAATGGAATGATGACTTCCAAGCCTCTTACATGCTGGACTGGAAACCAGAACTCCAAACTCATGTATGCTGATGCCCACCACCACACCACTCCCGTGTCCTAACCACCAGCAAGTCTCGTGGGTTCTACCACCAATACACAGCTGAATCCATCCACTTCTTTCCCACTTTGACTAATCAGAACAGTCAATTTAGCATTATCTTTTGCCTGAACAACTTCAACAGGTTTCTAAATCATCACTTAGCTGTTCTACTCTTGTGTGCCTATAATCAATTCTCCATTGGCAATGTTGAGTAATCTTTAAAACAAAAACCAGGGACTTCCCTGGTGGCGCAGTGGTTGAGAATCTGCCTGCCAATGCAGGGGACACAGGTTTGATCCCTGGTCCAGGAAGATCCCACATGCCATAGAGCAACTGAGCCCATGCGCCACAACTGCTGAGCCTGCGCTCTAGAGCCTGAGCCACAATTACTGAGCCCACGTGCTGCAACTACTGAAGCCCACGTGCTGCAACTACTGAAGCCTGCGTGCCTAGAGCCCATGCTCCACAACAAGAGAAGCCACTGCAATGAGAAGCCCACGCATCGCAGCGAGGAGTGGCCCCCTGCCTGCTGCAACTAGAGAAAGCCTGCGCACAGCAATGAAGACCCAACACAGCCAAAAATTAAAAAAAAAGAAAACAAACAAACAAACAGATGTAACTTCCTTTTAGAACTTACCAATGGCCTCCCATTGTACTTAGAATAAAATGCATTTTCAAGTAATGTTCTACAGGCCCTACCTGATATAACCTTCCTGCTTCTCTTAACTTATCTGTACCTCCTCAGCCACTGCACTCTAGTACAGACCTTCCATTTGCTTCTTGATGTGCATCTTATCAGCTTGGGCTGCTGTAACAATGACCATAGACTGGGTGACTTAAAAAACATATGTTTATTCCTCATAGTTATGGAGGCTGGAAGTCTGAGATCAGATTGCAGTATGGTCAGGTTTTGGTGAAGGCCCTTTATCTCTTCTAAGGGCACTAATTCCATTCATAAAGGCTCCACCCTCATGATCTACTCACCCCTGAAAGGCCCTACCTCTAAATACCATTACATTGTGGATTATATTTCAACATATGAATTTGGGGGGGGCACATAAAAATTCAGTACACAACAGTGTTCTAAGATTATATCAGCCTTGGGGCCTTAACACTAGCTCTTCCTCCTGCCTTAAAAGTCCCTCCCCAATTCTTCACATGGTCGACTCTGCCTTGTCATCCAGATCTCAGTGTAATTTGTGCTTCCTCAGTGTGATGGTTAGTTTATGGTCAACTTGGCTAAGCTAGAGTGCCCAGTTAGTCAAGCAAACACTAATATAGGTGTTGCTGTGAAGGTATTTTGTAGCTGTAGTTAATATTTACAACAGTTAACTTTAATAAAAGGAAATTTTCCTGAATAATGTGGGTGGTCCTCAGCCAATCAGTTGAAAAGGCTTAGGAGCAAAATTGAGGTTTCCCTGTGGAAGAAGAACTTCTTTCTCAAGACTGCAGCATCAGTTCCTGGCCAATTGATCCAGCATGCTGGTTTGCCCTACAGATTTTGGAGTTACCAATACCCACAACCACAGAAGCCAATTCCTTGAAATGTGTGTGTGTGTGTGTGTGTGTGTGTGTGTGTGTGTCCTCTATTTGGTCTGTTTCTCGGCTATTTCCTCAGTGACAGTGCACCTGACCTGTCGCTCTCTGTTAGCCCTTCTCCATGTCACTCTTTAGCATGTAACCCTGTTTCTGTTTTCTTTTTCTTTAAATTCAATAATTAATTAATTTATTTTTGGCTGCATTGGGTCTTCATTGCTGTGCACGGGCTCTCTCTAGTTGCGGCGAGCGGGGGCTACCCTTCATTGCGGTGCGCGGGCTTCCCATTGCGGTGGCTTCTCTTGTTGCAGAGCATGGGCTCTAGGCGTGCGGGCTTTGGTTGTTGTGGCACGTGGGCTCAGTAGTTGTGGCTCGCGGGCTCTAGAGTGCAGGCTCAGTAGTTGTGGTGCACAGGCTTAGTTGCTCCACCGCATGTGGGATCTTCCCAGACCAGGGATCGAACCCATGTCCCCTGCATTGGCAGGCAGATTCTTAACCACTGCGCCACCAGGAAAGTTCCTCAGCTGACTGTTAACTGAGGCAACTGGACCCCCTAGGCTCTCATGCTCCAGCAGGCCAGCCCAGGTATGTTCTTGTGCCAGCAGAAGAAGCATAAGAGCAGAAGCCCTTTTTCACGGTTATACCTGTGTCAGATCTGCTAACGTCCCATTAGCCAAAGCAAGTGACATGGCAAAACCATGAGAAATGTACACTCATCTGGCAAAGTGACATTGATACAGGGGAGGCAAAGAACTGGGACCATCAATGAGATTAATCTATTCAATTCCTCTCAGTCACTATCACATCCCTCACACTGAAGAAACAGAAGGGGCTCAGAACCTCAGCTGGACTCTACTGTGGGGTAATGGGAATCATTCTCCTTGGTCCTCTAGGAAGATCACAGGACTGAAACCAGAGGACTGGGTTGGAATCCAGATTCTTCCATATCTTTGTGATCTTGGTCAATTCACTTCAGCTTCATAAACCCCATCTGTTAAAGGGGTTAATATTATCTTTTGCACAGCATTGTGAAGGTCAAATTTTATGATTAGAGCATGTATAGCACTTGGTGTGGTATCAGTTCAATAAATATTTTCCTTATGCCAAAGATTGGCTATTCTCTTATGTATTCAAGTGGTAGAACTTGTCTTTTGCCTTTGCCTTTTACTAGTAAGAGGAAGATATTCCTCATTTTAATCAAATGGGTGGCACAGTCATCTGTAATATTTGAGGCATACACATATTTGCAGATGAGTGAAGGATGGCTCAGAAGCAGTGATAAGTTCATATCCTAGAGCACCCAATATTATTATAGTTGTTTCAAGTCCCAAAGAAACACAGTATTTATGAGTTACTGTTTTTCCAATTAAATATATTTAAAATTTCTTCTTTATTTGTACTATCTCAATATAGTTTACTCGAGCTGCATTGTGTGGAGATTCTTATTCATTATTTAAGGTCCCTCTTAAGAACACAGATGTCAAAGTCTTACCACTTCAAGGGATAGATAGGGCCCAAGACTAATCATGAGACAAATTTAAACTCCATTAATTGCCCAAATATGTAAGAGGCTGCATTAAGAACAAATGTGTTGTGTAATAAGTAAATACATTTTCCCCATTCACTTGCTTCAAATCCATTTAGGAAAAATAATCAGGGATAGTTCTTCGAGTTTTTATTTTAATGTTAGTAAAAGTGTAGTGGGACCATTAAAAACATTTGGTTATAAAGCTTAAAGACAAACATATCTTATCAGCCTCTTTTAAAGGTTCTTTAATGTATTCTTGTCTGTGTTGAAGCTGAAAGCAATGTCTAAATTTAAGTTGGTTTTTACTAACATTGCAAAATCCATCTGGGGCGAGTCTCAATAGCTGTCCTTTCTGTCCCTCAAATGATGTGAGGTCCATCAATCAGATGGTGGGGAACAAAGGGGAGGGTTGTGTTTTATTACCGTCAATCATATTTTTCAGTGAAACATGTTTAATGTTATAGAGAATGTCAGTTTATAATCAAGTGTTTCATGTTAAATAGTCTGAGAAACAATCAGTTCTTCCCATTTTCTCCTTAATCCCATTTAAAAATTTCTTGACTACTCTTACTCCTATATTTCAATCAGATGTTAAGTAGAAATTGCAATTGTGTTGTTGTCTGCTCTAGGTTTTATTTAAAATTCTGATGTTTTGTTTAGTATGCATTTTTTTCATTATTTTTAATTTAAAAATGTTGCCTCAAAATATTGTCTCAAATACTGAGCTCTTAGGCATCCCCCTAAATTTTGAATCTCCGGTAGATGCCTTAACTCACATACCCCTCCACCTGTTCCTGGATGGTTTTACAAGGCAAAAAAATATGAGGTTGAATTTTGTAGTCACTACCAAAGTAGCTTTTCAGAGAGACTCAGGGTCCTTTCTCAGGTGATTAAAAAGGAATTGTAGCAGTTAGGTATTGTTCCATTCCAACCACACCAAAACTTTTTAGCTAAAAACCGCCCATTTATTTAGCTCACAATTTTGTGGGTCAGCAATGAAGGTTGTGCTCAGCTGGGCAGTCGTTCTGGTTACAGCTGGGCTCTTGCATTTGCCTGTGGTTAACTGTGAGTCAGGTAGGCAGCTTTGCTGATCTTGGCTAGCAGGGTGGGGACTAGGTGAAACACAAGTGAGGGGTCGGACTTTATCTTCTAGGTAATGGGACAGAGAAAAGTTTTGTGTTTGGGAATAATAATAATAATGTTTTCATTAGATTTGCATTTATAAAGCCCACTCTGAGTAAAATATAAAGGTGAAGTGGAGAGAAGAGTTAGTAGGCTGCTCCAAGTGAAATATTTTGAGGGTCTGAACTAAAACAATGGCAATGGAAAAGTTAAGGAAGTTAATGGCTGTACTATATTAATAAGGGCATTCATTTGACCCAGGATCACACTTTGCATTAATGTCTTTCTATCTGGAACAGCTGTTCAATTTTTCCTCAATTTTTCTGACCTTGGCACTTAAAAATAATAAACCAATTCTTTTGTAGAATGTCTATGAATTTATAGTATTTGGCCATTTTGAATAATATGGCTGTTAACATTCTCATTCATGTATTTTGGTATATATACATATATATATTTTTTTCCCTCCTTGGCAATATAGCTGAGGATGACATTTCCGGTTCAAAGACTATGTTTATTATAAATCTTGTGGACAATGTCACACTCTTTTTTAAAGTAGTTGTGCCAATTTAGAACCCATTAGCAGTGTATGAGAGTTCCAGTTGCTCCATATCCATGGTATTAACAGACTTACATTTTAGCCATTTTGGTAGAGGTGTCACAGCATTTCATTGTGGATTTAATTTACATTTTCCTGAAGATGAATAAGTTTGAGCACATTTTCATATATTTGGATATCTTCTTCCATGTAGAACCTCTTCAAGTCTCTTTTTTACCTGATTGTCTTTTTATTGTTATTGAATTTATAGAGGGTCCTTATAAATTCAGGATACAAGTCCTTTGTCACTTATATATGATGTAATACTTTCTTTCACTCTGTGCCTTTCTTTTTCTCTTTCTTAATGGTTTATTAGATGAATAAAGTCCTTAATTTTAATATAATCCAATCTAATAAATTTCTATTTGAGTAATAATACTATATGTGTCCTGTTAAAGACATCTTTCCTACTCCAAAGACACAAAGTCTTCTTATGTTATCTGCTTTCTTTTTTTATTTAGTATTTGATTGTTTTATTTTTTTATGTTTATTTTTTACTTATTTTTTTTCTTATTAGTCATCCATTTTATACACATCAGTGTATACATGTCCATCCCAATCTCCCAATTCATCCCACCACCACCGCCCCGCCCCCCGCTTTCCCCCCTTGGTGTCCATATGTTTGTTCTCTACATCTGTGTCTCTATTTCTGCCTTGCAAACCGGTTCATCTGTAAAATTTTTCTAGATTCCACACATATGCATTAATATATGATATTTGTTTTTCTCTTTCTGACTTACTCTGTATGACAGTCTCTAGATCCATCCACATCTCTACAAATGACCCAATTTCATTCCTTTATATGGCTGAGTAATAGTCCATTGTATATATGTACCACATCTTCTTTATCCATTCATCTGTCGATGGGCATTTAGGTTGCTTCCATGACCTGGCTATTGTAAATAGTGCTGCAATGAACATTGGGGTGCATGTGTCTTTTTGAATTATGGTTTTCTCAGGGTATATGCCCATAGTGGGATTGCTGGGTCATATGGTAATTCTATTTTTAGTTTTTTAAGGAACCTCCATACAGTTCTGCATAGTGGCTGTATCAATTTACATTCCCACCAACAGTGCAAGAGGGTTCCCTTTTCTCCACACCCTCTCCAGCATGTGTTGTTTGTAGACTTTCTGATGATGCCCATTCTAACTGGTGTGAGGTGATACCTCATTGTAGTTTTGATTTTCATTTCTCTAATAATTAGTGATGTTGAGCAGCTTTTCATGTGCTTCTTGGCCATCTGAATGTCTTCTTTGGAGAAATGTCTATTTAGGTCTTCTGCCCATTTTTGGATTGGTTTTTTTTTTTTTTTAATATTGAGCTGCATGAGCTGTTTATATAGTTTGGAGATTAATCCTTTGTCTGATGATTCATTTGCAAGTATTTTCTCCCATTCTGAGGGTTGTCTTTTTGTCTTGTTTATGATTTCCTTTGCTGTGCAAAGGAAGTTTGCACAGCAAACTTTTTAAGTTTCAGTAGGTCCCATTTGTTTATTTTTGTTCCCATTAACTCTAAGTTTCATTAACTTTAAGTTTCATTAGGTCCCATATGTTTATTTTTGTCTTTATTTCCATTACTCTAGGAGGTGGATCAAAAAAGATCTTGCTGTGATTTATGTCAAAGAGTATTCTTCCTATGTTTTCCTCTAAGAGTTTTAGAGTGCCTGGACTTATTAGGTCTCTAATCCATTTTGAGTTTATTTTGTGTATGGTGTTAGGGAGTGTTCTAATTTCATTCTTTTACATGTAGCTGTCCAGTTTTCCCAGCACCATTTATTGAAGAGATTGTCTTTTCTCCATTGTATATCCTTGCCTCCTTTGTCATAGATTAGTTGACCATAGGTGCGTGGGTTTATCTCTGGGCTTTCTATCCTGTTCCATTGATCTATCTTTCTGTTTTTGTGCCAGTACCATATTGTCTTGATTACTGTAGCTTTGTAGTACAGTCTGAAGTCAGGGAGTCTGATTCCTCCAGCTCCATTATTTTCCCTCAAGACTGCTGTGGCTATTTAGGGTCTTTTGTGTCTCCATACAAATTTTAAGATATTTTGTTCTAGTTCTGTAAAAATTGCCATCGGTAATTTGATAGGGATTGCACTGAATCTGTAGATTGCTTTGGGTAGTATAGTCATTTTCACAATATTGATTCTTCCAGTCCAAGAACATGGTATATCTCTCCATCTGCTGGTATCATCTTTAATTTCTTTCATCAGTGTCTTATAGTTTTCTGCATACAGGTCTTTTGTCTCCCTAGGTAGGTTTATTCCTAGGTTTTTATTCTTTTTGTTGAAATGGTAAATGGGAGTGTTTCCTTAATTTCTCTTTCAGATTTTTCATCATTAGTGTATAGGAATGCAAGAGATTTCTGTGCATTAATTTTGTATCCTGCAACTTTACCAAATTCATTGATCAGCTCTAGTAGTTTTCTGGTGGCATCTTTAGGATACTCTATGTATAGTATCATGTCATCTGCAAACAGTGAGAGTTTTACTTCTTCTTTTCCAATTTGTATTCCTTTTATTTCTTTTTCTTCTCTGATTGTCATGGCTAGGACTTCCAAAATTATGTTGAATAATAGTGGTGAGAGTGGACATCCTTGTCTTGTTCCTGATCTTAGAGGAAATGCTTTCAGTTTTTCACCATTGAGAATGATGTTTTCTGTGGGTTTGTTGTATATGGCCTTTATTATGTTGAAGTAGGTTCCCTCAATGCCCACTTTCTGGAGAGTTTTTTTAATCGTAAATGGGTGTTGAATTTTGTCAGAAGCTTTTTCTGCATCTATTGAGATGATCGTATGGTTTTTCTCCTTCACTTGTTAATATGGTTTATCACATTGATTGATTTGCATATATTGGAGAATCCTTGCATTCCTGGGATAAACCCCACTTCATCATGGTGTATGATCCTGTTATCTTGTATCCTTAATGACAGTTTTCCTCTGCTTCATCTATAGTTAATGAGAGAGGTTGTTAAAGTTGCCCAGGGTGATTGTGGATTTGTCTGTTTCTCCTTAAAATTCTATTACTTTTAACTTTATATACTTCGAGGATGTGTTGTCAGGTGTACACATATAAAATTTTTATCTTCCTAGTGAATTAATAAATCTTTTATCATTGTGAAAGTTTCCTCTTAATGTATAGTAAATATTTTCCCATTTTGTCTACTTTGTCTGATGTTAATATAGTTACAACAACCCGCTTTTGGCTAGTATTTGTGTAGTATATTTATTTTGCATCCCTTTATTTTAAACCCTTTAGTCCTGTGTCAGTTATCTATTGATGTATAACAAACCCTGAACCTTAGGGTCTTAAAACAACAATGTATTATTATCACTCGTGGCTCAGCTCAGTAGTTCTCATTTGGAGGGGGGCCCCTCATGCAGCTGCAGTCATATGGTGACTGATGCTGGAATCATGTGTGGGCTTGATTTGGCTGGACGTCCAAAATATCTTCTTCCCTCACTTGTTTGACCTCTCAGCTGGAGTGGGTGAAGTAGCTGAAGGATGATCAGTCATCACTCTTTCTTCATAGGACCTCTGTATGTGGCTAGCTCAGGCTTTCTCACAGCATGTCAAGCTCAGAGTAGCTGGATTTCTTGCATGGTGGCTGGCTTCTCGCAGGGGCATGTTCCAAGAGACTAAGGCAGAAGCTGCAGGCTTCCTATGACCTGGCTATGGAAGACATGTAGCACTGACTCTGCTGTATTCTGTTAGTCCAAAGTGAGTTAGAGGGTTGGCTCAGAATCAAAGAGGATGAGGCTGCACAAGAGTGCAAGTACTGGGAAGTGTGTTTCACTAAGGGCTATTATTGAAAAGCTGGTTACCACACACAGTTTGCTCTCTGGCCTGCAGTGGTTTCTATCCCTTCCACATGAATCTATCCATCGAGGCCCCCAAAGTCTCATTCCACTGTGGCATTAAGTTCCTTCCTGAAGTCCAGGATCTCATTATCTGAATTATATCCAGGTACAGATGAGGCTTATTGGGTATATTACTTGGGTACAGTTCCTTTCAATCTATGTTTCTGAAAGCATGGTGATTTTAGGGTATTTATACTTCTTACATGGTGACTATCTTTCCCCAGAGCATATTTTCTAAGAAATTAGGTACATGATACAAGGCTTATTTTGACCTACCCTTGGAAGTCACAAAGCATCACTTATATTACATTTTATTACTCAAAGCAAGCCACAAATTCATCCCAGATTCAAGGAGGGGAGACTAGAAAAGGCTGTGAATACTGGGAGGTGGGATCACTGAGGAGAGGACATATGTAACCTTATATTTTACATGTGTTAGTTGTAAGTAGTATATAGTTGCTATCTTTAAATCCATTCTAAAAACATATTTTTGAAAAAAATTAAAACATTTAGACCATTTACATTTAATCTGGTTATGGGTATATTTTGAGTTTTATTATTCTACCTCACTACTTCTTTTCTATTTATTTCACTTATCCTGTACTCCTTTTTCTTTCCTTTCTTGATTTCTTTTATATTAAATCACTTGTATTATTTTGCCTTTTCTCCTCTATTAGCTTGGTTACATTTTACTCTTTCTGAGTAGTTAGTAATGAGTTATTAATGAGCATCTGAATTCTTGAAGGATAATTTCATGTCTGAGTCTTTTTTTTTTTAACTGATAAATGTGCATATTTATTACTAGCATTGTGACTCCATACAGGATTTCCAGTTCCATGGATTAGGAGGGGAAGATCACGGTATAAGCCTCCTCTTATCCTTTACAAAGGAGCATGGCAGGAACTGAAGGCCATTGTGACTAAAAGGAAGCTCCACGAGATTAACCACATATAACTATGACCTTGCCTCCAGGGAGGACTAAGAATGCCTCCCCAAGATCCAACAGATTGTACTTGGGTATGAAGGGAACTGCTTAGGACCCTCCTTTTTATGCTCCCATGAGTCATTGCTTTCCTTTCTTCTCCTACTTTCCTATTCTTATAATAGGACAATTCTATATACTGAGCATATGAGGCAGGTATGATAAGATTTAAAACATTGCCCCTTTGTGGCCAGTGTTCACCCTTAAGCTCAGATTACTAAAAACGTGTATCTAGAAATAAATCAAAACAAAACAGATGTCTTCTTGTAGATGAAATCGCTAAAATTTTGGCCTCTTTATTGATCTCAGGTCATACATTTGCCTTGAAAAAAATACAATAAACAGTTCCAATTAAGAGTTACAGAAACTCAGTTTTTCTTCCAGATCTCTAAACGCTCATGGAGAGTGAATTCCATGATACATAGCACACAGCATATACTTGAGAGTCGGTCCCACAGGAAATACTCATATAAGCAAAACAAGATTTTGTTTCTCATTACATAATGTTTGTTTCTCATTACATAATGTTTCTCATTACAAACTCAAACATCGCCTGAGTTTATCTAGTCAACACACTTGTTTTAAAAAAAATAATCTGTGATTAAAAGCACTATCATATTTCTTAGGTGCCATTCTCATTCAAATCATACCCAAAAAGTCTAGAAATAACTCAAAACTAGAAAATGGCCCAAATGTTAAGGCTGCCTACGGCTCTTGCTACAAAGCAGTTGCCAGTCTGATGACAGGAATTATAGGGTTCTTCTTGATTTCAAAAGAATTTACCAGAAGGAGGTGGAGGGCCAAGAAATGCACCTGCCTGCTTGGTGGCAGCTTGTAAAGGGGCAAGGCTGAGAATCTTCTGGATGTTCCGTCCAATTACATGGTAGAGAGAATACACAGGAAGATGAAGGAACAGTCTGTGTTGTCATCCTCCAGCAGACTTCCGTGAGATAGTCCTTGGATGTAGGAAAGGGGGATGAAAGGGGACCTTTGTCACCATTCTACCATCAAATATGGAATTAACATTCCCGTTTGGGAAGTAAAACAAACGCCAGTTGCAAACACAGATTTCATTCAGACCATCTCCATTGTTATTCTTCAGTTTCTCTTTTTGCCCATTTTCTCTTTCTTCCTTCCTTCCTTCCTTCCTACCAGCTGACTCTTACTGTTTCTTTCTTCTTTCCAGTTTTTTACCCTGTTTTTCCACTTCTGCCTTCAGTCTCCTGTACTTGTCTGTCCTGTAAACCAGGACCCCGGTTACTCCCTTGGCGAGAATAGGAGGCACAAGAAGACAAAGATGATGAGCAGTGTGTCCACGACCCGGGCGTTCATCTGAGGCTTCTGTCTCTACACTCCCATCCCCCGGGGGAGGGGGGGAAGCTCTTGAAAAGCCAGGAAAAGAGAAGAAAAAACGACTTCCCTAGATTTCAGGATCACAGAGTCCTGAGTCGTTTTTGTCTGTCAGTTGCCAAGTGAGGTTTTTGCAGCTATAAACATTCAATAAGAGCTGAAAAAATAAATGTTTGCCCTTCAGAGATGATCTTTGTGCCTTCCTGTCCCCCTTGCTCTGTTCATTAATTACCTGAGGAGTTCTGATACTGATTGCTGAAAAGACTCACAGGACTCACATCGTTTATACTCATGGAACAGTTTTATTACAAGCAAAGGATACAGGACAACAATATCAGGAAAAGGATATGCATTTAAAGTGCCTGAAGATTTCATGTCCAGGTTTCTTTGTCTACTCACTGCTAGGCTGGATAAGACATGCTTTGTCTCCAGGTCTCAAACCACCACTACCGTGTGTGCAAAGCACCTATTAACAGAAAGCCCAAAGACTGCTCCTGGTCCAGGTTTCTTGTAGTGAGCTGGTCATATTAGACATATTACATTTATGTGATCAGACTTAACCATCAAACTTACCTGGCTCCACCAAACCAAGTACAAATCCTAAATCCAATCAGTAAACAGTGCTGATAGGCTGGCGCATGCTACTCCCAAACAACCACAGACCCACGATTTGTCTTTCCTTAATATGTTACATAGTGTGGGTGAAAGGTTACTATTATTATGTGCCAGGAAGCTCTGGAAATAAGCATCCCAGAACAGCTGGGATTGTTGCTAAATAACGGATGAGAAGGCTAATGTCAGGACCCTTCTCCGTTTCCAGAGCGCCCAAAATTCTTTGAAACCCTGTACGTGTGAAACATCGTTGTTTAATTGAGCTAAACATAAGTTTCCCTGCAAATAAACCCAGCCAAATTTTGAAATACATTTTTGGGATGTAGCTACCTATTTTGGAAAGCACAGCTTGCCGTTGCCCATCCTCAGACTAAGATGGCTTAATCTCTTCTGGCTTCTCTGAAGGCTGTTAATGTATTACTAATTTTTCCCAATTCCCAAACCCCATACAGTCTTTTCAAAGGTCTCATGCCCTGTAACATCTCTGCATCACCTTCTACTAATGCTATAGGTATACCTATATAATCGATCTAAATAACCTGGAACGGTTATTTAGATAAATATTTGGAATGGCTAAAATAACAAGCTTTATTTTTTTCCTGTTATACTCAAGATAGTCTCTTTACCAAAAATGCTTTCCTGTTATCTCCACCTTTTAAATTTTTTCTGTCCTTTAAGGTATGACCCCAAATACCTCTTCCTTAATACAGTCTTTCCCATACGCCAGTCTCCCCTTTCTGACTTTCTTCTGAATTCACTGTCATTTATTGAAAAGAACATTAGGCATATGTAAGAATTCTCTGGATTCTGTCACAGTATGACTTTGAACAAGACACCTCAATTTATCTGGGCCTGTTTCTCTCATCATACAAACCTTAACCAATGTTACAAATTTTATATATGTTTGTTGTAACAAATATCATTTAAAAATTTACTCTCCGTAAGTAAGATTTTTCCACTCCTCCCCAGTTCTGCTTCTGTTAAGAGTTTGCTTCAAATATAGAAACCCATGTTCCGGCAGTAGGATTATGTGCCTTTGCTCTTAAAGTTCCGTGTTATTAACAAGGTTCCTCAGTAAGCCTGCATCTTACTACTTGCCCCTTCTCACTCCTCCCACCACTTGATTTTAGCCCTACAAGTTTTGTTTTGTTTTTGTTTTTGTCTGTGTGTGTGTGTGGTGGGATCTGGTTGCTGTTATTTGTTTTTTAGTTTCTTTGCACCTTGCCCCTACTTTTCCTCTGCTTTGCTACACAATCTCCTCAACTCCAGCTTTCCTTAGCTAACTCTTATTCAGCTAAAATGTCATGGCCGCGATGGTCTTCTCTGTCCCCCTGCAAGGTTGGGTGCCTTAGATTTACTTTCTATTTCATTTGTCACACTTGTAGCTTAACAAACATTATCTGCCAGAAAAGCCTGATAGCACTGTGGTTAAGAGCTTGGGCTCTAGAGACAGCAAACCTGGTTTGAATGTTGCCTCTTCCACTTCTGAGCTGTAATAGTCCTGGCAACTCTTATCACCTCTTTAAGCAAAAAAAACAGATGTAACTCACTTGGCATATACACTGGACACATGTTGTATATTTTTAATATTATTAGTCAGCAATGGTTTGTATCACTGACTGTTGTGTCCTTGGTTCCTTCCAGAATACTTGCCAAGTTATAAATAGTTATTGAATAAGTGAACAGAGTGTATAAAAAGATTAAAACATTTTCTTGTGACAAAAAAGTTTGCTTCAGATCCTTAAAGGTATTTCTATACCCATTTAAATTAAAAATTTAAAAAGATATTTCTATATTCACAAAATACATGCATACAAACACACATGATATGCACATACACGTTCACACATTTGTGACTTCTTATAATAAGCAATATATATTATAGACATTTTCTCTCATTTTAAAATAGTTTTTATTACTTTAAAAATATTTACATACATTGAATTTTGGGGGTGTACAGTTCTGTGAGTTTTAACACATATATAGATTTGTGTAACCAAAACCATATTTAGAATAGAGAACATTTATGTGCATCACTCCCAAAATTCCCTTTTGCTGCCCCTTTGTAGTTAAACCCTTCCTTCCCCTTCAACCTTGGCAACTATTCTTATAATTTTGTCTTTGCCAGACTGTCATTTACAAGCACACCTCATTTTATTGCATTTTGCTTTATTACGCTTCGCAGACATTGAGTTTTTTTTTACAAATTGAAGGTTTGTGGCAACCCTGCCTCGAGCAGGTCTGTTGGTGCCATTTTTCCAACAGCATTTACTCACTTTGTGTCTCTGTGTTACATTTTGGTAATTCTCGAAATATTTGAACCCTCCACCAGCAAAAAGATTATGACTTGCTGAAGGCTTACATGATAGTTAGCATTTTTTAGCAATAAAGTATTTTTTAATTAAGGTATGTAAATTATTTTTTGAGATAGAATGCTCTTGCACACTTAATAGAATACAGTGTAGTGTAACATAACTTTTACATGCCTTGGGAAGCCAAAAAATTTGTGTGATTTGCTTTGTTGTGATATTCGCTTTATTTCAGTGGTCTGGAACTGAACCCACAAGATCTCTGATGTGTGTCTGTAAATGGAATTATACAGTATGTGACATTTTGAGAATGGGTCCTTTCACTCAGCATGATTGCATTTACATAGAAAATCTTGAGAAATCTACTAAATAGCTCCTAGCACTAATATGTGAATTTAGGAAAATTACAGGATACAAGTCCAACATTAAAAAAATCAATCATATTTTTATATACTAGCAATGAAAATTTTCTCAATTCTTCATATGTCAAGTAATTTGGATTGCATCATTAACATTGCATCATTTGACTGCTATGTTATGAGAATCTGTATCTTGTTTGAATCATATGGAGAAGGTGGATTTTTTTGCTTGTTTTGGTAGGCATATTAGTTATATACTGCTACATAACAAGTTACCCCAAACCCAGTAGCTTAAAACAGCACACGTTTATTATCTCACAATTTCTGGGGGTCAGAAATCTGCGGGTGACTTTGCTGAGTGGTGGACTTTGCTCTGGAGCTCTCATGATGCTGCAAAGTGCTTGCCTGGGCTGCAGTCAGCAGAGGCTTGACTGTGTCTTGAGGATCCACTTCCGAGCTCACTTACGTGGATGCTGACAGGACACTTCAGCTCCTTCACACTCCACGGGGTTCCTCATGACATGGCTTCCCTCAGATGGAGTGATCCAAGAGAGAGTGAACCCAAGACTGCAGCCACAGTCATTACACCCTCCAAAGTGGCAGATAATCACTTCTGCCGTATTTTGTCAGGCCACAGACCAACCTTGGTACAGCGTGGGAAGGAACAACACAAGGGTGTGAATACCAGGATGTGGGGTGATGGGGGGAGGGAGGAAACCAGAGGACCTCCCCTGTTCTCTCCATACTATACGAGGCCCCACTTCTCACTCCTCAGACCGGAAAGGGAGAGCTTCTCTTGGCACTCTTTTTTTTTTTTTTTTTTTTTTTTGCTGTACACGGGCCTCTCAGTGTTGTGGCCTCTCCCGTTGTGGAGCACAGGCTCCGGACGCGCAGGCTCAGTGGCCATGGCTCACGGGCCCAGCCGCTCCGCGGCATGTGGGATCCTCCCGGACCGGGGCACGAACCCGTGTCCCCTGCATCGGCAGGCAGACTCTCAACCACTGCGCCACCAGGGAAGCCCGGCACTCTTGCTCTCTATGCCACGTCCAGAGCTCTGCGATTTGAGTTGCTTTTAGTCCAGGCTGGGAGATGAGGAAGGAAACAGACCAACAACCCAGGAAATTCACCACCAGATCGTTCGTAATTCAAGATCTCTTTTCTCCATCTTCCTGCTCCCATTCACTTTTCAGAGTCTTCAGGTAATTTCTCCATGTATTTTGTCCAGGTTTTTATTTCCATTCAGTCTAGGCTTGCCAGATAAAGCACAAGACATCCAGTATAACTTTTTAGTGTAAGTTTATCTCAAATATTGTGTGGGACACACACTAAAAAAATTAACTGTTTATCTGATAATCAAATGTAAATGGATGGTCTGTACTTTTATTTGCTCCATCTGGCAATCCTAATTCACTGGGAGACCGGGTAGAGTGGCCTTACTCCATCTTTCCCAGAGAGGAACTTCGTCTTATGATTTTTAACAGCTGCCTACTGTTCCCTTGTACGGAGAGACATAATGTATCTAGCCACTCCACTATCGATGGCTATTTACGCAGTTTCTAGTTTTCTTCTCTTTCAAATAATGTAACAGTGACATTCATTTATATTTATCTTTGTGTACTTTGAGGCTGTTTCTTTATGCCAAATAGCGAAGTGCCACTGCCTATCTCAAAGGGTTGTTGTGAGAATCAAATGATATAATGAGTGTGACTATGCTTAGTAAGCTGTTAAAGACTGTAGAAATAACTTCTCAGCACTTGCCTTGTACTGAATTGCAATGGACTTACGAGCATACCTGCTTAGCTTTCCTACCCGGTTAAAAAAATTCCAGGTGCAGATGGATTTTTGTCTTCCACAGCTTTGTAATCACCTCTACCAAGTTCTATCACAGTACTTTGCCATTAAATGACTTTAAATAAATGCTAGTTGAATAAGAGAATGAAAATTTGCCCATTTCTTCTAACATTCTCTTCCTCCTTGTTTGTTTGTTTATGTATTTGTTTATTTGGCCACGCGGCATGTGGGATCTTAGTTTCCCCTACCGGGGTTCGAACCTGCTCCCCCTGCATTGGAAGTGTGGTATCTTAACCACTGGACAGCCAGGGAAGTCCCTCCCTCCTCTTTTAGATATAGATCATTAATTATGTTTATCTTAGTTCTCTTTTCTCAATTCACCTATTTTTAAAAACTAATTTCCTAAAATAATTGATCTTCAAGTTTTCACATGTGTTTTTGCCAAGTTTCCTGGTGATTCAGATGATTAGCCAGACCCACGAACTCCTGACCTAATGCACTGTCCCAGTAATGCAGGCATTGGCATTTTTTCTACCCTATCGGAGACTGAGGGTCAGCTGACCTTGCCTCAAATCAGGTGGGGAACTCACTCCTCCAGGATTCCCATGGTTGCAAGTGACAAAAAATTCAACTTAGATTAGTTTACGTGTAAAGGTGGGTACACATGGCTGAGAAACCCAGAGGTAGCACTAGCTTGATCTAATGGCTCAGATGATGTCACCAAGGTGATCACATGGATCTGCCTTCCTAGGTAAAAAGCTTCATGCCTAGGGGGCCCCTCCCACTCTGGATTTTCCTTCCAGATGGCAAAATGGCTGTCGCAATTCTAGATCTTGCATCTTCAAACTATACATTCTAGAGAAAAACATCTCTTTAAGTGACTCTTGAAGAAGAGAGAGGAATTTTCTTCTTCCCAGAAGTTCCTGCAAACATTGTCTCTGATTCCTAGTCAAATTAGTCTGGCCAGAGGAATGGGTTACACGGATTGGCTTAATCTGACTGGCTTAAGTCACACCAGCCCTTGGTTTGGGAGGGTCTAATTCTTCCAAACTCTGGATAAGAATGAGAAATAGCTTTTTCAGAGGAAAGTCAGAACACTTTTAGGAAATGGAAAGGACGCTGGGCAGCCCAACAATGCCAAATGTTCTCTATAGGATCCTTCTATGTTTCAATTTCATTTCACATATCTACTGAAAGCTCCTTATTTTTTTCTCATCTCAATAACTTGATTTCTCTGCATCAATACCAAATCCGTTTGATAGAAGCCTGCTCAATGGTAGTTCTGTTTAATGAAAATGTTTTTCTAAGAGTCAAGTAATTTCCTTTCAGACGCAGGTGAATTGTAATTACTCATTTTAAAAAAGAAGCAAGTCTCCTCAACCATCACCATTGAAAATCTTACCATTATCCACCTTTGCATTAAATACAAAGTGAAAATACCAACTTCCTTATCCACAGGCAGATTTAACATATGGTTGCAGGTGGTTTCTCACTTTTAAATTGAATTTAATTATGATGATTCGACTGGGCAACAATTATCCTAAACTGAATAGGAGAGGATAACGTGCTTTTCATTAAAATGCAGACTCAATTGTGCAACTGAAAGCAGCTACCATGACTGGGAGCAACAAATTAAAAAAAAAAAAATCATGGACTTAAGAAAGGCCAACAGCCAGGAAGAAATGAGTATGTTCTCTCATTCCTTGGTTCTGTTACCAATGCCTTTTAAAAATAATTAAAAACAAAAAGATAAACAAACAAGCAGCAGCAGAGATTTGCAAACCAGGGAGAGCATAACCTATTCCACTTTCTAAGTAGTTCCCCTGCCTGAAGCGAAAGGAGCGTGAGCTACTGATAGGAAAATTGATACAAATGAAAGGGATGGGGGTTTTAAGGCTAATAGTCTCTGTTTCTTCCTCTTCACCCCATTTTTTGTTGTTCACTATATCATCTACAGTGACAGCCCACTGTAGATGGGCTGTCACTCCCCCTGTTGATAAACATAAAATGTCTTGATCTAGCAAAGAACAGGCAAATATGGATAACTCAGCTCCCCCAGGAGTGTGTTCATAGAACCATACCGGACAGCGGTCCTTGCTTCCAATGGGATGTCGGCTAAATGCTTCCAGGTAATTATTCTCTGGTTATCACACAACCATAAAGTCTTTGCAAGTCTCCTCCCCCCAAATTAATCCCCTCACATAACATCCAGTGGAAAAATAGTACAGAAAGTTTACTTGAATTTAGCAGGATAACATTTCATGACTTAGAAGCCAATCTGAGATAGAAATACAAGATTCTTTGGTCTTGGTCTTTGATTTTAATTTTTAATTTTAGACCTATATAATTTTTGCAATCATATTCATACCAGTGGGCAGCCAAAGCTTTAAAATATGTGCTAATATTTTAGGTCCATCTAAGAATGTTACATTGCAGGGGGGAGCTTAAGTGTACTCACAGTCAAGTGTTTAAGGCGTTGGCACTGAATCATTTTAATAAAAGCATACAAGGACTTCTGTTCTATGAAGAGAGACTGTAGAGGACATCTGTTGATTTGAGGCCTCCTTTCCTCCTTCTTTTGGAAAAAATTCCTCAGATTTCTGTTGGAGACTCACCCTTTGTCTCACAGCCCCTGCGGAAGGTGGGCATGTGCTTCAGCTTGGCCAAAGAATACACTCAGACCCCTCGACCACAGGGATGTGATCAAGGATAAGCATCTGAAACAAGTCAGGCCAATCAGAGTGGAGCCCAGAGCATTTATCCTTCAAACTCCCCTCCAACTCCAGAGAGTGTAGGGCAGGAAGTGGCTGACAATCTTTCCTGCCACCAAGTGGACACCGACAATGAAAGCAACATGAAGGAGAGAGGAAGCCAGTGTGGAGAGAGAACAGGCTCTGGTGACGGAGTTTGAGCCCTTGGATTAGTCTGTGCCAGAAGCCAGCTCTAGGCCTGTTACATAGCTAGCAAGGGCCCTTTTTACCCAAGCTAGTTTGAGTTGGATCTTCTGTCATTTGGAACCAAAAAGCTCTTAAACTGATACAAATGTATTCTAGTCAAGTTATATGTATAAGACTTTTCCTTAACGGCAAGGCTATTGTCCCATTAACTCTCACTATAAAGCTTTCTCTAAGAAATATTTCCATAGGCTTGGAAATGAGATCAGTAACACGGCATCGCAGGACCCTGTGGTCAGTCAGCAAGCACGCTGTGTTTTGCAGTTAATGGGGATTTCTCCTTGTAGTCCTATGCTGGCAGTTTGGTTTGGTTTTCATCTTCCTTTAATCTGAAGACTTGCAATGGTTAACAGTGAGCTCCATCTTTTCATATTGCCATGTACACGTACACCTAGTATGTTAGCACTCAGAGCATCACATAATGTAGGACAAATTTGTTCCTCACTTTGTTGATCCTGTAAGCTCAGACTTTGGTATAGTTTATGTGAATGAAGGTTGTTTTCATACACACATTTAGTGAGTCTGAACCTGGGCACTTTTTAGCTCGAGGGCAGGAGGAGGAAGGAGACGCTGAGTGCCGTAGAGTCGTGGAAGTGACTATGGGAGCCATTCTGCTTCCTTGGGTGGTGGTAAGAGTAGTGGTTCAAAGCTAGACCTGAGCGTGTGCTTCTCAGTGCTCTGATCTGGGAAGAAGGATGAGAGCACCTCTGCTGTGAGGCCTGGACTCAGCAAGGGAGAGGGTTCCCACCAGTGCGGATACACGGGGGTGGGAAGGCAGGGGCTCCAGGTGTGTCGGGAAGGTGTAGCCACTGTCTCCTTTCTGGATCACTGGGGCAGCAACCATGGGCCCTGTCATTAGTCCTTAGTGATGGATGTCATTAGTGATGGATGCGTAGGTCAGTGCAGGTAGTGGGACCTGATTCCTTGTCTCATTGAAAGACAGAAAGTGGAAGGGTGTGTTATCTACAATAGCGCGATGATTTGGCTCTAGAGCTAAGAGGACTGGGTTCAAATTCTTTCTTTTTATTAAGAGAATTTTTTTTAAATATATTTATTTATTTATTTGGCTGCACGGGGTCTTAGTTGCGGCTCATGGGATCTTCATTGCTGCGTGCGGGATCTTCGTTGCTTCGTGCAGGATCTAGTTCCCTGACCAGGGATCAAACCTGGGCCCCCGGCATTGGGAGCGCAGGATCTTAACTGCTGGACCACCAGGGAAGTCTCTGGGTTCAAATTCTAAGACAGTTTTTGCAAGCTGTATGGCTTCTATAAGATGGAAACAATAACAGTACCTACCACACAGGTTGTTGTGATAATTAAAGGAGATAATTCTCATGAGAGCAATTAGCACAGTACCTGGCACATGATAAGTCTTCAGTAAATGTTAGCTTAAAAGGGTGAACAGGATACGCTATGTGAGGTTTTTCTAAAGTAAAAAAATCTTTCTATACTCAACTTCCATTTGCCCACGAGCCTCCCAGCAGCTACTTACCATCTCCAAGTTTCCCTGTCACACGGTTGAAAAATGACTCTAGATCACATTGCATTTCAAATCATCCAAGAACTGTGCAGCAAGCTCAGGATCTGAAATTAACTTTGCCTTTATATTGTTCATGCTAGTTGCTCTTCAAGTATAATTATAATCAGAAAGCTAGCACTAAAAATAGTACCAATTCTCATTTCTCCTCTCAGTGTTATCTGCTGCCATAGTGTTTCCCCGGCATGTTTATTTACTTGATTCACGACAGTGAATCTTTTCTCTTATTAGCCTGACAGCCATAGTTGGATTCCACAGGAACACTCCGTGCAGCTGGTAAAATCTTTAATACCGGTGAAGCACTGGAGGCCAGAGTCGCTGTTTCCCCCCGACCCCGAGAAGCTCAGTGGAAGCATGTATCTTGGTGAGAGTCGCCTGAACAATGTTGCTGTGGAAAAAAAGAGAGGCCCAGAGTAGGGCCTTCCCTTTGACAATTTCAGAACTCTTTTCCCTCTGAGTAGAATGACAGCATAGCCCTCAGATTTCTCCTTGTTCTCTTTGCTGCTCATTTGTGCGGTGTGTGCTTTGTGTGAATTTAGTGCCAAGCAGAGGCCGGATTGACAGCTCCTGGCACATGTCGCCCCCTCTCTGGTGTCTCTCCCTCACAACTTGGCAGTAAAAGAGAGGAGTCACTCGAGAACTCTGTCTAAAGTGTTTTTGATTATTACATGCCAAGATGTTGACCAGTCAGGTAAATCAAAACACTGTAACACCGGAAGCATCTTACCCTGGAGTTTTGACCCCTAAAATGTCTCTTTGTCCATCACAAACCTGAAGAGTTAGACTGAGATGATTTGGGGTCTCAATGGCGCTGTTAGGTGAGCACCAATTGATGTTAATTCGGTAATTATTCAGTTCTTTCCTCTTTCTCTCTAACAAACACCCCTTCTCCATTAAAAAGAAAAAAAAAAATCATTCACCCAACCGGGAGAAGAAGCAACAGGCAGCCTGAGGCCATGGCTCTGTAATCTGTGAGCTCCAAATGTTGGCTGTGAAGCTGGGGAGTTTGCAGCAGAAACTGAAGCAGCATCTGAGAGGGTGGGGGGCAGTGGGGAGTGGGAGGGAAGGGATAGAAAGGGAACAAAGTCAGAACAGGAATGGAAGCAAAAAAAAGTAAAGCCAACCAAACCAAACCAAGCCATTTCATATTCCACTTCTTCAGTCTCAGGAAAGAACAGTGTGCTGAGACTGGCCGGGCACTAGAGCAAGTGTGAGAGGCACAGAGGTTCTAGCCCTGGTTCTGCCTGTCACCAGCGCTAGGATCTCCGGCCAGGCTCTGGGCTGTTGTTACCACGTGCGTACAATGGAGGACACTTACTGCTGCCCGAGACATCTCCTAGGATTGATGAGAGGCTGAAATTATACGGAAATTTATGAAACACCACTTTAAAAACAGAAAAGGTTAATATCAAATGTAGCGTGTTATCAGTTCTTTTCCGGAGAATGTGCATCCAACATGCTACAAGTTCCTCTGTTTCTTCCCTTTCTCAGAAAATATAATGCTTACCTGAAGGCATCTGAGGCTTTACTCGGAATCTTCCATTGTCAAGTCACTGGCTGGCATTTTATCCTTAGCAAAGTAGTGAAGGCATGGACCCTGTTCTGCCACTAATTCACAAAGGTAAGAATGGCTTGGAGCAATTGGTCACATGTAGCCTGCAGCCAGGCTTTCTCACTGGAGATTACTGTCCAGTTGGCAGCCTCTCTCTGGCTAACCTCCAGGTATGACGTGGAGGGTGGTCGTCACGTCCTGCCATGTGCTGGGTGGGGAGGGACTCATTGTGGAAGGACATGGCTGGTGGGCTGAGGAGCTCTGTGGTCCCTCCGTGTGGCTTAGATTAGACCTGTAATGAAAACCGTTTCCTGTAGCTTGAGGAGAGGGTGGGAATCCTCAGCATCCATACCGCTCAGACTTAGCCAAACTACATTGCTGCCAAATGTTTGGGAAGTCCACCATTTCTACCCTGGAGCTTGCTTGGTAAGCCTCTGGGACTTAAGTTCCACATAAATCTTAATTCAAATTAAGGATCAGGTCAGAGATTTTTGTAATACTCCCTTGTCTGACTACTCAGGCAAGATTTGGGGAACCCCTATAACTCCCCTATAACTTTCTGTTCCTTATGGCATGCTGGGACAGGGAGATATAGCATCTCCAACGTGATCCTTTTCTACCAGTCATGGCAAGAGAATGCTATGTGCATTGTAATCATTCATACTTAGTGACAGTCTTCCCTCATTGTTTTAATGTCCAAGCTCTTCACTTCTCACACAGTATTAATTTATTGTGTGCCTGTTAAATGTATAGCACCACAAAACCAACAGGTATTTGTTAAGTATCTTGAGGACCATGTGCTCTCAAGGGGTTTTCATTGTTGGGCCTGAGACATATGAGATATTTCTCTAAAAATGTGGTATGGGACATCTTAATGCCAAATGAGTGGTAGAGAGAATAAGCCCTATAGGAGCTCAGAGGATGAGGAGATCCATGCAGACTAGCGTGGTCTAGGAAGAGTTCACAGAGGAGAGGGGACTTAAATTGGGCTTTGAATGAGTGTCAGTAGAACCTGGAAGGCACGGAGAAAGTGAAGGACATATCATATGGGGGACCCAGGGGGAACAAAGGTACAGAAGCACACTTGCACAGGGTTGAGACTGACTCAAGAGCAGAATGGCGGTTCAGTATAGTGGTTAAGAGCGTGGGCTTTGGAGTTAATCTGCTACCTATTATCTCTGTGACCTTGGGAAAGTTAGTGATCACCTCTTAGCATCATTTTTTGTTTGTTTGTTTTATAAAATGAAGATAATTCTTGCCTTGAGTGGGTTGTCATGCGGAGTAAATGACATAATGTGTATAAAGTCTTTAGCACAGTACCTGGCACATAGTAAGCCTTCAATAAATGGTAGTAATTATTAGTTATACTGATAACAGTTGGGTTGTGGAATTTATCTTTTTTTTTCTGGGGAAAACGAGAAGCCACTAACGATATGTGTACAAGGATATCACATGATCAAAACAATCTTTTTGGAAGGTGAATGAAGCAGTGGTATAAAGAATTTGCAGAGAGAGAAGAGGCTAGATGTAGGAATTCCACTAGAAAACAACTTTAACCATTCAGCCATCAATTAATGACCTTAATCATGGTGGAGACAAGGAAGAGATGGAAAGAAAAGAGACTTACATTGATTTTCACAATTGGATGTAAGGGATGAGACTGGAAATTTTCCATGATCAGAGTGTAAGCTTCTTGAGGACAGGAGCTGTATTTTAATTCTCTTCATCCCCAGTGCTTAGTACATTGCCTGGTATACTGCAGTCATTAGTAAATGCTATTGAATGAATGAGTGAACAAGGGAGTGAGTGAATAAACGAGAAAAAGAAAAATGACTCGTAGGTCATGAGCATAGGTTGTTGAAAAAACGGCAGTTGCCAATGACCAAATTCACTCCTTTCTTGGAGTCTTTTTGGTATCTATGTAATCTTTGCCTATGATACTCAAGCATAGACATTTACATACTAAGTAACACAAGGCCCTACCAGTAGATAATTGCTCCTTTCTAAGGAAATGGTTCTAACTTTAATGAGGGTGGCTAAACGGAGAGCTTTAGTTTAGGGATTTTTGTTTGATTTTGTTTTTTAACTTGAATATTTTACATATGAAGTATGTTTTCTTTAGGATTACTAAAACTAAAACCTATGCAAGTTTTTATTTATAGAATGGGATTAAGAGATCATCTCCATTTTTACATTTGTATAATTCTGTCCCTTTTCTCCTTTTTCGAATTCACAAGAAATTGGAATAAATTGATTTGTTTCTTTAGACCAATAACTTTTGTGGAAAACTCAACTCTTTGGTTTCTGAAAATGGAGGAAAAGATTTGAATATGATCAAGAACCAGGGATTTTGCTCTTATCCAAATGTGAATATTCACTATCAATCTGTAGGCCACAACCTGAAACTATTTTCTAAAAGATATCAACTTCCTTAGATTTAAATTCACTCAAAGGCCTTGTTCGTATTTTTCAGAGAACCAAAAAAGAGACTCAGGCACAATGACATCTGCCCATGGGACACCTAACTTTAATCCTTGATTCAGCCTTTGCAGAAATTACCATGACATTGTAAAGTTCGGTAATGCTTATTTGCTGGACATTTACTAAGATCATTTTCCCTTTCAGTAACAAAACCGAAACAATTCCCAGACTTGTCCTGAATGAAATAGGTGAAATTTAGCCACATGACTGTGTGAGCTGTTACTGAAAACAAGATGCCCTCAGGAGCTGTTCAACAGCATTCACCTTTCCCTGCACAAATATAATAGAAAATGATTTTGTTACCTGCAGCCTTTTTTCTGGGCCCTGAACTGTGGTAATTATGTAAGATCCCAGCTCTTTTAACTAAGATTTCTCATACAAAATTAGTATATTATAGTAATTTGTAGAGGGGTATAGATTTTTGATGTCACAGGGAACAAGGAAATAGAATGGCCAGAGCTGCCCTGGTGGGCAGTGGAGAAAAGACCTTGTACTTGGTGCCACAGACCATCAAATGCCCAGTTTCCTAAGAAACCAATTGCAGGTATCATCATCTACACTTTCTTCCTCCTACTGCCACCACTAAGGCTGATCCTGACAGCACAGGGTTGATGTCCATGTGATAAGAGCATGGGGCGATAGGGACAGGGAGAGCTTTCATCAGTGAAATCATTATTGACAGAGACTTGCTTATATCTGATGTTAGCACTGATCTGGGCAGTAGGTGGAACCATGAAGAAATGTAAGATACCAGCTTTTCTGATCTCACTATAAAATGAGACACCCCCCCCCCACGAGGAACCCATAGAGCCAGCCTTGGGCTTCTACCTAGCCAAAGGTGGGATTGGGACCTGCATTTAGACTTATTTTTTAGGAGCCAGGAACAAACACCAACTCAAGGCAGCTTATGTGGGAAAGGGAATTTATTGGATGAATACTAAAGTATGTCACAGAGTCTAATGGGGAGTTGAACACCCACTCTTCAGGAAGGGTGGGGACCAGTGTGTCTCTGGGGACCTCAGAGTAGTCATAGCCTTTCCTCCAGAGCCATACCGTTAAACAGACTCAGTTCTCAAAGATTTCCAGTTTCTGGGTTTCCATTCAATATTTCATATTCACCACTGAGAGACAAACTTGCCCAATTTGTACTAGTATCCATTCTTGGATATCCATTCTTGGACTAATTAATTATGGCCCCCAGGGCAGAGTCAAGCAATAGAAATTTGGCTCCCAGAAATCGCTCCTATGGTGAGCTCGAGCAGTTCTGTGAGACGTTAATATAATAAGCATATGCTATTTATCTATTAACATCCCATTACTCTGCAATAAGCCTGGGGAATTGAGAGAGCATCCCTTAAAAATGGAGGAAACTCATCATTCCCTGGGGCATTAAAGATGGCTTCAGATCTTTGGGGAATCTCCACTATTTCCTCAAAATAATGGGCCATGAAATCCCTCATCACTAGTTTATCAGTTATGTATATGCTGCATAACAAATAAACCCCAAACTTAGTGGCTTAAAACAACAACTGTTTTTATTTGCTCATCCTTGTCTGGGTCAGCAATTTGGGATGAGCTTAACTGCTCACTTCTACTGGTGTCATCTGGAGTCACTCATGTGGCTCAGTCTCCTGGAGGCTTGAATGGTGCTGGATAGTTCAAGGTGGCTTCACTCACCTGCTGTTCGGTATCGAATTTCAGCTGGGACCCTTTCCCCATGGTCCTTCATCCTCAAGCAAGAGAGCTAGGCTCCCTCACATGGCATCACCATGTTTCAAGAGGCATCTTGAGGCCTGGCCTTGGAAGTTCCACTATGTTACATTGCTGCATTCTACTGTTCAAAGGAAATCACAAGGTCAGCCAAGACTCAAGGGTGGGGGACGTAGACTCTCTCACTAGAAAGAATGGCAAAGTCATGAGCATACAGGGATAAAAGGTTTTGTAGCCATCTTTGCAAATAACCTACCATTCTTGGGACCTACCTGCATTAAAACAAAAGCAAAAAACATTCAAGCAGTTATAGCCAATATCTAGACATGGAGAAAGTTGAATGACATGGTATTATAAAGTCCCTGTGAGAAGTTAGTAGCCAATAAAAATAAAAATAAAAATAACCCTTAAAATTTCTGTAATTCACAGGAAAGTTGTGACTAATTCACATACAAAATAATGAGATAAAGGGGGCTTGGATTGTAGACCCAGTCTTGTTACTGATTTTCTGTGTTAAGTTTACAAAGCACTTAACCTCTGAGTCTCAGGTTCCCTATGGATCAAATAAGGAAATGTATAAATCACACAACTTCAGTGAGAAAGAGTTCTGTGAGCTGTAAAAATGCTATATACAAGAAAAAGTCATTAAAAAGAATTCAAATCATGAAATCTCATTTCCTTCTCTCCTCTAGTTATGTGGTTTAAAACAAGGAATGATCTTATGCTTATGTTGCTACAAAAGATATGTTTTTACAAAAATTGTCTTTCATCTAAATGCTTTTTGATGATTTGCCAGTGAATGTAGTGCAATCTATGGTCTTTCTAAGTATACAAAAATGTGTGAAATTAAAACACCCAAGAGGAGAGTAATTGGATGTATCCATTTGGGGAAAAAAGGAAAGCGTGTGGAAAAGAAAATGAGCTTAAAAGCATAAGAGAGACTGTGTCTTTTAGACTGTGTAAGAATAATTAGGTGAGATTCCTCTGTGTGGAAAGTCTTAAGAGAAAATGATTTGAAATGGTAGAGTCTGTGCCAAGCTAGGTATGAGAGCTGAACACACAGTTAACTTTAAAGAAGTAAAAGAAAAAACTTCTCTAAAATGCAACTACTAATTTCCATAGGGAATGGGTCATGCTGAATATAAAAACACCAAGTTTTAGCATTTCCAGAGAAAAAGGTGGTATGGAAAAATGAGTTAGGACTTAGGAGAGCCTTGTGAGGCCATTTCAGCAAAGATGTGAGTATGTGAATATATTCTCCAGAATTTCCTAATCTCAACTTGCAGCATCTGTGATACACTCCATCACATCCCCTTCGTCCATCTGACTCCAGCACACTCCCATGTATCCTTGCTGTCCAGTGTTCTACATCAAACATGCTGAACATCCATTTGTGCTGTTTTCTCACTGTCTATGCACGCTCAGCAATGGAGAGAAGGTTATCACTCTAGTGTAAGGATTGACAAACTTTGACCCATGGGTCAAATCCTGCCTGCCTGTTTTTGTAAATGAAGTTTTATTGGAACACAGTCATGCCCATTCATTTACATATTGCCAACGGTTACTTTCATGCTACAGTGGCAGAGTTGAGTAGTTACCAGAGACTGCACGGCCTGCGAAGAGGAAAATGTTGAATATTGGACCCTTTACAGAAAATGTTTGCCAACCTCTGCTCTAGTTGGTCAGTTCTGAGGCACATTCTACACAGTTCCTTCATGTGTCCCCAGTTAGATGGAGACCAGTTGCCCACAGTGGTAGCCAGCACATTACAAGCACTTTATGGGCTCTTTGACCTTCCTTCTCTCTGTTTCGCTACTCCCTACCTTTTGTTTCCCAGGATCACTTTCCAAATAAACTACCTGCACCTGGGATCTTGCCTGTAAAAGTAAACTAAGGTAGAACTCAATCCTCCTTGGTAGTTCTTTTTCATCTTATATTTATGAGACTTTGCTCCATTATGTGACTTTGTGACTCTTCACACATACTGTGCATAAAACTGAAATACACACATAACCTATCACTGAAACAAATGTTTCATGAAATAATATTTATCTTTGCTGCCAGTAACATGTACTTGTATTTTCTATTCCATTTTACTCTCCTGGATTTCATTTAAAAACTAGGCTGGTCATGACCAATTAACCTGACTTCAGTAAATAGTCCTAGAGGTCTATTTACAGTTTTTGAACCCATAAGTCTGTGAGTGGCCTCATCCAAACTTGCATGGGCATTGGATCCACAAGGCTTTGATCCAGACTGCCTGGCTAAAGAAAAGCAGACTAGGTATCTGGAAGATGTGAGCAGGAACCCTTATCTGTGAAGGCAGAAATGCATCGGCTTCATCCTGAGAAGAACAAAGGGAATGAAATGAGGGAATAAAGCAGTGAAGAAAGGGAAAATTGCCTTTAGGATGAAGGAGGAAGATAGAGGAAGAGAAAAAACCCAGTGAACAGGTGAAGCTGCAAAGAACATCCCTTCATTTTCATGTTGTATAAAACCACACCCATGTGGAGAAGGAAAAAATAATGACATTTGAATGAATCTAGGTAGTCAGTTCAAATCCTTCCTATATTTTTAAATGGATGTCTTCTACCAGTTATAAATTATGTCATCTTCATGTCTTTACCCATGATTTCAGATGACCTCTTCCTGCTTAATACCATACTGTCTGGATTTATTATTCTATCTCTCTTTTTTCTTTTTTTTTTTCTGGTACGCGGGCCTCTCACTGTTGTGGCCTCTCCCGTTGTGGAGCATAGGCTCCGGACGGGCAGGCTCAGCGGCCATGGCTCATGGGCCAGCCGCTCCGCGGCACGTGGGATCCTCCCGGACCGGGGCACGAACCTGTGTCCCCTGCATCGGCAGGTGGACTCTCAACCACTGCACCACCAGGGAAGCCCCTCTATCTCTCTTGATTACTCCTTTTTGGTCTCTTTTGCTGAATTCTCTTCTAATATTTGCTCTTAACTGTTGATGGTTTCCAGGGATCATTTCTTAACTTTCTACTTTTGTTCATGCTACACATTTTCCTTAATCAATTTCACCCACTCTCATGGTTTAATGACCATTTCTGTGCTCCTAGTCTTCAAAATAAATACCTTCAGCCTCAATCCCTTCACCCCCAGGCTTCTTTAGCCAACTGCCTACTAAATATCTAGACCACAGATTTAATATATTCTAACTGAGCTCATCATCTGTAACGTTGGCCAAGTCTCCTTCTCCCCCTCTTCCCTGTCTAGTATTAGTGCAATCACCTAGACCAGAAGTCTGAGGGCCTTCCTGAACCCCTCCATCCAAGTGGTTACATGTCCTAAATATTTTTAAAGTTATTCTCCTCTTCTGTTTCTATTGCCATTGTCCTAATTTTGTTGCATCATCTCTCCTTTGTATTGTTGAAATAATCCATCTATTGATCTCCCTGACGCTAGTCTTTCCTCTTTCAATTCTTTCTTCACAAAGCCACAAGGGTCGTCTTCTAAAATGCCCCAGTCAGGGTTTGGATCAGGGAAACAGAAACCACGTGAAGTATTTTAAGCAGGGATGGATTTAATACTGCTAAATGATGCTTATAAAACATTGGAAAAATTGTAGGACTGTAGGTCAGAGAAGGTTGTCAATGGCTCTGAAGTTTGCCAGTAGGTCTACGATGTGACAGTAAGCTTTTTGGGGATGCAGCTATTTTCGCCCTGGTTAAGGACTTCAGAAAACCACTGCTAAAACTCATAGCTGTTTGTAGCACCAACGTAGGTACTGAACATGCAGCAGAACATTGAGAACAACCTAAAGTCTGCTGAAGCTCACACAGTTGCCTGCAACTATTGGAGGAGTAATGGTGGCCTTTGATTTCCTTCTACATTCCAACTCAGGCAGGGTTCTAAATTGGTGGACTTGAAACTAGCACGCTGCTGACAAGAGATCCAGGAAATGTATTCCCAGATTTCCAATTCCTGAGAGACAGGAGAGAGGATAGGAGTGGGAATGGCTCTGAGGACCACAGGTAATCTGGTACAGTCTCCCTCTATCACGGGTGAGATAAAATCCAAATTACTCAACCATGACACACCACATCCTGCATGAGCCAGTGCCTTCCTCCTTCTCCAGTCACCTCCCTCTGCCTCTCTGTCTTACTGGGTGCCCACCTTCTTGAATTACTTAACTTGGAATTTCTTGTCTCGTACCAGATCAGGAAGGTTTCCTACCCTCCCACAGCAGCCTTCTTGGCAAAATTCTATTTATTCTTAACACCCCAATACAAAGATTTCTTCTTTTGTGAAGTTTCCTTGATTATCCTTAATAGAGTTGACCCTCTCTTGTACCAGCGCTGTGCCTTGCACTCACTTCTTAATTTAGTAGCTGCAGTATTCACTTATGTGCTGCCTCCTCTGTTACACTTTGAGTTCCTTAATTGTTTTTCTTAGCCTTTATCTCCCTAGTGCCCCGCCTAGTGTTTGGCTTATAGTAGGTGCTCAATTCACATGGAATAAATGAGTGGATAAAAGCTTCTATAAGGCACCGTGCCTTGATGCCATAGCATCAGTAAAATTGCTTATAAGCGATATAAGGAACCAGGCCCCTTGTAATAGAGATACTATTACTAAATTCTAAATTTACTAATTTAGTAATTCTATTACTAAATTGCTAAATTCTACCCTATGGAGAACAGGGTTATATAGGTAGGTTCCAGCTGTGTTCTGATTCACAGCCTATGTTCCTTGTGATATCTAAGCAATTATTCAGCATCTGCCTCTAAGTTTATACCCCAAATATCTTTTGAAAAGGATTCTGAATCTGGAAATGGTGTTAGAACTTGGCTGGATGCAATTCAGCTTTAAATATATATATATATATAATATATATATATATAATATATATATTCATCTAGAATGCCTGCTTGCTTTGATAAACTGTGAGCTTTTGAAGAAGGAAATGGGGATGGGATTGGGGAAGGGAAAAGGGAAAGCTGGCCATCATTCTGAACGGAGAATGAGGAGGAGTGAATTGGTTTCCTAGGAGATAAGGCTCTTCTTTATTTAAAGTTTTTCCACAGAAAGATTTCTGTATTGGTATCTTCTTCTTAGTCATAAGGAGTTCACCATCAGAGATGCAGCTCAGAATTGCTTTCAGTCAGCAGCTGCCAAAGGTGAGCCTAATCGTCTGGTCTTTGCTCCGTATTTTCTCTGCTGGAGCCTAATAAACATAACTAATACTACTGACTGCAATTGACATTTTAGTTAAGTCACCTGTCACTAGCACAGGAACCTTTAACATTAGCTCCCCTGGGGGAGCAGAAGCTCATTCCCCTCCGTGTGATCTCGCAAACAGTTGCCCCACGCCCTGCCACCTGAGTCACTTTCTCCCAACCAGGTTTTCTCAGATTCCCTGAAAGGAAGGGAGCACAATAATCTCTCAGCTCAAAGACTTTAATATCAGTAGCATTTCTCTTCCAAGGCATTTTTTGGCTTCAGAATAATTAAAAGTAACTTTTTTGTGTGTGTGCTCAGTTCTAGGCATCATATTTTTAAAAATATACAGTTGATTTACAATGTTGTATTATTTTCATGTGTATAGCAAAGTGATTCAGATATTTTTATATATATATATTCTTTGTGTGTGTGTGTGTGTATGTTTACATCGTTATTGGAGTATAATTGCTTTACAATGGCGTGTTAGTTTCTGCTTTATAACAAAGTGAATCAGTTATACATATACATATGTTCCCATATCTCTTCCCTCTTGCATCTCCCTCCCTCCCACCCTCCCTAAAAAGTAACTCTTTATCAAAGAAGAGATCGCGACCCCACCTCCCTGTGTACATGCAATCAGGCAGAGCCAGATTCCTTTGCACACAGCTTTTATTTATCTGGTCAGTTGGAGGTAATTGAGACAGTCTCAGGTAAACCATGCAGCAGTTAGAGGTTACCCCATCCCGCATTTCAGAATTTCCCCATCTCTGGTGATGACAACTCTTCCCAAAGGTCAAAGACAGTCTATACCAACAACACCGAAGTATGGCACTGCAGTAAACACGTTCCCAAGTGTCTGTCCAGCTCACATCTCTCTTCTCTGAGGGCAGGCACCCTCCTAGTCCCTCAAGATGGGACCCCACTGTTTACCTGTGTTCTATAAGTATCTGATCTTCTGGTATCCATTGATTCAACCAAAGTAGATTTCTAACTCAAGCAGAGCTAGGTAATTCTTCCTTCCAGTGAGTTTAAATTGAGAACAAAAATTGCTGGTTTCTATCTGAGCTGGCTCCGTGAATGAAGATGTCAAGAGCTGTAGAGTAGTCATGCAGGAGGCTGAGAGAAAGAGAGAGAGAGGGAGAGGCTGGGTTGAGGTGGGAACATTGAGTGCTGCTCAGACAAATCCTTCAGTGACTGGATTGTAGTTGTTACTGGTATTTCGTTTCAGAGTCAGCTAAAAACCGTGAAGATGGAGAGGGTCCTTGGAGAGAAAAGGCTGTGTTTAGTACAAGCCTTGCTGAACTACAACTCCTTTGTTTTTTTCTGGACCTTGGAATCATAAACCAGTACTTGACAGCTTCTACCTTAGAAAAAGCATATCAAGCAGGATAATGTCGGGACCCCTGGTGTAGAAAATTTGGTGAGGAAGCTGTACCGTTTAGTTCCCCTCAAAGCCCTGGCCACCTCCTTAACCCAGAAAGCATGTAGTCTGCCGGCAGGGTCTGCTCAGGGTCAATTTGAGGTATTTATAACCCAACACTTGCCATGGAAATGGGTATTTCCTGTGAACGCGGCGGGATTCCTGCAGTTTTCCCAGTCGAGAGGAAACGCAAGCTTTCTTTTTCCTGGGCTTTGCAGCCTCTCCCCTCGCCCTAGCCTCTCTGCCTACCTGTTGCCCCTGTGCTGCCTCTACTCTTCCAAGAGGTCAAGACTGCAGTGATGTTAGTTATTTTGGTTCTTCATTGTGGAAGCTGTGTCACAGCTAGAGCCACTAAAGCACATTCCCAGGGACTGCTCAGCACAACATATGCCCAGGGGCCACCTGGGTCTGCATGACTTTCGGCTTCTGTTGGGTGTGCCTTCAGGACCAGGATCACATCTGCAAGAGTGCAGGTCCCCTCATCTAGCTGCGGCACTGTCTTCTTTTACTCCGTGCTCTTCCCCTCCGCCCCCAAACTGCCATCTGTCTGTTAACCCAGAGTCCTCCTTCAGCACTTCCCCTGGCTCCTCCAAATGGCCACCCTTGCTCAGTGTCTGACTTCTTTCCTGGCCTTTTTCCTTTCTCCCCTCCCTTCCCTTTTCTTTGATGCGTGGTGATCGGGTAGAGCTGTCCATCCACAATTTGCCTCAGAGTTTCTGCTACTGGCCCTCCAGGGCAAAAACTTTAAGGAGGGAAGAGTGGAAATTGCCCTGTTTGCCAGGATCTCAAGGGTGGGACAGGGAGAACTTGGCAATATGGCCAGGAGCACCCAACACCTCAACTGTGGACTGTTTGGATAGGGAATGAACGCTGAGATTAGAACATGTAGCAATAGCTTTAGAGCCAGGATACTGATCTTTTAGTGATGCTGGAGATGGGCCATGTATGAACATTTACAGAGAATTCAGGAAAGCTGGGGATATTGGTGTAATTTGTTAATACCAGAGAAGAAACAATATAAAAATTATGCTAATTTTAGTAATTTATGAGAATGACTTACCCTTTATAACTAATTACTGCATGCACCACAGCTATTATGCACATCATTAATAGGTGTCAGATGAATGTTATTGTAGGTTTCATTTGATCACTAAGTGCTAAGTCCCGTAGGTGCAGGCTGTCTTCTTGTCTGACATTGGCCTCTGCTCACCACCTTCAACAATTAGGAGAAGCACTACTGGAGACCGAGTTAGGACAGGGAACTCCATCTGCTCTTTTTGCAAGAGCGCATGAACATGGTAACACCATTATTTATTTATTTAACGGTGTTTCTATTTTTGAAAATGATATGGTTGCAACTACTACGTGGTTTTTTTGGGGGGATTTCATCGAAAAGATCAAGATTGACCTCTGTTCCATTCTTCTAGTGCTGTGCTGTTTATTATCCACATGTGGCTATTTAAATTAATTACATTAATTCCTCAGGAATGCTAGTCACATTTCAGGGGGTCAGTGGCCTCACCTGGCTGGTGGCTATCTAGTACACAGTGCATATATAGAACATTTCCATCACTGCAGAAAGTTCTGTCGGGCAGTGCCACCGGCAGCTTGGTGGTGGTGAAAGTGAGGGCTGTCTGTCATGGAATGACTGGGTCAGCTGGCTCTGAATTTTCTGTCTAGAGGCGGGACCGGGAAGCTCAGGGCCCCAGCTGTGGAGGAGGTGACAGTGAGGGACAGAGAGGAGTAGGCTCTCCCATGAGAAAGCTTCACTAGCCTCAGGGAGCTCAGGCAGGGGGTGGGGCTGGAGGGGCTCTCTCAGACAAGGGAGATCCCATCACTGCTCTGGGAAGGACTGTTGCCTTGTGTAGTGGGATGCAGAGCAGTTACATCCAAATCAGCCCAATCTAATAGCCTTACACCAGCTGGAATATTATTCAATAGAAGTTTGCAGAGTAAATGAATGATACAGCAGGCAGCAGGTTTTTATCATGTCAACAACTTTCATGAACACAGAGCTTAACAGTTTATATACCTCTTGAATGTGTTCTTTTGTTGGATCCTCAGAACAATGTAAAGTGAGTAAGAAACCTGTGATCTTCCTCTTGCTGATGAGAGAATCAGGGTTCAGAGGGATAAGACGTTTTCTCAGGGTCACCCAGCTAGTAAGTCACAGAGTCGTGACTCAGATTCAGGGTTTAGGACCCTAAATGACATGTTCCGTGGCAATGCATGGCCTTTCAGGTGCCTTTCCAGTAAGGGTATTTCTAGCAGCAGACTGCTGATGTGGTAGGATTCAAGGATGCCTTTGACACTTAGGGTTTCCCAGGGACCAGTTGATTCAACTTTGGTAGGTTTTTTTAAGTTGTCAGCTTGATACATGATTTTTATTTTTCACGTTTGCCTGAATTTATGCTTTCAGGCTTTCACAGGCAGAGTGCCTGGCATTCTAAAGCAGCCGCTTTCACACTGTGCTCCACCAATGCCAGCAGCTCCATGGAGGGGCCTCAGAGGCTGCCATGGGGGTGGGGCCCAGTGGGGCGGCCTTGTGTTTGGGCTCTGGGCTGTTCAGAGCTGATATGCTTTCAACTATTTTTATATATTTGACATTCCACAGAAAAATTTCACTTGAAAAAAGGTTCCCTTGCTACCCATTAGAAGAAGAATCACTGTTCTAAGGCATTTTCGTGGCAGCCTGTTTCCTGTGACAAGAAAGTGGGGCAAGCTGAACCCTGTGCCCAGGCATCATCCAGACCCAGGATTCATCTGTGGACCAACACTTTCTTTCTAGTTAGAAACAACCCCTAGTAGTTCAGGCTCCCGCAGCCTACAGAGCCAGCCCTAAGGCAGGGCAGGAGACAGAGGGTCCCTGTGCTGGGACCAGAGGGCCCCTGCTTGTCTGATGGAGCTGCCATATTGTCTTATTCTGCCACTGGCTCTCATTGTCTTCTCAGTCAAGATTCCTCTTTGCTGCCTGAGCACACAGCACCTGCCGAATCCTCCCTCTATGACTTGACACTGGGTCCTAAGGGCTTCTTGACCTTTGCCAGAAGCAGCTGCCAGATTGCTTCAACTCAGAGACCCCAATCCTGGCCTCATCTGGACAGCTGGGTTCTGTGGTTGTTCACCTATCTGTAAAGCAAGGAACTTTCAAGGAGGTCAGAGAATTCCCCGACATCAGCTTTTAGATTCCTTGTTCCTTCCTTGAATGTGAATACACTAAAATTGATTGAATAAGCCTGGATTTTTGCATTATAATTCTGCCCCTGCCTAATGTTTACTGTGTAATTAATCGTAAAGCTCTTAATTTTTCAGAGATGGATTTGAATAAGCATGATGCTGTTGTCAGCGCAAAGAGGGGAAGTGAGGTGTGTCACATGGGAACTAAAAATAAGGTTAACTTGTGACAGTAAACCTCCAAAAAGCCACACAGAGTGGATGAGATCAGCCATCCTTAAAATTTACACACCTTGAGGAATAATCAAGAAATCGGTGCCTAGAGGACAACACTGTAGTATATAAAGCAAGACTAGGGTATGGTCTCAGGAAGATGAAATGGTACCACAGTTTTTGAAAGTATAACGCACACCATTCCTGGAAACAGATGAACAGCTGGATCATATTCTGCAGTAATAACAAGGTCAGAGCACTGACCTGACCATACATCGGGCATATATATCTTGTATGTTGTAATTATATGGTGTTGAGATGAGGTCAGAAGCCTACAGGGGGATCTTAAGTCTCCAACACTGTCCAAAGAACCTGGGATCTAGACACCAGACCTAAGGCATAGGAATACTTTTGTCTCTGGGAGAGGTGCACTCTCTGATAAGGTAGTAAAGGTTTACCTGGCTTTCCTAGAGCCTGGGTGAATGTGTCTGTCTACACAAATGGGATTTTTGTAAGATACGTGGGAGAACTGGTAGGTGGTGTATAGTCGGGACACCTGGGTAACTCTCACTGGCTGGAGGCCTTTCACGCCACTCGGCTTCCAGGTGCATGATTTAGCACTTCAGGCTTTACTTCTTTTTCTACTGGCACTTGTTCCTTTCTGCCGAACTAACTCGTCTCCATTGTTTTCTATATTGCTTCTACTAAAATATTGTTTCCTATGTTTTAAGTCTTTTACTTATTCTCTCTCTCTGTCCATATGTTTCATATGGAAAATCTCAAGGAGAAATGAGCTTAAGTTGCTGTACAATCAGTGCAAGGCCAACTCGTAGACCTTTAGATGGTGGCCCTTCTAGATGGTGTTCCATCAAATGGAAGAAAGGTTGGAAATCTATTGACAAGGAAAATTTCAAATGGCAAGATGTTGGAGGCTTCTTTGAAGGATAGTAAAATCACAGGCACCTGGTAGAATCTGACCAGTATAGTCAATTATTCCCACGACTGTCCTACCAACTTTGTTCCGATTCACACTCACCAAGTAGTTTAAGGCTTATTAATTTAGTCTGCCAGATGTTCTGACACTAAGATTTTCTGGTTAGTGGACACAGATACTGTAATCAATGGGAAGAAATGTCCCAAATTTAAATTAATAAATTGACGTTTTGGTTTATGTGATGGTTAATTTTGTGTGCCAGATGTTTGGCCAAACATTATTCTGGATGTTTCTGTGAAGGTGTTTTTCCATGAGATTTACATTTAAATTGGTGGACTCTGAATGAAGCAGACTGCCCTCACAATGTGGGTGGGCCTCATCTAATCAGCTGAAGGTCTGAATAAAACCGGAGACTGACCTTTCCCCAAGCAAGGAGTTCTACCAGCAGGCAGCCTTAGGACTTGAACTCGACATTGTCTCTTCCTGGGTTTCCAGCCTGACAGTTCACCCTTCAGATTGCCTCCATAATCATGTGAGCCAATTCCTTAAAATAAATCTCTATTTATATACACATCCTATTGGATTTGTTCCTCTGGAGAACCCTGACAGTTATTTACAGTGTCTTGTGAGTTTGTTTAACATGGGTCAGTTCTCCTCTGAGTTCATTCTGCTGTCGAGGCTCTAAAAACTCACATTTCTCAAGTAGTTGTCATCTTGAGTTAAAAGTTTCAGTTTTTTGCTCTCTAACTACATTGATCTCTTTCTGAGACATTCAGTGATTTGTTTAATGCTTATTGAAACTTCTTAAGATGCTTAGATTTAAGTTTGCATAGCACTGTAGGATGACATTCACATGAATCTCCAAAAGGACAAATAGACACTGTGGCTCAGGGTATTAGTTATTCGGCAAGGTTGAACCCAGCAGGCTACATGTTGCATATGGGCAGCAAGGACCAGGTGGACAGGGGACAGGTGTCTCCAAAGTGTTGGTTATTCTATTCCTTTCCTATTGTTGCTTTAACAAATTACCACAGAGTTAGTGGTTTAGAACAACACAAATTTACTATCTTATAGTTCTGAAGGTCAGAAACCTGAAATGAGTCTCATGGGTCTAAAATCAAGGTGTCAGCAAGGCACCATTCCTTCTAGAGCCTCGAGGGAAGAGTTCCTTTTCTTGCCCTTTCCACCTTCCAGAGGCTGCCCACATTCCTTGGCTCATGGCCCCCTTCTAGTTAGCAATTGCGTCACTCTGACATCTGCTTCCACTGTCACATCTCCTCCTCTGACTTACTCTCCTGCCTCCCTCTTTCACTTACAAGAACCTTTGTGATTACACTGGCCCACCCAGATAATCCAGAATAATCTCTCCATCTCAAGATCCTTAACTTATTCACATTTGCAAGGTGCCTTCTGTCATATAAGTTAACATATTTACAGGTTCTGGAGATTGGATATAGACTTTGAGGTGGGGGGGGTATGAATCTGTTTCCCACAGTTATATTATTTTCTGATTGCATACTTTTTTTTTTTTTTTTTTTTGTGGTACACGGGCCTCTCACTGTTGTGGCCTCTCCCATTGCGGAGCACAGGCTCCAGACGCGCAGGCTCAGCGGCCATGGCTCACGGGCCCAGCCGCTCCGTGGTATGTGGGATCTTCCCGGACCGGGACACGAACCCGTGTCCCCTGCATCGGCAGGCAGACTCTCAACCACTGCGCCACCAGGGAAGCCCCTGATTGCATACTTTTATAAGCATTTAGGGATTATAGTGTGGCAGGACTCTAAAAATTGAAAATAAAGAAAATAGAGTCATTTAGAGTCACATTTAAAAATCAACACAACACATAACTTACAATAAAGGTAGAGAAAATCATCTGAAGGAGATGAAATTACTTGTAGGCAAGCATGCCTTCGCTGTAACATCCTTAATGTCTTAATATCACTGGTAGAATTAAATAAAATTAAAGAAAAAGGACAATAACATAAATATATATTGGCAGTGCCCACCCAAACACTAAAAAGGAAGAGGGAGACTCCGATACTGTTATTTGATTATTTCAGTTCTCGTGGTAAGTGTGTCCCTGAAGGGTGAATGATACAGGGCTTTAGTCCTTGCATTCCAAATACACTAGGCCCACTGACAAGTCTGTCCCTATGGTAAGACTGTATATCAGGCTAAGGAATTTGGTCAGTGAATCCTAAACTGTATCTGTAGAATAATATCGTTCCATGAGATATTGACGTGTTCTATAAAGACGGGAGCCAAATTTATTCTAGAAAACTGCCTATCTGAGCTCACAACTCCAGTGTACATCTGCAGATCAAAGGAAATGTGCAGTTATGAAAGCTGTTTTCCTTGGTTTAATCCAGCGTTTCTCAACTTCACTTGATTACTGAACCTTCTGTTGTTGTTGAAAGATCTATTAAAATGCCTCACAGCACACAACACATTTTGGGAAAGGATGCATTAAAGGCTTGATTTATCTACCTCCTGTTGTTTTGAGTCCATGCTCATGAATCCTCCTTTTGATTTCCATGTGGTTGGACCACAAGGCAAAAAAAAAAAAAAAAAAAAAAATGTTTTGATCAAGCCATCATGATATTTCTTGAGCATGTGATGTTATATTTCTCACTGTAAATTAACACATCAGCCTTTTGATGTTTACTTTTGTCTCATGTGCCTTTTAGTTACTTAGTGTGAATTGATCTCTTTGTCACCCAAACTTTCATTTACTTTCTTTTTATTTATTTATTTTATTTATTTATTTTTGGCTGCATTGGGTCTTCCTTGCTGCGTGCGTGCTTTCTCTAGTTGTGGCGAGCGGGGGCTACTCTTCGTTTGCAGTGTGCGGGCTTCTCATTGCGGTGGCTTCTCTTGTTGCGGAGCATGGGCTCTAGGCATGCGGGCTTCTGTAGTTGTGGCTCGCGGGCTCTAGAGCGCAGGCTCAGTAGTTGTGGCGCATGGGCTTTGTTGCTCCGCGGCATGTGGGAACTTCCCGGACCAGGGCTTGAACCCTTGTCCCCTGCATTGGCAGGCGGATTCTTAACCACTGCGCCACCAGGGAAGCCCTCCATTTACTTTTAAATGCCTGTCTACTCACCAATATCTACAAAAGAAAGGGAAGCCAGAACTTTACTATTAGAGTGATGGGTGGAAAATAGTAATGAGTTCTGGACTCCAAGTACTTGTCCTGGTGGCCTGACATCATGAGAATTGCCTGGACTGCTTTGAGAGACGGGTGGATCTTGAAGCTAAACATCAAAATGAAGGCCTAAGATTACCACATACTTCTGTCCATGAGCAATCCCTTCAATTTTTTTCCTATCAACTAACTGATGGATAGTAGTATCAATCTATTATACATGGTTACTACAAAGTGTATTCATCCTCCTGATCATAAAAAGGTCCTCCAAAGCTAGGAGAGAATATGGTGTCAAGGAGGGCCAAAGACAGATCCAGAATAGCATGTAGTTTGATTTTAAAAATCAACCTGTAATACAAAGATCTTTTATAAGAGCCAGTTAATGTTAGAACCATGAGTTTTCCTCTTATTGCACTCAGCTGCAGTTAGACTGTCATATGTATTGTGATTTGTATTAAAATCCTCAACAACTCAGAAGAGAAAGAAAGCTTTGAGAAAGTTCATGTAAGAGTAATCAAGTATCAGATTATGAGAATCATGAAGAAAGATGAAGAGATAGAGAATCAGTTGGCCTTTTTAGAAAATAACATAATTATCGTAGAAAAATATAATAAACTTCTATAATTCATTCAAAATTAATACATTTAAACCAACAAAGTTCATGGTAAACAAAACCTTGTAATAGCCTTATAGGCTTTATTCTTGCCATCCTTCCTCCTTTGTGTCCTCAGTTTACTCAAGCATGGTTTCCCACGCCAATGTACTGTGCCTCCCCAGACCCCTACATCTTCCAGTGGTTCTTAATTAGCACCTCATGGGGTAGAGTGCAGATTTAGTCTCCATCTGCTTCTTAGGACCTGACATTTAAGAACTTCCCTTCGCACAGGTCTGTCCTGGCAGAGGCTTACAGTTCCTCTAATTCTTTGCTAAACTTTGCCCTAGCTCTCATCCAATGAGAAAAAAAAGGTGTCACCTCCACCTTTTTGGCATGAGAGAGGTGCTTGAGCAGGAAATTGTACAGGGTGTAGTCCTGTGGACCAGGAGTTGTAGAAAAAAGTGGAAGGACACAAGATCTGAATTAGATCAAAGAGAAAGACTACTTCCCTAAGAAATATTTTTCTTTACATTTGTTGTCATTTGGGCATAAAAAAGTTTAATTTTAATGTTGCATTAGTAAGATTTGTTTCATTTATTTTTATTTCAGAAAGTGCAATTAAACACAAGGAAATCTGCATGCGATTTTAATAGCCCCAAATTATAATATAATTATTAAATATTAATATCAAGTTTTTGCAAAATTTCAAAATATATAAGCAGTCAAATGACCCTATACCAACAGACATGTGGTACAAAAAAAGCCATACTTTAAAATATTTTTATTAGATTTATTTAGTAGAGCCTTTCTTACTGTGATCTAGACATACATTGAAGCAATCTTTGAAAATTCAGTTATTTTAAAGTTGTAGCTTTGAAAATTGAACTTCTCTTATTAACCTTAGAAGTGACTATGTAAATGGCTTTAAGTGTTTACAATTCTCCTTCCTCCTTTCCAGATAAGAAAAGGACTATGGTAAGAAAAGGACTATGGCATCAAAGGTTACACTTCATTTCGGAAGGCTCAAGAAAATCTTACAGAGAAAATTTCTTCCTAAATCTAAATTTCTAAGAGTCTACAACTCTTTCCTTCCTCTTACCAGGAATTAGTACTAACCTTTCTTTGCCTTGGTGATGGTTATCAGAGACATATATTAAATTCTTTCAACCTTGTTTATAGAGCTTTTGGAGGAACTCAGGGAACATGTGTGGCTTGATATCAGCATTTTTTCTAGTAGTTCTGAATACTGGATTAGAATAGTATGGTTGCATTTGCATTAATTTCAGTTCTTCAGTAAAGCTTCATTTATTGAGAGCTGTGCTATCCAGTGTGGTAGTCATCAGCCAAGTGTGTCCATTGAGCACTTGAAATGTGGCTGGTATGAGTTGAGATGTGTCATAGTGTAACACATACCAGATTTCATAGGCTTAGTGCAAATGAAATGTGATAAAATGTCATTAATAATTTTATGTTGATTATATATTGAAGTGCTAATATAGTGTTTTGAATATGTTGGGTTAAATTATATTTATTATTGGAATTAATTTTACTCTTTTAAAAACTCCTTTAATGTATCTGCTAGAGAACTTAAAATTGCATGGGTGCTTCCACTGGTGGCTCATATTTTTGTTTCTGCTGAGCAGTGGTGATCTAGAGCCATTGTGCAAAGAAGGATTTTACATATTTATATTTTCCAGATACATTTAAACATTAAAATGTTCACTGTGTCAATTATTTTTGTGAAAGTCTTCTTAAATGTACTATACTTCTGCATCTTCTTAATTAGAAAAAGCAACTTAATATAGCATTTTCTTCATGAGTCAGTACCATCATTATGGAGCTTAATTTTTTTTATGTTGTGTTTTATTGATGCCCCTATGAGTGAGTGAACCTTACAGGGCTATTGCTGTCACATAAAATGGCCCCTGGCTCATGTATGATTATAGTCAGGAGTTTGGCTGTATTTTCCCCAATGTTTGTTACTGCTTCTTAAGAATACCTTTATGCCCTTTCTAATGCAACCTGTATGTCCTTTATAATTTAAGAAAACTTAACAGTTTTCTAGAAAAAGCAGGCAAGCAGCTTATGAGGTCTGTAAGCTTTTACAGAATTGTAGGTCTTAGGGCCCATGGTAGGCTGTGCTGCTTCTGTAGATAAGGTCCATGGGTTTTATTACAGCTGGTTTTCTTGCAAGGAACAGATCTTTTTGGCTTCTGGATTAGAGGTTATGGATGAGATATCCGTGGCTGCCAGAAGTCTTCCTACTAACCTGTTACCTGAAGTGTGGCATTTCCAGATGACATTAGAATTTATGTATACAATTGTTGAGATAGCTATATAAAAATATATAAGGGATTGATAGGCAATAGCTAGAATTTTCCTGTTGGCTCCTGTTTTGTTTTGTTTTGTTTTGTTTAAGAGAGTGTTGTGGGTTCACGCCACAGCTGCAATGTTCAAGTGTGGCTAAGCAGGCAAAGGTGGAAGGAACTATGCTCACATGAAATTTCAACCTGTTAGCAGATGTAGCCTATTGTTGTTTAGCTATTCACCTGAAGTCTTTCCCCACATTCCTTACAGTTGCAGCTAGGGCTGTTTTGTGTGTTGCTTCTGTTTCCCAGTAGTCCAAAGCTCTGTTGCATTGCTTGATGCTGTGTTTTGATGTGTGCTGATAGCATTTATCCTGCTCTCCTTGCCTGTGATTTTTCCGACATCAGCCTTCATATATAATAGCTCCTTGAGTGTCCTGCTGTCTTCTATTCTCTGCATACACACATTCCAGGGGCACATCAATATGAGGATTATTTCAGTGCCAAGACTGATAGTATTCCTTATGATGCTGGTGAGAGATCTGATTTTTAAGTTAACATTCTTAGATCTGGGAGACGGTATTGTTCCCTAATGCATAGACATCTTTTATAACCCATATAACATCATATTATAAACATCTATTTATTGGTAAGTTCTATCATTTGAGTGATGGATTCTAGGATGCTTTGTGCTGCCCTTGTAATATTGTAGGTGTTTTGTTGTACCTGTTGCTGAACTGAACTGAACTGATGAAACTGCTCAAGAGGCTCTGTAAGGTGTGTGCAAATGATGCAGAGCTTTCAGCAAAACAAGTTCAGAATGCATTCTTGCTTATGGACCCTCAGTTTGTAATGCAGAGTAAGAGAGTAATGCTGGGTTACCTCTAAGCTTGGTTTATCAGGTTCATAAAAGACACAATGGCATTTTTCATGTACTTCTCTACTTCTTAGTCGATAACTCAGCAGTAAATGGCTTCTTTAGGCTTACAACAGCTCATTGTTCTTTCTTGACTCTGTAAAGAATTTCATGATAAATCCATGCCAATTGCTTCATTACCTCTCCATGGCATTTGATGATGCCTGTAACCTAGACATTACCCTTCAATCTGGATACTTTGAAAAGGCTGTACAAAGTAGAGCATGGCACTACTCTCTTTTATTGGTGGTATGGAACAGGTTAGATAGGACACTGTCTATTATTAGGTGACTGCATAAGTCAACTCTGCTGCATAAAAAAATAATGCCAAAATGTCCAGTTGCTCATAATAATGAATATTTATCTTCTTAATCATGTGTCTGTGGGTCAGTAGGGTTTCAGCTGGCGTTTGGCTGAAAATGGTTGAGCTCAGCTGGGCTTGGCATCAGGCTCAAGACTGGATGTAGATCTACTTCATGCTTCTTTATTTTAGGACAAATCACCATCCAAGGTATGCTCTTCTGATGATGGATCACAAGGGTACAAGATCCAAGCCAGATCATGAGAATAAATTTATAGCCCCTGCTAATGTATCACTGGATAAAGTAAGTCACACGGCCAAGCCCAACATCAATGGGGCAAAGAAATATACTCTTGCTACTCTAGGGAGAGGCCCACAAAGCCACATTATACAGATATTTCCAGCTATTGTTGTATGAAGAGGTCAGTGAGACCCCTCTGCAAAACAAAATCAAATATAAAACTGGATAAAATTGTCAATAACAACCATTTCAAGGCTATGGACATTGAGCAAAGGGAGATAATAATTGAGAAGGATTTATTACTGAAAAAATCTGCAAGAATTTTGGGTAAGAGCTGTGGGAATATGCACCTTTTCTGCTTAGAGATGCTTCCCCAGCCCATGCTGGTCGGTGAAAGCTGTAGTTTACCAGGGTAGTGCTGGCTGTGAATACCAGCAGTTTTGCTTCTTGAGTGGGCAGACTCAACTTGAGGCTGAAGACAAAAATCCCATGGCTTTGTCATCTAAAAGTGGCAAACTCAGTAGGAATCAAACGGGAAAAACCTACAGCTTTTCTGGCCTGAGGCTCTGTTTCTATCTGGGACAAGTGACGGACCACCTAGTGACTTAATGGGGAGATCTTGGAAGTGAGAGAGCCATTAAAAGGATTCCATAAGCTTTCCACACGTTCCTGGCTGACTGGGACTATGGGCTATGCTCATGCCAGAAGAGACCAAAAAGTGTACTGAAAAGTAAAAGCCAGGGCATACTTGAGAACTAACTGAGGGTTGAATGCATTTCCCAATCTGTACACAGATTGATTGCCAGAGGGTGGAAGTACTTTTGGACTTGAGGTGCTTAAGCAAACCTCTGCATAAATTGTTAGCTGACGACTAAAATATTAGTGACACAGGGATGAACCCTAATAAGGAAAGCTGAAAAATAATTTTAAAAATAAAATTTCAAAACCTAAGTAGAAACATTAGGAGCTGCACATGTGTGGGAAAATATGGTGAATATGACTCAAAAAATAGGAAATCTAAATAGATTTAGAATCTATAAAAAAGAACCAAGTAGAAATTCTAGATTTGAAAAATATAGTAACTGAAGTGAAAAGTTCACTAGAAGGGTCAGTAGAAGATTTGAAACGACAGGAGAAACAATCAGGATACTTGAAGATAGATCAATAGAAACTATCTAATCTAAAGAATAAAGAGAAAACAAGATTGAAGAAAAATAAACAGAGACTCAAAGATCTGTAGAACAATGCCAATCATATCAATGTACTTGTAATAGTAGTCCCAGGAGGAATGGAGAAGCACAAAAGTAAATTTTTTTTTGAAGAAATGATGACCATAAACTCCCCAATTTGATGAAAAGCCTTAATCTATAGGTCCAAGATGCTCAATGACCACCAAGTAGAATAAACATGAAGAGATTCACACATAGACCCATGATAATAAAAACTCCAGAAAGCCAAGACAAAGTCTTGAAGCAGCAAGAGGAAAATGACTCATCATGTATGGAAAACAATACAAACAATGGCTGACTTCTCACAAAAATATGGGGTGTAGAAAGTAGTGGAAGAACATATTTAAAGTGCTAATAGAAAAAATGAAAACAAAGGCTATTTACCCGGAATTTTCTATCTAGTAAGACCATCTTTCAAAATGAAGGCAGAATATAGATCTTCCTAGGTAAATGAAAACAGATCTGCCCTGTAAGAAATTCTAAAGGCTATCCTTCAAGCTGAAAGGAAATGATGATAGCAGATGTGACTCAACTCAACAGGAAGGAATGAAGAGCACTGAAAATGTTAAATATGTGAGTAAACATAAAAGCATATTTATTGTTTTTTCTTAATTTCTTTAAAAAGAAAGACTATGTGAAGCCACAATTATAATGCTACATTTTGGGGGATGCATAGATGTAATATGTATGACAATACTAGCACTAAAATGAGAGGGAAAAATGAAAATATGTCAGAGCAAAGTTGCTGTGTTACTATTACAGTTACTGTTATTGTTATTATTCTGGAGCAGATTGTGATGAGTTAAAGATATATATTGTAGAGGGGACCTTCAAGATGGTGGAGGAGTAAGAGGTGGAGATCACATTCCTCCCCACCAATGCATCAAAAATACATCTACATGTGGAACAACTCCTACAGAACACCTACTGAACCCTGGCAGAACACCTCAGATGTCCCAAAAGGCGAGAAACTCCCCACGTACCTGGGTAGGGCAAAAGAAAAAAGAAAAAACAGAGACAAAAGAATAAGGATGGGACCTGCACCTCTGGGAGGGAGCTGTGAAGGAGGAAAAGTTTCCACACACTAGGAAGCCCCTTCACTGGCAGAGAATGGGGATGGACGGGGTGGGGGGAAGCTTTGGAGCCATGGAGGAGAGCGCAGCACAGGGGTGCAGAGGGCAAAGCGGAGAGATTCCCACACAGAGAATCAGTGCCGACCAGCACTCACCAGCCTCAGAGGCTTGTCTGCTCACCCGCCAGGGTGGGTTGGGGCTGGGAGCTGAGGCTCGGGCTTCGGAGGTTGGATCCCAGGGAGAGGACTGGGGTTGGCTGCATGAACACAGCCTGAAGCGGGCTAGTGCACCACAGCTAGATGGGAGGGAGTCTGGGGAAAAGCCTGGACCTGCCTAAGAGTCAAGAGACCATTGTTTCACGGTGCATGAGGAGAGGGGATTCCTTCTCTGTCTGCCCACAGAAGGCAGAGCACTGCCTAAATGAGCTCCAGAGACGGGCACGAGCCATGGCTATCAGCTCAGACCCCAAAGACAGGCATGAAACGCAAATGCTGCTGCTGCAGCCCTCAAGAATCCTGTGTGGAAGCACAGGTCACTATCCATACCCCCCTGGGAGCATGTGCAGCCTGCCACTGCCACGGCCTCGTGACCCAGGGACAAGTTCCCCGGGAGAACACACGGCGTGCCTCAGGCTGTTGCAATGTCATGCTGGCCTCTGCCGCCGCAGGCTCACCCTGCATTCCAATTATAACTACGGTACCCCTCCCTCCTCCCAGCCTGAGTGAGCCAAAGCCCCCTAATCAGCCGCTGCTTTAACTCCATCCTGTCTGGGCGGGAACAGACGCCCTCAGGCGATCTACACACAGAGGTGGGGCCAAAACCAAATCTGAACTCCAGGAGCTGTTCGAACAAAGAAGAGAAAGGGAAATCTCTCCCAGCAGCGTCAGAAGCAGCAGATTATATCCCCACAATCAACTTGATGTACCTGCATCTGTGGAATACCTGAATAGAAAATGAATCATCCCAAAATTGAGGCAGTGGACTTTGGGAGCAACTGTAGACTTGGGGTTTGCTGTCTGTGACTGATTTGTTTCTTATTTTTATGTTTCTCTGAGTATAGATATTAGCACTTGTCATCATTGGTGGACTTCTTTATTGGTTTGGTTGCTCTCTTCTTTCTTTTTCTCTTTCCTTTTCTTCCCTTTTTTAAAATTATTTTTTTATTTTAATAATTTTTTCTATTTATTATTTTTTTCCTTCTTTTTTTCTCCCTTTTTTTATGAACCATGGGGCTGACAGGGTCTAGTGCTCCAGTCTGGTGTCAGGCCTGAGCCTCTGAGATGGGAGAGCTGAGTTCAGGACATTGGACCACCAGAGACTTCCTGGCACCACGTAATATCAATCAATGAGAGCTCTCCCAGAGATTTCTGTCTCAATGCTAAGACCCAGCTCCACCCAATGGCCAGCAAGCTCCAGTGCTGGACACCTCATGCCAAACAACTAGCAAGACAGGAACACAACCGCACGCATTAGCAGAGAGGTTTCCTAAAATCATACTAAGTTCACAGACACCCCAAAACAAACCACCGGACACGGCCCTGCCCACCAGAGAGACAAGATACAGCCCCACCCACCAGAGCACAGACACCAGTCCCCTCCACCAGGGAGCCTACACAAGCTACTGAACCAACCTCACCCACTGGGACAGACACCAAAAGCAACGGGAACTACAAACCTGCAGCCTGCGAAAAGGAGACCCCAAACACAGTAAGTTAAACAAAATGAGAAGACAGAGAAATATGCAGCCAATGAAGGGCAAGGTAAACACCCACCAGACCAAACAAATGAAGAGGAAGTAGGCAGTTTACCTGAAAAAGAATTCAGAGTAATGATAGTAAACATGATCCAAAATCTTGGAAATACAATGGAGAAAATACAAGAAATGTTTAACAAGGACCCAGAAGAACTGAAGAGCAAACAAACAGTGATGAACAACACAATAAATGAAATTAAAAATTCTCTAGAAGGAATCAATAACAGAATAACTGAGGCAGAAGAACGGATAAGTGACCTGGAAGATAAAATAGTGTAAATAACGACCACAGAGCAGAATAAAGAAAAAAGAATGAAAAGAATTGAGGACAGTCTCAGAGACCTCTGGGACAACATTAAACACACAAACATTTGAATTATAGGGGTCCCAGGAGCAGAAGAGAAAAAGAAAGGGTATGAGAAAATATTTGAAGAGATTATAGTTGAAAACTTCCCTAACATGGGAAAGGAGATAGTTAATCAAGTCCAGGAAGCGCAGAGAGTCCCATACAGGATAAATCCAAGGAGAAACATGCCAAGACACTTATTAATCAAACTATCAAAAATTAAATACAAAGAAAATACATTAAAAGCAGCAAGGGAAAAACAACAAATAACATACAAGGGAATCCCCATAAGGTTAACAGCTGATCTTTCAGCAGAAACTCTGCATGCCAGAAGGGAGTGGCAGGACATATTTAAAGTGATGAAAGGCAAAAACTTACAACGAAGGCTACTCTACCCAGCAAGGATCTCACTTGGATTCAACGGAGAAATTAAAACCTTTACAGACAAGCAAAAGTTAAGAGAATTCACCACCACCAGACCAGCTTTGCAACAAATGCTAAAGGAACTTCTCTAGGCAGGAAGCACAAGAGAAGGAAAAGACCTTCAAAAACAAACCCCAAACAATTAAGAAAATGGTAATAGGTACATACATATTGATAATTACCTTAAATGTAAATGGATTAAATGCTCCAACCAAAAGACACAGACTGGCTGAATGGATACAAAAACAAGACCCGTATATCTGCTGTCTACAAGAGACCCAATTCAGACCTAAGGACACATACAGATTGAAAGTGAGGGGATGGAAAAAGATATTACATGCAAATGGAAGTCAAAAGAAAGCTGGAGTAGCAATTCTCATATCAGACAAAATAGACTTTAAAATAAAGACTATTAGAAGAGACAAAGAAGGACACTACATAATGATCAAGAGATCAATCCAGAAGAAGATATAACAATTGTAAATATTTATGCACCCAACATAGGAGCACCTCAATACATAAGGCAAATGCTAACAGCCATAAAAGGGGAAATCGACAGTAACACAATCATATTATGGGACATTAACACCCCACTTTCACCAATGGACAGATCATCCAAAATGAAAATAAATAAGGAAACACAAGATTTAAATGACACATTAAACTAGATGGACTTAATGGATATCTATAGGACATTCCATCCAAAAACAACAGAGTACATTTTCTTCTCAAGTGCTCATGGAACATTATGCAGGATAGATTATATCTTGGGTCACAAATCAAGCCTTGGTAAATTTAAGAAATTTGAAATCGTATCAAGTATCTTTTCCAACCACAATGCTATGAGACTAGATATCAATTACAGGAAAAAAAAAACCTATAAAAAATTCAAACACATGGAGGCTAAACAATACACTACTGAATAACCAAGAGATCACTGAAGAAATCAAAGAGGAAATCAAAAAATACCTAGAAACAAATGACAGTGAAAACACGCAACCCAAAACCTATGGGATGCAGCACAAGCAGTTCTAAGAGGGAAGTTTATAACAATACAAATCTACCTCAAGAAACAAGAAAAATCTCAAATAAACAATCTAACCTTACACCTAAGGCAATTAGAGAAAGAAGAACAAAGAAACCCCAAAGTTAGCAGAAGGAAAGAAATCATAAAGATCAGATGAGAAATGAAAAAGAAATGAAGGAAACAATAGCAAAGATCAATAATACTAAAAGCTGGTTCTTCAAGAAGATAAACAAAATTGATAAACCATTAGCCAGACTCATCAAGAAAAAAAGGGAGAAGGCTGAAACCAACAGAATCAGAAATGAAAACGGAGAAGTAACAACTGACACTGCAGAAATACAAAGGATCATGAGAGACTACTACAAGGAACTGTATGCCAATAAAATGGGCAACCTGGAAGAAATGGACAAATTCTTAGAAAAGCACAACCTTCCAAGACTGGACCAGGAAGAAATAGAAAATATAAACAGACCAATCACAAGCAGTGACATTGAAACTGTGATTTAAAATCTTCCAACAAACAAAAGCCCTGGACCAGATGGCTTCATAGGTGAATTCTATGAAACATTTAGAGAAGAGCTAACACCTATCCTTCTCAAAATCTTCCAGAATATAGCAGAGGGGGGAACACTCCGAATCTCATTCTACGAGGCCACCATCACCCTGATACCAAAACCAGACAAAGATATCACAGAAAATAAAACTACAAGCCAATATCACTGATGACCATAGATGCAAAAATCCTCAACAAACTACTAGCAAACAGAATCCAACAGCAGATTCAAAGGATCATACACCATGAGCAAGTGGGGTTTATCTCAGGAATGCAAGGATTCTTCAATGTACACAAATCAATCAATGTGATACACCATATTAACAAATTGAAGGATAAACACCTTATGATAATCTCAATAGATGCAGAAAAAGCTTTCAACAAAATTCAACACCCGTTTATGATAAAAACTCTCCAAAAAGTAGGCATAGAGGGAAATTACCTCAACATAATAAAGGCCATATATGACAAACCCACAGCCAACATCGTTCTCAATGGTGAAAAGCTGAAACTATTTCCTCTAAGATCAGGAGCAAGACAAGGTTGCCCACTCTTACCAGCAACATATATAAAAAATTATATACCATGACCAAATAGGATTTACTCCTGGAATGCAAGAGTGATTTTACATCTGAAAATCAATGCATATAGTATTTTATATTAATAGAAAGAAGGACAAAAACTACACAATTTTCTCAATAGACACGGATAAACCTTCTGACAAATTCTAAGACCCATTTATGATAAAAACTCTCATCAAATTAAGAATATAAAGAAATATCCTCTATCTGAAAAGGGGCATGTGTGAAAAATCTACAGCTAACATTATACTTAATTGTGAACAACTAAAAACTTTCCCACTGAGATTGGGTATAAGGCAAGAATGTCCACTCTTACTACTTTTATTCACCTTTTACTGAATGTTCCAGCCAATGTGGTAAGGCAAGGAAAAGAAATTAAAAGCCTTTATGCTTTTGTGTATGGATAACCCTAAGTTTGTATGTATGCATGCATATATATGCTAGAACTAATAAGTGAGTTTTGCAAGGTTGCAAGATACAAAATCAATAACAAAAAATAATTTTATTTCTGTATACGGACATTGAACTATCTGAAAATAAATTTAAGAAAGGAATTCCATTCACAAAAGTATTAAAAAGAAAAAAAATCTCAGGAATAGGTACAACAAAAGAAGTGAAGGGGATATATACTAAAACAGTATAAAACATTATTGTGAGAAATTATAGAATATCTAAATTCATGGAGAGATGTACCATATTCATGGGTTATAAGACAATGTTATTAAGATAGCAATTATCCCCAAAATTATCTATAGATTTAACACAGTCCCTATCAAAATTCCAGCAGGCTTTATTCTTTTAGAATTTGACAAGTCAATCCTAGAGTTTATATGGAAATGCAAACAACTTAAATTAGCAAAACAATTTTGAAAAAGAAAAGTTGGAAGATTTACACTAACTGATTTCAAACTTACTATAAGGCTATAGTCATCATACAGTGTGGTATAAGGATAAACATATAGATCAATGGAACAGAATATAGTCTAGAAATAATCTCTTACATTTATGGTGAGCTGATTTTCAAAAAAAGATGCAAACACAATTGAATCAGGGAAAGAATACTCTTTTAAACAAATTTTGTTGAGACAATTGGATATCCCTATGCAAAAAAATGTAAATGAACTTAGATCCTTTACACTGTACACAAAAAAATGAATTCAAAATGGATCAAGGGCCTAAATGTAAGAGTAAGAACTATACTGTTTCTAGAAGAAAATATAGGAGAAAATCTTTGTGATCTTAGCTTAGGCAAAGATATGTTTAACTGATATAAAAACAATCTATAAATGACAAAATAGATAAATTGAAGTTTATCAAAATTAAAATACATTACCCTTCAAAAGACACCATCAAGAAAATGAAAAGACAAGCCATAGACCAGGAGAAAATATTTGTAAATCACATATCTGATAAAGGACATATTCAGAATATATAACTCTTACAACTCAGTAATAAAAAGACAACTCAGTTAAAAAATGGGCAGATTTGAATAGGTATCTCACCAAAGACACACAAATGGCTAATAAGCACATGAAAAGATGAAAACATTTGGGAACGGTAAATAAAAACTGCAGTGAAATATCACTACAGACCCACTAGATTGGCTGTTGTCAAAAAGTCTGACAATATCGAGTGCTGGCAAGAAGATGGACAAACTGAAATCCTTCTACAATGCTCATGAGAATGTAAAATGTTACATCCAGTTTAGAAAAAGTTTGGCAGTTTCTTGACAAGTTATACATATACTTACCATACTGTCCAACATTTCCACTCCTCTGTGTCTACTCAGGAGAAATGAAGACACACAAATACTTACTTGTGAACATTCACAGCAGCATTATTTTTAATGACACAAATTTGGAAACACCCCAAATATTAACCAGCTAGGAAATGGATAAGCAAAATGTGGTATATCCATACAGTGGTATACCACTTAGCAATAAAAAGGAATAAAAAAAAAAGCAATAAAAAGTCTGATACAGGAAGCAACATGAATGAATCTCAAAACCATTATATTAAGTAAAAGAAACAAGACACAAAAGACTATGTATTGTGTGATTCCATTTATATAAAATTTCTAAAAAAGGAAAAATTATAGAGATGGTTGCCAAGGTCTGGGAGACGGGATTGATTGTGCACAGCATGAGGGCATTTTTGGGGTAAGAGACATGTTCTAAAACTGCACTGTGGTGACTATTCCATTATTGTATAAATTTACCAAAAATCATTGAACTGTACACGTACAATGGGTGAATTTTATGGTATATAAATTATACTTCAATAAACCTGTTAAAAGTCACATGGCAAAAAATACATAATACATAATTATATAATAAGGATAATAATTCAATCTGTCACAGTAAACACACATCTTTTTTTTTTTTTTTTCTGGTACACGGGCCTCTCACTGTTGTGGCCTCTCCCATTGAGGAGCACAGGCTCCGGATGCGCAGGCTCAGCAGCCATGGCTCACAGGCCCAGCCACTCCGTGGCATGTGGGATCTTCCCGCACCGGGGCACGAACCCGTGTCCCCTTCATCGGCAGGCAGACTCTCAACCACTGCGCCACCAGGGAAGCCCAACACACATCTTTTTTTAAATAAAAGAAACTTGCTGGTGAATTTCTTGAGGCAAACTTGAATTGCTAACTTCTACAGCCCGTACTTAATATTGTCTTCAACTACACTTAACGTCCACATCTTTGTGGTTCCCCACTGCATCCCTGGCAATTAGCACAGGGTATATAGTAGGTGCTTAATAAGTATTTTTTGAATGATATGAAGAAAGGATGTCTTGAATCTCTAATTTTCAGTATCTACTATGCAGCAAAACCACACTCCATTTTTCAGTAATATCTAGTTGCATCGTAATTTTAGAATATTGTCAATTTTTTTTTTCTTTTTTTTTTTTTTTTTTTTTTTTTTTTGCGGTACGCGGGCCTCTCACTGCTGTGGCCTCTCCCGTCGCGGAGCACAGGCTCTGGACGCGCAGGCTCAGCGGCCATGGCTCACGGGCCCAGCCGCTCCGCGGCATATGGGATCCTCCCAGACCGGGGCACGAACCCGTATCCCCTGCATCAGCAGGCGGACTCTCAACCACTGCGCCACCAGGGAGGCCCAATATTGTCAATTTTTAAAAAAGGTTTAATGCTTTAGTACTCTTGCCAAGGAAAACACATCTGTAACTCAAATCATCCTAGCTATGGACTACTAACGATTTAGAGTCTTACGAAGTCCTGCAGCTTCTCTTGGCAGCCCAGGGAATATCTCACGTGTGCTTAAGTGCAGTTTGCCCTCCTGTTATTCTCACTGCTCTTCTGGACTGAGTAGTTTCCTTGCTTGCAGCTATTCTCACTCTTCTAGGTATGGTGGATGGTGCTTCGTCTCAGTTGGCCCTCTGACCTAACTGTGAGCACGCACCACAAGGCTGTATCATCAAACCACTGGGCCCGGCAGAGTGGTAAGGAGGACTGTGTCCGTCTGTGCTACTCCACCACTGGGCGTTGGCCATGTCAGTCATGCCCTGGAGGCTGCACCGAGCTCTCAGCACATCAAAGCTTTGGGGTGCCCCTACTGTGGAACTGGAGAAAATGCCTCCCTACCTCTTGGGTTGCATTGTGTTAGAAGTGTCCTGAGACAGTTCTGATTAAGCCCTAAAGAGTTAGACAGTTTAGAGAGAGATTTTTAGTTTTACTCATAGCCTTTCTTCTCCTTAGGATTCCAACCTGCACCAAAGGAGGGGTTTGGGAAGGGGTGTGCTTAGTCTGAATCATGCTGGTCTCAGAACCCCTATTCTCCTCCGACTTGAGGGGTCAGTCTTGTTCTTTAGGATCCCCTGACAAGGGTACTCCCTCAACTTGACAAACACTTTCGGATATCCCTGAAAACACAGCAATGGATGATGGCTCAATAGTGAGCTTTACTATTGATATATTTGGAAATTTACCATTATTATTAAGAAGTCCCTAGTACAGCCCCTTGGACAATGGACATTTTCAAAAACTCTTGGACCTACTTTTTAAAAAATCTTGTTAAAATTGTCTTTATTTAAATACCAGAAGCCTAAACTATACAATTAGTTGATAACATATTATTTACAATTTTGATAGTGGAAGACTTTCTTCTCTTTTCCTGGATTATGGCTGCTTGAGCAAGATGATAAATAGAACGTAAATGGTACATGTCGCAGTGAGGAGTATATTTTGCATAATCACTGTGACTTTAAGCATGAGCTTCTTCAGAAATTGGCCTCTGGCATATGTTGAACCTCTGCTGTGTCACAGGCCATTAATTGCTTTCCCAAATCTATAATCTGTTTGTCCCTTTGTAACCAAATCCTTGCAATGGGCCCAGCTGAAAACATTATTTCCCGGCCTCCCTTGCAGATTGGTGCGGCCAATGAGATATAAGTGGAAGAAAACCTTTAGGAAGCTTCCTTAAAGGCAAGGGGATGAGCATTCTTTCTTCTTTCTTCCTGGCGATGTGACAGCTGGAATTAGAAGTCACGTGTTAGGAAGATTGAGAAGAAAGATGCAATGAGTCTGGTCCTCTAAAGGCTTTGAGGACTCACCGTGGTGACTCTCGTCTGCCTGCATATGCCTTCTTTTAGGGTTAAGGGAGAAATAATGTTCTATATTGTTTAAGACACTCTTTGTTTGTTTGTTTGTTTTATCTGGAATACACAGCCAAGGGTTATTGCTAAAGAATGTATCTGTTAAACACAAGAGGAAGATGAACTGTCCCTGATATCAGAAGAATAAAGCACCTGACTATTATCTATTGATTCAGGTATGGTTCATTATGAAACAACATCTCAAAGGGCAGCTGTTACAGCATCCAGTTTATCTGAAGCATTTCATATATTAGTTTAAAATAAATGATTAGGGCTTCACTGGTGGTGCAGTGGTTGAGAATATGCCTGCTAATGCAGGGGTTTGTGACCTGGTCCGGGAGGATCCCACATGCCGCGGAGCGGCTGGGCCCGTGAGCCATGGCCGCTGAGCCTGCATGTCAGGAGCCTGTGCTCCGCTACAAGCGAGGCCACGATAGTCAGAGGCCCGCGCACCGTGATGAAGAGTGGCCCCCGCTTGCCACAACTAGAGAAAGCCCTCGCACAGAAACGATGCAACACAGCAAAAAAAAAAAAAAAAAGTAACCACTTAAAAAAAAAAAAAATGATTACATTTATGAATCATGGAGTCATAAATGGCTCTGAAATGATGCTGAGCTAAATACCAAACTTCTGAGATTGAAGTTAGAGAGGATAATTCTCTTTCCCATGCTGTGCCTCCTGGGGCCTTTGTTAAGAACAGAGCTAAATAAACCCCATTTCTAATCGATGAAAAGAATATCATATTGCCGTATGTCAATTGTCTTACTTCTTCTGCCTCTAAGGGAGGGCTATTTATCTGTTAAAAAATAATACGTCAATAATATAAGAAATTTAGACAGTAATAAGATACAAGGATCCTTAAACACCAAAACCTCCTTTTATTGTTCCATAGACTAAATGGAGGAGTTTGAATTCTTTTTTTTTCTGCTTTATAACAAATTTAATCAGTTATACATATACATATGCTCCCATATCCCCTCCCTTTTGCCTCTCCCTCCCACCCTCCCTATCCCACCCCTCCAGGCGGTCACAAAGCACCGAGCTGATCTCCCTGTGTTATGCGGCTGCTTCCCACTAGCTATCTACCTTTGGTAGTGTATATATGTCCATGCCGCTCTTTCGCTTTGTCACAGCTTACCCTTCCCCCTCCCCATATCCTCAAGTCCATTCTCTAGTAGGTCTGTGTCTTTATTCCTGTCTTACCCCTATGTTCTTCATGACATTTTTTTTCTTAAATTCCATATATATGTGTCAGCATACAGTATTTGTCTTTCTCTTTCTGACTTACTTCACTCTGTATGACAGACTCTAGGTCCATCCACCTCATTACAAATAGCTCAATTTCATTTCTTTTTATGGCTGAGTAATATTCCATTGTATATATGTGCCACATCTTCTTTATCCATTCATCCGATGATGGACACTTAGGTTGTTTCCATCTCTGGGCTATTGTAAATAGGGCTGCTATGAACATTTTGGTACATGACTCTTTTTGAATTATGGTTTTCTCAGGGTATATGCCCAGTAGTGGGATTGCTGGGTCATATGGTAGTTCTATTTGTAGTTTTTTAAGGAACCTCCATACCGTTCTCCATAGTGGCTGTACCAATTCACATTCCCACCAGCAGTGCAAGAGTGTTCCCTTTTTTCCACACCCTCTCCAGCATTTATTGTTTCAAGATTTTTTGATGATGGCCATTCTGACTGGTGTGAGATGATATCTCATTGTAGTTTTGATTTGCATTTCTCTAATGAGTAAAGATGTTGAGCATCCTTTCATGTGTTTGTTGGCAGTCTGTATATCTTCTGTGGAGAAATGTCTATTTAGGTCTTCTGCCCATTTTTGGATTGGGTTGTTTTGTTTTTTTGTTATTGAGCTGCATGAGCTGCTTATAAATTTTGGAGATTAATCCTTTGTCAGTTGCTTCATTTGCAAATATTTTCTCCCATTCTGAGGGTTGTCTTTTGGTTTTGTTTATGGTTTCCTTTGCTGTGCAAAAGCTTTGAAGTTTCATTGGGTCCCATGTGTTTATTTTTGTCTTTGTTTCCATTTCTCTAGGAGGTGGGTCAAAAAGGATCTTGCTGTGATTTATGTCATAGAGTGTTCTGCCTATGTTTTCCTCTAAGAGTTTGATAGTTTCTGGCCTTACATTTAGGTCTTTAATCCATTTTGAGGTTATTTTTGTGTATGGTGTTAGGGAGTGATCTAATCTCATACTTTTACATGTCCCTGTCCAGTTTTCCCAGCACCACTTATTGAAGAGACTGTCCTTTCTCCACTGTACATTCCTGCCTCCTTTATCAAAGATAAGGTGACCATATGTCCGTGGGTTTATCTCTGGGCTTTCTATCCTGTTCCATTGATCTATCTTTCTGTTTTTGTGCCACTACCATACTGTCTTGATTACCGTAGCTTTGTAGTATAGTCTGAAGTCAGGGAGCCTGATTCCTCCAGCTCCATTTTTCGTTCTCAAGATTCCTTTGGCTATTCGGGGTCTTTTGTGTTTCCATACAAATTGTGAAATTTTTTGTTCTAGTTCTGTGAAAAATGCCAGTGGTAGTTTGATAGGGATTGCATTGAATCTGTAGATTGCTTTGGGTAGTAGAGTCATTTTCACAATGTTGATTCTTCCAATCCAAGAACATGGTACATCTCTCCATCTATTTGTATCATCTTAAATTTCTTTCATCAGTGTCTTATAATTTTCTGCATACAGGTCTTTTGTCTCCTTAGGTAGGTTTATTCCTAGATATTTTATTCTTTTTGTTGCAATGGTAAATGGGAGTGTTTCCTTGATTTCACTTTCAGATTTTTCATCATTAGTATATAGGAATGCCAGAGATTTCTGTGCATTAATTTTGTATCCTGCTACTTTACCAAATTCATTGATTAGCTCTAGTAGTTTTCTGGTAGCATCTTTAGGATTCTCTATGTATAGTATCATGTCATCTGCAAACAGTGACAGCTTTACTTCTTTTCCGATTTGGATTCCTTTTATTTCCTTTTCTTCTCTGATTTCTGTGGCTAAAACTTCCAAAACTATGTTGAATAAGAGTGGTGAGAGTGGGCAACCTTGTCTTGTTCCTGATCTTAGTGGAAATGGTTTCAGTTTTTCACCATTGAGGACAATGTTGGCTGTGGGTTTGTCATATATGGCCTTTATTATGTTGAGGAAAGTTCCCTCTATGCCTACTTTCTGCAGGGTTTTTATCATAAATGGGTGTTGAATTTCGTCAAAAGCTTTCTCTGCATCTATTGAGATTATCATATGGTTTTTCTCCTTCAATTTGTTAATATGGTGTATCACGTTGATTGATTTGCATATATTGAAGAATCCTTGCATTCCTGGGATAAACCCCACTTGATCATGGTGTATGATCCTTTTAATGTGCTGTTGGATTCTGTGTGCTAGTATTTTGTTGAGGATTTTTGCATCTATGTTCATCAGTGATATTGACCTGTAGTTTTCTTTCTTTGTGACATCCTTGTCTGGTTTTGGTATCAAAGTGATGGTGGCCTCGTAGAATGAGTTTGGGAGTGTTCCTCCCTCTGCTATATTTTGGAAGAGTTTGAGAAGGATAGGTGTTAGTTCTTCTCTAAATGCTTGATAGAATTCGCCTGTGAAGCCATCTGGTCCTGGGCTTTTGTTTGTTGGAAGATTTTTTATCACAGTTTCAATTTCAGTGCTTGTGATTGGTCTGTTCATATTTTCTAATTCTTCCTGATTCAGTCTTGGCAGGTTGTGCATTTCTAAGAATTTGTCCATTTCTTCCAGGTTGTCCATATTATTGGCATAGAGTTGCTTGTAGTAATCTCTCATGATCTTTTGTATTTCTGCAGTGTCAGTTGTTACTTCTCCTTTTTCATTTCTAATTCTATTGATTTGAGTCTTCTCCCTTTTTTTCTTGATGAGTCTGGCTAATGGTTTATCAATTTTGTTTATCTTCTCAAAGAACCAGCTTTTAGTTTTATTGATCTTTGCTATCGTTTCCTTCATTTCTTTTTCATTTATTTCTGATCTGATTTTTATGATTTCTTTCCTTCTGCTAACTTTGGGATGATTTTGTTCTTCTTTCTCTAATTGCTTTAGGTGCAAGGTTAGGTTGTTTATTCGAGATGTTTCCTGTTTCTTAAGGTGGGATTGTATTGCTATAAACTTCCCTCTTAGAACTGCTTTTGCTGCATCCCATAGGTTTTGGGTTGTCGTGTCTCCACTGTCATTTGTTTCTAGGTATTTTTTGATTTCCTCTTTGATTTCTTCAGTGATCACTTCGTTGTTAAGTAGTGTATTGTTTAGCCTCCATGTGTTTGTTTTTTTTACAGCTCTTTTCCTGTAATTGATATCTAGTCTCATAGCATTGTGGTCAGAAAAGATACTTGATACAATTTCAATTTTCTTAAATTTACCAAGGCTTGATTTGTGACCCAAGATATGATCTATCCTGGAGAATGTTCCATGAGCACTTGAGAAAACTGTGTATTCTGTTGTTTTTGGATGGAATGTCCTATAAATATCAATTAAGTCCATCTTGTTTAATGTATCATTTAAATCTTGTGTTTCCTTATTTATTTTCATTTTGGATGATCTGTCCATTGGTGAAAGTGGGGTGTTAAAGTCCCCTACTATGATTGTGTTACTGTCGATTTCCCCTTTTATGGCTGTTAGTATTTGCCTTATGTATTGAGGTGCTCCTATGTTGGGTGCATAAATATTTACAATTGTTATATCTTCTTCTTGGATCGATCCCTTGATCATTATGTAGTGTCCTTCTTTGTCTCTTCTAGTAGTCTTTATTTTAAAGTCTATTTTGTCTGATATGAGAATTGCTACTCCAGCTTTCTTTTGGTTTCCATTTGCATGGAATATCTTTTTCCATCCCCTTACTTTCAGTCTGTATGTGTCTCTAGGTCTGAAGTGGGTCTCTTGTAGACAGCATATATATGGGTCTTGTTTTTGTATCCATTCAGCCAATCTGTGTCTTTTGGTGGGATCATTTAGTCCATTTACATTTAAGGTAATTATCAATATGTATGTTCCTATTCCCATTTTCTTAATTGTTTTGGGTTCGTTATTGTAGGTCTTTTCCTTCTGTTGTGTTTCTTGCCTAGAGAAGTTCCTTTAGCATTTGTTGTAAAGCTGGTTTGGTGGTGCTGAACTCTCTCAGCTTTTGCTTGTCTGTAAACGTTTTAATTTCTCCATCAAATCTGAATGAGATCCTTGCTGGGTAGAGTAATCTTGGTTGCAGGTTTTTCTCCTTCATCACTTTAATTATGTCCTGCCACTCCCTTCTGGCTTGTAGAGTTTCTGCTGAGAAATCAGCTGTTATCCTGATGGGGATTCCCTTGTGTGTTATTTGTTGTTTTTGCCTTGCTGCTTTTAATATGATTTCTATGTGTTTAATTTTTGACAGTTTGATTAATATGTGTCTTGGCATATTTCTCCTTGGATTTATTCTGTATGGGACTCTCTGTGCCTCCTGGACTTGATTAACTATTTCCTTTCCCATATTAGGGAAGTTTTCAACTATAATCTCTTCAAATATTTTCTCAGTCCCTTTCTTTTTCTCTTCTTCTTCTGGAACCCTATAATTTGAATGTTGGTGAGTTTAATGTTGTCCCAGAGGTCTCTGAGACTGTCCTCTGTTCTTTTCATTCTTCTTTCTTTATTTTGCTCTGCAGCAGTTATTTCCACTATTTTATCTTCCACCTCACTTATCCGTTCTTCTGCCTCAGTTATTCTGCTATTGATCCCATCTAGAGTATTTTTCATTTCATTTATTGTGTTTTTAATCGATGCTTGATTCATCTTTAGTTCTTCTAGGACCTTGTTAACTGTTTCTTGCATTTTGTCTATTCTATTTCCAAGATTTTGGATCTTGGAAATAGAATCTTGGATCATCTTTACTATCATTGTTCTGAATTCTTTTTCAGGTAGACTGCCTATTACCTCTTCATTTGTTAGATCTGGTGGGTTTTTATCTTGCTCCTTGTCCTGCTGTGTGTTTTTCTGTCTTCTCATTTTGCTTATGTTACTGTGTTTGGGGTCTCCTTTTCGCAGGCTGCAGGTTCGTAGTTCCCGTTGTTTTTGGTGTCTGTCCCCAGTGGCTAAGGTTGGTTTAGTGGGTTGTGTAGGCTTCCTGGTGGAGGGGACTAGTGCTTGTGTTCTGGTGGATGAGGCTGGATCTTGTCTTTCTGGTGGGCAGGTCCACGTCTGGTGGTGTGTTTTGGGGTGTCTGTGGACTTTTTATGATTTTAGGCAGCCTCTCTGCTAATGGGTGGCGTTGTGTTCCTGTCTTTCTAGTTGTTTGGCATAGGGTGTCCAGCACTGTAGCTTGCTGGTCGTTGAGTGAAGCTGGGTGCCGGTGTTGAGATGGAGATCTCTGGAAGATTTTCGCCGTTTGATATTATGTGGAGCTGGGAGGTCTCTTGTGGACCAGTGTCCTGAAGTTTGCTCTCCCACCTCAGAGGCACAGCACTGACTCCTGGCTCCTCAATTTGGGATGATTTGTTGTCTATTCATGTATTCCACAGATGCAGGGTACATCAAGTTGATTGTGGAGCTTTAATCCGCTGCTTCTGAGGCTGCTGGGAGAGACTTCCCTTTCTCTTCTTTGTTCTTACAGCTCCCGGGTCTCAGTTTTGGATTTGGCCCCGCCTCTGCGTGTAGGTCGTCGAAGGGTGTCTGTTCTTCGCTCAGACAGGACAGGGTTAAAGGAGCAGCCGCTCCGGGGATTCTGGCTCACTCAGGCCGGGCGGGGAGGGAGGGGCATGGAGTGCGGGGCGAGCCTGCAGCGGCAGAGGCCTGCGTGACGTTGCACCAGCCCGAGGCGCGCCGTTCGTTCTCCCAGGGAAGCCGTCCGTGGATCCCGGGACCCCGGCAGTGACGGGCTGCACAGGCTCCCTGGAAAGGGGGCTTGGACAGTGACCTGCGCTCACACACAGGCCTCTTGCCGATGGCAGCAGCAGCCCCAGCGTCCCACTCCCGTCTCTGGGCTCTGCGCTTTCAGCCGCGGCTCGCGCCCGTCTGTGGATCTCCTTTAATCAGCGCTCTTAATCCCCTCTCCTCGCGCACCAGGAAACCAAGAGGGAAGAAAAAGTCTCTTGCCTCTTCGGCAGCTCCAGAGTTTTCCCGGACTCCCTCCCGGCTAGCTGTGGCGCATTAGCCCCCTTCAGGCTGAGTTCTCGCCGCCAGCCCCAGTCCTCTCCCTGCGCTCTGACCGAAGCCCGAGCCTCAGCTTCCAGCGCCGCCTGCCCCGGCGGGAGAGCAGACAAGCCTCTCGGGCTGGTGAGTGCCGGTCGGCACCGATCCTCTGTGCGGGTATCTCTCTGCTTTGCCCTACCCAGGTACGTGGGGAGTTTCTTGCCTTTTGGGAGGTCTGAGGTCTTCTGCCAGCGTTCAGTAGGTGTTCTGTAGGAGTTGTTCCACGTGTAGCTGTATTTCTGGTGTATCGGTCACAGAAGCTCCAGCCTTCCCACCAAACTTCACCTCTCTCTCTAGGGGCAGAGCTGGGAGAAGAGGAAAACAGTGCTTCCTGTAAGCAGCAAGGTCTCAGGAGAAAGCTCATGAATTCTTAACTAAGATTTTTTTCAGCTTTATTGAGGTATAATTGACAAATAAAATTGTTAGATATTTAAAGTATACAACATGATGATTTGATATACATTTGCATTGTGAAAGGATTCCCCCCATGGAGTTAATTAACATATTTGCCTCACATATTTACATTTTTTAATGTTTATTTTTATTTATTTATTTTTTCTTTATTTTCTTTCTGAGATATAGTAGATTTATAATATTACATTAGTTTCAGTATACAACATAGTGATTCAAACTTTTTATAAATTATACATCATTTAAAGTTATTATAAAATATTGGCTATATTCCCTGTGCTGTACAGTATATCCTTGGAGCTTATTTTTTTTATATATATTAGTTTGTACCTCTTAAACCCCTTCTCCTATCTTGCCCCTTCCCTTTTTCTTCTCCCCACTGGTAACCACTAGTTTGTTCTCTATATCTGTGAGTCTGTTTCTTTTTTGTTATATTCATTTGTTTGTATTTTAGATTTCACATATAAGTGATAATATACAGTATTTGTCTTTCTCTGTCTGACTTATTTCACTGAGCATAATACCCTCCAGGTCCATCCACGTTGTTGCAAAAGGCAAAATTTCATTCCGTTTTTATGGCTGAGTAATATACCTGTGTGTGTGTGTGTGTGTGTGTGTGTGCGTGCCACATCTTTCTTTAGCCATTCATCTGTTGATGGACACTTAGGTTGCTTCCATATCTTAGCTATTGTAAATAGTGCTGCTATGAACATTGGGGCACATGTATCTTTTCAATTTAGTGTTTTCATTTTTTTCAGGATATATGCCCAGGAGTAGAATTGCAGGATCATATGGTAGTTCTACTTTTAGTCTTTTGAGGAACTCATACTGTTTTTCACAGTGACTCCACGTATTTACATTTCCAACAGTGTACCAGGATTCCCTTTCTCCACATCCTCACCAACATTTGTTATTTGTGTTCTTTTTGATGATAGCCATTCTGACATGTGTGAGGTGATACCTCACTGTGGTTTGGATTTGCATTTCTCTGATGATTATCAATACTGAGCATCTTTTCATTTGCCTGTTGGCCGTATGTATGTCTTCTTTGGAAAAATGTCTATTTAGGTCTTAAGCCCATTTTTTATTTGGGTTGTTTGTTTTTTTTGATGTTGAGTTGCATGAGCTGTTTATAATATATATATATATATATATATATATATATATATATATATATATATTAGCCCCTTATTGGTCATATCACTTGCTGCTGCCAGTGTCTATGTCCTCAGCCTGAGTTCCAGTTGCCTCCCATCTCTCTAGGAGACTCCCAGATCAGCAGGTAGGTCTGACCCAGGTTCCTTTCAAGCTACTGCTTCTCCCCCTGAGTCCCAGAGTGTGTGAAATATTGTGTGTGCCCTTTAAGAGTGGAATCTCTATTTCCCACAGCCCTCAGGGTCTCCCAAAATAAGAGCTGTTGGCCTTCAAAGCCAAATGCTGTGGAGGCTCGACTTTCTGGTGCAGGACCTTGGGGCTGGGGAGCCTGATGTGGGGCTCAAATCCCTTGCTCTTTAGGGAGAACCTTTTCAATTCTAATTATTCTCCCATTTGTAAGTCACCCACGGGGGCGCTTGAGTCTTGACTAAGCTGCAACTCTGCCCCTCCTGTCCAACTCGTGGTGGTTCCTTCTTCATGTCTTTAGTTGTAGAAGATCTTTTCTGCTGGATTCTGGTCATTCTCATCAGTAGTTGCTCTGTAAATAGTTGTAATTTTAGGGTGCCCACGGGAGCAGCTGAGCTCAGCATCTTCCTGCTCCACCATCTTGGCCAAGCTCCCCCCACCTTTTTTTTTTTCTGATGAGAACATTCAAGTTCTCTTTTTCTTAGTAGATTCCAGTTATACAACACAGTGTCATCAACTATAGGTATCATGCTATATATTAGATCCTCAGACCTTATTCAAAGAAATGTTTCTGTGCCTACCACAGTGCCTAGTATATTTTAATCTATTTATTTTAAAATTATTGTAATAATAACCAACCAGATTATTAATTCCCAGAAGATAGGAGCTATATCTTAAGTGTGTAGCCCAAGACATTTGCCTATATTAATCACAGTCATAATATGTCAAAGATAAATTAAAATACAATTAAAATGAAAACCCTCACAATACCACAGGATATTTTGGGATTCAGATATTGTAGGGGTTGGAGTAGTGCTTCCATTTATTTGAGTTTGGGTGCTTTGGCCTCTTAAATTGGTGCATTCTAACCAACAGATTTCTTTTGCATCCAAATTTACGTAAGAGTGGAGGATTCTCTTAGAAGATGGGCTGGTACCCTGACCACTGCATCTCCAACTGAGGTTCGAATACATAAAATCATGCCTATTGTATGGGGGTGGCTCCAGTTGAAGCTGGTTGCAGAATAGGACAATGGGACTCCTGAGAATAAATTTTACACAAAGTAGAGGTGAGTCTGCAATAAAACCTGGGTTCAATATCTAGATATAAATTATTACAAGGAAAAAAAATTATTACAAGGGAGTGATGGCTCTGGGTAGAGTATGGACAAGCATAAAGTTCATACTTGCCCAGTGTATTAGTTTCCTAGGGCTGCTGTAACAAATTACTACAAACTACTACTAAAACAGCAGAAATTTATTCTTTCACAGCTCAGGAGGCCAGGATTCTGAAATCAAGGTGCTGGTAGGACCCTGCTCCTTCTGAAGGCTCTAGGGGAGAATCCTCCCTTGCTTCATTCAGCATCTGGTGGCAGTATAACTCCAGTCTCTGCCTCTGTCTTCACATGGTCTTCTTCCCTATGTTTCTCTGTCGTTTCTCCTTTTCTTGTTTTCTAAGAACTGGTCATTGGATTTAAGGTCCATCTAATCCAGGATTATCTTGTCTCAAGATTCTTAACTTAAGCACATCTGCAAAGACCCTTTTCCTGAATAAGTTCACATACACAGGTTCTGGGTGACTTATCTTTGCAGGGGCTGCTATTCAACACAGTAAGTCAACCTTCTGGCTCCCCCAAATTCATGTCCATCTCACATACAAAACACATTCATTCCATCCCAGTATCCCCCAAAGTCTCAACCTATTACAGCACTAACTCTCAGTCCAAAATCTCATGTAAATATCATCAGTTCGAAGGCCCCAAATCTCATCGTCTAAATCATCTAAATAAGGTATGGGTGGTACTCTGGGTATCATCTATCCTGGGGCAGATGTGGTCTGTGAACCTAGAAAACAAGTTATTTGCTTCCAAAATAGAATGGTGGGATAAGAATAGTATAGACATCTACATTACAGAAGGGAGAAATTGGAAGAAATAAAGAGGTCACAAGTACCAAGCAACTTCGAAATCTGGCAGGGCCAACTGCATTAGATTGCAAGGCTTGAGAATACTACTACTACTAATAATACTCTAATAATACTAATAATACTCTGGTCCCATGGTATTCCCACCTTCTGAGTCATTCTTCATTTTTTTTTTCTTAAGAGTAGCTCATGTTTGCAGCTGAGTGGCTCTATGAATCTATTTATTTCCTGTAGAATTTCAGGAGCAGACAACCTTTTTACATTTTGTCCAGTCTCCATCCCTGTTGATCCAAGTTGGCAGTGTTTGTGCTGGTATAATATTATCAAAACCCTTATGGGCCTCCTACATACGTCAAGAGAGTTCATACCATCATACAAGAGAGTTCTTCACTGATTCCTCCTGGATAACCTCATCTCTATTCTTGGCTTCTGTTGAGATGGTTGATTGGAAAATGAGTCACACACCTAAAATCTCTTCCACAAAATGTTGTCCAGCTATGCTCTCGGCTTTTCCTCCAGAGCAGGCTCTCTCTACAGTGAATTTCCTAATTTTAGCATCCTTTGCAATATGGATAGGCTGAAAACCTCTCAAATCATCAACTACTGGTTTCTTTTTACTTAACAGTTCCTCCCTCAATTTATTTTTTTCTTCTTGCATTTTACAATAAGCAGCAAAAACAAACAAACCCTAAAATCCAAAAACCAGGCACTTTGCTTGGAAATGTCCTCATCTAAATACTCACGTTCATTTCTTATAAGTTCTGCTTTTCCAAAGTAGAGCACAGGTCACCCAAGTTTTGCCACCTTTTAACAAAGGTTGCCTTTCCTCCAGTTTCCAGTAACATGTTCTCATTTCCTTCTGATATCTCATCAGAAATACCTTTAACATTCATATTTCCACTAATTATCTGCTTGAAGCAACCTAGTATTTTTCTGTCGAGCAGCTCAAAATTCTTTCAGCCTCTGCCCAAAACCCAAACCCAAAGCCATTGCCACATTTTTAGGTATTTGTTACAGCAGCACCTCATTTCTCAATGCCAAAATTTGTATTAGAGTTCTACCAGAGAAACAGAAACAGTAGGAGATCCAGAAATCTTGTTCTATCTATCTATCTATCTATCTATCTATCTATCTATCTATCTATGTATCATGTATCTATCGATCTATCATCTGTCATCTACTATGTATCCATCATTCATCTGTCTCTTTCAAGAAATTGGCTTATGCTGCTTGGCTTTTGCTTATTTTGGCAAGTCCAAAATCTGTAGGGCATGTCAGCAGACTGGAAACTCTCTGATAAGAGCTGACACTGCTATCCATGGGCAGATTCTCTTCTTCAGAGAAAATCAGTTTCGCACTTTTTATTTTATTTATTTTTTAACATCTTTATTGAATGTTTTTTACAATGGTGTGTTAGTTTCTGCCTTATAACAAAGTGAATCAGTTATACATATACATATGTTCCCATACCTCTTCCCTCTTGCATATCCCTCCCTCCACCCTCCCTATCCCACCCCTCTAGGTGGTCACAAAGCACCGAGCTGATCTCCCTGTGCCATGTGGCTGCTTCCCACTAGCTACCTATTTTACGTTTGGTAGTGTAGATATGTCCATGCCACTCTTCCACTTTGTCACAGCTTACCCTTCCCCCTCCCCATATCCTCAAGTCCATTCTCTAGTAGGTCTGTGTCTTTATTCCTGTCTTACCCCTATGTTCTTCATGACATTTTTTTTCTTAAATTCCATATATATGTGTCAGCATACAGTATTTGTCTTTCTGTTTCTGACTTACTTCACTCTGTATGGCAGACTCTAGGTCCATCCACCTCATTACAAATAGCTCAATTTCATTTCTTTTTATGGCTGAGTAATATTCCATTGTATATATGTGCCACATCTTCTTTACCCATTCATCTGATGATGGACACTTAGGTTGTTTCCATCTCCGGGCTATTGTAAATAGGGCTGCTTTTAAGTTTCATTAGGTCCCATTTGTTTATTTCTGTTTTTATTTCCATTTCTCTAGGAGGTGGGTCAAGAAGGATTTTGCTGTGATTTATGTCATAGAGTGTTCTGCCTATGTTTTCCTCTAAGAGTTTGATAGTTTCTGGCCTTACATTTAGATCTTTAATCCATTTTGAGCTTATTTTTGTGTATAGTGTTAGGGAGTGTTCTAATCTCATACTTTTACATATCCCTGTCCAGTTTTCCCAGCACCACTTATTGAAGAGGCTGTCTTTCCTCCACTATATATTCTTGCCTCCTTTATCAAAGATAAGGTGACCATATGTGCATGGGTTTATCTCTGGGTTTTCTATCCTGTTCCATTGATCTATCTTTCTGTTTTTGTGTCAGTACCATACTGTCTTGATTACTGTAGCTTTGTAGTATAGTCTGAAGTGAGGGAGCCTGATTCCTCCAGCTCTGTTTTTCATTCTCAAGATTCCTTTGGCTATTCGGGGTCTTTGGTGTTTCCATACAAATTGTGAATTTTTTTGTTCTAGTTCTGTGAAAAATGCCAGTGGTAGTTTGATAGGGATTGCACTGAATCTGTAGATTGCTTTGGGTAGTAGAGTCATTTTCACAATGTTGATTCTTCCAATCCAAGAACATGATATATCTCTCCATCTATTTGTATCATCTTTAATTTCTTTCATCAGTGTCTTACAATTTTCTGCATACAGGTCTTTTGTCTCCTTAGGTAGATTTATTCCTAGATATTTTATTCTTTTTGTTGAAATGGTAAATGGGAGTGTTTTCTTAATTCCATTTTCAGATTTTTCATCATTAGTGTATAGGAATGCCAGAGATTTCTGTGCATTAATTTTGTATCCTGCTACTTTACCAAATTCATTGATTAGCTCTAGTAGTTTTCTGGTAGCCTCTTTAGGATTCTCTATGTATAGTATCATGTCATCTGCAAACAGTGACAGCTTTACTTCTTTGATTCCAATTTGGATTCCTTTTATTTCTTTTTCTTCTCTGATTGCTGTGGCTAAAACTTCCAAAACTATGTTGAATAAGAGTGGTGAGAGTGGGCAACCTTGTCTTGTTCCTGATCTTAGTGGAAATGGCTTCAGCTTTTCACCACTGAGGAGGATGTTGGCTGTGGGTTTGTCATATATGGCCTTTATTATGTTGAGGAAAGTTCCCTCTATGCCTACTTTCTGCAGGGTTTTTCTCATAAATGGGTGTTGAATTTTGTTGAAAGCTTTCTCTACATCTGTTGAGTTGATCATATGGTTTTTCTTCTTCAATTTGTTAATATGGTGTATCACATTGATTGATTTGCGTATATTGAAGAATCCTTGCATTCCTGGGATAAACCCCACTTGATCATGGTGTATGATCCTTTTAATGTGCTGTTGGATTCTGTGTGCTAGTATTTTGTTGAGGATTTTTGCATCTATGTTCATCAGTGATATTGACCTGTAGTTTTCTTTCTTTGTGACATCCTTGCCTGGTTTTGGTATCAAGGTGATGGTGGCCTCGTAGAATGAGTTTGGGAGTGTTCCTCCCTCTGCTATATTTTGGAAGAGTTTGAGAAGGATAGGTGTTAGCTCTTCTCTAAATGTTTGATAGAATTCACCTGTGAATCCATCTGGTTCTGGGCTTTTGTTTGTTGGAAGATTTTTAATCACAGTCTCAATTTCAGTCGCACTTTTTAAAAACCAGCTTTATTGAGATATAATTCACATGCCATAAACTTCACCCACTTAAAGTGTACAATTCAGTGGTTTGTAGTATATTCACAGATATGTTCAACTATTGCCACAGTCAATTTTACAATTTTTTTCATTACCTCAAGAAAGAAACTCCATATTCTTTAGCTTTCACTTCCCATTTCCCCATTCCCTAAAGCTGCTCCCCTGATGTACAAGCCTAAGGAACCACTAATCTACTTTCTGTCTCTACAAATTTACCTATTTTGGAATTTTATATACTTGGAGTTATATAGTATGTGGGCTTTTGTTACTGGATTCTTTCACTTAGCATGGTAGTTTTGAGGTTCTTCTGTGCTGTGACATGTATCAATACTTCACTCCTTTTTATGGCTGAGTAATAGTTCTGTTAATGGATTGTTAGATTCAGGTGAATTATCCATTCATTTGTTGATGGACACTTGGGGTGTTTCCACCTTTGGGCTAGTATGAACCATGCTGCTATAAACATTTGTGTACAATTTTCCATGTGGGCATATGGTTCTCATTTCTCTTGGGTCTATACCAAAGAGTGGAATTACTAGATCATATGCCAACTCATGTTTAATCATTTGATGAGCTGCCGGACTATATCCAAAATAGCTGGGCCATTTTATATTCTCACTGGCAATGCATAAGACTTCCAATTTCACCATATTCTCATCACTTGTTGGCTATCTGTCTCTTTGATTCTAGCCATCTTAGTAGGTATGAAATGGTATCTCATTGTGGTTTTAACTTAGTAATTATGTTGAGCATCCTTTTGCGTGCTTATTGTCTACTATATATCTTCTTTGGAGAGATGATTATTTGGATACTTTGCCCATTTTTTATTCGGTTCTCCTATTAGTGAGTTGTAAGTGTCCTTTATATAGCATATAAAGTATCTTATTAAATATACAACTTGCAAATATTTTCTCCCATTATGCGGATTGTCTTTTCACTTCCTTGATGGTGTTCCTTGAATCACTAAAGTTTTAAATTTTGATTAAGTCTAATTACTTTTTCTTCTGTTGCCTGTGTTTTTGTTGTCTTACCTAAGAATCCTTTGATAAACACAAGGTCATGAAGATTTTTCCCCTACATTTTCTTCTGAGTTATAGTTTTTGCCCTTATATTTAGGTTTTTGGTTCATTTTGAGTAAAATTTTGTATATTGTATAAGATGAAGTTCCAACTTCATTTTTGCACAGGACTATCCAGTTGTCCCAGCACCATTTGTTGAGAAAACTGTTGTTTCCCAATGAATGGTCTTGGCACCCTTGTCAAAAATCAGTTTACTATAGATAGATGAGTTTATTTCTGGGCTCTCATTTCTATTTTGTTCGTCTATATGTTTATCTTTGTTGACACTGTCTTGTATACCATTGCTTTGTAAATACATTTTGAAGTTGGGAGGTGTGGGTTCTTCTTTTTCAAGATTGCTTTTTTGCTGAGGCCTTTGCAATTGCATATCACTTTTAGAATCAGCTTGTCAATCTATACCAAGTCAGCTGGTATTTTGACAGAGATTGTATTGAATCTGTATTTCAGTTTGGAGAGTATTTCCATTTAACAATCTTAAATCTTCCAATCTATAAACATGGTGTTATTCCATTTATTTAGATCTTTAGGTACTCTCCACAATCTTTTGTAGTTTTCAGAATATGTTTTGCATTACATTTGTCAAATTTATTCCTAAGTAATTTATTTTATTTTTTGATGCTATTGTGAATGGAATTTTTTCTTAATTGATCATAGCAGCTGCATAGCACAGGGAGATCAGCTCGGTGCTAGAAGGGTGGGATAGGGAGGGTGGGAGGGAGATGCAAGAGGGAGGAGATATGGGGATATATGTATATGTATAGGTGATTCACTTTGTTATAAAGCAGAAACTAACACACCATTGTAAAGCAATTATACTCCAATAAAGACGTTAAAAAAAAAAGAAAGTGTATAGAACTGCAATTCATTTTTGTATATTGATCTTGTATCTTATAATCTTGCTGAACTCATTTATTAGTTCTAATATTTTTTAAAGTGGAGTCAGTATTTTTCTAGATATAGGAAAGATGACATGTTATGGTAGATCATGTCTTTTTTTAATAAAAATGTTCTGTATCTTTTAAAAATATATTTATTTATTTATTAAAATATTTATTTGGTTGTGCTGGGTCTTAGTTGTGGCAGGTGGGCTCCTTAGTTGTGGCATGCATATGGGATCTAGTTCCCTGACCAGGGATCAAACCTGGGGCCCCTGCATTGGGAGGGCAGAGTATTTTTTTTTTTAACATCTTTATTGGAGTATAATTGCTTTACAACGGTGTGTTAGTTTCTGCTTTATAACAAAGTGAATCAGTTATACATATACACATGTTCCCATATCTCTTCCCTCCTGCACCTCCCTCCCTCCCACCCTCCCTATCCCACCCCTCTAGGCGGTCACAAACTACCTAGCTGATCTCCCTGTGCTATGCGGCTGCTTCCCACTAGCTATTCACTTTACGCTTGGTAGTGTATATATGTCCATGCCACTCTCTCACATTGTCACAGCCTACCCCTCCCCCTCCCCATATCCTCAAGTCCATTCTCTAGTAGGTCTGTGTCTTTATTCCCGTCTTACCCCTAGGTTCTTCATGACCTTGTTTTTTTTTTTCTTAGATTCCATATATAGGTGTTAGCATATGGTATTTGTTTTTCCCTTTCTGACTTACTTCGCGAGGGCAGAGTCTTAACCACTGCGCCACCAGGGAAGTCGCGATAGATCATATCTTAACACAACATTGTAAATCAACTATATGTCAATAAAAAAATATTGAAAAAAAAGATCATGTCATTTGTGAATAGAGATAGTTTTATTTCTTCCTTTCCAATTCGCTTACTATTTAGTTCCTTTTCTTGCCTAATTGCCGTAGCTAGAAGATCAAGTAATATGTTGAATAGAAGCGGTGACAGCAGACATCCTATCTTGTTCCTGACCTGAAGCATCTTACCTTTCACCTTTAAGTATGATGTTGCTGTGGGTTTAGTTTTGTCCTTATGGCCTTTTAATTGATTGGATGACCTGTCACCCAGATTACTGAGGATATCTCCTTTACTTAAAGTCAACTGATTATAGATGTTAACTACATCTACAAAATACCTTCACAGCAATGCCTAGATTAGTATTTAACTGAACAACTGGGTAACTATAGCCTAGACAAATTGACAGGTTTACTATCACATGCAGGTTTTTTGAAAGGTAGGTGTACTCTAAGAGCAAGTGGCTATGTGTATGAAATGAGACATACTAGTAAAATCCGCAGTGTTTTGGAACTCCTTGGTGTCAAACTCTAAGAGGATTTACAAAGGGGAAGCTCTCTGTTTCTCATTTTACAAGAGTGTTGTCAAGGGCCTCAGCTCTGAGGTGCAGCATCAGGGTTTTGGTTTCACTAACATCAGATTTTTTAGGTGGTATCATAGAACTCATCTTTTCCCTGAACTTCAGCTTGGTGAGTTTCCTACAACCAACTCAAATGTAAAATATAAAAACAATTCATTTTCCCTTCTACCCTCTACCTCCTCTTTTTCTCTATTTTTTGCTTCTGTTCTAGTCTCTGCCTCAATGCATGGTACCACCGAATACCTAATTTCTTAATTCAGAATCCTCAGAATCCTCCTACCTTCCACTCTCTTGCTTTATTTCTCATTTAATTACTATTAAGTTTTATAAATTCTTTCCTCTCAATTTTTTTTTCAGACTAACTACCTCCATTTCATTCCCTCCATTACTGTTTTAGGTCAGTGTCCACATAGTCTTTTCTGGACCCTCTAGTGAATCCTCCACACCATTGCAAGAATGATTTTTCTGAAGTCCTAATCTAACGACCCAAATGTTCTGCTTAAAACCCATCATTAGCTACCCATTGAAGAAACTCCAAACCTCAGGGTGTGGTAAACAGGGTCTCAAAGCCTGTATACCTATCTGTCATCCAGCATCATTGTTGTACCCAGTTGTTCAGGTCCCCATCTTCACCACCTGCCCCCACCAAACAAGCGTCAGTGCTCCAGCCACATCCAAGTACTTGCATTCCTCTAAATATGTTACATTGTTCCATATCCCTGTATTTTTGCTCTGGCTCATACATCTGTGTTTTCTTGTGTTTTTTAAAAATTTTTATGGAGTATGGTTGCTTTACACTGTTGTGCTAGCCTCCACTGCACAACACAATGAATCAGCCATACTCATACAGATATGCCCTCCCTTTTGGACTTCCCTCCCATTTAGGTTACCACAGTGCATTAGAGTTCCATCTGTTTTGAATGCTCTCCTCTTCCTACTGCGCTTCTCCACCTTTATACATATAGGAGGGCACATAGTTATCTTCTAAGACTCAAGATCTACAGGATGTGGAGGAAAAAAAGTGTCTTCAAAGAAGGCTGAGGAAGAATTATGCATGAGAAGATATGTGAAAAAAGTCCCGTGTCTGAATAGGTTTAGGAAATGACACTGTTACTCAAAAGAGACTGAGAGGGCTTCCCTGGTGGCGCAGTGGTTGAGAGTCCGCCTGCTGATGCAGGGGACACGGGTTCGTGTCCCGGTCTGGGAGGATCCCACATGCCGTGGAGCGGCTGGGCCCATGAGCCATGGCCGCTGAGCCTGCGCGTCCAGAACCTGTGCTCCACAACGGGAGAGGCCACAGCAGTGAGAGGCCTGCGTACCGCAAAAAAAAAAAAAAAAAAAGAGAGAGACTGAGATTACAAAACATCCAAACAAAATATTTCCTTGGGATTCTAAGAAGTTGGCAAACTTTTATTTACTTTTAGATTCGACCTTTATATTAGAATGTATCATACATATATACAGGTGCTTTGTAAAGTCCTGATATAGCTTTTTCAAGGTTAATAACTTGGGTTGTAGGTATGACAGAAACACTGTATGTATATTAAAGTCAAAAATTTTTTTCTTTTAAAAAGTGATACCAACTTTAATTCCATAGCCAAAATGTTCCATTATCTTCTTGTGCATGGCCACCATTTGGGTTATTTGTCACGGGACCTGCAATTAGTATATATTGTTATCACTGCATAATATGGTTGTCCAGAGTTTGATAAATTCACTTCTGGACTTCTGCATAGGTTATTTCTATCATAAATCCCAACTAAGTTATTAAACTTCAAGGTGCACAGAGGAAAAAAATAGAATACACAAGGGCTTTAGGAAGGCTCTGAATGTATTTATGTGTATATATGTGTGTGTCCAGTATGTGTATGTGCATGTAAATATTCATGCATGTACAACACATTTTTCTAGTGTGATTTTTTTTCCCCTACCCTGTCCTGAGTGGAATGAGGTTAAGCTTGTCATCATCTTTCTTAGACTAAACACTTATACCCTTGAATACTGTTACTAAGCCATCTCTTGGCCTATTCACTGTGAAAAAATTATCTAGTTCTTTCATTTGCCTTCATCCTATTTCCCAAATGTGAAATAATTCCATTCTAGGGGATGCTGTCAAATACATGGCAGGCTTCAGGGGTACAAAAATGGGATTCTCTATTTCAGGAAATAGCACTGAAAGGTAGAATAGAGAAGGATTATTCTTCCCCGGCGTCTTCTAGGAGATGCTTGTATTTATTCAAATATTAAAATGATTGCAGCGATAATGATACCATTTTGCATGTTAGGTGTCATTTGAGAAATTTAAAAACACTTAAAATTTTTGAACAGAACAATGGAATCTGGTTGCTGTGCACTTCAGAAAACTGAAAACTAACGATTCTTAAAATCCTGGCATTTTTTCTAAAGTGAAAAGTGGTCCCTGCCTTCAACAGTGTACGGGATGTGGCATTTACTGATAAGCGAACCAGAGTGAAGGACCTATTTTCCTGTAAGATTACATTCCAGTTACTGCTCAAGCACATTTTTCATTATACAAATTGTACTTGTATGATTTTATATCTTTGACTAGTTTTAATATCAGGAATACTTTACTCTCCAGAAAGATTTTAGTAGTACTTTCTCAAAAAAGGGAGACTATTCCAAACAATAAGGTCCTCTTAAATCTGTGTGGAAATGAACAGACTGAAACTTCAGTTCTGCAAGATTACTGCCTAGTAGAAAGTGGAAGGAAGGATCAGCTATATTGATGGGAACTGTCAAGAATTAGTCTGTGGTTTATACATTTGAGGGCCTCTCTGTGTGTATATAACAAGGGCAAAGCGGCCTGAAAGAGGAATATGTTAATTTCACATTGGCCGTATATCCTGGATCCCAGATCCCACTTGGGAAGGAGGAGAAGGTATTATCCTTCCCTACTCATGCCCACCGGAAGGCTGAGATGTCTCTGGGCAGGACTATGGAGAGAGCAGGAATGAGAGAGGGAGGAACAGTTGTGTGTTTTCCCACTTCTGGATGAGCCCCGCTTCTGTGAACTTGGTAGGGGTCCACAATAAGTTGCACGGAGACTTTGCTGAAAAGAAGGGATGTATATGGGAGAAGTGAGGTAAGGACTCATGTTTAATAAACAGCTGTAAGAACATCGATGCATTCACTTTCCTCCCTAAAAAGATGAGAGGAAGTTGAAATAAACGTTAAGCAAGGGGAACTCCGTGTCAAAATCTACTTCCCATGATGCCTAAATACCTTATTCTCAACTGCCTTATGTTTAGTCTTAACCTTCCCATCCCATTTGAATATTCTGCAAGCTTTTTCTTGGTTCAAAGAGATCGTTAGAACATATTTGGTACCATAAAGCTATTGAAGCTTTCCTTTTGCTCTTATAAAATGATATTAAAATGAAAATGACCTCTCTCCTGCTTCCGTTCTTGTACTGCCCACTCTTTTTTTTTTTTTTTTTTTTTTTTTTTTGGCGGTACGCGGGCCTCTCACTGTTGTGGCCTCTCCCGTTGCGGAGCACAGGCTCCGGACGCGCAGGCTCAGCGGCCATAGCTCACGGGCCCAGCCGCTCCGCGGCATGTGGGATCTTCCCGGACCGGGGCACAAACCCGTGTCCCCTGCATCGGCAGGTGGACTCTCAACCACTGCGCCACCAGGGAAGCCCACTGCCCACTCTTAACCAGCAGCTTGCTGCTAGTGCTGCTGAGTTTCCTCTCAGTGAGCATTTATTTAATGGCTGAGGAGTAACTTACACACATTGGAGCTTGGTAACAACCCATCAAATCCCCTAATTTTCTTAACTCATAATTTTTAATCCATGCTCCTGAGCAAGAGTGGTGCTTCTTCAGTTAAAAGGAAAAAAAAAATCAATGAGTATATTTGTGAAGTGTTTATTTGTAGATCAGAATTTTATTTATATTCCATCATAATGAATAGGGAGTTTTGGGTAAACATAATATTTAAAACAATCAATTATTTCAAGGAACTTGCCCGACTTACCCTATCCTATGTCTCCTTTGTCTTCCCCAAACCTAATGTGACGTGACTGATATAAGCAAGACGTGGACAAATAAATCAGAGAGAAAAAAAAATCTAGCCTGCCTTACAGCTTTCTGGATTAAATATAATGAAAACCTTTATTTCTTCTACTAAAGGGAGATATAAGATATTAGGAAAGACTATTTTAGGCAAGATAATATTGTGTTTTATGTGTTTTTAACCTGAGAGTTCTTTTTAAAATTGTTGTTAATTCCACTTCTCTAAGGAATAGGGAGGAAGCAATCCGTAGACATGTTTTCTAGGTGGGGTGAATGCCTCAGAGGCTTAGGCTGAAGGACACAGACTAGAGAACCATTCATTTGGCTGAAAGTAATTCATTTCTTCTTCTGGATCTGACAGTCTCTGAACACAGCTGGTCCAATCTTCTCAGGTCTTCAGTTAGGAATGCTGAGAGATTTCATGGGCTAGCAAGGCATGTCCAGCATTGGGCAGGAATTTGAAGCTCCCAGTTCAAAGCTGGGACTGATAACCTGGCAGCTGTTTCCTCCTTTTCTCAACAGGGCAAGAAGCACAGAGAGAACCTATTGTTTCTAGAGGGCTAGGTAAAACAACATGGGCTCTTGCCTCTTTTCTTTCTGGTGTTTCTCTTAGTCCCTGTATGCTTACATCCAGGACTTTTTTTGAAGGTGGAAGGATAAAAGAGAAGTGAATGAGAGGACTTATTAGGCTGAATGGAAGTGAAGTTAATTCACAAAGGGAGGAATACCTTTAAGCTGACATGAAAAAGCCTTTCTTCTTTGTCTTCTTTTCCTTGAGTCTGAATAACTTTGGGGCTCAAGAGAAAGCACAAGAGAGTGGAAGAAAGATTTCTGCCAGTGCGCCACTTTCCTAGGAGGAAAGAGACCGGGGTGGTTCTGTCCAATTCTTCATCTGAAAACATCCTAAAAGTAAAAGTAGGCAAAACCGCTGTCCTCAGTCCATTAACTAAAACAGTGCCAGAACCAGATTTTCTATCGACCCTTTTGGAAAAATTGCATATACTGTTCTATTGTTAAAAATGATTTTTTGTTTGTTTTTCAAGCATGACTTTAATAATTGATCATGACTAACAATCCTAAATTTGTGGCCTTTTTGACACCCTGCTGAAACCTTGTAATTTAGTTTACAAGCCCGGAGCTGTCCTTTTGGCCACCTGTTTTATTTTTGTCACTTGGGTGTTTTCTCATTCTTTTTTAAAATATCAAACCAATATTTACTCTCAAATGTAGAAATGAAAAAAGAGACATGTTATAATGAGTAGATCTGTAAATTTATTGTGTGAATTAATATTTCTGTTGGGCTCAGTTGTAATTAAGTTACAGTTGGCTTTTGAACTTTGGGATGGCATTAAAGCATGTGGGTTTCACTTCTTTCATTCGAGAGTTATGCTAAAATTAGTAAGCATACGTAGAGTATGCGAAACTTGTAGGAGACTTTATAACATTCTTTGTTACTTATCCTTCACATCACATCTGTGTGGTGAGTATAGATTACCAGGAAGATAATATCCTCAGACCTGAGAAAATGATTTTTAAGTGACAGAGAGTGATGTTCAGGACCAAAGGATAGTCCCAACACTCTATGTGCACATTTACACCCTTTTTAATGAATGTATGACCTGGGGCCTCAAAGATATCTCCAGCTTTGGATACAATTTTATATCATATCTTTATAAAAAATTGAGCCTGAAGTCACCATATAGAGATTAACAAAAGAGTTGAAGAAAATATTGCAGAAAGTTTTTGCTGCAAATTTTTACAATTCTCATGAAACAGGATTCCCTCAAGTGGGAGGGAAGAAGTGTGAGCTCTCAGTGGTGGAATGAAGAGAGTTCCTTCTTCAACATAAATGAGGAAACAGTCCTTAAACAGAGTAGGGACAGGAGAACACAGAGTGGGAGTGAGCTGGGAGAACATCACTCTCAGGGTCAACCATCTCTTCCTGAATTTTCACCTCTTTCAGCTTCTCTTAAAATGAGCACAAGGAAAGAAAGGCCAAGTGGTGAGAATAAATAAAACCCTAGAAAATATAGAACAAGCTTCCATACATCTCTTTCTGTGCCACATGCATAGGGACGAGTCTTCTGAAACATGCTCTGAATACCCAACATGTGAATTTTTATTTTAAGCACAAGAAGAACTTTACCATAATCTGGTCCTTGAATGGGGTGGTTCTTTGCATATGTTTAATTTAAGAAAAGAAATACTAAAATGGAAAATTTTCCAAGTAGGGGAAGAAGAGATTAAGTCTTGGAAGTGATCTTGGAATAAAATTTCATGAGAATGGAGGGAGTTCTGCTGTTCAGAAATTAACAATATTTTTAAAGAAAAATTTTACATGTGTAGGTAGCAATACATTTTGAAGGATTGATTATTCAAGTACAAAAAAGTTGACAAAAACAATCAATTTTTTAAAGATTTTTTTTTTCTTTTTTCTTCTGAGCTTAAACTAAATTCAGTGATCTAAAGACCCACTGATTTTGCTGTGTCATTGCAGTTAGTGGAATTTTTGTGTTGTGTGATTACATTATAATCCATATGTCACCATGAGATAGAGTAAATGCATTTATTAGCATCTATAACATATTAAATGCTATAACATATTAAATGACCACAGAATTAAAGCCCAATGTTCATAAGTATTGATCCACTATTGAGTTAATATAAACCATTATGATTTATATAACATAAGCTTTGCCTCCAAAAACTATAGAAATTGGATTAAATAATATAGCTATCTTTTTCTAAGGTGAAAGTATGAAAAACTTGGGATGCAGTCATTAACTGCATTTCTGTTTCCACTTAGGCATATAAGATCTGTGTTATTAACTATAGGGCAGCCCACATGAGAATATGAGTGAATTAGTATAACTTATCACTGAGTAGAGTCAACAATTCATGTCTCTATCTGCCCTTTGGTGGGATTTCGCAAATAACAAACATCCTACGTCACTTGGTTCCATGCTAAGCAGTTTAAACTTTATCCTGTAAGTGATGAGAGACAGTTAAAGAATTTTAAAGCAGGAGGTGTCTTGATCAATGTATATTCCTAGGAGATCCCTCTAATGTAGTGTGCTGGGTGCATGGGATGGAGTCGAGTCTGGAAGTTGGAAGAACAATTACTAGCCTATTGCAACAGCTCAGGGCTAAGCTCTGGAGAGCTTGGAATGAAATCGTGAGGGTAGAGAACGAAAGGATGAGATGGATTCAAGAGATATTTATGAGGGATGAATTAGAGTGAGAGGTGTGGGAGAGGGAGAAGTCGGATTCATCTTCAAAATTTCAGCTTGAACAATTGGGTAAATGCTCATATTACCCACAGTAGGGAATATAGTAGCAGAAGCAGATTTGGCAAGAGAAGAAAGAATATGGATAAGTGTAGAAATATTGAGTGTGCAATGTCTGAAAGACAGCAGTCTCCTAGGCAGCAATCTCCAGTGCATTTGAAAATGTGGCTCTCAAGTCCAGAAGCATGGTTTGGCCTAGGATACAGATTCAGAAATCATTGTTGTACAGTTGGTGCTGGAAACCATGGAAGTAGATGAGATCAACAGGAAGTGATTCTGCAAAGGTCATAGTGTTGCTTCAGTGAGTTTCCTAATGCAGTATTTTTTCCATAATAAGAATGAAGCTTCAGAAAGCACAGGGAATTTCTTAAGATGAGGCTATTGTTTCTTTAACTTTGAAGCGGTGGATGACTACTGCATCAGGCAAAAGAGATAGTTAACATTGTGGCAAGAAGGAACATGGCCCTTTCCTCAACAGTGCTCAATCACTGTGAGTTTTTAATTTATTTCTCTTTCTAGTGAGATCTTTGCCAGGATGTTTCTAGCATGCCTGGTGAAAGTATTGCCCAGTAATGTATTCCTGGAATAACAGTGTGGATTTAGTCTGTTAGGTGGTACTATAAAGCATATGATCTCTGCTCCGTGGAAAGCTACCACAGATAAGGCTTTTTCTGCACTGTATTTGCTAACTTTACAAAAGCATAAACCCAGCTCCAACCTTACTCAACTTCTATAACACTGGTCAGCCTGGGTAATTCAAAGTCAAAATACTAAAGTCACATTGCAAGGAAAGTTGGACTTGATCAAAATTTCACTGAATTGCAAATAACTTAGGGCAATGTGAATTTTCTGGGAGTTTATGGTTGTTGGAAATTTCTGTAAGTGCTTCTGTGATAAATATTTTAAAATATTTTAATAGGAAAATCTTCAAATTTAAGATTTTATACTAGGGTAAATGTGCAAAATAAATGTGATGGCTATAATTTGAATATACAAATGTAAGGAGAATAATTATGGATAAAGTTAATATTTCTTTTCCATAGAATGATTGGCCAAAAAAGAGGAGCAAATCATTTGCACACAGGATGAATAATAAATCAATAAGCTTGATGAGAGCTGCAGAAAAATACATTAAAGGAGATGCTCATAGGAGATGCTCCTTCTTATATGTTATATAAACAAATATAAATAAAATAATAAAAACCAAGTTTGCAGGGCAGTCGAGAAAGAGGTGCAAGTAAGATTTTGCAAACTCCTAAAATCTTCCTAGAGAAAATTGGAAATGAAAGCAGTAAATGTGATAGTGCTCAATGATCAATAATCCCACTTTTGGGAGTACATCCCAAGTAAATATTTCTAAGAGAAAAAAATGTATTTTTTATATCTAGCTGTATCAGTAGCAAATTATTCATCCTACTGAAAAACTGGAAACAAAATTTAAGGAATAGATTAGCAACTTATGACCTTTACCTTGATAAATGTATGACTTATGTAGATACCTAGAAAATGATATAAAAAGTAGATTTAAATGAAAAATGAATAGAGGTTACATAATCACATATATTACAACTACATAAAAATGAAATATATACATAACTATCTATAAGAATCAAAACCAATGACATAAACAGCTAGTGTTTTAAAATTAAGGTATAGGCTAAAGAGTTATTTTAATGTAAAAGTAATTTAAAATGCTAATACAAAAGAAAAGATTTTTGAATCTTTATTAATAATTTTAAATTTAAGTTCCTTTCAAATTAAATGGGATGGTCAATCAATTTTAAGGGTCAAGATAAGACATACAATTGGATGTCCTGCTTAACCAAATTCTAAGAATCTTGGCATCAAGGGTAAATGTACTCTCTTCTAAAAACTCACAAAATCTATAGCTCCCCTTGTTCTTCCTTTAGATGTTGACATTATTAGATAGTTAAGTTTTTAGCTCTAACATTTATCATGCCATCAAATACGATTTCAAAGTACAGGAAAACCTCATTAATTTTGACCTTACTAAGTTGAAATTTGTGCTAATTTAGGCAAGATGTGCTTCAGTTCTTTATGTATTAGCGTCCAGTTTTATTAGATCTGGCAAACTTTCCTGTGGCCAGATTCCCTGGGAGAGCAGATATTCTGAAGACCACCCCCTTCAATCTCCCTTATATCTTGTCTGTCTGAAATTACCTTTATAATGTAAGGCTTTGTTATCAAGTAGCACAAAGATATCCCTGGGGGCAGTCCTCTGAACCCCAGAGGTTACAGTCCAGATACTTCCAAGAAGTTGTTTTTTGTTTGATCTATATGGTGTGTGTGTGTGCTCCTCCCAGAATTTGAAAGCCTTCAGATAGAGCACCATAGCTCCCACCATCCTTACATCTGGCTACTTCATACATTTGAGTTCTCACTTCTTTAACTGTTAAGATTCTTCCATAAAACCATTTCGAAAAATTCCACATTTTTTTCTTCCGTGATCTCTGGAATAGTATTTCCTATCAGAGGTGCTCATTGTCACATGCATTCTGCTACTTTGCTTATGTTTATTAACACTCCATGGACACAACCTGGTTTCTTAATGAAACTGTAACTCCTTGAGGGCAGGGACAGGTATTAAAATTTTTTGTATCTTCTGTAGTGCCTAGTAGGATATCTTTAGCCTAGGTGTTCCATGACAATTGAATGACTGGCTAGTAGATAACTGAGGATAAATAAAGATCCTAATATCAGATAGAATGATACTACTCATGTGCTTTAAAGTTTGCAAAGCATATGGATTAGGTCTTGGATCTTTTCAATCTCCCTGGACAGGAATAAGAGTGGTAACAGGGAACAGCATGAACACTCTGGATTCTGAGACAGGAGATAGAAATTAAGATATATAAGTATACATGCTTATCCAAAGACATTTTAAATTAGTGCTTTCACCTTGACTTTGAGTTTTCAGACTCAAATGTCTAATTACTGGTTGCTAGGAGAGGAAATAGTTGAGGAAGTAGATATCACTGCTGCTCACAATATTTATGGCTCCACTCCTTCTAGATAAGATTATACTTCCTTGCCCCCTCGAAGCTGGGCTTGGCCACAGGCTAGTTCTGACTGATGAGCTGTGAACAGAAATGAGATGCATCTCTTTTAGGACAAAACATTTAACAGCCAGCTCAAGGAATGCCATCCCTCTCCTTCCTTATGGCTGCTATCTTGGTGGCACACGTTGCTGTGGAAGTGACGTAAGATTGAGGCAAGAGGGAATGTTTTGTCAACACATGGAGAGCTATGTCATGAAGGGTTGCTTGAATCTGCAGTGGATTTTGAGCATGCAGGAAGTGATCTTTGGTTGTGTTAAGTCTCTGTGGTTTGGGGTCTCTTTACTGCAGCATAACCTTGACTACCCCGACGAACATAGTTGGGACTAGGGCCTAACATGTTGAAGAGCCTTTAATGACTGATTCAGGAGTGTAGTCCTAAGAGCCAAGATTGCCTGTGTTCATATCCAAGCATCGCCGCCACTTGTGCAAGTTCCTTGATTTCTTAGTTCCTTGGTTTTCTTATCAATAATATGGGATAATAATAGCACCAGCTTACAGGGTTGTTGTGTGGATGAGCAAGTTAATTAATTAGTACAAAGCACGTAGAACAGTGCTCAGTGCGGGTTATTTTTAACATTATTACTAGTCAGAAAGTTCCTTAAGATGATGGCTAAATTTGGTGTCTTTGGTTTCTTACCACCAAATCTGCTTTTCCTGTATCCTCTATCTTAGTGGCATTGTGACACTTCAGTTAGTCATGCCCAGAAACGTGGAGTATTCTTATCATGCTCTGTCTGTCAGTTGCTATATTCTGGCAATTTAATTTTGGCAACATAAATAAATAAACACAGTTGTATGATCTCTCAAAAATATATTCCCTCTTCTCTCATTGCCACTGTCGAAATTCATTACCACTGCCTAGAGTATAACAATGGTCTCCTAATTTGCCTGCATCCAATATTTGGGAAGCAAAATTATCACAGTAGAAAGAGCATGCACCCTGACCTTTTTGCCACATGACCTGAACTTGAACCCCAGCTCTAGCTCTTGCTAGCTGTGAGATTTGGGGAAATTTACTTAATCTCAATATGTTTTTTTTTTCATCTATATAAGGGGTTACCAATATTTACTTCATAGGATTATTGAGAGATTATATGAGATTGTTTTTTTTTTTTTGCGGTACGCGGGCCTCTCACTGTTGTGGCCTCTCCCGCTGCGGAGCACAGGCCCCAGATGCACAGGCTCAGCGGCCATGGCCCACGGGCCCAGCCGCTCCACGGCACGTGGGATCCCCCCAGACCGGGGCACGAACCCGTGTCCCCTGCATCGGCAGGCGGACCCTCAACCACTGCGCCACCAAGGAAGCCCTATGAGATTGTTAAGGTAAAACACTCAGTATGTAGTTGGGAATCAATCATTCTTAACTTGATATTTTTTTCCTCCATTGCACCTGGCCCAGATTATTGCCAACATTATTTCCCAAAAGTCTAGGCCAGATTAAATTCCTCTCATAGAGTGTAAAATAAGATGAAGATTCCTTAGTATGGAATTCAATAGGCTCCAGAACCTACCTCGATACTTTTACTATATTCCTCCTTGGACTTTGCATTCCATTGCTTGCTATTACTTGAATGTGTCTCTGAGATTCTGCCTGTGCTTTTCCTTCAGCTCAGAAGGAAATTGTTAGAATGGTCTAACCCCATGGTGACTACAGTTAATGATGCTGTATTGTAGATATGAAAGTTGCTAAGAGAATAGGTTTTAAAAGTTCTTATCACAAGAAAAAAATAACTATATATAGTGATGGATATTAACTAGACAATGTGGTGATCCTTTTGTTGCAATATATGCAAATATCAGATCATTATGTTATACACCTGAAACTAGTATAATGTTATATATCAATTATATCTCAATAAAAAAAAGTCTACTCCTTCTAAGTTCAGAACTAGTACCGCATCCTCTGAGGTGCAAGATTTCCTTTATCCCTCTGTATATCAGTTAACTATTGCCATAAAATTGCTGTACCCTAAGCCACCCCAAAACTCAGTGGCTTAAACCACCAAGCATTTATTGTCACAGATCTGTGGGTTGGCTGAAGATTGTCTGAAGTAGGCTGGGCTCAGCTGGGGTGTCTCAGTTTACTCGGCATGTCTCTTCTTCCCTCCCAGTACAAGCACGTTAGCCTAGATATGCTCTTCTTGTGGCAGTGGCAGAGGTTTGAGAGCTCAGGCAGGAATGTGTAGACTTCTTGAGACCTACATCTGGAACTGACACTCCATCAATTCTACCTCTTTCTATTGGTTAGAGCAAGTCACATTGCCAAACCCAAAGTCAAGGTGTAAGCAAGGATGTCCCTGCCATAACGGAAGGGGCACTGCAGAGTTACATGGCGGAGGGTGTGGTTATATGAAGAGATGAAGAATTGGGGCTGCTAAAGCAATCTTCCACACTCTGTTGGAATGAATAGGTCTTACTTCTGAGGTCTTAACATCTTACTTTTATCTCTATCATAAGGGTCAAATAGATCTGCATTTTATTGTTTCTTTGCTTACATACTGTTCTCCTTTATTTAGACTGTTAACTTCTGGAAGGCAGGGATGTGTTTTACTTATTCTAGTTTTTCCAACAATGCTTAGCACTCTCCTTCACACATGGTCAGTGTTTGGTTAATGTTTTTTGAATTGGCATTTTAAAATTTGGAGTAAAGTAGCTAAGTATGTTATGATTTTGTAAAAAGAAACTTGTGAAATGTTTTTGTTCAAAGAAGAATTTCAGAAATGGCTCCTAAATAGAGGCTAAAACATTTTTCTCTACAGTCATTAAATTATACATGAATCAGTGCTCACAGATATCTACCAATAGATAAAAGAAAAAATTGGCAAAGAAGGAAATTTGGGAGGGTTTATGAATGTATTGGGTTGGCCAAAAAGTTTGTTCGGATTTTTCCGTAAGCTGTTATGGAGAAACCTGAATGATCTTTTTGGCAAACCCAATATCAGTAAACATGGATGAAGGGGAAGAGATATTTGTAAGATGTGGGAGAATATACATTTTAAAGTTTTAAAAAAGGACTTTATTTTTACAGGTTAGGAATAAGTACACCATATAGTTGTGGCTTGCTAAATACCGTCATCAAAAAAGCATTTATTAGTATTCACTGATGATCAGCTGTTACACTGGAGACTGTAAAAATGATGATTCTCTAACTCTATCATTCCTTCAGCATTTATTACCTAGAATGTTTGTGAAGAAGAACTTTTCTTCCCTCCACCCACCACCATTCTCTTTGGACTAAATGGAGTCTCTTTTTATTCAATGTGTCATAATCAATAATGATCATTTTCTTTTTTTATGCTAAAATAGTCCCAAATTTGGTCAATTGGACACCCTTTAAGTTGGATTCTATGTCCTTTGGACATGTCCCCATTAGTTTTAGAGCATATCCTGCTTTCAAACCAAACAAGATGCTCTGGGCTCACCTTTCATTTTCCCTGACTCAGCCTGAAATCAGCCATTTTGCCAAGGATCCCTGGTTACTTTGAGTGGAGAATGGTATTTAGAAGCCAGGATCTGGGTGCTAGGTGTGCTTATTGTTACTGGGGTGTCACTGCTTGCTTTTAGTTCTTTTTAGTGGATAGAGCCTATATACATATATATATATATTTTTTATTTCTGTTCATAATTACTGCGCTAATACCACTGCCAACAATAAACACTAGGTGTGAAGTTTAAGATTTCTTTTTAATACTCTTTGTCCTTAAGTTATTAGGAAACAGGAACATGGGATCATAGTCTCAAATTATCACCCAACATATTACTTAGCCAATTACAAAGAGGAAAATATACCTTTATAATTGAGAGATCCGTTAGATACCCCCTAAATCAATGATTAAATTTGGCATCATCAACCATGGGACATGCTGGCATCATGTATCTCCTAATACATGCATTGGAGAAGTTCACAATATCACCTTGCCAAAAATGTTTATCCTTAGTCTATTCATGGGCACAAAAGTCAGACCATTCCAGATTGTGAAATATTTTGCAAGATAACTGGCCCAGATTCTTAAAAAATGTCAATGTCATGAAAGACAAAATAATGTGGAGGGACTATTCTAAATTAAGGGAGACTAAAGATATAAGATAACCAAGACTGATAAAGGACATTTACAGGACAACTGCAAATGAATATTGATTTAAGTATAATTATGATGTGCATATATTGGAGAATATGAGGGTAGATAGGAAGTGTGCTTATATGTGGTACATTAGTTTTTGTTTTTGAAAAAGAGGCAAACCCTTATCTTCCATAGTAGGATGCCAATAGATAATGAATAAATTTAAAAAATTAAGACGTAGCAGTGTAAGTGTGTCATTTTGAGCTGGGAGGGCTAGCGCCAACAGCTTCAATTAAATGAGCTAAAAGTGGTGGCCTTTAGCGAGTGGGAAACGGTGGTGATGGGAGGTCAGGGGACTGCTGTTGAGCTATTTTGAGCATCTTAAACTCTTTGCTTATATAACTTGGAGAAAACTAAAATCTAAATTTAAAAAGAAAATAAACCGCAATTTTAAAACAAAATGAAAAAAAATGAGTGGATGTTATGAAGAAATACAGAGGAGAGAGAAGTTGGAGCCAGGCTGTGAAGGAGCCCACCTGTCAGGGGAGAGTTTGAACTAAATCCCATTAGTGGGGGGCCTGTTGAGAAGTTCAAGCAGGGTCATCATAACGCAGCTCTTACAGCGGCAGAGAAAATCCGTCTTTAAATACTTACTCATCTTCTAGGTCCTCTTAGAAGTCATTCATTTATTTACTCATTCAGGCACTGCCCTGGGTGTTGGGAATGTTGCCGTGAACAAAATGGACCAGGCCCTGCCCTCGTGAAGCTTATGCTCCATCCCTCTCAGGCTAATTATGCAGATTTGGGACATGTGAACCACCCTTTGCCTCAGGTTGCGCCTCAGAATTCTCTCAAAGCGCTGGTGTGTGTGTGTGCATGCGCGCGCGCGCACACACACACACACCCTAATGAAATCATCTTAATTCACACGATTTCACATTAATTTCACATTTATTTTGTGGGACCATTGACTCCACACGTGATCGTCTCACACCCCTGTGACTCTGTGTTCTCTCAACAGCCTGCCCAGGTCTCCCTGTGGCCTCTTCCTTCCCTCAACTCTGGCAGGAGATCCCTAAGCTGCTTTGTCCTTATTTCCTTTACCTGGGCTCCACATAAGGTCTCTTGGTGGCGAATGGGAAGGGTGCAGGGCGATGGGAGCAGACGGGCCAGAGGAAGTGGGCAGAAGTCACTCTCAGGAAAAGCTCCTCTCTGCAGGGGCACGAAAAAGAGGTGGTATCTGCCTGGAGGTTGATGACAGCGATGGCTCCAGGAGTAAAGAGCCACATGGAAGGAGGCAGAGGCTGAAGTGGAAAAAGAATATTGGGGGCACTGACACACGGCTCACAAAGAAAAACGTTAAAAAGTTTCAGAGAAGAGCGTGAAGTGACAAGAGAGAAGGGAACTAGTGAGAGGAGAATTACAAAATTTATCTCCATTTTGTTTTATCATTCACATCATTATCTGACTGCCTCTGGTAATACGATGTTTCAAAATGCCTTCAGATAGCGACAATCTCTCATCCACATTGTCTGTAGTAAAAGAAATTGGGGCACATTTCTCAAGAAGCTTGAACAATCTGGCACTGAAACATCAGAAGAGTGCATCTTCTTTTCACCATAATGGTGAGACTAGAGATGTTCCCCCCACCACCCCGCTGTGCTTAGATGGAAAAAAGAAAAGAAAAAGAAAAAGAAGACCTTTCCAGGTGGAAAAAAAAGCAAGATTCTAAAGGATTTGTTAAAAAAAAAAACACCCCAAAACAGCTGGGTCAGATACAGTGTTGTCATATCTTTGCTATGTTGGAGGAGGGAAAAAACCAATAAGGCAGTGCCAACTCTAACTGCGCTTAATAGGGGGTTATTTCCACTCGGGGTGTGTTCTCGCAGGAGTTGAGTGCTGCTAGAAATAACACCATGTGGATTCTTCCCTTTCTCTGTTACAGAGAACTCCTACTATCTCATCACATCTCCTACTTTCTAGATTCAGTCTTCTTTCTGAAAATCTTATTTATTCCTCCCTTTTTTCTCTCCTCCCTTCTGCCACCATTGTATAATTTGGAAAAGAAAAGGGCCTATTTGGGGAAGTTTTAAAGAAATGTTCCCTTGAGTACACAATGCAAATGTCTAGAAGTGTATTGTTCACAATGTACACAACAGGCTCAAAAAACTGCAGTGGATAATGAAGACTTTTTTTCATTGTTGGAGGACTTCACACAAGGGGATGAAGGTTGTTTATCCCTTTGAAAAAAGACTGTCCAAGTTGAATAGTTAATATCATTATGATAAGAACAAAATAGAGATTCTTTTAAAAGAGTGGTGATGGTAGGATCTTAGTATGCTTGTGAGAGTGATTAAAATTGAATGCTCTGCTCGTGTTTCCTGTACACTCCAGGAATAGTAAGCAAAAGAAGATGGATTGGATTTAGCAGAAGGCATTAACATGCGTGTTGTCAACTAAGCCTTTATGAATTATTTTTTCAGAGATAATAAACATTCGAATATTTTCTCTGGAAACCAGGAAGCCTGTTTTACTTGAGGTAACGAGTGAGGACAGACCCACTTTGAAGCTAATGCAGCTTCAGACTCCCAGCCACTCACCTGGGGCCCTTTCTAAGACTGTGGGAGAGGCCCTAATAATGTGTCCAAATGTTTTAGTAGAATTTGCAAAAGTAGCATATTTTAATTGCAAATCACTTAAGATTGCTGTTTCTTTCCACTCCAACTTTCTCTGATTTTCCTTCACGCTGGGTGGCCTTGGACTGGCGGTGAGCATCTTTGAGATGAAGCTAAGAGGAAGTTGAGTAGGGAATAATTTAATTTGGGTTTAGTGAGATATATTTATGCAGCTTGCCTTCAGTTTCCTGTAAAGTTATTGCCAGCTGTCCCAAGGAAAGCTTCCAGGAAAACTCCACCTGCGCCTTGCCCCTACTCACCCAGTATCCTGACATAAAAGTGTCACAGAACATGTGCTCCATGGGTCATCCTCTTGTTCTAGTTGGAAAAAAAGCTGCCCCCCACCTCACCTGAAGTCATTGACCACTTTTGTATTTTGTCCCAGCTTTTTTCCTTTTACTTTTTCTCCCCAATAGAGTATGTGACAACTTAGAATTTTCTTTAAAGAATCAAAGTGTAATGTTTCCCATTAGAAAGCTGCTCAAGCTTTGTAAGATGTGTACATCAATATTAAGGCTCTAAAATTTTTCATAGGCTGGGAAGGGAAACCCGAACATAGAGATGTAGAAAAGTTTATTCAAAAGAGTTGATAAAGCTTGATTGTGCCACTTAACCTGCACTTTGGAAAGACATTTTGGGACATTTTAACAAAACAAGTGAGAAATTACAGACTGCTGTTTGGGACATATTTGAAGAGTTCCTTCTTTTATTATTATCTACATTTATTTATTAAAGAACCAAGAGAAAACTTAGATAATAATTAATGTAATATGAAACAAAAAGATAAAGATTAGCCCTGACATCAATAGAAATCAGTCTGACATTGGGAAGCAAATTGCAACATTTTGTTTTTCAAATTATACCAAAACTATAATTCTCTAAGAAGAAAAGAGAAATTTTGAATAGAAGTAATGAATAGGCTCCTGGATCGTTTGATAATCCAGTTAATGAAGAGGAGTGAGTCATATGTACACATTGGGAAATGATTTAAATTTTTGGTAAGTTTGAGACAAAGTACTGACATTGTTGAAGATAATGTAAAACTTTATAATACATTGCAAACTGGTTAATGAGTGTCATCAATTCAAGGGATATTTAAGATTAGTCACTGTACAAGAAAACTTGAAACCCTTGAAGCCTTACAATTTATATATAAAAAAAATTTGATAAAGGTTTTCCCTAATTCAACAATTCTGAAAAATGTACTACTACCAATAAGTAAGAAATTTCCCCAAATGATTAACAATAAAAAATAATTTTTGAACAACCATGGTAAAGATCAGACTGGATTCTTTCTATTATTTCTATAGAAAATGATATAATAATCATAATGTGAAGAGGTACTCAAAGAGTATGAAGTAAAAAAATGTAGAAAAGCAAGTATTACAGAAGAGTCAAGCAGCAACTAATAAAATATGTTATTTAATTTAAAAAAGTGTTGCATTTATAAGTATCAGAATTCTTCAGTTGTTGTGATGTATTTCCTCATTTTATGTATTTACTTTCGCATCAAATTTTCTACACTTTTCCTTAAAGAAGGACTCCAAATTGTAAGCTTCAGGCCCTACCCTTTGGTTTCCATGTTTGATCTGAAATATGCTGTGAGATGAATATACTTCTGTCTTTTTTCTCCAGACAAGGCATAGGCTTTGCATCTGCTGATGGGGCCATGGACTGTTTGTGTCTCCTGATGGGGCCATGGACTGTTTGCATCTCCTGGGATCCTTTGGGTCAAGTGAGCTGGCAGAATACCTCCAACAGTGTCATTAGCAGCCTCAGGTGAGAGCTTTTATCTCAATAAATAATGCTGTGAAATATAACCCAACATCTTGTCGTGTTAGAATATTTCTTTCTTTGCTGTCTGACTAGGAGTTAGGATGTGCATATTTGCAACATTGAGAAATGGTGTTTCAAATTTCATGAATCTGGGTGATCTCTGAAAACAGTTTTATTGAAAGGTTTATGGTCCTTGGAGGCAAAGGTTGTTCATTAGAAGTGCAGGTGAGTGACAGGAAGTCTGAGAAATAAGGAGAGAGGTCTCCCTCCTTAAATGGGCACTGGACACCATGGAGAAGAGATACTACCTTCTGCTCACAAGCTGCATGGTCCCTAGAATTAGCTCTTCCAGAGTTGGCAAGACTGCTTGGGAAAGTGGTTTCTAACAGTCATGAAAAATCCTTAATATTTATTGAGACCCCACATGTGTGACTTGCACCACTCTTGGAGGAGATCATTAAGAGGACGTGACCAGCAGTTGACCCACGAGTTGGACCCAGGCAATATGAAGACTCCGTACACCCTCCCCTTGTCCTTGGAATGTCCATTTCGCCCACTGTTCCTGCCCTAGGAGCCACTTCAAGGATGCAACCCTGAGAGGATGTATTATTATTATTATTATTATGTTTTGCAGTACGCGGGCCTCTCACTGTTGTGGCCTCTCCCATTGTGGGGCACAGGCTCCGGGCGTGCAGGCTCAGCAGCCATGGCTCACGGGCCCAGCCACTCCGTGGCACGTGGGATCTTCCCGGACCGGGGCACGAACCCGTATCCCCTGCATCAGCAGGTGGACTCTCAACCACTGCGCCACCAGGGAAGCCTGAGGATGTATTATTGACACCATCTGGAATGAATATGTGATGGAACCCTGTTAGGGCTGCTATCTAGGTCCAGCAGGTGTGGAGATCTACTCATCTTGCAGCTGCCCAAGACAGCAAGCCTGGTATGTAAGTTCCTTTGCTTATTACAACTGCCACCTACCAATCTGGAGTGGTCTGCCTCTTTCTTTGGTCTCTCCTTGCCCTCTCTGTACTGGGGCCATTTTGAATTGCCCCAGGGGAACTTCTGAGGTTGCCAACCAACAGCCTAGTGCTGGGAATATATGGATACCTAGATGCTGGTCTGTCCCCCTAAGTAGTTAAACAACTAACTGGGAAGATAAGAGGTATACCATACATAAGGATAATACCTTTAAGTTTAACCTTATGAAATTGCCTTTTTATTATAAGTTAATAATTAATGGTTATTTCATATGATTAAATACCAGTAGCTTCATACGGTTCAAGATAAATAGCTTGTGGAAGTATTGTTCTCCTTTTGGTCCAGTTCTTCATAATGCAGGACCAGATGTCCAATTTGGTATGTGTAGTATCTCGTGCCTGGGTCATACATGCCAGTGGCATCACCCAGTCATTTCGTGCACATTCCTCTACACATGTCCAAATGCAGAGGGCGGAGTCAGGGGGATGGTGGTGAGGTGCCAGACCTCATTGAAAAATCCTTGAAATTGTTACAGAAATCAGTTCAGGCTTGGTTGACAGAAAAATATCCTCTGTGGACTTGGAACTTGAGCTAGAAACTGAAAGAGAGGGTGGAGTTAGGGAGAGGGCATCTGAGATCCCATCCTTCTCTCTATACTTGCAAAAGTGAACAGGCAGGAACGGAATTGCTGGGTCCAGGAAAGGAATGAAATAAGAGAATTGGTCCAATTTTGGTGAAGGGGATCAGGGATAGGAAGGGGAGGGTGGACTCTGAGGTTTAAAAAAAAAAAAAAAAGTAGATTAAAGGTCAGCCTTGAGTGAGATTGGATACTATTGTGACGTTAATGGGCATTCCTGGAAAACTCCAGAAGTGTTTCAGGAAAGCCCCACAGGGCCCTTGCTCTCCTTATCCTACACCCCTCCTGGAATCCACATGCTAACAACTGGAAATCTACACGTGGAGTGGTTGAGTTGGCTGTTGTGTGTCAAGGGGCACAGCGATTCAGGGCGCCTCTGCAGTTCTCCAAAGAGGTGGAAGATCAGCCTTACCCTGACTTAGAAAAATAGCTCTACCATTACTGAGACAGAATAATTCACACGTGAACACACTGTATTTGTGTTTTCTTGTAATGCTTATGTGTTTGTGTGCGTGTTAAACATCTTACATTCAAAGATTCGGCCTATCAAAATCGGGAAACATGAAAGAGTTAGTTCAGAGGTATTATGGGTGCTGTCTGGTCTATAGGACCCCATTCTATATAGATCAAAGCACCCAGCTACTAGGTGTGAACACTTCACACAGGATTGTTACCCGTGTGTTTATATGGCTGCTTCTCAGGAATGTGGGTAAGAAGCTCATGATATAACCAGAATGAAAATGCTCCACCACTGTAATATTCTGTATCTCTGAAGAGACAATGGATCTGAATAAAAATGATGCCTACACAATGATATTAATATTAAAAGTAAACAATACTACAGGTGGTGATAAGTACTGTTAAAATAGAAAGCAGCTTAAGACGGAGAGAAATGAATAGATGTTTGCTTTTTACAAGAGGGTGGGTTTGTAAATGCCCTGAAATCTAGTTTTACTTAGGGATAATTCACCTGTCTCATCATCTTCTTCTCAAGGTCTTTAAATAACAGGATCTACTTTAATAGAAAATTCCAAATTCTTCAAACCTTCACTAGCAGTCAGCAAAGCACACACGTAATCTGTACTACACAATTTAGCCCTTAATTACATTTACCTTGCTTTGTTTCCCCCTGTTTTACGCGTCAGCCTCATGGGCTCAAAATAGATCTTAAGCCCCTTGAAGGCAAGAACCCGGCTTTAAACTGCGTCCAGCACGCGCCACGTACTTACGAAGCAAAGGCTGATTTATGGAAAATCAAGCAAGGATCTTAAATCTCAAACCGCAGCTCCGCCCTGGAGACGCTTTCCGCAGCGGAGCGGGGCCGCCCGCCGGGGGCACTGTCTCGCTCCCCCGACCCCTTGGCCGCCCTTCCTCGCTGCCGTTCCCCACTGCGGCCGGCAGGAGGCGCCACGGACTCGGTTAAGCGTTCTCCCCCTTCCTACCCCACTTCCCCCAGCACGTGACGTGGGAAGCTGCCTCCGCCAGAGACTTAGCATAAGGAGTGAGGGGGTGAAGGGGTCTGGGGATGGGCTGGGAGAGAACACGCGCGCACACACACTCTGGGGGCAGGAATATCTCCCCTAGCTTCGCGGGTTTCTCCTCCCACCAGAGCAGTGTGTGAGAGGTAGGGGTGTGTGTGTGTGGGGGGGGGCACGTTTTTGAGTGTGAGACCCAAATCCAGACCAGGCAGCCTGTGATCTCCCGCCCTGCCCCCGTACCCGGTGATTAATCCCCCGTTTTCTTACTCTCCCCTCCTCCCCCTCCTCCTCTTCCTCTCCCGCCGCCGCGCGGTTGACTTGCCCCCGCCCGCTTCCCCTCCCCCGGCTCCCATCATCACCAGCTGGAATCTGGGCGCCTGCCTCTCCACCCCCCACCTTTTTGGAGAAAGGCAGGTCCCCCACCCCCTTTGAAAAACCACTTCCTTCGGCTTCTTCACCTCTAGGAAATCTCGGGGCTTTGCTCTATCGAAAGTGCTCGGCTGGGTGATTTCTGAGCACCACCCTCCAGAAGTGCTGGCGTCCGGATGCATTTTCCTTTGCTTTGCAAAGAGGAGTCGTGAACTTCAAAACCCTCCGAGACGGATTATTAATCCTGCTTTGCAGGAAAGGAAAACCCTCCATCCTCGGCCACCGGCCACCCCTCTCCGGAGACCCTGCTATCGCCCAGGCTCTCCGAGCCGGTACGTAAATATTCGCCTTGGAGTCTATTGTCTCAGTTTTGGGGGGGGGGTGAATGGGGGTGTCAGGAAGATAAAGGGTCGAAGCAGTGGAGCCGTTAACCAACCTGGCATTAAGTAAAGCTCTTAAAGCCTGCAGAGCCCGGCACTTGCTCATTTGGACGTGGCTTTTGAAAAAAGGTTTTTCAGGGTGAAGGGATAGGGCACTCTCTGGTCTTTTTTTGGGGGGGTTAGTCCCCTTACCGAGCAGAGAGGCTGGGCATCGGGGCCCCGGGCCGGAGCCACGCGCCGCGACCATCCGTCCAATCGACACGTTTCAGGTGAAGCCCCGTGAGCTGCACAGCAGCGCGGCGGCGGCGGCGTGAGTGTGCGCGGGGGTGAGTGTGAGTGCGCGCTTGGGGGCGCGTGCGTGTGTGCGCGCGTGTCAGTGTGCCCCTTCCAGGGAATGCCCAGTGTGCACCCGGTGCACAATCAGAACCCATTCAGCGCGAGCCCGGGGTGGGAGGAGGCGCTGCTGTTGGAGACGATGGGAAGAGCGAGACAGACATGTCAGCAGCACTGCAGATGGGGCTGGGGGCCGCACTTGCTGGCGAGTTAAGTCGGGGTTGTGTTTCTGCGTGTGAGTGAGTGTGTGTTGCTACGTGGAGCCGCTTCTCCCTCCCTTCTTCCCTGCTTCCCACTTCCCTCCTTCGCTCCCTCCCTCCCTCTCTCCTCCTCCATTCAGGTTGGCTTTCCCACCTCGCATCCATGCCTGTCCCAGGAATGGTATAGCCAGACCTTTTCTGAATTATTTATAGACCGGTGCCAGCTGTTTGCAATTCCTCTCGTGTGCACTCTGTGGGAAATGCAGGGTTTCCTCCCCCTTTTCCTTAAAACGAATTGATCTCTTTTTCCGAATGCATTTTTCTCACCCTCTGGGGGACACTCGAATCAAACCTTGACCGCCTCTTTTTCCCCCTTAGGAAGGGGACGCTTTGGGAATGACCATGCTCCACGGAGGGACAGAGCCGGCCCCCAGCTTCTCTACACAGAGCCTCCTCCACTAAAGCTCCAAAAATCAAAAACCGTAATTGCCAGAAGAATCATTAAAAAAAAAAAATAGTCCAGCCACTAATCTCACATGCAAACGGAATAATCACTCTGGATTCTGCATTGTGAGCTGCTCTCCATACCCTGAATTACCTTTGAAGTCCATCCTTTTTTTTTTTTTTCGTTGAATTTGCATCTCTTCAAGACACAAGATTAAAACAAAATTCACGCTAAATTGGATTTTAAATGATCTTCCTTTCATTTATCCTTCGTCTTTCTTATGTGGATATGCAAGCAAGAAGACACGACTGGATATTCCCAACATGCTCACTCCCTTAATCTGTCCGTCTAGAGGTTTGGCTTCTACAAACCAAGGTAGGGCAAATTCTGTTTCATTTTCTTCTCACCTGGGGCAGGGATTCCTTGTTTATCTCTCTCTTCAAGTCCCTCAAGTGGATTTTTTGGGGGGAAGAAAAGGTAACAAGATATTCAAATAATGCTGTTTGGGGAAAAAGACTTGTTACAAAGGGGGAAATCTCCCACGTTATTTCTTTTCCTTCCTCATCTAACAGGTTTTGGGTTTTTTGGAGGCAGTGGGGGTGGATGTATGTAGGGACAGATGTTGGATGGCATAAGGGCTGGGAGACCTGTGTGATTTTCTAGTTAAATAACCATTTATTCACCCCAAGCTAAAGCTCTGGTTTTTTTATGGGAATCGAGAAAGCTTTTTCTTTTTTTCAGGCTGGTTTTTCCCCTTTGCCACTTCCATGTCTCTCTAGCTCCTGTCTCTACCTTCCTAGGTATCCTTCTCATGCCTTTTAAAAAATGAAATAATGAATGAGATTACTGTGGCTATTGACCCGAAGTCCACTTGCTGTCTAAATGCTGACCCTGGGCCCAGAGATCCCGGGAGGCCTACTGCAGAGGGACAGGTCTAGGTGGGGAATCAGGCTGGCCTCAGAACACCTGGAATTGGAGGATGCTGCAGGTTAAGAGGACTTAAATCTTTAGCTTGGAAAGAAGGAATTCTGTCAGTATTCTGCTTTTTAATTCGTATTTTTTTGTGTGCTATTATATTTGAGCTATAAATTTCTCCTTCTGTCTGCACATCTATTTATACCCACACATCCTCCGAGCAAACTGTTACTTCCCCACTCTTGCAAAATGGCTATCTTGCAGAGTTCTAAAATGCTGTGTGTGTGGCAGGGGTGCAGAATTCGACACGTGAGTCTTTGTGTTAAACAAAGAGATGTGCCGTTTGCATGTGTTAGCCTTGGACCCTCCAAAGAGAATTAATACTTACATTTTTCTCCCTCTCAGCAAATTCTACAGCATGTGCAGTGTGGCTAGGTGGTATATTCATGCACTTGAAAAGAGAAATAGCAGGAGAAATGGAAAAGACTTAGCTAATGGCTCTTCAGCTAGTCGCTCATGCAATCCAAGACAACTCCGAGGAGATCAGGTCGCCCACAGGCTGCAGGGCCAGGTGGTGAGCTGGTTACTCGTCACCGTGTCCACTGACCGTAGGTCCCCAAACTCCGAAGGCACCCAAGGGCAGGAATCAGGTTGAGATCAAGATCTTCAAAGCAATGTGGCAGAATCACTAGCACCAATAATCTTCCTGAAAGTATTCTCCCCCTAAATCTTTTCTCCAGTATTTTTTTATAATACTTTGAAACCATCCAAAATACTAAAGGGATATTGGGGAAGACATTGAAGGTCCTTGTCACTCAACATCGTGGTGGAAGAGAGTTCTTCATTGTCCAGAAAGGATGGATAGCATCCGATTCACTACTCCCCTCCCCCAGGTTTCATTCTCCTGAGCGTTTCTTGCTTCAGCACTCATCTGTAACCATGGTGTCATCAGAGTGGCGGTTGGGATCCCACTTTGAGCCGTGCTCGCCACGTCTACAGATAGCTGACGTGATCCAGTGTGTGCTCACCTGAGACACCTGAGCTCATTCCCCATCTGCTGCTACTCCTTCAAGTGGGAGGATGAACTCTGAATTTGACTTAAAAATAGAACCGAGGTGTGGGTGAGAAAAGCAGCTCCATGCACCATGATTCTATAGGTAGGATGAGGAAGGTGAGGTGCGTCTCCAAGGGCATCGTCCTGTTTGCATTCCTGGGGCCACGACAGTCTTCTATACCAGTGATCATGTGGATTGGTGACGAGGTTGCCAGGAGGCCTTTCGACAGAGTCTCAGCCCCATTGGCCTTGAATGCTAATGGGGTGAAGCCAGGTTCCAGGCCATTGTTAGTTGGCTCTAAGACTGGGCAAAGGACAAGACATTGAAAGGGGAGGAAGAGGACTAGGCGGTGGGAAAGCCACAAAGAGGAAAGAATGGACTCCATCCAGAAAGTGCTTGTTGGGATTCAAAGAGGAATCGCCACAGGTGGTCTGTGTCTTTCCACATCCAAAGCCGTTTTGGAGACCTTGGCAGGTGGCGGCTGCCCCTGTCCTCGTGAGTGGGCGCCATGAGGCCGTGACTCAGTGGTGCTCTGGGCGGCCTCAGGGCCATTGTTCTCTCCCTGTTTTTTCCCTCACAGCATAAAGAGCCGACCGGGTTCTATTTTGTCTTCTCCCCTCCTGCCGCCCCCCTGATGGTGTGGGCACATGGCAGAGAAATGTGGCTGCTGGTGGGAGGAAGAGTACATTTACTTTCATTTGAGGTGCCTCCATGATGTGCAATTAAGAAAAAAAAAAATTAGTAGGAAATAAAGACTTCCCAGGAAAGCACGGTTGAAGATGTTAGGTTGGTGATTTCAAGAGAAGCTGAACAACACGGTGTCTTCTGTGCCTGTGTTTCAGGTGTAGTGAAGCATGATGGATCTGTGAACACAGGATGATATGGCAGCTTAGAGACAGATGCTGAAAGTAAGGAGAGGAGCAGGGTGTGCCCCGGGGTGTCTAGTGCCTTCTCTCTGTTGGTTCCATCCCTGGGAAGCCTGTCTATCTGAAGAGCCTTGTTTTGCCACTGTAAATGTATCATATATCGGGGAGTAGATAGAGGTAAAGAGAGTAAGTAAGAAGGCAAAATGACAGCAAAGGAGGAGGAAGAGAAAAAATTCCTCTAGTCACTACTTTGCACACCCAGTGCCTTTCTTTTAGGCTGAGCGGGAAGAGAGACTTCCTCTGGTGAAGGGATGAACAGCAGGTACCTCGATTTTGTATTCCTGCTTCACTTCCAGAAAGATGGCTTCAGAACCATGACGGTCTCCCTTGACCTTCGCGTCCACACATCCAGCCTTGTGTGGGGAGGGGCGACGGGTACCTGGGAGGTGGACACGTGCACTAAAATTGGTTGGTGGGATGAATGGAGAAACAGGACTGAGCTGATGCAGCCCTTGGCCACATCATGGTCACCTTGTAAAACCTTCTCCTGTTACCTCCACGAATATGAGGAATCCAGGATGCAGGGCTCTTTTTTTTTTTTTCTTCTTTTTTCCTATTTTCTTGTTCAAGAATATGAAAATGCAGGCGACACAGCCACTAGTACTGACAGGCTAAAGCAGAAATTTAGTTAATATTTATAGACTATGAACTAGAGAAGGAGGCAGGGGAAAGGACAGGTTATGTGTGAAGAAGCCAGAGCAAAAAAGCAGCCTATAGGAGCCAGGGGGAACTCATCATTCTCAAGGTTGGGAAGCTATTGTTCTGAACGATGACCTTGACCTTCTCTTCATAATGATGGAGAGTACAAAACAGCTCATCTCGGGTAACTTGTTGGGGTCAGGAGTGGATTAGCTCCTTTTCTTCACTGCCGTTCTGCATCCTCCTTAAGAATTCTAGAAATTTCTTCCTTTCAGTAAACTACCTTTGCAGTCTCTGCTACCGTGCGTACATGGTATGCACGGTATGCTGGTATCGTCTCTCTCTGTAAATAAATATGGATCCAAAGAGTTATTGGTCTAATGAATTGTTCACATTTATTAAAGTGCATCTCTTCTTTGCAACCACAAGAAGACGTCTCCAGGGAGAGTAGATTAGTGGTTGAATTGATACTATCTTTCAGAAGGCTGCAGAAAATAGAACAGAATGTGAAGGAGCAGGCCTAACTCAGAGGAGATGGGTTCCTACCATGCACCTGTGGCTGTTAATGGTAGGTCTATGGATGAATGAACGGAGAGAAATGAAATATTGATTAGTGAAAGATGCTGTTTGTTGTTTGTTCTGGTGGGTACAGGAATGATTTGCAGTTACGTTGTTAGATGAGATCAAGAATATGAGAGCCCTGTGGCACTTTTGAAAGCATCTCCTCTGGACTTCTCGTTTAATAGATGAAGAAACTGAGATCCAGGGAGATTAAGTGATTTGGTTAAGGTTAGGGCAGTTGCTTAGTGCCAAGTCTCTGTGCACCACACCATTGAATAGAGTGAGACGTGGAGGTTATTAGTGGATTTCAGACGTCTACATCAGTGCTTCTCAAACTTTATTGTAAATAGGAATCACCTGGGGACCTAGTTTAAAATGTCCATTCTGAATCGCCAGGTCTGGGGTGGTACCCGAGATTCCGCATTTCTAACAATCTCCCGGGTGATGCCAAAACTACTGGACCATGCATCATGGGTCTACGTCATTCCTGACCCTAATTCTATATCATGGTTAACACTGGCAGCTCCACGTATATTTCTGCTTTGAGGACTTCCAGCATTTCTGCTTTGCTCTTAAAAATAGAAAAGAGAAATTAGAAAGGGGCCTTTGTATTTAAGTTCACCTGTGTCCTCTCCCCTCACTCTTCCACCCACATGCATCGTTTGCCTCTTCCCTTTCCATCCTCTATGCCTCCTTATGCTGGTCCTTCTCATAACTGATTCTTCTCCCTCTTTTTATGAACTCCTGCTTCTGTGTTTCTTTATTAGTATCTCTTGGTCTCTTTTCTTTCACACTATCTCTTCTTTTAACTTATTTATTTTTATGACGTCTGCTCTCCTCAATGATTCAACAAACATTTGTTAAGGACCAATATTTGTCAAGCACTGAGTTATGAAAAAGAATTAGCTCTGGTCCTTATCTTCCAGTAACTCATGATTTAGTGGGGGAGGCATGTAAAGAGACCACCATATCCTTAGGTTAAAGCTGCAAGAGAGAGCAGCCTGGGAGAAGGAGGTGGGCTTCATGGAGGGGTTGACATTCAAACTACATCTTGAAAAATAATTAGGAGTCTTATAGAAGAAGGAGAGAATGGTCACCTTAGGAGGATGGAGAGGCAAGTGGTGTGAAGGGGCGAGCCTCCCGCGCTTCCTCGCCTCCCTTCACTTGGGGAGACGATCGACACAGGAATGTGCTGGTTCACTGATGAGGAATTTCAGACTCCAAATGACGAGGCCAGAGGATGAAGTCAGGGTCTTGTTGAAAGAAGAGGGAAGAGGCTCTCACTGCTGCTTTAGTGGTTCTACAGTTAATGAATACTAGCCCTGTTTATGAGGCTTGCCTCTGGAAGGAGCAAATGATACGATTTTCATTTTAGGCCACTGGCTTGCAGCTAACTTTGTTGATGGGCATTATAAAGAAAGGGACAGCTGTTAGTTGGTTTGTAGTCAAAGAGAGAGCTGGATCCTAGCCCAGGCCAAGCTACTGGGAAAGAGGACCCAGCCTAGCCCCATGTGTTTCTAGAGTAGGGAGGCAGAGAGACGCCATGCCATCCGGACACTAGCTGCTTTCTTTCATGGCAAAGGGGAGTGTGGGAAGACAAGGGGCATAGTTACTCCCAGGGCATTCACAGAATGTTTTGGTAGCCTTAGGAGATGGCCTCTTGTTTCAGAGGTATTCTTCATGGGGATGCCCAGGTGTAGAGATGCTAGGAAGACACCTTTAGCTACCACTTCATTAAACTGTGGCAGTGGTGCCTAAGGGGAGATGGATTGGAAATGAATGTCCCTCTCAATTTTATTTGCACCTTTTTCTGTTCCCCATCCTTCTACCCTTTTTCCCCCCACTTTCACCATTTCTCTGTATATGGTGGTCTGTATTCATTTCATTAGCAAAAGGAACCTAAGCTTGGCCTGAAGACTTTTTAAAGACCCACCTGCATGTAAAGAGAGTATCCTGAGTCTGAAGGTATGTGGATGAGCAGATGCCATCACTGGGTGGTGAGACATTCATTTCAAGGTGACTTAAGGGACAGGACGGTGGAGGCATAGTGGCAAGGCTGTGCTCAGAGGGATGGGGAGGGGGCGAGGAGGAGGCCAGACCCAAGGGAGTGGCAGGCCTGGGAGGAAAGAGAGGCCCAGGCTTTGGCCCTGCTGGGGTCCAGCCTTTTAAGGGGGAGGGGTGGTGGTGTTTGTCATCTGTCGTGGAGAGCTTCTTAGATCAGGAGAGTTTAAGGTTTTGAGGTGAACTCACTCGACTCCTAACAGCCAAACTGTGCTTCACACACGCCATCCTCTGTGGCTTTGCTCATTGCCTCATTCAGACTGTAAATTTCCATCTTTAGAAAGAAATGTCAAGTCTGAATTTCTCATGAATCTCTGTATAGACCCTCTCAGGGCTTCCGCTGGTTAGAATTTCTTAGGAAGTCAGGTCTTGTTTCTTTTGGAGAGGCGGGACTTCAGAACAATGGCTGGATGAAAGCTGCATTGTTCAGGGAGGGGAGAAGAGAGGCTTGGGAGAAACCTGAAGCTTAGCTGATGTCTTTGCTCCTTTTCCCAAAGCCCACTGTACTCTGTGAGAATGCCCAGATGTTCTGGATCAATCCTCCCACCTTCAAAGGGCCTTAGTCTGATCACTGGTAACTGGTGTCTTTGGATTAGAGATCAGGCTTTCTTGTGTGCATCCAAATACACGCACACACACCACCACTAGACTTGTGTACATAGGGGCATGTTTGTGCAGGGACTTCCCTACCAAACACTAGTCAAAAATAATCTTAAATACAGTAAATGTGTCTGTGCGTTTAGGTAAGTAATGCGTGTGTGTGTGTGTGTGTGTGTGTGTGTGTGTGTATGTGTATGTGTGTGTGAGGAAGACCTGGGATAATAAGAATATTAATGCTGGACTTCCCTGGTGGCGCAGTGGTTAAGAAACCGCCTGCCAATGCAGGGGACACGGGTTTGAGCCCTGGTGCGGGAAGATCCCACATGCCGCGGAGCAACTAAGGCCGTGCGCCACAACTACTGAGCCTGCGCTCTAGAGCCCGCGAGCCACAACGACTGGGCCCGTGAGCCACAGCTACTGAAGCCTGCACGCCTAGAGCCTGTGATCCACAACAAGAGAAGCCACTGCAATGAGAAACCCGCGCACCGCAACGAAGAGTAGCCCCTGCTCGCCGCAACTAGAGAAAGCCCGCGCGCAGCAACAAAGACCCAATGCAGCCCCCAAAAATAAATAAATTAATTAATTAATGCTGACAGCACCTTGGAGATTATCTGTCTTCCACAACCACCATTTTCAAGCTGTGAAAATAGGTCTAAGGTTAGCCACGTGGTCTAAAGTCGTGTCCACGTGGCAGAGCCGTGTCCACGGAATCTCTTTTCAGTACTTTCCCCTCCGTTGCCCCGCCCCACTCATCCCTTTGAGATGCCCCGCCCCACTTGTCCCTTTGGGATGCCTGACCCCTAAGTCAGCCAGTGGTCAGCGTTTGCTCATCCCCACATCTTCTGAGCCCAGGGTATCGCATACTCCCTGGCTGTGCAATGGGTCTTTAAAATGTTAAGTTTCCCCAGGGTATCCGGTAGCTGCCTGCATGATGATGGGGGAGGTGGTGGTCTTGGGAGTTGGAAGCTCCTTTTTGTTTCTGCTTGTGTTATTTTACTTTGGGACCATGGTTTAAGCCATGGCCACTGGCTGTTGATTTCCTCATTTCTGGACCAGCAAGACAGGCTAAAGCAGTGCTTCTTAACCCCAGGTCAGTAACACAATCACCTGCAGAGCTTCGGCAAAAATAAATACAAACAACTAAACCGCAACATCCTGTGGACATGAGATGTCCATGCCCAGGCCGTACCCCAAACAGTTAAATTAAAATCTTTCAGGGAGGCAGTCAGGCAGTGGTCATTTAAAAACGTTTCCCAGGGATTCTCATGTGCGGCCATATTTGAAAACCACTGGGCAAGATGACTGACAAGGCCCCTGTTAGCTCACAGCATCGTGCAGTCCTAGCATTGGAATGTGTGGACTGAGACCCTGTCGCCGTTAAACTGTCCCACGAGTAGCACGAGGGCCCCTGAGTCAGAGATCAAAAGAAGTGGTTGGAATAGGAGGGGATTTAGCGTACAGAGTGCACACCAGCGGTGGAGCTGCTCTGCAGTTCAGAGCAGAGCTGTATTTACCTCGCTCCTGAGCTCTCGCCAGTGACACAGGCTGGGGGCGAGGTTTAGGGCAGTGGGGGCTGCTTTCCCAGACACCCTTGAAGCAGGTGTGGCTGGGAAGTGGGGCAAGCGGCCCTTGGTTCCGCAAACGTCCTCTGTTCCACTTAGTCTCTATTGAGGGCGCCCCATTTCTTGTTTTGGAGAGGAAGCCTCATTTCACTCCTTTGTAACACTGTAAATGTAGGAAAACTATTAATAAACGGGGCTGGCTAAGCAGACCCTGATTGACTGGTGAGGGGTGTGAATGGTGCAGTTATCTTAGTGCCAGTTGGGGGCCACCAGCCCTGGTCTCCTCCGTCTCAGTGCCTGAAATCGAGTATTAAAGGGATGAAGAGGAGGAAGAGGGTGGGAGGCATTAAGCTCTGTTCTTCTGTGACTGTTACTTTAATTCCTGACTATTAGGCTGGCTGGGTTCACCGTTTTCTCCCCTCCTTCCTTTTTGACTCCCTTCCTTCCCCATTTAAAAATAAACATGAACCCAAATGTACAGAGACGAGGGGAAAGAAGCAGATCTATGGATCTGTGTTCCTTTGGAAAGACAAACCACAAGAAAGTAAAAATACTAGTTCTGTTGTGGACGTGTGCAAGCTTGTGAGTGTGGTTTGGAGTCACGGTGGAGTTTGGTGGGATAGGCAGGGGTGTGAGCCGCTGAGTGTCTAGGAGAAACCTAAGCAGTGTGCTCACTGATCTGCATTTCCAAATATCTATTGGCTGGCCCTGTGGAAGCAAAACATCCACATCACTGAGCTACTGCAGCCTCTCCCCTTGCATTTCTCACCACACAGACCATGCATTCCATGGGGCCAGAATTGATGTCTTCAGGGTTTGTGCCTCTCCTTTTGATCACCTTGTTAGAAACTCCAGGATTGTTTCTGGGCTTAATGGGAAGGAGAACACATTTCAGTCCTGTTCTGGTTCTTTTTACGCCTGTATCCTGGTTTTTCCTTCAGCTCACAGAGGAAGAGAGACTGTAGAGGAAACCTGACCCTGACCAAATACAGGTGCTCAGATTTGGAAGGTCTTTTTTGGTAGGAACATGCTGACCCCTTGGCTTTTTGGAGAAAAAACTACTGGATGGGTTTTCGTAGAGCCTCCATATAGAAGAGAAATCACTTTTGTTTGTTGATTCATTTGTCAGTTTTCCATGAGAACATTTTTCCTGCTTTATGTCACCTTGTGTCCTGTGTGCTTAGCAGAATGCTGTCTGCACATGGGCACTGCTCAGAAATGCTGGCTGCCGATACAGATGACGCTCGGAAATGAACGTGCGCTGAGGATAAAGCTGACATATTTATACCTTTTATGTTTCCATTTCCTTTGCCACACAAGCACCTCTTGATGCTTCGGGTGAACTTTACTAGAGCTGTGTGGATGAGAGTGTCTTCAGTGCTAGCTACAGGCCGACAATGAAAATATACCCATTTCTTAGTGCCTCACTTCTCTGAGCTTCATTTTACGTTGTGTTCAATGAGGGTATTTCTTCCAAAAGCTCTCACTCATCACTTATTACGCTTTTCCCCTTCCCTTCACATTCCACGTAAATACTGTCCATCCTCAGTGTCCATCTCAAAACCTGTCTCCTCCACCAAGTCTTGCTTGATCTTCCCAGCTAGAAATAAGTCCTCCCAAGTCGTTTGTTTATGTACTGGTTTTATTTTCCCTCTGTTTGTAGCGCCTTTCTCATGCTGGCTTTTGGGGCACATCCCTAGGAGGGCTTTTTCATCTCACGTCCCCTAGTTGCCTTCACTGTTCTGGGCTTTCTGTAATAAACAGGATCATGGATACTCACCTTCTCCTTTTTATTCTGTATCTGTTTGCAGAGATGCTTTGATTTCAAGATAAAATTCAGAGTGGGCTCTGAAAATGATGTATGGTCTTTTCACCACCATAGCAGGGCACCTCATTTATCGACAAATCTGTGGTTATGTACCTCAGTTTGCGTAACCTCAGTTAGAGGTTAGGGAAGGGCGTGAGAAGGGCCTGGCATTAGGTAGCCAGAAATTGTAGATCATTTTGGAGATAAATGGTGGAATGAAAACACTAAGCATTTTTGCTGTTAGTTTAAATATAATAATTATCTAAAAGGAATTGCCTCATTTTTGCTTAAGACAATTTCAATTTTCTGTTGAAACTGGGCCTTGAATCGGCAATAGATGTGCATGGTTCCATTTTATATATATATATATATATATATATCATATTCTGGGTTACGTTAACATATGTTATCTCATTCAGTCCTTACCAGAAGGCTGACATTATTTTGTTTCTCAGGTGAACAGAGTGAGGATTTGAGAGGACAAGAGCACATGGCTGTAAGCAGCAAGCCAGGAATCCAGCTTAGGTGCTCTGGTTCTAACCCCTGGCTCTTTAAATTCTACAGAGCCGCCTCCATGTCAAAGGAGGTGAGGGTTTATGTGTAGAGGACCCGGGAAACAGCATGTACTCTGAAAGTTCAGCTGAAGTGACTTCCTTCTAGCTCCCTTCTCTTTAGGCTTTGCTCTTGGCAAAAGGCAAAGTTGTTTTCAGGTGGAAAAACGCATCCTATAAAATAGCCAGTTTCTGGACCGTAGTTTAATTTAGTGAGGACAGGAGGTGAGAAAGCCATGGCACTGGCAATCAGCATCTCTTTGATTTCACATGATGGTTAAGGCTTGGGCACCATCTTCTTAGCCTGTTCCTACCATTCTGTAAATAGACTTCACCTCCAACTTGAAGACTCTACTTCCTTTAAGAGGAAACAGTCCTCCGCTCACTTAATCTTGGACATTTTGATGATTACCCATTTTCTCTTACCTATTTCTTTCTCAAACCCATTTGTAAACTACCACTCTGAGTGGAGCCTAATCGTTAAAGTAAGAGAACGGTGGTCAAGAATCCTGCTTCGTAGTTGTGTTTTTATTAGTAAGGGAACCCACTATTATTGTTCTGTGAGATACACTTGCTTCATTCCCAAAAGGGAACTCGTTTTGTTTCAAATATCTGCATTAACTATTGACTCAGAGGGCAGGGTTTTTTTTTTTTTTTTTTAAATAAAATAAGCATACAAGGCAAAGGTTCAATTTCCTATATCTTTATTTTTCTATTTAAGAAAAGAGGTTGTGTCTTGGTGCCACAGGGAGTTCTGGTACCTTAGCTTTATCACATGCATATTGTAAAGCTACTTTTCAGCAATTTGAAGCAAAGTGGTGTTGAGGGAGGGGAACACTGGCCGAGGGGCCGGGAAGCCAGGTCCCGTCTCAGCACCAGGTTAGCGCTGTGGGCGCTGAGTGACTTGGGCAAGTTACCCAACCTCGCCGAACTTGCGTCCTCACCTGTAAACTGAGGTGTTTAGGGGGAGACAGTGACTGTGTTGTGGGTCAAATGAGGAAATGGAAAGAATCCCCTCAAACCATGAGTTTCATACGCACACGTACAGTATCGTTGTTAATAACTCCATCCTGCTCAACATAACAGCTTTGCAATGGCCTCCAGTGCTGTCCACGCACTCCCCATGGCTAGAAGAGGGGGGATCTGATTGGGGTGGGAGCAGGCAGCCGAGGCCCCGGCCTTTGGAACGCAGAGCAGCACCAGGCACTGAGACCTGTGGTTTTTAGTCTTTGGTCTCTGTCTCCTCCTCAGGTTCTCTTTCACAGTATTTATCTAGAAAACTAGACAAAGCCTTGTCTGAATGGAGAGCAAGACTAATCTTTCTAGCTTTATGTGTAGAACCATTTTTTCCAGACTTCTCTTTTCTTGTTACACAGTCCGAGAAGAGGGGAGATGGAGATGGCGACGCAAGCGGAGGGGAAGGCTGATGTGAAGGGCGGTCTCACGCCCCTGGCCTTTGCTCACGCCTCTCGCTCTGTGTGCAGTGCCCTCCCCACCGTCACCCGCTCTCCTGTTCCACCTTCAAGGTTGTGCTCCAGGTCTTTCTGGTCCCCCCAGGCTGGAATCACTGCCTTCTTCCTGCTCCCGTGGTGCCCTGGTTTGAAATGACTCTTGCTGTCTCTCCATCCCATCCATTGCGTGATGAGAATTTCTCAAGGGCAGAAAGCACCTCTGCCCGCTACCCTGTGTGCGCCCAGCAGAGTGCTGGCAGGGAGTGGGCACGTACCAAATATCTGGTGGCGTGGCGGGAGCACCTACAAGCTCTGTGTTCAGTGCTTCCATGCATGAATGAATCTGACGGTCCCAACCTCCTCAGAGGTATGAATAGTTATTACCTACATTTTATGGGTGAGGATACTGAGGCCACGGAGAAGTTAAAACTTGCGTAGCTCAAGTGGCAGAGCCAGGATTTGAACCCAGCCGTCTGGCTGGAGCTCACTCATGCTCTTAAGCTTTATGCTCCACAGCTTTGTAGTAAATTTTTATGGTTGACTTGAGCGGTCAGACACTTAGAAGAAACATATTGTGTGTCCGGTTCTCCATAATAAGGATGGTGGAGCAAAGAGAAGAGCGTGCACAGCAGAATTTGCAGGGTGGTTAGGACCTTGCTCCCGAAGGGCTCCTTAGATATAGGGCCCACCCAGGACCAGCTTCCAGAAAAGCCTGGGAATGTGTCAGTGTCCTCACTGTTGAGTTTTGCCGTGGATGGAGTGGGGTGTACTTCTCTACTCCTTGCTGTCGTCCCCTTTTGGTTCCTTAAGGTTTCCTGGCCACCATCTCTGCCAGTGGCACTTCAGGGGTCCCTGGAGGCCTGCTGGACTGCACTCCCCCCGATCCTTTCTTACCACAGTCTAACACGGTGGCAGGTCCAGAAAACAGTGGTTGAAAACAAGCACTCCGGAGTCAGACAGCCAGCGTTTCTGTTCAGCTCCTTTAGTTTACTGGGCAGATGCTTCACTTCTCTGTACCCTCAGATTCCTTACGTAGAAGGTGACGTAGTCATAATTCTGGCCTTTCAGTCATTGTGAGAATTAAGTGAGTTATTTCACTTTGAACAGTACGTGTCACAGAGTAAGCATTCAATAAGTAGTAACTACTATGACAGCCCCTGGGCCCAACCGAGTCAGAGCCAGTTTGGTGGTGAGGGTGTAATGCATAGTTGCCCCATGTATGGGGCAGTCGTTTCTGGCTTAGGACCTTCCAGATCAAGACTGGCATTGACTTCTTTGAATATCTCATCATATCATAGATGGCAAGAGAAGAAAGTATGGCCAAGAGCTGACATGTTCCTAGAATATTGAGAGAATGTGAATTCTAAGTACAACAACAAAAAAAAAAAATGCAGAAGATACCCACAGATAAGCACCAGTTAACCAAGGATTTAAATGTTAAATTGAGCTTTGGGCAGAATGACCGTGAACTGATCAAAGAGAGGAAAAAATGAAAAGCTGTAAGGAAACCTGCACACAAACGAACAAAATTTTAGGAAGAAAGGGAAGTTTTCAGTGAAAGAAGGGAACAGAGGCCAAGACAAACCAAGTTGTTTCTAATAGTAACAATCACTTACATTTCTGGAATGCCTTATAGTTTACCGAGGGCTTTCTCATTTTTTTTTTTTTAATAAATTTATTTATTTATTTTTGGCTGTGTTGGGTCTTCATTGCTGTGCATGGACTTTCTCTAGTTGCGGCGTGTGGGGTCTACTCTTCATTGTGGTGTGTGGGCTTCTCATTGCGGTGGCTTCTCTTGTTGTGGAGCACAGGCTCTAGGCACGCGGGCTTTAGTAGTTGTGGAGCACAGGCTTCAGTAGTTGTGGCTCACGGGCTCTAGAGCACAGGCTCAGTAGTTGTGGTGCACGGGCTTAGTTGCTCCGTGGCATGTGGGATCTTCCCGGACCAGGGATCGAACCCGTGTCCCCTGCATTGGCAGGTGGATTCTTAACCACTGCGCCACCAGGGAAGTCCCTCTCATATGTTTTATTTCCCCAACACATTTTTTGATAGTCCCAGTGTAAGAGGAGTTCTGGGCAGGAACTCTTATCTCCATTTTACAGATGAAGAAATTGAGGTACAGAGTGCTCTAGTGATTATACAAAAGTGTATAGTCGAAAAGAAAAAAACGAGATGGAACTCCATCTCAGCTTTTCTGAATCTCAAGTCCAGAGCTCTTTCTTCTTTGCCTCTGCCTTGAGAGAGCCGAGGAGAGATGCTTGTTACTTTGGTTGAGGACGCCTGGAGAAAACCTGATTGGATAAACAGAGTTTACTCTAAGAAGAAAAATGACTTTGGTGGGCAGGTGAGCCTATTTAGAAAAAGTGAAAGTTGTGAAACCTGGAAAGGTCAGGGCAACATATTGTGCAAAAGATAGAAGAATTTGAGACAAGGGAATTATCACTTTACTTCTTTATATTTTTCTTTATAAAATTTCCGCAATAAAGTGAATTATTGTCATATTCAGAAAAGACGAGGTAGGAAATTAAAAAATGAGAATTTTAATTATAACAGGAATCAGATAAAGGTAAAGGGGTAAAAGTCATCACCATACGGGCTAGAGGTATATCCTTACTTTCCTAGGATGTAGTTGGGAACTGGTTACCCACATACAGTCACACGTGTGGGTGTTTGTGGGTACGTGTGTGTATGATCAGGATTCTAGCATGGGTTAGGGAACACAAAACCGAGTTAAAATTGGGGGAGATTTTGAAACATTAATTAAAAATAGTATAGTAAGTAACCCCAGGTCTTAAAGACTGATTCTAAGCTGCCTCTAACAAGGAAGTGGACACTGCAGGGCAAAGCCTGCCATTTGAGAAAATCACAGAGGACTGGAAGGACATCTGAGGGCCAGCTCCTAACCTTTTTAAGAAAGAGATGATGGCTGGAAATTACAAACTTATAAGCATAAATGTTACCTTGGAAAAAATACTGAACTTAACAGTCAGTTCCCAACACCTTGAAGTAACCATCAAAATGGCTTTTTAAAGAGCAAACCCTGTTAGAGCTGTGGTTTTCTGAGAAGGATGGGCCTGGCAGGCTGTAGGAGACTGATATATGTAATTAAGAAGACGTAATGAAAGCTTTAGATTTGACTTCCCCAGAGAGTCTACCTTTTAAACAGAAGAACGGGGTGAGTTGCATAGACGGTGCTCAAAAGGGAGCGGTGGACAGTGGCTGCTGGCTCTGGCGATGCCCTGGCAGTGTGATGGCCTCTCACCTGGGGGGACTTGAACTCAGCCTGTGTTCCGTCCTCGACAAGGCGGGGACAGTGAAATGCTCTGCCTGCCTCTCGGGGGCTGTGCTCGTGGCTGAGGGCTGGGGAGGTGTTCCTCCAGGGTTGGCTCTGCAGCTGTGGTGCCCGGAACAGCCCCCTTCACAGCCTCCGCAGACCCTGCTGCCACCCCGCTTCCTCTTTGTCACCACCCTTCCCACTCCCGGTCCACACGTGCACGTGATCAGCAATTCCTAAAACGTGTGCCCTGGACCCTCTTCCTAGAAAAACCCACTTTCATGCAAACTCCCCAAATTCCACCCAGAGGATTAGGATGGATGCCGTGGACGCCAGGGTCAGAACCCTTGTCTAGATCCCATGTCCAGGGCACCCCCTGGCAAGTATTGCTCCACTTACTTGTCTCTGGAAGTGGGTGGGGTGTGGGGAAGAATTCCTTGAGACCCCAACTCCCGTGTTCTTCCAGGATCAACCAGCCTCATGGGTTCCTTTACAGAATGTTTATGAAGGCTTGAGGTCACGTGCAGGGCTCCGGGCTCTCTTTGCTGTGGAATCAGGCATCATGCCTGTGTCTCCAAGAGCCGACAAGCCAGGAGCTGAGACTTGAGCTGAGCCAGCCAGCATGGCCGCTTGGGTGTGGGGGGATTCGAGTGCTTTGGAAGCGGTGGATGCGATTCAGATGAAATGGGCATAAAGGAACACTAGCTTTAATACTCAGGCTACTACCTCAGCCCTCTCCCAGTCTACCTCAGCTGACTCCTTGACTCTTGTCTAAGGCCCGGAGGACAACTTCTAGCCAGAGATGAATTCTCCTTTGGGACCCCAGAGTGAGGATATCTTAAGATTTTCTGAGGGGATCCCCCTCCCCTCCCAACAGAAGGGACGGTCAGTGGAGATAACCTTTCGGATTCCCTCCTTACCCTTCCCTCCCGGGGGGAGCTTTGTATTTTCTACTGGGTGTCAGGCAGTGCCTTTCCAAGATGCCTTGGGGCCAGCATCTTTAGGACTTCTAGGCTGGAACTGCTGTGGTTTTTAAACCAAAGCCAACCCGGATTTTGAATAGTGCCTCTGGAGGGAAAGACCGAAGCCCCGTTAGCTCTGCCCAGATCAGCAGCCCACGAGAATCAAGGGCCAGGTCCTTGGCCTCGAAGGGACTTGGGTTCAGAATGCTGACTTTGCTGCTTGCCATCGAGTGACGTTGGATAAGGCCCTTGATTTTTTGGCCCTGGGCTTCTGGAACTCTTGGGGGAAGTGCAGGTTACGTGCAGGTCAGATGAGGCAAAGTATATTAAGTGCCTGGAACTTAGCTCCCTCGCCTCTGCCGTCCACACCCTAGGAACAGTGCCCGGGGGTTCTCGGTAGGGCAGGAAAGAGAAGAAGTGATGCTCCTTGCTGGCCTTCCCCATTGTCTGTTTCTCCCACACAGATGCCTGCCCCCACCTATTCCTCAGCAATGCTCCACCCTGGCTGTAGCACACCCAGGAGGGACGGTGTAGAAGCTGGGTGTGTTTGTGTCTGCGTAACCAGGGAGACAGAGTGAACTGTGTGACACCCAGGGGCCCAGGATGCCCTCGGGGAGTGGGGAGCGCTTCTAAATCGGTCCTGAAGTTAGGTGGGTCCGGGGTGGGGGCAATCCGGAGAGACCTGGGACTGGGATCCTTGCGTTATTAGAGACAATGGCAGCAGCCAGGAGAGAGGGAGAGAGACAAAAAAGAGAGTGATGGAAGGAAAAAGAGGAAAGTGCCATATCCAGGACCCCAACTCCAGTCAAGTGCTTTGGCTTCTCTTCTCCTTTGTGTGTCGAGGAGGAAAAATACAGGGAGGGGGAGAAAGTGGGAGAGGGAGGGAGGAAAGGAAAGGGCCCGAAGGAGGCTTCCCCTTCCCAGACCCTGGGGACGGGACTTGTGCAAACAGAATGCGGGTCTGACTGTAGTCCCCGGAGAGGGGGCGCCCACCGCCCGCCCCCCGTCCCAGCCCCGCCGATGGCAGGCATGGAGTCATCCACAGTTTTGGCAGACTTCCGGGGAGAACTGGAGAGCGACAAGTGCTCTCCGCCCTGGGAAGTTCTGTCTGGACTCTGGGGAGTTTTTGAGACTTCTTGGTGGAGGTCAGCCAGCCTGCCCGTGGGCCGGCCCCTCCCGGGCTTCCTTGGGTGTCACAGTCATGGCGATGGGCCAACCTGCTGTCCAGCAGACAAGTGCCGGCTGCAGCCTGCTCCGTGTACACCTCTGTCTTACTCCTGCCTCTAAATGGTGGCAAACAGACATTTTGGGAAGGAATTCAGCGTTATGAGTTCACAGAATGTCAAGCATTCGGATGGCAAATAGAAATCAATTTGGCCTTTTTCTTGGTTTTCGGTAATTTGCACCATGGTGCCTGCCAGTAACATAGGCAATTCAGGGTTAATTTTCTACAAAATGAATGCCGTGTGTGAAAATCTGAGTTTAGCGCCTGCAGGCTGGTGGGTTATTGGTCTTTGTGAAAGCCTCCCGTTTCCATGGGGGAAGGGGTGGATATGTTTAAGGCCCTGGGTCCTATTCTCCTTTGGCACTGGAGTCAGGGGTGGGGATGACATGGGTGTGGAGGCAAGGACCCCCTCCCTGTGCTCCCGCCCGGTTCCTCGGTGCCGCTGGGCTCCAGCCCAGATGCAGCTGGAGGACAAAGCTGCTGCCAGGGAAAGCCGTGCTCCCTGCTGCTCTCTGTGTGCAAGGGCCAGCCCGGTGCACGCGTGTGTGTGCGCGTGCGTGTAAAACAGGCACAGACAGAGACACAAAGACGGAGAGAAGATGAGAATATGAATGGAAAATCATTCCTTCGCAGGGTGCAAGGAGACTTAGAGAATGTTCCCTGGGGCACCGCTTCTGATTTCCTACTCAGGCACCAGGTGGTTCTAACGCACAGCCGGGCTTCCGGACCCGCCTCCCTGGTTCCTCTCGCACACCTGCTCCTTTGTCTCCGGTGTGCAGGGTGCCGCTTCCCCTCCTACAGTGCCGCTTGCAGCGTCTACTCTAGGAGATCCAGTGCCCGGTTTCTGGAAACTCCTGGCCATTCTTGTCTGCCAGTCCAGTGGACCCATGTTTCTAGAAGACGTGGTGGCTTGATTAAATAAATGCTCTTAACCCTGTAATTTTATGCACACAGCTCTTCATGCTGTGGAAATAACTGTTCTTAGATTTGTTATTGTAAGTGGATTGTTCAGATTGCCCAGAGGGAAAGAACTTTCTCTAATTTTAATATAACAAGTGTTTATTTAGCCCTTCACTTAAAATAGTCAATGTTTTTGCTTTTTGTTCCTCTTTCTACTATATTTCAAAATATATACTAAAGAAACTTTGAAATATGTTGGGTTCATGGGTTCTTACACATTTCCATGGCACGTCAACCCCTTATCAGCTGAGATGCATCCTCCACTTCGTCTACATTGCACCTCCATCCAGACCTCCAGCAACATTCCGTCCCTAAATTATCGTGTCTTTCTCACCCACTCCCCCAAAGACCTCGATTCACCCTCTTTGTGACCTTCAAGCTTTGCTTCCTCCATTTCACTTCGATCTGACTTGCCCCTCCCCTCCCTACTCTACCACCGAGGTTTCATCACTCTCTATTTTAATTTCTCCATCAGTGACCCATCAACTTGCAGTCGTATCTGCTTTTTCTGTTCTGTCACTCATGCTACTAAGGGCGGATGAAAAAGTCCCAGAAGTGATCTCACCCATCATGCTCAGGGTCGTTCCTTCCAAAACACCATCATCCCTGAAAGATGGGGTGACCAGCCTCTGTCTTCGAGCCCCAGAATCACATGCTTGTCTTGTCCTGAAAACATCACCTCCCTGAGCATTCGCTCCAAGCCCCTGCTCACAGCTGATGGTCTCCTGACACTTGGCTGAAAAAGTCAACACTCTCTGATGTACCTGTCCACAGTCCTTCTCTTTTCAACCCAGACAGGCATGTCTATGTTTTGTTTGCTGGAAACTGCAGAGGGGCCTCTGTTCCATCTTTCATAACTTCAACAGGCTTCGTTTCTGGCCCAATCCATCTTTTCATTAGGAGTTTTGCTGTCACGCTCAAGGCTCCTACTCTCCTGAAATCACAAAAATCTGTCTTCCCACTTTTTCTTCACTGCTGCTTTCAATGTGGTTGCCCTAAATCTTTAGTTTATCCAAAGCAAAATTCATTTTTCCCCCAACCCAACTCCTGTTTCTGAGGTCCCCATTTCTTTCTCCCGGAGCCTCAGGCCTGGCGCTTCAGGGAGCTTGTGCATCTCCCTTATACCCTCTCTTCAGCCCTGATGGACTCTATGGAATCTGTCTTCAAAGTGCTTTCGTGTATGATTCCTTCTTTCCACAAAAAAAGCAGTCAAGCCTTGTGGTACACATCAGGGACCTTGGAGCCAAACTGCCTGACAGGGACTTCCCTGGCGGTCTAGTGGTTAAGACTCCACGCTTCCACTGCGGGGGGCACCGGTTTGCTCCCTGGTTGGGGAACTAGGATCCCACATGCCACGCGGCCAAAAAAACCAGACAAACTGCCTGACATTGCCAGGTCCTAGCGGTGGAAACTTTGAAAAATTGCGTAACCTCTCTGAGTCTCCGTTTCCTTACTTATATAATGGAGGTAATAATACTATAGCTGCTTCAAAATGTTTTGGCCTTAAATCAGTAGATAGCTATGAAGTACTTAAAACAGTGCCTGGCACACTGCGTGCGTTCAACAAGTAAATGTTAGATGTTACCATGACGTCACATCAGTGGTTCTCGATCAGGGACCATGCAGCCTCTCGGGGGACACTGGGCCACGTCTGGAGCCAGTTTTGAATTTCACAACTGGGAGAGAGGGAGGCTGCTGTCACTTAGTGGGTGGAGGCCCCGGATGCTGCTAAACGTCCTGTAATGCCCAGGACACACCAATCCAGAAACAGCAATCCAGCCCTGATGTCAGTAGTGTCACGGGTGAGAAACGCCGCTGTACATCTTGGCTCCAGGCTCCGCCACCATTTTCTCAAGGTGTAATCTAGCGTCCATTTCTGATTTATTTCTCAAGCCTCAAGTCTTTGGAAGACTCATTTTATCACCTGGCTTCAGTGGCAAACTGATTCTGATGGTTCTGCAGTCTCTATGTCCAGCACCCTAATTCTGTCTCCAGTGGTTTTTCAGAAAATCCTCCCCTGGCCCATCCTCCCAGTATTGGAAAATGTTCAAGGAAAAACATTAAAAATTTTTTTTATCGGAGTATAGTTGATTTACAATGTTGTGTTAGTTTCAGGTGTACAGCAAAGTGAATCAGTTATACATATACATATGTCGACTCTTTTTTAGATTCTGTTTCCATATAGGTCATCTCAGAGTTTGAATAGAGTTCCCTGTGCTGTACAGTAGGTCCTTATTAGTTCTCTATTGTATATATAGTAATGTGTATATGTCAACCCCAATTTATCCCATCCCACCTTTCCCCCTTGGTAGCCCTGTTTGTCTTCTACATCTGTGACTCTGTTTCTGTTTTGTAGATAAGTTCATTTGTACTCTTCTTTTAGATTCCACATATAAACGATATCATAGGATATTTGTCTTTCTCTGACTTAGTATTCCAGCCTCCTGATTATGTCCCCAGTGGTTTTTCAGAAAAACCTCCCCTGGCCCATCCTCCCAATATCGGAAAATGTTCAAGGAAAAACATTTCCTTAAACAAGACCCAATGTTCCTGTCCCTTCTGCATTCGAATGGCCACCCTCTCCCAGCATCCCCCGTTGCCAGGGGCACGCCGTCCTGGCGCTGGTTCCCACTGGCTGTCTCTCCCAAAGACCCCCACTCCAGCCCACACCACCTTCTGCCATTTCTTCCTCTGCACGGTTTCCTTTGATCCTCATTCCCATTTCCATGGCGACTGTCTAGCGCAGGACTCTGGCCGGCTTCCCCACCTCCCCTCCTCGCCTCCATCCTCCACGCAGCTGCTGGAATTGTCTTCATCAAACACTGTTTTCCTCTGCTCAAGGGTCCACAGTGGCCCTCCATTACCACTTATTAGCAAAAGGAAATTCCCCACGAAGCCCATTACAGCCTGACTCCCCTGTCGCTTGGGGCCCCCATTCCAGCGGCCACCGGCCTTTGTACTCCTCCCCCACGAGGTCGCTGGGCGCTCACCTGTCTGAGCCCCTCCTGTCCTGTCTCTGCACCTTGGCGTGTTGTCAGTTCCCTCCGTGGAAAGCCTTCTTCTCTCCTTTTTGCCCAGTCAGGTCCAACACCTCTTTCAAAAGCTGACTCAATTTTGAACTCCCCTAGGAACCTTCCCGAAGAACCCACCAGATTCTCCTTGTCCTATTACTCCAGATCTCATTTGGGTCTTAAGCACTTACTAGATTTGGCCTATGTTAATGTACACCTGCTGGTGTGTATAAAGAATCCCTAAGTGTTTTGGAAGCTTTTCCAAATGTGCATGTTTCATTCCCCCCACCTTTTTTTGGGTAGTACCTCTTTTTTTTTTAACATCTTTATTGGAGTATAATTGCTTTAAAACGGTGTGTGTTGTACCTCTTTTTTTAAAGCTAATTCCCACAGCCCAAATAAAGTGCACTAGATATAGCAGGACTTCAATAAATGATGTCTCTGTAAGTGCCTTTTTTTCCCCTCAAAGCCCAGGAGGAACTCCAAGAGCATATTTTATGGGTGACTTTAAAATACCTGCTCTTCTCTTTGTGATTTTATTGGTTTTGGGAGGAAGAGGAGGAGGAGGATGAAGGAGAGGGAGATCTGGGTTTGCCAGACACAGGCAACAAAATGGCTCTGCTAAAGAGGCGGCCAGCAGGAGCAAGGATGTGGCTGTGGGAAAAACACACCAGTGCCACAGCCTGGGCACTTATAATGGAGATGCTCCATGGGGATAAGGGGGAGGGGCAGGAATCCTAAAACACTGTGCGCTACAGATCTTTTAACTTATGAGGGTAACACCTAGCTCTTGTTTAGCATTTTGCAGCAAACAGCAATTTTTTTTTTTTTTTTTTTTTGCTGTACGCGGGCCTCTCACTGCTGTGGCCTCTCCCGTTGCGGAGCACAGGCTCCGGACGCGCAGGCTCAGCGGCCATGGCTCACGGGCCCAGCCGCTCCGCGGCATGTGGGATCTTCCTGGACCGGGGCACGAACCCGTGTCCCCTGCATCGGCAGGTGGACTCTCAACCACTGCACCACCAGGGAAGCCCTTTTTCCCAGCTTTGTTGAGAGATAATTGACATACATCACTGTGTCAGTTTTAGGTGGATGATGGTTTGATCTGCATGTATTGTGAAATGATTACCACAGTAGGTTCAGCTAACATCCATCTTCTCATATAGATCTAATGAAAAGGAAGTAGAAAGGAATAAAGGAAAAAAAAATCTCTTTGGGATGAGAAGTTTCAGGACTTACTGTCTTAACTTTCTTATATATCATGAAGCGATGTTAGTTTGATTTAGGAGGTAGATGAAAACATTCCATTCAACAGCCGAGGACACTAAGGGCAGGAGAGATGAGGGACTTGCCAACCTGGGTCTCCTGCCTGTTGTAAGTTCAGGGTTCTCCCCCACTGGTCTAGTGCTTCATCTTACTCTGTAAGGTAAGGCTTTAGGGGTCACCTATCCAGTTCAGTGCCCTTATTTTAAAGGTCGAGCTGCTGAGTGATTCCCTCATGGCACTGAAGTCCATGATAAGCAAAGCTGGGCCTTGAATTAACTCCCATTTAGTGCTCTTGTCACCGTATCGCCAACACTACATTTTAGTCCTAATTAAGGTGCCAGTAGGCCTCTTCATGACAACCTTAAGACCAGTGCTGTCCAGTAGGACTTTCTGCTGTGATGGAAATGTCCTGTATCTTTTCTGTCCAATGCAGTAGCCACTGTGCACACATGGCAAGTGTGAATGGAGAATTTAACTTTAAATGGTCACAGGTGGCCAGTGGTTCCACGTTGGACATCACAGCTCTAGATTCACTATTTCCTTACGCTTGTCAGAGTTAGTAATTTGCCTAATCTGGGTCTTTACCTCACCTGCCTTCCCTTTTTACCTGCTGGGAGGTCCCAGTCAACCATGAGGAACCCAAAGGTGGGAGCTTGCTGGGGACCAGCATCATGAGAGCCTGTAGAAGAGAGAAGAGTGCCCAGAGCTTCCTGCTGTCAGGTGGGAAGTATTTTCAGAGAAGGAACCACCAGTTCCCAGGTCCCCTCCCTCCCAGCAGCCCCAGGCCAGCTCAGCACTCACACCTGGGGGGCCTTGGCCTCTTCTTGAGGGGGTCAGGCCGAGTGGGGCTGGACTGTGTCTCAGCGCTGGTGTGAAGGGGGCTCTGACGTGGCGATGTGGCAGTTCGCCAGCCTCCTCCAAGTGGTCCACTGGTTACTAAGGAGATGCAGATGAGTTCACTAGGTGCTTCCGTCTCTAATTTCTACCGAGACACACCTCAGAAGTCCCTTTGGTTGAAGCCTTTCTTTACATCTCTCTGCCTCTCTCGTGTGTTTGTGTGTGTCAGCGTGTGAATATACAAACTTTCTTCCCATATCTTGCATTGCTTTAAAAGTCCTAGTATTTACTGAGGCTGGACCCCCAGAAGAGGCTCCCAGAGGCAGACTTGTTGCTGCCAAGTCCAGTGGAAGAATCAGAAAATGACACCCCCACCCCCCGCCCCCGCCCCATTAGAATAGCTAATGGAAGTGATAGGTTGATGGTCTGGCCTGGTATGACCTGACCCTCTCTTTGCCTGTTTCTTTCCCCTTTCTTGTTCACATATTCTGCTTAACTTGAATTTTAATCTAATTCATTATTTATGCCTACAACGAAAAAAAATACTGAACTCTCTTTACCCGACGGGACAGAACGCATTGGGAGCTCTCACCATCCATAAATGAAATCTGTTTACACGTGGAAATGGAGGGGAGAAGGAGAAAGAACTTTCCTCAGAAACTCAGTCTTTAATTGCAGAACCAGAGGGAGGATTCTGAGCTCTGATTTTCTGAGTCCAGGGAAATTGTAGAACGAGATAACCTTGACATTAACTGTCTAAGGGACATAGATGCTACTCATTCAGGTAAAAATGTTTCCTTTTGCTTCTTATTGCCATGGACGTTTATAGGAAAGTAGAAGTTGGTACTTCTGCGGCTCGTGGGCTTTCTGGTGAACCCTCAGGAGACACTCCGGGTTTTGCCCATGTTGTCCCAGCTGGTTGCTGGGCAGACAGATGTGACACCACCCAGGGCATCCAGGGTCCATACGGAATGAACAGTTGGAGGCAGTGACTTGGAGAACAAGGCGCTGGGTTTCAGACTGAGGCGTTTCAAACAGAACCAGGGAGGGAGCATTCAGGGCAGCTGTGACCAAGAGTTATTGCCTTGATAAGAGATTTTTGCAAAATTTTCTCCCAGGAATGTGGATTTTAAGAACGGAACTCAAATTGCCATGAGTTGTCTTTTAAGTCAGAGATCTAATTGCGTCTGCCGTCTCCAAAACCTCTCCTGGATCATTTTTGCCTGCAGACTGAAGTCCTCGCTGTCCCCCACTGGTGCTCCAGACACAGAAACTTCCTTGTCTTTGCTCCAAGGGTTCATCCTCCCAACCCCCATACCCCTGGCTTTGTCAGAATTCTAGCCATTCTTCAAGGTCCCATTGGAATTCCACCTCCCCTAAGAAGCCATCCCGTATCCTCAAGGCGACACTTTCTCCCGTCTGCAGTCTTAGGTATCCCTCTCTATCCTCTCCATGGTGCTCATCACTGCCAAGTCTGATTTCGGATTATTAATATATGTGTCTGATGCCACCACTGGACAGTGGGCCCCTGGACGGCCTGGCTGCCTCTGTTCATCTTCATATTCTGCACGGGATCCAGGAAGGTGCATTGCATAAAGTAGGCACATTAAATGGAGTTGTTCTTTGTTTCCTAGCTGAATCTGCTGGCCGCTTACTTTCAGTTCTTCATTTGCCTTTTATACCTGATTCATTGTTTCTAAGTATTGTGTAATCTATCCAGGCCCATTGTGGATTCAGGTAAGGGAAGAAAGTGGCCTCTATGTCTATGATGAATTCTGCCCAGTTCATCTCAAAATCATTCAGATGCAGAACTAATTTTAGCTAAGGAGAATAAATACATTGTGTGCCAGTTGGAACTTGTTTCCTGCTCTTTAAAATCATCAAAGTGAAGTTGCACATTTGAATACAATCGGCCCTTTGTATCTTAGAGTTCCGCATCCATGGATGCAACCAACTGTGAATGGAAAATACCCTGGAAGAAAAATTCCAGAAAGCTCCAAAAGGCAGAATTTGAATTTGTCGCTCACTGACAACTACTTACATGGCATTTACATTGTATTTACAACTATTAACATAGCGTTTCCTTTGTATTAGGTATTATAAGTAATCTAGAGATGACTTAAAGTAGGCAGGAAGATATGCATAGGTTTTATACAAATACCACGTCATTTTATACAAAGGACTTGAGCATCGAGGAACTTTGGTATCTGCAGCGGCAGGGGGTGGGGGGAGTCCTGGAACCAACCCCCCTTGGATACCCAGGGATGACTGTACTCTGTTCAGATAGAACCAGGTTAGTGATTTAGGCAAGATTCTAAGTCTGCTGCAGATGTGTGGTAAGGCTTTAGTTCTCGTTGTTAGCCTTTAAGCATCTTTTTTTTTAACTAAAAAAAATTTTTTTTCTTTTAGTTTTATTGGAGTATAGCTGATATACAATGTTGTGTTAGTTTCAGGTGTACAGCAAAGTGATTCAGTTATACATATACATATATTCATTCTTTTTTAGATTCTTTTCTCATATAGGTTATCACAGAATGTTGAATAGAGTTCCCTGTGCTATACAGTAGGTCCTTGTTGGTTATCTATCTTATACATGGTGGTGTGGGTGTGTTCATCCCAAGCTCCTAATTTATCCCTCCCTGCCACGTTTCCCCTTTGGTAACCATAAGTTTGTTCTCGATATCTGTAAGTCTGTTTCTGTTTTGTAAATAAGTTCACTTGTATCTTTATATTTTTAAATTGGATTCTACATATGAGTGATATCATATGGATATTTGTCTTTCTGTGTCTGACTTACTTCACTGAGTATGGTAATGTCTAGGTCCATCCATGTTGCTGCAGATGACACTACTTCATTCTTTTTTATGGCTGAGTAATATTCCACTGTACATATGTACCACATCTTCTTTATCCTTTCCTCTGACGATGGACATTTAAGTTGCTTCCCTGTCTTGGCTATTGTAAATAGTGCTTCAGTGAACATAGGGGTGCATATATCTTTTTGGATTATGGTTTTCTCCAGATATATGCCCAGGAGTGAGAGTGCTGGATCATATGGTAGCTCTATTTTTACTTTTTAAGGAACCTCCATACTGTTCTCCATAGTGGCTGTATCAATTTACATTCCCACCAACAGGGTAGGAGGCTTTCCTTTTCTCCACACCCTCTGCAGCATTTACTGTTTGTAGACTTTTTAATGATGGCCATGCTGACTGGTGTGAGGTGATACCTCATTGTACTTTTGATTTGCATTTCTCCGATGATTAATGATGTTGAGCATCTTTTCATGTGCTTTTTGGCCATCTGTATGTCGTCTTTAGAGAAATGTCTATTTAGATCTTCTGCCCATTTTTGTTGGGATTAGCCCTTAAGCATCTTTAATGTTATTTCAGGGTATTGGTTTTGGAGGTGCATTTTCCTAAACTATGTTTCTGAATGGTATTTAGATTGATTTACAGGTCAAATCCTGTTACAAGAAGTAGCTTGAACATGAAAACCTCTCTACTACAAAAGAATGCTAGGTCTCAAGATGTTAACTCATTTGACTCAAATAATATTCAATTGAATAGAATTTTTGGATTTAAAATTTATGATCAAATTGTAGTTTACTTCAGTATTTCATTTCCTTTAAATATCTTAAAGACGCTGTGTTAAATCTGCAATCAATTTTGTTAATCTCTTGGGATGGGAAGGAGACAAGGGGATGGGTGAATTGGTGAAGGAATCACCCCGGAGATATTGCGAGTTTAGCTCCAGACCACTGCTATCAAGTCAGTATCGCAATAAAGCGAGTCACACAATATTTTTGGTTTCCCAGTGCATATAAAGTTACATTTACACTGTGCTGTAGTCTATTAAGTGTGCAATAACATTGTGTCTAAAAAAATGTGCAAACCTTAATTACAGAATACTTTATTGCTAAAAAATGGGCACCATCATCTGACAATGCAGTGTTGTCACAAACCTTCAATTTGTGAAAAACGCGATGTCTGTGACTCACAATTAAATAAGGATGCCTTTATATGCACCTGAAAGGAAAGAGCACCAGCCTGCCTCTCCCTCTCTCTATCAGCTCCATCATGAAGGCATTTCTCTAAAGTGGAAGCTTTCCTCTTGATGGGATACTTGACAGGCTCATTGCACAAGGTTGGTTTGTTTGTTTTTTCAGTTTTGGAACAAACTATGCTCCTTTTATGTTATAAATTTTTTTTCCCCCTTTAAAGAAAAAAAAAAGAAGAAAAAGTTTATTCTCCTCTGGTTTTGAATGGCTCCAATAGTTCCTCTGATCGTGGATGGCACTCAGTCTGCAGATGGCCTGGCTTCCTTGTACAGGTCCAGTGACAGACACTGTCATGCTTTTCTGTAGAGCTGAGAAGCCAGAGCTGACCCGAGTGTGGTAACGGGGCTCTTACACTCCCCTGGTGCCTGAATCCATCCTCCATCTCACCCTCAGCAGAACGTCAGGGGCGAGCATTGCCGCGGACAGGCTCCTACTGTTTAGCCTGGCTAGTTCCCTTTGTTGAATCATGTAGCAAAATTATGTTTGATTGTGATAGTCATTTTTTTTTCTAAGTGCTGAGGTGAGACTCATAATCAAGGTCAGTGTGGGTTAGGTCTGAACCTAGTAGGCAGATTATATCTGGAAGATAAAATCATAGAATGGTAGTGCTAAAAGGGACCACTCATTGTGTGGTTGAGGACACCAAGACCCACGCACTAAGCAAATGTCAAAGAATAAAGCTAGTGTCTGATCCAGGGCCAGAACTCAGGCAACCTGGCTCCCATTCCACATCTCTTTAAAGACTACATCAATGATTGACATGTGTTTTTGATCCCACGTTTTGCTGAGTAAAACATTTTGGAATATTTATCCCCAATAAGTGTATATTTATTACATAGGAAAACAGAGTCCGCATCAGGTGGTTAGAACAAGAGAATTTAATATTGGGAATTAGTTACAAAGGATTGGAAGAACTGACGTGATAAATGGGGCATGGCCGCACATCAACCCCAGATCAGCAAAACAGGAAGTCAGTATCGACCTTTGAGTCACAGGGAACATGGTGGAAGCTGTCCATTGGGAGCTGGAAGGCATGGTGGCTGCTTAGCGGAGAACAGAAGCCAAGGAGGAGATTCAGCCCCTGGGATGTGCTGACCAGAACGGAATATCCTAGCTTCTCCTCTCTTCGGCACCCCCTTCATCTCTGGGCAGTACCTTCATTGTTTAAATCTAGCCGGAGTCGGGACTTCCCTGGTGGTCCAATGGTTAAGACTCCATGCTTCCACTGCAGGGGACATGGGTTTGGTCCCTGATCGGCGAACTAAGATCCTGTAAGCTAACAGGAGTCTATGGCCGCAGAACCTGGGAAAGGTGGTCTGCAGGGTGTGCCCCCTACCATCCAGGGCAGTGGAGGAGAAGGGCTGGGGGACAGATCTCAGAGCCAACAGGAAAACGGAGGTAGATTACTTTCCAAACCGGCCCATGCTCTTCTGCAGTGTGACCTGGCCACTCTCCATTATGGGTGGAGCCTAGTCCCCTTCCCCATACCTGGGCAGCGTTATGACAGCTTCCGCCAATAGGGTCTGGAGAGAGACCCTAGGGGACATCTGAGGCGAGGTTGGAAAAGGCCACGTGGCTCCCACTTCGTTTCTAGGTTTGCTTGTTCTCTGGACCTCCCAGCTGCAGGGTGGTGAGAAGCCACCTGCAGAGGCCACTTCAGTGCTCCAAGCCATGGTCCCTGCTGAGCCCAGTGCCAGCCCTGTGGTCGAGAAGTTCCAGATGATTCCAGCACCCAGCCCTCGGAATCACCTCCCAGCTGCTTGAGTCTTTCCTACTAGGCCCCCAACGTTGTGGGTCTGAGACAAGCAATCCCTCTGTACCCTATCCAAACTCCTAACCCTCAGAATTTGTGAGCGTAATAAAAGGACTGTTTTAGGTTTTGGAGTGGTTTCTTATTCAGCCATCTATAACTGGAACACAAGTGACCAAGATGTTTATTTAGTACGTAATTATATGTGTATACTGTCTACTATGTGACATCCATTATAAAGCACACACAAAACCAGAAATTAAAAACGGGTGAGATAAACTTGAATGTAAATAGAAGTTCTCACATTTTCTTCCCATGCCTAGTGAATGATCTTGTCCAGATCCTGGGATTTGGGAGAGCACACATTATTCTATACATTGGATACGCGGCCAGGGAAGGACAGAACCTGATTATATCTGGTCTTCTAAGTAGCCAATAACTACTTGAGCAATCTTTGAGGAAGAAAGATTGGGGGGAGGGCAGTGTTAGGGGAAGGACGTGATGCAGAGGTGCCCAGGGAAGGTAGGCAGTAAGGAGAGGGTCAGGTAAATGTCGGTGAAGGAGAGATTCTATGAGATGCAAAGCAAGGCTGCCAGACAGGAGATTTGGAGATTTGTCCTGAAGCAGCGTGAGGCTCCGAGAGTGTTGAGTTTCATTTCTACAAAGCCGTTCTCGACCATCACCATCCCCCAGTGTGGATTCCTGTGGATACTGTATAATGGTTAGCGTATAGAGATGTTGTGTTACCGTCTCACGAATGCAAAGGGAACTATTCCTGAGAACTGATTCTAGAGTTGAGTGCCTCAGACATCTGAATATTTCCGGGAAGAGATTTGGGTGGAAACTTTTTTCTAGTACCTCTCATTCCCTTTAAGGGACCTCTAGTGTATTCCATATGTGCACACAAGATGCACATATAGACACATACTTAAAGCGCTTATGTACATTTTAATCCTTACATCATTGTATACATGTCATACTCCCCCCCCCCAAAAAAAAGGAAAAAATCAACAAAGGTCTTTGGAGTTTTCCTTTCGTACTGCTATACATACACGGACCTACTGATAACATAAAATGTACTTATATAGAAAACCTGTACAAATAAACATATCTAATCTGTTGAGGGGAATTAATAAAGAAAATGGATTTTTTTCTCCCTTTTCTGGCTTAATCTGCATAGAGGCTAATTATCACCTTCTTCCTATGAATTCCCTTTCGGGAACCATGCAAGCCACCCAGATGTGCTGTGTGGCCAGCACTGTTAAGGGTGTGGTTTCAAAGATAAATGAGACTCCGTCCCTGCCCTGGAGGAGCTTGCAGTCTAGAGGGAGAGATGGACAGATGATGGATAAGAATGTTCTGTGCGGTGGGTGCTGTGATGGGAATGGGTGTAGTGTGCTCGGGAGCATGGGATGGTCACTTAGTTTCCATGAAATCTTCCTAGAGTTTTGACAAATGGCGGCAGTTATGCAGCCCTGTCAACCATGAATTGCATATGCTTGGCTTTTGGATGCAGTGAGCTTTCTACAAACAGACTGGATTATTTGACTGGAATATCTGTTAATGAGATGAGCTGATTTGCCCAAGGAGACCTCTTCACCCCTTACATTGAGGCTGAATGCTTTTCACATTGGATTTTCTTACTCTGCAGCTGCAGGATTCCCATCTCCCCCCCTCCCCTGGCATGAATTCTCTCTGGCCAGTCTACCAAGCAGAGAGACTGTTTGGGACTCACTCTGGTTTTTCAGTATTTCCAGTTCATTCCTGGCCTTGGCCGGTTTGCATACAGAAGGTTTCTTGTCCCGTGTCTAGGGTTGCCAGATTTAGGGAATTAAAACACATTAACAGTTCAGTTTGAATTTCAGATACACAGTAATTTTTTTTGTGTGTAAATCTTTTCCAAGTATTGCAGTATTTGCATACTTATACTAAAAATATTTGTTGTTTATCGTTGAAATTCAGATTTAATTGGGTGTCCTGTATTTTGCCTGGAAAGCCATATCACCACTCTCCCTTGGCTTTACTCTTGAAATGTTCACAAGGGAGTGGGAAATGTCTGCACCTTTTCTCTCTAGAAGCACCCCTTCTGGAGTGGAGATTTCATCCTTTATTTTCCTCTTTCCTGGTCCAGTTTAGCTTTTTCCTATGCTGTGTGTGGCTCGGCCTGTCAATCAGAGCAGCTGTGCTGAGCTTGCTTCTGCTAGGGACCCTGGTGATATTAACAGTCTGGCCTTTGGATGAACTGCTTCTGCCCAAGTGATATTGTACCTAAAGCTTATTTTGTTCCACAGACTTCAGGTAGAAACTCTTTTTTATAAAGAATTGTGGGGGCTTCCCTGGTGGCGCAGTGGTTGAGAGTCCGCCTGCTGATGCAGGGGACATGGGTTCGTGCCCCGGTCCGGGAAGATCCCACGTGCCGCGGAGCGGCTAGGCCCGTGAGCCATGGCCGCTGGGCCTACGCATCCGGAGCCTGTGCTTCGCAACGGGAGAGGCCACAGCAGTGAGAGGCCTGCGTACCGCAAAAACAAACAAACAAAAAACCAAACCAAAACAAAACACACACAAAAAAGAATTGTGTCTGCAGCCTGAGTCAGAGCCAGGGGTGTAGGTTCAGGGAGCAAAGGGCATTCATGGTCAGGCAGGGACCTGAGACACTTAATCCGACACATCAGAAATCCTTTTTATTTCTTCATTGGGCAAGTAGCATCTGGATTGGCAAGGAACCAAGTCCACGCAGCACCAGTAATTTATTGAGCTTGCTGTTCGTGCCAGACACCGTGCTAAATGCTTTCATACATGTTCTCATTCGATCCTCACACTAACTTAATGAGGTAAGTACTCTTATCACCTTCATTTTCCAAGTGAGGCAACAGGCTCAAAGCAGTTGAATCACTTGCCCAAGGTTCCAACTGAGTGGGCAAGCTGGGATCTGAACCCCAGTTAGTCCTGGGTTCCCACTTTCAACTATGATGCTTAGGCCTGGGCTGGGGGTCTCAGTAGACCTTTGTGGGTTGATTTGTCTGCCCTGTTTTAATGATTTCTAACAAGGAGGGATCCATTACATCCTCTTCAATGACTTCTTCTGGTGTGGGAGACCCCATTTTTTCTGGCAGCTCTTTCATATATAAATATGAGGTCTTCTGTCCACAGTAGAAAACCATTCCTGGGGCTTCCCTGGTGGTCCAGTGGTTAAGACTCCACACTTCCAATGCAGGGGGTGTGGGTTCGATCCCTGGCTGGGGAACTAAGATCCCATATGCTGTGCAGCGTGGCCAACCCCCCACCCGCCACCAAAAAAAAACAAAAACAAAACAAAAAACCATTCTTCAGCATCAGCGGAAGGAGCAGACTGATCAGCATTTCTGTATAAAGTGGAAACTCTTCTGTTTCCTCCAGCCACCTCTGGTCTTTCCTCTTAGGTTCTGTAATCAACATTACGATCAAAGATAATTCAAGTGCCTATTTCCTAACGTTTAGTATGCTTTGTTGCTCTCTTTTGAATTCCTCATCAATTACATGTATTGAGTGCATAGTAACTATGAATTTGAGTGGCTTGGATCTTGCATATTCTGTACTGCAAGCACAGCATAGCCTGGTGCATATCAAAAGTTGGGTGTTGTTTTGCTGGTTCCCTTTGAGTTGTGTCCATCTCTTGTTTGCTTTGCTGCCTACCGACGTGCACAACATCGAATGTACCTTCTTCTTGATGTTGTGGTTTGTGATCTTACTCAACAATACCTGAACATGTACACGAATTAAAGGGTTTGTTAAGAATCCTGTGTCCATCATGGGATGCCTGACCCCCTGGTATAGAGGCCAATGACAGTGTAGATGTCGTATGTGGCGTGATCCTAAGAGCGTAGCGCTCTGCACAGCTGAAGCCCCCCCACCATGCCAGCGGCTCTGAGCTGCTTGCAGACACCCCTGCAGCTTTCATGCTTTGAGTCCTGTAAAGACTTCAGGAGGCCCTGTGGTCCCTCTGGTTGAGTAGTTCAGATGGAAGGTACTGGAAATCTGAGGCAGCCCTGGGAAAGGAGGAACAGAGAGGAAAATTTCTGGCCTTCATCTCAGAGAGCCTGGATGTGGGAGAACTCTGGAATTGCAACAGTCGGGAACTCTTCTGAGATTCCTCTGTAGCAGCGAGGAGCTTCTGAAATGGCTCTCACTGAGCTGAGGTTTGCTTGCTGTCCAGGCCGAAGTGAGGGTCAGCACCTGCCTTCTCCCCTGATTTCTCTCCAGGAGCTCTGGGTTCTTTAGCTTGTGGACTCAGCCCTGACGTGGATCCCTGAGTGCTCTTGGGGCTGAAGCAAGCATCCCCTGATGTCCAGCAAGCACACAGATATTTCTGCTGTCACCTGTTACAGGGAGGATTGGCCTGCTGTGCTGGGTACCTGAGATATAGGGGAACTAGTAGGATCTCTGGGAGCACCCTCTAAAAGGCTCAGTCAGCTAAACTCTCCTTTCCCAGGCACTTAGTTGTTTCAAAGAAGAAGCGGTCTGCGGCAGTATGGCAAGTTTGTGGTCCCTGGGTGGCCTGCGTAGCTGCTCATCAGTTTAGAGGGACCAAAGTGCCAGTGACTCCACACGGTCCCTGTGTCCACAGAATTCCCATTATTCTCATTATTCACTGACTGGCTTCCTTACATGGAGGGCTGCCTAGGGACCGCACCTCCTGAGTCTTTACTGTGAATCAAGACGCACCATCTTTGGTTATGCTGATGGCATTGATGTAACCTGCATTCAGAGGAATTTCAAATTTTCTAACCAGAGGTAGAGTTGCTCCTTGCAGAATCCGAGTCTCTTAAGTCTGAGCTCCTTCAGGAACATGGCTTTTGAATGAACAGACTTTGTTAAGTCACCAGCGTTGGCTGTGCCACCACCAACTGTGCTACAATCTTTGGCATCAGAGCAGAACCGGATGACTCTGGCAAAAATGAATTTGACAGGATATAAAAAAAGAAATCTAAGACCCAAATCTGTAGGACTGTGCTTTATCTGTGAACAAAGAAAAATAGGACTTCCTTGCTATTTACAGTGCTGTCTCAGCAAGGCACACACTTCAGCATCTTTAGTCCCCCCAGAGGGCTTACAAAGGTTTGCCGTTCTTTCATCACAGTGCAATTTTGAATTTAGCATTTAAACATGTGGGGCAGGGTTGGATTGATCCTTGTGAAAAGAAAGCATTTACCCGAAGGATACCCCCTGGCAGGGACTTTCTTTAGGCTTTTGCTATGAGGCACTGTGGCTATATTTGCCCCAGAACCTTCTTTTTTGTTTCCATTCAACAACAGTTTGGCATTTTGTATTGTATTTACCCGTGTGCTAGTTTTGGGTACCATCTTTCCCTCCTCCAGTAGCATTTTTTTCTATATTTAATTGAAAGATAGTTGGCTTTCGAATGAATAAGTGCCATACTTTTGTGGTCTGAGTGGAGCTATGGCAACTTTTGTCATAGTTTTCTTGTAGAGATGTTCTGAGGAGAGTGAAAAGAACAGTTTTCGATTTAAAATGTGCTGCTTCAAAGACCACAATGCTAAGACTAGATATTTTAGTACAGTGGGATTATCGGTAACGCTTTCCCTCTCTCTCTCCTATGTTTAAAGTGTTTATATTACTTTTTAGTGAACATAACTGTTATTAAAAAGCATCACTGAATTTTAAAAATGTGCTGCTTCCTTGGTCCTGGGACAGGCCAGTAAGCCTAGAGGGTGATAGATGACATCAGATGAGCATTGTAGAAGCGATTTGGAGAAGAAGTCATGCTTCGTCCTCAGCTTCGCACTGTATGTCGGTAATGGTTGCCATGGTGATGTTTTGGTGTCATCAGCAGAGGATTTGGGCAGGGACTGGGAAAGGAGCCACAGCCACAGGTGGGGTCCTACAGGATCCATGGCCACTTTTTATGTTAGGGTTTCAAAGGAAAGGAGAGGACGGAACAGATTATTGAAAATATAAGATACAGGATGGAGAATGTCCGTGCAGATGTTGAAATAGCACACTGCAGGATGTGGGGCAGGGTTGCTGCTGGACATGGGGGCAGGGGGGATGTGTGTGGAGTCGTGGCTGTCTTCGCTCCCATCATTGACCACAGTCCTCCAGTGAGGGGAAGCGTGATTTCTGCGCTGTGTTCCAACTTCCCTGGCAAAGGATGGTTCACGGGCCCTGCTGCTTGCTGAGCCAAGCTGTTGACTCTCCCCTATTGGGAGATAATGAGAAGAAAGCAACACGCAGCCTAGGTTGGTGTAATCCCAGGATCCTTAAGGGACGTGGGAGCCTTAGCCTTTTCCTACCCTGAGGGGATGTGTACACTCAACCTCAGGATTTATTAGCTACACTGGCCGCACCTTAGTCAGCGGGAAAAGCAACAAGTCTGCAGTGTTCCAGAAGTTCTCAAACACAGCAGCCTTCAAGCTGGAGAACAGATGCTTTTGTGAGCACATGAAGACTTTCCAAGGAGTATGAAGACAGGGATAATGTTAAGGGATTTAATTTCTAGTTTGCTCGTGTATTCTTTCCTCAAACTGATCTGTTGGAGGAAGTAGTACCCCTCCCTTTCATGGTTGCTCTTGTCTACTTCACAAAAGACAGGCATCTCTCGTTTTCCTAGAATTTTACTATATACATTGCCCTAAGCTGAAAAAACTTCTTCGGGAGCGGGGGGTACACATAAAGGAATAAGTAGAAATATTGGTGTTAGGGGACACGTCCTTTATTCAAACCACCATAAACTACCCCTGTATCCAGCTTACTAAGAGATATATTTCTAATAAGATTTTTTTTTATATTTGTGTTTTTTCAATTGTTGTAAAATACACATAACATAAAAACGAATAAGATTTTACTATTCAGGTTGAATACTCATCTGTAAAAATTTATAATGTATTTATGTTATTTTCCCTGCACGTTTACAAATAATAATTGTAATATTATCTCAATCCAGAAAAAAACAGTTAAACACTTAGAGCCCATGATTACAGGTAACAGGTAACAGGAACAAAATAATCATAAACTTCAATGTATATACATACTTTGGTGGCAAAGAAGCATGATAGAGAGTGATCATTAAAATACTTTCGAGCATGATATATATCACACTACCACACAATCCTGTGGGGGAAATGAGACAGAAATACAATGTCAAGGAACCAAGGAAATGATATAAAAGTTATGACACTTAAAGAAGAGCTCTTTCTTATATTTTGAAAGGGGATGGTGGTAGATATCAAGTTACTTTAGTATACATATTCCACTGAATTCACTTAAAACAGTGATGGAACAGTTTATTTGAAAATGTTTATGTTTACTCTATGGCAGAAATTGTATCCTTTGGAACCGTTTACATTATGGTGAAAAGAACTTAAAAGTCAGTTTAAAAACGCATACCAGGGGCTTCCCTGGTGGCGCAGTGGTTGAGAGTCCGTCTGCCGATGCAGGGGACGCGCGTTCGTGCCCCGGTCCGGGAAAATCCTACATTCCGCGGAGCGGCTGGGCCCGTGAGCTATGGCCGCTGAGCCTGCGTGTCCGGAGCCTGTGCTCCGCAACGGGAGAGGCCACATAAGTGAGAGAGAGCCCCGCGTACCGCAAAAAACAAAACAAAACCAAACAAAAAAACGAACACCAGGGTACATCATTTTTAAGAATCCCTTTTGTGGGTAACTGAGCAAAAAATTCGAAAGCACTATTCACATCCTGCTCCGCCTACTCCAGTTTTTAGATATTGATACTGACTTCAAAACCAGACTTTCCCTGTTTGCACCTTTGACCCACCAATCTTTTTACTCTGTATCTCCATGGAGTAGTCTGCATCATCCCTGGAATGCCGCACGGGGCTGCTCACCTCCACTCCCAAATCGGGCTTGTTCACCTACCTCCCGGGATCACCGAGTTGTGTAATACGGGCAGCGGTTTGGCATCTGAGGCTTCCTTTTCGGTGTCTGCACAGGAATTGAGTCTGGTAATAGATGGTTTACTTCCAAGTCCGAATGCATCATAGTTTGCTCCTGAAATCAAAGTCAGGTGAAGAAGCAGTTGCTTAAGTTACCTCATTGCAGAGACTTCAGCTGGGCTTAGATTGACCTGTTTTGCCACTGTCCTTATAGTCCTGAGTTGACAGAATAGGATACTGTATTCATGGGAGTCCGAGCCATCCCCCTCATTGGCTCAGGCAGCCGATCTCGCTGTAAGATTGCCACACTTGTAGGTGCTGGTGTACCTATTGTGCTTGGTGGAAAGGCTAGTTCTGGAGAAAGAAAGGTGGAAGGAGGTTAGAGAGAAAATCCACTGCTATTGTGTTCACAGGGACTTAGCGCTGTTCTAACACGTTAGACAAAGGTTCAGGTGTTAGCCCTGCAGTTAGTTCCGAAAGCAGCTTTCCCCAGGATCACACGGGCAGAGCCAGCTTCAGCGGTAACACCCGGGAATGCACCAAGAATCTGCAGTATACAGAAAACATAGTTTCTGGAAAGGAAGTGTAGGTTAGTTACAAAATTGTAACACCTCATAAAAATGCTTACCTTGCCACTTCTCACTCTTTCTAATGTCATAACAGTGATACATCCAATGGATTAAGCAGCTGGAACAAGGAGAGTAGCAGTTACTTAGTTGCATTTTTTTTGGAGGGGGTGGTGGTGCTGTAGCTTTCTTTCTTTTTTTTTTTTTGGCCAGCCCCTCGCAGTTTGTGTCAGACCTCAAGCCTCTAAGCCCCTACATACTCTTAGTGTAAACTGAAGAATTTGTGCTGAATCACTCTATTCTTGAAAAGCACATGGTACTAGTAAAGCAGTTTATTTTTCTAACCATAGTCATCTGAGAGGTGAAGCGGTGTGTGATAAACAACTCACAGTTTACAGGAACCATACAAATGAATGTACCCAATTGTCCAGCTCTTGGGAAAATTAAAGCTATGAGCATGTTATAAACAAGTAACTGAACTGATGACCCCAACTCTCCCTCTCAGCTAGGAACCTATACATTTCTTTTGTGTTCTAGATTACCTATCCTGGTCCGAGACACATAGTAACTGCATGAAAAATACTTGAACAATTAGGTAAAAGCCTTATTATTTATCTGTTAAAACTGAAAGAGATGTTTCTTCCTTGGACTCAAGTCAGCTCTAGGTTCATTCATTGCCCTAACTAACTTCATGACCTTGGGCCAGTTGTTTTACTTTTCTGATACTACTCACTTTTATCATTTGTAAAATGAAGAGCACAGGGCTTCCCTGGTGGCGCAGTGGTTGAGAGTCCACCTGCCGATGCAGAGGACGCGGGTTCGTGCCCCGGTCCGGGAAGATCCCACATGCCGCGGAGCTGCTGGGCCCGTGAGCCGTGGCCGCTGAGCCTGCACGTCCGGAGCCTGTGCTCCGCACCAGGAGAGGCCACAGCAGTGAGAGGCCCAAGTACCGCAAAACAAAAAAAAAATGAAGAACACAGAGTCTGCCTTTGTAGTTTTGAGAGGACTAGAGAATGTGAGTGTGAAATGCAAAGTAGGTGCTGAGCGATTAGGACCTCAAAGGCATCTGAATGAGGATGCCCCTGTGCACGGGGCTCAGCTGGAGCCTGGTGTACAGAACTGGACAGTAGGGCCCCCAGTTCTGAGACTTACACAGCTCTGCTGCCGTTGGGAAGCAGTGTAACTGGGGCAGGTGAAGGGTTCCACCTGTAACAGCGCATGGTAGTCATTTGGTTATTTCGGCTGTGAAATGTTGGGTTGTGTGACTGAGATAGTGGCTTTGAAATTGTCACTCCTCCACTGCACTGTGTGGTTAGAGAAAGGTTTTAGCAGATCATTGAAGGCACTTCTGGGAAGGGGTGTGTGGCAGTTCAGAGCATAATATCTTTTTTAAAAAAAATTTTTATTGGAGTATAGTTGATTTACAATGTTGTGTTAGCTTCAGGTATACAGCAAAGTGAATCAGTTATACATATACATGTATCCACTCTTTTTTAAGATTCTTTTTCCATATAGGCCATTACAGAGTACTGAGTAGAGTTCCCTGTGCTGTACAGTAGGTCCTTATTCGTTATCTGTTTGATATATAGTGTGTGTATGTGTCCCTCCCGATCTCCCAGTGTATCCCTCCCCCCATACCCCCTGGTAACCATGAGTTTGTTTTCTACATCTGTGACTCTACTTCCGTTTTATAAATAAGTTCAGTTGTACCCTTTTTAAGAGTCCACATATAAGTGATATCATATGGTATTTGTCTTTCTCTGTCTGACTTAACTTCACTCAGTATGAAGATCTCTAGGTCCATCCATGTTGCTGCAAATGGCATTATTTTGTTCGTTTTTATGGCTGAGTGATACTCCACTGTATAAATGTACCACATCTTCTTTATCCATTCCTCTGCTGATGGACATTTAGGTTGCTTCCATGTCCTCGTTATTGTAAATAGTGCTGCAATAAACATTGGGGTGCATGTATCTTTTCGAATTATATTGGTTTTCTCCCGGTATATGCCTAGGAGTGGGATTGCTGGGTCATATAGTAGTTCTATTTTTAGTTTTTTAAGGAACCTCCATACTGTTCTCCATAGTGGCTGTACCAGTTTACATTCCCACCAATAGCATAGGAGGCTTCCCTTTTCTCCACACCCACTCCAGCATTTATTGTTTGTAGACTTTTTGACGATGGCCATTCAGACAGGTGTGAGGTGATACTTCATTGTAGTTTTGATTTGCATTTCTCTAATAATCAGTGATGTTGAGCATCTTTTCATGTGCTTTTTGGCCATCTGTATGTCTTCTTTGGAGAAATGTATATTTAGATCTTCTACCCATTTTTTGATTGGGTTGTTTATTTATGTATTTTTTTTTGATATTGAGCTGCACAGAGCATAGTATTTTGGATTTGAGGAATGAAATAAGAGAAGACCTAGATGGGAATGGAAAAAAATTAGATTAAATGGGTAATGAATAGGCCCATCTGCATGAAATTGAGGTTGTCCTTCCTAGATTTTTTTACAAAGGAAAATTAAAGAAAATTAGGCAAATCTGGATATATTGATAAAGGAATTTAAGTTCATTTATTCATTCATTCAATAAATATTTACTGAGCTTCTACCATGTGCCGTGAACTGTCATAGTGCCAGCGGTATGGCAGTGATCAGGCAAGGCCAGCTTCCTGCCCTCATGAAGCTTTTACTGTAATGGGAGAGACAATAAACTAACAGATGTGAATATACTGATATCAGAGGGTGATAAGGACAGTCAATAAAACTGAAGACAGATGAGGGGATGGGAAGTGATGGGCATTTCTATTTTAGAGAGATTGGGCAGGAGAGGCCTTTTGGAGCAGGTGACATTGAGCAGAGGCATGAACCAAATGAGGTGGATCATGTAGGTAGATAACTGGGCCGAGAGTGTCTCAGACAGAGACAACGAGATGCACAAAGACCCTGAAGCAGAAATCTGCATTTTTGTTTAAGAAAAAGCGAGTTGACCGTGCCGAGGGGGCAGCGAATGGGCAGAAATAGGGGAGGTGGGCCGGGGAGGTAGTCAAGGGCCAGTTCATGTGGGGCTTTGTGGGTCACGGCGAGAACTTGGGATTTTATTCTAAATTCATTGGGAAACCAGTGGGGAATTTTGAGCACGGGCGTGACTTAATGATCCTTTATGCAAGCAAATGATCATCCAGAAAGTGCCCTCTTTAAATTATCATTTGATTTGCATTGCAAGCCTGATCAGAGGGTTCCATTCCCCACGCAAAGGGTGTGGTAGAGGCCAGCAGTTACTGGCCTGGACTTCAACCTCAGACAGACTTTCACATGAATCTTGAATCTACTTCCTAAGCTTTTGTAACTTTGGGCAAAATGCTTAAATTTGGTACCCTTCTCTTTTCTCATCCTTAAAATGGTGGAATAAAATAAGATCCACTCGCAGGACTGTTTTAGGGATTAAATGAAATATCCCTGAAGTGCTGGCACATTGCTCCATGGATGGTGGCTGTTTCTCTTCTCATCTGAGAGGAGAATGAGCAGCACTGAGACTGGGAGTCAGGCCCCCTCATCCCTGGGGTGTCCCTTGCTTCACCCACACCCCGTACTGCCTGCCACTGAAAAGATGCTTTTCCTACAACTGTGATGGGGAGGCTCTCTTCAGGGAACTGAGGGATAGGGGGACATGATCAAAGTGCCAGGCAAGCCAGGTGACTCCGCTGGTGGCTCTCAGGATCCTCTGTTATCCATCCTCACGGGGAGACGCAGTAATGAAATTGGGCTCACTCTCCAGGTGCAGTGTGCTGTGTGCACAGCAGGCCCTGGGTGAATGTTTGTGGAGGATGAGAATCCTTTAATGTGATTATCATCTTTATGGAAAGATATTGTATTGTAAATTCCCATTAATTTGGATCCTTTTAACTTGTATGATGTCAGACCTGATTTTTCTGCTTCATGCAAAATGAAGAGTTGGAAATAAGTGACTTACCTCAGGACTTTATAAAAAATAAATTCTTACCTAATTTAGGCCGATCAGGGCATTGTTAATTAATTTGTCTCATTTTCTTGTATTTAATATTCCTGTGTATCTTCCTTTAAACTGTTATTTGTACAGCCATTCAAAGTCATAAGATAATTATTTTCAGAAGATTTGAGTTTTCGTTAATTTTGATAAGATATTCTAGCCCTTGAAAATTGCAAATGAATTCGATTTAATTATGTTATTCAGTTGTAAAAGTTAGGTTCCAGCAGAGTAAGTGCTTGGGTGTATGGAAGAGTTGAGAGGGTATGTGCGTGGCAGGATGAGGATTGGACGAATTTTTCTCAGGCCCAGGTGAACATTTCCAGAGCAAGAAACCGGGAAGGGGGTTGCTGCTTAAAAAGTGGATCAGTAGGATGTTCTGAAGTCCTGGGCTGTTTCCCCACCTCCATCATACGAACTGTTCCAGTGGACAATTCCAGTCCCTTCACCACAACCACCCACTAATGAAGCCTGTGGTCTCAGGAGGCTTTGCTTCCAGTGGGAAAGGGAAAGGGGTGGTGGTCGGAGGAGAGATTTGTCTGCAGAAGACGGTGGAAGGCAGCCCTTTTTCAGAGGTTTGTAAAAGAGTGGATTAAAGATTGACTGCCTTGGGTCACACAAACGTCAACCAGGTGTGACTCACACACCTGCACCATCTTTGACCTTTTGCCCAGGAGAGGGCAGTAACATGCTAACATTTAAGCTTTTCCAAGTGGTCCTTAATAGACACTGCAAGAGCCCGTTTAGAGTTAGTCACAGGTGAGCCTCATTTGCATTTTCAACGGATCAACATTCAGTCTTAGGTTTGTTTTCAACCTTTGGTTCCCATGGTCTGCACGCACATAGATCTGGAAGTGACATTTTCTACCGTTCATAGGATACTAACATACTGGAAATCTGCAGCGAGACTCTGCTGTGTTTAATACCGTGAGTGCTGTAGGCCTTGGCTACCACTTCCCAGTGGGTCAAGTTTAAGGGCAGATTATGCTGCTGTATGTCAGCCGTGGAGGTGGCTATCCTACTCCCAACCTTACTAGACTAGCAAATCACTCTGTCCAGGGTTATATTCTCCATTCTACCACGTAGCTGGGTACCTTAGACTTGAAAACAAGAGGTCCAACCCAATTGTGTGCCTTACACAGGGTTTGAAATGAGAGCAGCATCATTTTTCTCTTGTCCCTTAGTCCGTCTTCACTGCAGGAGGATTTGGTGGCCTGCCCCAGTCTTATCATGCATATGACTAGGGTTGTCAGCTTTTCTTTGGGAGAACATTTTGGCCCTGTGGGGAGTTGTGTGCTAGTTGCAGGCACTTTTAGCTTTTGACCAGGCTCAATAAGGGAACATAATGTAGTCTCAAAGTACTAAAAATAGGAGGAGGTATTGGAATATAAAATAATCCTCATTACCTAGCAACACTGTTTTGATCGTTCTTGGTAACTGGCTTAGCTTATCCAAGAGCCACAAAGAGTGTGAATCTCCTACCTCCTCCCCTCCCCTCCCCCACCTGCTTGTGGATATGCCGGCCGCCTCTGGGGCCCGTGGTACCCTCTGGGGGGCACCAGCTTCAATACAGTGGTTAATGAAAGAAAACGAGAAGTGAAGGGAAACTGTGGACAGGATGAGTGGTGGAAGGTTAGGGTCAGCGTGAACTGGAGCCTGGAAGACCCTGTGAGCGCTCGGTGAGTCACCTACTTCCGGTCATCATGGGGGTAGGCGTGTGGACAGTATAGATGCTTGTGGGCTGGGCATGCGTGCGCGTGTGTGTGTGTGTGTGTGAGAGAGAGAGAGAGAGAGGGAGGGAGAAAGTGGGAGAGGGAGAGATGAGGATGAATACAGAAACAGTCACCCATCACAGACTGACTACTTTAGCAGAGCAGTTCTGGGACATTAGTGCAATGTAAATGTCACCTCTGCTCACTTAGGGCCCTCCAGCCAGGCTCCTATTTCCCACTGTTGAGCGTTCAATGATTTTCCAGCCATAGGGCTTCCTTGGCTTCTGCTAGCTTGCTTCACACTCTGTGCAGTTTCAAATATTTCTTGATATTCAGCCTACACTTGCCTTTGCTCAATTTCGCCCCATTATCAGCTGGTTATACCCCCCTGTACCACCCTCGTAAATCAGTCTCTTCTCCCATTTCATCTTTTTGTAGTTAGGAGCCTTGTCTGTTTCTGTGTATGTGCGATGGGTTGAGGGCAAATGGGAAGGTGAGAAAAACCCCCGAAACATTGGGGAAAAATGCCTTCTGGCTGTGCTCCACGGAGTTCTTTGAAGGTGAGGAGGTTTCCTTACTCTGCTCTTCCATCAATCATAAAGCAGGCTGACGTAAAGCGCATCACAGTGGACCTGAGGGACTGTATCACTCTCCCAGCAGATGCAGGGGGTGCTAATGGTATAGGAGGGCCAGGGGAACAAGGTGACAGCTCGGAAAGGCAGGCCCCCCCTGCAAAAGAAGTCTTGGTTTCATTTATGATGATGAAACTGTAAATATCTCAGGGGACTGTGAAATTTAGCAATACAATCTATGGATTTCTGACTCTCTCACATATTCATAAGCTTGTGATTAATGTTCTACTGGATCATGAACCTGCGTCCATGGGTTTTCAGGTCACTGTAGTAGCTTCCCAGCTCCTACCTCGAGGCTGGAGCTAACACAAAGGGGCCCTTTTATTCTGTGCACTCATGTGGGGTGACAGTGTTTCTTGAATTAAAAACACTTTGTGTTTTTAAACTGCTCTGGTTCTACAAGAGAATTTTAAAAATGACTAGATTTTAGTCAGCTAAGCTCTACTACAGATCAATAAAGTTGATCAGTACTACTGTTAATAATAATATTAGGTAGTAATTCCAAGACTGCATTCAGAATAGACAGGGGTTGGGGAATAGTCCAGTCGTTTTGAGGTGAGGTTTTATTTTATTTTAACCCTCTACTTCTCTTTCCTGGATGGATGTGAGTTGGTTAAGTTGGTGATGGTGATGACAAAAAGAGGAGAGAAATGTTTAACTACCTTTATCAAAAGATTTAAATCAATTTTACTGAAGTAGAATTTACATAAAATAAAATTTAGATATTTTAGGCATATAGATCAATGACCTTTGACAAATATGTGCAACCACATGATCACCACTCTAATTAAGAAATAGAACATTTCTATCATCTCAGAAGGTTCCCCTGTGCCCCATTGCAGTCCGTTGTACTCCCCAACTCCCCCACCCAAGGATTATTAGTCTGACTTGTAATCTCTACATATTAGTCTTGTCTATTCTAGAATTTCATATAAATGGAATTATACATTATGTAATCTCTTGAATCTAGCCTTTTTGCTCAGCCAAATGTCTGTGAGATTTATCCATGTTGTTGCACAGATCAGTAGTTCATTCCTTTTTATTGAGTAGTGTTTTATTTATGAATATACCATGATTTGTTTATCTATTCACCCGTTTATGGACATACGGATTATTTCCAGTTTTTGGCTATTGTGAATAAATCTGCAAAGAACATTCATGTCAAAATCTTTTTATGGACATATGTCTAGAAGTCATAGAAATGCTGGGTCATATTGTTGCATGATTTAGTTTATTTTGTCCTTTTACTTTTCAACCTGAACATGCCTTTATATTTAAAATGTATTCCTTATACGTATCATATAGTTGAGTTTGCTTTTTATCCAGTGTGACAATGTCTTCCCTTTAACTAGAGAGTTAGTATATTTATATTTAATGTAATTATTGATGTGGTTGTGTTTATGTCCACTATCACACTATTTGGATGTCATTTGTCCCTTCTGCTTATCTTCGTTTGTCTGTTGCTTCTTTCCCATCTTCTTTTAGGTTAACAGACTATTGCTTAGTGTTTTCCATTTTATTTCCTATGTTTACTTCTTATTTGTACCTTTGCTTATTATTTATTTTAGTTGTTGCTCTAGGGCTAAAACTATGCATTCTTAGTTATGGTAGTCTATTTAGAGTCAATATTATACCTCTTGACACATCACATATGACATTGCATACTTCCTAGTTTCCCCTCTCCACTTCTCACTTCATACCTGTCACTTTGCAGTTCCCACTTTCTGTTTCCTGATTCACACTTCCCACTTCACAAATGTAATAACCTCACAACAGCAAAATTTCATTTAACTGCATACTTTGTCCTTTGCATGATTGTTGTCTTATCTCTTACTTTCATCTAGTCTGTAAAACTTTATCTTATACTATAATCATTGTTGCTTTAATAAACAGTATTATTTCATGTAACTTATGAGAAGAATGACAATGTAGTCTTTTATATTTGCTCATTTATTTTTTACTTCCAGTGGTTCTCATTCCTGTAGATCGGAGTTTTTTCATCTGGTATTATTACCCTTCAGCCTGAAGACCATCCTTTCACCCAGCTTTTCTTTATCTAAAAATGTCTTTATTTTACCCTTATTCTTAAAGAATATTTTTGCTAGTAATAGAATTCTGGTTTGACAGGTTTTTTTTTTTCCTTTTCCTTTTAACACTTTAGAGATACTGTTCCATTGTCTTCTGGTCATCAGTCATTTTCCCCCTTGTTTCTGTGTTCATCTTTTGTTTGCTAGCTGCTTTCAAGATCTTCTGTTTCTTCAGCTTGGTCTTCAGAAGTTTGGTTATGATGTACCTTTTGTGATTCCATTTATATTAATCTTGGAGTTTGCTGAGCTTCTTGGAATTGTAAGTCAGTGTTTTTCATTGTATTGGGGAAGGTTTTGGCTGTTATTTCTTCAGATATCTTTTCTGCTTCAATTTCATTCTCTTTATCATTTGAGACTTCAATTATATGTGTGTTAGATCATTTGATATTGTGCCAAATATCAATATGCAGCTCTTTCATTTTCTATTCAGTCTTTTTCCCTGCTTTTCCTTATTTTTGTGCTATGCTTGGACTCCAGCTCTCTTTATTGTGGTCAGAAAATTGTCTCTAGGCAGAGAGCCATGGTGAAAAAAAGAAAAGACTAAATCAATGATATTATTAATCTGTCTTCAAGTTCACTAACTCTCTGTCATCTTCAATCTTCTGTTAAGCCCAAAGAGTGATTTTTGTTTTTCTTTCAGCCATTACACTTTTTAGTCCTAGAACTTGCATTTGCATCTTTTTGTAATTTCTGTTTTGCTACTACGATTCCCTATCTGTTCATTCATTAAGACTGTATTTTCCTTTAATTAGTTGAACATATTTTTCTTCACTTCTTTTAACATTTATAATAACTACTAATAGCTACTTAAAGTGTTTGCTTGCCAAGTCCACAATCTGGATCACATTTCCCATTTTCTTTGTATGTGTAAGTGACTTTTTATTTTTTAAAAAAATTATTTGTTTATTTATTTTTTAACATCTTTATTGGAGTATAATTGCTTTACAATGGTGTGTTAGTTTCTGCTTTATAACAAAGTGAATCAGCTATACATCTACATACATCCGCATATTTCTTCCCTCTTGCATCTCCCTCCCACCCTCCCTATCCCACCCCACCAGGTGGACACAAAACACTGAGCTGATCTCCCTGTGCTTTGCGGCTGCTTCCCACTAGCTATCTGTTTTACATTTGGTAGTGTATATATGTCCATGCCACTTGTAAGTGATTTTTTTAAATCGAATGCTGGATATTGTGGATAATATGTTATAGAGACTCTGGATTCTGTTATTTTCTTTGGAAAAGTATTAATTCTTATTTTATCTTACAGCTTAAATACTGGCTGATCGCTGTGAGTTTGTGCAGGCTTGGTTTTATGCTTTGTTGCTGCATATCTATGCAAAGCCCATGGCATTTCCTAAGCCCCTCTAATTTATTGGAACTCCGTCTCTAAATTCTGTCTCCTTGTGGATCCTGTCGGGGTTTGGAACTAGTCTTTATTAGGGTGAGACTAGAGTAAGTCTTATTTTATTTTTTTATTTTTTATTTTATTTATTATTATTTATTTATTTATTGCGGTATGCAGACCTCTCACTGTTGTGGCCTCTCCCGTTGCGGAGCACAGGCTCCGGACGCGCAGGCTCAGCGGCCATGGCTCACGGGCCCAGCCGCTCTGCGGCATGTGGAATCTTCCCGGACCGGGGCACGAACCCGTGTCCCCTGCATTGGCAGGCGGACTCTGAACCACTGCACCACCAGGGAAGCCCCGAGTAAGTCTTATTTTAAGGGTATGGTCCTTGTTCTTAAGGAGTGATGTTTCTAGAAATCTCCACTCTGGAAGGGCTGGAACTCCAACAAACTCCGCAACTTCCCTTTCCACACTGGTGCTCAACCTCTGGTATCTCTCTTTTACTTACACCTTTGTAGTAACTGCTATCAAGAAAATCATGGGTATCTTGCCCTGAGCTATATACCCAGCCCTCAGGCATGAGCTTATGGGGTCCCTGTCTGCACACTTCTCTCTGATACTCTACCCTGCAGATTCTAGCCTTCTTAGCTGCCAGGAACTCTGACCTCTGCCCCCTCAGCATAGTGTGACCACTGTGCTGTGCTTGGACTTCAGCTCTCTCTACTCCAGTCAGGAAACTGTGTCTAGGCAAAGAGCCAGGGCAATCACAGGCTGATCTCATGAGTTTTCCTTTTCTCAGGAATTGAAATCTTATGCCGCTTTTTGTCCACTGCCAGAAACAGTTGCCTCATATATTTTGTCCAGTGTTATATACTCTTTTCCAGTAGGAAGGCTAGTCTGATACCAGGTATTTCATCACTGCAAAAATCAGAAGCCCTCAACTTACTTTTATCTTTAATAATAACTAGCACTTATTCAATAAGTACCTTATGCAGGCTACTCTTCTATTTGTTTTATATGTACTATCTCTTTTAATTCTCACAATAGTGCTATGAAATAGGTACTATTGTTATTACCGTTTTATAAGTAAGGAGACTGATGTGCAGAGGGGTAAGTAACTTGTGGCAAGAAATCTGACCAGCAAGTGACACAGTCTCGATTCAAACCAGACAGTTTGACTTAAGAGTTCATACTTTTAAACCGGTGCTTGACGATAGTCAGTGCTCTGGGAATATCACTCAGTGTCATGGTTATCACACAGAAAACGCTTTCCTCCCTAAGGATGAGATGAAGTGCTTCATAAGTGCAGGTATGATTATTTGTATAGGAACCCCCAAGTGACGGTGCAGCCATGCTATATTCTGAAGTTGGTGTGTAGTCAAGTAATTTAGTGAGTTAACTATTGCTTGTATCCAAAATTTGTGTGATACAGAGGTCTTATATTTCTTACTGGTCACACATGCTGGTCTTTTGAATAGCCGAGGCAGAGGCAAACTCACTCAGCCATGGCTCTTGAAAACCTCAAACTTTATCTTATGTTTTCTTAACTATGGACTACCTGTTCCTTATGTCATCTCTGCCTTAAAGTCCCAGGACTTACTGGCTGCCCATCCTTAGACACCTTGGGTTTTCTTTTAGAGCACAAATGGGAATAAGCATTTCATCCACTTAGGTGAGGCAAGAACAGAAGGAACAAGACATCAAGCTGCTGCTTGCAGTTGGGTTTTCTTAGCTGGAAACATGGGAGAGTACCAGAGCAGATTTTATTTTCTGGCTGCTGTTCACAGCATCCTTGACACATGACCAGGAGATGGGGTTGTGTGAGCCCACAGGGCTTTGTTTATATCAGAACTGAGAGCCTTGCCTTTCATATAGAGTGCTGGAAGGTATCACTCCCAAGTGTGTGCAGCAGCAAGTGACAGCCAAGATTTAGGACTCGGTCCTGTGTATTGGGGTCTTAGCTCTGCACCAGTGAGGCAGCCATGAATTATGACCAGATGCCCTGTAATATCGCCCCATCATTTTATATTCGTTTGCCAGCCTATGGAGGAAGGGGCGTTAACCTGGGGTTGGGGGAGAGGTGAGCTAATAGAGAAGCAGTGTGGGGTAGCAGACAGAGACCTGGGTTCTAATTGGAGTTAAACTCACTTACAAGCCCTGTAGTGTTGGGTAAATTACTTAATCTTTCTGAGCCTTGGTTTCAGTAATTCTAAAATGGGAGTCATAATGCCTGTTGAATCCAGTATTAAAGATCATTGTGAGAAGATGCAAGCATGTATATGAAAACTATTTTATCTAACTGAGTTTCCAGATGGTTTTCTCTTAACCCAGAGAAAGAGAGTCAATGGCATGCACCTTCTGGCAATTTCGTTATTGTTCACTTCTTGATTTTTAGAAAAAAATGTAAATGGAACCAGTTGGCTGGGGAGATTTAGGCATTCACAGAGGAAAGGAGTATTAGCATCTGGGTCTGTGAGAGTAACTGAAATAGGCTGCTGAGATGAGACAGTGAATCAACAGGCATTTTCTGAAGTCCTTCTGGTGCTCAGCACTGTGCTAGGGGCTGTGGAGAATATAGCAGAAGAGAAGGCAGAGTTCGTGCCCTCTTCAGGCTGTAGTATCCACGAGAAGTAAGACTGGATGCTGGGAACAGATGTTTCAGGAGAAGAAGCAGTTTGAGTAGGTTGGTGACTGGGAGATGTTGAGAGGTAAGAGAAAGGTCTGAGGAGGAGACACATACCCACTGTTGCCTTTCCCAGTCCTGTTCACCTTCAGGCAGGGTGAACCTCATTCTGTCAGCTTAGACCAGTTCCTCTCCCAAGCTGGACTTTACCAAGGCAGGTAATTCTATACCCTCCAGCTGGTAGGATCTTGATGCAAATTAGGCTACTCCAAGCTCAGGGTCTGGCAAACCGAGTAGACTTGGGCAACGTTCCTGCAGTCTTCCCTTCAGCACTTACTGTGCAGTCCCATCATGGGGCTTCTACTTTGCTTTCTTGATTTATTTTCCAATGCCTTGGCAGGACAGGAGCCCATCTCTGAGCCGTAGCTGATTGGCTAGGCTGGACCCTCTCTTCAGAGTACCAGCAACACCTAAGCCACGACAGGGAATGGATATGGTTGCATTTGGGAAGCCACGGTAGGTGGATGGTGAAATTAGGATAGAATTATAAATGTAAGACTATTTCAGTGGGGCTGTATCAGGTAGATGCCTGGGGAAATGGTGACTCAGTGGGTAATTAGCTGGAAACAAAAACAGATTGTTGTTAAATTAATCTGCTGGTCTTGGAGTTTCAAGTAGTGACCAACAAAAGAGGGGAATGGCCGTCACATTAAGTTGACTGACCAGAAGGTGCTGCCCAGGGAAGGGAGCCATTTTTCAGGCCAGGCTTAGTGCTTCAGTCAGGGTCCCGGTGAAACCAAGTGAGGCCCTGTGGGGCTTCCAGGCACAGAGGCCCTCTTGTCCCCCATTTCTTGTAGGCAAGACTCCAGCATCCATGACCTTCCCTGAATTCCAAAGGGCAGATTCGATTGCTAATCTAGGAAGGAACAGCCAGGAAACCACCTGAGGCAAGATTGAAGGGACCAGAGAAGCTCATCAAGATTAGGAGACCTGAGATGAGATTAAGGGAGATCGAGCCCTGCTCACACCCTAATCTTGTCAGAGACCCCACCTTTGAACCACTGCTATAAAACCCCTCATCAAATCCTCCTGGGTTAGGACACACAGTTTTTCGAGGGAGAAGTCCGGTGTGTCCCCCTTTGCCTGGCACAGTAATAAAGCTATCCTTTTCTACTTCACCCAAAGCTCTGTCTCGGAGATTTGATTCGGCCCCGGTGTACAGAGTGGCTGAGCTTTCAGTAACACTAGCAGGAAGGTGAGGGAATACTCAAAGGGTTTAACTGAAGAGAGCTTGATAAAGGGACTGTATACAGAGGAACGGGAAGAAATAAGGGACTCGCCATGAGCTGATGAGCAAGTTCAGAGGCTAGCAACAGCTGGAAGCTGTTATCACGTCTTGCTGGGGGACAAGGGGAAGGAACCATGTTTAAGAAACCTGGTGAGAACTGTAGCTATGGGAGGGGGGCTGCCCAGCAGGAGCTGTGGCTACACATACACACACAGACACACAACATCCCTTTGAGTGCAAACACCACTTTAACTATCATCTTGGAGTACCAACAAACAAACATCAATAGTTTTAAATGCAGTCTTTCTGTTATGGAGCTCAGGTGTGACTGCTTTCTGCTGAGAAGCCAATTCTCGAGAGAAAAGTGTTGGCTGGAAAGGTTGCTTTTCAGGAGGCCTGCAACCTGGGGAGAAGGTGGACTCATGTCCAAAAACCAACTCCAAAGATTCTGCTCGACCATGAAAGTTTTTAAAGGGAGAATCATTTGGGGAGGGGGTTGGAGTCTTCATTATCTTCCACTGTATGCAGGCTTTCTTCTGATTGGGTGGTGATGAGGTAACAGGAATCTTGTGCTCAGCCTGAAGTTACCATCCTCCACCTGAGTGGGGGCCTTAGTTCCTGCAAAAGAACTCAAAGTACTGTTATGTATATTCCTTGAGAAGGAACCAGGACCCTGCCCCATCACTGCACTATTGTTTCTTGACTGCTTCTCCCTTGTTTCTGTATTCTCTCCCTTCCCTGCTTAGCAACTGTTTGCATCTGCCCTTTGGAACTCAGGGAAGGTCAGGGGTGCTGAAGGAAGCCAGGCTACTGCAGTGTTACTGAGGCCAGAATGGAAGTGTTTCACAAATCAGGGGATAGTCAACACTGTTGAATGCACATGAGAGATAAGATGAGATGGTAAATTGACTATCGGATTTGGTGATATGGGGATCATTGGTGACCTCTATATGAGCAGCAGAGGGTTAAAAGGAGAATGGAACATGAATAGTGTTCTGCAGCTATTAGCATATGAATGCCACAGTCCTCCTCTTGTTTTGTACACACTGTATATACTGGTTCTTTCAACTGTTCCTAACATGATATATAATTTTTAGATTTTTACATTTTTCTTAATTGTTTTCCTGGTGAAACCACCTCTAAATGAGCTCAGGTGTTTCTGGGTTATGCCCAGAACTGAATATAGTACCCCACATAAGATCTGTCCCATGTAGAATATATCGGGAAAATGATTTCCTTCATTTTCAGTATTCTACGTCTATGGTTGCAGCCTAAGATAGATGGCATTGTTTTTTTTTTTTTTTTGGACAACCAGATTGAACTTTTGATTGATATTTAGTTATCATCTAAGAGCTCTAAATCTTTAACACACTATTTCAAAGCTATTTTTCCATCCTGTTATTAAATAGATGGTGGGTTTTTTTGTTTGTTATTTTTGGATCCAGGTACAGAACTTGAAGGTTGTCACTGTTGCACTTCATCTTGTTTGTTTGATTTGGCTTGTCAAGGTCTATTTTGGGTCCAAATTCTGTCACTCAGGGACATCCTTTTATAAACAGGTTCCTATGCCTTCATCCTAGTGATTAATAAACATGTTAATTGCTTCACATATTTCGTGAAAGGGGGTGGATATAAATTATAAATTACTGATAGATAATGTAAATGTAGACAGGCCAAAGGCTGTTTTTAAACACAACTAAAGAGTGAGGAAGGCCCCACAACGTCAGAGGGTCTGGTTCTTACTTGCTCAAGATCACAGCTGGGCAGATGCTTCTGTCACCTGGATGTGTCTGGACCGGTTCCCCAAAGCTCTTTCCAAGCTGCATTGGCCTCTTCTCATCCAGCTGTGAACCTCCTTGGCTGTACCATTATTCTGCCCACCTTTCTCTGTCATATTCTCAAAGATCTCATGGGAAGCTTGGCTAAATGCCCCACTGAAATCAAGATTCTTTATACTTACATTTCTCTGAATCGCCAGTCTAGCAATCTGATCAACAAAAGTTACAATAAGGTTCTAATTAAAAAATACGGTTAATAATAACTTGTAATTATTAATATTTGTTTAGCACATTGTAGTGTGCTACAAAGCACTTTAATCTATGTTTTCTCACTTACCCGTCACACTAAACCATCACAGTTAACCTAGTGTGGCCCAGGATGCTTCATTTTGCAGATGAAGAAATTGATCATCAAAGATTAAGTAGGGACTTCCCTGGTGGTCCAGTGGTAAAGAATCTGCCTTACAATGCAGGGGATGCGGGCTCGATCCCTGGTCAGGGAACTGAGATCCCACGTGCCGCGGGGCAACTAAGCCCCAGCACCACAACTACTAAGCTTGCGTGCCTCAACCAGAGAGCCTGCGTGCCTCAAACTACAGAGCCCACGTGCCCTGGAGCCTGTGCGCCGCAAGTAGAGAAGAGGAAACCCGCACGCCACAACTACAGAGAAGCTTGCACACTGCAACGAAGATCCTGCGTGCTGCAGCTAAGACCTGATGCAGCCCAAAAATAAATAAAATGAATAAATAAATAATAAATCTTAAAAAAAAAAAAAGAAGATAAGTAGCTTAGCCTAGGTCTCATGACTGCTTATGAATGGCCAAACTAGGATCCAAACCGCTGACGCGGGAGCCTGGGAATGGGAACCTGCGCAGGCCATGGAGGCCACGGTTGTTCACAGGTGATGAGAGGAGAGGAAAGCTGAAGCTTGGTGCTCCCATGGATACCCAGGACCTAGCACAGTGGCACCAGTTATGTGGCAGAAGCTCGGGTATCCGTCACTCGTGGGGAGGCTTTTCTTTGGCACATCCTGGGGCCTGGCTTTCCCAGACTCAGGGTGGAGTTGGGCAGAGACTATGTTGTTAGGATGCTATTATCCTGGTGGATGGATGGGGCCAGGGCAGAAATGGGTTCAAGGTGAACCAGTGCTCTCTCCTGATGATCACGTCTTTCTTTGTTTTGAAGCAACCACACCGCTTGTTTATCAGTCTGTTTTGGAGCTTTTCTGTGAATCTGTGCAAGTTAGAGCTGGTCATGTGCAAGTTAGAGCTGGTCGTATGCCAGTCTCCAGTGTAGAGGTCCAGTCCTCTAAAGGATTAATGGTAGTGATTCTTGAACAAGTCTTCACATTATTGAAGTGTCGTTAAAAGCGGGACTTTGGCACTAGTCAGACTTGAGTTCAAGACCTAGGTCTGTACTTACTAACAGGGAACTTGGACACATTTCTTAAACTCTGACTTATTCATCCATAAAATGGGGGAAAATGATAGTACATATAGGCATACCTTGTTGTACTGTGCCTCACTTTATTGTGTTTCCCAGATATTCCTTTTTTTTTTTTTTTTTTTACAAATGGAGGATTTATGGCAACCCTGCATTGAGCAAGTGTCTATTAGCGCCATTTTATTCCAACAGCATTGCTCACTTCATGTCTCTGTGTCATGTTTTGGTAATTCTCACAACATTTCAAACTTTTCATTGTTATATTTGTTATGGTGATTTGTGATCAGTGATCTTTGATGTTACTACCATGTTACTGAAGCCTCAGATGATTGTTAGCATTTTTTAGCAATAAAGTATTTTTTAATTAAGTCATGTACATTTTTTAAGATATAATAATATTGCACACTTAATAGATTACAGTATATAGTAAACATAACTCTTTTTTTTTTTTTTTTTTTTTTTTTGTCCACGCCAAGCAGCTTGCCGGATCTTAGTTCCCTGACCAGGGATTGAACCCAGGCCACGGCAGTGAAAGCTCAGAATCCTAACCACTAGGCCACCAGGGAACTCCCTAAACATAACTCTTATATGCACTGGAAAACCAAAAAAAAAAAAAAATTTGTGTGATTCACTTTATTGCAATATTTGCTTTATTGTAGTGGTCTGGAACTGAACCTGCGATATCTTTGAGGGCCACCTGTACAATATATATAGTTAGTGGGAACTAACTTAGTTAATGCAGATCAAGTGTTTAGCACAGTGCCTCGCATATCCTCAGAACTCAGTGAACACTGGCCATTGTTGTTGAGTTGCCGGTGTTCTGGGTCAGTACTCGCTGTATTGGTTTAAGGGATTGGCCTCTACTTTACTGTTTCTTTTCCCCTATAAGGTTTCAGTTTCATCTTAGCCCCCTTTGCCTTACCCTTTTCAGTTTGAAGATCATTCTCCTTGGTGGAAGAGATAAAAAGCAAGATTAAAGTTGAGTACCTCTGCCTTCTCTCTGTCATCTTTTAACTTTCCATCATCATACGAAGCTGTTTCTATCACTTCCTGAATCATTTTCTTTTGAACACAGCTTTAACAAGTCTTTTAACTATTTTTTTCTTAAGCTTGAGCCACTTTTCTTATAAGTTTGCCCTTCTGTTTTTATAACTGCCCTGTTTTTATATATTAGGAGTACATCTTCTATACATTTTCTTATATAATCTGATTTAATCACAAACTTTCTGGGTATCCATATTGTCTCTTAAATATCTTCTGCATTGGGATTATTAGCTATTATACAGCCAGAATCAAATCATTTAAAGCAGTGCATTACATCTCTTTTGAATCACATTGCCTTTTTATTAGAAATGTCCATAGACTCAAATTCATTATTTCCAGCTTTTAATTTTCCTTCAGAAATCATCTTACTAAATGGCACAGCTTACTCTTCACAGCATCCCCTTTCTTAGCTAGTATAAATTCCTGGAGGATGTGGTCATATTCTCATAGGGATATCATTAATTCTACATAACCATCTAGGACAAGGATCCTTAAACTACAGCCTGCAGGCCAAATCGGGTCTGCTATTTGTTTTTGTAAATAAAGTTTTATTGAAACACAGCCATGTTCACTTGTTTACGTATTGCCCGTGGCTGCTTTTGCACTACACAGGCCAAGTTGAATAGCTGTGACAGAGCCCACATGGCCCACAAAGTGTAAAATATTTACTGTCTGTCACTTTACAGGGAAAAAAATTGGCTGGCCCACAGCTAGGGCTAGGAACAATAACCTCCTCCCCCGCAGCAGTTTTTCTCAAAGATTTCCTAACCTTCTGGGAAATACTGCTGTCAGAGGGAAAAATCAAATGCCCTGTTTTAACAGAATTAAACTTCTAGCATGTCTAAATAATTGAAACCTTGTATGGCTAAAGTATCTTGCCTTTCTGCCAGTTTTCTGATCTCTTTCAGGAAATATTTTCAATATCCTCTGTCAGGCTGAGATGCTTGGTGGCCTACTCTTACTGTGATGTTATTTTCTGTCTTGTTTGCCTTTTGATCCAAATGCTCTCAGCCGTGGGTCCTGGTTTGTGAATTTCCATACAAGTCTACAACACCTTAAATGCCTTCTCTACCTGTTCATCTTTTTAAAAAATGCCGGCAGAGCCAGGTGGGAGCAGTCTCTGACTTTGTTCATTTGCCACAGACTTACTCTGTTCCTTATGCTTCCATTGTTGGACAGACTCCCCTGGTGTCACCCAGGTTCCAACCACCAAGCAGGATGGTACTGGGGAGAAGCTGGAGCCACAGGGTCATTGTACGAGGTAGTCGTCTCTGCGTGGTGCTGTCAACTGGAGAAGGACAAAGCTAGCCAGGACAGTAGCTGCTTCTGCTGCCTGGCAAGAAAGGACTGGGTACCTTGTTTAGGGGTGGATGGTGGCTTCAGAGTATATTAACAGGCAAGGGGCAGTAGCCCAGGCATTAAGCCAGGTCCAGAGCATGAGAGATGACCCTGTTAGTTACACGTACACACCAGGGTGAGATGGTGCTCTTTGCACTTGAGTGTGCGCAGCTGAAGCAGGTGCAGCTCTTTGAAGATGCTGGACCCTAGTGGGTCCCTGCCCCTGCCATTCCATCTCTGTCCCCATCACCTTCTCGTTTCTGCCTTCAGAGTTTGTGCTCCTCTTCCGGCTGACTGTGCCTCTGCTGGCTTTATTTCCTCTCTAAACCACAGCTTCACACCAACAGCAGCTCAGAACCTTGCTTATTCTTGCCTCTTTTCCTTTGCTTCCTCTGATCCCCAGTCACTAAAATGCATGCTTTGTGTGTACCTCAGTTTTCTTTATCCACGCACCCTTCAAATTGAAAGGAAGAAAATATTTTAGTTGGGATAGAATTGTGAGAAAAGAAGAGTTAATGGATTCATGTAAAAGCCAGTCATTCTGTATTTTAACAGTAGGTCATTCACCGTGCTTAGTGCAAGAACCATTAAATCATTAACAGGCCATTCATGCGGACTTTGAACTAGCTCATCAAAATCTCACTCTTAATAGCTTTAATATCTTTAAAAACTGTTTCCAGATGCTTGAGTTTTAACCGTCAGGAGTTAAAAGTGGAGCAGGTGCCTCCGGGGCTCCCTTGGTTTGAAGGTCCCAAGGGAAGATCAGGGTGTTTGGGGTCCTTCCCAAAAGCCTGAGACGAAGGTCGTGGAGGGCAGTGAACGAGTTCCCTCATAAACCATGTCATGATGCCGCTGTCAGAGCAGAGGTGAAGCGGACGGAGCACCAGGAGCTCTGACCTCCCGAGCTACGCGCACGCCCCTTTCCAACATGGCGGGAATCAGAAAAGGAAGCCGTGCTTTGAAGATGCTGTCAGCAAACAGATCCAAAAGGACAGCTGCCCCACTTTCCTTTGCAGCCTGTCGTGACGTAACACCGCTCATCTTTGAGAGCCTCTTCTAACACGGTGCTCCTAAATTACCCCGTAATTTCTTCCTGTTATCCCTGCCCTGTCACGTGCTGTGTAAGAGGATTTTGTAGAAACTGGAGTCCTGGTTGGGTCAAGTCACACAGGAGGCTGGGACTTAGTCTATAGTTAGAGGCCAGGAGGTGCCGAGAGCTACTTCTAAGGTAGAGCTGGACGGACAACGTGGGCAAGGCTGGTGGAGGGCAGTGCTGCTGTTTCAGCCACTAAAACAAAAAACACAGGGCTGGTTTTCGCTCCAGGTGTACATTAGAGGATACCTGGATTCTGCCCTTTATATGTTGGTAAAGCAAAGATTTCCTTTTCCTTTGAGGTATTAGGGAGGATGTTAGCATTTCTATCATCATCTTCATTTTTCCTTTATGATTAGAGTCTTCATCTCTTTTTTTAATTTATTTTTTGTCTGCACTGCACGGCATGTGGGATCTTAGTTCCCTGACCAGGGAACGAACCCACGCCTCCTGCCTTGGAAGCACAGAGTCTTAACCACTGGACGCCCAGGGAAGTCTCTGACTAGGGCCTTAAGGAAGCTTTTGTCCCTGGCTATGCCAGGGGAAAGATGGTGGAGAAGGAGGAAATATTGGGTTGGCCAAAAAAGTTCGTTCGTGTTTTTCTGTAACGTGTTACCAAAAACCCGAACGAACTTTTTGGCCAACCCAATACCACTTTTGCACCCTATCCCCTAATTTTATAACTGAGAAAATTAAGGAAAATGTAGATTGGCATTTAGGGAGGGTTAGAAGAGCTTACAGAGAGAGTAGAAGGGTTGAAATGAGCATCATGTACTTTGGAGGAAGATGTGAGAAGTCGTCAAGATGTGAGATTATAAACAGATGACCAATATAGATACAGAGATGGCTATTCCTCTGTTGGCCCCTCCAGATCCACTTCCCATCCTTCCACTCTGCTTTGACCACTATGAGGCTGAGCCTGATTTAGCAGATCAGCGGGCTCCCCACCAGTCTGCTTAGGATTGGCCAATGGGATGCAAGGAAGAGCACCAGGAGGGTGAGGTTGGAGGACCAGCCCCCAGTTTCTTTCGTCCCTCCTGCACTGTGGGTTGAGAATGGCTGCCTTCTTCTCCCAGAGATCACAGCTCCCTTGGGGTGGCCCCTCTCACAGGTCCAGCTTCCACTGGGATCCATTATTAGCTCCCTCCTCTTGCCACGTCAGGGATCCAGAGCTAGTGACAGCTCCCACCGTGGCCAGAGCCAGGGTGTTTCAGGACCCCTTGTTGGCTTCCCCTGACTCTGCCCACCCCGTTTTAAATAGTCTCTTTGTTAAACTCTCCTCAATCTCCCCATTTGGCGTTATCATCTGCTTCCTGTTGGGACCCTAACTGATACAATACTAGATATCTTATACACAATTTACCTACTACTGTGTACCCCTTTATATGATGTATGCAGTGTATACCTCAGGTCTTCCTAAAGCACCACCCAGGGTGTGGCACTGGCGAGTCCCCCCCAGAGGCATTGCTCAGAGATTGTGGGAGGAATGAACAGTAGGGGTAGGATTCCCTGTTCTCTGTAGGCTAGAAAATGGGTCTTGACTCTCTCCATTACTGACAAGAAAATTCCTCCCTTTCTTCCAAATCCTCCCTGCAAGAGTGGCCTTTTTCGTTGTTGGCAGGGCAGCTTCTTCTGGCCCCAAAGCAGTGTAGGCGAGTTGTCATGGAGGCAGAGTAGGGTTTGTTGGTGACAGGGAACACCCAGTTGGGCAGCTGGGCTGCTAGGCCGGCCTCACCGTTAGTCTTCACTTCCTCTTTTGAGCCTGGGTGGCTGAGGTTTTTATAATCAGCAAGTGTGGATGGCACTTAAGCCTGGAGTGGCTCTTAGCCTCAAGCAAAACCGGTGGCCTCCTTACACGCTCTCCACCCAGGAGAGCAGGGCTGTTGGAAAACAAAGCTGGTGTATCCTTAGCATTCAGCCCTTTACCCTGGATAGCCTAATTCATTTTTATTATGCTGCTTCTTCAAACCTCATTGGGTTTATTCTCCTCTTACTTCCTCTCCTTAAAGAAAGTATGAACCTAATAATGCAGACAGTGTACCATAGAGGTCACTTACCATGATGTACTTGGCTAATGTCTGATGTGTTGCACTTTATGCAATAGAGAACTTTAATGGCATTTAGAAGTGCCTCAGCTCACTGAGATCTCATGTCTGGTCCTCTGCTTTCACCTTAGTTCTAAGGTTAGGTGATTTGTACTGTTGTGTGAATATTAGAATCATTTCTTTTGCCCAGAAAAATGTCAATGTGAATTTTTTTCTAGTCGAATCAAAACACTGTGATTTTTAAATCACTTGCTTTGTTTCTTACGCTAATGTCTGAAAGAGTATTTTGAGACTCGCTGAAGGGTCATATCAACACATTTCCAGTTAGTTCAGATTTTGTAGAAGTTGCATCTCTGTGGGGCTTTTAGGTTGCAGTCCACAGGAAATGACATTGACTCATTTAAGGGGGAAAAAAAAGATGTATATTAGATGTGAAGGGAAAGGAAAGGAAAAGTGTCATGGAGCTTCCAAGGATCTGGGTAGCAGGAATTAATAAATACACTTTCTTTGTCCCAGAGATACACTCCTGGAATGAATGATGCTTGATGGCTCTGTGGTTTCTGAAGCCTTTCTGGTACTCTGCTTAAGATTCAAATTCCAAGGAGAGGGGGATCTTTTCGGGTCCAGCACGGGGCATCTTGTTTGACAGGCCCATGGAGATTTTATCCACTGGGGAAGGGGTTGTTCCTCAAAGCACAACTTGGGTGTTGTTACCACTAACAGGAGAACAGGTGCCTGGCAGGCAAAGCCAACAGATGTCCACTTCAGCATCTCTCTTTAGTCTTCTGTTTATCTCTCTGCCAGATCATTAAGTAAGACGTTAAATAAAGCTGGACTTATCACGGGTGCCACAGGCTCCCCACCAGGCATTCCTCTGACTACGTACATTATCATTAATAATTGTTCATTTGCTTTTAGTCAGGTTTTAGCCTCTGTGATGAGCTTCACACTCCTGCCAGTTTGAACCTCACGTAAGGAGTAAGCTTTCATGAGCTGTTGTATCTGTTTTTTAAAGTCAAAATGTATTATTTCATTGCCTGTGTGCTCCTTTCCACTAATCTTGTAATCCTACCCCAAATAACAATTCAATTTGGAAGGCTGCCATGTGGCCAAAACATCAGCTTTTCCTAGCCAGCTTCCGTTGTGTGAGCTAGGACAACCGGGGTACCCTGCTATCTGCCATTCTGGCTAATGAACTGGAGACACAATTTCTATTTCAGATGACCTGCTGAAGCACTTTAGTGCTCTCTGAACCATTGAGGAAAAATTGAATTAGACTCAGTATAGGTGTATAATCCAAGCATATTTGAGGCTCTTCAAATCCAGGGGAAATTGGTAATGATAATAGCTAATATTTATGGGGAGCTTACTACGTGCCAGACACCTTGCACTTCACCTGTATCATCTCTCTTGAACCTTCACCCCAACCCTAAAGACCCTATAAAGTAGGTACAATTATTATCCTTGTTTTCCTGGTGCAGAAACTAAGGCTTAGGGGCAAACTAACTTGTTCAAGGTTACACATTTACTAATACGTATTGTATATACTATAACCTCTATGCTGTGCAGCCACTCATGCTTGGTAAGTACCTATCTACCTAGCCATCTCTTCACTGATTCCTCAATTCAATGAATAAGATATGTATCAGATGCTTAGGATGAGGCAGCACTGTTGGAGGTGCATGGTGCAGAATGTATAGCTGATTAGACACGATGCCTTCCCTGCCAGGAGGGATCTTGCCTTGTAGGAGCTAACGTGTGTGCAGAAGCTCAGTGACTTGAACGCTGTGTGCCCTGACTGTGCTGTTCACAGAGAGTGTATCCCCAGTGCTACCAGGCCATCTAGAATCACTTCTGAAAGTGGAACATGGGAGAAGCTTAGGTAGGTAGGTAGGTAGGTAGCTAGCTAGCTATCTAGCTAGATAGCTAGATAGATAGAATGATGAATGGATATATAGATAGATGATAGAATATATAGATTAGATAGATAGATGATAGATGATGTAGATAGATAGATAGATAGATGATAGGTGATCTAGATAGATAGATAGACAGGTAGATAGATAGATAGAAAGATAGATAGATAGATAGATAGAATGATGAATGGATATATAGATAGATGATAGAATATATAGATTAGATAGATAGATGATACATGATGTAGATAGATGATAGATAGATGATGATAGATAGATAGATATACAGACAGACACATGTGCCTTGTGTCTCTAACTCGTCCACCATGTCACACATAATTGCAGAAAGTGGAAACATGTCCTTCACATTCTGAGAGTGTGCTGTAGAGTGGCCTTCTGCAGGAGTTACATTCTTTTAAGTTTTGTGTATTATCTTAAAATTTTATTTTAGTTCTTTTTTTTAACTGAAGTATAGTTGATTTACGATGTTGTGTTAGTTTCAGGTGTACAGCAAAGTGATTCAGATATATATATATATATATATATCTGTATATATATAAAACAGAATATATGTGTGTATATATATTCTTTTTCAGATTCTTTTCCATTGTAGGTTATTACAAGATATTGAATATCGTTCCCTGTGCTGTACAGTAGGTCCTTGTCATTTGTCTGTTTACATACAGTCGTGTGTACCTGTTAATTTCAAACTCCTAATTTATCTCTTTCCCCCCTTTCCCCGTTGGTAACCATAAGTTTGTTTTCTATGTCTATGAATCTATTAAAAGTTCATTTTAAAATGCCCTTTTCCCCATAGTATTTCAATGATTATTTTAACATAAAAATAAATTCCTAAAAGTAGATACTGGAGTAAACTATGGCTCGAGGATAGGTACTATGTTTCTGGGCAGTTTCCATATCCCCAGTGTCCCCAGGTGTTGGTCCGTATTAATTTGAGAGGCGAGGAAGAGACTAATGTATCTCAGAAGCCTCCATAGATATCTTGAATGGGAAGTGGTTTAATACCAGGAATTTGAGGTTTACGAAACCCTTGAAAGGCTGGGGGAGTGAAGGCCAGGAAAGTCCTGTTCAGGAAAAAGGTACGTGCAGGGACTGCAATGACGCTAGTGGGCGATTCTCAGGAGATGCCTGATGTCCCAGACAAACCCCCCTCTGCTGGGTGCTAACAGTCTCACTGTTGGAATCTAACTGGAAACTTGCTGGCTAGGGCACCTACGAAAGGCAGTTTCTAGGCTCTAGAGAGCCTAGCATGCAAGGGAGAGCTTGGAGAGGTGAGGATGGTGCTGAGGATCAACCAATGATATCCCTACTGCGCAATGAAAAGGGACATGTGGCCTAGGATAAGGCAATAGCCATTCCTTTTTTTCCCTACTGTAGTCCTATCCCTTTCAACCTTCTCCTTGAACAGCTTAAAGTGCCAAGGAATGAGGTTTCAGTAAGAAGCATAATCATGTTGGGGAAATTTAGTTTTATTGATTCTCTTCCTTTTTTATTTCACTTTTCCACTTTCCACCATCTTGGTTCTCCCATTCCCTTCTTTTAGGGAAGAGAAGGGCTGTTAGTCTCAGGATTGTGTGTCAGTTCCTCTGGGGTCTGTTATCATCCAAGGCCTCTTCAGAAATAAGCTCTTTAGGGACGACACAGGGTGAAAAGCTGAATTGATTGAAAGGATTTGTAGGGTTTTCCTCTGTAGGAATGTGATTTCCTCCTGTGGTAAAGGGAGCTCAATGCTCCAGCCAGTTCATCTGGAACTGATCTGATCTCATCTGATCTCATTTTCAAGATGCTTCTGATATGAAACTAAAGAAGAAGGTCTGTTTTCTTTAGTCCCTGCGGGGTCCCAACCACTCTCAGGTTGCAGAGCCTTTCCACTCTTTTCCAAGAAGATTTTCTCTTCTTCACGTCTCAACTTTCAAGCAAGATCTTGGTCAAAAGTTTTCATTGGTTCATTTTGATGCTTCCCTACTGTTTTGTAAATGGATACCACCTTTTTTTTTTTTTTTAACTCAAATGAATTAAGTTGATGGACTGTCTTAAAAGACTGCGTCACGTTTTTTAAACAAAATTATTGTTAGAGTTGCCATTAAGCCTGTTAGAAAAAGAAGCCATATGGCCTCTACCTGACATCTTTCATGTCAGACGGGGCCACTGTTTCCAAAATGTTGGGACCATTCCAAAGGAGAATGGATAGTTGTGTATTAGAGAATGTTAGTTTAGAAAAGAGGTTGAATTTTAGAAAAGTTTTGAGAGAAACAAATGATTGAATTTATAAGTGAGTGTTTCAGGGGAAGAGTTTGAAAAGAATCTATGAAGAATAGTAGTTTATAATCTTCAACTTGGCTTTGTTTGCTTTCTGTATGGATTGTATGTTGGGACTCCTAGAACGATAAACTCTAAAGCGCATTTAGAAGGTCACCAAGTATGAAACTCTGAACATAGACACTCGGACTTAGAAGACTGAAGGTCTGCCTGCCTATGTGTAGGGAGGTTTGGTTAAAACAGTGAAATCAGGCAGGTAGATGTTGAGCTTTCCGGTTCTGCATGTGGAGAAAAGGAGCTCATGGTGGGAATTCTCCAGAATAGAGATATGGAAGCAGGTGAATCTCTCTATTAGCTGGAGTTAGAAGTCTTTATTCCTTCTGAAAACAAGTGAAGTATTAAATAAGTGAAGTAAATAAAAATAAGTTAGTTGGACTGTCAATAGTTTCGAGTGGGTGGGAAAGATTGAGAAGGATCTGGACAAAGAGAAAGCTGACTTTCAAGCTGATAGTTCCAAAGAGAGATCACAGGAGGAGGGGACTAAGGCATCCTTTTCCAGCTTTATTTTGATAAAGTCACTCATTTTGGAGCTACAAACCCTGTGTAAAAAAGGAGGCCCCCAACTTCATAATGGGTAGTCTGTGAGTCAGTTATCCACAGGCTTTTAGGGGAGGGAGCAAATAATCACCCTTTTAATATATTTTATTTTCCCTTAACCAATGCCCCACTGCAGAATGGCAAATAAATAGAAAATGCAAGGGAACTGGGATTCGTTTTCTCAGTTTGTGACTGATCATTAGTCAAGGGATGAGAAACCAGGAGTTTTGAAAGCTATGTGGACATTTTATTTAACATCCAGATTTCAGACTGTCAAACTCCTATTATGAATCAATGCATGGTGTTTATCAGAATCAATGGAACGAAGATTTACTGACTACTATTTTCTTTATGCTTCCACTTATATCATTGTCTTTAATCTTCCTAGCAATCCTGTGAGGTATTACTATTCCCCTTTTATGGATTAGAAAATTGAGGAACAGAGAAGTTAAGAGACTTGTCTTTTTAAATGCACACAAGGAGAAAAGGGTGGACTACAAAAGCTAAAGCTGATGGCTGTCTGGCCGCAGGTCCAGAGCTGTGGTCACAGTGCCGCCCTACTTGGTTCCAGTTTCTGGGGACCTGAATTCTATCATTGATGTTGCCAGCTGACCACTGTGATGTCTTTATTTGGGAAAATCCACGCAGCATGTCCAAAAAGCCTGGTGAGGTGACCTGATTTTAAGAAGATACAAAAAAAAAAAAAAACTCTACCCAAAAAATCCGACATTTTTCTAGCATCCGGAATAATAAGAAAGCAGAAAGAAGTATTTCTGTATATTCTGAAGTTGTCACTTAACATGAGATATTGTCACCTAATGTAACAAATGTTTTTCATCTAACAATTATAGGCTACTTTTGAATTTATATTTATCTGTAATATTGTATAGTTTCCTGTGAATATTCTAGCTTCTTCTGCACTTTGGGGTAAATATACCTTCTTAAAACCTGGTCTCCTAAATAAGCGTGACTTGAAAGATCAATTTTAGGAATCGAATGTCATGCCAGAAAAATTTCCAGCGAGCCCACATTTACCTTGGTCATTGCTGTCTCCTTTTCTTCTTCTGCGTCACTCTATTGTCCTGTACTTTGCAGCCACTTTTAGCCTCCTGACATTCCTCTCATTAAATTAGCTATCATGTAACATCTCTTTTCTTTTTTTAAAGTACTACAGCACTTCCCAACACAGCCAGCCCACCCCAATGGTTTCCAGCTCCCTCTAAAATCTTTGGGTCATCATCTGAGGTAGCAGCTACCTGTGGCGGCAGCGGAGGGTCTATTCCCAGAAACAGCAAACACCATTCACATGGATGGCAGGTTGCTGGGGCTTTGTATAAAGAATCAGCAGCCTTGATTTGTAGGACTGTGTGATTTTGTTAGCAGGACCCAATTTGGAGCCTTCTCATAATGGGGCGTGACCCGGAGGAACAGGATGTTCTTGGACTGGTCGCTTGGATCTGGAAGAGGGCTAAGGGGGTCGGTAAAGACCAGGAAGACTGAGAGGCTTCAAAACGAAAACAGACCAGTTCTGGGGCTCCTCCCTGGTATAGAAGGCTCGTCCCTGCCCCTCCCTCGTGCTTTTGTCCTCTTCCTGAAACGTAGCTCCTCCCCCTGCCGTCCTTGCCTGGCATACTTCTCTCCAGTCTTCAGTCCCAGCTCAAGGCTTCCTCTTGGGAAAGCCTTCCTTAACTTTCCCTGTGGAACGTCCATTCTCTGTGTTCCCAGGCAGCTTGTGTGGACCGTGTACCTTTTACGTGGTAATTACTTGTTTATAGATTTGTCTCTAACTAAACTTGGAGCCCCATCATCTGTGTCTTCCTGGCAGATGGTAGAGACTTAGTAGATATTTATCAGATGAGCAGATGGGCTTTCCCTCCCACCCCTCGCTTTCTCTTACTTGGGCCAGGGTCTTGTATTTTGCTTTGGTTTAGCCTAGGGTAAGTGACTGAGAGCAATCCACACAACACGTTTAATACCTCGGATGAAGGTCATGAAACTATGCAAGGTTCACGCGTTATAAAGAAGAGGATGAATCTTCTCTCTCTCAACCCCCTCAGGGCCAATCTCAGTTTAGCAAAGATGACCATTTGTGTAGGATATCAACTCTAACAAACTTTCTGATTTAAAGTGAAAGCTAACTTAATATTCTTTATTGCTTCTTGGAATCTGATCTTGGCAAGAATAATGTAAAAAAATATTGTGAAGTAAGGTAAATCTTGTGGGATTTTGACCGAGTGAAATTGCAATGCCAGGGATCTCATTTTTGAAAAGGTCCCCAGCATTTTGTCCAGCATCTTCCGTCAGTGCACAGCCTTTTAATCACTGGCCTGAAAGCTCTGCCCTCTGGTGAGATACCCCACAAAGTAATCCCACTGCAGGCAAAACCCCCAGCGACTATTAAAAGAATAGCTGAAATTCACATACATTCCCCCAAATACAGTAAACCAGGGAAATGTTGATTTTACCTGCATGTTAAAAACAAGTCTTCTGGTCACCTGGTGATTGGGGGGGCATTGGAAATAGCCATTGAGCGGCCTCATTTTCCTGCTCCCCCAAGCTGTCCTGGATGGAAGTAGCAAAGTCCAAATACAGATACCAGCCAGGTGGTTGGAAGGGTCAGATGTCTTGTTCAGAAGAGTAGCTGGAGTTAGCACTTTGGCCACAACTGGGGTGGTCCTAAGGCTGTGTTGTCCAGTACAGGATACGGTAGCCACAGACCATCTTTACATGTAAATAGATTAAAATTAAATGAAATAACCATTCAGTTTCTTCGCCCCTGAGCTGCATTTCAAGTGCTCAGTGGCCACATGACGCTGCTGTGTTGGCCACCGCAGATAGAATGGCCGTCACTGCAGAAAGTCCTCTTGGGTAGCGCTGCTCCAAGGACCTGGATGCCTACAGCGTTACATCTGCAAGATGCCTGACTTTTCCAGAATGGCCAGGAGCAGTCCCGGGAGGCACAGCTTAAAATAGAGAGAGAGGACAGCAAATGCTGTCGGTTTGCCTGTGGCCAGGGTTTGGGTGATGCCCTTGGGTACCACTAGCAGGTCTGAAACATAGTGGAGAGCGAGGCAATGGAGTGGTTTAGATTCAAATGGAAATCTACCTAAGTTATTGTGTGACTAATGCATGCCAGGACCTATGCTGGGTGCTTTCACCTCCGTTACCTTATTTCTGCCTCTAAGATAGTGGCTACTTGCCTACTTTCTACAGATGAGAAAACCGAGGCTCAGAGGCATTAAGTAACATGTAGAAGGGCACATGGTAGCAGGGTCCAAGTTGGAACTTGGTGCTTTTAACTCCAGTTCAGTGCTTCTCTGGCTTTAGGGCTAAGGAGAGGGAGGAGGGTACAGCTGGGCGAAGAACCGATATGGGCGACATTAATTTGAATAAGTTGGTCTGGTGGCTCCATCCACTCGGTCCCTTGGAGCCTGGTCGGTGCTTAACCTCTTGCTCATGGCCTGATGCCGAGGTGGATGTTTCTTCCATGGGGAGCTTAGTGAATGGAATGAGGATCTGCTGAGTTTAGAATCAAAGATGAAAATACATCACCACTCATGACAGTAATAATAATTAGGTAGTTGGTACTGTTCAGTGTGCCAGCTGCTGTTCTAAGCGTTTTGCATAAGTTAATGATTTAATCCCCATGACTACCCTATGAAGTAGACACTGTTTTTACCCCTATTTTATAGATGAAGAAACCAAGGTTTGGAGAAAGTCAGTTGTCCGATGGCACAGTGAGGGGGTGGCATCTTAGAAACCATTATCTCCATTTGTGGCATCTCAGATGGCCCTGGGGCAAGGAATAGTGGGGCAGGAGTGCACGCCCAGCCCCGTTCTTCATATTCACATTACACAGCATCCGCAGCACCTCTGTGAGGCCCTGCCAAAGCTCACCTGCAGGTGGCACGTTGCAGACTCTCCATTTTTCAGGTGTGGAAGCAGAGGCCTAAAGGGTTGAAATGACTCACCCAGTGTCCCAGAGAGTAAGTGGCAGCCCCGGCAGCCCAGGACCCCTTATAAACCTTTCCCTGCCTCTGGTACTCCAGTTCTGACCCCTTCTTGGGAAAGCCGGTTCTCAAAGGGGACGCTGCGGAGAAGTTTCTGGAGGCTCTCTGTGTGCATCAGAGTATAAAGCTGTCTTCCACCGTCCATTTGACTCCAGCCATTCCATGTGTGTCTTGTGTTGTGCTGAGTAGGGCTGATATTAGTAGGGCATCAGAGGTGTTGCATAGAAGATTCTAGTCTCGAACACCATGTCTCACTACTGATTTCTGCCTGCGCTCTAATGGGATTTTTGTTTCAGAAAAGAAAAGGAAATGTGGTGAACATGGCTCTGATAGGACTAAAGATATACCTGGGGTCCTCCACCCCGGTGGTGTGGACTCTGGGTATTGGATTTGCATCCTCTCTACCCGGGCTCTTTGAAACTCACTGCCACTGTTACTCTCACCTCAGCTGTAAGGAGGAGGGCTCAGTCATTTCTTTCCAATGGGAGGATCGGGGAGTGAGGTGAGATGTTACCCATTCCACTGAGGCACTGGGCTGTGAGCCCCCGGGACCAGGAGCCTGCCTAGCTCCTCTTCTAAGCAGGGACCAGGAGGCGGCGCCCCAGGGGTTTGTAACGTGCACCTGGACCCTCCTACTGTTTTGCTTGTTGCTTCCCCCTGTTTTTTTCTTTTGTTTTTTGGCCGTGACTTGTGGCATGCAGGATGATCTTAGTTCCTCGACCAGGGATCAAACCCATGCCCCCTGAAGTGGAAGCACAGAATCTTAACCACTGGACTGCTAAGGAAGTCCATTGCTTCCCCATGTTGGGAGGCGCCCAGAGCTGACACTTGGATTGCGTGTTGCAAAATGCACATGCATTGACTCCTCTCCAACAAATCTGGGAAGGGTATTATATTCAGCTCTGTCTTACAGATGAGGAAACCGAGACTCTTCGAGGCCAGTCATATAGAAAAAGTAGTTTGAACCCAGCACCCCCAATTCCTAAGCCGTGCTCCTTCTACACCGCAGTCACCTTGACTCTTCCAGAGGGCGGTGCAAATTCAGATACCACCTGAAATCCCTGCTGCCTTCCTGTGGCCACATCCTTATCCTGTGCCCACAGGTAAGTACAGAGCTGTGAGCAGGAGGCTCAGGTGAGCCTGCCCCCCTCCCGGACGTGCTATGCTCTCTGAAACGTTGAAGGTGGTTTCCTACCAGTCATATTAAATACGCAGCTTCGACAGGAGTGCTAATTCCTGCCTAGGAGGAACATCTCCTTTAAATGCTATCCACATAAGTCTTTCACTTTCCCCTCTCACTTTATGTCCCACTCATTTCCTCCTTTCTTCTTCTCTGACCTCTGATCGCCTCCCCTCTCTTTTGCTTCTTCTCTTTCTCCTGTTGCTCCGGGAGTGACAAGCGACCCCGTTTGGTTATTATTCAGTGTGTACCGTTGTTGAATCGCACCGGAGTGAGCGTTGGCCTGGATGAAGGGCCATGGCATCAACTCCGTCCTAATGACCAGCCTGTGCTGCCCGGGGTGGGAGGCACTGAGGAGCCGCCGGCAGGACCCCCTCCCGCCGTGGAAGGGGGAGGTTACAGGGGCCTCGGTTCCGCGGGCTTCTCGCCCCCCGCCCCAACACACACACCGTGCCCTGGCCCTGCGGGTCATGCTGGGGGCTGTTTTCATCTCTGCCTGCTGGCCCGGCACGCACGGTAGGGCAGAGCTTCCTGATGCCTTGGGCGGTCAAGCCTGCTGTTTTCCTGCTACAAGCTTTCTGCAGGAGGAGATGGAAAAAACCAGAGAAGGAGGAGAGTGACAGAGGCCGGAGTGAACAGGTAGCTGAGTAGCTGCCTCTGTGTGCAGGCGGCTCCGCCTCCTGCAAGGCCGGGACCAGGGCGCTGACCCCAGCATCCTGTGCTTGTGAGGGTGCCTGTGTGCGGGGAAGGGGGTGTGTGCAGGGAGCCTGAGGCCTAGAGCAGGGGTCCTGACAAAGGGAGAGAGAAGAGCCCATCTGCCCACAAACCGCTGCAGATCAGGGGCCTTCCAGAAAGCCGTCAGATAGGAGTGTGATGTATGGCCTGCGGTGAGCAAGAGAGCAGGTAGCTACGGAAAGCTGCGTAAAGAAGAATAAATATTGACACAAACTCCTCAGAGGTTGTGGGTAGGTTCCTGTTTCCCGGGCTGTGCGGCCAGCGCAGACTTCGAGAGGAATTGGCTTTCCTGGCTGGGGCCCGCTTGCCGCTCACTTCTCTCCCCTCCTCGCCGCCTCCAGCTTCTCCCAGAGCCTTAGTGTCCAGGCTGGGGGCACTGTGTCAATGCTAGAGATATGAGAAGGAATGGGATCCAGCTGTTTTCTGGAGTTGCTCCCAGTCTAGTTGAGGAGACAGTCAAGACTTGCCACGGTACTAACTGTCACAGGAGAGGCATCAGTAGGGTCTCACCTGAGAACAGAAAGGGGCCCAGAGCAGAGCCAGCCCAGGGAAATGTGGGAAGGGTGGGAAGTGCCTTTCAAGCGAAGGCAGTGCTTGAACTGGCTGCTTAAGGAGAGAAGGGAAGGGTGGCCCAGGCGACCCTTGAGCGTGAGTTGAGGCACGGAGATGTGAAAAGGCACAGCAAATTTAGGAGCCTTCAAGTCAAGGGCAGTAGGTTGGGAGCAGACGGGTTCCTGAGGTGCCGTAAGATGAGAGTGAAAATCTCTGAAAGATGCAAACCGCAAAGATCATTTTATGTCATGCGGGGGGGATTAATTCAAACTATATCCTGAGAGCTGCAGGAAGCCACTGAAGAATCTTTAAACAGAGGAGTGACACAGTGAAATTTACATTTTATTTAAAAAAAATTCCTTGGGAGACGGTGTGCAGGAGGATGGCTCAGAGCGGTGAGGCCTTGCCAGTGATCCCAGCCGGAAAAGATGAAGGGCTGAGCCCAAGCAGCAGCAGGGAGATGAGAAGGAGGGGGGGACTTGGATGGAGGGATTAGCTATGGACAGGAGAGGGTGTACCTCCTCTGGGACGGAGAGGAGGGAAAGAGCAGGCTGCATATTGCTGGAACAGTTCTGTCCGAGTGTTTCTTCCTTTTCATCAAACGAGACCAATTCAGTTTTCACGCCTGTACCTAACACCAAGACGTGGTAATGACATTGATTCTTGTAAGTACTCCCTGGCAGAAATTTGGGGGTGTTTATTTGTGTGTCCTATCAGTTTTATAAGACTCTTAAGCTCCTCAAAGAGGGCACACGATGTATTTATCCATCTATTATGTGCTGCATTCAGCACACCAGGGAGACTTCATAAGTATTTAATAATAATAAGATCTAAACCCCAGGAGCATTATTGTGTTTGTCAGTGAAGGAATAAGTAGGTTTGGAAGCATTTTGTCTAAGTTTAAACTTTATAAGAAGAATATCAAGTATTTGAACTTCTGAACATATTAAAATCCATTCCTGAAATGTAATAGAAATGGCTTCTGCTCTTGGGTTTCCTAGGTAAATAGTTTAGTTGCCCTAATTGGAGATTGTTTCTCAAAATGCAGGAGGTGGTATTTCTTGGTGGTTCTATAATCTCTGACAGTCAATCAATCTGCCTTTAGAAAGAAGAGCTTTTTACAAAGATGGCTGGTATCTTCTAATTCAGGTCCCTTTTCTCTTCTCTCATGTTTTATATAAATCAGAAAAGCCACCATGAGTTTGTCTCACCATTAGTTGCAACAGCCTTCTCTCTCCCATATTTATTCCTTGTCACATTTACCTTTATTACTCCTGGGTATTCCTCCAACCTTACAGCCCTCTTGTCTGCATCTTTTTTCCTGAGTCTTTCTCATCTCTGTCCCAGTTTAGGGACCAGTCAGACGTCAGCCATCAGGCCGCTGGATACAGTGTATTTCCCCAGCACGTTAGTGCTGGGCGCCAGACCTCGCTGTGCCTCTGTCTGTCGCGATGCCTACAGCTCATATCTTTTCCTGAGACTTTGATAAGCCTGATCAGAAACTTTTGCTGGATTCAGGAACAAAGCTCATTATTTCCTGCCCTCCGCTCCTGTTTGGGCTCTCCCTCACTAGGACACACAGCACGTTATCCACTGGCCCTGTTGAGGGGTATTATTACTGACCATCGCAACAGGCTTCTGACCTCCCTGTGTTGAGCCCAGGTTGTCCTGATCAAAGATAAGTTCGCACAAGTCAGTATCGCTCGTGTTTATCTACTTGGGTTGTCTCCCAGCCAGTCGTGTGTTTTCCCATGGATCTCTACACGTACAAGAAATAGTTAAGTCAACTTTAAGTGAAGCTCTGTGTAACATGGCCTGCCTGTGCCATGGAATTTGGAGCTCCAAAATTTTGCCCTTTGTGCTGCCCAAGGATAAGTGGCTTTGATCTGGCTTTAGGAAAGTAGAAGGAGAGAAGGAAGTATCATTATGTTACTTCCTTGGAGCCTGCCCTCATTGCAGGGGATGAACTCATACACATTTATACTGAGCACGGTGTTGTGTACACACAATCCCAGGGCTTCTTCTTCTGACCACTTCTTCCACTACGTACCAAGCATTTCTACCCTCTGTTAAGGTGGTCGTTCTCTTCTGGAGCAGTCTAGCAGTGTGCTTTGTGTTGTGTACTTTTCAGGCCCCTTTGAATGTCCTTTCTTCCATTCCAGGCAATCACTGAATACTCTGGGGTGCATTTTATAAGAAGTCTTAAGTAAGGGGACATGACTTGAAACAAGTCATATCAAAAACAAACAGACAAAACAACCGTGGAAGGCAGTGGTGGTATTTAATCTGCAGGAGAGAAGATCAGGGCAGAGCACGATAGTTTTCTTCAGGCATTTGAAATGTTGTCGTATGGAAGGGGATTAAAGTTGTTCTGCGTTTCCCCAAGGAGCAGATCTAGTGCGAGGTAAAGGGAGACAGAGTTCAGTTCACTGTAAGGAAGGATTTTAGAGTATGATAGTTAAGAATTTGTGCATTGGAATCAAGCTTCTTGAGTTTAAATCTACCATCTGCCAGTTACTAGCCACACTTGGGTACATTTTTTTTTTTAATTCTTCTAATCTTTAGTTTCTTTATTCATTTGGTGGGGTTAATATTAGCATCTATCGCATGAATTTCTGTGGTTATCTGGTAACATAATACCAGTTAAATGCTCTTACCATGATGCATAGTGAGTGCTTGATAATGCTGGCAGTTATTAACAATCCAAACTGTCTCAAGACAGTACATGGGTTTAATAACAGTTTACAGCATTTTCTATTACAATTGAGCATTATTATTTTTTCTTTTCAAAATTGAAATTTAGAATATTTGTGTGGTTTTCTTATTTTTTCCTTCAGTGAAGGAAGTTGGTGGTGTCAGGGAGGAAGAAATTTTCCTCCACCCTTCTAGGTTTCTTCTGGCTGGTCTAAGAATGGAATCAACATGAGACAGATTAACAGGAGAACGTCAAACAAATGTTTAATAACATGTATATATGGGAGAGACCCAGGAAAACTGAGTAACTTGCCAAAATGGTCGAAATCCTCACCTCACGAAATCCAGCTAAAGACAAAAGAGGATGCTGGGGGTAGTGGTCTGGGACCTCAAAGGGGAGGAAGGCGATTCACATGAAGATGGAAAAGCAAATGTTTGGTAGAGAACTATTTGCTGGGCCTTGCAGACAGTATGAGACACAGAGTGGGCTCTGATCTATAGGTCCTTCCTGAAGTTTTCCCCACCACACCCAGCCCAGATTATTTGAAGATCCCTCTGATGACAGCTCTACTCAGGGAAACAGGCCCTCTATTTAAATTCTTTTAGGCAGTTAAGGGGAAGGTCAAAGTTGCTTCCTGAGTCTTTTGAGCCTTGATTGTTTTCAGCTAGAAATAATCTGCATGCTAAAGAAACATTTTGAGGTGGCAAATTTTGCTCCCCTACAGTGGGGAACTGAGAAGGCTTAGCTTCCAGAAAAAGTTAAATGGCATAAATATTCCTGTGATGCTTAGGAAAAGGAAAGTATACAGTGTCTTGAATTCAAAATAACTGGAGCCTGGGGTAGAATGGATGAGGATGTCATTCTGACCTGGTGAAAGCTGAATGAAGATTTTTTTTTTTAATAAAGAAATGAAGTTTTAGGATTTAAAAATATCATACACATTTCTAACTCAGGCATTCATGGGCAGTAATAAGTAAAATACCATTCATGCACATATTTTTTTTTTTTTGCTTTATAACAAATTTAATCAGTTATACATATACATATGTTCCCATATCCCCTCCCTTTTGCATCTCCCTCCCACCCTCCCTATCCCACCCCTCCAGGCGGTCACAAAGCACCGAGCTGATCTCCCTGTGCTATGCGGCTGCTTCCCACTAGCTATCTACCTTACGTTTGGTAGTGTATATATGTTCATGCTGCTCTTTCGCTTTGTCACAGCTTACCCTTCCCCCTCCCCATATCTTCAAGTCCATTCTCTAGTAGGTCTGTGTCTTTATTCCTGTCTTACCCCTATGTTCTTCATGACATTTTTTTTCTTAAATTCCATATATATGTGTCAGCATACAGTATTTGTCTTTCTCTTTCTGACTTACTTCACTCTGTAGGACAGACTCTAGGTCCATCCACCTCATTACAAATAGCTCAATTTCGTTTCTTTTTATGACTGAGTAATATTCCATTGTATATATGTGCCACATCTTCTTTATCCATTCATCCGATGATGGACACTTAGGTTGTTTCCATCTCTGGGCTATTGTAAATAGGGCTGCTATGAACATTTTGATACATGACGCTTTTTGAATTATGGTTTTCTCAGGGTATATGCCCAGTACTGGGATTGCTGGGTCATACGGTAGTTCTATTTGTAGTTTTTTAAGGAACCTCCATACCGTTCTCCATAGTGGCTGTACCAATTCACATTCCCACCAGCAGTGCAAGAGTGTTCCCTTTTTTCCACACCCTCTCCAGCATTTATTGTTTCTAGATTTTTTGATGATGGCCATTCTGACTGGTGTGAGATGATATCTCATTGTAGTTTTGATTTGCATTTCTCTAATGAGTAAAGATGTTGAGCATCCTTTCATGTGTTTGTTGGCAGCCTGTATATCTTCTGTGGAGAAATGTCTATTTAGGTCTTCTGCCCATTTTTGGATTGGGTTGTTTGTTTTTTTGTTATTGAGCTGCATGAGCTGCTTATAAATTTTGGAGATTAATCCTTTGTCAGTTGCTTCATTTGCAAATATTTTCTCCCATTCTGAGGGTTGTCTTTTGGTCTTGTTCATGGTTTCCTTTGCTGTGCAAAAGCTTTGAAGTTTCATTAGGTCCCATGTGTTTATTTTTGTCTTTATTTCCATTTCTCTAGGAGGTGGGTCAAAAAGGATCTTGCTGTGATTTATGTCATAGAGTGTTCTGCCTATGTTTTCCTCTAAGAGTTTGATAGTGTCTGGCCTTACATTTAGGTCTTTAATCCATTTTGAGCTTATTTTTGTGTATGGTGTTAGGAAGTGATCTAATCTCATACTTTTACATGTCCCTGTCCAGTTTTCCCAGCACCACTTATTGAAGAGACTGTCCTTTCTCCACAGTACATTCCTGCCTCCTTTATCAAAGATAAGGTGACCATATGTCGTGTACATATTTTTTAAAAGAAAAGGATAAATTGTTTTATCTTTTTAGAAACATTGAAATAATAAAGTCTATAACTTTTGAGTCCTTGTTTATACACTTTAAAAAATTGAGGTGAAACATACATGTAGTTAAGTGAACAAATATCACATATCAAGCTCAATGAATGTTTACATATGTATACACCCACACAACCATCACAGATAAAGATACAAAACATTACCATCAAGCCAGGGAGTTCCCTCATGCCCCCTTCCAGTCAGTACCACCCCCAGTAGTGACAAAACCACTATTCAGACTCTGTCAAGTCTTAGATTTATATCCCTGTTCTTGAATTTCATGTAAGGGAAATCAGGCAATATGTACTCTTGTGTCTAATGGCTTTTGCTTAACATCTTGTCTCTGAGATTCTTACCGTTGCATGTAAAAAAATATGCAAAAAGCTTATTTCTAAATGGCTTTCCATTATTAAAAATAAATGTTTGGAAGAAATGTGAGGCTAGAAGGAGTCTTACACAATTTCATGTCCAGGCCCTGTGATTAACAAATGAAGCATCTGACACTAAATGACATTAAGGGGACTTCCCTGGTGGCAAAGTGGTTAAGATTCCACGCTCCCAATGCAGGAGGCCCAGGTTCGATCCCTCGTCAGGGAACTAGATCCCACGTGCATGCCGCAACTAAGAGTTCGCATGCCACAACTAAGGAGCAGGCAAGCCGCAACTAAGACCCGGCACAACCAAATAAATAAATAAATAAATAAATAAATAAATAAATAAATAAAATATTAAAGAATATATAAAGGACATTAAGTAACTTGCATAGTTAACTCATGACCAAGTGATATGGTATGCTGTATCTTCACATATATAAATCTTTTTATTCTCAGTGAGAATCATGTACCTAGTGTCTGAGTTATATAGAAAATTTGAATTATTTAAAATTGCAAATTACTTTGATACAAATTAATCCTCTTCAGCATTGGAGTGTCTTCTTAGGTTGTATGCACATTTCAACAATGACGTTTTTTGAGCGCCTTATTCTGATTGTCCAATGGGCACATTGTCATTATGCCCATTCACTAAGTCATAAAGCTCTAGGTCCAACAAAATGAGATTGATTTTGCCAGACTAAATCTTCACCTACACATCCTCTCTCTCTCCCGTTCTCACTTTCTCTTGTGTGTTCTCTAAACACACACAAACACACATACTCACAAGCACATGTACCAATTTCAGTAGACCCTGTGAAAACCACACATTTCCTGCGATGTAACCATTCATCTCTATGTCATCAAGTGCGTAATTGTCTCTCCCCAATAGTATTGTTTCTGAGACTCAAAATGTTATACTTAGAATTGACTGAATATAGCAAAACCTTGTAGTAAGGGGATGGGAGGAGATGGAAGGGTGGTTGAGAATGGGAGGACGGTGTATGGCTTGGAGCGCCTGTGGATTTGTTTGTAGTTAGGACGCCAGATACAAGATAAAACACGTTAAGTGACAGGAGTACAAAGAAATGCCATTTCATCTCCTGGAATATGGCAATCTGGCTACTCAGCCTAACCCTCTGGCTAAAAACAAATTAAAATACTGGATAAAAAGGATGTTGTCCTAAGAGCATCAAATTGCTATAAGAAAATGAGGAATCAGCGGGCTGAAATCCAAGAGAGAGGAAAGCATTGGGAGCTCATTTTATCCAGTGGTATTTGCTGATCTAGGAAATGGAGCTGCAGTTTTGATGGCCTGGCAGGAGAGGGCACAAAACAAAGCTTGGAACTCAGCTCAAGTGGGGTCCCTGGGGAAACCCTCCCGTATTAAGCTGGAGTCTCTGAACCAGAAATACCTGCATCACATCCCCAGGCAAGTCTATGGAGAGCTGCCTTGAGACTGAGCACAAGGGGCTTGGGGGTGGGCAAGTGAAAGAAACCTGTGGCTGAGAAGTTGTAACCACATCGGGCTCTCAGCCCAGCAGCATTCTTGCAACCATATTTGCATAAATGGATGGTCAAGAATCCTCCAGCAGGGAATTCAGTTAGAGGTGGTTCCGGGTTCCCAGTACTCTTAGGCATCCGGCAGAAGCAAATGCAAAATCTCGGGGGAACACACCTTCATCCTAAGATTACTGGGAATGCCTCCTCCCCTACACTTTCAATATAAACTAGCATGCCACAAAACCAGCATGAACTGGAAGAAACTAATAGCGCACAGAGACAGACCAGAAACATCTCCAGACTTTGGAATCGTCAGACACACTTTGTGTAGTTACTGTGTTTAAAGAAGTAAAAGACAAGCTTAAAAGTATCTCCAGGAACCAATGAAGTATCAAACATGTTCTAGAAGATTTGTAAAAGAACCATTTAGAGATTTGGGAATTACTGCCGTTGAGCAGGCGGGCATCCACAGCTGTGCAGGGCTTTGACCCTAGCTGGCTGCTGGCGTGCAGGGGACATCGGAGCCTGGAGCCTTCTATTGGCTGCATCACGGAGCACAGGCTCTGCCGTCTTCCCACAAGAACAAAGGGAGCCGGGATCCTCTGATCCTAAGCCTACCCAAGATGCAGCCCGCCGGCTCCCCGAGAGCCCCGCCCCCTCCACGGCTCCCAGGCTGGCTTTGCAGTGAGAGCCGAGGGCATCACTGCCCCACGTGTAGTTTTACGTGCATCTCCTTCTCTTCCGCTCTCTCTACTTCCTCCGGGCCTCAGCCAGGTGGATCCCCTCTGCTCGCGGTGAAGTTCCTGCGACCTGCAAATTAAACTGATAAAAGACAGATGAACAGGAGAAAAGGAAGGACAAGTGAAGTATAACTTGCTGCCTTGTGTGGACTCACGTGTACTTGGTAGCAATTTGCTGCAAGTCAGCTCTGCCACTTGATGGATGACACCGCTTTTCACCAAAAAATAATTCAAAAATGGCAGAACTCTTTATGGCATGCGAAGAAGAGCTGGAATGGTGTCAGAAGAAAGTATGCAAAAGAGTGTGAGGATGGTGATGAGCCAGTCTTGGTCGGAGAGGTATCAGGTTCAAAGCTAGCAATTTCAAATATTTTGAACACAGCTCTTATTCAGGGGAATAAAGAATGGTGCAGTCAGTCGATGTATTACTGCTGCTCTCAAGACTACAAGTCAACTCTGTGTGAACCCAACGTCAAATCCAGTGGCTGCCTGTAAAGTTTTCATCCTGAATCTAGATCTTCAGGTAGTTCTGTTATTGTTCAGCCTTTGTCTAAACCTGGAAGTGTTTCTGAAACTATGCAGTCAGCTTCGGCATACAGTGGATACTATTTATCAACATCAGCAATATGCAGTTAAAATTCTGGACTGTTATGGGTAGTCATCCAGTAAAAGCATAATCGGCCTCAGAAAATGTCACCATCTTTATGATAGCTCAAGCAGGAACTAAGTACACATCCTGTTTGTAAATCAGGTAATATGCTTAAATTAAATAGATACAGAATTGAAAACCGTGCCATCAAAACATGAATCAAAGTATAATCAGTAACAAATATTGTATAATGGTAAACTGTTTAAGATTATAAACTAGGCCAAGTGTTCTTAATTCTTAATTGGGAAGATTGTTGAGATGCTATTGTAACTTTTAATTCTGAAAATATACCTTCATCGTTTAGTTCGTTTAAAAAAAACTCAAAAAGTAATAGTTAATGGTAATAGTTAATATTTATTGATCTGATAATATTTATAAGGCTTTGTGTTAATTGCTATGCATAAATTAATCTCATTTAATTCTTAAACGTCCCTACGAAGTAAGCACTATTATTACTCTTGCTTTACAGTTGAGGAAACTGAGGCTCACAGAGGTTAAGTAATTCACTCAAGGTCACATAGCTGGCAAATGATAGATCTGGGATTTCAATACAGACTAACATAGTTTATATGTATCTGCCTACATGCATACGTATATGTTGTGTATAAATGTATACTCTTAAAAAAAATGGAAACATTGCCTTAGTGCAACAGCTTTCAGAGCGTACTCTTTAGTCCCCTGGAGTTCATGGGTTTGGGAGTCAACACTATTGTAATAATAATATATAGATACTACTTGCTTCTTTCACTCTGTTGACATTTGCACTGATGATGCAAAGGCAGTGATGGGTGAACTGCTGGTGCCTTCGTATAAATAAAGACAGTGGTACCAAGCTGTACTAGTAGTTTTTGTATTAGTCACCACCATGCGTTCACAATAAAAAATATTAGTCATACTCAATTTCTGTGATGAAATATTAAAATGTTATTAATTTTGTTAACTCTCTGCCTTTGACTGTGTTTTTTTTTTTTTTTTTTTTTAATATTTATTTATTTATTTATTTTTGGCTGCGTTGGGTGTTTGTTGCTCCATGCGGGCTTTCTCTAGTTGCGGCGAGCGGGGGCTACTCTTCTTTGCTGTGCGCGGGCCTCTCATTGCCGTGGCTTCTCTTGTTGCAGAGCACAGGCTCTAGGCATGCAGGCTTCAGGAGTTGTGGTTGTGGCTCATGGGCTCTAGAGCGCAGGCTCAGCAGTTGTGGCACATGGGCTTCATTGCTCCGCGGCATGTGGGATCCTCCCACACCAGGGATCGAACCCGGGCACCCTGCATTGGCAGGCGGACTCCCAACCACTGCACCACCAGGGAAGCCCGACTGTGTTTTTAAAACACAGTTTGTGTGATGAAATGGGTAGTATGCATAAAGCACTTCTGTGTCTGTGCGTTAGATACAAGATGCCATGGTATCTTAAAGAAAAGCACTTGGTGATTGAATTGTGAGCTAAGCCACCCGCTTTTTAACAATAGAAGACTATTTTTAGCTGAAAAAAGAGAGAACCAACCAGAAGTTTTAGAAGAAAAACAAAAACAAAAAACCTGAAAGTGAAAATTCATATGACTGATTTAGCAGGTTTACATACAGCTGAAGAGAGAATTAGTGGACTGGAAGAGTAATCAGAAGAATTATCCAGAGGCAGCAGGGAGAAACTCTCCCCACTGTCCCCCTTGAAAAAAAGAAAATGTAGAAGAGCAGTTAAAATACATGAGAAACTCTCCCCACTGTCCCCCTGGAAAAAAAGAAAATGTAGAAGAGAGGTTAAAATACATGGAGAATAGAATGGGAAAGTAAAGACCTTTTCTGCTTGTAATCAGAGTTCTAGGAATGGTGAGAGAAACTAGGTAGAAGCAATATATTTGAAGAAATAATTCCATATGTCACATACATAGATCTCATGATTGCATCATAATGATAAAAAGTTTAGTTTACCAGAAATATGTAACAATTTAAAACTTGTATATACTTAAAACCATGACCTTAAAATAGCCATAACTATCTATCTTGATCTGTTTATATTTATAAATTAATAGATTTATAAAAATAAAATGTACAGATTCAAGAGGTGTAAAGAATACTAAGAAACACAAATACAGGTAAATGTATCTTTAATTTATATTTCAAAATGGTTTGTACAGTAAACTTAATCATAGTATTACAGCAGAAAATCAACTACATAAAGAATATTTTAAAAGAAGTCATAGAAAAGTGGTAGATTACTATAAAGAAATGACCAACAGACTAACTCCTGATTTCTCAGCAGCAACAACAGAAGCCAGAAGATAGTAGAAACTTTATGTGCTGAAAGAAAGTAACTGGTGCCTTCGAATTTTATGCCAGTGAAAATATCTTTTAAGAATTAGAAAGTTGAAAAAAGTTGGGGACCTCCCTGGCGGTCCAGTGGTTAAGACTCTGCATTCCCAATGCAGGGGGCACGGGTTCGATCCTGGTCAGGGAAGTAAGATCTTGCATGCTTACTTTCTCATTAAAAAAAGAATGAAAGAGCTTCCCTAGTGGTGTAGTGGTTAAGAGTCCACCTGCCAGTGCGGGGGACACGTGTTCAAGCTCTGGGCCGGGAAGATCTCACATGCCGCGGAGCACCTGGGCCCGTGCACCACAACTACTGAGCCTGCACTCTAGAGCCTGTGAGCCACAACTACTGAAGCCCATGCGCCTAGAGCGCATGCTCCACAACCGGGAGAAGCCGCCGCAATGAGAAGCCTGCACACTGCAACGAAGAGTAGCCCCCGCTCGCTGCAACTAGAGGAAGCCCGCGCGCAGCAACGGAGACACAATGCAGCCAAAATAAAATAAATAAATAAATTTATTAAAAAGAGAAAAAGAATGAAAAAAGTTGTAAGAAGTAAGCAAAATAAAATCTAGAATTTTAGTCACTAGAGAACATTCTGAAGGTTGTACTTTAAGCAGAAGGAACATGAGCCCAAGAGGAAAGGTCTGAAATGCAAGATGGAGTGAAGAACAAGTAATGAATATGTGAATCTAAAGGAATATTAACCATATACAGTAATAATAAAATTGACCCAAAGTGATAAAATTAAAACTGGGAAAAGGGAATGATAACAAAAATGTATAAATGAAGTAGGGAGGTCAGTGGGGTTAAAGTGTCTTAAGATTCTTATATTTTCTGGGACAGGGGTAAAGTTATTAACTTTACACCAGTAAACTACATAGACATGTTTTAATTTCTAGGATAATCACTAAAACAGTAAAACTGTGTAACTTCAAGTAGCAGATGGGAAATAAAATGATAAAAATATTCAGTCAGCCAAAGGAAGGCAAAGAAAGAGGAAATACGAAAAAGAAACACAGGTGAGGTGGAACAAATAGAACAAGCAAAATAAAATGATAAATTTAAGCCCATTAATTACAGAAACTAAAAATGATCTAATTAAAAAATAATTATCAGATTGATTAAAAAATCTAATTATATGCTCTTTAAAGTGACGTATCTAAAACATAAGGATACTGAAAGAGTGAATATAAAAAGTAGAAAAATATATACTTTGTAATATTAACCAAAAGAAAGCTGATATTGCTATGTTAATATCATACCAAATAGGATATTATGCAGATGGGTCACTTCAATGATTAAAATTTTGGTTTACTAGGAGAATATAAAACTTTTAGATTATAGGAACCTAGTAACACAACCTCAAAATATATGTTATAAAGATTAACAATTGCAGAAGGAGAAACAAAAACATTCTGAATTATGATAGGAGATTAAAACATACTTCTCTCAGTTGCTGATAGAAAAAGCCAAAAAATATCAATATGGATATAGAAGATTTGACCAATATGATTAGCAAACTTGACATAACAGATATGTGCAAAACACTGCAGCATACAATTTTTTTTCAAGCACATACAAAACATTTAAGAGATTGATCATTTACCAGAACTTAAATCACATCTCAATAAATTTCAGGGAACTAAAATCAAGGTAAAAAAGACCTTATTCTTTCTGACCACAGTGCAGTTAAACTAGAAATCAAGAACAAAAGGATAAGTAGAAAATCTCATATACTTTGGGATAAATAACTCATGTGTTAAAGGAGAAATCGTGGTAGAAGTTTAGAAACTATTTTGAGTCAAACAGTAACAAAAATGCTACATATCAATACCTGTGGGATGCAGGTAAAACAGTCCTTAGAAGGAAATTTATGGTCTCTACAGCTTATGTTTAAAAAGAAAAAGACTGCAAATTAATAAGCTAAACATTTGTCTTGTGAAGTTAGATAAAGGGAAATAAAATAACCTAGAAGAGTGTAGCGGGAAGTAAATAATCAAGAGTATAAATGAAAGAAATTGATAATAAACATATAAAGTATTCACAAAGTCTACAGATTTTTTTTGAAAAAGAGCTTACACAGTTACAAACGTCTGGTAAGGCTGGTCTTGAAAAAATGATAAAGGGAACATGTAATCAATCTAAGGAATAAAAAAGGATAAACTATAAATGCTACATAAAATAAAAAGATAAGAAGTTATAAAAACTATGTGCTAATAAATAAGAAAATTTAGTTAAAATAGAAAAACTATTGGAAAATATAGCTCACCAGTACTGATTCATAAATAAGTAGAAAACCCAAGATTATGATAATCTTTGAAATGTTTAATTGGTAGTTAAAGAAATCCTCCAGAAAAGAAAATGCCAGGATTAGATGGCTTCACTGGCAAGTTTTTCAAATATTAAAGGAAGAAAACTTTCACTTTATGTAAACACTTTCAGAGAATTTAAATAAATGACAATCCCTAGTTGTGTGTGTGTGTGTGTGTGTGTGTGTCTTTTAAATGTGGCTTAACATAGTCTCAATTCCAAAATTCAGCAAGGGCTCTCTGAGAAAGACAAATTACAGCCCTATTGCACCCATAACATAGATGCAGAAATTTAAAAAAAATAGAGCAAATCAAATCCAGCAGTCTTTGAAATCACTTTGATGTCGTGACCAAGCATTTTCCCAGGAAAACAAGGTTGGTTTAATACTATAATAGCAATTAGCTTAATTCATCATATTAACAGATTAAAGGAGAAAGCCATATTATCATTTCAGTAAACATTTGAAAATATTCAGCATTTATTAATGATAATGGTAAACTCTTAGTAAACCAAATATAGAAGAGATTGTCCTCACTCTGATAAATAGTATCTAAAAAAACCTATAACACACACGATAATTAATTGTGAAATATGGAAAGCATTACCTTTAAGATCAAGAACAAGACAAGGATGCACCGTATTGTCACTTTTACTCAGCACTGTTTTGGTAGTCTTAGCCTGTGAGGTAAGGAAAGAATAAAAGAATTAAAAAAATTAGAAAGGAGGAAAAAACCCCTATCATTATTTTCAGATGATATGACTGTACATGCAGAAATAAAGAATAATCCAAATATATTTGTTGAAACTGATGAGAGTTTAACTTTGTTGTATGATAAAATATATGAAATCAATTGTATTGTTAAGCCAGCAATTATTACAAATGAAAATTTAAAATATATCATATATAATGCCATAAAAAATATGACCTAGGAACACATCTAACCAAAAAAAATGTATCTGCAAAGACCACACAGAATACTATAAAACATTATAGACTTAAATTGAGGGAGAGATAGACTATATTCACATATTGGAAGACTCTGCATTTAAAAGATATTAACTCACCTTAAAGTGATTTGAGATTCAATTTACTCCCAATCAAAATGTAGCAGATTTTATTTTGGAGAAATTGAACAAATGGATTCAAAAATTCACTGTAGGGCTTCCTTGGTGGCGCAGTGGTTGAGAGTCCGCCTGCTGATGCAGGGGACGTGGGTTCATGCCCTGGTCCGGGAAGGTCCCACATGCCGCGGAGCGGCTGGGCCCGTGAGCCATGGCCGCTGAGCCTGCGCGTCCGGAGCCTGTGCTCTGCAACGGGAGAGGCCACAACAGTGAGAGGCCCGCGTACCGCAAAAAAAAAAAAAAAAAAAAAAAAAAAAATCACTATAAAATGCATTCAAAAATTCACTGTAAAATTTTACACTGTAAAATTCACTGTCTTGCATACAGCTAAGCATACAGTCAAGACACTCTTGAAGAGGATGATCAGAATGGGAGAACCTGCTCTACCAGACAGCAAGACTTATTTTAAAGCTTAATGGTGTAATATTTTTACAAGGATATACAGACATATCAGTGGAATGGACTAAAAAGTTTCTGAAACACCCCACTGGTAGAGATACTTGATAAATGACAGAAGCACATGGCAGATTTGTCGGGGGGGAAAGATAGACTTTTTAATAATTAGGGCTGGGGAAATTGGGCACTATATTAAAAAAATTAAATACATTCCTCACTTTGCAGTATATACAAAAATCAATTCCAGGTGGATTTGAGATGTAATTGTAAAAAGTAAAGCCATAAACCTCATAGGAGCTAGGAGAATATTTCATCAACTTGGAGTGGGCAAATATTTTTTATTTAAAGCAAAATATATCTAATAATAAAGGGCCAGTTTGATATGTCCAACTACAATACATTGAATTTACAATTTTTTTATCAAGTTACACCCTAAAGATAATGAAAAGACAGCTTGCAGAGTGGGAAAACATATTTAAAGATACATAGCTGACAAAAGACTCATATTATGATTGGTTGTATTGTTCAGCATGGTAGCCAGTAGCCACATCTGGCTATTGAAACTAAATTAATTTTAACAAGCAGTTCTTTACTTTCACTAGCCACATTTCAAATGCTCAATAGCCATCTGACTACTGGTTACCATACTGGATAGCACTGATTAAGATTTTATAAGGAAGTCTATATCCAGATTATATAAAGGACAGTTCCCTATATAATTCATAAAGAAATGAATATTCTTGTATAAATTAATAAAGAAGACAACTCAGTAGTAAAATGGGTAGTAAAAAGGCTTTAATAGACCCTTCCCAGAAAAGGATACCTAAATGGCCAATAAACATGTAAAAAGATGTCAACCTCATAAAGAAGCAAAGGAATACAAATTAAAAACATTATAAGTTGCCCCTATATACTCTGTGGATTGACTGAAATATTTTAAATAACACCAAATGTTGGTGAGAATGTAGATTAAGAGGAAAACATCTACACTGCTTGTGGAAGTGTGATTGCCCAATTTTGAAAAATAATTTGGTGTTACCTATTAAATCTAAAATATATAGAGAATAAGTTTGAAATTCATAGGGACAATATATGTGTGTATACATATATACTCATGTATATCCCTGCTCTGAATCCCACATGTAGGTAAAAACCTTAAGAGAACTTCATACACTGTCATACCAGGGTTGCTGAATAAGAGCTGACATGGCAGAACAGCTCCAAGCTGCAATTGACCCAGAGGTCTTATCTGTATTCTAATGTACATAAGTATATTGAGTGGAGCAGTGTATAGCAATTAAGGTAAGCGAATTACAGCTGCACCCAACACCGTGGCTAAATCTCACAGGTGTGATATAGAGTAAAAGAAGCAAAATGTGAAATAATACACACGGTATGATTCTATTTACGTAATTTTATAAATCAACTAAATCATACTACTTAGGAATTTGTCATTAAGTGAAAATTTGAAGAGAAGGAAGAAAATGATTAGTACAGTACTCAGTAGGCTGGTGGCTTCCACCACTGGTGAGAGAGGTCATAACAAGGGAAGGGCCCAGAGGGGCCTTTTGGGGTAGTTATAATATGCTATTCTTTGATCTGGGTGGTAGTTATGGGAGTATTTGCTCTAGAATTATTTGGAAGAGTGTACATAAATATTTTTTGAACTTTTGTTATATATATTTCATAATAATAAAGGAAGCCCTAAGCTGCTTATGTTTTCTTGAGTATACTTGAAGTTATACAGGAAGGATATTTAAGAGTGGTATGACTAGATTAAACAATAGAGACAGAGAAAGATCATTCTAGGACTGGAACATCATGAAAACAGCATGGAGGTGGGAAGCCATGCCTGTTTGAGTCCTGTCAATAGTGCCAGCTTCCTTTAGGGGAAGGTGGAAATTGTTGGGAAATAAGCCTGTTACATAGGTTAGTGATGTATAATGGGAGATCCTCCTAGACTTGAAACTGTTTTGAAATTTTTTTTTAATTAAAAAAAAAAAGCCCTTCATATGTAACATCATCTTCTGCAAAACACAGCTGTGGATTTCTTGAAAGAAAACATGACCATAGTCATAGCCCCATTGGCATCAGACAGAATAGGACAAGTATTCAACATCTTAATATGCTATTCTTTGTTTATACCACATAACAGGAACTTGGACAGTTGGCAATTTCCCCATTTGATTTGTTTAATTACAGATGAACCATTTTCTTTAATTTATTATTTTGATGTAAAAAGTAATCATGTCTAATATTTATAGATTTCCTAATGTGTGTTTGGCACTTTTAACCACCATGCTATGTTGCATAGCAGAGCTGCTTGGGGCAAAAGTAGACGCCCCTCTGGACATTCCTGCCTATTTTCATCTTCATTTGGATTGAGCATGGCTTACGTAAGGCACCTGCCCAGTTGCTCTGCGACTAAACTCTCTTCAGCTTGGCACTGACCCATTTACTTTTGTCAGGTCATAGTGTCTTGTCTTATTTCTACTGAACGTTATCCAGTCTTTTTTTGTAAGGGTGGTTTTTCCATTTTAAAGATATGTGTGTGTGTGTGTGTGTGTGTGTGTGTGTGTGTGTGTATCATATATAGCTATATATATCTTATATATAAAATACATATACGTATATAAATATATATCTTATATGTATATAATATATATATTTTTTACTTTCAAAGAGTTAAGGGCCCTGCACAAGTTAGTGTCACATGTCAGTTTAATTAATGTGGCCCTCTTTTAAAAAATTAATTAATGTGGTCTTGATTCCACATCCGAATTTTAATAATATATTTTGGGGTGAGTTAGACAGTGTTGGGCTCTAATTTCATCTCCACTTTATAAGCTGTTTTACCAGAGGCAAGATATGGGCTTCTCTGAATTTTAAGTTTTCTTATCTATAAAATGAGGAAGATAATCCTTACACAAGCCTAGGACAGTATCTGACAAAATGTAATTCTCAGTAAGTGATGGTAGTAATACTAAGGAGTAGTAATAGTAGTAGTCATTATTATTTGCACTAGAAAATATGCCAGGAAACGCAGTGAGCAGACAAGGAAGAACTACATTTGTGCTTTGCCTCTTGATTTCTCGCCACATCCAGCAAGCAGGATGATCTGGCTACAAAGTGACCATACAGTGACAACAGAGTTCTCTACTATGGTGAAAAGCACCAGCCTGGGAATCAGGCAGGCCTGGGTTCATATCTTTACCCTGCCATTTATTAGCCGTGTGACTTTTGGCTAATAACATAACCTATCTCTAAGAAGCTTTAAGTATTAAATGCAATTCTGTGTATAAATGGCACAGCATAGTGGCTAACACATAGTTATTCAATAAATATTTATTATTATTATCTCTAAGCATAGTTCTATTAATCAAGAATACAAGGAGCTAGAAATAATGACTGGGAAAAAAAAATCCCTCCATCAGACTCTGACCCTGATGGGTCTCATTTGCAGCCTGTGGGCTTGGTTAGCTCAGAAAGGAGAGAAGGAGAGTAACATAAGCAGCTCCTGTGGGTATTTATTATCATTGTTCCTTCCCACCTCTCTCTGTCTCCTCATTAAAACCCTTGTTGGCAGAGCCAGTGCTGTTTTAAGGTAGCTCTTTCTATATTATGAAGAAGATGGCAGTGGGAGGAGGACGGAGGAGGATGGGCAATAAGGACCAAGTTATTTATTTATTTTCCTTGCGGTGAAAAGCACATAGTGTAAAATGTATCATCGTAGTCTTTTTTAAGTGTGCAGTACAATAGTGTTAACTTCATGCACATAGTTGTGCAAATGATCTCCAGAACTTTTTCATCTTGTAAATCGAAACTCGGTACCCATTGAACAACAACTCTCCTTTCTTCAGTCCCCACAGCCCCTGGCAACTACCATTCTATTTTCTGTTTCTAAGAGTTAGACTCCTTTAGATACCTCATATAAGTGTAATCATGCAACGTTTGTCTTTTTGCACCTGGATTATTTCACTTCACATAATATTCTCGTAATTCATCCATATGATAGGATTTCCTTAGTTTGGTGGGTCCATTTTAAATTTTTTGAGGAACTTCTATTCTGTTTTCCATACGGGCTGTACCATTTTACATTCTTACTAACAGTGCACAGCAGTGCACAAGAGCTCCACTTTAGCCACATCCTTGTCAACACTAGTTATTTTTTTTATAATGGCCATCCTGTTGGGTATGAGGTGATATCTCGTTTTGCTTTTGATTTGTATTTCCCTGATGATTAGTGATGTTGAGCATCTTTTCATATGCTCGTTGTCGGGATATCTTCTTCGGAGAAACATCTATTCAAGTCCTTTGTCCATTTTAAATTGGATTATTTAGTTTTGTTGTTGTGGTCTATATTCTTTATATATTCTGGATATTACCTTTCATCAGATATGCATTTGCAAATATTTTCTCCCATTCCATAGGTTGCTTTCACTTTGTTGATTGTTTCCTTTCCTGCACAGAAGTTTTATGTTTGATCTAGTCCCATTTGTCTATTTTTGCTTTTGTTGCCTTTGCTTTTGGTGTCATATCCAAAAAATTATTACCAAATCAAATGCCATGGAGCTTTCCCCCTATCTTTTCTTCTAGGACTTTTATGGTTTCAGGTCTTACATTTAGGTCTTTAATCCATTTTGAGTTAATTTTTGTATGTGGTGTAAGTTAAGGGTCCAGCTTCCTTCTTTGTATGTGGATATCCAGTTTTTCCAGCACCATTTGTCAAAGAGACTATCCTTTCCTCATTGTGTAGCCTTGGCACTCTTGTCAAAGACCATTTGGCCATATATATGAGGATTTACTTCTGGTCTTTCTGTTGTGTTCCATTGGTCTATATGTCTGTCTTTATGCCAGTACCATACTGTTTTGGTTACTGTAGCTCTGTAATATGTTTCAAAATCAGGAAATGTGAGGCCTCCGGCTTTGTTTTTCTGTCTCAAGACATTTTTGGCTATTTGGAGTCCTTTGAGATTCCATATGAATTTTAGGATGGTTTTCTATTTCTGCAAAAAAAAAAAAAAAATGCCACTGGGATTTTGATAGGGATTGCATTGAGTCTGTAGACTGCTTGGATAGTATGAATATTTTAACAATATTAAGTCTTCCAGTCCATGAACATGGGATGTCTTTTCATTTATTTGTGTTTTTCTTTAATTTCTTCAAGGACTACTTTGTAGCTTTCAGAGTATGAGTCATTTTCCTTCTTGTTTAAGTTTATTTCTAAGTATTTTATTATTTTTGATGATATTATAAATTGGATTGTTTTTTAAAATTTCCTTTTCAGATTATTCATTGTTAGTGTATAGAAACACAACTGAATTTTGTGTGTTGATTTTATACCCTGCAACTTTGCTGAATTCACTTATTAGTTATAACAGTTTTTCTGTGGAATCTTTAGGGTTTTCTATAAATAGGATTATGTTATGTGTGAACACAGATATTTCATTTCTTCTTTTCCAATTTTCATGCCTTTTATTTATTTTTCTTGCCTAATTGCTCTGGCTAGAACTTCCAGTACTATATTGAATAGAAGTGGCAGGAGTAGGCATCCTTGCCTTGATCCTGATCTTAGAGGAAAAGCTTTCAGTTTGAGCATGATGAGCATGATGTTGAGCATGATGTTGGCTATGGGTTGAGCATGATGAGCATGCTGTTGAGCATGATGTTGGCTATGGGTTTTTCATATATGGTCTTTATTATGTTCAAGTAGTTTTTTTCTATCTCTAGTTTGTTGAGTGTTTTTAATCAATGAAAGAGTGTTGAATTTTCTCAAATGCTTTTCTGCATCAATTGAGGTGATCATGTAGTTTCTGTCCTTCATTCTGTTAATATGGTGTATTACACTGATTGATTTTCGTATGTTGAACCATCCTTGCCTTACAGGAATAAATCTCACTTTGTAATGGTGTATAATTCTTTTAATGTGTCAATTTGGTTTGCTAGTATTTTGTTAAGGACTTTTGCATTAATATTCATCAAGGGTATTGGCCTGTAGTTTTCTTGTGGTATATTTATCTGGTTTTGGTATCAGGGTGATGCTGGCCTCATCAAATGAGTTTGGAAGTGTTCCTTCTTCAATTTTTTAGAAGAGTTTGAGGATTGGTGTTAATTCTTCTTTAAATGTTTGGTAGAATTCTCCAGTGAAGCAATGTGGCTTTTCTATGTTCAGACATTTTTGTCTACTGATTCAGTCTCCTTACTAGTTATAGGTTTGTTCATATTTTTTTATTTCATCATGATTCAGTCTTGGTAAGTTGTAGGTTCTGAGGAGTTATCCATTTCTTATACATTATATTATTTATTGCTGTGTAATTATTCATAGTAGTCTCTAATGATCAGTTTTATTTCTTTGACATCAGTTGTGTAATGTCTCCTCTTTCATTCCTAATTTTTGTTGAGTCCTCTCATTTTTCCTTTGTCTAGCTAAAGATTTGTCAGTTTCATTGGTCTTTCAAAAAACAAACTCTTAACTTCATTGATTTTTTTTCTGTTTTTCTATTCTCTGTTTTGTTTATTTCTGCTCTACTCTCTATCTGCTAACTTTGGGTTTAGTTTGCTTTTCTTTTTCTAGTTCCTTGAGGTGTGAAGTTAGGTTGCTGATCTGAGATTTTCCTTCCTTTTTAATGTAATAAACTTCCCCCTTTGTACCGCTTTTATTGCAGCCCATCACTTTTGGTGTGTTGTGGTTTTGTTCTCAATAAGGACCAAATTATTAAAATAGTCTGGGCCCAGGATGTAATTCTCCAGTAGAACTAAATAATTAAGCTATACTCAATTATTTTTATTTTCCCAGTAAAAATGTGCTATCATTATATATCTATCATCTATTGATTGTCTGTCTAAATACAGCTGACCCTGGAATATAACGTGGATTTGAACTTTGCTGGATCCACTTGCATGCAGATTTTTTTCAATAAATATGTACTACAGTACCATACAGTCAACAGTTGGATTAATTTGGGGGTGCAGAACCATGGATATTGAGGGACAATTGTAAAGTTATACAGGGATTTTTGACTCTGCAGGGGTCAGTGCCCCTAACCTCCGTGTTGTTTGAGTTAACTGTATCTATCTGTCTGTCTGTCTACCTCTGAAATGGACTGCTACGATTACCTAATACAACGTTCTTATTTTCTAGAGGGAGAATCCATGCTCAGAGAGATAAGTGTCTTGCATGAGATCCCATAGCCAGTTACTTCTGTAGGTCTAAAAGCTCCTGACTCACTGGGGGAGCTTATGCACCCTATAGACTGAAAACAGTTTTAGAATGCAGGCATTCAGGAAAGCTTTCTTGAGAAATGATAGGTTAAGAAGGTTACTGTTTTAATTTGTATTCTTGTCCAATATTAAAGATTTGGGAGTCTCTTACCGATCATCTGATGTACTCTTCATTACACAGTGGTGTTTCTCTCCTCTGTGCCTGCTCCTTTGGTAACTTCTGGCTTTAGCAAGCCAGTGGGGCTGGAGGTAGGGTGTCTTTTATTTAGAACATACTAACAGAGAAGGTGGTGGATTTGGATAGTTTCTGCAGCAAGGCTTTAGCTGGTCTGGGCCGTGATTTCCCTGCATGAGAGAGGCATGAGTTTGGCTGACTAACTTAAGAAGCTCTGAGGAAATATACTCAGTCAGTGAGAAACTTTCCTAAGACATCAGCTTTTCCCTATTTCTTGTGCTTTTCTCAGAGAGTTGTAGGGAGGATGGGATGCAGTGGAACGATTCTTCTTTTTAGGGCAATCGAAAAGAGCAAGGGAAGGAGCAATTTAAATGTTTGTAATATTTTAAGTAAGTAACATTATTATCATAACTCATTGTCATAATTATTATCATAAGTAGTACCTGTTATGGGGGGGCAGATGTGCCACACTTCTTTCTCAGTACTTTACATACATGATCTCATTTATTTATCACAAGAGTTCTTCAAGGTAGGTATTATTATCTTAATTATTGTTATCTTTACAGATGAGAAAACTTGGCTCAGATAGTTTAAACAGTTTACTCAAGGTCACTCAGCTAGTGTATGTCAAAGCTAGGTCAACTCTGTTTATAGTCCTTGCTAGAGAGTAAAATATGTAGATAAAACTTAACTTGCCCATAAAGTGATAATAGTCTTTATATATGTGGACTTCTAAAGACCTCCCCCAAAGACATTTTATATTCTGGACTTTTCTTTTTCAAGGACTTCACTTGTCCACAGAGCCATGAGATCACCATGTGAGTATGGTAAAATACTGAACTGGATTTTCTAGTATGACTTATGGAAGTCATTGCCATGTAGTTGTGCATTACACTCATTTTGGAGATGTATTTTAAAATTTACAAACACCACTATGGCCTTAATGATAACTTTCTTAAATTGTCTGTATTTTCTTGACTTTGGATTCTTTGCGTGCCCTCCCTGGCCAGTGGTGATGCTGTAGACCTTTTGAAGGACCTACCCCGTTGCTTTGCTCTTTTCATTGGACACCCTCTCCCCTTCTGGATTCCATTCCAAGTATCTGCCTTGATCTTTAATTACAAGGCTCTATGGACTGTCGTAGCCAAGCTCATCCTGCACCTTAGCTTCATCAGCTGTGCACTCTTGTCCCAATCTTCCCACTGTTACTCATTTGCCTTGGCACCATACTGCTGTTCTCCGCTCTGAGTTTAGTGGCAGTTAAAGGAGACTCCACACTGGTAGAGCCCTCTGTTACACTTCACCTCTCCTCTGAAATCGCACTATGATCCTCTGTTTGCACACATTATTTTCTATTATCAATATTGAGTTTCTAAATGTAGAAAATATTTGCAAATGGAATTTACCTAAATAGTATAGATGAAATATAAGGCATATACACCAACTATAATATGCACACAGACATTTGGTAAAAGCCCACTGGATATAAAGGGAGTTGATGTGTTCTCCCAAAGTGGTTTAAGTCCTGATTTAGTCAACCTCTGCTACATGTAAGGATACCCTGATTAATATGCACAAGGACTCTTAAGCCAAAAGACACTTACTTAGACCCCAAAGTTCGAGGAACTGACATAGTATGAAAAGATCTAAAGATCCACGTTCAAAAACTTTTTCTGAAAACCTCAGATAATGAGCTTATTAGTAAGTCACCTTGAAATACTTTACATATGCTAGTCACAGCCACCAAGAATCACAAGGCAGGGATAGCTAGCCTAATGTTGTACAGGAGCGGTGAAATATTTATTATCTGCAGAGTTCAGTTTATATTATTAACCCACTTTTCTGTCATTCCTCAAGAACTTCTCAAATTCTTGGCCTTTCAGATTTTGGGAAGAGCTGTTTTGATCTTACACTACCCATAAAACAAATACTGCTTTAGCCTCCGCTTTCAGTTTATTCTGCTAAATGAGCAATTAGTGACCACCTAGGACCGATATATACAGATCAAAGTGCCCAGCCACACACTCCCAAGAGCTTTTGAAGTCCCTTCTGTATACAAAATGGTTAAAGTGAAAGTACTCATTTTCTGGGCAGGGTAAGAGTGGGTGTTACTGTAACTTCATTTCAACTTTCCAGTTTCTTGCAGTCACAGCACTGGGGTATAAACTTGGCATTGCAGTTTCTTGGAAAACCTCCATACTGGTTGTTCAGCCACACTGGCTTTGTCACTGGCTGGCCAAGTGACCCTGAGCAAATTTTTTAGCCTCATGATTTCTTTGGGTCTCAGTTTCTTCATCTGGCAAGAGAGAGGGTTGAAATAAATCAACCGATACAACTCTTAGTTGCTCTTACATTCTTTAGAATGTGTCTACATGTTGCAGGCACATTCACGACATTTACACAATGTACACATGCCTTTATAGGCACACAAAAGAGAGTGCAGCTCTTTAAATAAACTTGAATACTAAGAATTAGATCATGACTCTCATTTAACAGAAGTGATTGATTCCTTCCAAAATGATTCATAATGTGATTCCTTTAGGTCAGAAGTAGCAAATATGTGACCCAAGACATTTATGCACTCAACTTAATTTTATTTGGCTAATGGGGTAAATATTTCATATGCTTGCAGTTGCTAACACAACATGGCCTTAAAAAATTTAGTGGCAGTACCTAAAAGGAGACAGGAAGAGGCTCCATTAATCTGTTTCTCTGCCTTATTTCAGTTTTATCCTTCTCCCTGTCTTTATCTTTTTTTTCTTTTTAATTAAATGGCTGGTGTACATTCTTGAAATACATGTAATATATAATTTTAATAAATTTTTTTACTGATTGTGAAATTAATGTATACTCACTGTGTAATATTTGGGAAAAATGGAAAAGTTGGCAGAAAGAAGAAAAAAATCACTTAAATTCCAACAAAGTAATTGCTATTAACATTTTGGTATATTTCCTTCCAGTATTTTCTATGTATTTTTATATAGATGGAATCATACTGTTTCTTTGTGTGCTGGTTTTTTATTTAACATTACAACCATAAGGGATTTTCTGTGTTATTAAAAATTCTTGGTAAACATAATTTTTTAGGATATTTAGCATTCTGTCATATAGCTATAGCATAATTTACTTAACCACATTCTTACTGTCACCCATTTAATTAATTTGAATTTTTCACTATTATAAGTGACGTTACAGTGAACATTTTGGTGTATGAAGATTTTCTGTCTCTATTTTACATTATTTCTTTAGGATAGATTCCCAGAAATTGAATTACAGGGTCAAAGGTATGAACATTTTTAAGGCTCTTGATCCATAATGCCAAATGGCCTTTCCAAAATGGTTTTATCAGTTTATACTCCCTATAGCAATATGTGAGAGTGCTGTTTTACCATATCCTTGGCTACTCCCCTCTAAAAACTAAATAAAAACCTTTATGATTTGGTGGGTAAAAATTATGTTCCACTGCTAGGTTAATTTTTATTTCTGTAATTACCAGTGATATTGAACAATTTTGCATGTTGGTTCGTAGTTTCTCTTTTGTGAAATGTCTGCTCATATCTGCAGTATTTAAAAAATTCTTTATTGTATTTATGAACATAATTTTGTGTCATCAGTATATAAATCAGATGACTGCAAACCTTCCTCTTCCTTTAAAAATGTCATATTAAGTTGCTTTTTTTTGTTGTTGTTCATGATTTTTTTTTCCTTTGGGTTATTAGTTTTCTCAAAATCATAGTTTTAAATAGCAAGCTGTGATGATGTGCTTCTGAGTACATGGCTTTCAGGTATCTGTGGAATAAACTTATAGAATTGAGTTTTATGTGTAGCTTTTCAGACACACGTCTATTAAATAAAGTGAGATGTGCTCATGTATATCTTTTCACAGATTTCCAGTTAGCTCATGTGTGGGGTCTGAAACCTTCTTAAGTTTTTGAGGTTTGGTATTAGTTAATTATGATTAAACAAAGAATTTAATGAATGTTTTTCATCTAATATTTTGGTATATTTCTTCCTTTATTTCTGTGGATTATTCAATTGATTTGGAATCACAAATTTTTCATGTTGCACTTTTCATTTGACATCACAATTTTAGGATTTTTTTATGACTACCAAAAAACTCTTCAGGAAATACAACTTTCAAGGCTTTCTGTTACCCACCCCTAGCTCCCACCGTCTGTCTTCTGCATCAGTCTTTACCAGCACAGGAAAAACCAGAAGGCACATTTCTTCGGTAGTTGGCTGTATGATTAGAAATCAATGTATGTATGGGCCCCATGAATATTTTATTGATAACAGTGGTGAAATAGAGTGTGTTCGCTATTTTAAAATATGGCTGCTCAGATGTAATTCAAAAGCTGTTCAAAACAATTTAATCATCTTTATTTGTACACAAGCACTTAGATATGGGCAAGTGCTAGTCTTTGATCAATGTCGATCAAGTCATTTGCATAGTGAACAAAGCCTGGAACCAACCCGGTTGGTTCTCAAGGGATGGGGACATTTGTGGTCAGGTCACAGCTCGTCTCTGACTCCGGCTGCTCATCCCTGACGACTGTTGCTCTGAGCCTGCAGTCCACTCGTTCTCTTTCTTGGAAGAGAAAGTACTTTCGGGATGTCAGGTGAATTCTTTTGGAGCAAGCTTTAAGATTCATTCTCTAAAACCTCAGAAATAGGAAGTCTTCCTGGAGGGCTAACGGGATAACCTTCACTCCCTTAAAGTCCTCAAGAGAACTGTGTGGTTAATGTGGGCCATAGGTGGCCCTTGGGACTCTCATTGGATGCTCTGGTGCCCCACTGTATTCTCATGACTGCAAGGCTTTTGAGAGTGTTCTGTGCTTACAGGGAGAAGCTTCTTTATCCAAGGTGGCAGTTTTTGCCTTGCCTCTCTGACCTCTGCAGAACCAAGAGGAATAAACAAATGGTTGGGGAGTAGAGAGAATGGGAGATACAGCTTCATTCTGGCCTGTGTGATGTTTCAGCTCATGGTGTCTGGGAATCTTGGGCCTTCATCGCCCCCTGGATCACTTAGGGAATTTCATTTATTCTATTCCCAACATAGGAAGGATAAATCTAGCCTGTATGATATTTCATTATGAGAATTTGAAATAGCTTTTTTAAAATAATATTCTTTATAAGGGAACTAGGACTAGAGAACCATGAGGCTATTTTATTGAATTTGACATATAAGCATTAAATACAAATTAGAACTGGGCCATTGGGAGATGGAACTTCTGATTCCTTTCTTCCCCTGTGTTATTATAGCCCTGAATGAAAACCTTTTCTGAGAGATAATTTAAGGATCTCACCTTGGTTTTTTTGGGACTGTTGTGTTTAGCCTATGAAATTTTAATTCAATTCATTTAACAATTATTTATACATGAGTCACTAGGATGGTTTCTTTGGGTTTGAATCTGGCCTCTACCATTTTTTAACTGTAAGATCTTGGGCAAGTAAGTATATTTGTTATGAGCAACCAGTGATATGCCCATGTTGAGTGCTGAGCATGTTGCAAAATATGTGCTGAGTGAATATTGGTTCTTGTCATTATTTTTATTAGATTGTACACTTCTAAATGGCAAGGCTGGTCTTACCTTTATATTTTAACAACTTAGAAGAGTGCCTTGTACATAGTAGGCAAGTAATTGTTGGATGTGATTAGTTTCTTCAGTTGCTTCTCTTGGGTCCTAGCAAGTCTTTTTCTCCTTGTAGCTTTGATGGTAGGTTGTGGTGATGATGATGGTGGTGGTCTGGTAGCATGTGTAAGACACATGTAATTGACTATTCTGAGGCTAAATAGAGGGTTCAATTTTGCAGGTGCCAGTCTGACACCTTTTACCAGCCCCATTGTAAATATCACTTTAAAAAGCTTTGTAAACTGCATTTTTTCTTTAGAAAGCTTGAGTGGCTGCATCTGTACAGTAGGTGAGAACATTTAAATTTAGAATTACTAAGGAGACTGTCAGATTCCATGAGGTTGAGAATAAAATCCCAAATTGGCAGTGAAGGAGGGTGACCCTCATTGCATTTGTAGCACACCTAGTGAAAGGCACTAAATAATGTCTTGGAATGACCATTATAGGTTTAAATGTAATTCAGTGGAGCCTGTAATTTTCTCAGGGCTTTGAAGCTTAGTGAAGTTACAAGCTGGTCAAGGCCTTGAAGGGAAGATGGGGAGAGCATTGATGCAGGCGGATGCAAGGAAGATGCTCTTCCTTCTTGAATAAGAATCACAGTCCCATTAAAAGAAAAATGCCAGAGTCTTGGCAGAGAACACCGATTTGCATATTATTCACATGTATTTGCATATCTAGTTCAAGAGGCTCCATCTTCAAGTATGTAAAATAAATAGTGTAATCTGCTGCAATTGTGTTCCAATCCAGTTTCCAGGGCATTGCACAAATGAAATACATAACGCATTTAAAAATCACATTCCAGAAGACGGAAGATGGCAATCAGCTAAAGGCGGCTGTGCATCAGTAATATTGACAGTGAGCAGAGATTGTGTGGCTTGGCTAAAGTGCAAGAGAGGGAAAGCCACTGCCCTCGAGTGTCCTCACCTGCAGAGGAAGCCGGCTCGGATGAGTCCTGGGCCCGCTGGAGTTGGCAGCTTCGGAGACCAGGGTGCCCAGGGTATTGCCTCTCTCCCAAAGTGGAAAGTCTGCATGGTGCCCAAATAGCACTGCTTTCCCTTAAATCCTACCTGAGCTGGGCAGGAGTCACACCATATACAGGGTATGGGTGAGATGTGGACCAGACACCCCCCATCCACTAGATTTCACGGGCTCTTTCAGTTTGGTCTTAGAGACCTAAATACTCAAAATGGTTCAAATGACAACAATGAGATAAGGAATGATGGGGAAACATCATCCCATAATATCTATAAGCCTTCCTGCAGCATCCCTTTTCAATAAACATATACACCAAGTAAACATAGTGCTTGCTATGTAATTGCCGCCTTATGACAAGTCCCTCAGCTTCTTTTTCTACCAGATTGGTGCTCCTAAGCCTCTCTTAAATGGACATTCTAGTACTGCCACTGGCTGCATGGGGTGATGGTAGTGGTGGCTCCACCTCACTTCTCCCCCAGTCAGCAGCAGATGGATTTCGAGACCCAGTTGAGGTGCTATGGTTTACAAATCCCCAGTATGGCTTTCCGAAGTTAGAGAGTCATCTGTAGGAGATTCAGAGTACGGAAGTCCCTGATGTATTTTGCTTTCTAGAAGTGATAGATAGATGGGCAAATTTCACAGAGGGTTAAAACCAAAAGAGTCTGAAATAAGAGACAGATGGGGCAAGAGGAAATTATTGGAGGTGACAGCAGTGCGCTGGTAATAAGGAGTGGCAGGTATCCAGGACAGAGGATGCTAACGTTGAAACTATGTCCATAATGTTTAAAGTTCACGGTTCACAAAGACTTGACTTTAAGGTGTAATGGGATTCTAGCAGTAGTCATTGGGGAAAAGGGAGGATGAAAATGGTGGTGAGATCAGGGAAAGTAGGACTGATCCCGCAGTAGTGATAGGTTCAAAAAATACTGGAGAGAGAGAGAGAGGGAGAGAGAGAGAGAGAGAGAGAGAAGAGGAGGATGGGTGGAGGATGTACCAAGTGATAGGGTCCGAAAAGGCATGAGGAAGTCAGGTCCTTACTGGGAATCTGGAGAACTTTGTGTTCCCCTAGAAGGAAGAAACTGTCAAGAGCCAAACAGAGGGTCAGGGCTCTCTTTGGTGGCTGGAGTTTAGGTCAAGCCTCCACCTGTAACAGGGGATTTTTGAGCCACCAGGGAGGCAAGGTGGGCCTGCCATATGGTCAGGACCAGCACCACAGGTGGGCAGCAGGGCCTCAGTTCCTCTTAGGAGGACAGAATTAGGATAGGAAGACCATTTCAGTCCCCACCAACTGGAGGGACCCAGACTGTTGCCTTGACCAGGCTTTGCTTAGAAGCCTATAAAAGATGACATCTGGGCTTCCCTGGTGGCGCAGTGGTTGAGAGTCTGCCTGCCGATGCAGGGGACACAGGTTCGTGCCCCGGTCCGGGAGGATCCCACATGCCGCGGAGCGGCTGGGCCCGTGAGCCATGGCCGCTGAGCCTGCGCGTCCGGAGCCTGTGCTCCGCAACGGGAGAGGCCACAACAGTGAGAGGCCCGCGTACCGCAAAAAAAAAAAAAAAAAAAAAAAAAAAAGATGAAATCTGCTGATGAGCAGGGCTGAAGAATGCCAGCGACTGATGCTGAGCTTTGTGCCCCTGCTTGTACTTCTCTGTACCTATTCCCACTGGGTATTTTAGTTTTCTGGGCTCATATTTACTTGTGAGAAGTGCACCTCTTTTTGTCACTTGAATGAAAGCCAGGTGTATGTGCACCTTTTACTAGTGCACAATGCCATCCTTGGTGCCATCTCATAAATGCTAGGAGGTTGAAAACACAAGCAGTTTGGAAAAATATGGGTTTGGCATGGTCTTGCGGAACAGAAATACTTTACTGCTGTTCACATTCTGATTTCACATGCCAACCTCTCTTCAATTTTAGGTTAAGTCATGTAACCTCTTCCTCTTGGTTTGTCCATTTACAGCAGGTGTTTAATACATACAGACCTTGTGGAGGTTTGGTGAAAATTAATTAGGTAACGGTTATAAAGTAGTTGGAAGATAAAGCACTCAATAATATTAAGTTGGGTAATTGTGCTTACCTAAAACCCTCTCAGCAGACTCAGATAGTAAAGCTTTTTTATGTCCTATCCTGTGCTAATAGGTGATGACCAGATTGTTTTCCTTGCCTAGAGGTGCTATATATATTAATTTCAGGGTTAAATACAACTGTCTCTCTGTCCCCTTTTATACTCATCCTGCTCATTTCCTCTTCCTCTCTCATCTCCGTGCCTTCTCTTTCCAATGCCAATTCAGCTGTTTCGTTGTTTGCTCAACTGAGTTGGAATTGGCCCAAGGAGCAAACAAGGCTTGTAAAAGTGGATGAAGGTGGACTGCGGACTGCATCAGTCCTAGGGCTCAGTCCACAGCCACTAAGACAGAGCTGTTGTCACAATACATTTGAGGACATGACATGGTTTCCTTCATATTTCAGAGTGAAGCTTCTCTATAAATGTAGTACCTGTCCCCAAAGCAGGCTGCAGAAGTAAATACCTAAGAGCTATTGGCCTTCTCTCCTTCCCAAGATTGCTCCAAAGAAATAAAATCCATGAGATCCAGAAACCCCCAGTCTTCATTACTCACTTTGCATAATTATTACGTGTCCTGGATGAGTGGGTAAGTGTAAGTAAGTCTGAAATAAATCCCCAAAGTGTCTGAAAGCAGGTCACTTTGACTAAGAATTGAATTATTCTTTTAGGAGTTGTGATTTCCTTGTATTTTTTTCAGCTTCCATTCAAGCCGTCGTTTGCTCATCTTTTTGTAAGAGTTCTATTGAATTCTCTGCCTTATCCTCCTGCCCCTATATATTAGTTTTTTTTAAAAATTTAATTTCAGGGGTAGAGAGAGCAAGCACCCTTTTTTTTTTTCCCATGAAAATTTCTCTATACTTAATTATGAAGGCATTTAAAATCTTCAGTGCTGGTTTATTTTATAAAAATTCGCTGAGCTGTGTGCATACTTATAATGTATGTGCTTGCCTGTGTAAATGTTACCAGTTAATAGAAAGTGTTTTAAAAGTCGCTTAGGTTATTCAGATTTTTGTAATCTGTTTTCTTCTTTGTGTTTTCGTTTCTTCTGTCTCACTGAAGTTTTTTCAAAAGCATTTCAGCTTATTTTTGTAATTATTTGGCTTTTCCACACTCCTCCAATCGGGGCTCCTTGATCTATAAGTGCACAGTAGAATCACTTGGGGCACTTATGAAAAATGCAGATTTCCAAATTTCATTCTCAGAGACTCTGCACCACCTTTTCTGGAGTCAGGCCTGGGTATCTACAGATTTTGCCAAGTGCTCAGGTGGTTCTGAGGCAAGGTGCTTGCAAATCATCTTTGGAGAAACACTGCATTGGATGTGAGTTCTTTAATAAACTGTATACCTCGCCCTCCTTTTGTCCTTTCTGTGCACGAGTACTCTTCTTATGAACAAGTTCTATTCTGAAAGTCAGTTTCTGAGACTCTCGTTTAAAACTGGTGGCACAGTGGTTAAGATTCCACGCTCCCAATGCAGGGGGCCCGGTTCGATCCCTGGTCAGGGAACTAGATCCCACATGCGTGCTGCAACTGAGAGTTTGCGTGCCACAACTAAGAAGCCCGCATGTCACAACTAAGGAGCTGGCGAGCTGCAACTAAGGAGACCACCTGCCACAACTAACACCCGGTGCAACCAAATAAAATAATAAAAAAAATAAATAAATATTTTAGAAAAATAAAACTTAAGAATACACGTCTTTTGGGAAGGTTGGTAGATTCCTAAGCCAACGTGTAAAAGCCTAGTTAAGCTTTCCAGAGTTTGTTACCAGCACTTCCCAAACCTTGTAGCTGGCAGCGCTGGTGTGAGGGAAGTGGGGATCTGGATACAGGTCATAGGCAAGGGGCAGAGACGGGGGCCCCTACCATAGTAGGAAAGCATTTATATAAAGACTGAAGTAGACATGAAGGAAGAAAGAGTGAAAATTCTTACATTAATTGGAAGCAAAAGTTCGTTTGGGGGAGTTTCTAACCATACCCAGGTAGAAAGGATGCTCTTCTCTTAAGGGTGTATATCTGTGCTTTCAATTTAGAGAGAGATTTCATCTTCATTTAGTTGTCAGTTAGGTCAGTGTTTTTGGCTCTGACTGCTTTTTCTCTGTGGTTTAGTATTTATCTTTCATCATCTGCAACATTTTCTACAACTCTGTCTACCGCTGACACCTGGAAATTGATATAAAATACACAGAAGTTATTCCCTAAATTGTCTCCCATCCCTGGCTTCTCCTTCCCAAAACATTGGTGTAGAGGACAATTTTAATATAATTTTAGTCTCCCACCTTCTCCACATCTTACTGTGTTTTACTCCTCATCAATTTCAGATCTATTATCTTCTCTCCAGCAATTTTTTTTTATGGCCTGATTATCTTCTGCATGACTAGCTACAACCTCCTTGGCGGGGCTTCTTACTTTTTGTTATACTTCAGTCAATCTGATAAACTCTAATCAGAATAACACACTACATGTGTAATTTAAATGCACCACTCATTTCTTTTCAAGTCCTTGTGAGCAGGCAAGCTCATAGAAAGAATCTTGAAGCAAAGGCAGAAAAAAAAATTCCAGTGAAGGAAACAAACAAAACCTCCCAACTATTCATGACTAAAAAAATTCATCAAACTAGAACTAGATGAGAACTTCCTCAACCTGACAAAAGGCATCTGTGAAAACCCTACAGGTAATATCCTGCTTAATGCCAAGAGACTGAATGCTCTACCCTTAAGATTAGGAACAAGGCAAGGGTGCTTCCTGTACCACTCCTCTGAACCATTGTATTGAAGGAGGTCCTAGCCAGTGTAACAAAAAATAGAAAAAGAAGGGAAAGGGAAAAATAAAACTGAATTTATGATTGTCTATGTAGAAATAGACCCAAAAAAGCTATGAAAATGAACCAGTAAGTTGGTAAGGTCACAAGGCCAATATACAAAAATTAATTGTGTTCATAAATGATATCAGTGTACAATTAGAAATGGAAATTTAATAGTTTGCCTCTGCTAATCCTAAACTCCCATTACTTCCCTCCCCTACCCACCCCCCCACCCCATCCTTGGCAACTACAGTTCTGTTCCCTATATCCGTGAGTCTGTTTTTGTTTCGTAGATATGTTGATTTGTATCGTATTTTAGATTCCACATATAAGTGATATCATATGGTATTTGTCTTTCACTTTCTGACTTACGTCGCTTAGTATGATAATCTCTAGGTCCATCCATGTTGCTGCAAATGGGATTAGCAGATGCAAACTATTATATGTAGAATGGATGAGCAAGGTCCTACTGTATAGCACAGGGAACTATATTCAATATTGTGTGACAAGCCATAATGGAAAAAATATGAAAAAGGAATATATATATATATACATATATATGTTTGAGTCACTTTGCTGTACAGAAGAAATTAATACAACATTGTAAATCAACTATATTTCAATAAAATAAAAAAATGGTAATTTAGAAACAAATTTACGATATCAAAAACATGATATTCATAGGGGTAAATTTTATAAAATTTCTGACTTAGTATTGTTAAGATGTCAGTTTTTCTCAAATTTTTGTGTAGATTCAACACAAGCTCCATAGAAATCCCAGCAGATTGTTTTTTGGTAGAAATTGACAGATGATTCTAATATTTATATGGAAAAGCAAAAAAGCCAAGAGAACTTTGGAATGAAAATAAAATTGGAGGACATACACTGATTATAAGACTTACTATAAAGAAACAGTAATCAAGCTAGTGTGGGAATGGCATAAGAATAGATATAGAGGTCAGTCAGGCTGCAGAGATAGTTCAGAAATAGACTCACACACGTGGGCAATTGATTTTTTTTTTTTTTTTTTTTTTTTGCGGTACGCGGGCCTCTCACTATTGTGGCCTCTCCCGTTGTGGAGCACAGGCTCCGGACGTGCAGGCTCAGCGGCCATGGCTCACGGGCCCAGCTGCTCCGCGGCATGTGGGATCTTCCCGGACCGGGGCATGAACCCGTGTCCCCTGCATCGGCAGGCGGACTCTCAACCACTGTGCCACCAGGGAAGCCCGGCAATTGATTTTTGACAAAAAAAGAACCTTGACCCATATCTTATGTCATGTAAAAAATTAAAATGTATCATAGAACTAACTATGAAACTAAAACACTTTTGGAAGAGAACAGAAGAAAAATCTTTTTTGTATAGGTAAAGATTTCCTAGATATACAAAGAGCATGAACCATAAAAGAAAAAGTGATAAACTGGACTTCATTAAAAATAAAAACTTTTGTTCTTTGAACGTCATTGTTAAGGAAATGATAAGCCACAGAGTGGGAGAAAATACATGCAAAATACATATCTTATATAAAGGACTTGTGTCTAGAATATATAAAGAACTTTTACTACTCAATAGTATGACAAACAACCCAATTAAAAAATGGGCAAAAGATACTTTACCAAAATAGAGATATAGATGGTAAATAAGCACTTGAAAAGATCCTCAACATTATTAGTTGGCAGGAAATTTAAATTAAAATCATAGTGAGATACCACTAAACATCCAATAGAAATGGATGGATTTTTCTTTTTTTTTTTTAATTAAAAAAAGGAAGGAAGGAAAGAAAAAAAAAACCTCACAAGATCAAGTGTTAGTAAGAATGTGGAAGAACTGCTGGTGGGAATGCAAAATGGTATAGCCACTTTGGAAAGGTTTGGCAATTTCTTATAAAATTAAAATTACGCTTATCATATAACCAAGCATCTTCATTCCCAGGTACTTACTTAAGAAAAATGAGAGCATATGTCTAAGAACTTTATGTGAATGGTATAGCAGCTTTATTCATAATCACCAAAAGTGGAAACACCCAAATATCCATCAACAGTGGATGGATAAATACTTTGTAGTACATTCATACGGGGAATATCACTTGTCAATAAACAGGACCGAGTACCAATACAAGCAACAATATTGGGAAATCTCAAAAGCCACTGTGTCACGTGAAAAAAGTCAGACACAGAGGGTTGCATACAGTATGATTCCATTTAGAAGATGTTCTGGAAAAGGCAAAATTATAGGGACCAAATCAGATCAGTGGTTGCTAGGGGTTGGAGTGGGGTAAGCGATTGATTATAAAGGAGTTCATAGAGGGAACTTTTTGGGTGATAGAAATATTCCAAATCTTGATTATGATGGTGGTTACATACTGTATATGTTTGTAAAAACTTATAGAACTGTACACTTAACAGGGTGAATTTTAACGTATGCAAATTATACTCCAGTAAACTAGACCTAAAAAAAAGAATTTTGTTATTAGCTAAAATATACATACTGATGTATGCATGAATGAATAATTTGTCAGTTCCATTTAAGAATAACAGACTTCCTCATTCACATGGTACCTTTCAATTTATATGCTACCTTTATACATATTTTCTCAGTTAAGTCTCATAACCCTGTGAAATAGGGTTATTTTCACATCATTGTTCACATTTAGAGAGGACCACCTCTCTGAGGTTCAGAGAGCCTAGGTGATGTGTGCTTAATGTCACGTGGTAAAACTTTTTCACATCCAAGCCTTTTCCCACAATTTCTCAGTGCCTCTTTAAAAATTAAAAAAGAAAAACAAAAGCTGTTTTTCATTATGGGTTACTTGGGTGCCCTTTATTCTCTTTGACTAGCTGGGAATTCCTGCTTTGGTGCCTTGCACTTATTCTCTGGTCCAGAGCAACTCCAGGGAGCTTCCTGGTGCTTCACTCAGTCCCTTCCCCTCCATCAGAGCTCTTCCATTTCCTCCAGATTTTAGATCTCCTGGGAAAATGCTCTTGATGAGCCCAGAGTCACCTTGGGCACCCGCTGTGCCCCCTTCCGTTGGCAAATGTGGCACATATGGTTTGTGTCGGATGTAACTAATTGATCTCTATGTTATTTCTTCATCTGTCTTCTGGAGAGATTTGTGTAAGAAAGAGCCTGTTGACTCTGGACAAGGAGACAGATGGGAATTTGGAGAATTGGTGTGGGAACGACCAAGCGCATGGCTGGGAGAAGAACCAGTGAATTTCAAAGGCGTGAATGATTAATTAGATGCAGGGGTAAAGGCTTAGCAGCCTTTTCACTAAACTCTGTGGAGTTCAGACTGGATCCGTTATGTTTCTTTCAAGCGACATTGCTGAGTGTCTGTAGACTCTTAAGGGAAGAGGAGACTAGGAAATAAGATGTCAGATTTTTTTTTTCTCTTTTTTTTTTTCTGGGCGGTACGCGGGGCTCTCACTGCTGTGGCCTCTCCCGTTGCGGAGCACAGGCTCCGGACGCGCAGGCTCAGTGGCCATGGCTCATGGGCCCAGCCGCTCCGCGGCATGTGGGATCTTCCCGGACCGGAGCACGAACCCGTGTCCCCTGCATCGGCAGGCGGACTCTCAACCACTGCGCCACCAGGGAAGCCCAAGATGTCAGATTTTAAAGAAAGAAAAATTTAGTTTGGCAACCAGGAGGAGATGATTCTGATGGGGATATTTTGATGTGGAGTGAAAGAAGAAAGATGGTTGAATGAAAACATTAGGACCTTGCATCAGGTGATGAGGAAAGAATTTGGTGGGAAAACAGAGAGAGTAGCAGGGTCTGACTTAGACCTGAATATAAATTAGACAAAGGAAAATGACAAGGGCATATGAAGAGCTGTGAAAGCATTTCAGACATGTCAACCTTGAAGTGAGGCCAGACAACTAAACAGATGGATAAAAGTGTAAAACAAGACCTTTCTTTACAGGTTAGGAATGAGTAAGATTTGAGTCACCAGCTCAGTTGAGGGGAGGGGGACGTATAAGGTTAAATTCTGGGGAGAAGTAAAGCTCCCTGGAGAGACAGGATGAGGAAAGAAAAAGAGTGGTCCAGAGACAGTAAGAGAGTAGAGGCGGAGGCTCCCAGAGACATTCAGCTGTAAGCAGACCGAGGAAAGCAAGGAGGTTAGGCTTCCAGAGAGATGATGAAATGGGGCAGAAACCAATAATGAATCCTGTCAAGCACAGCCAGGGAAAATTAGAACAGCAGAAAGAAAGAGGCAACCGGAGTTGTTCGTGAATGTATTGTAAGTGACTTGTGTCAAGGAAGTTTTAGTCAAATGGAGGGGATGAAAGTGGGAAGACACTCAAAAAGAACTCAGGACGAGGAAATTCTAAGAAAAAGAGAAGACAGATTTGAAAAGAGAGGCGAGGAATGGAATGAAAAGGGTGGAGGAGAGGCCAGATGAATGAGAATGAGTTATTCTCTCTAATCCACACACATGCAAAACCTTATACCTATTCATCAGCCACAGTGAAGCCAGAGAGAATTTGCAAACTGAAAAGAAGGCCGCCTGAGGATGACGGGTTTCGATGAGTCTGTGAGACAGCCTTTGAATGAGCAAGTGAGAGTCCTAAACTGGAAGAGCTGAGGGACTCGATTTAGGATGGAGACGAGAGGAGGAAAGAGGCTTCAGAGCCCAGGGGCAGCTTCAGGCAGCGGTCCAGGGCTGTGGTGTTGAGGTTCGTGTTACCAACGGGGAAATGTTCATGTTGAGAAGAGGACCGTTTCCATGAACAGTATCTCAATCAAAAACGCTTCAGTGAATGGCATTTCATCAGTACTTCGGTTTCTTAATCATCATAAAACTGGGATCTTCTCAACAGTGGCGGCTATTATCCTGGCCCTAGAAGGATTTGCCATGCTGTAATAGGCCAGCCTGGTTGATTTCCCAAACAGCACTGGAGTTTCATTCGCCTTGGAAATTGAGAATAAACTGAATTTCATGATCGGAGATCTTTTCCTTCCCCTCTCTTTCTTCTGTCATTTCTTGCCGCCTCCCCAGCAGTATGTTAAGCACCTGAGCTGAGCACCCAGATTTCTCTGTGTCCCTTTTCAGCTTTATCTCACGACTACTCTTTCCATGAACTCTTCTTCTGGCCACACCACGCCATTTACCATCCCTGAGAAGCTTTATGTCTCACCGCTTTGCTGCCTTAGTGCTGCCTGCCTCACTTCTGTTCCTGCACTCCAGCTCGATTCCTCACCTCAGATACCCTCAGAGCTGCTTCCAGACAAAGATGTCCTCACTACCGAGCCCAGAGCGAGCCTCCCTCTGCTCGCCTCTGTAGTTCTTTACATCCTGCATGCCATCTGATGGTCCAGTGTTGGGGAGTCTCTGGCGTCTCCTTGCTGGAGTGGGTAGACCTCGTGGGCAGAAGCAAAGCCTTAACTCCCTGGAACACTTCTCTGTGATTCGCAAAGTGAGTCTTCAGTAAGGATGTGTTGATTCATTGGACTTTTGAGGGGAAAGGGATAGGAGCCGGTGTGTGAGGTCGAGTGTTTTTGCTTTCAAAATCTATTTTTTTCCCAGTTTCATTGAGATATAATTGACATACAGCACTGTATAAGTTTAAGGCATACGGCATAACGAGTTGACTTACATTGTTGTGAAATGATTACCACGTAAGTTTAGTTAACGTCCATCATCTCCTATGTCAAGATCTGATTTTAATGGGCAAGTCGCATGTACCCTGAGTGCACTCCCTGTATTGGATGCGCAGATCTCTGCAGGTGGATTGTGGCGCTGCCTGCGACTGAGTTGTACGGGGGACAGGGGTTCATTTGGCCTGGGCGGGGCCTGGGAAGGGAGGTGCAGGTGGTGCCAGCTGGCCTCACCCTACCATCTCTATGGTGATAGTGGACATGGTGATGCAGGCCTGATGTACATGCTGTTCTAACAGTGTAAAAATGCTGGACTCAGGCAGAGAGAACAGCTACTTGCTTTTTAAAAGCAATGAAAAATGTGAAGGGTGGCCAGATTACAACTATATTATTATCATTACAGCAAGGGAGCCACAAACATTTTTTTTGTTCTTTTTCACTATTTTAATTTCTTTTCCATGTATTAAGAAACAATATAGAGTTAACTGTCACGTTTCCTTGAAATATCACCTTTATGGTTTCTTGTGTTGCTGTATTTCTTTGTTTATACTTTGGCTTAGAATTTGACAGTGAACATTTGACTATAAAGTTCATTTTTTCACGAAACAGATTCCAACCAAACCAAAGAGAAAGAACGAAAGTTAAGGATTCCTTACCCAGTTTGTTTCTTCAGCAACATAAAGTCCCATTTAATGACCACATCTTCCTTCATGAAAATGCTTGGCCTTTCTCTGGGTTGTGCTTTGGAGTCATTCTGATAATTGCTTGGTGTATTTTTCTGATGCCCAGTGCTTTTATATTCCTCACTCAGAATGCTAGCTCCTGGAGGCTATTCTCTTGAAATATTCTACAGACGTTTATCCATTCTTTGCAGGGGGGCCTGGCGCCCAGAGAATGTTACTGTTTATCATACTACTGACCGAACCTGGACCTGAGGATAAGCAGGAAGCACCATCTGGAGGGGCCATACCTTATTCAGTGGTGGGTGGGGTGGAATTCAGGTCCTGGGTTTGCCATTTTGAACCTGAGACGCTCCTAGGCATTATGGAATGCAGGAGGAATCTGTATCATTTATGGTCAGAGTAGGAAACGGATAGCAACCCTCAACTGGTTTAATTTGAAGAGAGTTTAGAAAAAGGACTGTTTACCAAGATGTGGGCAATGCACAGAAACCACAAGAGGTGGTACAGTGTCCTGAGCTAGAAGTGACTTGGCGTAGTTACCACCATTTTTAGTCCCGAAGGAGGAAGCTGGGAGTGATACCTGGAATCTGGAGGGGGAACTGGGTAGAGAGAGCCGTGTGGAAAAGGATGTTTCATGGAAGCCATGACCTTCAGTCAAGTGATGCAGCCAACCTACCGTGAACCCACAGGGAGGGAGGCACGAAGAGGAAATACCCCAGTCTTGGCCTTCTTGTTCCCTCTTTCCTCCTGCTTGGGTTGTCTGTTGGGTCAAACCCAACTGGAAGCCAGAGGACTAGGACATCCGTTGATGTGCTCCAAACAGGACTGCCTCCCAGGGCTCAGAGAAGAGGACAGAAGAGTAGGGGGTTGAACTTGAGGAGGGTATGGAAGACAGAGAGAGTCACAGAGTTTTAAAGCCGGAAGAGACTTTGAGCACAGCCAGTCCATTTCTCTTACTTCACAGATAAAGAACCAGAGCCACAGTGAGGCTGAGTAATTCTTTCTAAGTCACCTGGCTTGTTAGTAGTAGGGTTGTAACAGGGCCTGGGGTTTCCTAATCCTCAGATCTGTGTCCCTTCTACTACACATTCTTCTCGTACAGTAATTGGAGAGGGAGAGGAGGGTGAGAAGTGAAATTAGAGAGGTATGTTTCCACTTATGATTAATTCTCTGAGTAGGTGCTCAATTCCACATGTGAGGTTAAAGGGATTTAGGCGAGCTCAGAATTCAGTTATGATTGGTTGCGTGGTTAACAAATATGAATATTGATGGCAAAAATAAAGATGGCATTTTACATTAAGAAACATATGACTGCATCTGAAGTTGGCCTGATAACCAGCCAGCTCAAATGGTGTGGCTTTTGTTCCCTATTGATTCTGGCCTTGCTACCATGCTCTCTTTGAGGTCTTTTATGGCCTCAGGGTCTTGTTTTAAACTTAGGCTTTGAGTGAAGACTGAATCATGTTTGGGTACCATGCTTCAGCAGCAGCAGCATCTTACAACTTAGAGACCAGAGGAAAGAGGTCTCATTTGTACACATATGTATATCACCAGTATAGGCATTGATTTACCCACATATGTACATGTGCAAATGAACACTCAGATACATAGACAATTATCAGCTAACAACACTGGCCTAAGAATGACCCCGTAGAATATCAAGAAGTTGGGAATGGTGTTGGTGTTTATGGTATTTCCCCTCATGTTGTAACCCTTGGGAGTGAAGGACCTAGACTGGTGCCTTCATTTATGTGTCAATGGAAATGGAGAGAATCAACCTGTTATTGGCATTCTTAGGTACTTATTTATTGGTTCATTCATAAGTGTCATCAGCAGACGTTTATTGAGCACCTACCATATGCCAGGCACTCTACTAAGTACTGGACGTAGTAAGGAAGACACGTTATCCTTGACTTCACTTCATTAGGGTTTGCTAGAAAAGCTATCTTATTAGCCAAGCTAGTGAGGACTGGGTTCTCCCTTCCTATATTCCATGCAGGGAGAATCACTATTAGTAAGTGAAGGTATGGGTTCCAAAGATAAGAAATGAATGTTTTTATGTAGTTGAAGTTATCATGTTACTTTGCACAAAATGTGGTGGCTGTTTGGTGGCTGGTGGGAGATGGGGGAATAGGTTCTACTGCTGGGTGGTTCTAGGATTTAAAATCTATTTTAGGGACTTGCCTGGTGGTCCAGTGGTTAAGATTCCTTGCTCCCAATGCAGGGGGCCCGGGTTCGATCCCCGGTCAGGGAACTATATCCTACATGCCTCAACTAAGACCTGGCGCAGCCAAATAAATAAGTAAATATTAAAAAAACAAAACACTAAAAGCTTTAAAAAAATAAAACAAAATCTATTTTAAATATTGTTTATATTGGATATCAGGTTGTTACTTGTAGACTAACTTTTAAAAACAACCTGTGTCTAAGGTCAGTAGAAATTGTACTAAAGCTGGAGAGAGGGGTGGGAGGGAAGGAGTCTTTGACTTCTTTCTAAGTAATTCAAGGCAAAAGAAGCTCCTTATCTGTCTCTGAACACAGTATATTCATATTCAGTAAATAAATATCAGGTACGTGCTGTTTGCTAGATGCTTTCAAGTAAATTGTTTAATATTCACAACAACTCTGCCATGTGAGGATAATCACCCCCATTTTGTAATGAAGAAAATGAGGTCCAGGTAATTTAAGTTACTGCTTCCCCTCCATCTAAGGGGAGTTAAGTGTCAAAGCCTAGTGTCAATTCTAGATCTTTTGACGTCTAGTTCCTTGCTTTCTCCCCTGTATCATAATATCCTTCTAACTAATATTTTATTATTTTTGCAGTTTCATTATATTCATTACTATTCCTGCTTATGTGTTAGTACTTAGCCTGTTAATCTCCTGATCTCCCAGGCAGGGTTAGGCGGCCTCCTATGGAGCACTGGGCATGCTCTTTTCTAACTCATCACATCGTGCCGTAATTTCCTGCTTATTTTGTTGTCTTGGACACTAGACTAAAGGCTCCTTGTGGACTGTATTCCATTCGGTGTTGGATCCCATCTCCTAGCACATTCTCTGGCACATGGAAAGCATTTAACAAACGTTTGTCCAATGAGTGAATCTTCACAATTATCCTGTGAAAACTGTTACTGCCTCACGTTTTACAGATGAGGGGGGCTGAGGGTCCAAGAGGTAAAGAAACTGATCTAAGATCACATAGCAAGTTAAGAGTAAATGTAAAACATGTTCTCAACTCCAGAGTTGTGCTATCTCCACCACAACGCAGCACGATTATTGCTGTTGCAGAACAGGCTTGGTAGAGGGTTGCAGTGGCTTGGGATATACTTAGGCAGTAGAGTAGATCATATGGGGGACTTGGAAATGGCCCTCCTCAACACCCCAATTTTAAATCTATTTTAACACAGGCAGTTTATCTGCAGCTCAGAACACCAACGTGTTCTGGGTGGATGCGTATGGTTCTGGTGGTCCCTGTCCCAGCCCTGGCTCACCGTTACCCTCCCAATATTGTCCGTTGACCTCCTTCTCAGGTGACATTTTTCCTGCTCCCCTGTTCCCATGATTCTCTTTTTATCATCCATCACCCATTTTTTTACTGCTCATCCCCCTCTCTTAATAGTCAGTGACAAGCCAATAATTTTTATTAACACTTGAAAATGCTATTTTGCTGTTAAACCAATACATGCAATTGCCCTCATCTGCTGCCAAATGGTGATCATCAGAATCAGGTTTCAAAAGGTTTGGATTTCATCAGGGCTGCCTACACTGTCCTTGGAGGCATATAAATTAATTATAATTAAGAACCGTGTGCAGATGTTAGAAGAGAAATTTTGGTGTCTGCTCTCGCAGTATATTGAAGAAAAAAAAACATCAGTGGCTGTTGCTGATGAGAGTACAGATAATCATCTACGTTTGTATGACAAATTTCCATGAAAATGCATACATATAAAGTGATTTATGATCCTTTATTAGTTATCTGTTCAACTCTTGTGTCAAGACATTGGGTGACAGTAGAAGTGATACTTCTGCTTTGTGCAGACAGCGGGAAAAAATAGGTCAGATAGAAAAGCCAGGATTTAGCTCCTGGAAGGGTGCAGAACAAGGTGGTAGGTTGTAGAACGAGGCTCGGGTGGTAGGTCTGATTGGACTGAGTGAGAACAAGAAGCCTCTTAGGTAACAGAAGTCCTAGGAAAGCAAATTCCTCTGCCAAGGAATTCAATGGCACATTGGCCCTTTGCAGTGATGAGGCCACCTTCTCATAGGGTCTAGGGGACTGGTGGTCTTTGGAACGGCATCCTTACTTGCTTTATGTAGGAGGACTTGATGGAACCATCTGCTGGGTCAAAGGTTTAGATAATTTTTTCCTGTATCTTTTCCCTCTCTCCTATCTATCCTGCTCTTCCCTGATCGAGTACTTTCCCAGAAATGACTTAACTAAGGCTCTGAGTTCTTTGATTGTCTATTTACATTATTTGTTGTGACTATGGTGTGTTGAAATGGATTTGGGATTAGCTCTGCCCAGAAGTATATTTAGATAAGTTAAATCCCCCGACAGGACCAAGGAGAGCCGTTTATTGCCATGTCAGTCACTACATTAAAAATGGATTCGGCATGTTTACAGGATGTCCAGGTAGACTTTTCTTTCATCACTGGTTTCATAGGCACATAGTCCCAGACCCCAAACCCCAGATTACCAGGCTTTCTTACCTTGTTCCTTATGAAGAAAGAGCAGGGGCAAGGGAGCTCAGAAGCTCTAAAAGAGTTTGGATGATGATAACAGTATGAAAAGAGGAGAATAACAATGCAGAGAGAAGTTTTAGGTTCTAAGTCCACTAATATTAAAGATAGGTGCCTTTTATATGTTACTTTTACAGATTTAGATGAAGTTTAGATGTGTTTAGCAGACCCTAAATGCTTCTGGAGGATTGAAATTGGGTTTCCAAATGCCCTGAATACATAGATGGCATTGTGTTTCTTTTGCTAGAAATAGATATCAGTCTTGTACTTCAGAATGGCATTGGATAGTAGATGTTTGACATCTGGTATACTCCTACTTTTTGCTTCAGATGATTGGTGAACACATTTATTACCTAAACTAAAAGCATTCGGATTCAAAAAAGCACCTCTTTGGTTCAGCATTTGCTGTGTCTCTATAAATTTGAATTTAGAAAGTATGACTTAAAACCTGAAACTGACTTGGAACTTAAACGTTTTAAAAAATGTGTTAATTAAAAAAATTTTATTTTGGATCTGTTCTGCAGAGTTAAGTTATTCATACTTCTCTGTTCAAGGCACACTTTCATTACTGGTTCAGATAAAGATGTCTTGTTTAATTAACTTGTTCTCCATGTACCTTTATTCTCCTATATATCTTTTAGAGTAAGATAATAAAATTCCTTTTAAAATCCTGCTGTTATTTTGATAGGAATTGCCTTCAAGTTATGGATTAATTTGGGAGCAAATAGAACTTTCTGAAATATTATGTTATCCCCTCCGTGAATTGGTCTATGATTACATTGTTCAGGACTTCTTTCATATCCTTTAATAGTGTTTCAAATTTTCCCTGCAGAGGTCTTGTGCATTTTTTGCTAATTCCTAAATAATTTATAGTTGTTTTTGTTATTATGTCTATTATATTTTCTGGTTGGTTAAAAAGAGCTATTGATTTTTTATAAGAGTATTATTTATCTAGCAATCTCATTCTACCCATATTAATATTAATAGTTTTAAAATTCTGTTGGACTTTCTGTGTAGATAACCATATTATCTTCATATACTGCTATTATTTTTTCTTTCCTTCCCATCCTTAAAACTTTTGTTTTCTTGCCTTATTTTATTTACCAGAATCTCCGGGAGCAGTGATAGCACTAACTCACTGTCAAAAAAAATCTGACTAAGAGTTTTTGGTATGCACTCTTACCAGGTAGACTGATGATCTCTTTAATGAATCTCTTTAATGTCATCAAAGAGTTAAAAAAATATTCTAACATTTATATCATAAATAGGTGTTGCCCTTAATCAAATGTGTTTTCTTCATTTTTTTTTGAGATATTCATGTAAATACCTTGTTTGGTCCATTAATGTGGTGAATTATTTTGATTTATATTCTGATATTAAACCGTCCTTGCATTCCTTATATAAACCATGCTTGATTATTATTATTATTCTTAAAATATACTATTTGTTTTGGTTAGCTAATATTTTGTTTAGGATTTTTTTGCCTTTAGGTTCATAAGTGAAAGGGACCTATGATAATCTTTTCTTGTACTGTAATTATCTGGATTTAGAATTAAACTTTTCTTGTTTTTCTGTTTTGTTCAACTTGTGTGAATAAGGCTCATTTCCTCCGCGTGTACCTGTTTTACTTCCTTTTATTTTGGCAAAGATGGGGTGGGGTGGTTTTGGTGGATTAGGATTGGGGGCCTTTGATAACCATTTTATTTTCTTTAATGGTTATTATTCAAAATTTCCATATTCTTTTGAAACTTTTTGCTTTTTAAAATTAGATATTTATACATTAAATTTAAAAGCAACTAACTTTCATAATATTCTTTTATTATTTTAAAATTTCTACTGTATATGTTGTTATTGTCCCTTTTTCATCATCAGTTTCATTTGCATTTTCTCTTTTGTTTCCTTGATTGGTCTTGTCAGAATTTAGTCTAGTGTAGTCTTTCAAAGGATCAACTTTTGGTCTTGTTTTTTTCTTTGCTTTGCTTTCTGTTTCATTAATTCCTGCCCTTATCTTTATTATGCAATTCCTTCTTAGGGTTGACTCTGTTAATTGTTCAATAAATGAAAATTTAATTACAATTAATTTTTTTATTTTCTTATTTTCTTACAAGTGAATTTAAAGGTATAGGTTTCTCTCTAAACCGTTTCATTTATGCTCTAGAAATTTTGGTATTTTATATTTTCATTGTCATTCTAATCAAAGGACTTTTCAGTTTCTGTTGTGATTTCCTCCTTAACGTTAGTGTTATTTAATATTAAGTTTTTTAAAAGTTTTGGATGTGTGATATGTTTAGCTACCTTTAAAATTTTATTTGTAAATTTAATCACATTACAGAAAAATGGCAATCATTTCATATTGATTCTTTGGAAGTTATTGAAGCACTTTCATAGAGTTAATATTTTCCATGTGCTTATAAAGAATATATATTCTCTCTTGTATATGTAGCTAGATATTTGAAATAGTTCAAGCTTATTACTCATGCTTTGTTTTGTTTTGTTTGTTTGTTGATCATTTATGTCATTGTTTATATTTTCTCTGTTGGATTTATCTGTTACTCCCAGGGTAATTTTAGTTATTGCTTTATACATGTCAAGCCTGTATTTTTAGATTCATGTATATTCATGATTATAGTATCTTCTTGGAACTGGTATGTGACATCTCTCATTGTCACTTTTGATGTTTTCACCTTGAGTTTTATTTTGTCTTGATATTAAAATTTTGATAGACATTCTCACATTGCCCTCCAAAAAGGTTATACTCATTTATATTTCACTTGACTTATACTGTATGAGACTCCTTTTCCCCCCACATTCTCCTGTATGACAAATTTTAAGGCCTATGCATCCTAACTTTCTGTCTTTATTGGTAGCTTGGGAAACTGGACCTGATGCATAGTTCTGGCACTTCTGATCTTCATTTTATTCACTGCCTATCATATTCTAATCACAGTCACCTTAATTAGGTCACTCGAAACAGCATCCTGACTCCATTAAGGATGGTGCTTGGGAAATTTGACTTACTCATCTATTAAATCACATTTTATCCTTCTTTTTGGGGTTGCCCCAGGATTCAGTTTTCTCTGAGAACAGGATTGGCCCAGCTTCTCACTCAAACATGTCTTCCCTTGGAGCCTACTGTGGGCAAAGTGTCACCTGGTCCCTATTAGTTACCCTGCACTGGTGGTAGGCCTGAACACAAGCTGCTGCGGCCTTCTGCTTGCTATAAATCTAAGGGCCACTCAACTCAAGCCTCAAGGAGGCAGAGGATCAGGAGGTGAACAGTTGACTCTCTAATCCTGATGCTTTGTTTTTGGTTCTGCTTGTGAACCCTCGTGTCTGAATTTACAGCATGATTTGGGGGTGCCGAGTTCCACTGATCCCCGTTACTGCCCCTGGCCTGAATTACTCTTGAATTCTGCTGCACTTGACTCGTCAGCTGTCAGTGGAGTTTGCTGCTCCCCTGAGGCCATTATGCAACATCTTCTTCAGGGAGTTAGAACGTCAGGGAACTCATATCTCTTGCCACCCGCACCCCCACCCCCCAACACAATCCCCATCCCCACCTCCACCCTCCCCTGCCGTGAAGTTCCTCTCAACATTCCTCTCAGACTGTCTGCCATTCTTTCCCTGCCCACCTCCCACATGCTGACCTGGTGCGTTCATAAATAGCTAGGCTCCTTGAACAACTTCTGTAGAAGCTTAAAGGTAACATCCTTTGCATCTCTAGAGATTTTATATTCTTCAAAGCACTTCCAGCTGCATATTATCATTTGATCCTCACATAAAACTCTCAGGTATTTAGGTTAGGTATATTATCTGGATTTCACCGGTGAGGAAATAAAGACAGTAATGAGGACTTGACTCCCCTCAGGTACTTAGTTACTGTGGAACTGGTATGAGAACACAGTTTGGTTTTGGTTAGTGAATTTGTTTATTCATTCATTAATTCACACACTCATACTGAGAGGCAGTAGAATGGAAGGAGCAAGGGTTTTGGTGACAAACTTGGGTCTGAAACCTGATGCCCAATTATTAGCTGTGTGATCTTGGTCGTGCACTTGGCTAGCCTCTCTCTCAGAAGATCAGTTTCCTGATTTGTAATATGGGGAAAATTATATCATGTTTAGATATGATTTAACAATCCATGAAAAATAGTGTCTGGCATATGGTAGGTTACAGGTAAACTGTTACTATAAATATATAGTATATAAAATAGGTTACTAGTGTAGGTAAAAATGACCAAGCATTGACAATTTTATTATGGTAGAAACTCAGCGGCTACCCTTTACTGAGTCCTTCCTTATTTTATGTATCCAAGGCACTGCTAGGCCCCAAGAATTGCAAATACAAGTGAGGCAAGGTTTTCTTGTGTGTCTGTGTCTTCTACTAGACTGTGGTCCTGGAGCGTAGAACCTGTCTGCGTTACATCCCTGACACCGAGAACAATGTCTGCTAGGGAGTGGGTGCTTAATAAAAGCTTAATAAAAGTGCTTAATAAAAGTGGGTGCTTTCTGAACTGAAAAGGTCCCTGCCCACCAGGAGATGACCAGCAGTGAAGAGAGGCAGATACATAATCATATACTCTAATAAACTGTTATGGGTATTCACATAGACACACACAGGCCATGACAAGAGCCCAAGGGAAACAGTGCTCAGGTCTACTGGGGTAGGGGGCACTGCAGTGCACAGGAGGGGGCACAGCTTCATAAAGCAGGTGCCTGAAGACTAACATGGTCTGTTGGGTGGAAGGGAGCACCACCAATTAGCTTATCTTGGACTACAAGCTTTCTCTCAACTAACCCCTTCTAAGGTGTGAAATTGAGTTTGTATTCACAGCACTTCTTTGTTTGTCTTGCAGTCCCTCTGTTACTGATATCTCCCATAATGTATTGCTTCATAAAGTGCTTTGCTCTATCCTGAGTATAAAAAGAGACACTCAGTAAAACCAGAGTCTATTCTTCGAGTGTCACGACTAGCCATCGCATAACAGAGTATAATATATTGTGTAAGAAGAACTAGAGGAATGTAAGAGATATTTTAAGTGACCAAATAAAACATCAGAGTGGGAGAGCGTAGACTGCATTAAAGTCAATAAACAGTCATGGCAGAGTGGACCACTTTTCAATGCGAAGGCACCTGATTTAGTGACTGATGACTGTACGACTTGAATCCCATTGGAATGAAGTTAGCTGCTTCTTTTGCCAAATTCTAAATCTTTTGGTTCTCCTTGAGAACCAGCCCTTGAAATTTAACAGATTATTTTTGTTATTATTTTGCCAATAGCTCTTTGAGGTGCTAAAGCCATCCGTCTTCCTCAGTATTCAGTGCTGCTGGACTCGATATAGTGCTGCTGGCTTAGAGCTCTGGGAGGAGGAGTTTGGGCTCCGGCTGCCCTGCTCAACTGGGGACAGTTCATCGCAGGGGTTGCCAGGGCTGTGTAGTCATCCCCTGTCTCCACAGAGACTCACAGCCGAGGAAGGTGTCAGGAATAAACTTGGTTCAGATGTGAACCACTGAGCTGCTCATCTTACTTGCAAGAGAGAGACAAGGCCGGTGTTCCAGGGCTCCTTCTTGGCAGTGTGGAAGGATGACTGCAACAGCAAGGGTTCCAAAATGTTTTCTGCCAAGAACTGGATTGGATTTTTGCTTCCTCAGCCATAAAATGTCCCCAGCATCTTAGCCCCAAATCATTAATGCCCTTTGCAGTCAGTCTGCTTAACCTGGACACTTGCTTATCTTTCTTTTCTCAACACCCTCATCATTATTGTTTGCTTTTTGTTAGCTAAACTCTCAAAGCTTTTTGATTCCTAATATCTTACCTTTTTTTTTTTTTTTTTCCAGACAAGCAGGAGATATGAAGCAACATTATCATCCTTGATTACATTCTCTCCCTTTGGAGAAGAATGAAAATCCCTGGTTTTGGTTTGGGGTGCAGTTTATAGACTATTTCCTTGGAGTATAAAAATGCTATGTGTATTTTATTTTTTTAAAAAATTAATTTGTTTAGTTTTGGCTGCATTGGGTCTTTGTTGCCGCGTGCGGGCTTTCTCTCTTGTTGCAGTGAGCTGGGGCTCCTCTTCATTGCAGTGCGTGGGCTTCTCACTGCGGTGGCTTCTCTTGTTGTGGAGCACGGGCTCTAGGCCACGGGCTTCAGTAGTTGTGGCACTCGAGCTCAGTAGTTGCGGTGCGTGGGCTCTAGGGCACGTGGGGCTTCAGTAGTTGTGGCGCACAGGCTTAGTTGCTCCGCGGCACATGGGATCTTCCCACACCAGGGCTGGAACCTGTGTCCCCTGCGTTGGCAGGTGGATTCTTAACTACTGTGCCACCAGGGAAGTCCCCAAAACGGTATGTGTATTTTGTATTGGCATGTACTGGCATGCTGGTGTTGTAATATCATTGACCTTGGCAACATTACGTAACTGTTTTGAGCTTCAGTTTCTCCATTTGAGAAATGGGGATAAAATGACTAATTTATAGGGTTTCTAGGAGGACTAAAGAGATTGCAGAGGAGGAAATGCCTAGTACGGTACCTGACACATACCAGATGTACCATAAATGATTATTTAAAACAAATCAATACAATCTAAGCAGGACCAGTTCTATTTCAGTAAGGGGAGCTCTTGGAGAATGGTGAGACATGAAAAGAGAAGTGACCAAGCTTTGGAGAGAGCTGTGTCCTCAGTCTGGTGCAGAGTGTAAGATTTAGGGGCACATGTGGAAGTAAAGAGGCAGGAGGAGTTTGTGGTAAAAGGTAAAAAGTGGTAAACTGCATGCAAACATGAAGTCAGTCATTTCAGAAAGGTCACCAGGTCAGTAATTCAATAGCATTTGTCCAAATCACCATACTTTGATGCATAAACAAATGGGAATAAAACTATTCCTTGTAATAACTGATGATGTAAGAGGCAATGTGATGTAAGGCAGATAGGCCTGAAAGCTAGAAGATCTGGGCTCACGTTCATTTCACTTAATTGGCTTATGGTCTCGGACTTCATAGCTTTTCTGAGTCTTCCCTTCAACATCCATAAAATGGTGATAATAATGCTTTTCTTATTTCCCCCCTGCTGGTTCATTGTAAGGATCGGAGATGTTTTTAAAAGTACTGCCCAAACAACATACGGGTTGTTTTCGATTTAGTATTAAGATCCGGATGGGTTGTTCAAGAATTTTCAGGCTCTTGTCCTCTTTGAGGTGAATACAAAGTAAAGGCAGCAAGAATGGGGGCTTATGTATCTGTAACTTCCTGTGTCCAGCTCTTCCAGACCACGTTTTGTAGGTAACCTCTGCTGAGCCCATTTTGCTGCTCACTTGGCCTGGCCTTTGCCATCCCTTGGCCCCCGAGAGCAGTTCAAGGATGGGTTGTGACAGGAGTACCGGGGGGCTCGCAGCAACAGCCCGACATGCCCTTGGAGACTCCTGTGTTCGTGCGCTTGGTATGACTGCCTGGACCACTTACATCCTCTTCCCGTTGTTTGTCCCTGTCAGTAGCAGTAGCATCTTTTAGTGTTTTGCTCAAGGATTTCTGACGCTTTTGGAAGTTTTTGTTCCTCACTCTGCTGTGCAAACACAAGAGATAAGAAACTAGGCTAGAAGATAGAAGCTGGGTTTGATGATCAGTAAAAGGAGATAAGTTCCTTGACTTGCAGTATCCAGCCTCTTCCCAGACAGTCATGTAGTGTGGGTTGTAATTTTACCATCCTCTCTTTGTGTTTCCAGGGAGTCGACGAGTTGAAGATGAAGCCCAGAGCGGAGTGCTGTTCCCCCAAGTTCTGGTTGGTGCTGGCTGTCCTGGCCGTGTCAGGCAGCAGAGCTCGTTCTCAGAAGAGCCCGCCCAGCATTGGCATTGCCGTCATCCTCGTGGGCACTTCAGACGAGGTGGCCATCAAGGATGCCCACGAGAAAGATGATTTCCACCATCTCTCTGTGGTGCCCCGTGTGGAGCTGGTAGCCATGAATGAGACGGACCCAAAGAGCATCATAACCCGCATCTGTGATCTCATGTCTGACCGGAAGATCCAGGGCGTGGTGTTTGCAGACGACACAGACCAGGAAGCCATCGCCCAGATCCTTGACTTCATTTCAGCCCAGACTCTCACCCCCATCCTGGGTATCCACGGGGGCTCCTCGATGATAATGGCAGACAAGGTAAAAGGGGGCCGTGGTGAGAATAGCCTGGGGGGTATGTACTGAGAACTAAATGATGCATTTGTTTGAATGCCAAACTCGATTATGAAAGACGGAGTGTAACCAGATGGTAACCAGAGGTAACCAGAATGCACTGAGTGAATGGATAGACCAGGAGCTAGTCTAATGCTTTGGAGTTGAAAGTGAGGGAAAGATGCTGGTATCTAGAAGCTCCTTTTGTTTGGAACAGGTTTGTGTGTCCATTTGTTTGTAAATGGATTCACTGAAATGACTAAGAGACGTTGAAGGTTGTAGCTCGGTGATATATTTTCTTCAAAGACGTGTATGAATACCTCCTTCAAAACTCTAGAAAAGATGTGCTCTATTCTTCCTTGATAATACATGTTCTCCCTCCATACCAGTTTCAAGAATATGAAAAGCAGAATTCCCTGAGGCAGGTAATTTGTCTCCTTGAAGATTCAGATGTCCTAGAGAAGTACTTCTTGCTAAGGTGTCCAGGCTCAACACCCATCCCATCTGCACATGTGAATGGATTTTAATCCATAGAACCGGTTGCAGCTGTGTTTTCCCCAGGCTTAGATTTGAAGGCAGTGGTTCTTAACCTTGACTGCACGTTGGAATCACCTGAAGAGCTTTCAGCACAACCAATGCCTGGGTCCCACCCCCAGAGGTTCTGGAGCACAGCCTAGGCTTTAGGATTTTTAAAAGCTCCGCAGGTGATTCTCGTGTGCAATTAAGGCTGAGAACCACTGCCTCAAGGCCTCAAATAAACCAGTCTCTCCTACATTAATATTAGATTGTCACATGACAAACTAATTATCATGTGACATCGATGCTTATTCTCTGCAGGAAAAAGTGTTTTGTTTGTAGTTATGTTTTGTTTTTACATTTTTCACTTATTTGGTTATTTTCCCTTGCTTTGTACAATGATTATTGCTTATTGCTTAAGTACAGTACTTTTCACATACATATTGTCTTTGCAGTCATTCATATCTTAGAATGATTCATTTCACAAATGCAATATTTGTTGTGCATCACTGGGTTTCTTAAATTGTTCCTACTTTTGCATTGTCATCTTATACTTCTTAGTGTCGCTTTCAAAACCGCCTTCAGTGTTGTACTGAAAAGACGTGCTGTGGGCTTAACGATGTTTGCAAACACCTCAAAACCTAGCACAGACACCACAAGCGTGCTACTTGGCCAGTTGAGAACCACCGGGCCACAGGGCTTAACAGAGTCAAATAAGCTTGCGTGATCACTATCGCCATCTGTCGGCAGCAGGCAGAGATGACTCGTGTCTGTTTAGGAGCTTCCTTTGTTCAGTCTAGGAAAAGTCAAGTGAAGAGAACTAAGTGGGGGAACTTCATGCTTTCAGTAGCATATGAGAAAGCTGTTGTCCCGTTCGCATGGGTAAAGGCACAGGTAAGGATGTTAGAAAAAATGCCGCCCCGAGGAGCCCATGCTAAGGGAAGTGGGATAAACTTGAATAGAATGGAAAATATAGGTGGACCATGGCAAAACCTAATGAGTTTTTGCTTCAGGTAGATTTTTTTAAACATCATTGCCCTGAGCAAAGTATGTTATATTTTAGCAGTGGTATTTTGAGGGCACAACTTTCATGGAAAGAATGCCAAGATGGAGGAGCCCAGTTTTTGAATCATAAATAAGTGCAAACTTACTTTGAGAGCAAGTCAGGTGAACATGATTGATTGATTGATTGATGTAGCGTCTGTGGACTCTTGCACAGCCTGTTATTTCAGGCTCACCCCTCCCCCCATCCCAGTGTAAAAGGTTGTTGGCTAAACTGGTTGGTTGCCTCTCTGCTGTGTCTCTTACAAATGCATAATAACAATATAATACTAGGAAGAATGACACAGGCCATGTGGAGAGACTGGGCTCTTTTGTTCAGTGATGTATCCTGGGTGCTTCAGAGTGTTTACCACGTGCTGGGAACATACTGCTTGGCCTTCACTATCTTAGTTAATACTCTTAACAGCCCAGTGAGCTAAGTGGTATTACTTATCTCCATTTAGCAGATGGGGAAGCTGAGGCTCAGAAAGGTTAAATAACATCCCAAATTATGCTGCTAGGACGTGGAGTGCAGGACTGGTTGCTGGCTTCACAGACCGTGTGCTTGATTGCCTCTCAAGAAAATGGAGAGGCGGGTTAAGGTCTCTCCTACCTCCCTCTTCTTTACTTTCTCCTCTGTTACGTAGCACTGTGGTGAATGTTATCTGCCTAAAAGTGATGCATCCCTTGATTCATTATGGCAATACCGGAATCTGACTAGAGGAGAGGATTAATGAGCTATGAAATGGTGGAGGCTTAGGTGTAGCCTAATTCTATAGGGGGCCCCTTGGCTACCAGTTCCAGGGGGCAAATGGAGGATGGAAGCCAGTGAGGGGGACTTTTCCGGGTCATTGTAACGAGATCCCCCTCTGGTCTCCTCCCCCTTCCCCCTCCCCCCCACTGCAACCACACCCCAATATCCCATCTTACCTTTTTTCTCTCTCCATCAAAAAATGGAGGTAGGCAATGATTGTTAGGCACTTTGCTAAAATGGCCTAAATAATATCTAACTGACTTTGGACCTGAAAAGAAGAGTTACTGAAAGGTAGGTAGAAAGAGGAGAAAGAAGAAAGAAGCAAGAAGGAGTTCCTGGTGCCACAGAAGCGGGAGGGTTGAAGGCTCAGTCACCGGGTGGGAGGCCTGGATGGGTGGGGGGCGGCTGCAGGGGATGGGTGGGGCAGCGGGAGGAACTGACCCCTGGACCTCCGGGATCCAGAGGGCAGCAGCACTGAGATGCTGGGCAGCTGTGCAGAGGGATGTTCACAGGCCTAAAGGACCAGCCGGAAGGCAAATAAGAAGAGTCCCCCAGAAATCAGAGAAATAAGCTTTGGGGGCAAGTTTCAAAAATAAAACACCTCAAATTCTAAGGCCAGCTTTTTTATTTTTTGATAGAAGTTATTTTTAGTACCATGACTGTATCTTACCAACATAGAATGGGGACACAGAGTTTGACAACTCTGAATCCACTACGGGCAATAGGACAGCACGTTTGAAAGCGGAACAAATGCAGAAAATCTAAGAAATACAGCTTTGCTGTGTTTAAGGCATAGTCTTGAAGGTATAGTTGCCACCTGAAGGATGGTGAATAAGCCTTCCATTTTGCTTCCTCCTTCTACGAGATAGGTAATTGCCACTCTGTTTTGACACAGTTGTTTTTTGTTTGTTTCAAATAAAACTTATTAAGCGTCCTTGTGGAAGACTGGTTTACATGGAGGAAATTCCTGATTCAAGGAGTTCGTGATGGAAGAAAGGTAGCACAGTTAGTTACAGAGACTTTTTGGCAAAAGTAGGGAGACATAGTTCAGCATCTGATCAAATAGATTATGCTCACTTTTTTGCATATGCTAATTAATCAGTACAAACATTAATTAGTCTCCACTTTCCCATTGAGGAAATGCACCTTGTACCATGGCAGAAAGCAGCATGGGAGCTGATAGAGCAGAGCTGTTCAAAGCTCAGAATTCGGACTCAGAGCAGTTTTAACCATCATTTCCTAGATGTGGGGATCTGGACAGCTTACCAAACCACTTATGCTAAACCTTGGTTTTCTTGTCTGTACCATGGGGATAATCATATATCCATTATAGGGTTGTTGAAGATTAAATGAGGTAATACAGAGCAGCGGCTTCACTAATTGTCCAGCACAGCATTCAGCAGGCTAAGCTGAAGGTTGTATGGAACAGTCTGAAGGAAAGGAGAAGGCTTCATGATCCAGGAGAAGCACGAAATGAAATAGGGTCACAGCCAAATAGAGAGGCACTTCACAACTGGACACCAACCGAGAAGGGAGCTCAGGTGAAAACCGGGGGAAGGGCTCTGAACTGTGGTGGGAGCTTTGCTCTTGTCCCACCAGGGAGGCCGATGCTCGTTGGTGGTGTAGCCGCTCCAGGGCCAAAAAAGGGCACGTTCGGTTAAGGAAGAACTCTAATAAGGAAAGAACCGCTCGCCCTTGTTGCAGGAGACCGTTTAGAACAGTAACGGGGCCCATTTAAAAATGTATGAGGTGGGCTTCCCTGGTGGCGCAGTGGTTGAGAGTGCGTCTGCCGATGCGGGGGACACAGGTTCGCGCCTTGGTCCGGGAAGATCCCACATGCCGCGGAGTGGCCGGGCCCGTGAGCCATGGCCGCTGAGCCTGCGCGTCCGGAGCCTGTGCTCCACAACGGGAGAGGCCACAACAGTGAGAGGCCCGCGTACCGCAAAGAATAAATAAATTAAAAAAAAAATTGTATGAGGTGATTTTTGGCAGTTCCCCGCCAAGTATAAAGAGTCTATTTTATTTTGCCTTGTTATAATTGCTTTTATTCTCCCTGAGATCCTGGATTAGGATGCCCGTCAGAATCTAAATGATGAACTAAAGCAAGACATACTTTCGTTTCTTTCCAGGAGATTTCTGTGCTGATTTGCTGAAATCTTTCTTGGGTTTTCAGATTTTAGCTCAGAGAGGTTAAGTAACTAATCTAAGATATTACAGCTTATGAGCAGTGGGACTGGGATTCAGATCCCAGAAGTACCTATTTTGAAACCTGTGCTTTCTATTTATGCAATTCTGCCCCACAAAGCACTGCTCTAAGAATTGTAAGTCCTCTGTTTCAGTCTCCATTCTCAGAAGCTTTGGAAATTTAGGCAAACAAATCACTTCAGCTACATGATACTCGGTTTCTAGTTTATAAGTGTTAAATTTTGTTTTCTGCCGTACCCACTTTACAACATTTTGAAGATAAAATAAAATAAAATAGTTGGAAAAATGCTGGGCAAACAGATACTTTAGGTGAGGTCATTAAAAAGTGGCGACAGGGAATGACAGTCATTGAAAACTATTTTGTCACTAGCATTAGGGCCAATGAAAATGGCTTGGGCAGGTGGTAGGAAGGAATACAGAAAGTGGAAGTTACAGTAGAATCAGGCAAAAGGGTGGAAGACCCAAGATTTAATGCTGCAAAAATGGAAGAGAAGGTGTGCTGAGTAAAGGGTCAGAGTCTGGAAATAGATCAGGGTGATCTTCACTCTGTTGATCAGAGTGGAGTATAGTAGCTAAGACATGTGTCGTGATCCTTATCTTGTTCCCCCCAAAGGACAGGTGAACATATTCTTACTCTGGCATCTTTTGCTGTGATTCTTTCATTTCTAAATTTATTGGTTGAGAGTTAATACTTTTACTAGCACTCTAAGTTTCTTTGCAGAAAGCCACGTTTTGGAATCCAACTGGGGCCAGGAGGATGGCCCTTACTCTCCTTTGGCCCCATCTTCCCTCACTCTCCCCCTGTTCCCCACTCCCTCCCCCGACCCCGACACCTAATGGCAATATGTTTGGAGACAGTAGTTGAGCCAGCGGTGGAGTGTGACCCTGTAAATAGTCTAACTGCCTTCCATCTGCTCATGTGGGTTTCCATACCCAACATAACTTGAAACCAAGATGGCCATGCAGTTCATACCAGAGCAGAGTTAAGTCATAGAGGTGGGAGAGGCAAGACAGTAACAAAGCTGCTATCATATGCCAACTTTGTGCCAGGCATGACGTTAATGAGCATTTTAATCCTTAAGCAGTCCTGTGAGACAAGTAGCATTATTTCATTTGATGGGGAAAATAAATCAGAGAGAGTTTATGTATTTGTGGCCAAAATCACATAGCTGGAAACATAGTGGGACTGGGATCTGAGTCTTTTTTTTTTTTTTTCCACTGACTTTAAAACTTCCAGTCCACACACTGAGGAAGTCAGAAGAAAGCCAGAATAGAATCATCTGGGGGCCTGGGGGTCCGTTACTCCTCTCCCATTTTTCCTACTTCCTTGAACTATACTTTGGGGGAAGGCGAGTGGGCAGTTCTCTCTGAGACACCATAGATGTTGCAGTGATGCTGCCCTCAAGCCTGTGTGGATTCCAGGACTATCCACCTGCGTCTCGTTGGCCAGCGTATCTGCTCTTTTCCAGTTGGAGCTGGGATTTGCTTTCAAGAGACCGGCCACTTGAAGTCCAGGTGCAGTTTTAATGCCTGGAAAAACTGAGGCTCCAGAAATTATTTTAGGCATTCACAGAAATTTAGGTGCTTGTTGCTAGAAAGTAACGCGTGAGCCATCACGTCTCACGCGGCTGGCAGGAGGTGATGGTGTGTCTGTGGAAGGAAGGAGGTGACATCACATGGAGGGAAGGCAGGCTTTGTAGCCAGTAGGCTCAAGCTCTGCGCATTCCTAGTCATGTGACTGTAGTTGTGCTCCTTAAACACTCTTAGCCTCCAGTTTTCCATTTGTACAAAAATGGGGACAGAAATAACACCTGGCTCCTAGTGGGTTTTACCAAGCCTTACGAAGCAGCACGCCCAGCGCTTGGTAAACCGTAGGGCCTCAGTATACGCTGTCTTGTGTTTTCCTACACCAGACCTTACCTAAATCATTTGAAGGAAATGGGATTCTAATGTTTTCCCATTAACCGAAAGAGAGGAGCTTGGGATGTCAGTGCCCTTCATTTTAAGCCCGGTGGCTCAGCCGTAGCTCCGTGGGTTCCACCTCTGTGGCCTTGCAGTTACTGACTGTGCCCCAATCAGGCCATATCACGATTTTCAAAGCAGAGACATACAGTGATTTCAATAAACTGATACACATAGGATGTAAGCAATGAAGATAAGCCAAGAACATTAAAAAAGAAAGCAGAGCAGAATTAAATAGTCTTTGAATCCAGGGTTACTCATCGATTTGTCAGTGTTGATATAAAAGAAAAAGTGAGCAATGAGATGAGGGGAATATTAAAAGTACTAGGTAGGAAGTAGTAATATGTTATAGACATAGGAAGACACTTAATTTACTAAATGTCACCAGCCAGTTTTTATCTTTTTAATTTTTTTGGCCTCACCGTGCGGCTTGCAGGATCTTAGTCCCCCAACCAGGGATTGAACCCCTACCCTCGTCGATGAGAGCATGGAGTCCTAACCACTGGACCTCCAGGGAATTCCCTCACCAGCCAGTTTTTAATAGAGTACACTGATATTGCTGAAAAACTCCTTGGAATCTGATTTATACACCAAGAATGTATTTTCATTCCCCTTTCTGAGACTTCTGTGATTCTATCTTTTTGCCTCATTCTTAGGCTTTATATCTATATTTTATTCAACATTTTATATATATACATATTTTAATTAATTTTTATTGGAGTATAGTTGCTTTACAGTGTTGTGTTAGCTTCTACTACACAGCAAAATGAATCAGCCGTACATATACATATATCCCCTCCCTTTTGGATTTCCCTCCCATTTAGGACACCACAGTGCATTAAATAGAGTTCGCTGTGCTATACAGTATGTTCCCCTCAGTTGTCTACTTTATACATAATATCAGTAGTGTATATGTGTCAATCCCAATCTCCCAGTTCCTCCCACCTTACCTCTTTCCCCCTTGGTATCCATACATTTGTTCCCTACATCTGTTCTCTACATCTGTTCTCTATTTCTGCTTTGCAAATAAGGCCATCTATACCATTATTCTAGATTCCAATATATGTGTGTTATATAAGATATTTGTTTTTCTCTTTCTGCCTTACTTCACTCTGTATGACACTCTCTAGGTCCATCCACGTCTCTACAAATGACCCAGTTTCGTTCCTTTTTATGGCTGAGTAATAATCCATTGTATATATATACCACATCTTCTTCTTTTTTAAAATTTTATTTATTTATTTATTTGTTTGTTTGTTTATTTATTTATTTATTTATGGCTGTGTTGGGTCTTCGTTTCTGTGCGAGGGCTTTCTCTAGTTGCGGCGAGTGGGGGCCACTCTTCATCGCGGTGTGCGGGCCTCTCACTGTCGCGGCCTCTCTTGTTGCGGAGCGCGGGCTCAGTAGTTGTGGCTCACGGGCCTAGTTGCTCTGCGGCATATGGGAACTTCCCAGACCAGGGCTCGAACCCGTGTCCCCTGCATTGGCAGGCGGATTCTCAACCACTGCGCCACCAGGGAAGCCCTATACCACATCTTCTTTATCCATTCCTCTGTTGATGGACATTTAGTTTGCTTCCATGTCCTGGCTATTGTAAATAGTGCTGCTGTGACCATTGGGGTGCATGTGCCTTTTTGAATTATGATTTTCTCTGGGTATATGCCCAGTAGTGGGATTGCTGGGTCATATGGTAGTTCTATTTTTAGTTTTTTAAGGAAGCTCCATACTGTTTTCCATAGTGGCTGTATCAATTTATATTCCCCAACATTATATTTTGATTCTGCTGTGGCTTAAGGGTTCACCATGTATGAGAGTAAGGTTCAAGGCTAGTTTTCTTCCATTTTTCTGAAGGCAAAATACTTTACTGCTACTATTCTATTTCACAGGGACAAAGAACACCCGAGTTTATTATGGGTTGTTAGGAGGTTACAGTGAGAAAGAGAGCTAACACTGATCATTTACTTTTGTCAGGCTCTGAGCTGGTCACCTTAATATGAGCTTCATTTATACGTTGCTTCATTTACTTCTTTCATTGCATTTATAAGGCATGCATTTTGTCTGTATTTCACAGATGAGGAAACTGTAGATCAGAGAGGCTGTTTTGCCCAAGACGTTTAGGTATCGATTGCTCATGATGGCTTAAACCAGTAGGTGTTTATTGGTGTCTCAGCACAAGGCTCCTGGAGTTGGGGACTGCTGGGGCTGGTGCAGTGACATGGTGAGGTCAGGGCTGACCTCTGGGATTTTCTTGACATTTTGGTAATTGTTGTGAGGAGGCTGCCCTTGCTCTAGGCGTCCTGCCCCAAACCCAAAGCAGGGAAAGCCAGGGGGTGGGTATCATTAGACCAGGAAAAGTCTTCCCCATATCCTTGATCTCGTGGCTCCAAATCACGTCACATGGCCACCCCTTTGGGGGTTGCAGGCTCTCTGGTGGAGGTGGCAAGGGGACAAGCGTTGGGACCAACTTTGAGGTTAGTCAACAGGCAGTGTCTCTCAAAGGAAGGAAGTGATGACCTAGGAATTCAGCCAATGTTTGTGTGACTCTAAAGCTCAACATCTCTCATGTGAAATTTCTCCTGCTTTACACCAAACTCTGCTTTTGTGCCCTTGGTCCAGTCGCCTCACATGTCCTCCAGGACTTTGGCTCACCAGTTATGTCTTTTTTCTCCTTAATTATCAACTTATTCCTCCCTGCTGGCATCTGCTGTCTAGCTTAGTGGTCCTCAGGAGATGTTTGGAAATGTACTGGGGGAGTTTTTTGGATGATGATAATGACTGGTCTGTCTGTGTGTGTGTGTGTGTGTGTGTGTGTGTGTGTGTGTGTTTGCATGCACCCACTACTGGCACTTAGAACACGGAGGCCAGGTGTGTGAAGCGTCCTGCAGGATACATGATAGTACCCACCTGTCAAGAATTGTCTTCCCGGGGCTTCCCTGGCGGCGCAGTGGTTGAGAATCTGCCTGCCAATGCAGGGGACACAGGTTTGTGCCCTGGTCTGGGAAGATCCCACATGCCACGGAGCAACTAGGCCCATGAGCCACAATTACTGAGCCTGCGCGTCTGGAGCCTGTGCTCCGCAACAAGAGAGGCCGCGATAGTGAGAGGCCAACGCACCGCGATGAAGAGTGGCCCCCGCTCGCCGCAAGTAGAGAAAGCCCTCGCACAGAAACGAAGACCCAACACAGCCAAAAATAAATAAATAAAATTAAAAAAAAATTAAAAAAAAAGAATTGTCTTCCCCAAAATGTCAATTTTGCCCTCTTCAAACATGCTCAGATCACTCTCATATTAATAAATAAACAAACCTGAAAGCTTTCCTTGACCCTGGTTTTCCTCCCTCGCTCTTTGTTTTCATAGTTAAATTCCTTCAGTGCTCGTCGGAAATTGCTGTTTTCAATTCCTCGTCTTTCCCTTTATGCAAAATGCCAAATCCAAGTGGGGTTTTCAAGTCATTCGTGGCCTTCTGTGGCCCTGAACACCGTTGACCCTTTTAGTGCTATTACAAAAATTATGATGACAAGAGGCATTAGGTTTGTCACAGATTTGGTGACAGAGGGAAGGAGGATGAGTAGAATTTGGAACATGGGTGGGTCACGGGAGTGGAAACACTGGCAAGCAGTTGGATCTGGGACTGGAGGTAAAGAGAGTGGTCTGGGCCGGAAGTTAAGAGATGAGCCTCACTGGGATGGAGGGGGTCGTTGAAACCAGCAGGGTGGAGGAGAGGCTGAGAACGAACGCGGGGGACGAGGAGAGAAGTGTGCCCAGGACAGAACCCCTACTTGAGGGATGAGAGGAGGGGGAGATGGGAAAGAGCTAAAGAGATTCTTAGAGAGATAAGAAGAGATCAAGAGCGAGGAGGAAAGAGAGGCGTGTCTAAAGCAGGAGGGAGCCGCTGCCCAGTCTGGGGGTCAACCCCGGCCACTCCCTTCCCCTCAGGACAGTTAGGCCAACAGTAGAGAAGCCTTGTTGCGGGTCCCCTCCCCTCCGTGCACTGCAGCGACCTCAGCGGCACTGCTGCCCTCTTGTCCTCCCCGCCACGTGGCAGCTTGCCTGTGTGGTTCTTTAGAAACTCAAATCTGATCGTTACACTTTCACTTAAAACTCCACACCGGCTTCCCACGGCTGGGACTAGGGCATCCTCTCTGATGTGGTCCCAGGCCACCTCTCCAGGATTTTCCCTTCACCTCCCCGCCCTTGAACAGCAATGTGAGGTCACGCTAAATCAGTCACCGCTCCTCGTCTGGTCCTGACTGTTTTACATCTCTGGGCCTTGGTCAGTGCCTCTTCCTCCTTTTCCACCCAGAAGCACCTACTACTCACTTTCCAAGAGAAATCATGGCACTTCTGTGAACCCTTTTCTGACTCCCATCTTCATAGAATTTACTAGTTCTTTTTTTTTTTTTTTTTTTTGCACTTCACCTGTGCTCTTAAATGCTTTTATTATAACCCATCCTGTTTACTTATCTGTCTCATCTGCTGTACAGCGGGGCTCCTTGTGGGCCAGGCCATGCTTTACTGACTTTCGTGTTCCCAGCACGTGCCATGATGTCGGGTGCATAGTAACAGCCAACTGTTGTTACACAATTAGCAATTGTTAAAATGTACACTCTATATACACACTCTAGTGGGTTGAATGGTGGCCCCAAAACGATACTTCCGTGGCCTAACTCCTGGACCCTGTGAATGTGACCTCATTTGAAAAAAGGATCTTTACAGATGTAATTAAGGATCTTATGATGAGATCATCTTGGATTAGCCAAGTGGGCCCTAAATCCAGTGACAAACGTTCTTCTAAGAGGTAGAAGAGGAGAAGACGTCTACACAAGGGGGAGGTCCTTGAAAGAGGCAGATGCAGGAGTTATTTAGCCACAAGCCAAGGAAGCCACCAGAAACCCGGAAGAGGCAAAGGAAGATTCTCCCCTGGAGCTTTTAGAGGGAACACGACCCTGCCGACTCTCGATTTCAGGCTCCAGCCTCCAGAACTCTGAGAAAAGAAATTTCTGTTGTTTTAAGCGGCCAAGTATGTGATACAACTGTTACGGCAGCCCTAGGGAAGTAGCAACACTCACATGGCAGTTAAGAGGGGGCGCTCTGGCATCTCAGTGCCTAGATTGTTTCCTGGCTCCACTGTTTACTGTGTGACCTTTGGCAAATAACTTGACTTCTCTGAATCTTAGTTTCCTCATCTATACAATGGTGGTAAAAATAGACCCTGTTTCTTAAGGTTTATTAAGTAAAGTTCTTAAAAGTGCTTAGAAAAGGCCTGGCAAATGGCAGGAATCAGTAAGAGTGGGTCTGTGAGGGTTTTTCAGTAAGTCTCCATTGAATAAATGAATGAGTGAGGGAGTCATGTGAATAGAAACGCAAGCCGTCCATGGCAGGATCTGAACTCACCTAGCTCCCGGGTACTTGGCTCGCGTATCCTGGACCTCCGGGACCTGGGACAGTGCTGAGAGGTGAGGTGTCAGAGTCAGTCAGCTGTTCTTTGGTGGAACTTCAGGGCAGTGAGGCTTGTCTTTTAATATCCCTTTCTGTCCTCCTCTCTCCTTGGGTTTGGTTTTGCTTCTTTGTTTTGTGTACCTGTGCGTGTGCACGTGTGTTTGTGTGTGTGTGTTTGCTGCTGCCGTTAGTTGCCTGTATCTTTCTCTTCTCCGTCCTCAGGATGGAGCATCTCACCTAGGACTGTCCTCCTAATCCAATGTCATGCTTTCAGATTTTTCTTTTTCCCTCCCCTCAAATAAAAGCTGCTGTTTCTTTTCCCTTTATCCCCTTTCATTTCATACTTTTCATAGTCCTTATCACAATTGTAATGAATCATAATCGTTTTTTATTAGCCATCTGTCCTGCTAGACTACAAGCTTCACGAGGGCAGGGACTATGTCTTTTGCATTTTTGTGTCTGCAGAACCTAACATATAGCTTGGCGCATAGTAAGCCCTTAATACATACTTATTTAAATATATGGGTAGATTATTATTTCAGTGCAACAGATGTTAGTCGCAATTCAGAGAAAAGTATTTTAAACCCAAATAAAAATGGACGGTAGGATTACTCTCTGGTTCCTGGCGAGTACATTCCTTACCTCTCTCCAGGCTGCTATCTCCCTCACCCTTCCCTTCTTCACCTCTGCCAGATACCAGCAGTCAACACCTTGGCACTCACAGCCACTTAATTTCCAGCAGACAGTCACGGGAAAAGGGCAGTCTCAGGTTAGGGGTGCATTCTGAGGTAGCAGAGCAAAGCTTTTATCATGCAAAGCAGATGGCTGCCGGTGATAATCTTGACTTTATTAGCCTTCTTTCAAAGGAGGAAGCAGAAAGAAACATTTTTTTTTAAGTTTTGAAAGATAAACATGTGCAATTCATGTGACATGCTAATCAGCCAGGTAGCACCAATGAACTTTAATCAATGTGATTAAGTTTCCAAAGGTCCTAGCAAGAGATTTTGAAACTTCCTTTAGCAAACAACAGCCTTTCTCATTGATTTATTCGTTCATTCAAAAAATATTTGTTAAGTATCTACTGGGTGTCAGGAACTGTTCAAGGTCTTGGAGATCTAGTCCATAAGAGAGGCACGACCTCATGGTACAATGACTGACAATAAACTCACATAAGTAAACACATAAAGTAAACAGTATTATTTTAGGCAGTGGTAAATGTTTTAATGAAAACAGGGAGGGATATTGTGGGCTATTTTAGGATTGTCAGGGAAGGTCTCTGAGCATGTGGCACTTGGCATTTGTATGAGAAGGATCCAGAAGGATGAAAATCTGAGGAGCAGCCTTTTGGCAGAGAGAACAGCAGGTGCAAAAGCCTCGAAGGGCGGGCATGTTTTCTGTTGTTTGATGAGTGGCCGGAAGGTCGGTAGGGCTGGAGGGGGATGGCCATGGGGGCAAAGGTAGCAGCTGAGGTTGAAGGGTACTGTGAGATAGATCTTGGAGGGCCTCAAAGTTGGGTATTTTTCAATTCATTCTAGAAGGTGTAAGAAGGGAGTGATGTAACTTGACTTAGCATCTTTTCAGGTAGGAGCAGTAGAGTGTGGGAGACGGGACATATACCTTGGAGCCAGTTTGAGTCTTGGCTCCCTCTTTCAGAAGCTGAGTGACCTCTTGCCATGTTGTGTGACTTCTCACCTCTGTGATAGGGTTAATGCTCATTAACTTCAAAGAGCCGTTATGAAATGAGATGAAATACCCTTTACAGGACTCATTACTCCACCAGGAGCATGCCTGGTTTTACAAAATCGCTGCTGTTATCATTTCTCGTAGTACTGAAATACAAATGCCTCTGGAATCAGGCATCATTTCTTTGGATATATCTATGGATGATGCAGTTTTGTTGTTTTTACAAAATTAGTTTACAAACTTGGGAGCAAAGTAGCCAAGCAATGGAGGAAGTTAGAAGCATTGTCATTGGCTAAACAGCTTCCTCTCCTTTTGAGTTTATGGAGTTCCCATGCATGCACCAGTGTCCAGTGGCCAGTTCCTGGACTTCCATCTACATCACTGCAGCCTGAGAGAATTTCCACACTTTCCAAGGGGGGCTGATAGCACTGAGAACAGTGCCACAGGGAATGGAACAGCCAGGGCAAGATTTGATGGGGGGGTGAAGGGTGTGGGCAGTGAGAGTGGGAGGTGGTGTAACGGCACAGCCAGTGTAGCCTGCCTTCAACTGAGGATTCCTGGCACACCCCCAAGACCACATGGCCAGCCACCATGTGTCTTGGATGCATTCTGTTGCCTTGACGACATGTTGTCCAGTGTTACAGAGAGCAGCAGCCTTCAGTCTTTCAGCATCACGTTGCCAGGACAACAGACAACTACAGCCAGGCTTCACTGTGGTTTCTCCATGCTGCCGCCCCCCGCCCCCCGACCCCGCCGGCCCTTACTCCTGCTGCCTTCCACCTGCATTCTCGTGCCTTCCGCCTTCACAGATCCATGTCTGCATAGTCTTCCCAGCTCCCTCCAACACCTTTGCCTTTCATTCTCTTGCCATTCCAGGGTTCTCATTGCTCACGTAAAAGCAAATATTGTAAATTCTCAGAAAATAAAGCTGTGTAGTATCATAAGTTGGGAGGGTGATGGATTGAAGGAACCAAAAATCATCAAGCAAAAGAGGGGAAAGGAGCTTGTTTTTGTAGTTTAATTGTGCAGTGTATGGTAGTGGTTCTTAAACTGACTGGAACTTAGAAGCAACAGAGGAGTTTTTAAATTTTATTATGATTTAAGAATACAGATACTCGGGCTTCCCTGGTGGCGCAGTGGTTGAGAGTCCGCCTGCCGATGCAGGGGACACGGGTTTGTGCCCCGGTCCCGGAAGATCCCACATGCCCCAGAGCGGCTGGGCCCGTGAGCCGTGGCCGCTGAGCCTGTGCGTCTGGAGCCTGTGCTCTGCAGCGGGAGAGGCCACAGCAGTGAGAGGCCTGCATACCGCAAAAAAATAAGAATACAGATTCTCTGATTCTGTACCCAGTGATTCTGATTTAATAGGTTTGGAGTAAAGCCCCACTAATTTCACAATTTTCCCAAACATACCCCAAAGGACTGGGAGACACAGCCAGGTTTGGGAGCCATTGGTGAGTAGAACATGGCATGTTTTTAGGTTGTAAAGTTTTGCGATGGGTCAGGATCTCCCCGTTGAGCTTTCTTTTTGTGCAATATATTCACGTGGCTGCTTAATAACGTTTAAGGAGGAGCAAGAGGGATTGGCGAAGGGTGAGAAGAAGCTAAAGGAGGTGAGGAGGAGAGGAAAGGCAGCTGGAAGGGAGGGAGCAATGAATGCGGACGTGATACGGAGGGGCCGTGGAACTGGGGGAGGGGGCACTCAGCCGTCACATGTCAGGCTCTGTGGCCCTCGGCCCTGACTTTCAGCTGGAGTGCAGGCTCTCGTGTCCTGGTCTAGAAGCGATTATCATGCTCTTTTGGATGTGTTTTCCGTGGTTACTGAGAGACTGGGGAGGACTAGATCTGGAGTTTCAGAAGAAGTCAGCTTCATTCTCTTTCCCTGTTTAAAAAAAACCAAGTGCCTCCTACAAGTTAGGGCTACACGTTACATGAGATAGTGCTTTAGCCACATTCAGCCAGTTTAACTCTCAAAGGAACCCTAGGGTTTAGGCAGTAGGATTGTTCTCCTTCTTTTCCAGATGAAAAAACTGAGCCTCAGAAGGAAAGTAACTGGCCACGGTCGCACATTAGCAGTGGCAGTGTGACAACGGGGACCCTCGTCCGATGACAGTAACGCCCAGGGACTTCACCCGGGGGGCTGCACTTGCCCTGGGTCACTGTCATGTCCTCGGTCTTCCTGGAACATCCAGCTTAGCCTGGGAGGGGACTCTCCCAATTGCCCAGACAGCGGCCAACTGGCACCTGACCTTGAAAGTTGATGCCTCCCTCTCTCAGTCGGTCTTGCTTAGGACTTAAACATTCCAGACAAGAGAACAGGCTCTGAAGGAGAGAAGAGAGTGAGATGAGAGACAAGAAGTAGAAAGGGAAAGAGAAGTCAGAGAGAGAGGTCCATGAGGGTGGACAAAACTGCTGGTCGATTCCCAGTCTGCTTGGGCTGGAACTGAGGCTCCCAGGAGCTCCCGCGCCTTCCCAGGTCTCCGTTCTTCCAGAGGGGAACTGCCCCCTCAAGCCCACCCACTTCCAAGTGGGTGGCCCAGGATTTGACTCCTGGATCAAATCAGACTCTTCACTGACATTTTTGGGATTGGAAAGATATTTTTTTCTAGCTTGCTGTGTGTCTGGAGAAAGTGAAATCAGATACACATCAGTCTGAGATTCCATCTCAGCAGGTGAGAAGTTGACAGAGAAGGAGTAATATTTTTGCCTCACTGTCCTGGATGGCTGTAGGCCTTGGAGAAAACTGTCTCTCGCTATACTCTCAATAGTCTTAGGAAATCAGCTGTAACTGTTATCGCCTTGGATCAAAATCAAGGAAGGTGCCACCTTCCTGGGGGTGGTATCCAGAGGCTGCTTCAACCAGCCCCCTCCTCGGCCCCTTCCCGCTGTTCCTCTCTTTTTGCCGGGTCTTCACCACCTACTCTCCCTGTTAGTTTCTCTGATCATCAGAGGCCTGTTTACATGCAAGAGTTGTATTCAGGTGTGTGAATGGTATCCGTGTCAGGGTGGAGGGACAGATAGCAGGGTGGGCTCGAGCAATGCACAGGAGAGGCCAGTGTATCTCGCAGTGTGGCAGCCCTTTTCTGAGGAGGGGAATCTGTTTGTCTCCTCCTCCTGTGATTGGGGCCACGTGGAGCACACAAGGCGCACTCAGTACGTGTAATACCTTATTGGTAATGAATGAGCCTTTGAAATCAGACGGGAACAGGCCATGTGCTCTTGGAAGAGGGCCTGCATCGCAAGGTGGGATGCACGAGTGAGCTGTGGTTCTGTGAGTTCTCTTCATCTCTAACATCTGTGATCCTGTGAATAACGCTCTTCTCCTTGGCCCAGGCTGGCCACTTGCCTGGAACCTCTGCCAGAGCCATCTTCCCCCAGCCCCTCCGAATGGAGATCACAGAGGGTCTCCTACCCTGGATGGATGGTTCTGGAAGGCAGAGTTGATACTGAAAGGAGGAAAGGCCGGTATCCCGGGGTTGGAGCCCAGGGACAGAGGAATTGGGGCAGGACATGTGAGTGCACCATTCCCAGAACCAGGCAGGAGAGGAGCGGGGAGCTTCAGCTGAAGTTGTCAACAGCGGCAACTCCGGTTGCACTCCTATGGGCCCTGGAAGCTTTTCTCAGGCCAAGGAGGGGCACAGGCAAAGCAGCAGGACCCCAAGACTGCTCAGTGGGGTGGAGAGGAAGGCTGGTGGCCGGAGTCCCAGTCCTCATCCTGCCTGCCTGCCCAGTGATCTTCCCAGAGACATCTAACCTGTCTGTACCAGAAGAATCCATGAGTTTGGGGTACATTTTTTTATGAGTGCCTTGGTCTCTGATCACTGTTGCCGAGACTAAATTGGTGGCTTATTTTACCAAGGAACGTAATGTGGCCTTTGGGGTTCTGAAAGTTCTCCAATTCGTCCCCGAAGTCTCTGTGCCAAGGAGAAGTCCCCTGGTCAGTGGAAGGGAAGACTTACACTTACACCTTGAATAGTTACTGGTGTCATTTCAGCTCTTCTTGGAGGTCAGTTTCATGATTATGATGAAAACCAGTCTGTTCAACAGAGGAGGGGACCTGGACACAGGTTGCCATGCCCTGGAGGAGGTGCACCTCCTCTTCCTTTGGCATTTTCTGCGCTTGTGCTCTTTGATCCAATAGAGAGGCTCCCCTGTCATTACAGTAGGGGCTTCTGCTGCTTCTGAGAGTTGCAGATATCTGGAGCTGGCTTCCTGTCCTCTGGGAGATAGCAGTAGGGCTTGAACAGGGTTTTTTGGTGTGTTGCTGGGACTTCCATGTAGCAGCCATGGCCACCTTTGTCATCCTGACCCCGCCGGTTAGCCCTGAGAAAATTACGCCATTGGAAAAGAATGTGTTTTTAATCTTTCTTTTAACTCCCTTTTCCCACGCTCCTCTCTCCTCTTTCGACACCGGCCACCTTGTGGAACCATCCGGAGTCCATTTTCTGCCTCTTGACTGCCTGGGGGACTCCCCTCCCCTTGCCCTGCCCTCCCTGCATGGCCCACTGATAGGGCTTCCCCAGGAAGCACGATGCGATTCAGCCCTGGGTCTGTCCTCCGTGGAGCCCCCAAGGATGTCCTCCTCGGAGGTCCCTGTTTCATTTCAATCCTGGTTCTGGGAATGGTGCACTCACATGTCCTGCCCCAATTCCTCTGTCCCTGGGCTCCAACCCTGGGATACCGGCCTTTCCTCCTTTCAGTATCAACTCTGCCTTCCAGAACCATCCATGCAGGGTAGGAGACCCTCTGTGATCTCCATTCAGAGGGGCTGGGGGAAGATGGCTCTGGCAGAGATTCCAGGCAAGTGGCCAGCCTGGGCCAAGGGGAAGAGCGTTATTCACAGGATCACAGATGTTAGAGATGAAGAGAACTCACAGAACCACAGCTCACTCGTGCATCCCACCTTGCGATGTAGGCCCTGGGAGGCAACCTATACAACTAGGTCCTTGCCAGGGTTGAAATAGACAAAAGCAGCTACTGTGTGACCCTTTCCATGGGCATTTATATTTTAACTCAGAGGAAGAACTTTGGACTAGTGGACCTTCACATACCCTGTTGGACCTCAAGGGAAATACACATTTAAAACCGAAGGTCCTTTCCTGACTCCCACAAATCCTGCCACTCGTAAGGAGCCTCATCAGTGCGAGCATCAGCCTAGGCTCTGCTGGGGGACCTGGCTGCAAACTGAAACTAAAGGGAAGCCACCGAGAAGGGTGTCAGTTACCCCAGCGGAGAGGGGACAGCACACAACCTGCGCCGGAGCCCTGGGAGCATCTCGGCAGCTAAGGCAGGAGGCCTCTGGAGCTCATTCTGGGAAATGGAAGAGATTCCAGTAGAAATGGGAAGCCTAGGTTCATCCGTGAACTCTAGTTCTAGACGTTTGCATTTTCCACACCGTAGAGAAGGCTGAAATCCTACGTTTTGCGCTCAGAACTCTGAGCTGCCTGCTCCTGCCCCCAGGGCCGCACGCCTCACCTGTGTCTGCGCCCTTCTTTGCTTCTCCCTCCCTTAGACGCTCTGATTTCTCCTTCTCTCCGTCCGCCTTTCCCTCCCCTCTTCTCTGCTCCCCCAGCTCTGCTTTGTGCTTCTCTGCCCTTCTCTCCCCTTGCCCTCCCCCGTCTCCTGTGACCCACTCTTCCACGTGACTCACGCTCTGTGTGGTGCACGTGACTTACACTCTGCCACGTGACTTACGCTCCATGTGGTGCACGTGACTTACACTCTGTGGTGCACGTGACTTACACTCTTCCACGTGACTTACACTCTGTGGTGCACGTGACTTACACTCTTCCACGTGACTCACGCTCTGTGTGGTGCACATGACTTACACTCTTCCACGTGACTTATGCTCTGTGTGGTGCACGTGACTTACACTCTTCCACGTGACTCACACTCTGTGTGGGGCACGCAGCCATCTTCACACTTCATCCTGTCAGTGTCCGGGTCCCTTAGTGGCCCACCTTTGAACCTGGCATAGTTAAAAGTTCCCAGGTGGTCTGCTCATGGCTGTCAAACAGCACTTTTATAGTCTGTCGAGTGAGTTCAGTTGGTTAGAACTTGGCGTTTAATGAGGCCAACCAAAGATATCTGTCCTGTCTCCGTAGGATCCTGCTTGCTGTCTTCTGAGTCACGGCCAAGGTAACCTCGAGCTGCTCCCTTTCATGTCCACGCCCTTGGTCACCGTGAGGCTCTGGCTGAGGGGCTGTGGCTGGGTCAGTGCTAACTTATTGATAAGGAGCATCAGTAATAATATTATATATGTGAGTTTTCAGATTAAATTTTTATTTTGAGATCATTGTAGATTCACATTTTATATTGTTAAAGGTCTAAAAAAGGTTTGAGCTCAGTGTCATAGACAGAATTCAGGCCCAGACAGCCCTGGACTCAGATTCTGGCTCCCTGTGACCTTAGCCTGGTTACTTAGCTTTTCTGTGCCTCAGTTTCCTTAGCTGTGAGACAAGGGTCATGACGACAACGGCACACGTTTGGCCTCCTTCAGCCTCCCTTTACCTGCACACCTTCCCCTGCCTCTTCTGTTACTGGGTCTTCAGTTACACTGTTTTCCTCCTTATTTGTCCTTTTGTTTGGACATCTGTCCAATGTCTCTAGAAATTCTGCCCCTCTCTTCTCCCTGTTTTGTGCTTCTCTTTCCATTTTCCTGACTCTCAGCCTGTTCCTCACCCTCCGTTTCCTGCTCTCTCCTCCATCAACCCCTCTCTGAATTTTTACATACTTCCCAAAGCACGTGTCCTGACCCATTCCCCCCTGTCATTCACTGTTCCTGGGCCCTTCTTCGTGGCTTCTGGGAGAATGTGCAGCACTTACTTACTTGTAAGCATGAGAGAATAATTACAGAACTGATTGAATTACTTCTTTCCACGTAGATCCTGGGCTGGATGATGGTGGAGTTGGAGCATATCAGCAAGCACACTTGCTATGAGGAAAAGGGTTGGTTCGAGTAGGTTTGAGGTGGGGATGCAGCTCTAAAGAGTCTATAGCAGACTTAATCACAGTTGTCAAAAAGCTGGGAAAAAACCCCACAAAAACACAATAGGCAATTAATTCCCAGCTAGGACTATAAAATGTGAGATACATGTCACCAATATCTGAATTGAGGGTGGAGCGATTGGGGCTAATTTTTTTGAAAACCACTTTGGATCATAGCGGCCATAGAGTAGGCGGAACACTACTGCTCATTTCTGGGAGAGACTTTATCCTTCTTCCAGCTGCTCCCTGGGGTTGAGTGGAAATATTCACTTAGTGGTGGCTCGGGTTACAGTGGAAAGCCTGGACTGAACTGCAGCATCAGGAGGCCTGGTTCTCATCCTTCCTTTATAACCAACCGCAGCTGTTGGGTCATGTCCCTTGATATCTCTTAGTCTTACATTTTGTCCATCTGCAAAATGAAGGGATTGGGATTTATAACATGCTGAATGCTTCACTAAAGGAGAAGGTGGCACAGAAATTAGATGAGGAAGACCAAAGTTGATAAACCAAGATCCGGAGGCCCTCACGAAAAATTTTGCAGCAATGAGCTACAAAGGCCAGGCAGATAATCCATTCTAGAAGTTTCTGATACGATGTCCAAGAGAAGCAGATGTTGACTGAAGGAGAAGTGGGTAATTGAATAGGGGGGAAGCCACGAAAAATGTACAGGAGTCAGCATGTGTAGATAAAAGTAAATAAAGGAAACGAGGGACAGTGGCAAAATACGAAAACGTGTGGTCAGACTATGAGTTTTCCAACTGCATCCTTTCTGACAGATTTTGAGGTTTGAAAGACAGAGGGTTGCAAAGAGAAGGTTGCAGCTCTCTTCACGCAGTGAAGAAGGGAAAGGGAATTTTGGAAAAGGAGCTTTCTGTTTTCATCTTCACCCCATCTTAGTCCCCACCCTTCCACAGAAGCCCGGATGCATGTTTTATCTTGCTGTCCTATGTGCAAGACCGTTTGGCCCGGAAGGGATCTCAGAGACTGGATCAGTGCTCTTATTTCATGGCAGAAGACACTGAGGCCAAAGAAGATTAAGTGACTTGCCTGAGGCCACACCTCTGCTCTCTCCTGGAGCTGGCCTAATTTTCCAGATTACCAGGTCAGTCTCTGGTAGGACTTTTACCTCCACAAAGCACCAGTCCTGCTAGTTCACGCTCTAGCAGGTAATGTGATATAATGAATTGCAGTCTCTTCTCTCCTGACTAGAGGTGAAGGACAAGAGCAAATTGAATTAGGATGGGTGGGGGGGAGATGACTTCTTTTAAATTTTTTACCATTTTTTGCACTAACGTGGTCTGAGATAATTGATTAGAAGTACTTTAACTAATCCGTCGGATATTGATAAAAGTAAATATCATTGAATGAATTTTTGGTCTCTTTATGGTAAAAGACCCATACATGGGGAGGTTGTATGAATTTATGATAATTACAGGTAGGCAGATGGAAAGTAACTTCGGATAAAGTAAATTTCATCTGGTTGAGACTCTTCAATGATCAAAGGAGCTGGTGTCTTCCAATTACTTACAGATCGGTCTTCCCTTTTCTCCAAAAATGGTGCCTTGAGATTACCCCTCTTACTTTTCATTTTGAGCTATTCCTCTAACTGAGATAATTAGGAAAGCAGGACTCAAGTATGCATGGACATTTGTCTGCAACTGGGGGTTCATACTGGAAGGGCAGGGAGGCTTCCGGAAAGAAAGAGGGAAGGCAGGAGAGAGATCAGAAAGAAACTCCTCAGTATATGTGGTGAGAGATTTAAAAAAAAATAACCAAATCTTACATTTTATGATGCTCTGCACCTTTCAAAGAGAATTTATGTATTTAATACTTTGTCTTAATTTGATAATGACAGTTGTGCAAGATGGGAAATACAGCCTCAGGTTGTCTCTCTGAAGAATGAAGATAATAGTAACCATCCTCCCTGTTCTCCAGGTAAGGAAACGAAGACTCTGGGAAGTTAAGTGATATAGCAGAGACCAAGAAATTATAGGCTCTAGGACTAGAATCTAGGTTTTCTGCCCCAAAGCTAGTGCCTGTGAGAGGAGAGAATCAGGTGAACCATACTGAGGGGTGTTGAGGGACCTGAATGACCTGTGGTTTCAGGTCAGTACAGGGGCGGGTCACATGGAATCCAGAGGGTTTGGCCACAGGAATTCTTCGTAGATGCTCGCTGATGAGATTTAAGTTGAATGAAGAGCTCAGATGGGACTGGAGAAGATCAAGAAGTTACTTAGAGGGAAGAAAAAGAAGCCATGGATATATTAAATCTGTATGGACACGTCAGAAAGGTCGGGCAGTATCTAGGTTGGGCAATTCATGGGTAAAGCTCATACCAAGGAATTTTAAAATAAGGACAAGGATTAAACCTCAGTGTTAGTGAACAACAGACCACACCATTCAAGCGAAAGGTGGCAAAGCCAAGTGTACAACCTCTCCCTTTATCTATCCTCTCTTGGAGGAAAAAAAAGAGCCACTAGTAGAGCTTTTTTGCCAGGGTACACTTACACCTGTTCTGAACAAAGCTCAGAATGGGCTGGGACATTTTCCCTTCATTAACACTTCATTCAGCTTTGTCAGATATAAGCCTCCTAGCGTGATCCTGGCAAGGGACTCTTACTGAGGTGATAACGAGGAGGAAATGTACTAGGGTTTTGGCCTACTCCAGAGTTGTTGAATGTAGGCCGAAATATATTTTGATAACATTGGCTTTAAAATGGGTATTAAACAGTATTTTACACTGGGCGGTGTAAATAGAATACATCGGCACAAGCAGAAAGAGATGTGCACGCCAATGTAACATGACACATCTCAGAGAGATCTGGTGATTTGTTGTAAACAAATGATAAAAACCTGAGCCATATTGGACTTAGAAAACGATAGGATCTTGATAGATCTGCAGCTTGTACCTATTATTTAAAAATTGCTTCTTTCAAAAGCAGACATAATAATCTTGTGTGACTCTTGGGATGTTGGTGCTTCTAGCCCTAATCGATTTCTTCTGGCTGTTTAATATTTATCAACTACCAGGTGATCTTAGAATTAAACAACGCTCACTTTGCAGAAGCTTTCCCAGTGCTTCTCTAAGTCCTGTTACACTGCCTTAATAAACTGTGAAAGCCTGAAGGTGCAGACATTTTAAGAGAAAAAAAATTTTTAATCTTTACTTTGAAGAAGCTTTAGATTTGATCATCCATGAAAAATTGGAAAAATTTAAAAACTGGATCAAATGTGACTGGCCCTTAGAAGTATTTGATGTGAACTCAGGTGGCTGGAAGATTATATTTATAATCATCGGCAAACTGATGTCAACAAAAATTTTGGAAGAGAGTGTGTGTGTGTGTGTGTGTGTGTGTGTGTGTGTGTGTGTTCTGGAGAACATATCAAATGGTGAAATCATGTTTTTAAGGTGTTTTTCCTTGGCCCAGTGTTGATACTATAGTTTTTTAAAACCAGTGTTGTGACTGCAATAAAGCAAATTTCCTAAAAAAAAGAAAAATAAATCATCCCAACATTCCTATAAGCAACTAATCAGAAGAGGGCTTGGAAAGGGAAGAAGATTAACATTTATGGAGCCCTTGCTATGTGTAAGAACTTTATATGTGTTATCTCATTATAATTATCTTAATTACTTTTGCTGGTGAAAACCCATCACTTCCCTAGACCTCAGTTTCACCCTATTTCCATAATGAACTATAGAAGTTAGCTTTCTTTTCAGGTCTATTTTCACAAAAAAAGTCAACATTTTGATAATTTCATAGAATTATGATTAGCTCCTTGGAAAGTGATCTAGGATTAATTTACTCATTCAGTAAATATAATTGAGCATCCATTATGTGTTATACCTGGTACATGTCACTGAGAACACAGTAGTGAGGTTGGAGAAACAGCTGGACATAAATAGGATTTCAATCGATAGTAACATGCAGAATGCCTCTCTAAAGGAGAATAGGGCACAGAAATTAGATGAAGAGAACCGAATTTGAGAAACTAAGATCTGAGAGGCCAGCATGAAAAATTTGCAGCCGTGAGCTACAAAAACCAGGCATGGCCACCTTGAATACCTTGAAGGCTTGCCTCACAGGCTCAGAAAAATGATGCATGTAAGAGCTCCTGATACAGATGTTGGCACTTGGAAGGTGGTTATCCACCAATGTTAGTTGAATGTAAAAAACGGAAGCAAAGAAATTAAAACAAAGATCCCAATATAACATAATAAAAACCCTATGTGACTGAATTCAGAGGATACTGACTGGTGAGTGTCATGCTGCAGTATGGTTTTATGATGCTCCCGGAAGCCCCTTGACCATGGCAGTAGCAGGGCCTTCCCAGAGCCTCATTTCTGCTGGGATGGCCCCAGCCTCAGTGGAGACTTTAGTGCTTCCTGACACATAGCCTCTGCTGCCTGCTGTTTAGAGGAGAGGTTTGCTGGTTACTTGATCTGCAGACTAATTATTTTATAATCATGATGGCCGTGGTGGCATGATAGAGCATGGTGAGTCTTTATTTTCCCAATTAAAGATATATTTTGTAAATTCTATACCACTTTTTTTTTTTAAAAGAAAGGTCTTGGATACTCATTAAGAACAAAACAAAACTAGGAAATACATGATCTCAGAATAAAGGAGAGTCCTTTAAATTGAATACATTTAGCGGTATCAACAACCACTGCATTGTTCTTATATTTCTCGTTTCTCTGGGCGCCAATGATAAGTTTATCTTGGATTGTCATTGATCAGTGGACTAGTGTTTGGGAAGCACTGGTGTGGATATCATTGCCAGAGGCGGCGTTACCCAGTAAATTACTTCTAAGAGCTGTGGATCCAGATGCGTCCCCTGAACTGTTGGTCTGGAGCCTGACAGGTTAGGGGCTCTGCTCGTATCCTGTTTCTCTGCCAGAAATCACTAAAGGTGTTGCCCTGAGATTCTCCGGGGTACGTCACAATCTCCTTCAGTGACTGATAGATGAGGCTCGGGGACGGGGGATGGGGGGAATGATCTACGTACTCAGCTTTGACTTTAGCGAGGCTTTTATTTCTGTCCTGCATGACATATTCATCCATAATCTGAGGAAATAAAATCTAGGCACAACTTGCTGGTGGGAAGGTTATGTCACAGTTGTGGTCTAGAGGAGTCGGAGGCTCGTCGGAGAGTTCCTCGTCCCGGCCAGCCGTGTGACCTTGGACAAGTCACTTCATTCTTTGGTCTCAAGTTCCTCATCTATAAGATGAGAATTGTATCCCCTGGGGCCCACTGGCTTATCTTCAGTGTTCAAAAAACCCAACAGGGACTTTGCATTTACCCACAACTAGGCTGTTTAGGCTAAAAAAGTGATACGTTTCTTCGCTTTGAGTTACCAGTACATCCGCTCATTGATATATGGTTACCTCATAGTGTTCCTATAATACCTATTAATAAAAAGAAGAAAACTATGATTACTTAATAAACACACGGATGTAGGGCGTTATGGGATCTCCATAGTGAAGAATGAGCTGCCTTTACTTCTTGCTTCTGGCCTCTGGAGAATCAAGCTGAAGAAGAGATTCATACATTTACTTTTTAGAAATGTGTAAAAAATGACAGGACAAACAATTCAAGGCTCAGAGAGGAAACGATAAAAACCCAGAAGATGTAGCACATCAGAGATAAAAATCAGTTATGTAGTATTATTTTAAAATTAAATCAACAAAGAAATACTCAGTGATTTTGGACATATAAAAGATGGAAAGAGATCTAACTTGAACTGCACAGGTACTTTGTTGAGTACCTGTTCGGTTCAAAATGTATTTTATTTTATTACATCTGATTATATTATTTACTTATGTTATTTAACGTATGACCTTAATGATATCATCTTGGTGTCACTATAATCCTGTGAGGTAGATACTATTACCCCCATTTTATGTAGGAGAAAGCTGAGGCCAAGAGATGTGAAGTGGTTGTCAATGTTGCACATCAGCTGAGAGGTGCTGCCAGAATGTAAACCAGGCCTCTTGGCTCCACATTGCAAGATCCCCCCACACAGATGCAGCCATTCATTGCTCCTTCCCATTGCAGAGTAAGTGTCCAAGGCATGTTTCTCAGCCCTGGAATCTGTTTACCTATCTCATCCTGCTGTTCTCCTTTCCAAGGAGATGACCTTGAGTTCCTTTCCAGCTGTGTGTTTCTAGAATGCCTGGATTCTTACCGAATAAACAGGTTCCAGAGGGAACAAAGCTGGCCCCGGTGATATGGAGAGGTGCAATGGAGCAGAACTGAGAGGCACAGAATGAAATAAGGCAGCGCGTCATGCGCCGCTGACGTCATGCGCCGTGGTAGCATACACAACGTCCTCCTGGAGGTGATGGGAACACGCCTCACCATTTGAGTTACGAGTGGTTTGGTCCTTCATTACAGGATAAACTCCTTCCTCCTGCGAGGAAGGGGAGAAATGGTACATTTTATTCAGAAGGATTCAAGTATAAAAATATTCCATGATTCCTATATAAATACACACATATGCAGAATTTCCTATTATGGAGATGCTTCATGTTCACTGAATGAGCTGTACTGGTCCATTCAATAAAATCAAAGCTTTGACCTGGTTATTCCTCACTAAAGAAGGTGCATTTTCAGTAGCTAATTGATGCCGTTGAGTGGCTTTTCGTACGCACGTTATTCTTGGATCTTGGGCTTTTCTTGTGCCTGCCCTTGTTTCTCCCAGGACTGGGGACAACAGTGCAATAAATTTGAAGCGTGTAGTCACAAGACCTTTGTCTGACACCTGGGTCTTCCACTTGGCTCTGCTTCTTGCTGGCTGCATGACCTTGGGCAGATCACTGAACCTCTCTGAGCCAAAGTTTCTTTGTCCATACAGTGACAATGGTTGATGTAATGATTAAAAATGAGATAATATACATGAGAGTGCTTTGTTAAGCTATAAGCACTCTACAAGCGTTAGGTGTAATTATTACTCTGGTTAGAAGGAAGTGAAAAGAACTTGAGGATTTTCACCACGGTGGTTGTATGTGTGGTTACATTTCACCGCTTTTAAATTTCCATCATGCAGGGAAGGATCTAGCCCACACCTTTCTTCTGTGTAGACAAATCATGGTAAAGCCCTCCTGGGCCCCATCACCCTCACTCTGTCGCTTCTTAGCCCTTACCCAACCTCCCTTCTTTTGTGGTTGTCTGTGTACATTATGGCAAATAATTAATTGTAAATGATGGGAAATCAGTCTGCCAGGCTGCCGTGGAAACCGCTGGATTCTTTGCTGTTTCTTTTAGACTCATGCATCTTTTTGCACATGTGGGCTTCACGGTGCCAGGGCTGACCTGACCACCGAGTGTCATCGGCACATGTTATAATCAGGGTCCTTGGTGGCACCTTTTCTGCCACATGTTGGCTGAGTGGATGGGTGAGAGGGTTGACCAAAAAGTGGCTCAGGCATTGGGGGCCTTGCTCAATGACTGCAGATTCGGTGAGCTTCCCAGAGGAGTGCTTCCGAAAGTGTGAATGAGTCACTCAGGTTGTCAGTGAGGGTGGGCATGCGAGTGCTGGCATGCCCGGGATAACTTCGAAGCCGGGAGATGGGTTTTATGCCATCTTGCATCAGCAGGGTGCCAAGAGCAAGCTGCCAGGTCCCTCTATACGACACCCCTGAAATATACTCATCTCTTGAGCAAAACATCTGGCTTCTGCAACTACTCTCCCTCCCCACGTCTTGCCTATTAAACAGCTCTGAGGCCATGGTAGAAATTCTCCCGTGTCACACCTGATCATCAGTGACTACTCGGTGAATGAGTGGTTTGACCCTGTAAGTCCTTGAAGAGGTGACAGGAGGTGGACTAGGTAAGAGGGAGGAGAGACAGACGTGAACCTTACAGGAGGTGGAACCCAGAAGGCTGGCAGTGGCATCGCAAGAGGCCATTTAAGTCATGTGACAAAACAATGCAAGGAGAATTCAGTTCTTTTTCAATGCAGGTTAATTGACCTGAGGAATGGAGAGAGAAACAGGAAGGTCAGATAGGAAGAATAAGAAATTGACAAGAAAACCAGTGCCAGAGTCTTTGAGTTCTGGGGGCCTGGGGTGCTCCGGGCATGGAAATTTCTCTGAATCAGAGGGACTTAGACTAGGAATTTTTTCCTCAGAGAATGAGGCATCCAAGGAAATAGCAGGGGCTTGAAGGGTGGGAAATGGAGCACTTTGGATCATGTCTGGCTGTGTTCCAGGCTTTGTCCTAAGTGGGATTTTAAGGAGTGAGTTTGTTAAGCACTTACTACTTTCCTCTCTCCTTTTCCCCATTCACCATTTATCTCATTCTTTCCTATTCTCACCCCTCTGATGTGCAGCCTTCTGCTCATTTAATTTTTATAAAAATGAATGGTTTCACATTTCCTGTTGTATCTCCCTCCTAAATCTTTAAATCCCTTGGTAATTCGTGGATCTCCAGCTAGGGGAAAAAAAAAAAAAAAGGCAGAATTGCAACCAAGGAATACATGGTATGGCATTTTCTTTGAAACAGGTATTTCTTTGCATTTATCAGAAAGGCAGTGTGCTCAGGGCAGCTCCGAGAGAGGCTGGGGGGTAGGTGCCCCCAGCCCCTTCACAGATTTCCATCAGTTATACCTCCCTGCCCCAACATGCGTCACCCCAAATAAAGACACACACTAAACGCTGACTCTGCTACGCAGTGCAGCCTCGGCACGGCTCCTGAAGCCCTACCGTCCAACCGGACTGTCAGCTCCAAACGCCTCTGTGCGGAAACCCCGAGCCACCGTTGAGAGTAGGGTGGCAGTCAAGGGCTGTGACTGTGAAAGCCAAAATCGTGTTCTGCCCACTGCTAGCTGTTTGGACATAGGCAATTATATAACCTCTTAGAACCTCAGGCTCTCCTTTTAAAGCAGGGTCATAATACCTTACGGGGTCAAGAGGGAAGGAAATGCCTTATGGCACTTGGCATAGACATATACATATACATATGCACACAGGGACCCCTTTTCACTTCAGCCTGCAAATGGGCCTCACGCTTCCACAGTTACTTCATTCAGTCCTCCCAGCAATCCTGGGGTGGTGGAGACTCTTGTACAAGTGAAGACACTTAGGACTTGGGAGATTGTGGTCTGAGTCTGTGCAAAGGCGGCAGAAGAGGACGTGGAAGATACATTCTAGGTGGAGGGGCGGGGCGAGGCGGAGGGTGTTTATGGGGGAGAGGCCTGGTTTTCTTTGGCTTGGGATCTTGCGTGGCCTCCCTCGGGCCTTGATGTCTCTAGCTGGAGACGCAGCCAGCCACGCGAGATAAGACAGGACCCCCGCTGGGCTGGACTGTGTTCTCGGAACAGGAAACTTTCTGAGAGCACAGCAGAGCAAGTGGAAATTTCAGCTTCATGTGCTAAGAATAGATCTGTGGGGAAGATGATTTGATGTAAGCAGATGAACAAAAAGAGAGGGAGGCCAGGCCTGGGGAAACAGTACACACCTGCTTTTATTATTCTTGCTGTTGTTCATCCCCATCGGGTTACCTGCGATGCAGGCTCCTTCCTCCACCCTTGGGCATCCCCTGGAGCTTCTCTGTTGTCCTGCTGTGTCTCGGGCAGCCCTTAGCCCGAACAGAGAAGTGGGGAAAGGCAGGTGGACAAAGCCAGAAGGGACCAGGAGAGGGACTTTCTAAAAGGAAAGGATACAAAGTAATGTGGAAGACAAGATAGTTGAGAATCAGTTGCAAGGTACAATAAATGCTGAACATTTCGTGCATAATTTGAGTAATTAATGTTCCAGATGGGAGAACAGTTTTATATCCTGACTCATATTTTCTAAAGGTTCAGAGCCACTCAGTAAACTGTTTCCTGAATTCCTGTCATCACTGGCTGGATCCCAAAGTACCACACATGGCATCACTTCATTTAGACATGGTTTCCAGGTGGCTTAAAAACTTTTTTTTTTTTTTTTTTTTAATAAATGAAGTGTTTTTTCCCTTAGGCCAGAGTTCCCGACCAGTGTGCCATGAATGGGTTCCAGGTGTGGCTCAGGTGTGGCTGTCCTCGGCCCTCAGGGCTGCCGGATTCCCTTCCCCTGCGGCTCAAGACCGCTGGCCCCTTGGGGGTCCTGGGAGGAGGCCTGGGTGCAGAGGGCAGCTTCCATGTTGGGGTGGCAGTTCAGACGATAACCGTTGAAGTCCTGGGTTAACATCTGTGTGGGTCAACATCTGGGTTAACTCTTGGGAGAATCTTCCTTAAGATACAGGTTACCTCTCTGCCAATACAGTCCCCAACCTGCCCAAGTGGGAGAGGAAAGATCCAGCTCAGCACTTGCAGGTTCACTTTTCAGACCTCCCTTGAAGAGTGCCCGGGCCCTGGGTGGCACCTCTCTCTGGCCCACAGCAGACTTGAGACCTCTTCTTTCTCTCTCCGACCCCTACATTCTTCTCTTTCTTCCTTCTTCTTCATAACTGAACTATTTAACACGGTGTTTAAAGGCATGCCTGGCTGCCTCGTGGAGATTCAGAGTTGCCATGGCAATGTGGCCTGTTTCTCCAAATTAGGACATATTCCTGCTGCCTTCTTTTCTTTTTTTTTTTTTAATGTGGTATGTTTTCTCTCTCACACAACTCCTTGGCTTCCTTAAATCCTTCCCTCTCTTTCTCCCCCAAAATGCTAATTTAAGTGCCTGTCCCCAGGACTGGCTGGGTCCCCAGCCTAAGGGGGCATTTTCCTGAGTTTCACCCTCACCCCCCCTTGTCCAACCCCATGAGGGACTGTGCCTGTGGAGGTCATTTCAGTGGCCTTCACAGAGTACTTTCTACTGGGTTCACTCCCGGCTCGGCTCCCGTTCTATCTGGGCTGAGCTAATAGCAAAAGAGTTTTTTTCTGTTTTACATAAAAGCTTCTGTGAACGGGAGGAGGTAAGATAGAGACAGCTGAAGCCGGGACGTTAAATATTCTTTCTCAGAAACGTCTTCTTAGGCACATAGTTATTCGAGGGAATGTTCACAGAACCAGGATTCCAGATAAACGAGCGTGCGGGCATCTTGTCTCTTCCCTTACAACTCATCTTAGGATCCTGGGGAAATATGAGCTTCAAATCGAGAAAGCACGATAACTGAGAGTAAGGACAGAAGTTGGTCAGGGCTTTAAAAAAGGGGGAGGGGGGCCTTCCCTGGTGGCGCAGGGGTTGGGAGTCCGCCTGCCGATGCAGGGGACACGGGTTCGTGCCCCGGTCCGGGAAGATCCCACATGCCGCGGAGCGGCTGGGCCCGTGAGCCATGGCCGCTGAGCCTGCGCGTCCGGAGCCTGTGCTCCGCAACGGGAGAGGCCACAACAGTGAGAGGCCCGCGTACCGCAAAAAAAAAGGGGGGCAGGGGGAGGTATTCCTTTCCTTCAGGATGTTTTTCTGCTCCATAGATGGTAGACAGCTCTTCGAGCCACTTGAATTACAGCCTGTGATGCAAATGGAGAAAGAAAGAGAATAGGGGAAGGGACACAGACTTAACTCTCCTTTTCCTCATTTCCATTCCTGGTGCTCTGTCCTTGGCACATAAAGGTCAGTAAGAGAAGGTTCCTTTGGCCCGTGCTTGGAACAGAGGTGCACAGACGTGGCTGCACTTGGGAATCACCTGGAGAGTTTTAAAAAATACAGGTGCCTGCATCCCACCCACAGAGTCTGATGTAATCATTTTGGGGTGCACACAAATGTAATTTTTTAAACCCTCCAGGTGATTGTTATGTGTAACAGGTTGAGATTTACTGGCCTAGCTGGGGATTGTTTGGCGAAGGCAGTGATCATGGCTTCCGCACACTTGGCTGTAAAGTGGCCATCTCTGAAATCCTTGGGGGGAAAATGGCACATAATTCGCAGATTTAGTTCAAACCTCCCTCTCCCTCTCTGCATATCGCTTTTGAAAATGCAAGGTCCTCGTGAAACATGACCATTCTTTGACCTGTGAAAGGGGTGAAGGGAGAACACCACTGCAATTAGCCAGGTAAACAGGCAGGAGCTGTCCCAGGGTCAAGGTCTGCCAGCTGATGGGGAGTAACAAGATGGGAACCCAGGCAGAGTCAGGGGTGCCTCATGTGAGGGTCCACGGGGGGACATCGTGCACTCTGGTGGTCACTCAGGTCGAAAGATTATGCTCTTTGTGGTGCGCGTGAAACAAACATGACTTGGCATTTTGATTTGCGTCTGGAACTTGACCTAAAGCTGCTGATGGAACTTCCTATGGAGGGTTTCTTCTAGTTCGAGACACTGTCAGATAGAAAAGGTGTGTTTTCACCTTGCTCTCTTTTCTTGCCTTTACCTGTGGGCAGAGGACGTGTTAGGAAAAAGCAGCAAGCCTTCAACTCGCAGAATTTAGATCACATTCAGGCAGCGTCAGTACAATGACCATCAGTTTTTTTTCCCTCTGTGATTTCCATGAGGAAGGAACCATGGGGCTGTAGGAAGGGCCTGATACCTCTTTGTCATCGTGAGCTGTGATGCTGTGGAGCAGTACCTTATCCTCTGGGGGCCTCATCTCCTCCTCTGTAAGAAGGGTAGGAATGGGGGTGAGATGGGGCCGTTATAGCCTCTTCGGTTCTAAGGATGTTGTTTCCATCAGTCTCACCTCAGCACCTGCCATTTGCTCAAAGTTACCTAGCAGGTGGCCACATGGCGACAGCCCCCATCTTAGATCAGGATGAGAGATATGCTAGAAGAGAGGGGTTCCACAGTTGGAGAATCTTGGGCTCAGGAGTCATTCAGAAAAACCAATCAGAAAACAACTGAATTTATGGGCTTCCCTGGTGGCGCAGGGGTTAAGAATCCACCTGCCAATGCAGGGGACATGGATTTGATCCCTGGTCCGGGAAGATCCCACATGCCGCGGAGCAACTAAGCCCGTGCGCCACAACTACTGAGCCTGCACTCTAGAGCCCACGAGCCACAACTACTGAGCCCACGTGCCACAACTGCTGAAGCCCACGTGCCTAGCGCCCGTGCTCTGCAACGAGAGAAGCCACTGCAGTGAGAAGCCCATGCACTGCAGTGAAGAGTGGCCCCTGCTTGCCGTAACTAGAGAAAGCCCACGCACAGCAACAAAGACCCAACGCAGCCAAAATAAATAAATAAAATAAATAAATTTCTATAAAAAAAGAAAACAATTGAATTTATAACAGTTTTATAACAGAATTTATAGTTTATAATATTCTCAGCTAGTTTAATGAACTGGATTTAGGAATCAGGGAAGAGTCATAGCGTAAAATTAGAACAGGAAAAAGGCCAAGGTTCTGAGGAGACAGAAAGGAAGAATGTTCTGAGGCCCATGGTGGCTGTCCTAAGGCAGGTTCTAGTGTGTTAATCCTCCTTGTAAGGACCAGGATTGGACAATGGGCCTAACGATGCTTACGTTTGAGTGCCTACAACCCTCTGAACGGATTGATTGAAATTGTGGGATGTCTTAGTGCTTAGCCATCTTCCAAGGTCAGATTTATGGTAAGTCCCTGGGTCAACACAGATCCACGTCACCTGTCTACTTTCAATTCAAGACATAATCGTTTTTAATACCATACCGTATGCCAAGTGCCATGCTAGGCACTGTTTCCAAGAAGCACACAATCCCAGTGATAACTATAACTTTAACAATGACCATTTGTATACAGAGTCCTCGTCCCATTATCCCATTGTCTTCTGTACCATTTATTCATTCATTTATTTATTCCATAATTATCCACTGAGCACCTGTTTTGGACGTTGTAGGCCTTGGGGTTACAGCGGTGAACGCAAAAAGACACTTTCTTCATGCAAGTTGCAGCTGAGCAGGTCATTAAGTAATCACAAGTAAACTTAAAACTCCAACTGTAGTAAGTACTAGGATGTGAGGTACACAGTGCTGTTCCTCTGTGCATTTTGCAGAGGTCAGGGTGGCATCGGGATGAGTAGTGCCAGCTGGGCATAGAGGGGAGGAAGGAGCATTCCAGGCAGAGGAGATAGCACGTGCAATGGCTGTGTCAGAGGAGGCTGCATGGCCAAGTATGAGAGTCTGAAGAAGGCCAGTGTGGCCAGAGCTAAGGAATCAGGGATACAAATAGCTACGACACAAGACAGGACACGATTGCTGCAGACAGAGAGATTTCTGAGCTTTGTGATGGAGAGAGCACACCTGGTGGGGCACAGCGGGGAACCTCTTCACGAACTCCGTGAACGCTGATCTGGTGAATAAAAGCATCGTCTTTGGACAAGGGCCTTGAAGGAAAGGTAGGCTTCCTGTAAGTGGAGATGGAGTGGTGGGAAAAGAGGCAGAAGTCCCTCTCCTCCGTAGAGGCTACGGAGCACAGCCTGCCTGGGAGGAACAGCAAATATCCATTATGGCTATTTTGTAAGGTAGATATGGGGGGGAATAACAGAAGGTAAGGATGATAAAAGGTGGAGAACTGACTTTATTCTTTGGGAAGCAACACAGTTTTGAACACAGGAAGCTCAATTTCACTGACATCAAAAAATTCAAATTCAAGCTATCATGAGATACTATATTTTATCCATCAGAGTGACAGTTTTTTCTGCATTAAAGTGCTTAGTGTTGGTGAGAGTACGGGGAAATAGACACTTGCATAAATTCATCGTAAAAATGTAAACCAGAATGACCTTTTTGGAAGACAGTTTGGTAATAAATGCCTCAAAAATATGTGTATACATTACAGCTGTTCAGCTTATAGAAAATGACCCTCTGACAATGCAAAAATATTTATCTGAAAGTTGGTTATCAAAGCGTTATTTATCATAGTGATTTGAAACATTTTACATGTTAAGTGATGAGCTACTTAAATTATGGTATAGAGGCTAAACAGCCATTAAAAATTGAATTATAGAAGACAAGATTAATGAAATGGTAAAATGTTATATTCAATAAATGCATGAAAAAAGCTGTTGTAATAATTAGTCAACAAATATTTGTTGATTCTCTACTGTGTTCAGGACACTGTATTTATTATGATATGCAGGGGATGGCATGTAAATAAAAGAGACAGACCCTACACTCTAGAAGGTTCTATCCAGTGGAGATGGGGGTGCGCTCTGAAGGTTTTACCCAGTAGTGGTATGGTGGAGTGTACTGTCTGGAAGACGAAGTCCAGTGTGGTGTGTGTTTTGCTGGGGGTGTAGAGTGAACTTAGGAGGAGCCCATGTTTGTAAAAATGAATATACTGTGATGATGTGAGCAATGGAAAAAATGTTCATCTCCAGACACCAAAAGCAATAAGTTATGATCTCTGAATGAAGACAACAGAGATGATTTCAGTGTTCTTCTGTATGTTCTTTATAATTCCCCAATTTCCCACAATTACAAGATATAATAATACTCTTACAATAAGGATACACACTTATAAAAAAGACAGGTCTCAGGAAAATTGCTAAATTTTCCTGGACTCCATGTTTGTTTGTGAACACCACCTTTCTTTAAGTTTGTTCCCCTACTGCTAATGGCTGGCACCAATAAATGAAAATAAAATAACACAAACCTGGCCCCCAACCAGGAACACTCCCCCATCCCCCGGCATATAGCATATATTTTGGAACAAATACATGCAAGTCTTCTCTTATAAAGCAAGTTCCCCCCAAACCCTATAGAAAACGAATGCAAAGCAGAGTACTGCTTATTGAATTTATTTTAGGCCTGCTGACTTGTTTCTCTTAAGCCCAGATCACTTTTTGTTTCTGGATGTGTCAGTACACAGTCTTTCTTTATAAGGTTGAGTAGGAAAAGAGACTAAAACCGTTTAACTAAGGAGACGGCCTGGCCTGGCGTGGGGCAGAGAGAGGGGCCTGCAACTTTGGTCTGCGGACTGGTGGCAGAGGCAGTTGTGAGGGGCAGTCACTGGGCTCCTCCACACGGACCCCTGTGCTCCCTTCTCCCGTCCTTGCCTGTTCGCAGCGCGCTGCCCATCTCCTACTCGATTTCAACCCCTTTCAGTCCATCGCATTTACCCAATGTTGCTGTGCCCGGGCGTCATGCTGCCCTCACCCTCCCTCTGTCCTTGGCTTTACCCACCGCTCCTGTGCTTTCTTGTCCCTCAGGCCTGAGCTGGCATCTCCAGTGGCCAGAAAGGGTGTTTGTTGGCTCCTGTTCTAGAAGAGACGATCACCAGCAATTGGTATAAACTCTGGAAATTCTCTCACCTCTGACACTGTCTTTGGGGGCAACTTTGAATTTACTTGCACTTTGATAGGGAACCAGAAAATCAACTCACTCACCTGCAGTTTTCACTTTAAAGCTGTGACGGGTGTGTGGGGAGGTGATGATGAGCATGACGGTATTTACAGTGGGACTTTCCTGCTGGGCTCTGTTCTTTTCTTGCAGGAAAAGGATTCTTTAAGCAGGGATATCTGGGCAGGACTGTTGCCTGAGTTTTAAGCCTTCCTCAGTGGAGAAGACGGCTTTTGGTCTATATGGCTTATACTGTCCTGTAGCTTAGTTTCTTAGATTGGGGAGATATATAGATAGATGGATTTATCTATCTATCTATCGATTTATCTATATTATCTATTTATGTATATATAGCTCCCCAATCTATGTACATATATTTTAATTTAATTTTTAATTTTTTTCCTTCTTCCTTTGATAAGGTGTTATAAAGGTAAGCTAATGCTAGTGTTTGCTCCAAAGAAGATGAAGGCATTTGTTTTTTCTCCAATTATATTCTCTGTAGTTTCTCTACAACTCTCATTTCATTAGGAAATGAAAGACATGCTCTCTTTGGGTGTTTGTACAGGATCATAAAGCTAGAAGTCATATGTCAAAAAAGTGTATTCCTCAAGGTAGAAGCCTAAGTTAGCCTAGTTTGTTTCAGTTTTTGCAAGACGGATAGTTTTCTTATCTGTGTCTGTGTTAATGAGTTATAATCCAAGTCACAAAAATAATGGAATTGGGTCATAACCCAGGGCATAAGAATGAGCTGACTGACTTGGCCCTGCTCTGGTTTGGGCCTCTTGCTGAGCTGTAATCTCTTACCTTAGGTAATGCCTTCTTTAAGGTTCCTTGCTTTTGTCAAGTATCTTTTATGTGGGTGTCTTAAGGGACTGTGGCTTGTTGACAGACCTCAACCATTTTCTGATCACAGGGTGACAGATTTGCCATCTCTTGTCTGCCAGGGAGTGGGTGGGTCTCAGGTGCTTTGAGAGTAGGTTAGATCCACCACACACACTCTCGTGTCTCATCCCTTCCCTCACTGCCCCCCGCCACTCGCCAGCACTCCACATCCCTTCTTCACGCCTGTACCTTCCCACAGCATCTTGGAAAGAGGGAGGGGGGACACCTTCTTTGAGGTGACCCCTTTCTTTCAGACAGGGTGCTATCACAGAGCCGCCACCGCGTAAGTGTGGAAAAACTACTTTGGTAAAGGGACTCCTCCTCTCCTGCCCTGAGTTCAGGAATAGTCTCATCTGAGACACAAAGAGAAAGGCTACTGAAACCTGGCAGGTGGACTTAGCAGGGCTGGTGTTCTCTTACCTCCTACATCTCCCTCTTAGAGACTGGCATCTCAGAGGATTCTGATTTTAATTCAGATAAAGATCAGTCTCAAGTATTCAACCAGGACCTGGTGAAATCTGCATCATCCTCAGATCTCAAATCTTTCTGTTAGGCCAGGACTGCAGATAATGAAGCAGGAATGGATGTGTTGAAAGAGCAAATGGAAAAGAAAGGGTGTCAGCATCTCCAAGGGCTTAGTTCCCTCTCTGTGTTTTCTCTTTCTCTAGACCACAATCTGCTCTCCGTGTTCTAAATTCTAATTTAAAATGAACAGTATTATTTATTCAACAGATACTTATTGAATGCCCAGTATAGGCATGTACTCTTATAGGTGATGGATATTCAGGAGTGAAGAGACTTGTCTCAGGGCTCATGGAGTTTACATGTCCCAGTCTTGGAGATGGTCAGATAACGCATCAATGAACACAATAATTTCAGATAGTGGTAAGTTCTATAAAGAAAATAAAAGGGAATCTTTTAACGCAAAGTGGCTGGGAGAGTAGCTAGCTTAGATTGAGTATTCAGTGAAGATACTGAGGAGGTAAAGTTTGGACTGGGATTAGCTGACGAGAGGCCACCTATGTGAAGATCTATGGTAGACACACCCTAGAAAGAGTTAGCAGCAAGGATAAGGGCTCTGATGAGGAATTATAGAGAATAAAGAAGGCGAATGTAGCTGGAATGGAGTGAGCAAAGGATGATTAGTAGGATTTGAGGTCAGAAAAAACAAACAGGCATCAGATCATGTACATCCTTATAGGTCATGATAAAGACTTTGGGTATAATTCCACACGTAATATGAAGCTATTGAAGGTGTCTAAGCAGAGACAAGACGGTATAATTTAATATCAAATATAAAAAGTATGAGACTTTAACTTCCAGTCATGAGGGGGTAAGACAACCTAGAATTAGCGCCCCCCCCGCCACCATAAACACCTAGAAAATTGAAAGGGGAAAAGGAGGTGGCTAATTTTAGACATTGGAAAATAAGCAGCACAGGACTGTTCTTCCTGAGAAAAAGGAAGTCAGGTTATCCTAGGCCGTTTACCTGGAGATAATTCCATGACTGAGGCACAGGGAGGGGTGATCTGAGTAGAGCTGAGCAATCTCACTGAGGTAAGAAAACAGAGGTCAGACTTTTGGGAGGCTGGGCAAGATTTTTGTGGGACAGAACACCCAAAATGAGCAAGAACTCCAGAAGTATGCATAGGGCTCCTCTTGAGTCTTTGTCCAAATATCAATCTGTGCACATTTCAAGTGAAACTCCCCGAGATTGGATAGGAACAATTTCTGAGGAAATAACAATTATCATGGAGCTATAAGAAGAACAATCCCATGACTCCCACAGGGCCAGGGACCATTCTAGTTCCCTTAAGCCAGAGTGGAAAGACTTCACTGAGTTCAATAGAGATCTCAGATCTAATGTCTTAGAAGTGGCTTAAATTACTGTTAAAATAAGGGTTATTCTAGAATGCCATAAGAAGCAATAAACTAACCTGTAAGTAACTCCTTGCCAGAAAAAAAATTACCACATTTTTAAAAGGAATTTTAAAGTTTACCTCCCCCCACCACACACACACACACACACACACAGAACAGGAGACTATGACCTGTAAACAGGGAAAAGACCCCAACAAAACATTAGAAAGAGAGGCAGAAATAACAAAGATGTTCAAAACACCAGTAAAGGGTACTAAAAGAGCTATTATAAATATGTTCAAGGATGTAAAGGAAGATGTGAACATGATGAGAAAGAAAATGGAAGTTTCTTATACTATCTGTGTAGTGGTATAATATTATTTGAAGAAAGAGTATAATAATTTAAAGATGAATATTGTAAATCCTAGAGAAACCATCAGAACAATGATAGTCCAAGAAAAGGCAAAAAACAGAAAAAAGGAACAAAGAATAGATGTAAAAAATAGAAAACAAAGAGCAAAATGGTAAATATAGACCCAAACTTATTAATAATAATACTAAATGAAAATGGCCTAAATACTTCATTGAGAGGCATGGATTATCAGATTGGATAAAAACCAAGGCCTCCATAAGAAGTCCTCTTTAGATATAAAGGCATAGATAAGTTAAAAGAAAAAAGGTGAAACAAGATATACTATACCAGTGCTAATCCAAAGAAATCTGAATAGGCTATATTAATATCCGACAAAGTAGAATTCAGGGCACGGAACATAGCCAGGCATAAAAAGGGACATTTCATAATGAAAAAGTGTCCGTTTTTCCTTCAAGAAGATGCAACAATCTTAAATGTGTGTGCACCTAATCACTTCAAAATACATGAAGTGAACACTGATGGAACACTGATGGAAAAGAGAAATAAACAAAAATACATTTGTAGTCTGAGGTTTCAGCACTTCTCTTTCATTCATTTACAAAACAAGTATGCCAAAACATATTAAGGATATAGATGACTCAGAGAACATTATCCACCACTTTGACCTGATGGACTTTTGTAGAAAACTTTATTCAACAACAGGAGAATATACATCCTTTTCTGGTACACTAGTAATATGTATCAAGAAATGAAATAATAAAGTAAGAGGGGAAATCAATGAAATAGAAAATGGACAAATGAAAGAAAAAAATCAGTGAAATTCAAAACTATATCTTCAAAATGATCAATAAGATTGGTAAGCCTCTAGCAAGACTGACTGAGAATTAAAGAGATTAAATATAATTGCCAATATCAGTCATGAAACCAGACACCACTATAGATTCTGTAGAAATTAAAAGATAATAGAGGAGTATTATAACCAATTTTATGCTAATAAATTTGACAACTTAGATAAGTGAACAAATTCCTTGAAATACATAAAAGCATCAAAGTTCACTCTAGAAGAGAAGATAACCTAAATAACTCTGTATCTATCAAAGAAACAGAATTCCTAGGTAAAATCCTCTCATAAGGATAATGCTGGGCCCAGGTGTCTTCACTGTTGAATTCCACCAAATTATTTGAGCAAAGAATAATATAAATTCTACACAAACTCTTCTAGGAAATAGAAGAGGAAGGAACGTCTAAAAACTTATAACAAGTACTACATTTGGTATCTAAATGAGATAAGATTTTATAGGAATACTATATACTAATATTCCTCATGAACATAAAAGCAACAATTTTCAACAAAATAATAGTATATGGAAATATAGCAAGAAACAAAAAAGAGAATACATTATGTCCAAGAGGTGTTTATCACAGGAATGCTATATTGGTCTAACATTTGAGAATCAACCAATGTAATTCACCATATTGACAGAAAAAGAAGAGAAAAACCATATGATCATCTCAATAGATGCAGAAAAACATTTTGACAAAATTCAACAGTCATTTCTGATAAAAACCCTCAACAAACTGAGAATAGAAGGGAACTTCCTCAACCTGATAAACACATCTGTGAAAAACCTACAGTTAATATTGTGCTTAGTGGTGAAAGAGTGAATACTTTTATCCTAAGATTGGAAATAAGGCAAGGATGTTTGCTCTTACTGCTTCTACTTTGCATTATACTAAGTTTTGTAGCATACTAAATAAGTCATGAAAAAGAAATAAAAGCCATGCAGATGGGAAAGGAAGAAGTAAAAGTGTCACGACTATGATCTTCTATGTAGAAAATTCTAAGGGCTATAAATAAAACCACCGGAAGAAACAAATGAATTTAGCAAGGTTATAGGAATCAAAATTGATATGTAAGAATCAATAGTATTTTTATATATTAACAGAGAACAATTGGAAATTTAAGAAGTTTAAATAAAATATTATTTACAATAGCATTAAAAACATGAAATACAGAAAATGTAACAAAATATGGGTAAGACTTCTACGTTGAAAACTGTGAAGCGTTGCTCAGAACAATTGAAGACTTAAGTAAATGGAAAGATATACTGTGCTTATAGATCAAAAGATTCAATATTTATTTTAAGATTCAGGATTTTTCACCCTAACCTTTAGACTCATCTAAATCTCAATCAAAATCCCAGGGGGATTTTTTTGGTAGAAATTGATAAGTTATTATAAAAAGCTTATGGAAATTTGGAATTACAAAGGACCTATAATACCCAATAAAATTCTGAAAAAGAACAAGGTTAGAGGATTTAGACCTCTTGATTTCAAAACTTACCATACTTACAGTAATAAAGAGTGGTGTTGGCATAAGGATGCATATATAGATCAATGGGGCTCTTAAATGGACTTATATGTGCAGTTGATCTTCATTAAAGATGCCAGGGTAACTCAATGGAGAAAGAGGCTTTTCAACAAAAGGTACTGGAACAGTTGGATAACCATGTGGAAAAAGAAATGATTCTCAACCTTTGCAGGTGTCTTAAAGGAATTAAAACTAAGAATTATAGACTACGGACTTTGGGGGTCATTTATGTAAGAAAGATAGGAACTCCAGTCATCAAATCAAAATCAACAAAAAGGTTTTGTCTCTATATCAAGAGATTAGCAAATGGATGCACATTTATATATTCTAGCTGAAAATAAGACGTAAAAGGTGTAAATATTACTTGCTTCATCCAAAGTTTTCTGTCTATCCTGATCTTGTCAGATAAGAAGACTTCTACCGTAGTGACCTTGTATAGTTGTTATGAGACTTAACAGGGGTGTTGCAAACTGCTTGACATGTAGACTCTTCCCAATAAATAAAGGTTTGTTTTGATGTTACCCCATACTTTCTTTGCTATTCATCTCATTAACCTTTATCTGATTCTGTCATATTTTAGTTACTTTTCCCCATGGGCACACTTTATTTTAGCAAATAGGTTGTAAGTTCACGGGCTGTATACTTATTTGTAACCCCTACAAGCATCCCCCTTTGCCTGATACATTTAGATCTTTGACTACTGCATTACAGGCTGAGAGGGTTGAACCCCCCTACAAATGTTTTTCAGAATCTGTTTGATTGTTTGGCTCCTTTTGACCAAATCTATTACAAGGGTGGTACCATTATTTTTAACCAAATATGTTACAAGTGTGGTTCCATAATTTTTTCGTAGACTTCTCTCCCTCTCTTTTTTGCACATCCAAATTCCCTTCTGAAACCCCTGTGCTAATAATTCATAAGACTTTAGGCCCAGCCCTTTAGGAAATACAGTACAGAAAAGAGAGTAGAGAGACGCAGCAAATTAAATTGCTTTGCATCTCATTCCTTGATTTTCATTCGACTTGTTATATATGTTAAAGTTAGGACATATTTCATGGCTAGGATTGAGAATATTTATGGGTGGCTTCTTACTGCTTCATTGCCTCCCATATTTATTCTGTATAATGGAGAAAGTTAGTAATGTTTGAAGTCTTAGAAACACCAAGAAATATACTTCCTGCGTTTTACATTCAGTTGGTAGAAAAAAATCTGGCCCTGGGTAGGATGGTAGGCTTGTGATTCTTGTGAATTCAATAGTTCACTTGATTATAAGCTGTTTGAGGATAGTGGCTGTATCTTAATCATATATGGCTCCAAAGGAGCGTTTCACAGTGGCTGGTACTTAATTCTCCCTAAATGACCAAATGATCAGGGTCTCTATTACTACATGGGCCAGGATTGATCCCAGGCAAATGGTAAAAGAGGGAATGTTTGTTTTATGTTCCTTCCTACCTCTTTTTGTATGTAGCACCTTTCTTCCTCTCTGACTTCTCCTTCCTCCCAGGCACCAGTCCCTTTCTATTGCTCAGCTGGCCATTAATTAATCCCTGATAACAATTAACTGATCATTAGGTTAGCCTTTGCGTGTGATACATCTTTCAGATATTAGCATTTTAACAACATCTTCTTAAAGGCAGAGGGGTACATTTCCCAGTTCAAGTCTGGGGCCAGGAATGACCTCCACCAAGTATATGGTATGCATAAGAGAGGAAGAGAGGCCTTCCTTCTGGAACCTTCCTTTACTGTATTGCTTAGTTTCAGGGGAAAAGAATGACTTTGCCTGAGAGTTGAAGAGACTCCATATAGGAAAAGGTATTTGAGCTGGGCCCTGAGCAGTGAACAATGGGTTTTTTCAATGGGGAGGTGTTTGGGGGTAGGGGGCAAGGTGGGAAAGAGGAGCCATAATTAAGCATTACAGGAAAATGGAACAACAGCCTGGGGAGAGATACAGAGATGAAAGAGCAGGGTGTATTTTAGGAACATGGAGTAATCTTGGGTAAATGTTGCACGGTAGGAAGTGCAAGAAGAGTGGAAAAAACAAAAAGCGAACAAAACAAAACAAAAACCAGTTTGGACTAGATTGTGAAGTGCCGTGTATATGATTCAAAGGAATTTGATCCTTACCTCAAGGTAGTGGAATGATCAAATTTCTCTTTTAGAAAGCTCTCTTTGGTAGCAATGTGAAGTGTAAATTTTTGTGGGCAGGGAGACCAGTTATCCGACTGTGGCAGTAATTAGCCAAGGGATAGTAAAGACACAGATCTGGAGAAAAAGAAAGAAAGGTTGCCTTTTAGATAATTAAAAGCATTTAGTGGCCAAGTTCTCCCTCATCCCTGTTCCTTTATTCATGAATCCAGTCACCATTAATCTGGCCCCCTAATGTAGGCAAGCATTGTGTAAAAAACTTGAGAAATAAAAAGGACATGGCTTCTTCCCATAACAAACTAAAAATTTAGTAAGAAAGTTTGGCATTTAAGAATTAAAATGCAGTATGGTGACTACTATAGCAGAGGTAAGCAATGTGTGCTGTTGGTATACAGAGCAAAAATGTTTCTAAGAAGTTCCATGAGGGTAAATTTACTGTTTTACTCAAGGTTATATTCCTAGCACTTAGTTGAGTTGAAGAACCTACTAAGTGCTTAATGTTTATTGAATAAATATTTTAGCTTGGGTGGGTGGGTATATGGGTAGGGGAATGACAACTTCTCTACTTTGTCGTAGGCTAGAGAAGGGACCTTTCTCTTGGTTTTGAAAATGGAAGGGTCAAAATAATGTAGGGTTGTGTCCCTAGGTGGTGGCACTTAGGATAGCACTAGGTAGTTGGCTATGGGCCTTTTTTCCTCTTTTCTCTTGGGATGTGGATTATTTGGGGGGGACTGTAAGCCTCTGAGAGCTAGCTACCCAGAGTAGGGTCAGAATAGCTCTGTTTGTTCCCCTTTGTTAGCCCTTGGGATTTAATAAAGTTTTTTTTTTGAAAGTTCTTATAAGGGAAACTAAAGGAAAGGCTTTGTCCACAGTTGGCCAGAGATTTAAGGAGAGAAATATTCACCCAGGGCCAGGAACCAAAGTAGGAGAATCCAGTGAGGAAGGCGAAACCTCAGGGCAGGAAGTTTATGCTGCTTGTTGCTTGCTCCTGTTCGCCAGAAGAATGTCCATTTAATTCTCAGTTCTGGAAATTCTGGATTTCATTTATTAAGGGAGGTGGATTGAGTCCTGATCTCTTAATTGCAGGGGAGAAATCCAACATATGCTGAAGAACAAAGCATTTTCTGTAGTTCAGTTATGGTAAAAACCTGATTTAATGTAAATTCATTTGGCAGCAAAATCTGACCTTAAAGTGATGTGAATCCATTTATAGTCTTAACTTAATCTTAAAAGTGTTCAGTTTTTATGTTTTGTGGGGGAAACATTTATGTGTTTGATTACAGGGTCTTACTCTAGACACCCCGAGGAGGGTGTTATGTAATATTCAGGAAATGAATATTAGTTTTTAACTTTTGAAAAATTTTAAATTATCAAGCACATCCTGCTCCTAGAGTCTTAGATGAAGGATTGTGGATTTATATTTCCTTTCAGAGATTAGTGAAGGCTTTTGGACAAAATGAGTGTGAGTTGAGTTTTGCAGATGCATAGAACCTTTTTTTGCTTCTCAGCTGGAGGTGGTGTTATCTCCTATATTGGTTTGCTAGGGCTACGATAATACACACCACAGACCAGGTGGCTAAACCAATGGAAATTTACTTTATCAAAGTTCTGGAGGCTGGAAATCCAAGATCAAAGTGTCTGCAGGTTTGGTTTCTCCTGTGGCCTCCCTGCCTCGCAGATGGCTACCTTCTTCCTGTGTCCTCACATGGCCTTTCCCCTTTGGGGCATGTCCCTGTTGTCTCTGTGTGTCCAGATCTTTTCTTCTTATAAGGACACTGGTTGTATTGGATTCGGGCCCACTCTAATGGCCTCATTTTAACTGAATCAGCTCTTGAGAGGCCCTGTCTCCAAATACAGTCATCTTCTGAAGTGGCGGGTGGAGGGGAGGTTAGGGCTTCCACGTAGGAACTTTAGAGGGACACAGTTCAGCCTATAACTTGCCCATGGGCTGTCTGGAAATAAATGTGTGGATGTACATTTCAGAGGTTACATGACTGTAGGGTGTTACTGTCACAAGGGAGAGGGGCTAGGGCTGGTGAACAGCCTGTAGTATAAAAGAGAGCCCCCCAGAAGGCCGACCACTCTGGTGTGGAACACAGAGGGAGGAGCTGAAGAGAGGCTTGGACCAGCCCCTGGGATGGGGTGTGTCAGGATGGTCCCATCTTTGATGGGAAATTGAGGTCTGGCAGTCTTCAGGGGATGAATGTTCTTTTCTTCAAACTGCTGTCCACTCTCCCCTCTCCACACCCTTTTTTTGGCTGGTTCCCTCAGGCAGCATTTCTGGACTCTGTGAAGCAGATGTCATGAGGAAATGGATTTAAGTACATGAGGTTTGGATTGGAGTGTGGGCTCCTTAGTCTCTAGGAATAATGAGAATTGGACACTTTCTATGTTTCCCCAACTCACCTGTGACTCTTAGACTGAAATAGCAACCCCCCACCCGCTTTAAAATAAATCCTGCCTTGCCTCTAGGCTTGCGGTGTTATGAAATAAGATTGCATGTAGAGCTTAGCACAAGTGCTCAAAAGCCAGGGCAGGAATTAGTGCCTGGAAATGTGCCTTTGGCATGTGTGGTTGCTGAGGTCTTCCTGGAATGGCCTTTGGTTCGAGAACGTCCCTGTTCTTTCCCACTGGGTCCTTTGCTCCTTCCTACCCTTTGGTAGAAACGGAGGGATTGAGACTGTTCAGTCCCTTTCACGTTTAGAACACTGAAATGCTTTACAAATATTATCACGTTCATTAGAGCCAGCGTAGGTTGTTAATTAAATTATAAACCAGTGCATCACACAAATGTTAAGAGTAACAGCAAAATGAATCTCTTTCATAGGCATTCACTGCCCAGACAGTACTCCATTTATGTTTTCTTGAGTCATGCTGAATTATTCAGTCTTCTTTTTACAATTTTCAACATCCAGGAGAAACAGGAAAAAATAAAAACTGTAGCAATTATCACTACAATACACAAATAAAAATGAATAATTCAGAACTCCTGTGTTATTTTACTCCCCCTTGTCTAACCCTGACTGATCCGGGCTTTGCTTTCCATCTCACAGTTCTCAGCAAGGCAGGCAGAGGAGACTTTTCAGGTGAAGAAATAAAGACATAGAGCATTTTAGTTATTTACCCTGAAGAAGCATTCCTGAGGCGCTGGAAACTCACGGCCAGACTTTCATCCTCTCTGCATATATATGTGCACTCTTCCTACTCTTTACTCATGATCGGCTGATGCTGAAGGGGTTCAAAAACAATCACCGGGCTTCCCTGGTGGCGCAGTGGTTGAGAGTCCGCCTGCCGATGCAGGGGACGCGGGTTCGTGCCCCGGCCCGGGAAGATCCCACGTGCCGCGGAGCGGCTGGGCCCGTGAGCCATGGCCGCTAAGCCTGCGCGTCCGGAGCCTGTGCTCCGCAACGGGAGAGGCCACAGCAGTGAGAGGCCCACGTACCGCAAAAAAAAAAACCCAGAAAAACAAAAAACAATCATAGCCCCATCTTTCCCCATCAGCAGTTTTTGAAGCCCCCCTTGACTATGTTTTCTCTCAACAATTTTATCAGGAACTGTAGCTTCAGGCTCTTCTCAGGTGTAATGCTTTTATGCATCTGTGCATTACACGTGTGGCAAGGTCAGGGTCCCAAGTTCATTTTATCAGGTGGAGAAAGAACTGAAAACAGGAAGAGGATTCTGAGGGTCCCAGGTGCAGTTCCCCGGCTGGGCCAGGAGCCATCCTGCCGTGCTCTGTCAAGTTCCCGAGCATCTGCTGGCTCCCAGGCCTCCTGAGCTCCCAGCTGCTCCTGGTCCATGGGCATCGCTCCAGCTCGGCTAGAGGGCACGTCACCCAGCCAGATTCCAGCCCCGTGCACTGCTGGCCCGCTGTCACTCAGCCCTCAGAGGGACCGGAGAGGGGGCATGAAGGATACAAAGCTTGCTCAGTCACCCGTGCTTCCTCCTGTTGGAATTGTCTACCGGATTCCAGAAGGCCATTTCTGAACTTTTATTCTACTTTCGAAATCATGACCAAGGGATGGAGACTGAGAAAAAAATCCTACCAAACCTCCAGTTGATCTCCCATGATAACGATTAGGGGAGAGGCTCTTGTACATCCTAACAGTTAATTAAATCCTTTATATTTGGACACTGGCATTCCAGGCAGACAAAAGAGGATAAAAGAACCCCCTGCATGAGATTAGTAAGCCCATCTTTAATACGCCACTTGTCAAGATTTTTACTTTTGCAATTTCAGGTTTAGGGGTTTGAGCCTTTTGGTTTTTATTCTTCTCTTTTTTATCTACCACCTCCCTCCCACCCCCAGTGAAAGAGGAAGAAACATCTGATTTTTTTCTTCATTCAAGGATATTAATGTATATTAATATAGCCAGGCAAAAGCCCGGTTAGGGCCCCGCTTTCTCAAAATACCCCTTAATCATTTGTGAGGGGTTGGGGGCATGTGATACGGAGGTGGATGTTAGAGCAAAAAAGGGAGAGATGCTTCAGTTTCAGAGGGCCTGGAGGCAGAGTCACAGAGAGCTGTTTCCATGGCAGTGCTATGGAAACCAGGCTCTGCTGCTCACTCCTTCCCAGAGTAGAACTTCCATGCTTCATATAGCATGGGCTCCAAAAAAGTCTGCCGGCCTCTTACCTGAACTGTGACTTTAACCTTGTTACCTCATTGTAACCTATCGTTCTGGCCCCTTATAAGTGGAGGAAAATGGGAAAGAAAATAGGAACCTAGTCCAAACCACTGGTGGAAACTCTAAACCTAAAATCTTCTGTGAATTTTCCAGTAGGATGGAGAGAAAAATTCGTTTTACCATGTGTCGGTTGTCATATCCATATGCATCCACTTTTCTGGGTTCCCTTTTATAGCACTGTCAAAACCCGTAGTATTACAGGTGTCAGCTCCTTGTACCTATTTTTTTCAGAATCTGTTTGGAGTTAGGGACCTGTCATCTCTTACCTCTGGCCACAGATGGTGGTCTTAGCCTTCATATGACTTGTATGTGTAAACTGATTTTCACAAATGGGGACCACATGACAGACCATGGATGATTCTTCTTCGCTCTGCAAACACCTCTCCCATGTACGCACCGCTGGCCGTGGGTTTGTGGCATCATTTCATACATGGAGAACTACAGCTGTGTGTGTGTGTGTGTGTGTGTGTGTGTGTGTGTGTGTGTGTGTGTGTGTGTTGGGTCTCTTGACTCAGGGTATTGATTTACACTTGAAATTATCACCTACTTGTGTTCTTTTAATGGGAAGATTATTGTGTAAGGAATGACGTCAAAAGAAGCCCCTGAATACAAGTAGCAGAAGAAAGGCTAAAGTCTACAAGCACATTTTTAGAAGGAGAGACAGAAAATGCATTTATATTTTAACCCACCTTTCCACTTCAAAGATAGGCACAGTGGGCTTTCATGAACAACACCAGTCCAGATTGTTTGCATGAGAGGTTATTTTGTTAGACTTTAAAAACTGATGATCTTTTTTTTTTCACTTCTCCAGTTCTCATATTACACAGAAATATTCCCAAAGGTCCATTATTAGACTGTGACCACATCTTTTCCATAGCTTCTTCAAATGTCTCTGGTACCTATCCCCAAATCTCCCTTTTCTAACGACTCCATTTCCTTCCTCAATAAACAACCCATCCTTAATGATTTTTAATCATTTTCTGTTCCAGGAATTCGTGAATCCCAAGGTACTCATTTTATTGAGAATGATTATTTTATTCTCATAATGTCAGAAGTTTGTTCTGAATGGTGCTTAATACTAGATTCAGTTGAAACATATTCCTGTTATGTGTTTTTGATTTGAGAGGCTTTTGCCTTGTGGCTTAACCTCAGTATCAATTATATTTGACCACTGATTCGAAGAAAGGTACCTTGAGTAATGCTTAAATATTTGCTGGCCACCTAACTTTGTCACTCGTTTATTCAGCCAGTATCCATTTGTTTGTTCATTCATTCATCCTTTCATTCATTCATTCAACCACAGATGGTTCCTGTGTGCATAGCTTTGTGTCACGTATTAGTCATACCAGAGAAGCCTAAGATACATTATACAGAGTTGAACCATATGAGACTTACAGATATTCTACTGTTTTTGACCTGTAAAAGGGCAATTTTATATGCGTTAACCAAAGATAAAGGTGCAGTATAAAAAGACCTCGAAAAACAAGATTGACATTTAAAGATAGATTTTTAAAAATCCAAGAGATGAAAGTTAAGGGAAGAGTTGAAAATAGCATTCAGAGACAGGAAGAACCAGGAAATAAGAAGCCAGGCCTGCTCAGTGCTCTAAAGTTTCTGCCGTGACCAATACAGTAGTCACTAGCCACCTGTGGCTATTTAAATTTCAATTTGAGTTAGTTAAAACTAAATAAAGTTAAAAATTCAATTTCTTAATGGTATGAGCCACATTTCAAGTGCTCAATAGTCACATGTGGCTGATGGCTCTCACATTGGACAGCATAGGTAGAGAACGTTCCTGTCATCACCAGAAGCTCTGCTGAACAGTGCTGCAACATAGAGAGGGAATTGGTCATGGCAGAAAATACAGGTTAAGAGAACTTAAACTTCCTTAAGAATATCTGTAATGATAGAGAAAAGGTTTGGTGGCTTGGAGGAGGCTCTGGTTATTCACTGAAATTCTTTTGTTCTCTCCTTGGGTACTAAGCTTTGTGGCTGTTTTGTAACTCTTAGTGGCCCCAGTGAAACTGGTCCCAAATCTTAGAACATATAAAATAAGCATCACATTCAAAAAACACTTGCCTTGTAGTGATTCTCTCCTTTGCTGGCCATCTCAGCCAACCCTAATGGCAAAACATGACATGTGGAGTCGGACCTGGCTCTTCTCTCTCTTGGGTCCCTCTGGCTGGGACTGCACACTGAGGAATGAACAGGAGAGGGAAGCTCTCATTTGCCTGCCTTAATCTCTTTTATTTATATATATATATATTTATTTATTTGGTTGTGCCGGACGTTAGTTGCGGCAGGTGGTCTCCTTAGTTGCGGCATGCAAACTCTTAGTTGTGGCATGCGAACTCTTAGTTGTGGCATGTGGGATCTAGTTCCCTGACCTGGGAATCAAACCCGGGCCCCCCGCATTGGGAGCCCAGAGTCTTATCCACTGTGCCACCAGGGAAGTACGAAGCCTTCATCTCTTTTGAAAGCGTTTTGTACTTTAGGCATTGAGTTCCTAAATCCAAACACTTCCCAAGTTACCTGGAAGCCCAGGTGTTTGATCCCAGCTCTGAATCTCTGCTGTCTCCTTCTTTATGACTTTAAAAAAAAAAAAAAAAGGCCACTTTCTTATTTTGTCTAAAAGGAACCATTTGGGGGAATCCTGAAGTGACGATACATCCATGGTTTTTGCCTCTCGAGTCATTGCCCACCTTGATCTGAAGACTCAGTCAATGGAGCGTGAGGACACGTGTACACAGAGGCATAAACGCTGTCAGCCTTGAGATTTTCCAATTTCCCCAAAAGTGGGACTGTACAGCTTAATTAAAACAAGGCCAAGAAAAAAATAGAAAACATCTCGAGAAGGGTAACTTTTTTACCTGTTTTGTGAGCTTGGCCACACCCTTATTGGCTTGTATGTACTCACTTCGAAAAAGGAATGTGTTCTCAAGTCTTCACTGCTTTTACTCTATACCTTATTGAATGAATTAGCACTTAGAGGGTAGGCAGGCTTGGGTCTAAATCCTGCATAAATGACCTCTGGCAAGTGCCTTCATCTTCCCGACCTTCCTTCCATTTCCTTATTTTTTTTACAGAACCTTGCAGAGTGTTCATTCGGATGAAATGAGAGTGTGTGTCAAGCACTGGCACATAGTAGGTGCTCATTACTTTTAGCGATTATTATTATTACTTTTATTTTGCTGCTGCTGCTGTTGTGAATTGCTCTCCACCCCCCAACTTTTTATCCTCACCCTGTTCCCAACTTCCGGTACCCCGAGTCCTGGAAGTAGAGTGTTTGGGATCTACAGCATTCTCACATGCTTGCTTTGCCATCTGGTTCTCATTTTTGCGCACTCTTATTCTAGCCTTATGTCATAATTCTGATATTCAGTATTCAAATGGATGGCTCTTTAAATAGCTTTATTGCTTGGTCTTTTCTTGATTCAGTTTTACATAAAATTTCCCTAAACTTCTCAGTTGCTTACCTCATTGTAGCCTGGATGCCAGTTTACCATGAAATGCCTTTACTGATTTCTACAGCGGTCACTCTAAAGGCGAGTCCATTATCTTTTCACTCCCAATGCAAATGGTTTCATGGTTTTAAATATCGCATGTGTATGCTGGGCACCCTGATCAACATCTTTATCTTACTATTAATTTTCTTATTTCTCTTCCTCACTTCCGTTTCTTTCAGACATTGCAATTTAATCTCTTGCAGCTGCCTCAGATTTAATAGACTAAAACACAGAATTCTTTATTTCATTTGCAGTTTTTATCTGTTGGATTTTTCACTGTTCTTCCTTTATTGAATGCAAAGCACTGTGGCAGAATTTTGCTTGTGGAAAATGTTCAAAGTTGAAATAGATTCAGTAGCAGATGAGAAGAGGAAAAATGAAAAAAAATGTTATGTACAGATGAAAATAGAGGTTGGGGAGAGTCAATAGTGGAAAATGCAAATGTAACAGGTGAATAAAATTCAATCCAAATGCCTGATCCCAGAAGTTATTTCAGTCAACATTTTGTTAAGAATTTTATTCCCTCATAAAAAAAAAAAAAAGAATGCTAACATTTTCTCGAAATTTCTCCTGTTAGGCACACCCCCGGAAATGGTGCTACACGGTATCTTGCACAGTCTGGGTCTTAGCAAATATTTGTTGAATTGATTTTTATGGTTGGATAGATCGGTTAACTGAAACACTGAACCCTGCCTATGAACACCACTATATCTTAGGAGTCACAGGACGTACTACCTTTTTTCTGTGGAGACTTGTATAAAACAGTGGCCATGGCTTATGGAGCCTTTAAAGACTCTAAAGGAAGCTACAGATCCCTTTTTCAGAAAAGTATCCACAAACCCAGTTCTGCATGCAGTTTCAGGGGATTTATGGATCCTTTGAGGCCCAGTCATGAACCCCAGGTTTAGCATCCCTGCTTCCTATTCATAGGTTTTCCTGGATGTCTTCCTTCTTCCTTCTCTCCACTGAGAGATGACCTCTGTGCCCAGTTCCAAGCCAGAAGTCTTAGTGTAATGACCCACTCTCTGCCCTCCAGTTAGGCTAGTTGTGTCAGTTGCCAGAGTTTGCAGCTTCGTCTAGCCCAAGTTATTCTATTTTATGAAGGAAAAAACCTGCTCTAGCATTTGTAAGTACTATTGTCCAGAAAGTCATTGTGCAGGCATGGTGAGGACCCTTCTTGATGTTTGACCGTATTTTATGACTGTAAATAGGGCCCGTCCCTTGCGGAATGGGAATGGGATCACAGGGAGGGTTTGGTTCTCACATTGCCAACTCTAGTTTGCTTTGGCATCTTCCTCATTATCTCCTTCCCCAGTTATACATGCCCACCGTTCATTTACTGAAACGAGGCCACCGTTTCCGGCTGGTTACCATAGGTGGCAGTGGCTAATGATTAGATAAATGAATCTTGCTACTGGATCTGATAAATTAACCCTACTCTATGTGACAGGCAGCCAGTGCTTTGCTGCCCACTGGTGCATTAATCCAATTCACACAGTCAGACTTCCCTACAAGGTGGCAGACTGTTATTTGTGGAGATGTATTAGCAGTGCCGGGAAGGAGGTGAAGACAGCCTTTCTGTGACCCTCTTCTTATACAGCATGAACACCTGGCCCAGGATTTGGATGTATGGACAGAGCAAAGAAGGTGTATTATTCCCTGTTCCTCTGATCTCTCCGACGGCAGCAGCCATCAACATTTTGGGGTGTCTGTACCAGGCATTAGGCAGAGGTACAGAAGCACTGTTAAGCAGGACGCAGTGACTGTTCATTCGGGAGTGACAGGGATTACTCCACTTCTCAGGGGCTGGCACTCAGGGATGCGGGCTAGGCTGCACTCAGCAATAAGAAAATCCTTTAGAATGACCACGGATGCACTCACCTGCAATTCATTCGACAAATACGTGCTGAGTGCCCAAGGCAGGCTAGACCCTGGGGCCACTGAGCAGGCTAGATAGAGTCCCTGCTTTGAACTTACATTTTCCTGAGGGAGACAGACAGAGAACAGGTAACGCCAGATCTAACTCACGACAGAATTAAGTCCTGTGAAGAAAGGAAAGCAAGGTAAGGGGATAAAGAATATGGGAAGATGAAGAGGAGTTCATTTCGAGAAGCTGGTTGAGGGAGCTCCCGCAGAGGAGATGGCATCTGAGCGAAGGCTTGAAGGGTGGAGGGGAAGGAGGCGCTTTCTAGGTTCAGAGAGCAGCAAGTGGAGAAGCCCTGAAGCAGGAAGGCGTTTGGCAGTTGGAGAAAGAGCTAGAAGCCCCCCTGGCTGGAACAGCAAGCGGGGGAGGGGGCAGCAGCCAAGGCAGGGGCAGGCTGGGCCCACAGGCCAGGCTGAGAGGCCTGGATGCTATGCTAAGTGTGTGGAGAAGGACCGGGAGGGCTTTACGTTTACAGAAGGGCGCTCCGGGTGCTGGTGGAAGATGACCTGTTGGAGGCGGGGACACCTCAGTGGGCCCGGAGGCCGGTGTACGCGGAGGTTCTCCTGATTCAGCATTCCCGCGTAGGGCTGCGGCCCGGCTCCAGGGGGCCTCGCTTCTCTCTCTCTCCCTTTCCCTCCTTAAACCCTTTTGACAACAAACTTTCACGGTGACCAGCTAACGTGCTTAATGTTTCACTTTACAAGTTCTCTCTTTATCTTTGGCATGTCATTCGCTGTCTCAGGTTTGGATTTTAGAATTTTGAGTAATAATGATTGCTACTGGTGTTCAACGTCTCCTCTATGACCAGATGCCAGGCATATAGTAGTATATGCTTTAATCCTCGTACAAACTGTGCAAGGAAATTCTTCTTCTCATTCTACTAAAGCTCAGAGAGATAAAGTACCTCAGCCATGGCCACACACAAACGCGTGGTGGCTGGGACTTGATCATGGGCCTCTTGGCATCCAAACCTCACGGTCTTCCTGCCTCTTAGAGTTGAAGGGCATGATGAGCGTATTTGGGAAAACTTAGGAAATTGGTTTTTCTGAGATTGCTATTATTCTAGAGCAGTGGTCCTCAAGGGAGGGGACTTTTGACCCTCGGAGACATTGACAGTATCTGGTGACATTTTTGGTTGTGCCAAGTTGGGGTAGGGTGAGATACTGCCGTCCTGTGGGTAGAGGCCAGGGAGACTGCTAAAGCATCCTACAGGACATGGGGCAGCCTCGCATGAAAGAATTATCTTGCCCAAAGTGTCAATAGAGCCAAGGTTCAGAGATCCTGTTCCAGAGTTATTTTTCTGCATTCCTGATCTGTCCGTAACTTTAATCAGTATCCATCTCCTGCATCAGTCGTCACCCTGATTATGTTTCTTTGCTATTGTTCTAAGGAGAAATTGGGATGCAACTAAAGAAGAAAGACTTCTGTTGTTAAGCTGCTTTTTGTTTCACTTTGGTTAATGAGTGGTTTTCTCCCAGCACCATTTATCTATTGCTGGTGGCCTGGGCTCTAATTCTAGGGCTCAGGAGCCCCTGAGCCATTCTAATGAAATCCTGGGGCTTCTGCACTGAACTGCCCCATTGCTCCACGCTGTGCTTCATTTGGCGTGGTGCAGGTCAGGCTATCAGCACTGGAAAAAGCCCTTGCACCAGAAAGTTGTGTGAATTGGGAGCAGGTCAACCCTGACTCCCTCCTGCTACCAAATTCAAAGCGACCCCAGCAGCTGTGAGGTTGAGAACACGGTCTAGTAAGCAAATTGCCTTCTACTGGATAGCGCACACCTTCAAAGTTTAAAAATGCTGGTGCAGGGCTTCCCTGGTGGCACAGTGGCTGAGAGTCCGCCTGCCGATTCAGGGGACACGGGTTTGTGCCCCGGTCCAGGAAGATCCCACATGCCGCGGAGCGTCTGGGCCCGTGAGCCATGGCCGCTGGGCCTGCGCGTCCGGAGCCTGTGCTCCGCAATGGGAGAGGCCACAACAGTGAGAGGCCCGCATACCGTGAAAAAAACCCAAAAAACCCCAAAAACAAACAAACAAAAAAACCAAAAATGCTGGTGCACACTGATGGGAGAGACAGAATGACCTCTGTGCCCTTCCTCCCTCCCCCCCCAAAGAAAAAGTACACACATGCAGTCTTTATGGCTTTCTCAATCTAGACACTAACACAGTTCAAAGCTGCTACAGCGGATGGCCCTATGAAAGCAAGTTCTCCACACGTTGGCTTCTAATTGTACAGTGCGTGAAGTTACCCCTAGTCATCATTTGTCTCTCTAGTCATCAGAAGGTCTCTCATCATTCTGTTACTTAAAGGATAAAGGACTATGCATTATCTTACTGCTTCTTGAATTCCCCTTCAGAGGCGTGGTCCCCAGCTGGGCGGGCTGGTTGCGCCCCGACTCTGTGACCGTCTTTCCCTGGGAGAACCTGGGCGTGGAAGCCGGCGAGGGTCCTCGACTGGCTGTCCTTCTATCCGCAGCTCCTGGCACCTTTGCTTACCCTCCGACTCGCCTGACTACAAAATATGCCGCCTGCTTAATAAACTCCTGCTTGTAATATTCTGAAACAAGGAGGCTAATCAGAGGCCCTCTTCTGCAGAACAGGACGCTAAATGACAAGATTAATTTCTGCAATCAAGCAGCTTAATTTGGACACTTTCCCCTCTCTGTTGCTGATTGAAATTGAGGCAGATTTCACTGTGGTGAGATTCTCCCCTGGCTTAGTAAAGCTTGCTTCCTGGGGCAAGAAGAGGGAAGGCAAGGTGACTGTGGTCAGAGAGGAGATGGGAAGTGAGAGGCAGGAGAGGGCAGCACAGGGAGTGAAACGTGAACAAACGCAGAGAAGTGGCTGGAATTTTTCTAGGGCCCCTAATTATTAGACACGGTGTGAAGCCATTGGTGCGGTTGTCCACACAACCACCACCCACCGACCTGAGACGTTTCCATCGTTTCAGATGGCAGCCACGCAGGTACATGCGTCTGTAACCTGTTTGGGCAGGAGAACATCTTAGACATCTCTAATCCACCTGCCTCTTTGCATAAAACAGCCCCAGAGACCTTAAGGGCCTTGTGCCCTGTTCATTAATACCAAGCAGGATTTCAGGACAGAAAGTAAAGAAGCTTATGCAATCTCATGGGATTTGCAGGAAAGTAAACATAACGCAGTGATAGACCTTACATTCGTAGAAAGTATTATAATTTACGAGGCACTTCCAGAACATTTAAGTGGCAGGCTATATTGCTCAAATTAGAGTTTGAACTGAATATTTTTAGATTTTTAATAACGTATAGGTTAATAACCTACATGCTTGTTGTTTCTTAGAAAAGTAAACACCTTACAGTGGAGATGCAAGCAGCTTCCTTTCTCTGGTGCTATAGTTAGCATTGAAGAGTATTACTTTCAAGGAAAAAAAAACCCCACCAATCCTGCAGTTTGGGATAACTGTTTGGATTTGTGAGCTTCAGGTTTTTCTTAATCCAATCTTGTTTGGGTTATGAGGTTCTTTTATGCTGATCCCTGAGCCCTGGTTTCTGGTCGGAAATGTGGTGACATGGGGGAATCTGTGGGCAAGAAGCTTTAGAGCTGTAGGGTTTAACACTGACATTATCTTTGACCCTCCATGAGTCATAGAAGCTTTCTGGGCTTCAGCTTCTTGACTGTAAAAGAGGGATGACAATACTGGTCTGTCTCGCAGAAGAATAACTAATACATGATTGCAAAGCTCCTCCCAAACACGAAGTACTAAATAAATACTAAAAGATGAAATAAATTGACTCTTAAATTAAATGTAGATAGGGAAAATGAAATCAAGGCCAGACCAGACTGAACTTAATAGCCAAGCAGCAAGGCTCTGTGTGTGTGTGTTGGGGACAAGAGAGGGGTCAGCATCCTGCCCAGGAAACCCATGAACTCCAGGTACACTGTGCACATGGACCCTTGCCCTCATGATCAGGATCTTGGAGAAACACTGTTGGGTTCATTCATTAAAAAAAAGATTTGAGTACCTATTAAGGGCAAGGCATTATTGCCTCAAGACACTCTTCCAGACCTCATGGGGTTTAAGAATTTATCGGAGGCAATAAGACATAACCAAGAGTATATAATATACATCTGTATGAGAAATGCTGCCAGAGCTGTAAAACTAAGTGTAACGTATGAATGCAGAGGGAATCTTTAATTAGTGTGATCAGAGGAGGCGGTGGTAGTTGAATTCCATGGATTTTCAAGGACAAAGAGGAGGGCAGTCTAGGTGGAGGGGCCACCATGACCAAATGCGGATGAAAGTGGAATAATTTTCACAAATGAGGAGTCTGGATGACTTGCTTTTGGATTTGTGTTGAAGGACTAAAGAGAAAGGACTGAAAACTAAGTTGGGATAGAATGTGGAGAAGCCTCAATGACTGCGGAGTGCTAAAAGGCGTAAGAATATCTGAATGTACAAATTTTAGGAATAACAACCTAAAACGTTAAGAAAGCTCTGATCTCCAGTAAGAAGAGAGTGAAAATCAATTTGTTAAATCTAAGCAATGCACAGTGTAATTTGGACAAAACAGACAATAGAGGATTAAAGCAGCATTTAAAAGATTTCTTATCTCCATACAATATCTCACTAACAAAAAGACTCTGTAGAAACCACAAGACGCGGTGAGATCAGAAAGAAGAGGCAGACGTTTGACAGGTTCATACTCCATCACCCAGGAATGTGTATCCCAACACAACGATAAAATCTGGCAGGTTCGGAGAAAGATGAAGATGGGCAAATAATGAATAAAGCACCCAGTGAAGTGATAATCCATACTGAGCACAATATAATTCCAGGGACTGTACTTTACACAAAAGCAGAGGGGCATAAAGTGACTGGGACAAACATAACTGCAGGTTCACAGGCAAACGCCCGTCTGGTTGACTTTCTCCATCAGCTGAGACTTGGCTGTGGGGAACCCTGTGTGAATTGTTGTTCACACATGAGTGTCTTCTGGGTTTTTTTTGTTTTTTTTTTTTTGTTTTTTTGACTTCCTACTGTTCGTACCCCCTCCCCCTCTCATCACAGGCTTTAGGAGGCTTTGCTGTGAGCTCAGATATAAAGTGAAAGAACCCTTTTAAAGGCACTTTTCTGCCTGTTCACAATCCCCTAAATTTTATTTTAGGTATCGCGTTGGTTTAAAAAATGTTTTGGTTTGGCTTATATAAAAAACTCTTTGTAACATCATAGTGAAATCGATGAAAAAAGTCTAATTTTAGGGAACAAGTATTATGAACTAGCCAACAGGGAGGGAAACAGGAGTTTGGAAACGTGGTTTCTAATCGCGACCGCTGGTTTACCAGTTGTCTGACTAGTTGAGTCACTTAGTCTCACTCATCCTCTTCAGGACTGTGAAAATTAGAGGTGGTGTACACACAGAGCCCCCCAGCCCAGTGCCTAGCCCAGGAAGTGCACTTTATTTTCTTCTAAAGTTAAGTGTAACTTTATTTTTCTTATTACAAAAGCAATACATGCACATCAGAGAAAAATTGGAAGAGAAGGGGAAAATGAAAGCAGACATCATCTCACCAGATAGCAGCACTGTAAACGTCTCTCAGTGTGTGTTATGCAAAATAAAAAATGAGGTCATACTATGCATATCGTTTTGTATCCAGCCTTTTCTTTTTATCAACATACAGTGATCATTCTTTCCTGTCAAAAGCCTCCTTCTACATCATTTCTACTGACTGCATAGAATTCTGCAATTTAACCAGTTCTTCATGGTTCAGCATTTTACATTACTTTCAAAATGAGGACTTTTACAAATAAGCTAATGATGCGCATCCTTGCAGATAAATCGTTTTGTCTGTCCTTAATTATTTCTTTAGTATAAGTTTGTAAAACTGGATTTACTTGGTCAGATAGCATCAACGTTTTGTGGCTTTGAGTATATATTATCAAATTGATCTCCAGAAATTTAAAACTATTATATGGGCTTGTGCTTGTGTGTATGTATGAGAATATCCATTACTCTGACCTTTGCAATGAAGAAAGAAACCTTGCATATTTAAGAAGGTAAAATGTTATTGTTTAAAACTCAGAAAATGAGATCAGACTTGGGGTTACCAGAGATGAAGGTCAGGGGGAGGGGAAATTGGAGGAAGGTGGTCAAAAGGTATAAACGGAAGTTATAAGATAAATATAAGACAAATAATTGTGGGGAAAGTTGTTAAGAGAGTTAATCCTAAGAGTTCTCATCACAAGGAGAATTTTTTCCCTTTTTTTCTCTTATTCTTTCCTTTTTAAAAATTATATCTAGATGAGAAGACGGATATTAGCTGAACCTATTGTGGTAATCATTTCACAATATGTATAAATCAAACCATCACACTGTATGCCTTAAACTTGCACAGTCATGTAGGTCACTTATTTCTCAATAAAACTGGAAAAAATGTTTAAATTTCTATTTAGTTGATTATCAGTGAGGTTGAATTTTTAAAATATACTTATTAGCCACTTGATTTTTATTTTGCTTTTGTGAATTGTCTGTTATTCCAGTGGGGACTTTAAAGCGGCAGCCTGTTTTCCCCTGGGTCTGTCTCCATGATTTCACTTTAATAAATTATTATTCTTTGTTTACATGTTTATTACTTCATCGACACTTCAGATTCCTTCAGGGCAGATCATATCTTATTTTTTTCTATCCTGAGCACCAGCATGAGGACTCAGTAAACCTCTGGTGGGTGTGTGAAGGGATGGGTCCCAAGGGAATGGAAGGATGGGGGACGTATATGAAGCTGAGCCGGGGTGAGCGCCCCCTGCCTGCTCCCCCAGACTCTGCAGTCAGCGAGTGTAGGTAGGTCTCCTCTAAGCCATGCTGGTGAGCGGAGCTCAGAGCCGTTCCCAGGGACCGACTCAAAGTCTCAGTCCATCCAGAGGTGGATGACATGTAAGATAGTGAGTGAGTCAAGTGGCCAGGAATTCAGAGAATGAGCTGAGTGGTCGGTACAGGTTCAGCTGGAGGCCTGATGAGGGACAGCGTGTCCGTAGGGCTGCATTTCTTTTGTTTTATCGATGTTTTCTCGTCTGACACCTTGGAATTGTTATATCTGATTTCCTCAATTGATCATCTCACGCAGAAGGAACTCTTTGGAGTATAATGGATCTTTGCTGCGTTTATTATTGAAAAGGTTCATTTTCATTTGGCCAAGACCATTTGCTTTCATAGTGGATGGGGGAGCCTGGCTGGGATGCTGTCACAAGGTTCTCTGTCCCCTCAGTCATTGGAGAGGTTGGACCCGGTGGTGTAGCACCTCCTGTAGGAATTCTTCTGGCTTTTTCTCTCTGGAGGTGTTATCTCTTTTGAGCTCCTCATAGTTATAGTAAAAGATACAGGAATGAAAAGGGAGGACATTGACACTAGGTAATGAATCATTTATAGATTCTTACAGAGTTATGACACATGGGTCACGGAGTGTAATCTGAACATATCATGGCAGAATGTTTTATACAGTCTCTGTATGTTGGTAATATTTGCACAATATATTCTGCATAATGTGCTTAATAAGCAATTACTATACTTACTATAGAACTTAATTCTAAATCTATAGTTACTATCAGCAAGTATATGTTGATATGGCAGATTTGGGCTTATAACAAATTGTCTGTATTGTTTACCGGTTGTTGCTTTAGCAGGGACAGATAGTTTTATAAATCTCCTGCTCATTAGGCATTTAACCAGAAACAAAAGAAGAGAAGATAAAGCTCCTTGAGGAATGCATTCTTAATCTGTATAAACTGTTAACATATGCTGATCTACTAGAATATTCTATTTGAGAGAATAACATATATAGAACTTACATCTTACATCATTTACTTACATATTTACATCAGAATATGACACAACATTTAAAATATGTCTTTGCAGTAGAAAGTGAATTTTTGATATTTACTTGGTTTATTGGATTACTGTGAACTTCCAAGTTTTCTGACTTATGTTCATAGTAAATATTTGTTTGAGCCTGTGACATCCAGCTTGGTCATCCATAGAAGCAAAATCAATTAGATCATAACTGTTTTCCTCATTTTAAGCATGTGCTGCCCAGGACTGCCCTGTTGGTTTCATCTTGTAATGTCTGTGCTTGTGAGACCAGAGATTTTTTATCATATGGGAGCCCCAGGGGTGGGCAGAGAGTGATCATTTGGACAATTAGTGGAGATTTAAGTAAACTTGCCCACACACAAAAAAAAATCATGAGAAACGTTAATAACTTTTGAAGCAACTTTAGCAAAGCGTGATAAAAATGGTCAAGAGTTTGGATAATGTAAGTCAAACCAAGGTTAGCAAATATCATGGGTGAAGGTAGGGCTGAGAAATGAAAATGAACATGACTGTGCCCTACAGTTCGGTGAACGTTGTAACTATCCCGCTGTACCCACGGGATAGGAGAGGGCAAGGAGAAGCTAAAAAAGCCTTACACCCAAACCTAGCAAAGGCAGCAGAAAGTGGGGTGGGTCTTCAGGGTCAAAATTGAGCCCAGCTGCAGGTGCATCATTTGGTGCTAAAGCTCTTGCAGTAGGGAACGTCCTGTAAGGGACCTTGACTTGGCGAAGCGCTGGATGCTGAACTGAGGAGCAGAATGGCACGCCTTGGTTGGGTCTGAGGGAGCCGCTTTGTACCCCGGGCACCAGAGCTCTTTATATTCTGGTGCTGATGTGTCATCAACATTGAACCAATGGCTTGTATTGTTCGTACTGTTCAGCAGGGTCCCCTGGGAGAAGTAGAGTGTCCTGGAGCTATGCCATATCCCAGGCAGGCGGCAAGTTTTCAGGTCTGGCAGATTTTCATATTAGGATCCTAGGTTCTCTCCCAGCCCCTGCTTAGCACATTCTCCTGATGCCTCTCCCTCCCTGGCTCTCACCATGGGGCGGCATCTTTAACTTGCCTGAACCCCCTGCCATCTTTTCACAGTCCATTTTTCACAGAAACAATTCGTGATGCTCCTGACCACCTCCCCTCCTCCTTCCCTTCTCCTCCCTTTCCTTCCTCCCTCCCGCTGATTTGTTATTATGTACTGCAGCTGCCCGGAGGATTTTAAATAGACCCATAATGGCACAGCAGCGCCTCTTGGAAGTTTAAATATAACCTCCTTGTTAATCTTGCCCATGGCGGCAGCAGGAACAGCACCTGGAGAAGAAGGCAACGGGCAAGAGATGCCCGGAGGTTCTACCCTGAGATGGTGGCTCAGCCATGTCTCAGGGGTACTGTGCTCTGAAAGCCTTTGCACTCAGCCTCTCAGTGGCTCTGCCTCCGCTGAAGTGGATCTGGTGCTGGATTGACAGTCCCTAGAAATGGAAGCACAGTGTGATACCAGAGCGAAAGAGATGCAGCGAACAATGGCGAGAGCCTGAAATTCCTCTCCACCCTCTGCCAGTGTGTCACTCACCCTCCACCGCGCTGAGAGGCGGACTGTGTTTGTGTCTCATTTAGCCTTTGGCCCTGCGTGGGGACCTGGAGTGAGAAGGGCTAATTGGTGTCAATTACGTGAGTGGCCACCATTCTTAAGGAACAGGTGTATAAATCATAAGTGCTTCCAAGGCACAGTATCAAGGTCTCAGACAGCTTCCAGGGGATATGATGGGTGGCTGCCCTGACCCAGGGCACTGAAATTGTTCATGAAGGGAAAAGAGCTACAGATTCTGACTCCAATTCCCAAACCTGTCAGTATTTTCTTGGATTTAACGAATGTCAAACCCTAATATTAATTTAGTCATTCAATGACTATTTACTGAGTGCCAGCATTGTGGGAAATGTTCTGAGATCAGTGGAAGAAAGGGGCCACTGGGAAATGAAGCGCCCTGTTAAATTCAAGGAGGAACTTAATGGTGGAATGAGAAATCGTTCAGAACAGAGATTTTTGGAGGATGTGTCTTAATATCCATCTGGTTCAGGTGTTTTTCTTGTGGAAATGTTCTAGGATGTACTGTTTACCCAACAATGGGAAAAAAAGAGATAAGGCAATCCATGAAAGAGAATTTAAATTCCATAAAGTGTAAAGAACCATGCTAAACTCGTAGTTTTGGTAGAAGGGAAAAAGTGATATTTCTTATCTTAAGGCAGTTTACAGTATAAGAGGGAACCTGAACAGATAAGAATGAGCACATCAAATGTTTTTATAGTACATTTTGGAGTGTATTGTGAGTTCTCATACATACTTCTCTTTTATACTTATGCTACCCTGTAAGGTAGACATTGTTATCCTTATTTTATAAAACAAAAAACGAACACAAACAAATTAGGTAGTTTTCCCAAGGCCAATCAGCTAGTAACCTGTAGAACCAAGACATCTATCTCCAAATAAGGCTTGTGTTGTTCATCTCTGTATCCCTAGGGGCTGGTATGATACATGCCATATTGCACATTGATATATTTTTTTAACTGAATGAATGACACCATTAGTTAATTTTCATAACACTGCAATCATATATTCATTTACAGTAAACACACACAAAGCATCTTAAACACTTTAGTAAAGAGGTTACTGAGGAAAGGGGATGAGTCAGGAATAACGTGGGTTGCTAGGCTGACAGAGCAGGTTACAGTTGCCACGTATGTGCCATTAAGGAAAATCCCAGGTCACAGGAGACACACCTGGGGAATTAGACATCTGAGGTCACAGTAGACACACCTTGGTAATTAGACATCTGAGGTCATGGTAGTCACACCTGGGGAATTAGGGAAACATCCCTGGTCAGAGTAGACACTCTCCGAGTTTTAGGGAGATGTCCAGGTCAGGGTAGACACACTTGGGAAAATAGGAAGACATCCCAGGTCAAGGTTGGGTAGTTGATCGCAGCATCCATATTTTCAGGGATCTTGTTAGAAGTGCAGACTCTTGGGCTCCACCCCAGACCTTCTGAGTCACAATTGTGACTTAAAAGATGGGTTGGAATGTGAAAGTTATTGGAGGTAGGAGATATAATGGTGGTAAGAAATTAAGCATTGCTAGAACGTCACTGTCATAAAACAGCCAAAAGTAAGAGAGGATGGAAAGGCTCACAGGAGGGCATGTATCCAGCATCTGTCTTCATATGGGAGAGTAGCTGAACCATTCAAGTTGGACAGCATTATTTTATTCGTTTTTAAATTTATTTTTAATTGAAGTATAATTGAATTACAATGTTGTGTTAATTACTGCAAAGTGACACAGTTATATTGGGTTGGCCAAAAAAGTTCGTCGGTTAATGAATACGTTTTTCAGTAAAGTTCTTGGTGAAAATGAAAAATGTGTCTTTTATTTTTACTTAAAACTGAACTAACTTTTTTGGCCAACCCGATACATATATATTCTCTTTTATATTCTTTTCCTTTATGGTTTGTCACAAATTATAAAATATAGTTTCCTGTGCTATACAGTAGGACCTTGTTGTTTATCCATTCTATATATACCAGTTTGCATCTACTAATCCCAAACTCCCAATCCATCCCTCTCCTACTTCCCTCCCCCTTGGCAACCACCAGTCTATTCTCTATGTCCCTGATCCTGTTTCTCTTTCATAGATAGGTTCATTCGTATCATATTTTAGATTCCATATATAACTGATACCATGTGGTATTTGTCTTTCTCTTTCTGACTTACTTCACTTGGTGTGATAATCTCTAGTTGCATCCATGTTGCTGCAAATGGCATTATTTTGTTCTTTTTTATGGCTGAGAAATATTCCATTGTATATATGTACCACATCTTCTTTATCCATCCATCTGTCAATGGACATTTAGGTTGTTTCCATGTCTTGGCTATTGCGAATAGTGCTGCTATGAACATAGAGGTGCATGTATCTTTTTGAATTATGGTTTTGTCTGGATATATGCCCAGGAGTGGGGTTACTGGATCATATGGTAATTCTATTTTTAGTTTTCTGAGGAACCTCCACACTGTTTTCCACACTGACTGCACCAATTTACATTCCCACCAACAGTGCAGGAAGGTTCCCTTTTCTCCACACCTTCTCCAGCATTTGTTATTTGTAGACATTTTAATGATGGCCATTCTGACCCGCGTGAGGTGGTACCTCATTGTAGTTTTGATTTGCATTTCTCTAATAATTAGTGATGTTGAGCACCTTTTCATGTGCCTATCGACCATCTGTATTTCTTCTTTGGAGAAATGTCTCTTTAGGTCTTCTGGACAGCGTTCTTTTATAAGATTTGTAAGAATAAAAGTCACACCATGGCATTTTTTTTAGAGTTTTATGCCCATTGAATAAGGACATTATCTCTGTCTCATGTACCGTGAAGCTCTTGTTGCAGTTCATTTGATAGCTTTTAATCCTATATGGAAATGGAGAACAATCAGTTATTACTTTACTCAAAATGAATAGCTTTCTGCCCACTTGCATGAAGCTGGGCTTATTTGAAAATGGCAGGCTGGTCCTATCCATATTCTGGGAAGCTTTAGGGATTTTCCAAAATTGTTAGCACAGTTATGTCTAATACGAGTGATCCTTGCCCACATGGGTCCTGGTTCCTCTGCTCACCACTGTCATTTCCACCAAGGTGCAACTGATAAGTGTTTTTAATCCATTTATGGCTGTGCATGAGAAATACAAAAGCTGGATGCTTTACCCTCCTTTAAGGAGCTTGCTGTCTATGAAATAGAGAGAAGTGAAGGCATCATATTCCTTGTCATAAAGTCTCTGAGGTGAGAATGAACAGCGCAGGTATGACGGGTAATCAGGAGAACTAGAGTCTGGTACCAGCTTTGCCACTAAATTGGCGTTCTTGGAAAACACCTTAATTTCTCCCGGTCTCAATTTCTCATCTGTTAAAATGAGGAGTTTGGACTGGGTGGACTTTAAGGTCTTTCCTGTTCCTGCTCCCAAGCCTGCGGGGAAATGGCAAGTCAAGTGGTCAAGTGATGGATGGGAAGGATTGGTTGACCAGATGCAGGAGGCTAGACTGTGGCAGGAAGCCTGTTTCTCTCACAGAGGTTTTTAAAATACATTGATCTTGTTCCTTTTTCTTTATAAGGTGACAATATTTGCATTACTAATTGCCTGCTTTCAAGGTTAATGGACATTTCTATTTAAAATGGTCCTAAAAGCATTTCAGAACTGGGGAAGGGCTTGGCTGGTCATTTGCAAGCCCAGCTGCAGTTGATCCAGGCCTGTGCCCTGTGGTCACAATTATGCTCCGCTCTGGCCCTCTTCCCTCCACTCACAATGTGAGGTTAAAGGGAAAGATCACCGAGGAGTCTGGCTGATTCCTTAGGCTGAGCCTCGCAGAACGGGTTAGGGGCGCAAAGTGTGACAGCCTGTCTGGTCCTTCGCTTTGTAGGTCCGTGGTTGGTCACATTTTCAGGAGACAACATATTTTACGATATTTAAGGCATGCGGGGTTCCCCCAGAACCTTTCCTCTCGTCTTCCTTTGGCAATATCAGAAACAGATGTTCCATTAAGAGCTGACATTTATTGAACTCTTACTCTTTGCCATGCACTATAAAGTGCCTTATATGCATCACCTCATGAATCCTTACAACAATCTAATGAATCATGTATTGTCTTTTTTCTTTTCTTTAGTTATGTATTGTTATTATGTCCATCTTATGTATGAGAAAACTGAGGTTCAGAGAGTCTATGCTGGGTGGTATAGTGAACGTGCATAGCAAGGTCAAATCCAGTTCTTCTACGTGTAAACCTTTTTTTTTTTTTTTTTGCGGTACACGGGCCTCTCACTCTTGTGGCTTCTCCCATTGCTGCAGAGCACAGGCTCCGGACGCACAGGCTCAGCGGCCATGGCTCACGGGCCCAGCCGCTCCGCAGCATGTGGGATCTTCCTGGACTGGGGCACGAACCCGTGTCCCCTGCATCGGCAGGCGGATTCTCAACCACTGCGCCACCAGGGAAGCCCTAAACCTATTTTTTATAGTTTGTTTTGTTTTTGCCACTGCCCCAACGTGACTTCTTTCTCTAGAAGAGATCTGTAGGGGAGCAAAATTTGCCACTACAAACTGACTCTTTGGCATGTGTTTTACTTTGAGCTGAAAAGACTTGGGAAGAACCCTTGACTTTCCCCCAAACTGCCTCAAGAATGTAGACAGAGGGCCTGTTCCAGGAATGGGAGCCGTCACCCTCGATCACTAGAGTATGAACTGGGTGTGGAGAGAGGGAGGAACCTAGTGAAGTCTGTTAAGAGTCCTCTCTGTGTCCCATGGTCTCTGCAAGGCCCAGCAAATGTTTGCTTTTCCACCTCCACGTCAATCACCTTCCTTCCCTTCGAGGTCCCAAACCACTACCCGCAGCATCCTCTTTTGTCTGTAGCAGAAGATGGTATTTAACGTGAGGGTTTTAGCCATTTTGGTGAGTTGCTCAGTTTTCCCGGGTCTCTCGCACGTACATATGTTATTAAACTTCTGTGTGGTTTTCTCCTGTTAATCTGTCTCATGTCAGTTTAATTCTTAGACCAACCAGAAGAACCTAGAAGTGCTGAGGGAGATCTTTTCCTCCCCGACAGACCTAACCCTGTCGTACTTAGGGATGATGACCGCCTTCTTATGTCTGCCTTGCACTCTGAAATTTAAATAGCCTGACCTAACTTGTTCTAACCTTGTTACATCACTAACTCAGTTGGCTTGTTGTCCACTAAACGTTCCTGGACTTGATTTTTTCTCTGCTTCGTACAGATTGACTCAGCCTCTTTGTACTCAGCAGCGCTTGTTCCTGTTACTTTACTCTCTTGGTTCTGGTCATGTCTCGATTTCATCCTACAGTCGTTCTGAATTCTGGTGGGTGAGCTGAGTTCTGATTGCTCCCTTAGGTGCTGAAACATCAGAGTGGCCTAAGGAATCCTTGGGCTTTGTGGCCTTACCCAGCTTCCCAGGAGCTGGCTCTGGGCACGGCAGCTCCTCTCCTGGCCAAGCTAGCTGGCAGTGGAGACACGGAGCACATACCTGCAGTGAAGTCTGGCTTCTGTGCCCGGGAAGATGAGATGGCTTGGTGTCCATCTGGACTCACCGATCACCTCCTGGGAGGACAAAACCTGAATTAGATTGTCACGGCTGAACAGAAAAGGGCATTTGTGTATTCTGAGGCTTGGCGGTTAGAGAAGCACTTGCCAGCATTTTGCTGAGTTACGTCTTCCCACTCCATGGCTAACATTATTTTTAGCCTCATTTCTTCTGATTACTCAATTGTCTTGAACAACTTTGTGAGAAAAAAATGATGTCTCTGTCAGACAATCGTAGAGGAATTTCTTGCTGGAGCTGTGCTGATGCAGAGATATTTTATGTTCCTGTTGTCACCGAATCTCTATGACCTCTTGGGTTTGGGAAGGGCAGGTATCATGGTAATGGAATTAACTGAGGGATGGTAGTTTGTTCTGGTGATAGCTCACCCTCATTTCGTGTTTAATTTGGTAGAATGGAACTTTTGCAGATGCACTGAAGTGGACCTGCTGCTATAGAAGCATCTATTGGCCCATTGCCATAGAAGCGGAGGTGGTCCTTAGGAACATATACATAAGTAAACTACTCACCTTTCCTTTGCTTTAATTTTTTCCACTTTCACTAAGGAGTTGAAGACATAGATGGCAACGGAATTAAAACTCGCCCCCCTCTGTTTCTACCCCCACGAAAGTCTGATGGTGAGGTGGAAATTACCTATTGTGCTCAGATGCTGAGACAGGGTTTGAAGAGCCCCATTTGGAACACACCGTTCAAATAAGGGGCCAAACCATGGAGAGAGCCAAGGCCAGAGAGGGCTTATCCACCGCGCGCTTGTCAGTGAGGTGACGTGCTGGGGCTAGGTTACTGGAGCCCTTTGGGGGATTGGAAATGGATTCAAATAAGGAAACACAGGCCAGAGAGGAGTGGGAGAAAAACAGAACCTCATTTGGCAGGGTCCTGGATGCTCAATTCCTTCTGTTTGGAAAGGAGAGAGGATGCTGAGCACATTTTTGATTGGAGGACAAGTGCGTCCTGAAATTTTCTTGAGGACTAAAGATTTGTGAGTTTCATCACTTTATCCAGAAGATTCAGGTCCGCTTTGGGATTCGTTTGAATGACAGACGTCACAAATGCAGCAAAAATTAACACAACATTGTAAATCATCTACACTTCTGAAAGAAAATGCAGTTAGGAATACGATACATAGCGCCGATTTCCCCAGCCCTCCCCACTTTGTGTGTGTATGTTAGTAACAGTTCAGACCCCATCCGTTCTCGCTTCCTCCCTACCCAGTTAAGACCACAGTCCCCCACAAACTCATTGTCTTCTGGTGTGGCGTGGGCAGCCCTCGGGAGGGTATGTCACAGGTTCACAAATGGTTCTGGTACCGGATTTGCTGGGAACGGCTGCCATTTTCTGTGGGTTTCCTGGTTTTTCTCCACGGTAGCACTGTCATTTCCTGCTGCTTTCATTGAGTTCCGTGGCATCTGCCTTGCACCTCGGCCTCTTTGCAACCCCACTCCCCGTGGATATTATGGTTTCCCACTAAGCACCTGCCTCGAATGCACTGGGGCCTTCCTGATGCCAAAGCTTCAACATGGTCTGTGGTGGAGTGTCTGGTGAAAGGTCTCATCCCCCGTTCCATTATAGGCCATTACCAAAGCCACAGGCATGCTCGTGACATAATTTCTTCTAAGTTATTAATGAAACAGTTTTTCAGCATTTACTTACGTCTCCTCTTTCCTCATTCCCTGAGGACCCACAGGTCAGGCTGGGGCGAGGGTAAGCAACAGCCGTTACGGCGGCTTCCACACTGCTCCTCCCACCCTGTGGCTACAGCCTTGTGAGTGGATAGAATTTATTTGGTTCCTCCTTTTCTTAAGATAAGTTCTCCCCCAGCCTGCTCCTTCATTTCCCTGTGAAAATAGACTTCTTTATTTTTTTTACATATAATAAAATTCATTTATTCTAAGTACATAATTAAATGACTTTAGTAAATGTGTAGAGTTATACATCCATTACCACAATTCAGTCTTAATATTTGCATCAGCCCCAAAATGTTTTCTTGATACAGTTTTCTTTTTCTTTTTTTAAAATTTTTATTGGAGTCTAGTTGATTTACAATGTTGTGTTAGTTTCAGGTGTACAGCAAAGTGCATCAGCTATACATATACATATATCCACTCTTGTTTAGATTTTTTTCCCATATAGGTCATTACAGAGTTTTGAGAAGAGTTCCCTGTGCTATACAGTAGGTCCTTATTAGTCATCTAGTTTATATACAGTCGTGTGTGTATGTCCACCCCAACCTCCCAATTTATTCCTCCCCCCTTTTCCCCCTTGGTAACCGTAAGTTTGTTTTCTACATTTGTGACTCTATTTCTGCCCTGTAAATAAGTTCATTTGTACCATTTTTGTTTTTTTTTTAGATTCCACATATAAGCGGTGTCATATGATATTTGTCTCTGTCTGACTTACTTCGCTCAGTATGACAATCTCTAGGTTCATCCATGTTGCTGCAAATGGCATTAGTTCGAAACTGGATGGGTGGGCTCTGCAGACGTCTGTTTTCATTCAGCCATAAAAGAACAAAAATAGTCTTCTGCAGAGCCCACCCCTCCAGTTTCCAAGACGTGCCCGAACGTTGAAAAGTCCATTGCTGGCTCACGCTGGAACAGGACCTTCACGGGTCCCAGGCCAACTGCTGCCCTTTAGGAAGTGGGAGACTCTGCCCTCAGTGGTGGTCGGCAGCTGAGGCTTATTGAAAAGAGCACTGGACGCAGAGTCAGAATGCATGCTCCAGTCCCACCTCTGACACCCACCCACTTCACGGCCTTGGGACAAGTCCCTTAGTATCTCTGAGCTGCCTCATCTTCACATTTGAGTTAAAAATTCCTACCTCACAAGGCTGTTGAGAAAATGAAAAAATTCATAGAGAGTGGTGTTCTCTCTGCACTGTCATTCTTTTCTGTAGCTATTCTGTTGGTGATCGGTGCTGAAATTAGTAAGGACCACGCGGAGGGCTCCCCTGAGCACCTTCTCCTTTGCCTGATACGGGGCCTGGACTCCGACCCCCATGTTCTTCAGGACTCGTGACCTGTCTCTGGGGTGGAACTCCGGCCTCCTCACCCCTGCTCTGAGGGCAGCCCCAGCCTTGCCCTGCCTTTCCATTCCTGGTCCCGCTCTCTGGCTCCTTACTACAACCTCAGTCTTGCCCAAACCAAACTGCCCATCTTAGGTCCTGCTTTCAGGCCTGGCTTGGGTCCTAATAATGGTGCTTATTTCACTTTAACATCTTCAACAACAGGAGCGTGTGCCTTCTCTGGACCCAAGTTTCCTGCTACATATTGTATAAAATCACTGCCCATGGGCTTCCCTGGTGGTGCAGTGGTTGGGAGTCCGCCTGCCGATGCAGGGGACACGGGTTCGTGCCCCGGTCTGGGAAGATCCCACATGCCGCGGAGCGGCTGGGCCCGTGAGCCATGGCCGCTGAGCCTGTGCGTCCGGAGCCTGTGCTTCGCAACGGCAGAGGCCACAACAGTGAGAGGCCCGCGTACCGCAAAAAAAAAAAAAAAAAATCACTGCCCACTGATGCTGCCCACTGCCCTGCCACTCTTCCCCCTGCCAAAAATAGAATAGAAAAGAAATGATTCTCCACAGAGCATTCATGGGAGATGACTATTATAAAATGCAGTTACTCCCAAAGTTATGGAAAACATGAAGAGAGACCTCGGGGGGCCTGCTGGTGCTGTCTCTAACTGTCCATATCTATTTGCATCTTGCAAAAGGGGCAATAAAAACATCTTCTTCTGGGTCAGGTGGATGTATGATTAGGGAACAGTATAAAAAATAAGTTTTTTCTTTCCTTTTTAAGTGAAATGTATTTATTCAAGGAAAGCAGAGATAATGAGCTCAAAGAGAGACGATTCAGATCAGAAGGGCTCAGGGGATGAGTGGGCCGGAGAAGACTGAGGAGCGCAGAAGAGAGGACACGGAAAGAGGGGCTGAGGCTAAGGAGGCAGGTCCCTGCAGGAATATTGCCCGAGGGACCGAAGGCCCTGCAGGCCGAAGCTTACAGAGGTTTACTGCAGAGGAACCCTGTCTGTGATGGACAGGCAGGTGGAGGCTGGGAGAGCTGAGGACAGACTCACACCTGGACCAGGTAGTGTTTTGCACCCCACAGTTCCATAGGAGTTCAGAAGTTTGAAAGCTGGGCAGACATCTCGAAGGAGGAGGTGTCCCCAGCCGATACATCAAGTATCAGGTGTCGCATCAGGTGCCATGCAAAGAGAGTGATGATGGTGTGTTTCTGCTTTAAGCTCATGCCAAGCTAGCTGACATGAAACTCTCCTTCTGATTCGCCTCACCTCTGTGGTCATGGGGCCTCTCCACATTTCAATAAAAGCCAGTTGTGTAAAGTTACCGCAGGGCATCAGAAGCTCTGTGGCCTGAAGAGGGAAGGAGCACTGCAGGACATGCAGACGATTGCCCCTCCCACACCCAGGCTCCCGGCCACCACCGTGATCTGATCCCCCTCCCCAGTTGTACTTCTGGGTGATGGTGATAGCAAGTGACTATCATTCGAGACCAGTGGTGATGGGGAAAGCTGAAAGGCATCTGATTTCAACAGATATTTTTCAAAGTGTCATTTCTATTTATTTAATTTTTATTTTATATTGGAATATATAGTTGGTTAACAATCTTGTGTTAGTTTCAAATGTACAGGAAAGTGATTCAGTTATACATATACATGTATCTATTCTTTTTCCAATTAGGTTGTTACAGAGTATTGAGCAGTAGGTCCTTGTTGGTTGTCTATTTTAAATATAGTGTGTATATGTCAATCCCCAACTCCCAGTCTATCCCTTCCCCCCACTCCTCCCCCACCCCCACCCCCCCGTAACCATAAGTTTGTTCTCTAAGTCTGTGAGTCTGTTTCTGTTTTGTGTAAATAAGGTCATTTGTATCATTTGTATTTTTTAGATTCTGCATGTAAGTGATGTCATATGATATTTGTCTTTCTCTGTCTACCTCACTTAGTAGGATAATCTCCAGGTCCACCCATGTTGCTGCAAATGGAATTATTTTATTCTTTTCTTATGGCTGAGTCATATTCCAATGTATATATATACGACATTTTCTTTATCCATTTGTCTGTTGATGGACATTTAGGTTGCTTCCATGTCTTGGCTATTGTAAACAGCACTGCAGTGAACATTGGGGTCCATGTATCCTTTCGAACTGTGTTTTTCTCCAGATATATACCCAGGAGTGGGATTGCTGGATCATATGTAGTTCTATTTTTAGTTTTTTGAGGAACCTCCATACTGTTCTCCATAGTGGCTGTGTCCATTTACATTCCCACCAGCAGTGCAAGAGGGTTCCCTTTTCTCCACACCTTCTCCAGCATTTACTGTTTGTAGATTTTTTGATGATGGCCATTCTGACCGGCGTGAGGTGATACCTCACTGTAGTTTTGATTTGCATTTGTCTAACGATTAGTGATGTTGAGCACCTCTCCTGTGTATTGGTTTTTTTTTTAAACAATGGCAGCTAACATTTATTGAGCACTTCCTTCTTGTACTCATTGCTTTGCCAAATTCGAATGCATAGCCCGATCATTTCATCTTTCCAACAGTCCTTGTACAAGGAAAAGGGACCATGATTATCACCTTTGCAACTGAGGAAACTCAGGCTACTAGTGGTCAGGCAATATTCAGAGCCACTAACAAGCTGACCTTGGACTGACACTTAGGTCTAACAGCAAGGTGTTGTTGACCACCAAAATATTCTTCTTCATTTCAGGGTGTCTTGAGGTTTGAAAAGGACTGGCCCAGGGGACACGAGGAAGCGGGGCACCCTTTATCCTCCTCCAGCTGCTTTCAACCTCAGCCATGTTCTAAACCCTGCTGAAGGAATAGGAAGGCACACACACTTAGCTTAATAGGAACATCCTTTTGCAGTTATTACCACTTAAGATCTCCACTGGTAACAGGAAACCATTACTGGACCACTGTCAGTGGTTTATCATCGTGCTGCCCTGGCATGCATCCTGTAGAGGCAGTTGCTGAATATAAGAGTTCATAACCTTCATCATGCAAGGCTATGGAGAAAACACTATTTGACTGTTTTAAAAACATTCTCTGGGCTTCCCTGGTGGCGCAGTGGTTGAGAGTCCGCCTGCCGATGCAGGGGACGCGTGTTCGTGCCCCGGTCCGGGAAGATCCCACATGCTGCGGAGTGGCTGGGCCGCTGAGCCTGCGCGTCCGGAGCCTGTGCTCCGCAACGGGAGAGGCCACAACAGTGAGAGTCCCGCGTACCGCAAAACAAACAAACAAACAAACAAAAACAAACAAAAAAACATTCTCTCCTGCTTAATGAGGTTTTTAAGTGTGTGTAGAAAAAAAAAATTAAGACTGTTTAGGAAGGCTTTGGCAAGAAGCTCCAGAGGTTTAGGTGGGGCTGACTTGAACTGTGGAGATGAACCGTTAATCAGTTGGTCAGCAAATGAAGTGAGTTTGACATTCTCAGTTTTATTGCTCTATCACCAGTGCCGTCTTCCCCTTGCTTGGAGGAAGCGAGTGCAGGAGGCCTGATGCTCAGGGCCAAGGATGGCCTTCCTTGGAGAAAAGGGAAAAATAGGCTCTCCCGGCTGCAAAGAGAGTTCCAGCAGAGTCCTCAGAGTTCAAAGGGAGATGCCTGGGATGAGACCATGAATACCTTCCCTCAAATAAACAACCTCTGTGGCTGGGAGTGGGATTTAACTCCCAGGGGGAGCATCAATGCAGAGAAATGAAAGGCTCCTCAAAGAAGGGAAACCAAAGTTTATATAAGAGGCACATGAAATAGTGTCCCCAATGGACACCAGGTGATTTCTGGATCTAAAGAACTGGAGTACCTTCTGGAAATCGCTCAAGTTTTCCAGCCTTTGGTGACCTCATTTTTAAAATGAAGGTATTGGGGTAGATGACCTCCGATGCCCCCTTAAGTGCAAGACTTCTATGGTGCTAGCACATTCTTGGCAAGAGTTGAGTGTATTGATAAGATCATTAGACCTAGATTTTTTTTTTTTCTTTTTCGGTACGCAGGCCTCTCACTGTTGTGGACTCTCCCGTTGCGGAGCACAGGCTCCGGACGCGCAGGCTCAACGGCCATGGCTCACGGGCCCAGCCGCTCCATGGCATGTGGGATCTTCCCGGACCTGGGCATGAACCCATGTCCCCTGCATCGGCAGGCAGACTCTCAACCACTGCGCCACCAGGGAAGCCCAGACCTAGGTTTTTAAAACTGTATGTTTCTATAATTAGTATATAATGGTTATAATCAGTAGAAATGAGAGAAATGTGGTTTTTTATTAGTTATATTTGCTGAAAAAGTTATGTCTGCAGTCAGCATTCTGTTGAAAGGCTCTGGTGGCCTCTCGAGACTTCCCTGGTGTTGCAGTGGCTGAGATTTTGCGCTCCCAATGCAGGGGGCCCAGGTTCAATTCCTGTTCAGGGAACTAGATCCCACATGCCACAACTAAGATCCCACATGCTGCAACTAAAGATCCTGCACGGGGCAACAAATATCCCGTGTGCCGCAGCTAAGACCCTGCACAGCCAAATACATAAGTACATAAATAAGTAAATACATAAATAAATATTTTTTATAAAGGCTATGGTGGCCTCTCTAATGTTCTGGAAGTCTAGTTCTATCCCCTAAACTCAACATCTTTTCTTAGGATTAAAGTGGAAAGTTTCATCACATACCATCTCCCTTCCTCTCATGTTCCCTGACTTTAGGAGGAATGTTATATCTCTCCACCTCTCCCACCGGAGCATCTGTCCAGCCGCCACAGTGATGGAACCTGATATGTTTCCCTTCTCTCTGCCGGCCTTGGCTCTGAGATGTCAGGATATTGGTACTAAAGGGACTTTAAGATTCAAGGAGCACGCATGGGCTTAGGTTCAGAGAGGCCTGGGGCTCCTAGGAAGACCCTTCCTGGTGTATTTGAGATAAATTGGTGTTTGCAGGCTGGCCTGAGACTGCAATCACCACCTATTATATTGGCTCAGTGAGAGAATGCTTTTGGGTTTCTAAGTGATAACTTTTTGGAGTTAATTTTTGGAAGGTGGTGCATTTGTATCTTGGGGACTGACCAGTCTAGTTAGTGAGATAAAGAATGTGCGATCTGACAAAGAGATTGTCATACTGAATGAAGTAAGTCAGACAGAGAAAGGCAAACGTCATATGATATCACTTATATGTGGAATCTAAAAAAAAGTGATGCAAATGAACTTATTTACAAAACAAAAACAGACTCACAGTCATAAAAAACAGACTTAGGGTTACCAAAGGGGAAAGGGTGGGGGTAGGGATAAACTGGGAGTTTGGAATTAGCAGATACCCACTATTATATATAAAATAGATAAACGAGGACTTACTGTATGGCACAGGGAACTATATTCAATACCTTGTAAGAACCTACGATGGAAAAGAACCTGAATATGCTAATGCATATATATGGAATCTTAAAAAAAAAAGAAAAAGGTATTGATGAACATAGTTGCAGGGCAGGAATAAAGAGGTTGACATAGAAAATGGACTTGAGGACATGGGGTGGGAGGGCGAAGCTGGGGCGAAGAGAGAGTAGCATTGACATATATACACTACCGAATGTAAAATAGTTGGCTGGTGGGAAGCAGCAGCATAGCACAGGGAGATCAGCTCGGTGCTTTGTGACCACCTAGAGGGGTGGGATAGGGAGGGTGGGAGGGAGGCTCGAGAGGGAGGGGATATGGGGACATGTGTATGCATATGGCTGATTCGCTTTGTTGTGCAACAGAAACTAACATGGTATTGTGAAGCAATTATACCCCAATAAAGATCTATTAAAAAAAAGAATATATATGTATATATATAAATGTATGAATATATGTATGTCTATGTATAACTGAATCACTTTGCTGTACACCTGAAATTAACACAACATTGTAAATCGACTATACTTCAATTTTTTAAAAAAAGGTGAGCTCTTTATTCTTAGAAATGTAGGTTACATGTTTATGCTAATTGTTCACCTTCCCTTTTCTCTTCCATATCTGGAGTGAATAAAAGGCGGTTTGACACCTTATTTACTAAAGAGTGCTCCCACTGGCCGAAACTGTGTCTTCTAATGTGTTGATGAGTCTGTTAACGTGCACTGGAGTTAGTTATAGGCCTTAGGAGAGAATAATAGGATACGTGAAATCCTTAGATAATTTGCAAACGTTATGAAAGCTCATATTTCTTGCTCTTTTCCCCCATGAGATCTTTTTCTAGCTGAGCTGGCTGTTATTTGTGTGTCATTTCACTGGTAGTCCCCGGCCTTTGGCAGAGGTGCTCCTAAGCTCACAGAGCGGGAGGGACTGGGGGAGAATCAGTGGTTCTCAGTTAGACTTCGAGGAAAGGGCGTCTGAAACAGTGCACATGTTTCTGGCAGGTAGATGCCCAGCACTAGAATCTGAAGGGTTCTTTTCTAAGGGCATTCCCAGCAGCAAAGACCCATCTTATCTGCTGTTACCTCCCTCTCTCCCGGACTGAACAGAATCGAATCTTCATCTTTTCTTACGGTACATGTGAGATAAGCAATGAATAACCGAAGACATCCGGAATTCAGCTGAAGTTCCTCTTTAATACAGGGGCTTCTCATAAACTTAAGATAAGTTTTCAAATAATATTGAGTGGATACTTTTCCAGGCCTAGGTTAAGCCTAACCGTCTGTTTCATCCAGTTAGTTGTTATGCCTATTTTATAGGTCTTAAGAATAAAAAAACCTCTTAGATGAGCCGGAACTGGGGGAGGTAGAGGATGGACAGAAAGCAGCAGGAAGTGCTGCCGATCAAAGGTTCTCGGAGGAGGTGGATCACTGTAACATTTTCTGTTCTCCTTTGAAGCCTGCATTTGTTGTCTCTCTTTTGTGGAGAGTCTCAAACTGGGAGGACTAAGCGCCCTTGAATAGACCCTTTCCCCCGCTGCCTCTGCAGCCCCTGCCGCTCACGGTGGCAGCTTGCACCCGCTGCGCAGCTGCGTGGACCAAGAAAGGGAGTGGACAACAGGCACAGCGGCCAAACAAGCTGTGTCAGTTTCCCTTCCGTCCCTTTTGAGTTAGCAAAAGAGCTATTTCTAAACTTACATGGTTCACCTGGGCTCGTATTCAGCGCTTTTCTCTTTCTTTCTTTTTTGTTCAACCCTGATACTTGTGGGCAAAATCTGCTATATTCTTGGTTCATATTCCTTTCTTTGGGCCTAACCTCTGGAGGCTCATAGCTACAGGCCAATCGCAGGCCTGCACTCCTAAGTGTGCAAGTGTATCCATCAGGACCAGGGACTACCCTGGCTGACATTTTCTGTAATTCAAAGGAACACAGTTCTTGAAAAGCAAGTATATTCAGCTACGTATGGGGTGCTCTTTGGGAGACCAATACCTAAAGTAGGACAGAAAGAGATTAGCATGTTTAAGGCATCAGTGCGACCTATGTGGTCCCAACAGAATTAAACACAATTGGGAATATGGGAAGTTTAGTTCACTTGTATATTACTGGGTGGACTGTTGTTGACATGTGAATCAAATGAAGCTAAAAATTAATTTGGTTTTAGATTCACTTTCTTCCTCTAGCTTTGGAATCTTGGCTGAAGAGCTACGGATGATTACAGCAGCAGGAGAAACTAAAATTTACCTGCTTAGTTTAGTTGAGGCATTCTAACTGAAAAAAATGGTCAAAGGCAAAAACGCTCATGCTCTCCTGGGGAGACCAGGCAGCAGTTATATTTTCCCTGGTGGCACAAAATTAGCATAAGATTGGAGGATTCAGAATCGTTGATTCATGATCTAGTTCTGCTGATGACTCTGCGGCCTTGGCAAGTCATTTAAACTCCTTTGTGCTTTACTTTATTATAATAAATATGGGAAATTCAAATGAAGCCATGATGTAGCTCAGTGTATTTACTCCTAGGATCCTAGATCCACATTTTAGCTCTGCCACTTAGTAGATATTTGACGTTGGACTGATTAACCTTTTGAGCCACAGTTTGCTCATCTAGAGCATGCAGGTAGTGGTAAGAATAGCTATCCCCTAGGATTGGCGTGATGGTTAAGAGAGAATGCATTTGGAGTGCTGAACACAGCGCTAGCTTATAGTACATGCTTACTAAGTTTTTTTTTTTTTTTTTTGCGGTACGCGGCCCTCTCACTGTTGTGGCCTCTCCCATTGCGGAGCACAGGCTCTGGACACACAGGCTCAGCAGCCATGGCTCACAGGCCCAGCCGCTCCACGGCACGTGGGATCTTCCCAGACCGGGGCATGAACCCGTGTCCCCTGCATTGGCAGGCGGACTCTCAACCACTGTGCCACCAGGGAAGCCCGCTTACTAAGTATTATTATCGGCATTGTTGTTGTTATTATTACATCATTTTTATTACATAAAGATATAGTGGAAGATTAGGGTAGCTTCTTAGGGTGGTGGCTTTAGTGGGATTTTCACCAGTGGGAAATTACAAGCATGTGAAACAAGTTGGACAGAAATATGAGGGTGTGAAAGGTGGGAGTACGGAGGCAGACAGGTGTCCTGGGGCATGAGCCATGGGGGGCTTCTGGTGTGAGGCCACACTGGGAACAGACGTTGGAGCAAAAGTGTGAGGGATGTGACTGGCCATGTGCGTAGTTCACACTTTCTTCTGTGCGTGATGTGAAAGGTTTAAACTTTTTGAGGAGGGGAGTGACATGATTACACAAATGTTTTAGGATGATAACTCTTACACATTAGGTAGATGGGGTTAGAACAAAGATGGATGCCTGGAGACCATCTAGGGACTGATTTTTAACAGAAAAACTGAGACATAAATGAGGACTTCAAGAAGTTAGAGGCAAGAAGAGGGGAAAGAGAAAGGACATGTAGACATAAGTTATTATTGAATGAATGATAGGGATTCTTTTTGCTTTTCCTTTTGAATTAAACTATTAGGAGTGAAAATATTTCACAGACATTTAAAGACAAGGTCAGTGATAAAGGACAGAAAAGCAACATTTAGGGAGGTGTGTCAGTTTGCTATTGTTGGATTAAAAGCCACTATCCAAACATAGTGGCTTGAAACAGCAGCCATTTATTCTTTCTCATGAGCCTAGGAGTCAACTGGGCAGGTCTTCTGGTCTCAGCTGGACTCAGGCCTGCATCTGTGGCAGGCTTTGGGTTGCACTGGCCTCTCTGAACATCTTGGCCGAGTTCCCTCATGTGTGAATGTTGGCTGGCTATAGGCTGGTCTAGGATGACCTCAGTCGGGACAGCTGGGCTCTTCACCATGTGGTCTCTCATCCTCCATCAGGCTAGCCCAGGCTTATTCTCAAATCATGGCAGGCTCCCAAGAGAGAAAGCAAAAGTGTGCAAAGCCCCTTGAGGCCTAAACTTGAAACTCACACGGTGACACTTCTCCCTCATCATCTTGGCCAAGATGAGTCATTAGGCAAGTTCATTTCAAAGGGTGAAGAAATAGACTATACCTCTCGATGAGAGGAACTTCAGAGGAGGCCATCAATGGCAGCCATTAGTACATTCAGTCCACCATTGATACATGGGGACAACTTGAATTGAGCTATTGTATTCACATAACGAATATTTATTAAGCACTTACTATATTCTAGTCACTACTGCAGGCCTCCCCTGCCTTCAGGAAGCTTCCTGTTGAGCTAGGACACAGCGGGATATGTTCTGTATTAGTTACACAAATTCTGAAGACATTGAACCCTCAGACTCAGCACTTCCTGGTTCTTTTTTTTTAATATATATATATTTTTTAAAATTAATTTTTATTGGAGTATGGTTGCTTTACAATGTTGTGTTAGCCTCCACTGAGCATCTCTTGGTTCTTGAGCTAATCTACACCAAGTCTGGCCAGCAGGTTCTAGAGCTTTGCTGCTTGGAGTGGGCTTCTTTGTTTATTTAGAATAAATTTATTTCACTTCTTTTCTCAGATCATTTGCTTCATGACAAAGAAACATATTTTGTCCTGTGAAAGAGCCCAAAGGCCTTCATCAGTCTTGCCGGGTATTTACAGACCTCAGTCAGCTACCTTTGTTCTTATGCCCCAGATTTTTGTGCCTAGATCATAGTGTCTTTATTGTCATAGTGTTTTAGCCTTTGAAATATTTCTCTGTTAATACCCACCTAACTCTGCCTATTGCTTGGAACAAAGCGCTGCATTTCCCCCTACTGCCTATCTGTGGTTTTCTAAAAATCCATTCATGCTAGTATTTCTCTTGTCTTATATTTTGGACATCAACAGAACGTCCATAGCTCATTACGTAGGGTATCCTGTTGCTTATAAGACAAAAGTAGGTATTGTATATGGCATCACTAACTTACTCCCTTCTTTACCCCTAGTGCATGAGTCCTTCTATTTTTTCGGTATCCTGCTCCTTTGATGATTGGGGTGGGAGAAGGATGAGCTGACCTGGAGGAGACCTAAATGAATTTTCAGTGAAGACATTGAGTAAAGTGAAACTTTTCCTTTTTTTTTTTTTTTTTTTTTGTAGCGAATCATAAACTTGTTGGCTCTTTCTGTTATTTAAATTTGACGTTGAGAATACAAAATGCAGTTTTTTTATACTAATAGTATTTTAAAAATTTCCCACTCAGTCTTTGAAAAATGTGATTTCTTTTGGGAATGACGGAAGACTTGTGTCAAATCATTGGTTCTCTCTAAATGTGGGAGAGCTCCGGGTGCTCTCTTTCTATGTATATGCCTATGTATATGTATGTGGGAAAGAGAGAGTATATGCCTCTTTCTATGAAGACTAGGAGAAGACCTATTTTTCCCATCTCCATAGAGTGAAGGATGGACTCCTTCCATATCTCTACCTTCTGAGTTCCTGGTCTGCTGTTGAGCTGCAGCTTTGACCTTTAGTGGGGAGTTAAAGTGAAACCAGGAGTGTGATGGGGAGATAAAAATATGTGGGAGACTCGGGTCTAGAACAAAGAGCCTCCCGAGCTTGATTCACCAAACTGAAAGATAGCTCAAGAATGACGTACGAAGTGGAACTATAAAGTAGTGAGAGTTCTTTCCTCATATCTGCAAGAAATGAGCCTCATTATGTTATTGTCCAAAAGGGAGCCATATTGAATCATCAATTGTAAAACCGGAATGGCTGAGAGATGATATAGAATTCCTTCTGTATTTTATTGTATCCTCAACTCAAAGACAAAAATGATATCTGACAATCTGACAAATTCATCCCTTGAGAGGAGGAGAAATATAATACTATTCTTAACCTCAGTGGTCAAGATCACCTGGATATAGAAGAAGAACATTTGCTCTCAAGCTGCTTAGAAATGTTGACAGTCACAGAAGCCTAGTGTCTGGCTGCTACCATGAGAGTGAGAGTGTGTGTGCATATGCGTGTGTATGTGTGTGTGTGTGTGTGTGTGTGTGTGTATGTGTGGAACAGCCCCTTCCCTTCCTTTCCCCTGTGTTGCCAGCATAGGCAGGAGAAACTGAAAACTACTCCTTTTTCTCTATAGCCTGTTTCCTTCCCTCAACGGGCCTACTGACTGGCCTGTGCTTTCTAGTTATGGAAAAGTGAAGCCTATTTCATCAACTCAGATAAATTCTGATCCTGTTCTACGTTCAACTTCACTAGCTCAAGGTCAGCACATAACTCTGTTGACATAATTGATCTACAGACATGGAAGAGCTAAGGTTTGATTCTAGTAATAACACACGTGCTCTGTGATGGGGGTATATGTATGTGTAATTACCTCACTTACGTTACACTGTCAGAAAGAGCTGACTCAGTTTGTGCACATTTTACTGCATAAATACCATATTAGCGTAGCCTCAGAAGGAACCCTAAAGGTCATTCGGTTCAGCATCTCACTCAGAGCAGGAATCCCTGAGAGGGAGGTGGCCCGGAGACTCTTTCTGGTGGAATATTTCTGGTGGCAGGGACCTTACCTGGATGGCCAAGGGAGTCTATTGCGTTCAGCCTGTAAAAGGCTTTCTTTATATTGAGACAATGTCTGCCATGCTGTAACTGCCATTTGGAGGGCCGTATTCTACCCTCTGGAATTATTTCTAACCTTTTTCCACATGACTGCCTTCAGGTACATCAGCCCAATACTCAGGCAGCCACCGAGTCTTCTCCTTCACACAAAGCAGCCTAAATTTCCTCAGCAGGTTTCCACATTCAGTGATTTTCAGATATTTCACACGGACATTTGATCAAGGTACCAGTGATCAGTTTATCACTGTCTTCCGTTCACTGTCGACTACAATTAAATGATCACATCCCTTGTTTGTATGCTGTCCTTCTATTAAAGTACCTTACGATTGCATCAGCTTCCTAGGCACCCTGGTTACCCAAGTTTACAGTGATCTGAGACCCAAAGTAAGCCAAGCCTTCCCCACGCTCCCTTTGTGCAGCTGGTTTTAAATGTAACCCAGTTCGTATTGTTTGTTTAGGTGGATCTCATCTTTCCGGCCTGCCCGTGTAGTTTTGAAATTTGATTCTTCCCTCTGTCACCTCAGTATCCTTTCCATTTTCTTGTCTTTTGTGTAGTTTGTAAATTTGCCGAACTATTCTTCCCCACTTTGTTGATAAAAACGCTGAATAAAACAGGATTCTATCCTTCGGTTGTCCCCCAGAGACCTCCCTTTAGCTTGTTTCTCCACCTTTTCTTTCCACCAGGATTCCATAAGGGTCTTTGTTGAGTGTCCTGCTGAAATATTTGGCCACGTCTGTGATCAGAACGTATTCCTTCTTGAGAAGAATAAAATATAAGTGCATACTATGTGAACAAAATTGCTTCTCTCTTTTTTTTTTTCTCCTTTTTTTTCAGGCTTCATAAATCATGCCACTTACATATGCCAAAGCATCTTGTATGTTTCTTGGCAATACCCAGTCTTACAACACCTTTCCTGAGTCCCCCAAAAATCTATTTTTCTCTATAAATAATATTGTACACCCTGGTTCTGCAAATACTTTTGACCCTAGATTATTTCAGACTCTTGCCTTCTGACTTTCTCCTCCATCATCAGTTCTCCGGCCACAAAGCTTTGTAAACGTTTGCCCTCTGTTAACAGTTCCACGCTCAGTAGAACTGGGTTCTTTAGATTCCCTTCCCACCATTCTGCATACATCCCTTAGTTCCCAGCTTTTCAGTCATTAATATTCCCAGTTCTCCTGGCATCTACAGGCTTGTTTTTAAAGGAGTTTTGGGAAACATGGTGCCTCTGCTGTTGCTTGTGGTTGAAATGAAGTCATGGCTGGGGAGGGACATGAAACCTGCTCAAAGGCCGCATAAATAACATCCCGTAATATTTGGGAGGGTAAATCACAGTGAATGCTTTTCTCTGGCTGAGCCTTCATGAAATACTGGCTAGAATTCAGGCGTAGAGATAAAAGTTGCTTATATAAATGAGGAGACTGGTTTAAGAAAATAGTTCAGTGGTGAATAAGGATTCAGACACCAGATAAATAAAAAATATACTTCTCACTGTGTCTGTACTTGGGCTGTACTTGGCTGAATTCACTTTGTGTTATGTTTGGTCTGTTTCGGCCAGAATGGACACCATCTAATTAGTTATTAAAGATATGGGACTGTTCTAGGTCATTATTTCTCCACCCGAAAAAAGGACAGAGGCTGGACCACAAGCTCCTAGAGAGAGAAGTTTATATATGTGGCTACTACCCCCGTTCTTTTGGATGTTGAATAAAAAGTTGGAAAATGGATAGCAGTATTGGGGGATGAAATAGCAGCATAATGCTGGTGATAACAATAGCTAACGTTGGTTGAAATCTTATTATGTTCTAGGAATAGTGCCTTCTCACTGAATTCTCACAACAGTCTTATGAGGTGTGTACCATTATTATCACTTTTTGGCCAATGAGAAATTGAGGCACAGGTAGATTATTTACCCAAGACTGAGCAGCTGAGAACTGGTGGAGCTGTAAGTAGCTGAGTTAGACAGTCTGGCTGTCCAGCCAGCAGCCACTAGCCCCATGAGGCAATCAGCACTTTCCATGTGGAATTGAGATGTGTTGTAAACACAAAATACATACCGGGAATTGAAGACTTTGTATAAATGAAAGAATGTGAATTACCCCATTAATAATTTCTATATTGATTGCACATTAAAATAATATTCTGGATACACTGAGTTAAATAATATATACAAATTACGTTCACCTGTTTCTTATTTTACTGTGTCTACTAGACAATTTCAGATTACCTAGGTAGCTCACGTTGTACTTCTGTTGGATAGTGCTGTCCTAGAGCTTAACTCCCAAGGACTGCTGTTTAACAACAAACAAATAAACAAACACACTTGAGTTTTGGTAATGTCCGCAAAGTTAAAAAGGAATGAAGAGAGTTACAGAGCAGAGCAGTTTGGTTAGTTGAGTTGGGTTCCGTAAGGAAAGGAGGCTGCTGGTAATATATGTTATACCTGGACTCTGGAAAGGCCCCAGAGTCGATGTGGGGTAACTTTGAAGGAATTGATTTCTCCCTAAAATATTTGATCAAGAGTAAATTGGTTTCCCAGAGACCAAAAAATCCCAGGGCACTGGTCTTAATCACTGGCCAAAATCAAAGCCAAAAGTGAACAATCAAGTTAAGGGCAGGATGACCAAAATAATGGGTTCCGGTTGATTTTACAAACAGGGAGGACTGGGGAGAGATGGAGCAGTATTTTCAGCAGATAAAATGGGATCGAGTAAGATTGTTTCTGATGAGTGGCCAGGGTTCAGCTGGTGAGCACTAGTGTAGTCGTACATCATTAAACTGTAGAACCTCCTCTGTACCAGTCGGTAAAGAGCAGCTGCTCTGAAGCCTGTTAGTGCACCTGGTCCCTCCTCCAGGCTCTCCCCACAGCTCAGCGGAAAGGGCTGATGCCTGGCAGAGCAGGGGCCCAGGACCCCACTCCATCTCTGAGGCCACCTTCCGTTCTGATTGGCTGGCGAAGGTGTCAGTTGCTAAATATTTTGAATGTTATTCATGCTTAAGGGAAACTATAATCTGTAACTTCTCTATAATTTTGTATCATTTGCACCATCGTGTGTTATAATATGACTAGAGAAAGTTGTATTCTCCAGAATACTTTTTAGAGAGACTAATCTATATTTTTCAGAATAAACAACTTGAAAAATCTGCCTGAGGTAGAAGCTGAGTTTGAGGGACTTCAGAGTGGGAGAAACTGTTCTGCTTGATCTATGAACAACTACATGAGTAAGGTATAAATAAAAACATATATATATATGTATTTTATACGTATAATATGTACATAATTATATATATAAATATATATGTAATTTCCCAGCATAGGAGGACGATAGAGGGAGAGAGTGGGCCACAAGGGTGTGGACCAGCCGTGGAAATGGTACTGGCCCGCTCCGGCAGTAATGTGGCCCTTCCCTAGGTCCACCCAGATCTTAGGTAAACTTACTAAGCTCACAAGGTGGATGAAACAAGTGGATTTTTTTCCCCTTATTTTTTTCCCTTTACCAGTTAAGGCTGGACTTCAGATTTCCGTTGGTCTGGCTGGAACAACAGTGGACAAACAGGGTGGATGTGGGAACTCGAGACAGACTGAGAGAAGGTCAGCCACAGGAACTGTAAGAAGTCCAGGAAAGGTTCTTGAGTGTGCTAGCCTAGGAACTGACACTTGGACCCAAATCAATAAGACTGCCCCAGAGTAGGGAGGCACCACCTGACCTGCGGGCTCTAAGCATATACTTCGCACCTTAAATATCTGTTGCATATCTTCTGAATGTCAGTGTTCTTTGAGGAAGGAGAAAGTCTAACGAATGACGAGGCTTTGAGGAGAAATCCTTCCGGGTTCCGGTGATGGGAAGGCACCAAATGATGTCGCATCTTCTCTCCTTCAGAGGCCTTTTATCCCAGCCGCTGTGGATCTTGCAGCTGCTGTTGCTCTTGTTTTGCTGAGGGCTGGGGGTATTGCACAATACCTCAGGCAGTGGAGAGACGGGCTTTGTTTAACTCTTTCTTCTGCCGCCTTTCCTTTCCCAGCTGACATGTCTTTCCTGCAGTTTCCTGGCACAGGTGAGGTGGGCTGAAATTGACATGGAAAAGATGAGGTCCAGAGGAGGCTGGAAACGCTTGAGTGGTCAGGATGTAGACAAGAGTTTGGCTAAGTGATCACTCTTGAGCAGAAGGAGTGTCCTTAAGCAAGTTGATGAGAATATGCTTTTGGCTCCAGTTCACTCCTATTCTTGGCCTCAGTTTTAACTCTGTTTTCTCTGTGTTGACCTTCTGTTCTTGGCACCAAAAGGGGGCATTCCAAAGGTGATTTGGGCTGAAGTATCCACATCCAGAAGCTGTTTTGACTCAGGTTCTTCTTTTTTTGCTTCCAGGTCAGGTCAGAGATGAGGCCATCGGGTTAATGGAATGGGGCTCAGGATTACCTTGCCTGTGAGAACGGTGCACCTTTGGGACTCCCATTAGCGTGCCCTTGCTCTCTCCTTCCACGCTTACCCTCCCCTCCACATCATTGTACATTTTGCAGCACAAGCTATAGAGCTAAAGCCATATTTGTTCAAGTACAGAGGCCGGGGGATGAAAAGAAACAAACTATATGTAAATTTTATCTTATTTTATTTATTTACTTTTTAAATTAATTTTTATTGGAGTCTAGTTGATTTACAATGTTGTGTTAGTTTCAGGTGTACAGCAAAGTGAATCAGTTATACATATACATATATCCACTCCTTTTTAGATTCTTTTCCCATATAGGCCATTAGAGAGTATTGAGTAGAGTTCCCTCTGCTGTACAGTAGTAGGTCCTTAGTTATCTATCTTATATGTATGTGTCAATCCCAATCTCCCAATTTATCCCTTCCCCCTATATGTAAATTTTAACTGGGGGGCTTATTTCTCATCTCCTTCCTTTCCTTGCCTGCCTTTGGTAATCGTGTTGCTCTCACTGTCTTTTTCTCTTTATTTTGCTCCCTATTCCTCTTTCTGTCTTAATGTTTTCAATTTATTCTCTTGGCTCTCTTCTAATCCATTCCTGCTCCAACCCCCCCCACCCCACAAACTTTCCTTAGTATTAATTTAGTTTATTTTTGTTCCTTCCCAATAATATGACAAGAAATGAACTAGCACATGTGCACTGTAGCATAAGATCATTTCAATTTGTTCCCCTCTCAGTAATTTTCAAGCAGTTCCCATTTTCTACCTTTTTAAGTCCAAACTCTGCAACCAAAATTCCCATTTTTCCCACTTGTAAAATGGGAATATGATTTGATGTGAAGAAAAATATGTGTGGCTCATACACATGAAGAATGTTTAACCTCACCATAATGAAAAAAGTGAAAATTAAAAAAGCAATGACATACTTTTCACCTACCAAATTGGCAAAATTTTTAAAAATATATTAACTATGGAGTACAGTGAGATCAGCACTTTCTTACACTTAGCTTACGAGAGTGTGAAATGATACAACGTTTTTGGAAAACAGTGTGTAAAAATGCATTAATGGGGCTTCCCTGGTGGCGCAGTGGTTGAGAGTCCGCCTGCCAATGCAGGGGACACGGGTTCGTGCCCCGGTCCGGGAGGATCCCACATGCCGCGGAGCAGCTGGGCCCATGAGCCATGGCCGCTGAGCCCGTGCGTCTGGAGCCTGTGCTCCGCAACGGGAGAGGCCACAGCAGTGAGAGGGCCGTGTACAGCAAAAAATAAAAAAAAATGCATTAATGACTTTTTTTTTATTAATGACTTTTAAAATTAGTATCCTTGACTGACTCTTCCCTAATTCTACTTCTAAAGAGACTGTCTTCATGACATCAGATATTCAGACAGAAGTACAAACAAACATGCTTTTTAAAAAAATTTATTTCATTGAAGTATAGTTAATTTACAATGTGTTAATTTCTACTGTACAGCAAAGTGATTCAGTTATACATATATATACATTCTTTTTCATATTCTTTGCCGTTATGGTTTATCACAGGATATTGAATATAGTTCCCTGTGGTATACAGTAGGACCTTGTTGTTTATCCATCCTACATATTAATAGTTTGCATCTGCTAATCCCAAACTCCCAGTCCATCCCTCCCCTGCCCCCTCCCCTTTGGCAATCACAAGTGTGCTCTCTATGTCTGCAAGTCTGTTTCTGTTTTGTAGATAAGTTCATTTGTGTCATATTTTAGATTTCACATGTAAGTGATATCATATGGTACTTGTCTTTCTCTTTCTGACTTACTTCACTTAGTATGATAATTTCTAGGTCCATCCATGTTACTGCAAATGGCATTATTTTATTCTTTTTTATGGCTGAGTAGTATTCCATTGTGTGTGTGTGTCTGTGTGTGTGTCTGTGTGTGTGTGTATACCATATCTTCTTTATCCATTCATCTGTCGATGGACACAAACAAATGTATTCTTTATAGTCCTATTCACTAAGCACTTACTCTGTGTCCATCACCACACCAGGTGCTTCAGAGGCATTATCTCATTTACCCTGTGAGGTAGGTGCATTACTGACCCATTTTACAGATGAGGAAACCATGGCGAGAGAGGCTAAGTAACTTGCCTACGGTAACAGCCTGTGGGTGATATGGTCCTGTTCCCACCTAGACAGTCTTACCACAGAGCTCCTGCACTTAACCCACACGGTGTAATGCAGTATAGTGCTTACCTAATATGTTATTTTTCTGTTTACCTTTTGCTGCTCTGCTCGGCCCCGTGGAAGCTTAGGCAGGTAGCTCCTGTCTCTGTCCCCAGCCTCCAACCCAGCCTTTGGCATTTATTAGGCACTTGATGAATATCTGCTGAAGGAATAGCCTAACTGAACCTTTATTGTCCTCAGAACCAAATCCTCACTTATGCTTGAACTGCTCCCACCACTAGAATCGGCTTCTCATCCTGTTAGTACCTGGTCATAATCATCACCACCGCCACCACTGCCACCATCGTCCTACTTCTCCACCATGAAAATTTTCCTCATTCCTGATCATGTGTGATCCCTTCCCTTTCTAAGCCCCATAACATTTATTTTAATTCACCCTGTGATAATTTCATTACACTTTGCATTATTGTCACTTGTACATTCCAGGTGTCAGAATTTCGGTCAGGGATAATTTCCCATAACTTACTGCATCCTCCGTAGTGCCTAGGACAGGGCCATTCATGTTGTGTGTGCTCAGGAATGATTAAATGCATATTATGTCTTTAGCAGTCAATAGAGAAGGCTAGACTATACAGAAAACACATCCCCCAACTAGAGCTCTTGATAAAAAGACTTAGCAAAGCACTGTAACATTGTGGCACCATTTTGAAAAATGATATTTACTCTTACTTTGTGCGTTAGGCTCGGCAAGGTTAGTAACCCAGTGGGTGTCAACTCCTTCTTCGATGCCCCTGTACCCCAATGAAGGCCTGTAAATCATTAAATACCTGCTGTAGACTCAAGGATTTCTATCTCAGGGATGAGCATTCTCTGATAAAGTTGGCTTGGAACCACATTGGTTTCAGAGTATTGGGCAAATGAGCTATAATTAGCCATCTGGATGTTCACCTTTCACCTCATTACACTTCACCTTTTTCACATTTTGATTAAAAACCCACTAGCAAAATAAACTAAATTGAACCCAAAGGGGTTCAATCTTTATCTAATATGTGTAACTAGTTTTGTACCCATTTGTACCAGTCAGCAGTTGGGTTAAAAGAAGGGTCACATCTTTTATTTTTACATGTACTGTTAAAACTCCCTCCTCCCCGTATTATCAGGAAGACCAAATTCACCCTCTGAAGGTCTCGCTAATATCCATGCCAGATTGTTCAAGAACACGAGGAGTTTACTCTCAGGCTATAGATCAGCCTCATTCTAGACCTCAGAAGGAGAGAGAACTGGATGGTCTGAGCAGCCTACTTAATAGACCCTGTTTTGGTTTGGTTTGTTTATCTGGTTTGCCTTGGGCTTACAATACTTCAAGTTACATCCATTTGCTCATCCACTGTTCCCAAGACAGGGTCATTGTCCTGGGAGGTCTATATCTGAAGGACTTCCAGCTTCAGCCTTATGCTGTGTTGAAACTGCTCACCCTCCGGGAACCTCTAGTCCCTTATAAGTTGAGCTGGGTTCATATCGTACATTCCCCATTGCCTCGTGGCGAGTTCCATCATTTTTCTTTCCTGTCAGTGGTCTCAGTCTGAACTATAGCAATCTACAGAAGAGTGTCTAGTAATTTTGAAGGAGTTTGGGGGTCTCAATCTGTTTTCTCCCAACAGAATCCTTGACTCTGTTTTACTTTCTCCACCTCTTCTCTAGAGATCAGTGTTGTCCATACCAAGAGGGATACTTTTGTTATGCCCGAAAGTCTTCTTTTATTTCTCCCCCCAGGAAAGGAGGTGTTTGTTTGCCTTGGGGAACTTCTTGGGAGGATGCAGACTTCTTTCCAGGTCCATCTTAATGAAGAAGCAGACAATGGCTTCTTTTACTAAACAATGTTAAGTCCTGTCTCACCATGACCTGCCTCATGTGAATTTAACAGATATGTACTCTCTCTATATAGATCTTTCTGTGTCGACTCCCTTCTTCCTTTTCTGCATGTGTGCACACAGTATTGTGCAGGTGTGTGCATGCACAAGCTCACAACTGAGAGCACACTAGCTATGTCAAGTGATGTAAAAATTGAATTTGGGAAAAACAAGGAAAGTGTGGGTCCTTGAGTAGAGAAAAATGTGTCTCTTTCATAGAGCCTTGCAGTTTCTATGTGACTGGATGGGAGGGAACTTACCAAACCTGTGTTGGTGAGTCACTGGGTGGGCACATGGTAACACCGGTCACTTCTGCAGTTCTGACCATCCTCTCTAACCCAGCACCCCGGTGGACTGCAGTTGTTCAAGAGTTCCTACTCTGCTAGTGTTTCCGTGTGAAATTCCCCCCCAACTGTAATCAGTGATATCTCCGGACCCTCCCAGAGAATGGACCCTAAAGCACTGATTTCACCACTGAGGATGTGGGTATGAATAAAGGTTAAGACATTGCTGAGGATACATTAGTTAGAGACCTGGGGGTGGCTTTGATGATGAGGAACAGCGTTGGAAAGTGTGATTATTTTTTAGTCTTGTGAAGATATTTAGAAATTAGTTGATCTGTGAAAGAAAAAAAATCTGTTACAAGGCTGCTATGTTGCCTGTGATAGAAATGTACTATGTCCTAAGTGATTCAGATATTTAGAATTTCAACTTATTATTTCTGCCTTATCTCTTCTTGCTTTTAGTTTGGTATCTACTCCGTGCAGACATGATTTAAATACTGCTTCTTTCTCAGTAAGAGTTATTTTGCATACTTTATGTGTGCACCTAGAGAGTTTTATATTCTAAAATTTTGACTGGAGGACATTAGATAGATATTTCACTGTATACATGCTGGCTGATGAGTCTTGAAAGAGAACCAAGGGAATTGGGTGGGGCTAGTGGCCTGAGCCATGGGCACGAATTGGAGTGAGAGGTGGGGAGTGTTAGTCTTTCTTTATGCTCAGAGCAAACCAGTCTACAAATGAGCCAGAGGCTAACGGTAGTCTTCAGACTGGGGGCAGAACTCAGATTGGGGGAAGCGGAGAGGAAACCTGCGATTTTCACATGGGAAGAAAGGGGTAGTTTTCCTTAAGATAATGAAGAGGAATTGTGTCTGGTAAAATAAGGTAACCTGTTGGTAGAGAGCCACCAAAATGGCACCTGCCCAGCAGACCCAGTAGAAGCTCTTCCACCTGAGACCCAATGGTAGCTGGGAGCAATGGCTGAAGAATATGAGTTTTATGAAACAGTAGAATGAGTATCATCAGTGGGCTGGTGAATGTTGTTCTGGTCGGACAGTGAGAAGCAAGAAAGAGGCAAGAGTATGTCTCTTGGGCTGGAAATCATAGTAGTCATTCAGTGGAGTGAATGACCAAAGTCATGGAAAGAATCAGTGGGACCCGCATCAAGACCTGAGGAGGTAGAATGTTCTCAGACATTCAGAAAAGGACAGCTTGGGAGCTCAGCTGTTCTGGGTTGTATTGAATATCCAGTCAACCTTGAAAGCTGTTTAATCAATTATAACTGATGCTTAGGCAAGAGGGACAATAAAAATGATGATGAATATATCAACTTAACCCGTTTGTAAATATGTAAATATTTATGAAATATAACTTGTCCTTGCCTATATTGTTGGCCATCGTACATGGTAAATAACCTCACACTTACTGAATCTGAGAATTTACTCTGTGCCAGGCATTGTAGTAGCTACTTTCACAGGTATTATCTCATTTGATCCTCTTTTTTAAATTTGAATTTTATTATTTTTTATTTTTTTATGTGGCAGGTTCTTATTAATCATCCATTTTATACATATTAGTGTATACATGTCAAGCTCAATCTCCCAATTCATCCCACCCCCCCGCCCCCCCCATTTGATCCTCTTTACAACTCTATAAATTAAGAATTAGCACTGTTACTTTCTAGAGGAAAATAACGGTCAGATAAGTTAAATTACAGTCTAAGATCACACAGACAAGAAGTATCCAGATTTGGATCTGAATTTCTGATTCCAAATCCAGTTCTTTTTCCATAGCCCTAGTATGCGTTTTCTCTTTTTGTACTTACTGCTTTGTTACCTTGGCTTCTTCCTTCTAAAACCATGTAAGTTTATAAAGAGCAAAATCTAAATTTTAGATTTTCACTTAGGGGTCATTATGAAGTGGTGGCTATGGGAAACCAGTTATCAAAATCACAAAGACGGATGAGGCATCTGAGGTTGAAACCCAGAGAGTAAAAGTTTGTAGAAATCTCTAGAGGTCAGGGCCCCTTATTCTTGTCAGACAGAATTCACCACAGAATATCTTTAGACTATTATTCTCAGGAATAAATAACACATATCTATCTTTAAGTGTGGTTAAAATAGAGGGAGTTTGCAGTTTGTACATTAGGGGTGTTGAGATGCCAATGCCAAGGGCTAAATTAACGTTTGACCTTTAATCTCCATGCCAGCAAATATCTCCATAACCTCCTCCCACTTACCAAATTTGAGTGAAATCGATTAGATACTCTGGAAACTAGCCTTTCTGACAGCTACTCAGACACTATTTCACTCCGAATGAGCCAAATTTGGTCAAAGTCAATGAACGTTAAGTTCTTTTGAAGTGATCATGGGCAGATAGGTCACTGTGAAATGCCCGATAAGTCAGAAGAAACAGAACAGTAACCTTCTCTCCTCCTAAATTTATAAGGATATACGAAATGATGTGAACAGAGTGTACACTAGCTTTATGTGCAATGAGTAAAAGTCGAAGACTGGCATGAATTTGGCTTCCAGGGTGTATCGATAAAGTTCTTGAGCTTGCAGGGCAAGATGGGAGAAGTTTCATTTCTCGTAATGGTGGAGAACGGGATGTATTAAAATTTTAGAAACCAAGAGCCATGTTCAGAGTAGCAGAAATTAAAAAAAAAAAAATAGAACTCCAGGTAAAATAAATAGCTTACTTTCTGAACTGTTAGGTCCTGACCTGGTATTGCAGGACCAGCCTCCTTCAGTGCCTCATAGAGGTTTGTGTGGGTCCCAGTGGCCTCGCAGCATGTGGGGCAGCTGTCTTGTCGCCGTGCATTATGTGGCTCTGCTCATTTTTCATTGTACGTGGACAATCTGCGTGTAATAATCTGAGTTACCTGACATCATCGGCTGGCTTGCTTTTTTTCTTTTGGGAGCATATTTGCAAGCAACTTACGGTTAACTCTTTCAATGCCTGTGAAAGGTTTGTGGTTTTGTTAACACCAAACATATCAAAGAAGGAAGCTTAACCGAGTCTGACTCTAGAAGTCACTCACTGAGCAACATGGCAACCCTCTACTAGTACATAATTAATTAAAAATAAAACACAATTAGGTATTCAAGGAGTTTTACTGTGACCAGATCAGGAGGATCTTTGCCTTTATGGGAAGGAGATGAGAGGGGAATCTGGGAATTATTCTCCCTTATGGTAGGAAGAGATTAGGAAGCTGAGAGACAGTTCCCAGTGTTGCTTTCCAAGTTCAGGCCAAGTTTTCTAAGAGAAGTTATCTGTCTGGGGGGTGGTAGTGGTGGGGATGGAAAAGGCCACATGTAAGCAGCAAGATTAAGATGGTTTGAGCTCATGCAAGGAAAATGGTCCCACATCCTGGGAGACTAGAGAAGAACTTAGTTTATCTATCAAGCCCAAAATTTGAATTTTAAAGACAGTAAAAGTGAAAAGGATACCAGATACACATCTCTAGTAAGTCCCTTCTTTTACGGTCAAGGACCTTAATAAAAAACAATGGAATGCTGAGACTTGGAATGGGGATATTTTCGTGAATATGTCTGAGAAAGTTCCCAGATCACCCTGTAGCCTGTAAACTGGCAGAGGTTTTTTTTACTTGCTAAAGAAGAACCTCTCTCTTGCTTTTCCTGATGAATGTGGAGAAGTACAAGCATGATTCACTTTTAAAAATGCAATTGGAATTCAGATTTTAAATGTCTGTTCTTTGAAAGATGTTGCTATAGAATAAAAAGATGCAAAAAAAAAAAAAAAAAAGGAAGTTGAGTGAGATGAGCTTACTCTTTGTCACCAAAGATTTGAATATTAAGAACTTACTATAACTAAGCGACTGACTCCATAGAGGTCCTTGGTAGGAGGTCTTTTGGGGACTCTGTCTAGATAGTTTGGATAACCTTTGCATCATTGTGGAACTCAGGAATATAACTACAAGGAGATATTTTCTTATGAGCCAAGACAGCTTTCCTTCTTGTGTGAAACATAACTTGCAAACTGAACTGATTAGTTCTAGTAACTTTGTTAATAGGTTGTTGCATATGTAACCAACATAAGCCTCAACATACAGACAAGGACATTGTGTCTCATTCCATTTACACCTGGAAGAAGCACCCCACTCAGTTCAGATGTGTCCTTTTTTTTTTTGCAAAAGGTGAGAAACTGTGTTACTATGTGGATTCTCAAGGATGCCATTGCTACTCTGTATTCATTTAATTTCATGGAGCCAAGAATAAAACAGATCTTGAAATATACCCTTGCTTTATTAGTAGGCAAATAAAATTAAAAAGAACATTATGTTAATTTAAGAGACATGGAGGGGGCTTTGAGAATTGATAGCGCTTGGGTAGTTGTCTGTGCATTTTTAAATGAATGGGGTATAGAGACTAATAAAGTGAACTGAAGAAAATTTGGTGTCAGGCTACTTTTGTGAGTTGCTTGGATTTAATTTTGCCATCGCAGTTATCTTTATGCAAGGAGCATCGAGGCAATTGATTGATCTCCTGAATGATGCACACAATTATCGAAAACTATGGGAGGATCGGACGAAAAAGGCCAGAGTAAAGAAAAAAAATACATGGAGAGAAAGGAAAGACTAGAAAGTATCACCCCCCTAGCTTTTCTGAAGGAACACTGAAAAGAAATCTTAACAAAATCAATTTGCAATCATTTGAAGAGAAGAGCGTTTTTTAACTGGGTAGCTTGACTTCATAAAGGACAAGTGCTGTCATACTAATCTAATCTTCTGAGATGAAAATGAAAGACCGGGTAGATCAAGGAGAAAGATTTATATATAATTCATTTAGATGGTGGAATGCTTTGGATATGATACTGTGTGGTATTTCTATCAGCCCTTACATCGCTGTCTGAGATAGTGGACATCAGAGGCTCGTTGTCCACCTGAGGACAAATCTAAGGCTGAGTTCAAGGCCAGTGTTACTTATATTTCTGTCCATAGTCTGGTATTTGGATTAAAATGCATGGGCGTTTAATTTGCTCACCGCACAGAGCTGGTGGGAGAACCGGCAAAGAAAGAGATAAGTAAAAAGAAGCTTAAAAATATATAGCTGTCCAGCCACACGGCACCTCTATTCTCATCCTTCTTATGACACGTATTCGAAACCTCATGTTATCAGTTAACTTAAGAAAGCCATCAATTATTCTGTGTATTTTGATCTATCTTCCAGTCGGCTCACTCTGAGGATGCGGATGATGAGTTATCCTTTGTCTCTACTTCCCACAGCACCTGCATTTAATAAATCCTTGATTGATTAGCAAGCAGCTAATAAGATCATAAAGAACCGGTTGTATGAGGTCCAATAAAAGAATACCGTAGGGTGATAACATGGACCACATCCATCACTAGTTAGCAGTGCAACTGTGCTGGTAGGTGGATGCATAGGGGTGAAGCTTAAGAACTCATGAAAATAGTCTCTGTACTAGACTACACAGGGGTTAGACTTTTACTAGATAACTGTGATCATTCTGTGGTTCACAATTAAAACAGGAGGTGTAGATGGTTCAGATGGGAGCCACAGTGCTGATTCATGGAAGCTTGAGGATGTGTGGAGCGTGGTTAAGTCCCTTCTGAAGTCAGACCCAGCTAGAGTCTCAGACCAGCAGTGACCTTGGGTGAGTTACTTAACTTCTCTAAAGCTCACTTTCTCTATTGATGAAACAGAGAGAGTAATAGGGCTTACTTCATAGGGGTATGAGAATTAATTGACATAATGCATGTATAACCGAGTACAGTGTAAACTCAAAAAATATTGTAATAAGAAACATAATAAAGGAGAAATAAAGGGGGTTGTTTAGGCTAAGGAAGAAAAGGCTGAGAGTAAGTGTAATTATAATCTTTATACACAAGACAAATCACCGACCATCGTCTAAGTTGACATCACCTTAATTTAGTTCAATAAAATTTTTGAGGGCCTTTCACTGAGGAAAATGTGAGAGCCAGAGGGCTTCACCTGCAGCATGATGGAATTGAGATAGATATAGGGAAGATTTTCTGAAAGTCAGGATTGCTGCACTCACTGGCCTGTGTATGTGAGGAAAATTGTGGAATATTCTTTGAAGGCTTGGAAAATAATCCAGTTCCACCTGGCATTCTCCTAAACTGGTTTAACCGTGGTCCTATTCTGAGCTGGACTAGTGTCTTCTCAAGCCACTCTGGTTAATGTGTCTTCTTTGAGATCCCAGGCTGGCATTATTTAATAGAGAGTTTTAAGCTGTGCTTGTACAGGGTTAACGTATTGGCACCTTTCAAGCAGTACCAAATTAGCATCAAAATGTCCTTGCTGAGCCATCAGGACCCGCCATTTTGTTTTTGTTAGCATGGATCAGAATTCACAGCCAACTGATGTGAGCCTGACAGGTGAGTGGCTTTACTGCCAGGTCTAAAGATAATGAGACCATGTAAGAACCATACTTGTCTGGGGTGATTCCTCTATAGGCAGAGGCCCCACTGTGAAGAATCTAGATGAGAGATTGAATGTGCCGGCATCTGATTGTAACAATGGCTCTGTACTCCAGAGAGTCTGATGAGGATGTGTAAAAGGCTAAGCTCGAAACTTCTTTGTTTGAAATGCCAATTGGCATTTTCTTTTAAAGAGCTCTTTTTCTGCTCACATGCTTCCACCAGAGGAAACGTATTTAGGTGAAATGTATGAACTATAGAAATGTAGGAGACCACTGAATGTGGTTTAAAAAGAAGAAATATACAAACTTCAAAATAAGAGTGTATAAATGGGCTGTTCCTTTACTTGTCCAGCTCTTATTTTCAGGAAAGATCTTGCCAACTTTGATACCTCCCTTGAGTGATGGCTGCTACTCTTCCCTGCTTGGCCAATCTTCCAGAGTCAAGTTGAGATGCTGACAGCATTTCAGCGACCCAAGGCCCCAGAAGGGAGAATGGAAACGTTGGTTGGACTAAAGGTGTAGGCCAGTTAGGACATTCCAGTGGGGTCTTTATCTGTGGAACTAGGACTGTGGGCAAAGAGAGTCAAAGAAGGAAGAAACCTCAGCCCGGGCTGCAGTGCCCATTACAGCAGTGACAAGATGGCCAGGGATGTTGTCAGGGTTGCTACTGCTCCATCGGGGCGGGGGTTAGGCTGGGCCAGAGACAGTGTGATGCTGGACTGTGTTGGAAGCTGAATCCACAGCATTCTGTACCTTCTTGGCCAAGTATTCCTTCTGTGTACAGAGAGAGGTAATAGGTGTTTTCTAGGAACGTGGACAGGATCGTGTGGCTCTCCCTGTGTCAGGTTAGGCACTGGGTGTCGGTTCCAGCCGATGGGGTCGCGTACTCAACGAGACTTCATATACACACGCCTCCCAGAGCTTGAGGGAGAGAAAATGAAGGGTGAGTGGGTAGGAACTCTGAACTCTTAAAGGGCCTTTTTTAGTGCTTTTACCCAGCAGGCACAAACGAGGAATAGCAAAAGTGAGAGCTGAATAATTCCGGAAAAGGAGAGCAATTTTCAGTATAAAGTGAACAGAGAAAATCTCAAATAAACTTAGATGTAACCAGTCAAACACTGGACACCATTTTTACCCTTTTGCAGGCCAGGCATACTGGGATCTGCACAGTGAGTCTAGGGAGAGGCTGAGGGCTGGTAGGACTGGACTTAACCTTGTATACTGCCTGCCACAGGTAGCAAGCTCCAAGAAACCTATGTTAGGCCAAATAACCCACTTGGTGTGACTCAGACTGGTGTGGAAATGCAGGGGTTTGGTACAATAGAGGAGAAAGCCACATAAACTTCTCACTGTTAAGGGTAGGAAGGGGTGTGCAACCTCTGTTGGCATCTGCAGATAGAGGCAGCAGGGTCCAGCATCAAGTGTGTCAGGGACTGTGCAGAATAGTTGGAAGTTCTGAGTAGGGCTCCTCATCCAATAGAGACTGGAATAGAAGTCGGGACACGTGGAAGGACTTTGGTTGGTCATGTGGTTAGTCTGTGAAGGAGGAAGGCTTCTTCTGGGTGGGCACGTCTGCACCCAGCAGGCTCACATCAGGTGCTCCAAATACTGGGCTTAGAGCAGCCCAGTCAGCTTTAGACGATGATGTTGGTGAGGATGGGACAGGGCCAATCCTGGTTTAAAGGTTGGCAGGCATGCCTGGTGGCTAAAATTCTCAGTCCCACAATCGAGTGAGGCTGAGCCAGGCAGGTGCCGACAAGCTGTTGAAGATGTATATATATTTTTAATCTGCCTGTATGCAATTTTATTTTCATTTCTGGAGCCCTTCAAAATGCGATGCCTCTTTTAGACGGAGGACCAAATTGCTTTGGGACAAGTGAATAAATTCGAAGCTGCGTTAATTGTGAACAGCCGTCCTTGGCTTTATGTGAGGAAGTAGCAATTGGTTTCTCAATCCAGGGACCTGGGGAAACAGATCACTGATGTTTGTTGAGAAAAACATTCTCAGGAAACTTCTTTCTGCCACTGGAGGCAACGGCTTGTTAACCTGTGCCAAACGACCATGTATGGTCCAAACCCTATAATAAATTCAGCAATGCTTCATCTTTCCATATAGAGCAGGGACAGGAGGACAAAGGACCTTTTGTTTTCCGGGGATCTCTTGCAGAGACCCATGTGTATGAACATAATCACTGTATTTAGAACCAGTGCTTTGTTATTTTTAGCAACAACAAAGGAACCAGCACTCTTAGCTTCATCAAATACAAAATGCCTTTTCTACCCTCCCCCTCTCTTGGGCATCTCCCCCATTCTCTGCTCCCATTGGTATATGAATGTGATGCTCTGAGCAAATACATATACGGAGATGGGAATGTTTATGTATTTGAAAGAAATGTCAACGTCTTCCCTCTGAAAAATGCTGCTGGTGTGTCAGGTACCATCACTGGCCTCTACTTCACCTTGTTCTTTAATCATGATCACAGTTCTTCTGTAAACTGTACCCTCTCAGCTTTCGTTAAATGGAAAGATTTTGATAGTATTGGATTTTGGATTTAGTATTTCATACCTCATAAAAAAATGTTTGTTTTCCCCTGGTTGTACGGTTTAGTTTTACGATGCCCTTCTTTTTATCATCTACGAAATGCTCAGATCTATATTTGTGTTGAACACACTTGATTTTGTAAACTTGTCTAAATAAATTTAGTCTGATATTGATAATCCTAATTAATACTGTTAGTTTAATATGTATACTATTTTTTCTGTATCTGTTTCATTTTTTTCCAACTTTTCCTATTCCCCTACCTTCTTCGCTCGCGTTTACTTAAAAGTACGTTGACTCAGTCACAGAATGTGATTGTTGCTGAACTTGTCAGCTCGCTCTTTTGTAGAAAAGAACCTCTTAATAAAAATACAAGTCAGTCCATCTGAGAGTTGTTTTGATGTGCCTAATGGCACAGGCCATAGTGAGGGATTTTAATTTAAGATGAAATGTAACAGGCCTTGTTAAGATTTTGGCATCTTGATACCTTCCAGAGGAGGACAAGCACATTACGGAAGTTCTCTTGGTATTCTCCAGGCCTTTTGCTCTCCGACTTAATTCTTTAATTCTCTTGGGTATCTTAGCAAGAGGGATAAGCCTTTTTATTCTTCTCCTCTTATTGCCCTGTCTGCTGCTTGTAAGCTTTCTTCTTGCTATAAAGTCATCTCTGAGACCTAGAATAGGAAGAACCTTGTAGATGTTCTCAAAGTGAATACTTTTAGTTTGTTTCTCAGCTGTGGCTTAAATTCAGCGACTGAAGCACATCCAAGAGGGAGACTCAGGGAAGAAAATGGGACAAAATTCAAGGAGAAAGTGAAATTATCTTCTGAAAGAACAAATAAGAAAAAGACTGCTGGCTTCTGGGGGAGTTGTTTACTTATCCAGAATGGCTCTTAGACTAGCTCAATCTGCTTGGATATCTGTTCATGGGCTTTTGAAAATCCAGAGTGTTCTCCTTTGTGTGCCATGGTTTACAAAGAATGAATCTGGCAGGAAAGATCATGATTCTTCACCGGTGAGCTTCCTTTGTGTGTTTCAGTCATGATATTTCTGATTAATGGAGAGGTTGGAGAACATCGGGTGCATTTTTCCTTCTTGCAGGGCATTGCTCACAAAATTGACACTATCCAAACCCACCCTAAATAGCTACCACCAGCCTTAGTCACCTGGAAAAAAATGATGGTTGGAATCAGAATTTATAGTCACCAAAGAGGGGGTCTCTTGGAGTTAGGTCGGGGAGAGAAAATCCTCCCCTCGTGTTGAGAGAGGAAAGAGATTTTGTCCCCATGTTCTGCTTCTGCTTTGTGCTCAGCATGGAAGAAGTAAAGAAGAAATACCCAGGACTAAACCAGCTGGAGTGAACCTGACCTCTTAGTCCATCATTTCTACACTTGCCTTCTAAATCTGATGGTTGGGCTTCCCTGGTGGCGCAGTGGTTGAGAATCCACCTGCCGATGCAGGGGACACGGGTTCATGCCCTGGTCCGGGAAGATCCCACATGCCGCGGAGCGGCTGGGCCCGTGAGCCATGGCCACTGAGCCTGCACATCCGGAGCCTGTGCTCCGCAACGGGAGAGGCCACAACGGTGAGAGCCCCGCGTACCGCAAAAAAAATAAAATAAAATAAAATAAATCTGATGGTAGTGGAGAAAGTTTTCAGCAAAAGCCTAGTGATTATAGACTTCATCAAACACAGATCCTCCTTAAGAACTGAATTTAGAAGGAAAACAGCAGGACTTTTTTACTCATATACTAGGAGGAAGGACTCGGAGAAAAATCAGATTTATTTGCTCTGAAATTACTTTAATGTCCTAGCAGGCTCATAATCCCTATGATGTTATAAATTACCAAGATTTGAGTAGTGTGGGAGACTTTAAAATACTAGAAAAATATATTATCAATTCGATAGCCAACAAAAATGAACTAGATTTGAGAATTATCTGGTTGAAACATCAATTGCCACGTTTTTTAATTGAGGTGTAATTGACATGTAATGTTATATTAATTTCAAGTGTACAATATAATGATTCCATATTTGTAAATACTGTGAAATGATCACAGTAAGTCTTGTTACCATTCGTCAGCATACATATTACAAAACTTTCTTCTTTTCTTGTGATGAGACCTTTTAAGATTTACTGTCTTAGCAATTTTCAAATATACAATACAGTATTATTAAATGTAGTCACCGGGTTGTACATTGCATCCCAATGAGGTATTTATTTTATAACTGGAAGTTTGTACCTTTCACCCCCTTCACCCATTTCACTCACCCCATCACGCCCCACCTCTGGCAACCACCGTTCTGTTCTCTGTATCTGTGAGCTTGGCTTTTCTGTTTGTTTTGTTTTGTCTTGATTTGATTTGATTCATTTGTTTTGTTTTGTTTTTTAGAGTCCACATACAAGTGAAATCATATGGTATTTGTCTTTCTCTGCCTGATTTATTTCACTTAGCATAATGCCCTCCAGGTCCATCCACGTTGTCACAAATGGCAAGATTCCGTTCTTTTTTATGGCTGAGTAATACAGAAGCAAAAATAAACAAGTGGTACTACATCAAACTAAAAAGCTCTGCACCGCAAAGGAAATCATCAACAAAATGAAAAGGCAGTCTACTGAAGGGGAGAAATATTTGTAAATCATGTATCTGATAATCATATATCATATATATAAAGAACTCATAAAACTCAATAGCAAAAATAGAAACAATCATTAAAAAAATGGTCAGAGGGGCTTCCCTGGTGGTGCAGTGGTTGAGAGTCCGCCTGCCGATGCGGGGGACACGAGTTCGTGCCCCGGTCCAGGAAGATCCCACATGCCGCAGAGCAGCTGGGCCCATGAGCCATGGCCGCTGAGCCTGCGCGTCCGGAGCCTGTGCTCCGCAACGGGAGAGGCCACAGCAGTGAGAGGCCTGCGTACCGCAAAAAAAAAAAAAAAATGGTCAGAGGACTTGGATAGACATTTTTCCAAAGAAGACATGCAGATGGCCAACGGGCACGTGAAAAGATGCTCGGCATCACAAATCATCAGGGAAATGCAAATCAAATCCACAATGAGATATGACCTCACACCTATTAGAATGGATATTATAAAAAAGATAAAAAATGACAAGTGTTGGTGAGGACGTGGAGAAAAGGGAACCCTTGTGCACTGTTGATGGGAACATAAACTGGTTCAGCCACTATGGAAAACAGTATGGCAGTTCCTCAAGAAATTAAAAATAGAATTGCCATATGATTCAGCAATTCTACTTCTGGGTATTTATCTGCAGAAAATGAAAATACTAACTAGAAAAGATACATGAACCCTCCCATGTTTATTGCAGTATTATTTACAGTAGCCAAGGTGTGAAACCAACCTAAGTGCCCACTGATGGATGAATGGATAAAGAAATTGTGAATACACACAGAAACACACACAATGGAAAATGACCACATTTTAAAATTCAGCAAATATTTACTGGGAGTCCACTTTGGGCCAGGCCCCATTCTAGCTGCTGAGTTACAGCAATGAGCAAATAAATTGATCCCTGCCTTCACAGCGTTTACACTCTAGTTGGCACAAGGCATACATTCATAATAAATACATCACGTCATCTGTTCGATGGTGGTAAATGCTGTGGGAAAAAGCAAAAGTGGAGCAGGATAAGGGGGCTCAGGCCTCCCTGCGACAGGAGAGGGCGGCTGTCGCATCGTATTGCAGGGTCAGGTTTGGGCTTTGTTGAGAAGGTGAGGTTTTAGCAAAGACTTGAACCTGGTGTGTATGTTAGCCCTGTGAGTGAGTACCTGGGTAGCTGGAGGAAGTGTTTCAGGCAGAGGAAATAGCTTGAAATAAAGGTCTGGAGCGGGAATGAGTATCTTTAAGAGCGGTCAGCGTGCTTGGAGGAGAGAGAGGGTGAGAGTCAGAGGATGTGGGATCTGAGGGGCAGTGGGGTCCGAATCAAGGATGTTGGCTTTTTCCTTTTAGGGAGTTGGGAAGCTATTGAGGGTTTGGGGCAGAAGGTAATATCTTATGATTTAAGCTTTAAAAGGATCATCCTGCTTCTTTGTTGAGCATGAGACTGGGGCAGAGGCAGGGGGTCCAGTTAGCAGGCCCTCCCTTTCAGTGATGGGTGAAGGATGAGGGTGGCTCAAAGTGGGTAAAAAAAGGTTGTGTTCTAGATACCTTTCGAAGGTCAGGCAGTCACGGTGTCCTGACTGATTGGATATAGGATTCCAGAGAAAGAGAGCAGCTGGCAGTGGAAGGATTGAGTTACCTTTAACTGAAATGGGAAAGGCCGAGTTCAGTTTTGGAAGTGTTGGAGATGTTTCAAAGATATCCAAGCGGAGCTGTCAGATAGGCAGTTTGATGTACAGGTTGGAAGTTTTGGAGACAGAAGTGTGAGAGTGATCAGCATGGAAAAGGGATTTAAAGCAGGAGACTGAGTGAGATTTCTGAGGAGGTGAATGTCGATAGAAATTAAATGAACACCAAGGATTGACCCTGGGGCACTCCAGCTTCGAAAGGCCAGAAGGAAGAGGAGGAACCAGCAAAGAAGATGGAGGAACAGCAACCAGTAAGGTAGGAGGAGAATCAAGAGAATGTGAAGCCCTGGAAACCAAGGGAAGAAAGCATATCTTGGAGCAAGCGATCACCCAAGTCAAAGGCTGCAGATGGATGTTGGAGTTGGCAATACCAGGGTCACCACTGCCTTTCACAGGAGGATTTTTAGAGAAGTGGTGGGGTCAAAAGTCTGACTGAAGTTAGTGCAAGAGAGAAGTGGGGAGGAGTTGGAAGAAGTAAGTATAGATGATGCTGTCATGGAATTTGCTGCAGAGAGGAGTGAAGAAGTGACTGGTACACTTTCTGCCTCTCTGGCTGGCTCCAAGGTGGATTCCCCTCACATTTTGTAAAAGCTCACAACTCTTCAGGCATACCTTATTTCAGTGAAGTGGCTATGTGCCATCAGCGTTGAAATTTGGAACCGGTTGAGATCATCAAGGTCATTTCAGTTCATCTCCCACCTGTCAATGGAATCTTCTTTGCAATATTAATACAACCAACATTTAAATTTTTTTCATGTGCCACCTAGGGATCCACAGATGAATAAGGCACAGTTCCTGCTCTTGAGAAGCATACCTTTTTTAATGGGATGAGGCAGGCATATATGCTTCCCAAGAGAAAAGGGAACCTCCTTCATACACTCTTGGTAGGAGTGTAAATTGGTGTAGCCACTATGGAAAACAGTATGGAGGTTCCTCAAAAAACTAAAAATAGAACTGCCATATGACCCAGCAATCCCACTCCTGGGTATATATCTGAAGAAAACAAAATCACTAACAAGATACACCAAAAGATACACGCACCCCGGTGTTCATAGCAGCATTATTTACAGTTGCCAAGATATGGAAGCAACCTAAGTGTCCATCAGCAGATGAATGGATTCACAAGATGTGGTATATATATACAATGTAATACTACTCAGCCATAAAAAAATGAAGTTTTGTCATTTGAAGCAACACAGATGGACTTAACATTAAGTGAAATAAGTCAGACAAAGACAAATACTGTATGATATCACTTATATGGAATCTAAAAAATACAACAAACTAGTGAATATAACAAAGAAGCTGACTCACAGGTATAGAGAACAAACTAGTGGTTACTAGTGGGAAAAGGAACGGAGGAGGGGCAATATGGGGGAGTGGATTAAGAGGTACAAACTATTAGATATAAAATAAGCTACAAGGATATATTTTACAACATCCTGGGGAATATAGCCAATACTTTATAACAACTATAAATGGAGTATAACCTTTAAAAGTTGTGAATCACTGTATTGTACATGTGTAACATATAATTTTGTACATCAACTATACTTCAATAAAAACTTTTAAAAATATATAAATATTATGATAGCGGCATGTATAAAATATTGCGAAAGCACAGGGGAGAGAGAACTAACTTGACCTGGGGAAGTTAGAAAAGATGATATGCATAAAAAACTGACATTTGAACTAGGTCTGAAAGATGAGCATGACATTTTCCAGGTGGAGTGCTGAGGAGAATCCCTTTATCAGATAAGAATCCAGCTCCTTTTTGAATGTTTGTAACTGCAGAGAGCTCCCTACCTTATGAGGCCCATTTCATTTTAAATAGCTGTAATTGTTGCAGATGTACTTTCTACATTGAGCCAAGCAGTGCCTTTGACTATTTCTGCTCATTGGTCCCGGTTTTCTCCTCTGGAGCTAATGGGCAGAGACTCATCTTTCTACCATATAAGTCATTTCTATATTTGAAGATAGTCATCTCTTTTCCATGTTGAAAAAAGGGAAATGGATAAAGTCTCCAGTTGCGTTCTCTGAGAAGCTGATCTGAGACTAAGTTGGTGGACAGGAGGTTTAGGAGGGAATGCTCTTGAGATCAACACCAGGAAAGGAAGGGAAGATTGGGCAGGAGTGGGCAGAGAGAGAAATCCAGGTGAGACGCAGTATTAATGGAAGCTTGTGGGTAGTTCTGAAGATAGACTCATCCTTCAGAGTTGCCTAGAAATAGGGCAAGAGGACCAGGTCTTTAGACGCCATGACCACCAGTCATTCAATGCGTTCTACTCCAGGAAGGGGACGTGACTTTGGGCCAGGTGGTTCTCTTCAGCTGACACAGTCCCCAAAGTGGGATGGCAGCTGAAACCAATTGCTAGGGGCACCGTCAGCAGCTGGGGTAGTTAATCCCTTATGTCCGAAGTGGATCTGTAAGGGATCTCAGTGATGCAGAAGAAGAATCTCATGTACTGCTAATTCTTTAGGCAGCTATTTTCTGAGACAGTTAATAGAATGAAAAAGAGTACCTGTTTTTTGGGGGTTTTTTTTGTGGTACACGGGCCCTCTCACTGTTGTGGCCTCTCCCGTTGTGGAGCACAGGCTCTGGACGCGCAGGCTCAGCGGCCATGGCTTACGGGCCCAGCCGCTCCTCAGCATGTGGGATCTTCCCGGACTGGGGCACGAGCCCACGTCTCCTGCATCGGCAGGTGGACTCTCAACCACTGCGCCACCAGGGAAGCCCCAAAGTACCTGTTTTTGTTTCTTCTTATTAGCAAATAAACACCCTGAACGTCAATGTGATGAGGTTCACCATAACAGTTCCAGACCGACAGGGTCTGATGTACAATCGTGTCTTCCCTGTGCTAACTGCACCTATAAGTCATGATAGCCCTTCACCTAGACCTGCTTTAAGGGGCTCTCAAGGCAAGTTGAAGAAGTACATTCACGCAATAAATTTGACTGGGAATCTTCCTGAGGAGGAGGAGACTGCTCCAAGGACCCCTGCACATCACATTTTTTAATGACATTAGGAGAATACAAATGTAAGTGTGGAAGCATAGTGAGCTGAATTATATCCCTGTCCTTCATCCTAGAAGATGCTACTTCTTGTAGTGATCACAGTGCATGCTGGGAGCCTGCAAAGATGGATGCTTGGCCACCAGTCCTTTCCACTCCATGCACACATGAAGATTGCTCCTTGATCTGTGGCTGTGACCATAATTTGCAAAGCCTGTCACTGCTTACAACTTTTAGTTAGCCCAAAGCTTCGTTGAGAAAGAGCTGTTCCATTCCCGATTACTAGACACCAGACAGATGTGTCAACTAAATTAATAACGCTGGACCACTCATTATACTGGGAAACATTTGCCCAAGCTATAACTTTGTCTCTTGATTCCTGTTTGGTTTCATTAACCTCCTCTTGGTGTCACAGATAAACTGGCTGTGTAAGGCATCCTTCTTTAATGAAGGATTGGCAAGATAGAATGGTTGAACGGGGCATTGACGGAAGCAGAGGAATCAGAAGAAGGATGATTGTAGAGGAAGAGAGAACTAGAAAGTTAGATGGGGATGTGGTGAGGGTTAGATGGAGCCATATTAATTTTTCTCTTTTCTTTCACCATATATTGGCTTTCTTCACATAGTAGCTGGTGGTTTCTTTAGGAGCTCATGTATAATTGTGAGAGACTTTTAAGAGAAGACTAAGAGAGGAGAGGGTCAGGTTGGTATATAGTAGATTGGTTTTCTTTTAAATTCAATCTCATTAGCATGGGCTCATTTACTAAGGACCGTCCCGCACCCCCCCAACCACCAACATGGGTTTTCTTTCAAGGCTATCTCTAGCTGTGTATTTGAACCAGCTGTGGCTTCACTGTAGATGGAGCTTTGTGGGTATTCAAGAACCTCCTTGTGATATGTTCATTTATCATAGAATGGGTAGACTTACTTTGTTTACAATGGGGATCCCTCTCATCCTAAGCCTGTGCGTTTTAAGGTACTTTTAAAAGCTTTTGTCACTTTGTTATGTCCACTGGGCTGGTGAAAACTCAAGTGATAATACGTCTCTTTTGAGAATTCCCCAAATCCCCTAACTTAGCTGGAAGTAACAAGAAAAACAAATGGCTGTCCCTTTAAAGTGATAACCATTCTGGGTGAGCTGTTCTGTCACAGGGCCTTCCTTTCCTGTTGCTGTGGTTCTCTGTGGGCCCCTGACAAGTCTTGTCATAATTAAGCTTTGTTGTCCTGGATTCCCACTATATCCTATGACCTAAGGACAAGGTCAGCTTCACCTGAAGAGCAGTACACAGTGGCATTGAAGTAGAAGACCAGGAGCGGGGACTGGCCACATACGAAATCATTGTTGTATCCTGAATTAATTTCCATTCCCTCCCCACCCATTCTTCATGCCCCACCCTCTCTACTTCTCTGAATTCCATTGTCCTACCAGGCTCCTCCTTGACTGTATATTTAAACCAGGGAAGGGAGCCATTATAAGCACCATTTTACCCTTAGCAGAAAGAATTGCCCCCAAACGACTAGGCAGCTACTGTTTCATTCTGGATCGCTTGTGGGGAACGTGAAGAGTTCAAGTCACGTGAAGCACACACAGCTCTGGCAGAGCCTCGAGGGGCTGGCAGCTTTCATTGCCGAATCAGGGTCTTCGGACACCAGCTGGATAGTTCCCAGCCTGCATTTTTTTTCCAATAGTGGGTGCCCCAAAAACACTCAGCAGTTTCTCAGCTGTACAACAATGTGTTCCTGAACTAAGAAATCACTGCATCATTTTGTTTAAAAGCCTGATCTCTTGTAACCGTACTTTGAAGCTCTAGTTTGGGGGATAAAAAAGGACTGCCCCTTTGAATTAAAGACACAATTTTGTTAGCTTGGATTGTTATAAAATGGAGATGAACCATCAGATAGGAGATAGGGGCCACTGACCAAGAAAAGAGATGTCATTCCCCAGGAGGAAGTCAGGGGAAAATGGACTAAAAGAGAAGGACAAGGCTGAGAGGGTCTTCATTGTGTGGTTTCAGATTCTTCTAGCTGTAAGATCGAGATAAAATGCAGGGCTTGACATCTCCAAACAGCAGGTGAAATACAGCTTAAAATGGGACACATTTAAAATGGCTTCTCCCTCAAGAGGTGGGAGAAAACATAGGATGCTTAGAATTGACGGAGGGTTGTGTGTAATACACAGGTCAGACGGAGACCCGTGGCATTATATAGGTAAGAGAAAGAACAATCCTTTCTATGTTGTTCTCATATAAAGCTTAATCATATATGACCTTGAAGACAAGTCATTCTAACTTGCAGCTGACACATACTACTTGTGCATTACTCCCCCTACATACCTCATTATCAGAGTAGAAGACAGAGAGAAAATTCCATGTGCATTTCACCTAACAATTATGTCTTTATAGAAAATCTTGTAGTACAGCGTGCTTCCCTGCTAGCCATACCTGAGTACCACCCACCTGCTGGGCGACTAGAGGTAGACTTAAGGGCAGATTGATGACATTTTGGATTATTCACTCCAATTGAATAATACATATCCCCAATGGATGAATCCAAAAGGCTCAAAAAATGGAAAGTGTGTGTTTGTGTTTATATAACTCATTTGACAGCAAAACCTGACCTGAACTGACATGAGGCCGTTTACAGTCTTTACCCCACTTCATATGACTCTTCACATGTTTTGCTTTGGAAATATTAACATATTTGATTTTAGGAAGCTGCCTGAGGCTCCGCAGTAGCCCCAGGGATTTCAGACAAGAAGAGTATAGACCCATGTCGATTTTCTCTAGAGGAAGGTTTTAGGAAGGAAAGTGTTACAAGTGTTTGCAATTTAAACATATCCAATTTTAAAGGCATTATGTGGAAAAAGTAAATAATGAACACAAACCTTTGTATCCAGATGGTCCAAACTCTCCCTCACCATCTTCGTTTTGATTTTTCTCTCTCTTTTTCTTTCTTTGTGTTTACTACTTTAGGATGAATCCTCAATGTTTTTCCAGTTTGGCCCATCGATTGAACAGCAAGCTTCCGTGATGCTCAATATCATGGAAGAGTATGACTGGTACATCTTCTCTATCGTCACCACCTACTTCCCTGGCTACCAGGACTTTGTAAACAAGATTCGCAGCACCATCGAGAATAGCTTCGTGGGCTGGGAGTTAGAGGAAGTCCTCCTGCTGGACATGTCCCTGGATGATGGGGATTCTAAGATCCAGAACCAGCTCAAGAAACTTCAAAGCCCCATCATTCTTCTTTATTGTACTAAGGAAGAAGCCACCTACATCTTCGAAGTGGCTAACTCAGTAGGGCTGACTGGCTACGGCTACACGTGGATTGTGCCTAGTCTGGTGGCAGGGGACACAGACACAGTGCCCTCGGAGTTCCCCACCGGGCTTATCTCTGTGTCCTATGATGAATGGGACTATGGCCTCCCTGCCAGAGTGAGGGATGGAATCGCCATCATCACCACCGCCGCTTCCGACATGCTGTCCGAACACAGCTTCATCCCCGAGCCCAAGAGCAGCTGTTACAACACCCACGAGAAGAGAATCTACCAGTCCAATATGCTGAACAGGTGAGTGTGGGAGGTCAGAGGAGAGCTTCCAAGACTGGGTTGGATGTTCAGATACTGGGGGAGCAGCCGTTCAAGATGTCTGAGGTTGAGGACTGGTCATTGGGGTGGCGATCGTTTGTGACGGTGGGAGATCCGGATCCAGAGCTCGCCGCGCTGCGTTCTCGTTCTAAGAAACGCAAAACATCTCCCTCTTCTTGACCGCTTCCCGTGTGCCAGGTCTCACGCTAAGCACTTCGTGTGTTCGACCTCATTTAAGCCTCAAGGCAACAGCTCTTGTTAGGCAGCTTTTAAAAATTGTTTCATTTTATAATACAAGAGAATAGGCTTGTCCAAAGTCCTGCTGAAAGTAAGAGGTTCAGTTTGGAGTTGAACCCAGGTCTCTCTGATCGCTACACGCCTGATCACTATGAAAGATGAGACAGGCATAGAAATGAGGGAAGACCAACCTCCTTACCTTTGGGACACTGCTGTACAGAGAGGGAATGGGGAATAGGGTACATGGGTCTGTAAGGCACATGAAGAGGATTCGTCCCTTGGTTTTTAATCTGCCTTTGCTTCGCCTTTCTCTGCCTTTGAGATTAAGTGCTGGCGTAGAGGCAGCTTTGATGGTGGCTGTTAGTCTGGCTTATTGAATGAGAAGAAGGTGTGGGTGGAATCCTCCTCCCCTGACCTCACCTCAGAATCCAGCTATGATGGCAGCACATCCTCTTAGGGGCCATTGTGTGACCAAGTGGGGTAGAAAATTCTACACTGTGCTTTTGTGGTTTTGTTATTTGTATAAAACTGCTACATGTGTACACTGTAAAAATTCAAACAATATAGAAGAGCTAAAAAAAAAAAAAAAAAGTAAAAACGACCTTAAATCTGACTAGCCAAAACGGTCATTATTGAAATAATTAATGACTGTCTTTCTAGCTATCTCCTGGTGCATGTATACCTGTGTGGAGATAAATCTACAGTTTTACATAAATGGAAATATAACCAGACGTGCTGTTCAATAACCTGACTTCCTTTCACTCAATAATGTATTTTGGGTATCCATGTCACCTTTATTATGAACTATATCAGTGAGAGAGAAAGATATTCAGAAAAACTTAATCCATACTCAGGTACCCACCACCCAGCTTAACAAATAAAATATTAGAAACTGTACTGCAGGGAGGTTGAAATACATTTAGAGGAGGTTGAATGTGTACTGACTTGTACTTATTTAACTTCTGGAAGGGACTTGGACTCTGTAGCCTCTTGACTAAGCTCCTAATTCAGAGTTGACACTAAAAGTCATTTTTTGGTGGCTGCATCTGTGATCCAATCCTGATATCCCCCCAC